>NC_136068.1:1289056352-1290439459 GCF_964261635.1 Lissotriton helveticus
CCTCCGGAGTCTTCGACAGTACTTGGGCCTGATTCTAAAAAATGAACCGCAGCTGGTTGGTCTGGCATAGTAGAAGAAGTGCTGGCTTGATCACGGTTTTGAGAGGATGTGGAGGTGGGTGTTTTTTGTGATGGTCGGTAGGTGGAATCACTCCCGGAAGATGAGGTATCGGTTTGAGTATTAGGTGGTCTAGTACGTCGTCTTTGGGCGTAAATGTCAGCCCAGGAATAAACTTCATCGAGTTTATAGTCGAGCGTATCCCGCCGGAATTTCCTGATTTTTCGTTCATTGATTTCTTTTTGATGTTTGTCAAGCGTGGTTTTCAAGTCTTCAAGAGTGTGGTTAAGTTCCTCCGCGGTTAGCATGTCCTTAAGTTCCCGATCAATTTCTTTGATTTCTAACTCAAGTTCTTTGAGAATTCCAGCTAATTCTTCAACAATAAGTAAAATCAGGTCTAGACTGCATTTATTTAATATTCCGTTCCATTTGTCCTTGAAGGATTTGGAGTTTTTACATAGGGAGTGTTTCAGGGCTATCCGTAACCCGCGAGGGATTCTGAGCGCTCGGTGGTACTTGAGCAGTGTGCTGGCATGGAGTTTCTGATTGATATGGCGTTTGGACAGGTACAGGAGTTGCTTGATGCATTGCTCTTTGTTACGTGTGGTGGTAGTGGGACTGATATCTTCCTCTATCAGCGAATAAATTCGTTGGCGTTCATCCTCAGTGTATACTAAGGTGTGTGCATGAGCTTCAGTACTTTTGGTAATTTCATCGAACTGCATAGTGTGGCGTGCAAATCACCCGTTGACGGATTGCGAATAAGGAATTGACGAGGGTGGGTGGTGCACAGCGATGGTATATGAGAATTTATTAACAAAGTTCCGTTGGTTTTGGGTGCTCTCGTGGGAGGAGTTTCCGTCAGAAAACGCCACTGAATGCAAGATAAGTCGTGTATGCATAGATATGCTAATCCGTTCAGACCCATCGTGTCAACTAAGGGATCCATACATGAACCTACCGGCAAGTTCATCGATAAATATTTACAGCCCTTGGTCACTGGCACCACCAGCTACATTAAAGACACCACCGACTTCCTAAACAAGCTCATTGGTATCTCCACTAATGACAATGAACTCCTCATACTATGTACTGCTGACGTCAGCTCTCTCTACACCTCCATACCCCACCAAGGAGGCATCGAAGCCATTGAATCAGCGCTTTTGAACAGTGACATTCATGAATCCATGCAATCCTTTCTCATGGAACTAATGATCTACACTCTATATCATAGCTATTTCCAACAAGACAATCAATGGTACCTCCAGCTATCCGGAATGGCTATGGGAAACTGTGCCGCTCCCACGTATGCGAATATCTACATGGCGAACTTCGAAAATTTACATATATACCAGAATCCCACTTTTCAAAACAAAATAAAAATGTACGTCAGATACATCGACGACCTGTTCCTCATCTGGAAAGACACCAAAGAGTCTCTCAACCTAGCACTTAATGAACTCAACACCAAAGACCAACGTATTCAACTTACTTGGACCATCAGTGATACTGAAATTACATTTTTGGACGTCAAGATCAAACGAACTGAACATGGATTCACAACTGACCTATACAGAAAAAGCACCGACAGGAACAACACCCTTCACTTTGCCAGCTTTCATCAATCATCATTGAAAAATCATCTACCGTATTCCCAGATGCTGCGTGTCAAACGCATAGTGTCTGATGAACAAACCTATCAAGCACGCATCAATGAAATGCACAATCGCTTCCTTGATAGAGGTTATCCTCAACAGGTCCTCAAACAAGCCATCACCCGAGTTGACAAAACAACCAGAAGCGAAAGCCTATCCAAGATTCCGAAGCTGACGAAAGATCGCACAGTATTAGTTTCTAAGTTCTCATCTGCAAGCCCCACATACAAAACCATCATAATGAAACACTGGCCGATCTTACAACTTGAACCTGATTTTCAGGGGATTTTTCAGAATCCCCCCCTATTCGCCTACACTAGAAGCAAAAACCTCAAGGAAATCCTTTCACAACCCGCACCCGCACCGAAACAACATAAAGGAACCCTACCATGTAGGAATTGTAACCACTGCAATTGTATAATCAAAGGCAATAACATCAAGCATCCCATGAAAGGTAACACCATCAAACTTCATGTAGATGCCACCTGTGACTCCATGAACTTAATTTACGCCCTGAAATGCCCATGTGGCAAATTATATGTTGGCAAGACCGAGCGCAAAATTAAGACGCGTCTCAATGAACACAAATCCAACATAAGGTTAAAACTAGAAAAATCCAACATTGCTATGCACTTTGCTGAAGCACGCCACACCATCGCACAACTCCAGTTTATAGTGCTAGAAACCATCACCAAAAGAGAAGGAACGGATAACCACAAAGTACTTTTGAAACGAGAATTGGAATGGATTTATCTCCTGCAGACTTTCAAACCACATGGTCTCAATGATCGAATTGAGTACAGTTGTTACTTGTAAATATGCACTGCTTTGTCTCTCACTGTGTTTTATCCCTGTTTTCATGTTTGTTATATCGATGTTTCCATCTCTTGACACATGATCCCTCTGACTATTCCCCACTCCAAGATGGCTGCCACGGCGCACCCTTCCCACATAGTCTCTCGTCAGTTTCACCCACCTGCCCGTATTTACCAAACCGCTATCACAGCTCACTCCATGGACGCCTGCCACACTGCTGTAGTAGCGAGCACCGCTACCGTCGATATGAAGTAAGATTCCAGCATACCTCCCCTCCACCTCTCTTTCCCCTCCACCCTTTGGCCCCCTCCCTCGAGGATCACTGCACTCGTGTTCACATCCCCATCTTTGATTTTTATGTCACTGATCGTATGCACCCTGCCCCTTAGACACGGGTGAATGTCTGACCATTTGCCCATCCCTTTGTAATACATCGTTTTGTAACATGCACTTTCACCGTTCCACCACCCTGATACAGACCTTTCTTCCTTTCAGCGCTCCTTGACAAAGGGCTGAGCCCGAAATGCATTGGAGAAGTACGCGTTCATATGTGTAATATTGATGAATTACCTAACCATGGAATGATATGCCATTAATATCATTAGAAAAATAATTCAACGCGAATATTTCATAATATAAGAATAAAACGAATTTGAATCAATACCTGTTGAACTCTTTTGAGCATTCAAGGTGTGCCTCCAGTGGGGATGTATTAGCATATCTATGCATACACGACTTATCTTGCATTCAGTGGCGTTTTCTGACGGAAACTCCTCCCACGAGAGCACCCAAAACCAACGGAACTTTGTTAATAAATTCTCATATACCATCGTTGTGCACCACCCACCCTCGTCAATTCCTTATTCGCAATCCGTCAACGGGTGATTTGCACGCCACACTATGCAGTTCGATGAAATTACCAAAAGTACTGAAGCTCATGCACACACCTTAGTATACACTGAGGATGAACCCCAACGAATTTATTCGCTGATAGAGGAAGATATCAGTCCCACAACCACCACACGTAACAAAGAGCAATGCATCAAGCAACTCCTGTACCTGTCCAAACGCCATATCAATCAGAAACTCCATGCCAGCACACTGCTCAAGTACCACCGAGCGCTCAGAATCCCTCGCGGGTTACGGATAGCCCTGAAACCCTCCCTATGTAAAAACTCCAAATCCTTCAAGGACAAATGGAACGGAATATTAAATAAATGCAGTCTAGACCTGATTTTACTTATTGTTGAAGAATTAGCTGGAATTCTCAAAGAACTTGAGTTAGAAATCAAAGAAATTGATCGGGAACTTAAGGACATGCTAACCGCGGAGGAACTTAATCACACTCTTGAAGACTTGAAAACCACGCTTGACAAACATCAAAAAGAAATCAATGAACGAAAAATCAGGAAATTCCGGCGGGATACGCTCGACTATAAACTCGATGAAGTTTATTCCTGGGCTGACATTTACGCCCAAAGACGACATACTAGACCACCTAATACTCAAACCGATACCTCATCTTCCGGGAGTGATTACACCTACCGACCATCACAAAAAACACCCACCTCCACATCCTCTCAAAACCGTGATCAAGCCAGCACTTCTTCTACTATGCCAGACCAACCAGCTGCGGTTCATTTTTTAGAATCAGGCCCAAGTACTGTCGAAGACTCCGGAGGAGCTATCACAAAAGAAAAAGAAACAGGCCCGCCGAACACACGGAGTACAGTCCTCAGGAAGGATCCCAAACCAAGAAAGAACACCTAGTTATTAATATTTCTGATACTATCATTCCACAACATCAAATCAATCTACTCGAGAAAGGCACATCATTCATTCCAGTGGCACATAGTAACTTACTAGAACTCGAAGTCAACACTTTCAAATTCACAAGAAAATTAAGATTACGTCACTTTTTTGAGAACATAGTACCACCAACCACCAAAGACAAACCAGATGAACTCCAAGATCTCCGACCTCCCAGCACATATCAAGCTCCCAGCAGTCATAAGTGCATTGACCTGTTCGAGAATTTGGTACGCAACGACCTTTCCAAAATCAACTTCAAAAACAAACGAAAACAACAGAATCTTACCATCAAAGACCGAGACACTCTCAAAGCTCTAGCTAACAATCCCAAAATTCGTTGCATCAAAGCTGACAAAGGAGGGGCCCTGGTAATCCTCAACACTACTATGTACACGCAACGATTACTCGAACATATTCAGGATTCCAACATCTATATGCCACTAGACAACAACCCCACTAAAGAGTTCCTGGAGACCTTAACTAACATTGTGACCACAGCACAACAAACAGGAATTATTGAGGAACGCACCAAAAAATACCTACTGCAAGAACATCCTAGGAGCCCAACTATAGTTATGTGCCCAAAAATACACAAAAATCTCCATGATCCTCCGTTCAGACCCATCGTGTCAACTAAGGGATCCATACATGAACCTACCGGCAAGTTCATCGATAAATATTTACAGCCCTTGGTCACTGGCACCACCAGCTACATTAAAGACACCCCCGACTTCCTAAACAAGCTCATTGGTATCTCCACTAATGACAATGAACTCCTCATACTATGTACTCCTGACGTCAGCTCTCTCTACACCTCCATACCCCACCAAGGAGGCATCGAAGCCATTGAATCAGCGCTTTTGAACAGTGACATTCATGAATCCATGCAATCCTTTCTCATGGAACTAATGATCTACACTCTATATCATAGCTATTTCCAACAAGACAATCAATGGTACCTCCAGCTATCCGGAATGGCTATGGGAAACTGTGCCGCTCCCACGTATGCGAATATCTACATGGCGAACTTCGAAAATTTACATATATACCAGAATCCCACTTTTCAAACCAAAATAAAAATGTACGTCAGATACATCGACGACCTGTTCCTCATCTGGAAAGACACCAAAGAGTCTCTCAACCTAGCACTTAATGAACTCAACACCAAAGACCAACGTATTCAACTTACTTGGACCATCAGTGATACTGAAATTACATTTTTGGACGTCAAGATCAAACGAACTGAACATGGATTCACAACTGACCTATACAGAAAAAGCACCGACAGGAACAACACCCTTCACTTTGCCAGCTTTCATCAATCATCATTGAAAAATCATCTACCGTATTCCCAGATGCTGCGTGTCAAACGCATAGTGTCTGATGAACAAACCTATCAAGCACGCATCAATGAAATGCACAATCGCTTCCTTGATAGAGGTTATCCTCAACAGGTCCTCAAACAAGCCATCACCCGAGTTGACAAAACAACCAGAAGCGAAAGCCTATCCAAGATTCCGAAGCTGACGAAAGATCGCACAGTATTAGTTTCTAAGTTCTCATCTGCAAGCCCCACATACAAAACCATCATAATGAAACACTGGCCGATCTTACAACTTGAACCTGATTTTCAGGGGATTTTTCAGAATCCCCCCCTATTCGCCTACACTAGAAGCAAAAACCTCAAGGAAATCCTTTCACAACCCGCACCCGCACCGAAACAACATAAAGGAACCCTACCATGTAGGAATTGTAACCACTGCAATTGTATAATCAAAGGCAATAACATCAAGCATCCCATGAAAGGTAACACCATCAAACTTCATGTAGATGCCACCTGTGACTCCATGAACTTAATTTACGCCCTGAAATGCCCATGTGGCAAATTATATGTTGGCAAGACCGAGCGCAAAATTAAGACGCGTCTCAATGAACACAAATCCAACATAAGGTTAAAACTAGAAAAATCCAACATTGCTATGCACTTTGCTGAAGCACGCCACACCATCGCACAACTCCAGTTTATAGTGCTAGAAACCATCACCAAAAGAGAAGGAACTGATAACCACAAAGTACTTTTGAAACGAGAATTGGAATGGATTTATCTCCTGCAGACTCTCAAACCACATGGTCTCAATGATCGAATTGAGTACAGTTATTACTTGTAAATATGCACTGCTTTGTCTCTCACTGTGTTTTATCCCTGTTTTCATGTTTGTTATATCGATGTTTCCATCTCTTGACACATGATCCCTCTGACTATTCCCCACTCCAAGATGGCCGCCACGGCGCACCCTTCCCACATAGTCTCTCGTCAGTTTCACCCACCTTCCCGTATTTGTTGTATAGCTTTATTTCGAAATATTTATCATTTCTTAAAAGCATTACAGTGTAAAAACAATTATAAAATATAAAGCAGTTATGCAGTTCGACCATCAATACAAAAAGGCAGACCAATAGGAGACAGTATAATATGTACAACAATTGTGCAAATCAGCCATCTAAAATACATTTATACAACATACAATAATAAACCATCCTTAAGAAAAGGAAAAAGAACACAACATCGAATGACTAAAACCAGAGGAATCAGGATAGATAACCTTACTGGAGGATCATTTTCCTCACAGATCTTATCCTCCAAGCCCATCCCAAGAATTTTGCCAGGCCACAAGCAATAAAGGGGTGAGTGTCTGATCTTAGCATCTGTAAGGCCTCCGCATGTGACCGAGTGCCCAGCCTCAAGCAAAGAGGTTTCAGCCACCTGCGGCATGGGGCAGCATACGCTGAACACTCAAACATTAAGTGGGCGATGGATTCATCCCTGTTAGCACAGAAAGGGCAGGTTGCTATAGTTTGCCAGGGTGGTTTCCAGTTCGCTGTCCATGTACAAAGGGGCAAAACTCCAACCCTGAATTTAAAATACAGTGCCCTATCTAATGGGTTGGAGATCACATCCAGGTAGGGTTCTCTAAAGAGGAAATCTTTAATAACCAGAAACTCAGCAGCAGATCTGCAAAGATTAGAGTGGCTCACTCTCTTATTTTCCACCCACGACCAAAATATTTTCTTTAGCAGCTGTTTAGGTGGTGAAGATCTATTGTCCCAAGCGTCTCCCAGGCCCAGTTCGAAAAGGAGGCGCTTTACTTCCATGAGCCAGCCGATTTTATACCACCCCGGGGTTGAGAGGAGTTCACGTAGTGCGTCTGCGTAGCTTGAGAGTTCAGGGACATTCCATATGCGGGCCCATAATAAAAGAGGGCGTAGCTTTGCCTGCTCGGCTATGGAGCGTGTGCCTGTGTCTAGTAGGAGAGGGAGAGTGGGAGAGCTATGAGGGAGCCTCATTAGGTCTTTGAGGAATTTATTCTCAAGCTGGGACAGAGTGTCAAATTTCTGCGTGCCCCACAGCTCTGCCCCATACAACGCCGCACTCACAGCTTTTGCCCTATAAATATCTAGTATCACCCCAATAGGTTTTAGGGGAGAGGCACGATGTTCTTTTAATAACGCACCTGTGACCCTCCTATGCGTCAGAATAATTTTTTGGTGATGTGCCTTCCAACTCATAGAGTCACAGAGTCGGATGCCTAAATAATCGAATTCCCTTACCCTTTCTAGTGGGACTGAGTCAAGGGTTGGGGGGTGGACTGTCTTCCTAGGGGGATTCAGCACCAGGAACTTGGTTTTGCTGATGTTAATAGCCAAGCCCCTGGAGTCGCAAAAGCCTTGGAACCTTGATAGCAACGTTTGGAGGCCTAGCGGGGATTTCGAGATCAACAGGGTATCATCTGCAAACAGGAGAGTTGGTATCTTCCTGCCCGCCAGGGAGGGTGCATCTGCTGGTAGTTTAAGAAGATGCTCCACCACTCCGTTTAGATATAGTGAAAACAGAGTGGGGGCTAGCACACACCCCTGGCGGACGCCCCTGTCTACAGAGATGCGAGGTGTTTTTTGGCCCTGCGCGCCCCATCTAACTTGAGCAAAATTGCTTTCGTGGAATTTAATGATCAATGCGAGCAGGTACGAGGGCATGCCCAAGCCCTCAAGGACAGCCCACAATTGGTTGCGTGGGACTAGGTCAAAGGCAGTCCGCAGATCTATAAAGGCGAGATACAGACTGCCTTTGCCCAGTTTTACCACTTTCCAATAAAGCATTAGGAATCGAAATGTCTGCTCAATCGTGCCAGTACCTGTTCTAAAACCGGCCTGAAAGTCAGACAAGACGTGCTTTTCCTCGGCCCACTGCAAAATCCTCCCTAAAACTACCTTCCCTGCTACCTTCTGGGTGGAATCAAGCAGACTTATAGGACGGTAGTTGGCAGGGTCGTCCCTGCAACCTTTTTTAAAAATAGGGACGACTTCCGCACCCCTCCATGAATCTGGGAGGCCTCCGCCCTTCATGGCCTCATTCAAAAGTTGGGCAATGAGTAAACTCCACACCTCCAAGTTAGTCCGGAGCAAGTCGCCAGGGACGCCATCTGGGCCTGCCGCCTTATTGGGCACAAGGCACCTGATCGCTACTTCAACCTCCTTAGGTGTAAAAGTGAAGTCTAAATCTATGCTAGCTTCCGGCACGCTGCGTCTGGGACCCCTGATCTGGTCCAAAGCCCCTAATGGGTTAGAATAGAGTTTGGAAAAATGAGCCAACCAGGCCTCCCCTGTGATGTTACATGTCAGCAGTGAGTCGACCGGCCTGTCTCTTCCTCTAAGCAAGGCCCAGAAACCCCTTGAGTCCTTACTGGAGCAGGTGTCCATTAGGTCTCTCCAAAAGTTTGTTTCATGGGTGTCCTTTGCCACTGCTTGGGCTTTTTTGTAATTTTTCCTCGCGAGTGAAATCTGAGCGGCGTCTTTCTTACCAACCGCCCGGATAAGTACGCTTTTGGCGGCACGACAGGCGGGGGAGTACCATTGGTCTCTACCCCTAATTACAGCTTTCCGAGTAGCCCTGGCCCTATCCTGAGGAACCATAAACAGGTCACTAAGCGATGCGATGGTCTCCGTAAATGTCGTAAGAACGCCATTATCGGAATCCAACGCACCCAAAAGGCGCTTAGCTTTCATCATTATGGTCCCAGCTTGGGCCATTCTCATTTCGTCCGCGGCGACTCTTGCCCATTTTAATCGCCTACCACAATTGCTTGGAACAACTTTGTGGGATGATTTCCAATTAGAACTGGGCGATAATGAATTCCCTACTTCCCACGGAAGGGCAAGTGATAGGACCAAAGGATTATGATCACTATCCATTGTTTGTTGGACTTCCATGTCTTGAAAATACTGCCATGAGTTATGGTTTAGCAGTATATAATCTATTCTCGAGGTGTAGCCCACCCTGTTAAAGGTGTGCGCACCCCTGGTATCTGATTTAGAACGGCCATTTGTGGCCCTCAGGTCATATTCTAGACAGAGAGAATTAATATCAATAACATTCTGGGTCCATTTTTTAATTGGGTCAAGAACGAGCAAAGGGATGCCTCTCTTAGTATCGTCTTCCCAGGTGTCCAAGATGTCTTCGCTGGCCAGCGGTTCGAAACAGCAATTAAAATCCCCAGCCAGGACAATGAGGGAGTCAATGTTGCAACCACTGAGCTCCTCTTCGACTCCAGTTGAAGATAAAAATGAATTCCCCCCCCTGGCCCCCCTAAGATACAAATTAAACACTTCTAAGTTCCTGCCCCCCGGGCACTGTATGGTAAGTCTCATGAGGTCTGGAGATTGGGTATTTATGTGTCTTATGGAAAGCCCCAGTGCGATACTGACCCAAATAAGAAGGCCACCAGAAGGGCGGCCTTTACTGCCCTTAGGTTTGGATGCTGGTACTGAGTACGTCGTGAAACCCACCCTGTGCAAGGGCTCCAAGCACCAGGTTTCTTGGAGGAGGCAAATCCCGAAAGGCTCCACAAAAGAGTTCCAGTCTGGTTTATCGAAATTTCGAGCAAGCCCTGCCACATTCCAGCTTAAGATCTTAAGCTGGGAGTTGCCTGCGGGTCTATTGCAGGTCGGGGGGGCAAGGGCTGGTGGAGCAGCATCGAAACCGACAGGCCAGGAAGACTGGAGAGGAGCTATGGATGGCGACGAGGCAACGACTGTCTCGCTCACAATTGCGGAGGTACTGGTATTACAGTCAGGGTTGGGAGAGCCCTGTACAGGGGAAGCCTGAGTCCTGGATTGGATCGGAAGGGCAGTACTAGTCACAACCAGGGTAGTCAACAGGGGACAGGTACCAGCTTCCACCACAGAGGCCTTAGGTTGGGTTGGTGGTACCAGAGCAGGAGACATTGGGAGTCAGTCAACATCCTCAAGACTGCCGAACCTATTTGAAGTTGTAATCCCGAGCCAGCCTCTAGTTGGATTATGCTCCCTGGAGGAGTACCCCCAGCTGGGCTGTTGGGGCACCATGGACCAATTGCCCCCATGTGGGTATGCAACACGTGGTGGGTAAAAGAATGACAAAGGCCTCGGCACAATAGAGGAGCCCCCATCTTGAGTCACCCAGGCGCAGATGTGATTAGCCGTGAAAGGATCGTCAAACGTCACGACTATGCAGTCGCCGGGAATGGATTTCCTTGTTGAGCCCACCCATGGTACTCTTCGTACCATACTGACTCTACTCCTCCTGCCATTGGGGATCGGTCTGTACGTGTTGAGCCAGTGCATGACCTTATTGTGTAAGGAATGCTGATATTCGTGATGGCCATTCTCTGCCTCTGGCACACCCGTCAAAACCACCACATAATCATTAGCTTCAGGAGGGAGATCAATATATCCCCCTCGAAAGTTGCTCTTGGTTTGATGACCCCCAGTAGAACGAGTGGAAGTTTTGTTTTGGGAGGCCTGGGTAGGGCGGAGACTAGAGCTATTAGGATTCTGTCTCCTCGGGGCAGCCATATTAGTGCGGGTGTGTGGTTGTAGGGTGGGAGCGTTTGGGGTGTTAACCCTAAGCTGGGGTGCCGGATTTGTGGTGACGACTCTCTTAGTGTGTGGTTTAGGGATGGGCTGAGTGGGACAAGGCGCAATAGGGTTGAAAATCGGGCCATGCGAAACTGTGGGGGAAGGGGTAGGAACCTGGGGAGCAGTATTGTTCTCTATCAAACCCTGGTGTTCAAGAACTCTCAAGCCAAGTGTAGCCAAGGCTATAATGCTTTTCTCCATCTCTAAGAGATGGTTCTCGATTCGAGAGAGTCTTAGATCCAGGGGAGATAAGAGACTTTTCAGGGTATCCCAAACCACTCCTATGAATTCCCTTTCCCTCCCCTCCTGGTCATTTAGGACAAGATCAGCTCTCTCAATTGGTGGAATACTTTTGGGGGCAGCAGGAGCTAACCCCACGTTATCGGTGCACCAAGGAGCCTGCGGGAGAGTATAGAGCATTCCCAGACTACCGTCGGCTGGGGTGTTACCAGCCTTAGAGAAGTAAACCCCCTGGTTTTTGGTCTTTTTCTGTGAAGAAGTTGAGCTGGGGGAACGTTTTCTTTTGTGCGGATTGGCCGGAATGCTATCAAGTCTACCATAGGAAGTGGAAGCAACAGAAATATCTGAAGAATAGGAAGTAGAAGTGAGGGGATGGTGAGGGCTACCCACAGGGATGGACGAACATTCAGGCAGAGGTGGTGGACACAGGGGTGGCGAGGGGATAGGCAAAACAGGAGTGTCGTGAACAACAGCCATCGTTGATACGCACTGTGGATTGTGTGCGCGCTTTGCGGTAATGGCTGATGCTATGTGCCCTAAGGAAGATTTCTTGGAATTAGCAAATTCGAGTGACAACTTCCTAGCAGCTTCCAAGTCGAGGGACACTCTAGTTTGGAGTTTAGTAATTTCCTGGTCTATGGCGATATTTGTGCGTGTAATAAAATCATCCATAGGACCATTGTGGACCAGCCCCCCCTTGGCCGCCCTATTGCGAGTCACACGAGTACACATGAGGGCATCAATAAACTACCAGCCTGAGCAGAAATGGTGACCAATGTCAGTTAGAAAAAGGGCAAGGCTAGGGCGAAAGAGAAGGGGCCCAGACCAGACCGCTCAGACCTCGAACGGCCTCAAACGGCCTCAAACGGCCCGCTCTTAGCCCGGTCTTCGCCCCGAGCTGCGTCCCGCGCTGCGGGAGTCCCGTTCCTAGATATAGGGACCGTTATGGGCGGTGGGCGGGCCACGGGGAGAGCGGACCGGAAGGTCTTGCAGGGTCACGCTGGGACTCCTGGGCAATGGAGTCCCTGCACACGCTCGCAGCCCCGCTGTGCCTCGCACCCAAGCCCTGCTCCAACACAGCGCCAAGCACAACAGTCACGAACCTGCCCCCAGCCAAATGGGGCGAGCTGTAACCGCAGGCAACAACAGGCAGCAAGGATCCCAGGAAAAGCGCCAGGAACAGCGCTAACAGGAGACAAGGCGTCCCAGGGAGCTGATGGACAAGAGGAGGTAAAGTACCCTCCTGTGGGCGGTGGGCGGGCCACGGGGAGAGCGGACCGGAAGGTCTTGCAGGGTCACGCAGGGACTCCTGGGCAATGGAGTCCCTGCACACGGTCGCAGCCCCGCTGTGCCTCGCACCCAAGCCCTGCTCCAACACAGCGCCAAGCACAACAGTCACGAACCTGCCCCCAGCCAAATGGGGCGAGCTGTAACCGCAGGCAACAACAGGCAGCAAGGATCCCAGGAAAAGCGCCAGGAGCAGCGCTAACAGCAGACAAGGCGTCCCAGGGAGCTGATGGACAAGAGGAGGTAAAGTACCCTCCTGTGGGCGGTGGGCGGGCCACGGGGAGAGCGGACCGGAAGGTCTTGCAGGGTCACGCAGGGACTCCTGGGCAATGGAGTCCCTGCACACGCTCGCAGCCCCGCTGTGCCTCGCACCCAAGCCCTGCTCCAACACAGCGCCAAGCACAACAGTCACGAACCTGCCCCCAGCCAAATGGGGCGAGCTGTAACCGCAGGCAACAACAGGCAGCAAGGATCCCAGGAAAAGCGCCAGGAACAGCGCTAACAGCAGACAAGGCGTCCCCTGCCCGTATTTACCAAACCGCTATCACAGCTCACTCCATGGACGCCTGCCACACTGCTGTAGTAGCGAGCACCGCTACGGTCGATATGAAGTAAGATTCCAGCATACCTCCCCTCCACCTCTCTTTCCCCTCCACCCTTTGGCCCCCTCCCTCGAGGATCACTGCACTCGTGTTCACATCCCCATCTTTGATTTTTATGTCACTGATCGTATGCACCCTGCCCCTTAGACACGGGTGAATGTCTGACCATTTGCCCATCCCTTTGTAATACATCGTTTTGTAACATGCACTTTCACCGTTCCACCACCCTGATACAGACCTTTCTTCCTTTCAGCGCTCCTTGACAAAGGGCTCAGCCCGAAATGCATTGGAGAAGTACGCGTTCATATGTGTAATATTGATGAATTACCTAACCATGGAATGATATGCCATTAATATCATTGGAAAAATAATTCAACGCGAATATTTCATAATATAAGAATAAAACGAATTTGAATCAATACCTGTTGAACTCGTTTGAGCATTCAAGGTGTGCCTCCAGTGGGGATGTATTAGCATATCTATGCATACACGACTTATCTGGCAAATAACATCCGACAGATGGGTGTTAGACCTGATCACCTACAGTCATACTTTAGAATTCATACAATTGCATTAAGTCTCCCAGCTTTGCTGCAACGTATAGCAGACTTGCCAGTGTTAATCTACACAGACAATGCCACTGGTATGCACTATGTGAACAAATAAGGGGGCACAAGACCTCTGGCCTATCCAAGGAAGCACAAGAAATCTGCAACTGGGTTATGGCAAACCGAATAATATTTTGAGCAGAACATGTTCCTGGCACAAACAATATCTTGGCAGATACATTGAGCAGAACCAAAAACAACGGCCACGAATGGGAGCTCCATCAGTCAATACTGAAAAAGATATTCAGTGAATGGGGCAAACCAACTCTGGATATCTTTATGACACAAGAAAACCGAAAATTCCAATTTTATGTAAGTTGGTATCCACAACAAGGTTTGTGGGGGAATGCATTTTCGATCAGATGGTCAGGGATCTTTGCCTATGCTTCTCCTCGATACCTCTAATACCCAGGCTTCGTTGCAAAATGAAGAGAGAACTGTGTTGAATAATTTTAATTGCACCAAGATGGGCCGGACACTGGTTCACAGAGCTGTTACTACTATTGGAGACAAATCACATTCAGCTGAAACCTAGCAGTACACTTTTGACAATGAGCCACAGCCAGGTACTTCATTCAAACCTGACTAGCCTGCCCTTATCTGTCGGGCTTCTGAATACCATGAGTTTGCAGGTGTAAACATACCTCAGGACTGCAGAGACGTTCTTGCTACAACTAGAGATGACATAACTAATAAAACATATAAACTAAAGGGGAAGAATTTCTGTTTATTGTGCCAGAGACACATATTCTCCCTATTTTGGCACCCCAGAGCAACTGTTGCCTTATCTTTTGTCATTGGCAAAATCAGGCTTAGTCCATGCTTATATTAAATTGCATCTAGCAGCAACCTCAAGGTATAGACTTTCATCTGGCTCACCATTTTTATGGTCTAACAAGGTCATTAAGAAGTTCATTAAATGTCTTTTCAGTGTCTTCCCTTCAATAAAGGCTTATCCTCCTATGTAGCAACTTAATACATTAATGCACAACTAATGAAGAATCCATTTAAACCCATACATAGAGCAGAGGTCAGATTTCTGATGTGGAAAGTGGCATTGCTCTTGGCTCTAGCATCAGCCAGAAGCGTTAGTGAAATACAAGCCTTCACGATTAATGAACCTTTTTTGCAGTTTGTAAGATGATGCTGTAATCCTCAGAACCAACCCTGGATTCATCCCCATAGTCCCTACAGATGTCCAACTTAATAAACCTATTGTGCTATAGACTTTCTTTTTATATCCACAGTCGTAAGTGGAAAAAGCGCTCTCACACTGGATGTTAAAAGATTGTCTGAAATGTTATTTACATCGTACCAAGCAGTTCAGAAAGATAGACCAATTGTTAGTAACATACGGGAATCATCATAGAGGTGGTCTAGTCTCAAAGGCAAGCATAGCTCGATGGATTTCAGCTGTTCTCCAATTCTGCCATTCCAAGGCCGGAAAACCTTTGATAATCAATGTCAAGGTTCACTCCACTAGAGCAATCTCTACCTCGAACGCTTTGTTCTCTGGGGTGCCTATGGAAAGTATATGCCAAACAGCGACATTGAAGAACAGGCATACGTTAATGCAACATTATTACCTGGATTCTGCACAACACAGTGATACGGCTGTGGGCCAAGCAATGTCACACCATTTATTTCAATAAGGTGAGCCTTTTTGTTTGATTACATATGTATATGTATGTGTAAAATATATATCTTTATATCTATATATTTTGTACCCACCATCCTCTATTGTAATGTTATTATGATGATTGTACACATACTCTAACTGCTAGCTCTTCTAATTCAAGCTAGCAGCTTGAAATTTAAGAAAGATCCAATACTGGAGAAGAAAATGAATTACCTGTAACTGTAGTTCTCCAGTATAGGTATCTTTCATAGATTCACATGTGACCCATCCTCCCTGTAACAGCTGCCGTCTTCCTCGGGATCTACTGGACGAGATTGTGGCCCACCTCCAGGCAGCTCCAATTCAGTATGCTGTTATAGCACTGAGGCTTAGAGAGGCCAGGCGGGGAGGAAGGGTGTGGGAAGGGAACTGCTGGGAAGGAGATCTGAAAAGGAAAAATCAGTTAACACACACAAATAAACAATAAGCCTAATAGCCTTCAAGATTAGTTTCTGTCTCTTATCTTAAATATTTCTTGGATATATTCTATGATCTGCTATGATCCTTCTCATACAGAAACAGAAATGATTTCTGCAATAACATCTTGCAGAACTTTAAGAGACCCAAATGTCTGCAATGACTACTTGCAGCATGGCGATACACAAGCACTACATATAGCAGGTGTATTCCATCACCCTGTTCAATTTATTTTATTTTATTTTGAAGGTTTTATATAGCGCGAACAAGACTCTTGCGAGCATCAGAGCGCTTTACAAGTCATATGTAGAAGGCAAGATATAGCATACATAGATCTATGTGAAAGATGTTTTACGAAGCTCCTAATCGAAAAAAAAAATACTACGCTAGCGAAAAAAAAACAGAAGGACAACTATGGAGCGCAAAAACAGAACAAGTAATAAAATATAGTAAACAGTCATAGAGTTCACGTGAATTTAGCCATGAGGATCGCTTTCACTTCTTTTTTGAAGGAGGCAGAGGAAGGGTTCATTCTTGTTTCCTTCAATGGTCACAGCCACTGACTTATGTAATAAGAAGTGAATCTCAAGCCTGAGACACACATACATCAAAACACTCTCTGAGAATTCTGCCCTACGGAGATTCAAGAGAGGGCGTGACCATAATGCAGAAATGAATGCGTTCCCCACCTTTGGTTCTTACCGCTCAGAGCATGGCCTGCTCTGACTATGGCTACCGGAGCGTAGCCGAAAAAAGAACTGCAGCAAGCCGAGGAACCTTTCAGCTCTCGACGGAGGACACACACCAGTACGGGACCAAGACTGGAGCGCTGTCGAGCAATGACGGGACTTCACACCGGAGATGGAATCCAAGATGCACTCCAGAAACACCCCTGGGCCCGGCCGCCATAACTGGAACCTGAGGGAGGAAGAAACCCAGAGCTCCTGCTCCGCCCAAGATCGAAGAATAGTGAGCAGCATCCCAAGGGTGGGGCTGCTTACATAGATCTGGACCACGTCCTAAGTGACTGTCTTCAGCAGCAGGTAAACCCTTTCCCCAGCAGCTACAGAAGGAAAACAAAAAGTAGCAACATCCTAAATAAGCATTGCAACCTGTAACAGAAAGGTTACATAAATCACTACATTGTAACCACCAACGTGCAGAGTGGGACAGCATACCACTCCTTTACGGTGGCAGGGGGGCCACAAAATCGTGCACGCTGTGATCGGGGCGGGCCCTAGAACGCGCTCCGCTGCTGCACAGACTCTTCCCCCTGTAGAGTGTCCCCTTATTGTTGCAGGATTACAATTCCAACTAGTGCTTGGAAATCTGAGAGAATAAGCATCTGTGAGGAGTAGTCTAGAGGGTGTTGTCCCCTGACTGACTGAAGTTTGGTTCATTTTAAAATATGTGGATATGTTACCAAAGTGAATGTTTATTGGCATTATACTCTGTATACCATACTGTTGTACTATTGTACCATGGTACTCCCACTTCAACGACTGGGAATGGTTCAAGCATGTGAATCTATGAAAGATACTCATACTGGAGAACTACAGTTACAGATAAGTAATTTTTTTTCTTATTGGCCAGGCTTAGCTCGGCTTTTCCATTTTTGCGGCCCTGGTGGGGCAGTTACAATTTACACCTGCAAATTGTGCAATGGCAGGCTCTAATGATGTGGACTACTATGATTCCCCCCACCCCCTCTTTCCTGGTTGAAACCTTGACTTGTGCCTGTAATTAAAGCATGCTCCTTAGTTAAACATGCATTTGACTTTTTTGATGTTCGTACTCTGAGCAATTCTGATTTGCTTTTTTTTACTGAAACATGGGTTACGGATGATTCGACACCAGATATATCTGACTTCTTCCCTGAGGGGTATAAATCCATCATCCTTGTCATCACCAGCAAGGTGGGGGGTTACCATAATCTATAATTCTGGTGCATTATTTTCCTTTGGGTTTCACCATCTCAATTCCCACCTGGGTTCTAATTAGTGGGACAGTATGTTAATGTCCCCTCAGAGACTTGATGGAGTCATTTGCAGATTTGCTGTTGCCACTACTCATCTCCCATTTTACTTTCATAGTATTAGGTGATTTAAACATCTGTTGAGAGCAGCCTTCCAACACACAGGCCATGCACTTTATTAACACCCTTGAAGCTCTTGAATAGTAAGGCCTACCCAGCAAGACGGCCATACTCTTTACCTTATTTGTGATCTTATAGGAGGGGTATCTTGTAAGAACATTGTTCCACAAGTGTGGTCTGACCACTTTCTGATTAATTTTAACATCCATGGGTGTAGTAAAGCCTACTTTCAGAATGTGCCTACATGAGGTCTTTCAACAGGTAAAGGACTCTCTTAACTTTGTTGATAGGGCAATAAACGGGGTTTGGTCAGCTCTGACTACAAGGGCTATGTAGACTTGTCCATGCTGCCTCAGATATTGCTCTTTCAGGTGCTTTTAAAATGAACAGGCTAAACTATCTGCCGCCCAGTACACACCTTCTCTCAAAGATGTAAACAATGGGTGTAAAAAGCTCAACAATATCTGCCATACCCACTATACTCTGGAGGCCAAACTTGAGCTCAAATCTGCACATAAGACTTATACGAAAAGTATCTCCTCTCCTAAAGCATATCTTTTTGCCAATAAAGTTCTGACTGCACAGAACCCTTCTGCAGAGATCTTTTCTATAGTGCGGTCGTTGTCCTCTCCTTGCTCCCTGCAGTCCTTTGAGCATTCTAAATCTCTCTTGCAAATTATCAGATTTTTTTAGGATAAAATCTCTGCAGTTTGTGAACATTTTGCCCATCCTCCCTCGACTAGTACAGCTGAGAATGGCTTTAATAGTGGAATGACTGTGGATAATCTACATGTGGATTCCGGTGAGGATGATTCTGTTGATACCACTTTTGGAAAGCCGAAACAGTATGCTAGATAATGCTCCAGTCCCAGATGAGTGGAGTAAGGAAATGCCTCTTTTTGTATTATCATCCCAAACGTTTTGACCTGATGCTGCTGGTTTTTTGACTCCGAGTGCATGAAGGCCTACTAACCAGAACTCCATGCCTGTGCCCTGACCTCAAAGTGTGTATGTTTGATTGGCTAATACCCAATTGGCATATACTAACTTACTTGTAAGCCCCTAGTATTTAGTAATCATGGCCTTTAAGCTAGAGGGCCTACCAGGGACTGCAGCACTGGTTGTGCCACCATGTGTGTGACCAAGGTAAAAATGGCTCCTAGTCTGCCAAGGAAGGCTGAAAGGGCAGTTTTAAACTGGTAATTCGAATGTGCCATTTAAAGTAATGGCAAAGTCAAGCCTTCCTTTTTTAGGTCTCGCTGAGCAAGCACATGCGCTGCTCTGTGGGACATTTAGTTAGTGGCTTTTCAAAGTGCTATCACAATCTTTCCTTGCCTCAAGCTTGCGTTCACGAGTGCATGCACGCACGCAGCCGCCATGTGGTTTTCATGGCTCATTAAGCCTTGCTCTCCCAAGCGCCTCGCTCTGCCCCTCCCCCACCACAGAGCGCGTCCCTGCCATCTAAGCAAAGTCAAGCGCACATTACCCAAGTTACTTCCTAGGTAAGGTTTTGTATCAATCAATGAAAGGATAAGATCAAACTCCAATGTTGTTATCTTATTCGTTATTTATTTTGTCCGGTGAGAGTATTTGTTTCAGGGCTGGGGAGATAAAATAGAGTATGAAACAATACTTTTGAGGGTGTGGTGGTGGATAGGGGTGGGTTTGTGAAAGGGGATGGTGTCAGAGGGCCAGTGTGAAGGAAATAAATAATTGGCTAGAATGCCAATCGTAGAAGAGTGGAAACCAGAAAATGGTGGAAGGTGATGGACAGGGTGTGAGCCTAAAGTTTAGAAGGCACCCGAGTGAGACATCAATAAAAAGTGAGTGTAATCAGTGTGGTGGTGAGCTGCTATTAAAACTATTACCAATTCGAAAAAAATTCAGCGACGCGGAAGGAGACCACATGGTGTGTGTCATGTGGGAAGAAAGTGACAAGCTGATAATCACAAATACTTTAACATAAGACATAAGGTATAATGAGTCCTGTGGAGAAAGGAGGAAAGAAAAAACAAGGCAAACGAGTCATCAATTAGTTGCTCTATTCTAGTGTGGTGGTGCGTGGTGTGAAGTGCCCTTACATAGATTGACATTCAAATTTCTTTAGTATCACTCACATGTTCATTGAAAATGTTAAGTCGATAAACAAAGAACAAGTAATATCGATTCCATGAAAACGGCAAATAGAAGATGTACCTAGGAGGACAAAAAAAAAATTGAAAGGTATCTCTACGTACACTATACAAAGGGGAGAGGGGGGGACCAAGGAGCTATTAAAGGTGCAGTGTCCATGCTCCTTATTTCGTAATGATTTCCAAAAAGGGGACACTGTTCCTAGTGGAAGGTGCAAAAAAGTCCCCAATGCATGAGGGTGCAAAAAGTCACCCATATGTGAAAGAAGAAACTAAAAAGGGAGAAAAAACAGAATCCCTAGGTAAAGAGACACACAGAAAACAGGGAAAACATTTTGTGTCCTCTATTGCCCTCACACACCTCGAAAGGTGTCATGCTTCATCATTGGGCAATTGCTCCTCGTAGGGCCGGCGCTGCAATTCCCTACAGGTCCCCCGAAGGGTCTCTTTGTCGGAGATCTTTTGTAGGACTGCCGGATGGTGCATGCGGGTGTGCGGGGTGGTGGGTCAAAAGGGGTTAAATAGTGCGTGCAAGTGTAGTGTAAAATTCATAATGGGTAACCATGCAGCGATTATTTTGATAGTATACCCTAAGCAGCCATATCTGCTAAATAAAATCTAGCCCCAGTGGCATACTATGCCCGGGTATAGAAAGACATAGGTCAACATGTTTCGCACCTGCGTCGCCATAAGGGTCGTTGGCGCTTCATCAGGACCAGAATTATAAAATGTAAAGTGCACGTGAAAAACAAATTTCAAATACCCTCATAATCGATCAGGGCGGGCAGTAACCTGTATAACCAACATCTGGCTACAGCTGTATGTTGTAACCGCTCCTGATCAGTACCTAGAGAAGAAGACAAAACACAATAGAATACAAATTATAGCACCAGGAACACCTTGATGCCACATAATGTGCCACCGTAGTGTGCACATCCAAAACATGTAAGGGTTAAAAATAGCAGGCGCATGAGACACAAGTTCATACGAGATAATCAAAGGTACCGAGCAAAGCATGGGTTGTAGCATGTGGGTGGGCCCTATAGAATTAATGTAGACCACTCGCATCCATTTAATAGAATGCAACGGTGAAGAGGGACCCAATTGCACCCATATATACTAAGTAAAAAGGGGGTCTCAACCACTATATAACAAGATACTCAGAAAAGCCGCATCAGATGTCGGTGCCCGAAGGAATGTTATCTCTTGATGCGTGCTCACCTCGCTATACTGAGGAAAACCATCCGCTGACACCAGGCAATGGACTCACCCACTCTACCAAGCTGTGGAAATAACAGATCAAAAGGATTTTACCAATATGCACGGGACGCCATGTTCAGAGTGCTCAATGGTCGCAATGCCAATGTTCCGTCAAAAGGTTTACTCACATCTTAGGTCGGGTGCCGCCTCCTCCACACCTACCCCCTCATTGCGTTGCCAGGAAATGACGTGGCAGTCCCCGGCGACTTTTAAACAGGTCACAAGGGTCAGGTGTGCTGGGCGCTTGCCTATCCGGGACATCCTGTTAAGTAAAGGTGGGTAATGCGCATGCTTAGGTGATCAAACGTACCGCGCATGTGCACAAATTCGGGTAAACTAATCCCCCGCACATGCGCAATACACGCGCTCCAAATGTTTGTGTAATCTTGCGAAAATAAATCTACAAGCAGTGCGCTCTTGAATGATGTGAAGGCTCAACACGGTAATAAACCATTTAAATTTTACTCGTGCTAGTGAACCAAAATTACAGTTGTAGAAACTACTCAAATGAGTGCACGTCCCGCTTAGCTGTACGTGGTCCCCGTAGAAATAGTGGGAGTCCCACATATTAATGACTGCCCAAGGGATTTCGACAAATAGATAATCTGGATATTGTCACAAGTCAGAGAGTATAGAGGGCTCAGATGAATTGTCACTCAAGGTGCAAATATCTTCATGACTCCTGCCTCACCCATCTGGTTGAGAAGCCAAAGTAATCAAGTTACAGTGTGATAAGTGGGAACACCGGCCCAAAAGTTGCTACAGTAATTATAGACGTGCGGGATCCATTGGTAATGCCCACTGGCAGAAAAATGTTGTCCCATGCGCCTGTAGAAAGGAAGGAACAAGAAAAAAGAGGATAGATTGGTCCCTCGGCTGGAACGCCGTGCTTAAAATACTATACAAAGGGGAGAGGGGGGGACCAAGGAGCTATTAAAGGTCCAGTGTCCATGCTCCTTATTTCGTAATGATTTCCAAAAAGGGGACACTGTTCCTAGTGCAAGGTGCAAAAAAAGTCACCAATGCATGAGGGTGCAAAAAGTCACCCATATGTGAAAGAAGAAACTAAAACGGGAGAAAAAACAGAATCCCTAGGTAAAGAGACACACAGAAAACAGG
The DNA here is from genome assembly GCF_964261635.1 of Lissotriton helveticus. NCBI lineage: Eukaryota > Metazoa > Chordata > Amphibia > Caudata > Salamandridae > Lissotriton > Lissotriton helveticus. The sequence goes on from NC_136068.1 coordinate 1,289,079,082, forward strand.
GAAACCATTTTGTGTCCTCTGTTGCCCTCACACACCTCGAAAGGTGTCATGCTTCATCATTGGGCAATTGATCCTCGTAGGGCCGGCGCTGCAATTCCCTACGGGTCCCCCGAAGGGTCTCTTTGTTGGAGATCTTTTGTAGGACTGCCGGATGGTGCATGCGGGTGTGCGGGGTGGTGGGTCAAAAGGGGTTAAATAGTGCGTGCAAGTGTAGTGTAAAATTCATAATGGGTAACCATGCAGCGATTATTTTGATAGTATACCCTAAGCAGCCATATCTGCTAAATAAAATCTAGCCCCAGTGGCATACTATGCCCGGGTATAGAAAGACATAGGTCAACATGTTTCGCCATAAGGGTCGTTGGCGCTTCGTCAGGACCAGAATTATAAAATGTAAAGTGCACGTGAAAAACAAATTTAAAATACCCTCATAATCGATCAGGGCAGGCACGATTAGGACCGGGTTGGAATTATCACCGTTCCGACGGTGAGTCCAGCCTTCTACAAAGAGCACTTCTCGACAGGCTTATTTTCACTTTTGCCTTTTCTTTCTAAAGCACTTATTGTACAAATTATCAATTGTCCCCTTACCCTTTGTTATTTCCCCCCCATAGATACTGCCTTCAGCCTTACTTCGACAGGTATGCTTGCACTTCGCAGCTTCCCTTATTTTGTCGTTACTGCAGAATCCAATACTGTGATTGACATACACTCGTGCGACATTACCTATTCCCATTTAAATACCTTATCATTATTTGAGTATCTGGCGTCCCCTCTTATTAAACACCTACTAAATGGGATACTTTATCTTTGTTGCTGTCCTAACGGACCTCATATATAAGCCGACCGCTTGCTAAGCACAATTTTAATGGATACTTCTCCTCCAATGAAAACGATGAGAACTGGGTTTTGCGTCCCCAGGCACCCTCCCTCCCTACATATATGTGTTTTTTGAATGTTTGACACACACCTCCATTACAATACTCGATGCTTATATTCAATTAGGCAACCTGTTATTTGATAAAATTACGGAGAGTGTAATTACCAAAAACCATGGCATTCGTTTTATGACATACCCGCCGTTTGTAAACTGTTAAATGATAGAACATTGTTTTCCAACCCCTAGAAACCTTCCCTCTGCGCATACCATACTCTAGGTGATTACGATACACTTTTTAACATGGACACATACACGCACACTATGAATTTGTATTGGTACACACCACACAGATATCACTCAGAAACTGAAATAATCAAGCAACAATGGAGATGTTGATCTGTGTGAGTGTACGTAGAGATACCTTTCAATGTTTTTTTTGTCCTCCTAGGTACATCTTCTATTTGCCGTTTTCATGGAATCGATATTACTTGTTCTTTGTTTATCGACTTAACATTTTCAATGAACATATGAGTGATACTAAAGAAATTTTAATGTCAATCTATGTAAGGGCACTTCACACCACGCACCACCACACTAGAATTGAGCAACTAATTGATGACTCGTTTGCCTTGTTTTTTTTTCCTCCTTTCTCCACAGGACTCATTATGCCTTATGTATTATGTTAAAGTATTTGTGATTATCAGCTTGTCACTTTCTTCCCACATGACACACACCATGTGGTCTCCTTCCGCGTCGCTGCATTTTTTGAATTGGTAATAGTTTTAATAGCAGCTCACCACCACACTGATTACACTCACTTTTTATTGATGTCTCACTCGGGTGCCTTCTAAACTTTAGGCTCACACCCTGTCCATCCCCTTCCACCATTTTCTGGTTTCCACTCTTCTACGATTGGCATTCTAGCTAATTATTTCTTTCCTTCACACTCTCTTACACTGGCCCTCTGACACCATCCCCTTTCACAAACCAACCCCTATCCACCACCACCCCCTCAAATGTATTGTTTCATACTCTATTTTATCTCCCCAGCCCTGAAGAGTCACGGGTCTACCCCGTTATTGACGAAACACGTGTCGGCTGGTTCTTTGTGAAACAAATACTCTCACCGGACAAAATAATTAACGAATAAGATAACAACATTGGAGTTTGAGCTTATCCTTTCATTGATTGATACAAAACCTTACCTCGGAAGTAACTTGGGTTGTGTGCGCTTGACTTTGCTTACATATATACAGAAGGTGGAGCTCTTCTCCCCCTTCCTTTCTCAGATACCAGGGTTATCTCTGACCAAGAAGCACCAACCACCTAAACCTTACAATTACACTCTAACCACTACCTGTAGAGCGCCATCATATTTCTAAACACTCCCATAACCCTTCGCTGAACTTCGCGTCCCTGCCATCACTTTCGCTTTCACGGCCGCGTGGTCAATGCTTTTTTTCACTTTTCATGAGGCAATGTGTTAGTTTATCCAGCCTTATAGTCTGTCACAAACTCTTTATCCAGACCCTCTGGGTAGGAGTTTCTCTTTTCTTCCAGTACTGTGTTTCCTTTTTCTCCAGTAAGTGTTTGACTGCGCAAAAAGGCGATAGCGGAGGGTCGTTTGCATGATTACCACTAATGTCTAGCATCTTTCTTGTTCAGTAGCACTACTTAAGGACGGAAAGGTACAGCTGCACCCATGATCACATCAATATGTTGCAGTATATCACCACATGGACAAGTATGTGCCTCTTTCTATTTCACACCACCAGCACATCTCCAAAGCCCCAGTTTGAAACTGCTTGGGGGCAGATCCTCCCTCCCAGTGATGTTGGACTCTGCCTCCCAGTGTTGGATGTTTATAAAGCCTTTGTGTCGATGGTGCCAGACTGTTTCACATTCCTGAGTAAATTCACTCTGCTTCCCACCGTGTTTGATATGACTATTTACCAGGTGGCCTTTCAAAAACATTTGACAGAATGTGGAAATATGTCATATGCGGCTCACAGCTTCTCCTCGTTGTCAGTGGCCTCGCGGCTGCAGTTTGGATCTGTACAATCATGGCCCCCTGCTTTATTTGACTATACTGCCTCCTGTTTGTCTCAGGAAGATGGAAGGCATTTTTACAGTCAAGAAAGACTGTATCTGATCTTTTTTGAACATATTACTTATCATCACACAGCCCCCTTTTTGTCAGATTGCAAATCTCGTGATTTTCATCCCTAGGGATAACACGCATTGGCATAGCCAATAGGTCTCGCTTTTGGGACTTTATAAGTATTTAGTTATGCAGCACAATATCCTTGGTGCAACAACATCAACTGTTGCATGGCTAAACACTTATAAGGTCCCAAAGACAAGACCTATTGGCTATGCCAATGCTTGTTAATATATGTAAGTTACACCTAAGGTAGACCTAGCAAGCCCTAAGGTGTGCTATATATTAAGAAGTGAAACGTGATAAATTTGGCACAACATTGATTCTGGAAATGTCTCTCTGCCTCGTCCAGATCACAATGAAGAAAACTGGGACTAACCCTGATAACACTACAGTTTAATCAAATCTCACTCCATTGTTTCATTAAAGTGAGCAACTTATAAGATAACAACCTCTTTGACTAGTGCCAAGACGACTTTATAAGAAATAACACTAGTCCTTCCCCCCACCAAAGAAAAATTCCAGGAAGAATCCCAATGAATGGGGTTTGCACTGGAGATGTTCCTGTTATTTGGAAGCAATCACAGTAAAAAGCACCTGATTACCTCACTCAGAAGGGCTTATTGCAAATGAATGAAGCTAGAACTACAAGAGAAACTTGATCCCTTTGGGATGTTTTTTGGAAACCAACCTTTGGTAGTAAGGAATTGCAATCATATCTAACATAACCAGAGAACATGAAGTAGAGAAGCCTTTTTTGTTGTTGCAGATGAGCCTTATTGTTTCAAATGACCTGACACTTCGTAGGAAACTCTCCAACTTGGACTTGTCTTCATGAGATTCCTGCAGTTCATATTTTGTTGTTCTCTCCAAACATTAGGCAACATACAGAGAGTATCCAATATGTCCACAAGGGTTGGGTCATAAACTCAACAAGATAAAGTACCCAGGGTGTTCCGTTTATAATACCTTTGTTTGAGATATATCATTTTCTTTTTATACAATTACCTTATTTTCTGGTAACCAAAAAATAGTTCAAAAGTTATCTGCAAACATCCTAGAGACAGGGAAAGTTCTTCATTGGGGGACCATGACACTTTTGAGCAATTGCTCAGACAAAAAGATGATCCTCTATCTACTGAGCTAGTTACCCTAGGGGTGTCAACGAAAGTGACAAACCTTCAGAGATAGACGTCAAAGATCAGTCAGCCCTCTTAATTACCACAGCATTCTGACACTGGTGGATTAACCTACATATGAGACTTGCCAGTCCTGCCTACTTGAACTTCTTTGTTTCCTCTCTTATTTACCTCGACCATTCATGGTTCCTGCAAAATGTTTATAAAGTGAGATCTTTTTTATTTTTTGCTGATTTACAATAAAGTCTATCTGATTGGTCATAGACAATTCATTTATTTTTATACCGCTGCCTCCACATCACATGATCAAAGTTAGACGAGCTAGAGGATGGTGAGCCTCAGTATTTCAGCATGACAAGAAGCCATTGGTTTTGCACCTCTTAACAGCTGTCTGGGTACCTTTGCCTACAGATGACCTTATCGAAGCATCAGTCAGTTAGGTGGACATTGCGGTTCTTCACTGTCCTGCAAATCTGGCCATTTGACTGTGCCTCAAGGATGTATGAGGCTTCCACTATGATGCCAGGATGCCTTAATTAGAAGGTAGTATTCTCTTAAGTTAGATTCTTTTGGTACTTTAAAGCGCGACATTTCACGAATTTTGTTCTGTTTAGATATTGCTTGTGTACATGGGCGCTGATTCACTAAATTGCCAGGAGCACAGTAAGTGGCATGATGCACACGTTTACAAGGTCAATACCATGCTCCAACTTTAGCCCCCCAACTTCCTGCTGAGAAGCTAGGAGAAAGACAAGAATAGGACACTATGGAAAGAAAACTGGGCTCTTTGAATCCTGTTTACTTTCTGTTCTGTCTGCTGCTTTCGTGTCCTTGAGACTAGAGTAGCAAGGGCAGTGCCAGGGGTGCGAGAGCACAAACCAGCAGTAGCAGCTCCTATTCCTGGCAAACCCTAATATGGCGTTTATGCTTGTGTAGCTTCACTATCTTCCCATTCATTGGTGCCAGCATCACTCTCTTTCAACACATAGAAACCTTGAACTTACAGAATGATTACGGAGAAAACGTTCTGCAGTCAGTCAACCAGCTGCATCATGGGAGCTTTTTGTCTACATTTATGGAACTTGCATTGAGCACTGTTCAGATATGATATGAACCACCGCTTATTTAAGGTGCTCTGTATTTAATTATGTAAAGTCTACTCGGTGAGTCTGCGCATTACAAACTTGTGGGAGGATGGACATTGTATACCGTACCATAGAAGCAAGGTTTGTTAACCCCAACTCCTTCAGTTCTGATAAAGGCGTCATATCTAACAATTAAACTCCCATGATCCCGCCGAATAATTAGAACTTTCCTAAAGTAGGGGAATGCTTACATTTGGAGTACGTTTCAGTGTTTTATTTTTTTATCGAGTCGCAGAGAATTCAAAGTGTATTTCGAGGAAGCTGCCGCAGTCCCATATTCTCTGGGGTAGTTCTGGAAGCATTCCATATTACTGTCACGCAAGAGCAAGTGTACATTTGTGCATGTGTATCTGGGCCACTCAATGCATTTGTACTTACTTCGTTTTTGGTTTCTCTATAGGAAACTTATTTTCTCTGTGGAGAAATCCTTTCCCCTACATATCCACAATTTCTTTTTACAAACCACTTTTTTATATACAGCATCACCCACTGAGATTAACAAATGAATGACAGAAACATATGGCACCTGAGCATCAGATAGTCACAATCACATATCACCGCTGTACAGTTTGGCAATCCATCGGGGGCACACCATCTACCCCATATTTTCGCATTTTTCCAGGGACATCCCAGAGCCACGTAAATTGGCTGCTCCTGGCACGCACATCAGTCAACATCTCTTTACCATGCCACCAGGGTGGGGGGAGGGTCTAGGGTTTTTCCTGGTACGTGATATATCGTGTTTAGCAACCAAGGAGGCCACCCGTATAAAAGTCCAGTCGGAGCAGGATTCACCCAACCCCTCCAGGAGACTCAAAAGTTCTTCTTGAGGGCCCAATTCAATCTGGTGACCCAACACCTCCCAGATTTCATGACTCACCTGCTGCAAAAGGGTGTCAAAACTGGACACGACGAGACCATGTGATGAAAAATTGGTAGCGGGTGTGGAACAACGTGGACACAAGGTCTGGTCTGTATGACCCATCCACTGTAAGCTCTGAGGGGACAGGTATGTCACATGGAGATAATCTGGATCATCCATAGGCACAGGGAGATCACCAGTTTCCTCAGAGCCAGACAAGCCTACCATTAATACTCGTCATCGAACTCACCCACCCAGGTCTCCCAACTGCTCCAGAGGGGGAGAAACAGATACATTAATCAGATGCATTAATCATGCATTAATCATCAGAGAGGGATAAATCGTCGAAATTGCACCCCTGCCCAGTTGTCCCATCATGAGTTTCGCTTCTATTGGGCTGTTTTCAGGAATTTGAGCGGAAGCCGAGAGGTGGGCTGATAATTCATGCTGCATCTGTAGAGACGATAAAATGATAGAACATATTGGGCCTGCATCTCATGAAAGGACATCAGGGTGCCACTCTGGAGAATATCGCCTCTATAGGTAATACCCATGCGGTCCCAGTGGACAAAGCCCATCAGACCCAACATCTGTCATAGCCAAGTAACCCTTCAACAGTGGCGTCATGTCTGTGAGGCGCAAGGGTAAGGCGCAAGGCCGCTCTCCAACAGAGCTGTGACACTTGGGTGCATGAGGGTGTCGTAGAGGTTAAGAGACTACCATAGAGAAGGTCAAGGAGCCCGTCAAAGCCCAAGAGATGAAACTCAAGTCTATGGGGTATCATCCCATCCTCCAGCAAACCAGTCGTTCACCAGAATCCGGTGCCGCAAGGTAGTAGCCATATAGATTGGGGATGCCGAGGCCTCCTTCAAACATCGATTTGTAGGCTGAGGCGAAACCTACACAATGAAGTCCACCCGCCCAGGCAAAGGATGTCAGCTGCAAGGTAAGGGATCAAAACCATGCGCATGGAATAGGATGGGAGTTATATGCCAGTGTGTGAAGATGCCAGGGGAGCCACATCAGTTTAGTAGCAGCTGCTACCAGTCGGGGTGTTGGAGTCAGGAGGGAAGGGGTAATGGAAAAAAATAAAAAGGACTTACCTGAAACAGACGGGCGGCTGACTTTCTTCCATCCTTCATCTTCCGGTCGCAATCCTGGCCTGCAGCAGGGTGCACGCAGGCTCTCCTGAGCTAATCACAGTGCTGTAATGCAGCGTTGTGATTGGTCTGAGTGCCGTTGTTTGGCACTCAGATGGGTACAGGGAGGCTTTGCATGTTCCTCACGAGGTTGTGTAATGCAGCCTGGTGGGGAAGATGCAAAGTGCGCATGACTGCTTGACCGGCCTAAGAGTGCCGGCCAAACAGTCATGGCCCTTAGGAAGTGCAAACCACGCCTCACCTTGCGCTGCCCAATCTGCCCCACGAGCCACTGATTCCATCTGAAAAATACAATGATAATACCAAAACGTTATTATCATTGTATTTTTCCTTTTGAGCAGTGGGGCAACACTCCTCCACCTTAGCGGAGGAGCCGCCACTGAAGACTGCAATATGCCCCAATGGGTTAAATGGCAGACTGGGCGACTTGTGTAAATCATGGTCAAGTGTGGAGGCGAGGGGGCAGAATTTTTGGGACCATGCCAGGTCTGGATGACTGGAGATGTGAATCCCCAGTTACATCAATGAGTTGCTTCTGACTGGAATAACCGGACACCAATACTGTCCTCCAGCATCCCCAGCAACCTCCACCAAAACAGACTTACTGGCATTCACCTGCAAACCAGATGCCTCAGAATAAAGTTGGAGGACCTCAAGACATCTAGGACCTGACAATCGTGGTTCACTGAGGAAATAGAGGACATCTTCTGCATAGAGGGCAATCTGGTCCTCCATGCCACTTCCCCATATCCAGCCCCAAATGTCCGCATCGCATTTTAGCAGGCACACAAACAGTTCTATGGCAAGAGCAAAGAACAGCGGGGACAGGGGACAGCCTTGACGCATCCCTCTACAGATTGGGAAAGGTGGGGAGAGGATCCCATTTACCTGAACCTGTACAGAGGTGGCTCTGTATAGCAGGCTCACCAATCTGTGAAAGGTAGGCCCAAAGGCCGGCTCTCTGAAGCACGGCCTCAAGGTATCCGCACATTGTTAGTGATGTTTAACAATTCCCATCCCGTCTCAGGGTTTGCTCCTGCCCTAACTGGGAGTAATTCTCTGACCATATCTAGTGTGGGAATGCACCTGTCAATAAGTTTTGAATACTCAAAAGCTTGCAAGTTTACTCAGCCTGGATGGCAGAAGGACCTAAGCGATTACGTTGACACAACTGCAAATATTAGAAGTACACACTAACTGATTGTATTTGTATGCCCTGCAGACGGTAGGAAGGCATTTTCTAAAGCAAGCTCATCAAGATAGGCAGTGGCCTTATTTGTTTCTGCTATCACTTGGCTGGGAGACAGCTGCCAAGAATGCCAAGAGCACATTCCTCAAGGAGAAAACCAGCCAGCATTCGTAGGCAGCTTTTAGTAGCCTTTACTACTTCCTGGGCCCTCTATGTGGTATTAGGATCACTTGGCACTAGGAGAGGGCTTGGACTGGCGCAGCCTGTGATGATAAACAAGAGCAGTCTCAAGCATGGATGTTGGCATTTTGGTAGGGTGCCACACACACACATAAATTCACACATGCACAACCCAGCACCTTCAAAGCATAAGGTGTAGAACACATTAACACCAGAGTGATAAACGAATTCCCTACAGTTGTTTCCCAAAACTACCCTGCTACCCAGTCCCTGTTGCTTAACTAGCGCGGGGTGCACTTACCAGTTATAGAAATGGAGAATAGTCATGTGCAAGGGGTTGAATCTTACTGCTGGATACCAATTCCTATCCTAACTCCAGAGGACTGCCATAAGGAGTAGGTAAACTATGATGCCTCATCCCAAATGGTAATTTGCCACTGCAACCACCTACGAAATATTTAGAAATTGAAACTTAGACTTTCAACATCAGAGAGCTGTACAATTGCCCCTTGCCTCTCAGTTCATTTCTTTGCCAAGCACTACTTTTTGAACTGCCGTCGACAAGGAATGTTTGTGTCTGCGCCGAGCTTGCATTGCACAGCAGCAGTTTAAATGGGGCTGCAATGGGAATGCTGGTCTTTGCGACAGATCCAATTCATTCAGCAGCAGCGATGTGTCAGTTCTGCTCAGGTTTGTGCAGCCGTGGAGATGTGTGTGTCCCGCTGGATCCACAGTGGTCCAAGGGTCCAGGACTGGGGTGGCCCACTTGACAGGGTAGACTCAAAGATGGCAGAGTCCAGGTGCAGGTGCATGGTTGTCAGAAGCCTGTTATGTCCTTGAGGCTGCAGATCAAGAGTCCAGCCAACTAGCTTTTGGAGTCACTCTAAGTTCTGAGTTCAAGAGATTCAGGTCCAGTCCTCACCCAGGCAAGAGGGCAGCAGTTCAGTTCAGCAGGGCAGCAGTCCTTCAGAGCAGCAGTCCAGCAGTGTGGCAGCCCTTTCCGCAGGACAGCAGTCCTTCTTCCTGTATCCACAGGTCCAAAAGTGTACTGAAGATATGTTGTTTCAGGTCCAATATGTATACCCAGTTGTCCCTTTGAAGTGGGTAGAAGCTTCTAGAGGCATGCCTTTGAAGTGTACATGTGCCCTGGATTCCTGGCCCTGGCTCCAGACAAACTACAGAGGCTGGGTAGCCTTTTATGTGGAGACAGGACACTGCCTATTCAAGTGTAAGTGCAGTTGAATCCATCTCCTCCCTCCTATCCTGCTAGTGATGGCCCAACCAGTCACACCTAAGCTCCCCTTGTGTGTGGATGTGTAGGAGGAATACATAAAGCCCAGCTGTCAACTACACCCAGTCATGTGACCCAGAGACAGGCTGCAGGCACCATAGGACTAAGGTAAGAAAATGCCAACTCTCTAAAACCTTTTAAAAGTGCACTAAACAACATTTTCCCTGGTGAGCTGATCAGAGGCTGGCTATTAACAGTGGTATGATTGCTGATAAGAAGTGTTAACAAACTCATGAACAACTTATAGAATCTGTCCGTCTGAGAGTATATAAGAAACTGACCAGCCAAGGTCCTGATAAGAACCCTTAATCCTTAGTGTTTCGAAGCACGTCAACAATAAAACCCTGAGGACTTTTTTTTATCAAAATCAGTTTGGACAGTGGACAAACATTTTGCACAAAAATTCCACTCTTGTCAAATAACTTTGAAATCCCCAAGCTTTTTCCAAGAGGGTCACAACATTCAAAACAATTGTGAGAGTCACCTCTGGCTTTGAATCGTTTGACTGGTTCTGATTATTTTATTCAAGCCTATGTTGACAGTGTATGTTTAGTGTATATGGAATCACCATTTAGACAGTGTATGTTTAGTGTATATGGAATCACCATTTAGATTGATGTTTATTGCTTTGATGCACAAATTCACAGTCATACATTATGTTCATGTTTTGTTATGTATGGTATCATGATTGAATTGTCTTGTCCTGTGGAGTATATTTGATCAATGGAGTTCTTTGTGGCGCTATAGGAGGGCTTGGCACCTCGTCGTGATGAGGCACCAAGTAGGTACAAAAGAAGAGAGCCTGGGACACCCATCCCTCCTGAAGTCATGAACAGCGGGGAACCTTAAAATTGAAAGAGATGTAGCACCCTTGTTCGCGTTGGACATGCACAAAAGGAGAGGCCTTTAGAAAGGTAAACCACCCGAGGTTCCCAAACGTATTCAACATTTTTATATGTGACATATAGGATGTCGGCCATATCGTAATTGCACGCCACAGCCTTACATACCATAACGTCAGTGACAGTGCTTCTTTACATTTCCACGTAGCCACCACAAACATTTTCGCAGTCTCCAGACAAAGCCACATTACTGTCTGATCTCCCTTTGTCTGACATTTAAGAGAACCCTCTTGCAGCTTCAGAAGTGCAAAACCGGGATTATCGGGTTTTGGTACCCCCAAGTATGTCTTTGATTTGGGCTAAAATTTCAGATCAGAAAGGACTAATAATCGGTCAGTCCCCACCAAATGTGCCTAAAATCACCCAACATACCACACCCTCTCCTAAATTGATCAGACGAGTTTTTTACTTTGGTTGGGTAAAAGTACCAATTGTATAATAACTTATAATGAGCCACGTTCATACCTGTCGAGTGATTAAAAGGGGGATATCCCTCTACAACTTGAATCAGTATTCCTCTGGGATGTTCCTCACCAGGGTCCGCTCCCAAAACTCCATATGCTGTCATCTGGGAGTGTGTAATGTGTCTAACAAGAGTGCATACAGAAAGGAGATACACCCCTTAGTGCCAGTCCCCCTTCTAAGCAAATTTCTCAATAGAGGTCGGCTCTCTAGTTGCGGCCGCTCGTACTTCAGGTTGATGCCCCCGGTGTTTTAGTTGATTATACCCCAAAAAATTCTGTGGGCTATAGGTAGAAGTCCCGTTGACAATTCTCAAAAGTTAATATGTTCCAATTATGAAACAGATGGGAGATCATCAAACAACCCCCAACTCTACAGGCCTCATAAGGGCCTGGTTGTAGTACCAAGGTGAAGGCTGGATTGTAGTGGATCAGGGTGAATGGAGTGGCAAAGGTTGACAATGGGGCTACGCTACACACATCATTCCAGACCCTGATGCTAGTCCTTGTAGGGGAGGGAGTTTGAAATACAAATATAGTTTGCTCACTTCAACTATGCGACGCTCCTCCATTAGCCCAGAAATCCGCAAACCTAGCCCATCAATACGAATGTTACTACAACTGCGCATATAATGAACAAAATGTAGCGCGTCACGTAGCATGGCAGGTACTCATGGGTCAAATGACTAAGGCACCAGGGCACGTCATAACTGGCGTCTTCATTGAAAGTGAAGAGAAACATAGCTTTCTCATTCCAACTGTGTGACACTCTTCCACTCCCCACGGGATACACAGCCATAGCCCATCGCTACCACCATTCTCAATACCCATGGTAGTCTGTTAATAAAATCAAAAAGTGTTTACATTAAAAAACTTTTTATGAAAGAAGGACATGAATAGCGTATTACGTTCATTAATAGTGGGTCATCTCAAACACATTTTGCTGGTATTGTTGGATTAATAGGACCCACGGGCTATAGCGCTTTAATAAAGTTTATCTCGGATGGGGGCAAATCTTCGACCCACTTGCCGTCTGTGATGTTACAGTGGTAGAAAACTGAGTCGGTGCATACACCCAGGTTGCTTTCAGACTTAGAGGGCACCACTTTACCAAATAAGGGCGATGGCCAGTGCTCAACACCATTGTCAAGAACAATGCATCGGCAGGTTAGGAAGATACCAAGTATCCTCTAGATGTCAAGTAGGCGATGCAGATAATCATATGTTACTGAATGGCTAGCGTACTAGCGACTGCTGACCTTGTTCCACTCAATGAGATCATTGAGCCCCAGTCTGTCAGTTTTTTCTGAAAATATCCATTTGGCCTCTTTTCTAGCCAGAATCTGCTCGATGTTGTGTATATCCCCAAGAATCCTCTCAAGGACAGTCCACCGCAGATCTCTAGGGTCATGCTGCTTCTCAACAAAATGCTGGACTAACCTGGTGGTCAATCTTTTAGCTTTCAAAGTGCTGAGATGCTCCTGTATCCGTATTTTGGCCTTCCTTGACGTCAGACCAATATAATGTAAGAATGTAAGCCGCAACTGCATGTAAGTCTATAAATAACATTGGTAGTGTTACAGTTGCTAAACTTAGTAAGAGACCATTCTCGTCCACCGTCCAGAATCACACTTTTAGTAGCTTTAGTAAGAGCACAGACTGAGCAACCCCCACATGGATAGTGCCCAGACGGTAAATTAGGGGCAAGTGGTAGGCTCAAAGTACGTGTGTGTACTAGTTTGTCCTTAAGACTCGATGCTCTTTTAAAAGCAAAGCGTGGCGGTGGCATTTTGCTATTAGGAGTGTTCAAAATGGACCAGTGTTTCCTAACTATTTGTCTGACTCTCGTTGCTAATGGGTCAAAAGTGGTCACTACCGGCAGACATTCAGATTTGGGTTTTGCATTACGTTGGAGCAGGACTTCACGCGGTGTGTTCAATGCCTGTTCGCGTGCCTGTTTGATGGTTTTACCAGGGTAGCCCCTAATTTCAAGCTTCTCCACCAGCTCCTCTGATTGTTCAACAAACTTCTCCGTTGTTGAGCAATTGCGTCGGTAGCGCCAAAACCGCCCCACGGGAAGATTATCCCGGAGGGATCTGGGATTGACCGATTGGTAATGCAAGAGGGAGTTCCTGTCACTAGGTTTCTGATGGACATTGGTGGTCAGAACATTGTCTATGGCTACGATGTCAACATCAAGATATACGGCCTCCGAATTGCTGTAGGTCCATGTAAAATGCAAACTGTCATCCGCCTGATTGAGCCAGGAAAAGAATTCCTTGAGCCATTCCTCTGGCCCTGTCCAGATGCGGAGAATGTCATCGATATATCGCCTCCAAAGAGAAATGTTCTCTTTGAACTCCATATGCCGTCATCTGGGAGTGTGTAATGTGTCTAACAAGAGTGCATACAGAAAGGAGATACACCCCTTAGTGCCAGTCCCCCTTCTAAGCAAATTTCTCAATAGAGGTCGGCTCTCTAGTTGCGGCTGCTCGTACTTCAGGTTGATGCTCCCGGTGTTTTAGTTGATTATACCCAAAAAATTCTTTTGGCTATAGGTAGAAGTCCCGTTGACAATTCTCAAAAGTTAATATGTTCCAATTATGAAACAGATGCGAGATCATCAAACAACCCCCAACTCTACAGGTCTCATAAGGGCCTGGTTGTAGTACCAAGGTGAAGGCTGCATTGTAGTGGATCAGGGTGAATGGAGTGGCAAAGGTTGACAATGGGGCTACGCTACTCACATCATTCCAGACCCTGATGCTAGTCCTTGTAGGGGAGGGAGGTTGAAATACAAATATAGTTTGCTCACTTCAACTATGCGACGCTCCTCCATTAGCCCAGAAATCAGATTTGGGTTTTGCATTACGTTGGAGCAGGACTTCACGCGGTGTGTTCAATGCCCGTTTGCGTGCCTGTTTGATGGTTTTACCAGGGTAGCCCCTAATTTCAAGCTTCTCCACCAGCTCCTCTGATTGTTCAACAAACTTCTCCGTTGTTGAGCAATTGCGTCGGTAGCGCCAAAACCGCCCCACGGGAAGATTATCCCGGGGGGATCTGGGATTGAACGATTGGTAATGCAAGAGGGAGTTCCTGTCACTAGGTTTCTGATGGACATTGGTGGCCCGAACATGGTCTATGGCTACGATGTCAACATCAAGATATACGGCCTCCGAATTGCTGTAGGTCCATGTAAAATGCAAACTGTCATCCGCCTGATTGAGCCAGGAAAAGAATTCCTTGAGCCATTCCTCTGGCCCTGTCCAGATGCAGAGAATGTCATCGATATATCGCCTCCAAAGAGAAATGTTCTCTTTGAACTCCATATATCCAGTCATCTGGGAGTGTGTAATGTGTCTAACAAGAGTGCATACAGAAAGGAGATACACCCCTTAGTGCCAGTCCCCCTTCTAAGCAAATTTCTCAATAGAGGTCGGCTCTCTAGTTGCGGCCGCTCGTACTTCAGGTTGATGCACCCGGTGTTTTAGTTGATTATACCCCAAAAATTCTGTGGGCTATAGGTAGAAGGCCCGTTGACAATTCTCAAAAGTTAATATGTTCCAATTATGAAACAGATGGGAGATCATCAAACAACCCCCAACTCTACAGGCCTCATAAGGGCCTGGTTGTAGTACCAAGGTGAAGGCTGGATTGTAGTGGATCAGGGTGAATGGAGTGGCAAAGGTTGACAATGGGGCTACGCTACTCACATCATTCCAGACCCTGATGCTAGTCCTTGTAGGGGAGGGAGGTTGAGATACAAATATGTCTATCGTCACTTTATACTGGTTCATGGGATCAAACTCCAATGTTTTCAAAATGTTCAAAACGTCAGTCGTGTCTTGTACGAATGAGGGCTGGTTAATTACCGACTCTCTAAGAAAAAAATCGGAAAATTGAGAAAGGGGCTCCAGTACTGACTGAATGCCCGAAACAATAGGACGACCTGGGGGCGGGTGCTGGGGTTTGTGGATCTTTGGCAAGATGTAAAATGCCGGTGTTCTTGGTTTCGGATTGATTAAAAAATCCGCCTCCTTATGGGTGATCCACTTCTTCTCCAGCGCCTTCCCCACCCAGGCCTTGATGGTCTGTTGTAAGTCAGGTGTGGGGTCCCTCATTAAGGGATGATAATTTGTGCGTGACCCCAACAACCTAAGAACTTCAGCATTGTAATCACTGGCATCGAGCACCACCACAGCACCGCCCTTATCCGCTGACTTAATTATGATCGACTTATTATTCTGTAAAGATTTAACAGCCAACCAGTCTGTTTTACTCATATTGTTCTGGCGGGTCTGTCCTGAGGTCCGTTCAAGTATTTCTATGTCATTCAACACTTTTTGCTCAAAGACCATCACTTCAGCGCCTACTACGGCACTAGGGGGACAGAAATTTGATGGTCTCCGTAAGTCAGTAGAGAACATTGATGGAATTTCCTTTTCTTTGTCATTGAAGAATTTATGTATTTTAATTTTTCTGACCAACTCGTACATTTCTTTCCGACAGTTAAACGAACCATGGTGTGGGGTCGGAACAAAGCCCAGACCTTTGTTTAGCACTCGAGATTCATCTGAAGTCAATGTGTAAGATGAAAGATTCACTACAATATCAATCGCACTTGGTATTACGGGCTGTGGAGTAACAAGTGGCGATCGTATGACGCGTGTCCCTCGTCTTATTGAGGTTGCCGATATTTTGTAGTGACGCAACCGGATGGTATGACATTCTTGTTAACCTATAAAACACTGATGTGGAGTACTATGATATATTGCGAATGCTATGAATGAGTTGCAGCTATAGCCCGTTTTTACCTTCTGTGTCTTTTGTTACTACCATCACAGGTTTGAAGCAAATCCCACATGAAAACGTCTATTTGGATCCCTAGCCCTGACGAAGTTGCTTAAAATTGATAACAGCAACGAAACATGTTGGCTAGTTGTTATTTGATCATGACTTGATAGGAGTCATTTTTAATGTGGAAAAGCTTACAGCAAGGAATAAAGAGTATCAGTAGCAAGTAAGCTTTAACAATTTTTATTGATGAGGATTATGTTTTTGTTATCACGGGTTCCTTGAACACGTGGATGATTCTTACACATATAGGAAGTACACTCACATTTAGGTTTCTTCCTTTTGTTTTCATTGGGTTGAGGCTTTGTCTTAACACACACGCACATTTCCTTGCTGGAAAGAAGGTAACCAATGATGATAAGTGTGTTTCTGGCGAGTACCAGTCAGTTTTCCCCTTTGGTGTTGCTACCGTGAGGTGCCTTCTTTCCTTCTCACTCTTATTTCTGTGGATGAAAGGTCTGTGCATGGTAGTTTATCTCTCTTCTTTTTTTAGAAATTGGATACACTGCAGCCAAATGACCAACTAATTTAATTGGTCTCTGCAAAGTGAGGTCGCAAAGACATTGACCCTTTTGGGCTGTGATTTGAAAACCATTCATGGTGTATCATTTTAGGGACAGCCATTTATTGATAGTGAATCTGTAGAGTGGGGGATGGTTGTCCTGTCGTTCCCCCTGAAACTCCTATTATATTGATGCTGCTGCTGCAGCACCGGGGAGGAGGGGGAGTGGTGTTATACAGCTGGGTGGAGAAACCAACACAGGCTCCCAGCAGGGCCGGACTGGGACCCGAAATCGGCCCTGGCAAAGTGCTCAGCCGGCCCCCCCTCTACCCTAGGGGTGCGACCGCACTCTTTGCTAGGACCGGTTTTCGGCCGATTTTGTTACAGGGCCGTTTTTGCAGCTATGCTGCAAAAAACGGCCCTGTAACAAAAACGGCCCCCTGGGGCCCAAAACCGGCCCCCACCCATGCGGCCGACCGGGGGATTGCCCGGTGCCTGCAACGGCCAGTCCGGGCCTGGCTCCCAGTCAATGTAATAGTTTTCCCAGCATGTTAGCATCGCTAGGATTAAGAGCTGGAAGCCTGCACAGTGTGCAGCAGTTCCTGGACGGGGCGCAAGGATCGGGGGCAAGGCCACGGCTGTTGGAGCAGATAAGTTGTATTTTCTTTATTTCTAATTCAGGTTTTTTGTGTTCCCCCACCCCAACACTTTGCTATACGAGTGGCAATACGAGTGGCTGCTACTGACCACCAGTACCCTACCATTACCACCACTACCCTACCATCACCACCACCACCATACCATCACCACCACCCTCACTGTAACTACAATACTCTAACCACCAGCTTCACCACCTTATCATTCAACATGGTTCTCAATTCCTGTAGGACTCTTAATTTTTAGACAACCGTTTTAAACTCATTCCTTGATTGTTGTTTTTATGGAAAGTTGAGATCTACATTTGCATTGTTTACTCTCGTCTAACTTGTTCTCACCTGAAATTATGCATCTAGGTATCTAGTAAAGGTAAGTCATATCAAAGTTTAAGAAACATTTACACGCCATCTATAGCTATGTAATGACCTGTCATACTATTTTATAGAAATCAATGAGTATTGAGGAGGAACTTTGTGGTAGGATGTTTCTGTGAACCCTATAGTGAGTGCTCACTGGGCAGATTCACATTTGCATTAACTTCATATTTGATTGTCTTCAACATTTTAATTGCTGTGTAGTGAGTATCAGAAAACATAGTGTTCATTGTATTATGTGGTATGCTTTTAACAAAGCAAACTATGAACACAGTCAATCCTGCTTCGAAGACTGGTTGTATGGGCTTTCTTTCGTCTTCTTGTGTTTTTCAAGCGCCTGAACGCATGGCCTCATTACTTGTGTCCTTCTAGCGCTTTCCAGACACTCTGTTTTTCTTTTTGGTTAAGCACTCCTTGAGAGTGCACGTGTTTTACAGCTGTTATCTGCATATATTTTACTTCGCCACACTTCATGTTGCTCTCGCCCGTGTGCTTCTTCTCTACACCCTCTGTGTTCTGTTTGCCCTGGAGTGCTTCTCCCCCAACACTGCTTTCTCGCCTATGTGCTTCTCCTCGTTCCATGTTCGTTCTCTCGCGCCCATGTGCCTCTGTTCCCCTGCATTTCATGTTGCTCTTTCTGGACCATATTATGTGCTTCTTCCCTTGTCCTCCTTGTTGCACCCTCTCTCCCCCCCACACACACTTCTTTATTTTAAGTGCTTTTGCACTACTTTTTTTATTTACCAATCTAACTTGGATCAGTAAATTAAAAAAAATAATTAAATATCACCGACACATATTGTAGGCACACATATGTGTGGTGCATGCGCTAGGTCATAGCACCTTTTGTTTCCTCTTTAGCCATGCTACACAGCATTACTAAAAAACTTCACATGGAATTATTTTTGGTGTAATCTTACCTGTGTGGAGTTCTCAATCAACATCCATGTCTTTCGGTGGTGGTGTGAGGGTCTGACTGTTGTTGCGTCACTGGATCTGCGCTATGTGGGCTCTAGCCACTTCACTGGGGTGTACATATTAAGTGACTGCCTCCAATCCTTCAACAAGGATTGCCTTGTACTCTGCTGATTCATTGGCCAAACCTGATCCCTGATGATAGTAGAGCTTCACTTTTGGTGATGGAGTTCAGGAAAGCCCCAGGTTCCAAGGAGCTGTCAGATGTGCGTTAGCACGGCGTAAGTAGGCAGATAATCCATAATAAAACATGTCAGTGGTAATATTTGAATTTTACAATGACTTATATGAGACCTCTACTCCATGCTGAAACTCACTGTTGCATTTATTTTTTCCAATTTGTGAAGGCATAGATTCAAGTCCTAAATCTCAGACTAAAGATACAATTGTAGTGTACTGTGGCATCCTCAACACTGTACGCATGAATATAATTTCGAGTTTCATCATAAGCAGGAGCTTGGGTTGTTCTCCTCACTTAGTCACCATGACATAGAATGGTAAAAAATGTAAGATTAAATACATCAAAGCAACCATCTGTAATGGACCCTCCAAATTTATAATAAGATATAGTAGCCATCATCCAGGCCTAATTTTACTGTTGAAACCTAGAACTTGATGTGTGTTGTTCAACTGCCATTTTCTTCAACTACTAAGGGCCTGATTCTGATGCGGGTTGGGAAGCTTCCCGACCCAATCGGTTTGGAAATGATTTCCGACCCACTTGGATCGGGAGAGTCCGACCGACGGAGTACGATGCATCCGGATGCTTCCAGATATGATTTGGTTGGATTCTCATTGACTTCAATGGGAGTATACGTTCCTAACCGCATCATAATTGGGCCCTGGGTCGGGTAGACACGTTCCGGATCCGATTTGTAAGGAGCAAATGCCATTATGAGGCCTTCCGTACTGCATCAGAATCAGGCCCTAGGTGGGAATGCTTTCCTCACCGCATCAGAATCAGGCCCTAGATGTTAAATATAGGTTTAGTTTTTAAAGCTTAGTTTGTTAAACCAAGACATTCTACTTGGGGTCTTGCCAAACACTGCAACTTCCTTTTCGAGGTTTAAAGGGAGAATGATTACAAAGTACATTATCCCTCGAACCCTTAGTGGTTACAAAGATTAAGGCCATATCATCTGCCTACAGTGTCATATATGTATATTTATTATACTATAGTATAATGGAACGCGGAGGCAGTGTTTAATTTGTGCATTTGGTGAGCACCAACACTCATGTTTGGAGACCAGGACTTCATTTTCCTCATCAGACGTTAACCCAGATCAAACGAAAGTAAGGCAGCAACGGAAGAAAGAAACATGAAGAGAAAGATGGGAAAACATTGGGAAAGGGACAAAGCAGGGGTGAAAAATAATGTACAAAAGTAAGATAACGAGACAGGAAGTTTAGAAGGAGCGAAGAAAGAGCATACAGGGAAATCAATACTTGGCGGCCTTGGTATTTGAAAACTTTGGCATTCGACACCATTAGGCTACTAAAAAAACTTTGGGTCTCTGGATTTGTTTTTTTTTTTACAAATTCTGCACTTATTTAAAGCACCGCCCTGGGGAGATCCTCCAGAAAATAGGTTCCGTAGGTTGCACATATGATGAGGCCAAGGGTGCAACCTTCACACACCCTATTTTTGTTCTTAAAGGGTACTATTGTGCCCCCTCTTCGCCCAAGCCTTAGTTGTCCGTGTCCATTGATAACCGTTCTACAAGGTCAGTCTGGTCTTTGTCCATGTGCGATATGCTGTTTTCAGTCCACTGCTTTGGTCAAACATCTGGGTAAGATAAAGGCTCCTTTTCCTCATGTAGAAACACATGTGAAGCAGTACTCACTACCATTCCTATGTGACTCTTAGAGTATATCCATTTGTATGTCTTCCTTGAGTGCCTTTACTACTTGTACATTTGCAATTTTTCTTTCTGTTTCTATCTCCTCCTTGTGTGACTTTACATCTTGTACATTTGCAATTTTTTCTGTTTGTATCCTTTATGTAACGCATGTAATCCTAAGTCCTTATGTTCTGCAACTGGTTCTTATGTAAAGCTCTCTGACACCTTCGAGTAAAGTTCGCTCAATAGAAAATCGCATTAAATAAATGTCCCTGAGATGTTCACAGCCGTGAACCCCACTTTTCTTTCTTTGCTGTGACGTTAAAACAGTGCACTGGATTACGCAGAGGCTGCCTCCACGAAGGGGGGGGGCTCAAGAGCCAGCGCCATAACTGTCTCCGTGCCCTCTCCTCCCCCCAGGAACAGGTCGGCGTGCCGGTTTTGGCGCAAAAATAGCCTGGGCGCGAAAAACAGCCCGGGCTCGCCGCTCCCCCCCCCTGGCCACCCCCTTGGGGATTGCCGGGGCCAATGGGGGGGGAAGTGTCATACGAACCCCCCAATAAGGGGACTAGCGGGCAGGCAGGCTAGGCAACAAAGGAGTGGGGGGGATATAAGGCCTGCTCCCCCAGGTGAGCTCCATGTCCATGGCCGGAGCAGGGGGAGCAGCACCTGGAAGAAGAAGTTAACCCACACCAAAAGAGCAGCAATGTCGCAGGCTGAAGCATAAGGACGAGCGTAGGCAGAGAACTACGCGCATAAGGGTTGGTAACGAGGCACACCGGAGGGCTGTGTGCCAGGACGGGACCACTAACCTTGGGATACCTTATGGCTGGGAGAGCTTGTCCAAATGGCAGGGGGTAAGACCACTCACCTTCAGGTGCCTCACGGCTGGGTGAGGCGGCTTACCAAACAGGGGGGGGGGGTAGCGAAAACGGAGACGGCGCTCGCAGCCCAGTCCCCGCCGGAAGGCAGGGCACAACCAGAATGAGAAAGGTAGCGAGTCGAGGCCTAACTCCCGGGACAGAAGCTACCCCTCCCCTCCTTCGAACAAGGGGAGCCCAAATCCAACCTACCAAAAAGAAGAACGGCCCGCAAGGGCAAAAAAGAGTCTAAACAGCAGAATGCAAAAGCTATGTATATTTTACTGTATTCCAAAAATAAAAACTGCGGCCAACAAATGACCACAAAAGACAAAAGTGTATATTGGTTTATTTAGTTGGCAGAATTGGAATGCAGTATCGTGAATGGTACAAAGAGGGGCGTGGGGGCGAGTGCGAGGGTTATGGGATCCAGTCATTATTCCCAGTATGAGAGGCATTGCGTCGCTGTCAGATAAAATATTGATTGCCCCTGCACGTGATATTTCGGTAATTTTCTGTCTATGTGATTAGCCAGTCATTGCTTCTGGGATTGACATGTATGGTTTTTATTTTTACAGGTAAACAAATTTCTAAATAAGAACCATGACCAGCTGCGACCTGAAGTCCTGGATATTTTTTCCAAAAGCCGACTGAAGGTAGATCACGCGCCCTTTTGCTTTACCCCCACTCCCCCCCCCCCCCCCGCTTCCGTTGTTGAGCACCCCTTCACAGAGTGCATTATTCACAGTATTGTGTTGTGTCGAAGCGGCGCTGCTTGTGAATGCCTACGTATGTTTGTATGTAGACATCATGAAGACACAGTGTGCCCTGCAACCACCGAACCGCCATGCACAATCCTTTTAGTGCTGCCTGTTTTCACTAACTCACATCTACACAGTGCTTAATTTGAGCAGGTGCTTTCAGGTGCTCAGCACCGGCACTTCTTTCACAGGGCCGGGGCTACGATTTCTGGTCCTGCAGGTGGTGGTATCAATATTAATTGCCTAATTTAAAATAACAAGAACCACATACCTATCATGGTGACGGGCTGGTATGTTTTCATGGGCAGGCATACATCTGTTCAGGCAGGCATGATCGTGTATCATCACTTTAGTGATGATGTCGTCATGCCTGTCATGAATCCAGGAAGTCATCATTAATGAATGACTTGCATTCTATCCCCCGAGTCTGTGGCACCCTGCCACTGCCTGAGCCTAAGCCTCCCATTGGATAATTGTAGTGGGGGCCTGCAGCCCTGCATTGCTACTATCCTCAACATGCTAGATGTGACTGCGGCCCACCGCAACTTTGTGCGCTATGGAGTCACCTGCAGTTTCCGTGCACTGCCTCCAAGCATGCTAATTGCTGAGTGTGCTTGAGCCCAGTAGGTGCAACAGCCATACTCACATCTCACAGGCATTGCAGCATTACGGCTGGGGACAGTGCTTGTGCTGTGGCAGGCAGGGTCGCAGCAAGCTGAGGAGTGGATGCCTTGCTGTTGTCATAACTGGACCAAACTAATTACAGGCAGCACTAGCAGTGACATGACCTGCTGTGCTCAAGCAGCCTCCTTACCTGCAACAAACCCAGTCAGACTGCACTGATTAATATGTTCAAAAAAAGCATTTTAGTTTGGTGTACATTTTGTTTTCGCACTCATCTGTTGGTGTAGGTAAAGAAGTAAAAATTATGCTTAGGGGACAGACAGCAGAGCATGGTTACAGGATAGAGACTATGCGGGTGTTGAAAGTTGGACACACCGAAGGTAGAAGTGGGCTGTAGCCTCCTTGGCAGCATTTTCAGCCCCGGCACTTCATTTTTTACAAATTAAGCACTGCGTCTACAAGTGCTTTAGCTGTACTCATTCTGGCCCTTGGCCCCTTGCCTTCTGTGTACCCTCAATGAGCATGTTCTACCCCTTCCTAGCTGTCTTTATTTCCTGTTAGGGCTAATCGTGTAGCACTGCTATTCCTGGAGCCCGCTCTAGCTAAGACATCTCCTCTGTTCTCTACCTTTGACCTCCTTTCCCAGTCGCCACAATTTCCTCTCTCTCGCTCTTTTAGTCTGTCTCCTCTCTCTCTCACTCTGTCTGTCTCTCTCTGTCCCCCTCGCTCTCTCTTCTTTGTCTCACTCTCTCGCAGTTTTTCCCAAGTCCCTTCCATTGGTTTTTCACAGCTTTTGCCACCTGTTGTGTCAAGGCATACATTAGGAATCTGTGAAATATACTACTTGGGGAGTAGTATTAGAGATGAGCAGTGCTTTAAATGGGCAGGTACTTTCCAGTACTGAGTACCTGCAGTATTTCAATTTGAAACCTAGAGCTGCTGCAATAGATTTAATGAGAGACTTCTGGCATGTCTCAGCAGCAAAGAGGTTCTCTATATTGTGAGTACCTGCACTTCTGTAATTACATTTAAAACACTGGATGTAAGTGCATTCATCTGCTCCTGTAGTGCAGCAGGGCGGGTAGTGCCAGGTGAGGGGTAATGTCGCTCCAGCTGTTCTATTTCTGTCTGTGTGCAATAGATTAGGGCTCCTTTCAGACGTCACGCCATTATCGGCAGCATCTGGTGGAGCTACAACGGTATAGGCAGGGCATTCGGGTGATGCCCAAATACATCACTCTGCAGTTTTATTTTTTTGGGGGGTGGGCATTTTGTGGCGGCTGAGTGCCTGATAGAAAGTATTAGGACTGAGACAAGCGATATGTCAGGTGCGTGTGGCTGGTGCAGTTGTAGTCCACGATTGTCTGATGTGTGAGTGACGGATCTATCACTATGTGCCTTTTAGAGGCATCGCCTGCCGAGGAACTTCCCTCTTTCCCTACAGAGCTCTCAGCCTGTGCCTACTATTGGCCGGCAGAGGCTTGGATTAGATTTTAAAGCATGCGTCAGAATTCAGTTCAGTTAGATGTCCGTACTTCTCCTTGTACCGTGCGACTGCCGTGCTTTCTCAGTTCAACCTAAAATGTAAATAGACCTCAGATAAGTTAATTTCTGCAAATAAGAAGATGCTATCCCAAAAGTATATGCCACTTAATCCAATCCCTGGTTTCTTTACTCTCGTGCTTTTAAATGTAAAACGGAACGACAGACAATTGGGAAGAAAAGGTTCAAGAGTAAATCAGAGTCAGATAAACACGCTTGTAAAGTCCATCTCTTATGTGGTATCATGGCTTTAAGTGGGGAAACAAAACTGGGGGTGCTCTAAAAGGGGCGTGGCAAATTTCTTAAAGGGGTGTGGCATATCCGAGTAGGGACGTGGTCTAAATCAAGATAACTAGCATTGTGTGCTTAAGAAAATCATGAAGTCGCAACCAGCAAAGGATAATAAAATAGGCAAAAAAGTATATTTATTAAGTATAAGCCATAAAAAACCAAACACTTTAAAAAACCATTTAAAAACGATTTACATTACTTAGAAATCTATTGCAGGATTTCCCAAAACCCTTGAAGATATTCACTGTGTCTATTTTGCTGGGCTTTCTCACAACAATTTTCTTCAGTAGACCTCCTACCTTTTGCTAGCCAACTCTTTACATACAGCTTTGCGTCAAATGTTTCAAATGGAGGACCATTGAGTTTTACCCATAAGCAAGAAAAAATTGTCTCTACAAGAAGAGAGGCCCTTGTTAGACTAGCAATTAAGTGCATTGCATTGAAACCTCTCTCGCAATCCGCATTACTTGCTGGCAGGGTTCCCATGCAAACTACTAACTTTTTTAATGCTCCAGGGGTTTTCTTTCCACCTAAATCTTTGGAAAAGTCTAAAAGCCTGGATAGTATCTCTTGCTGGCAGCTGAAACTCTAAACACAGTTTCTGGATCTCTGTTTCACCATAAAGAATGAATTCATCACCAGAAGGCTATTTGCCTGCATCTAGCACACTGAAGCTGGCTATAAGTTCTTTCTTAGAATCCAGGGCACATCGTTTATTGATATTTACAGACAGACTTTGGTAAACCTGATTTGGATTAAGGGCAACAGAGTTACTTCTACCATGGAAAGAGGAACATTGTTGAATTTGTCCTCATCAATTGCTCTCTGAGCAGCAGAAGCAAACTCCCCTGGTGAGTCCATCATTGCTCTAAATATACATACTTGACTAACCAAAAAAGTCTGTGGGGATTAACAATTTTAATGTCCCTCCGCTGTAAGGAGAGTGATAAGTCGTTGAGCTCTTGAAGTGCATCACACATTACCCCCAATCTCTGATACAAGAATAGGAAGTAAGCTTCTTCAAGACACCTTCATACTTACTCCGGTCTTCATACTTATGGGTCTGGATGGGTCTTTAGAGGCATTCTCAAAATGTTTGCACAAGGCAGGGAAGCAGTTCCAAGCAGCTTTCACAGATCTTTAACTGGATGCTACCCATCTAGTATCAAGCATTTTCCCTATCTTCTGAAGCTGTACACATAGCTTGCTCGTGGCCAGATTTAGCTCTCTCTGTTTTTTTGGTGACATTATGTATGTGGCATACAATGAGTCCATGAAAATCTTGAAGTGATTGACCCCGGCAACGTCATCAACTGTATCTGCCACAGCAAGTTCTAGTCTGTGAGTCAAACAGTGCCATGTCAGTACAAGATTTGGAAATTCTGATTTCAGCAATGCTACTACTCCTTTTTTACCAAACATTACTGCTGCTCCATCTGAACATACTGCAATCAAGATATCATGTAGCAGACTTTTTGCGAGTCCAACTTTTTCTAAGTAGCTTAGGAGAGTTGTCTTTTACACCTGTATCCCTGAGTTCCCAGCTCTTCTTATGCCCTTGGAGGCAGGCAGGCTTCAGAGGGGCAGAGCACACAGCACACCTCCTCTTCAAGTTAGGGGGACACGGCACACAGCAGACGGTCCCTTCCTCAGCAATTACAGCAACTGTAGGTCAGCTCCCAGATACTCAGCACAGATTCCTTCTTGATCACAAAGTTTCCTAATTTATTTTTACTGGGGCTCCAGTCCTATTTTTATACCCCAAAAGTCTTTGTTCTTCTTGTGTGATGGGTCCTGGACCCAATCTAAACCAGTTCTGGGTGCACTCTGCCAGTGCACCTCTTCTTCCTTTGTGAGTGTGAGCCAGGGCCATCAGACGCACCGGGTGGAGCCAGCATTGTGGCAGGCAGGCACAGCCCTATTGAGACCCAGGTGCTGCTCCTCCCACCACTCTACATGCAGATGGGTCTATTCAGCCTTGTGCTGACTCAGCCAGCCTCCTGGAGCCACCCTCAGCCCCTGTCACTCACAAACCAGACAGTCAATACACAACCAGGCAGAGGCACACAGAAAGGTTGAACAGGAAAATAGCCACTTTATAAAAGTGCTATTTCCAAACTTAGAATTTAAAAACCATCTTCACTAAAGGATGTGTTATTACATTCTGAATTCAGGGATACCAGATTCCATTTGTCTATCTTGCCGTTATGGGAAGATATGCAGGTAAACATGTATTCCTAATGTTATCCTATGGGCAAGATAGCCTTTCAATATTGAAAAACGAAATTGGCAGCATTTCACTATCAAGACATGTTACCCACACTAGTAACACCAAACAAAAATCGGGACGTCTGCTCACCCTACCTTTGACCTTTGAGGCCCGAAAATAGAGCCCCCTAGAACCCACTTTTGAGGCCCCCCCCAAAAAATTGGGGTGGCTCAGCCCCCCACAGGCCCCCCCCCCGACTTAAAGCCCTGTGTGGTATAAAGGCATTTCTTCAAAGAGGCTTTAACATTCTGTAAAGGAAAGCACGTTGTGTTAACTTTCCAGGTATGTTTATGCACCAGTTATCCAGCCACTTACCGACCCGTTTCGAGAATAACATTCCTTATTAAATTTGCTGAGTCAGTTGTTAAATCCCAACTGCAGGATTATCTTGAGACCAATACATTGTTCTTTGTCTCGCAGCCAGGCTTCTGTCCAATCAGGACAACAGCTTTAGATATCCAAGAAGATTTTTTTATACCATCAGGACCAAACAAGTCCAGCTTCTTTTAGTTTACTGGCCCTTTCCGAGGCATTTGACACTGTAGATCACAGGCTGCCGTGCCAGTAGTAGGACCGGATATTGCTTTTTGGCTTGGGGACTGGCATTCCCCTGGTTCAATCATTTTTAATGGAGTGAGTCAGCTGGTCAATGCTGGAGGGTTTTCATCCACCATTGGTGGGCTGGTGTGGTACCCTCACAATTATTTGTAGGCATGGTAGAGTACCTCTGTACACGCCTGCTGGTGCTACAAAACGCCACGGCCAAACTGGTGTGTAATAAAAGCAGCCTGAGCTCAGCATCGATGTGCATGAAACAGATTCACTGGCTACGCATGCGGCAAAGAGCAGTGCTCAAGCTGCTCAGTCATGCACACAAGGCCCTGCACCACTGTGGCCCTAGAATTCTAAAGAATAAAATCGAATTTTACGTCCCCACAAGGTGCTTAAGGTCAAGCCATCAAGCACAGACCAGGACAAAGCGTATAAGGAAAGGGAGGGCAGGGGGTTTATTCTCATATCTGGTAGCTAAGAAGTGTAACAAACTACCCCAAGACCTATGCCTCACGGCTGACTATTTAGCTTTTAAAGAGAAACTTAAAACATATTTGTTCCTTAAGGCCTAATACCCAACAGCTCTACTTTACCACTCCCATTGGCAGCCCTACCACGAATTCTCGCTACATAGTGCTGTGATATCCTCCGGGATGAATGCTACGCTCTATAAATAAATAAATAAATAAATATGTCCACTCACCCTTGTTGTTCAGTGCTTCTATGGTCCCTTGGCACAAATAATTGCAGCCCATAGATTCAAATGCACACTGATGAATCCTAGAACCTCGTGGATCTGAGTGACGTCTCTTATCCATCCTCCAGCACCTCATTTTTGTTAGCTATAAATGTTTAGATGACACCCAATATCTATGATTTAACACTCGAAAAATGGAAATTATATCTACTTGTATTGACGAAGTCTCGTCCTTGTGCTTCGAGTTCCCTATAAAACTGGATGCCCCTCCTCCAGAAGTGCAGTTTGTTAGGAACCTGGGTGTCATATCTGACTCATATTTATTCTCTGAGCTTCAAGTAACTATAAATAGGGTCCATTTTCATTGGTGTAACCTTTCTGAAGTAGTACTATTTCAGGGAAGTCCTCCCTAATTCAGTTAATATACACAATGTAATTATTGCAGCCTTTCTATTGTGCTGCAGTCTGATAATTCCATGATGGCAACGGGAGATATCTGGTATACTACTCAGTTAAGCTGGTGCAAGGCTGTAGAATCATCTCCCCTCCTCTTTGCTCCCTTTGGTAATTATGCAAAATTTCAAATAATAATAATTATAAATCAAATCGAAACAATATTTACTGCCATTGTCTTTAGTTTACCATTGTTAAATCTGCAACATTTTAAAATCAATTGACAACAATATTGACTGACACTGTCTTTGGTTTACCATTGTTAAATCCGCAAATTTTAAAATCAAATTAAAGCAGTATTCACCAACACCGTATTTGGTTCAGTTGGCTGTATTGCAGCATATTGAATGTAAGTGTCCTATTGGCTCTTTCGCATTATATATGATGATTTCTTTATGCGTGTTTATGTCCTTATTGTTTTATATTTGTATTGCTTGTTATTGTGGCTCCTTGAATCTGGCTAGCTACCTATCATGTGATGGGCACTAGAAAGCCCCCCAAAAAAACACAAATACTTGTATATGTTTTTATTATTGTCTTCTCACGACAGACAGATGTTCCGATCGTTTCACTGTAGCAAACTATTGGATAACCAGACTGTATCTCATGGACAGCAAAACCCACTGAATGTCCACTTAAAAAGAAGGTTTAATCATTGGACATTAGGCTTCAGTCACTTTATACCTGTCCAACCATCTCTCAAAATATCCACAATTCAGTTTTTTTCTCATTTTGCAGTTAAGTAATTTATGCATCATTTCTACAGACTTTTACTATCCATGTGTCGAGGGAGGTTTATTAGAGGCCCACTTTATACATATCTCATGTCCGGCCACCAAGATAGAATAGTAGGCATCTCTGTTGCTGGAGTTTGGAATTGCTTCTTGCAATTCAATCACAATTTCAGTGTTGTGGTGATACCAATGAGGTTGATTTTACATATTTAAATCTTGAAACAGAATCCTCAGTCAATGACCGTGGGTATTTCTGGGACAACAGCTTAGCTCCATTCTTCATCTCGTCCCATAGTCCTGCAGCTACTTGTGTAGAAAGACCATGTATGTCTTTCGCACAGTCTGCAGAACCTTGTGAAGTCTATATAGGGGCGATGTTTGAATAATACTCACTCCCCAAAACATCCTGTAATATTTTCAGACATACTTTTATTTATTTTTAAAGTTGGGAAAATGTATGGACAAAGTTCTCCTTACACATATTGGCCCCTCAAGGCCCATAAAAAACAACTAATCATTCTTCGCCTTTTAGAATAGAAAGACTTCTTAAAATTATGTTTTTCTGTAATAGAGTTAAACAAAAAAGTGAACTTAGGAACAATTACCATTTTTACCAAGTTTACTCACTCCTTCATAATCAAAGGAAGATTTTGCCACTTTCTCTGGAGCCTCTTAGCCTGCTTTGTCACTTTACTCAGCTTAGATTCCGGAATTCTACCTAAATTTTGAGTTATTGTCAGTGCCCAGATACCTCACTTCAGAACAGCTGTGTGTAGACTCATACTGCTCATCGGAGAGCATAGTTCCTGATTTTGTCTCATTCACAAGATACCCAAAGATCCAAAATATCGAACCAACTACTCAACTTGAGGAATTGTCATACTTGAATCAGAAGTATAAATATTAAAGTCATTTTCATGAAGAGACATTTTATTGCTATACCCTCTGCACTGGAACAGGATCACTCCCTTGTGTCAGAAGTTATGTAGGGGTTCAGTGATCCAAGAGCAGTGGGAATGGAGGGCATCCTTTCCTTTACCTTTTATAAAACCTGTAGACTTTCATTCTTATTGTTTTTTTTACCCCACTTGCATACACCCTAACCCCCTTCTGCCCCTTTCATAGTGCCAGTATCGGACCCCTCACTGATCTCCAGAGGCCTCCCTGTTTCTCTACATCCACCCCATTCTCTCTCCTGATAGCTGCAGTCGGTTAATCTAAACTCCTTCACAGTTCTTAAATTATGCATCGTATGCTGCCACATAATATGAAACATCATAGAAAATGTTATCTGCACCGTAGCTGCCAACGTATTCAGTTCATCCATCTCTGTGCCCAATTCGCACTCAAAATCTTTACTAGTTTTACAAATATGGGAGTTAATGTGAAATGACAAGTCTTGGGTCTCAAGACCATTAACTTATAATGTGACTGTCAAGATATGCTCTTCCGGAACAGAAGTCGATGTTTAACCAAATCGTCCTTGGCTCCTTTCTGTTGGGCCTCAGCCTGAAGCGGTCCCTGGGTACATGCGAGCTTGTATGCTCAGTATTTATACTATTCGAGCTTTTAGGTCTATCCCTTCAGGGGCATTCATAATCATTTTATTATCTTGACTAGAAGCAGGGGTAGAGACATGCTCATTGTCAGATAACAACCCATGTTGCTCCACTTTCGACACTTGATCCCTAGACCAACAACACTGAGAATGTGGAGTCTAAATTAGGGGTGGGCTTAGTTCGCGAAGTAGTGCTACGCGTAGCTACGCGAAGTGTACTTCGCACTACGCGAGCTACGCGTAGCACTTCGCGAACTGCGTAGTAACATGTTCGCACTGGGCAAGATGTCATTTTCAATGATTGCACAGTGCGGACAAGCATCCGGCACTGTGCAATCATTGAAAACGGCATCTTGCACAGTGTGAGCTGTACTTTTCTGCCGCTCGAGTAGATTTTTACTCAAGATGCAGCTTTCTCAACGCGGACTGGTAGTTTCTCATCGCGAGCGGTCTCAAGCATGCGTGACCACTCGCAATGAGAAACCTGACCTCCCCGCGTTGAGAATCTCGCCGGGAGGTTTATTTTCCATGTTCGCGATCGCGAACAAGGAAAAAGTCTCACGAGAATGTCATTTTGCTTGCTTGCGGTCGCCAACTTGACGTTGAGGACCGCGAGCAAACAAAAAACAAGCATTTACAATGCAATGGTCTCGGCTTTGTTAAAGTTAGAGCTATTGGCATTGCTCATAACATTATTTTTAGTTATGTTTATTTTTTTTTTAAACATAAATAAATGGCATTGTCATTTACAATGCCAATAGCTTAATCGCTCGCAAATGCGAGACCTATTGCATTTGCACCCACACAGAGCCACACACACACAGAGCCACACACACAGAGCCACACACACAGAGCCACACACACAGAGCCACACACACAGAGCCCCACACACAGAGCCACACACACAGCGCCCCACACACACACAGAGCCTCACACACACACACAGAGCCCCACACACACACAGAGCCCCACACAAACACAGAGCCCCCACACACACAGAGCCCCACATAATCTAATGATGCGCCGCCTAAAGGTCTTTGAAACTGACTGGTAGGGCATTATGCAAATACTTGAAAGAGTAACATCCACAGCAACAAAACTGTTCCCCAGACTGGCTTCTAAATCACCAGTGGCGGAGGTCTCCTGACCTCTGAAGGGAGGGGGATGGGGGGGTCCTGCCCTGTGTGCTTCCCTCATCAGAAGAGGAAGGAGATCTCCTGTCCCTCGTGGTCTCTGATCCTGAAGAGGGGGGGTTGCATAGCTGCAAAATCGGCCCTGTAACAAAAACGGACGAAAACCGGCCCCGGCAAAGAGCTCGGTTGCACACCCAGGGGGCCGGCCGAGCACTTTGCCAGGGCCGGTTTTCGTTCTCAGTCCGGCCCTGCTCCTGTACTCTAGATACAAGTCTCCCTTCTACAGGCTGCAAGACTCCTGACGTGCTGCCAGAGAGTGAAACAACAGTGGGTTGACGAGGGTCAGACAGGGCGTTGGAAACAGGCGCCGACCGGGTGGAGTGGTTGGGGCTTGCGGTAAGAGGAAATGTGTCAACGGGTGCCCAAAGGTGTGGCTGTTAAAAGAATGAGTGTGAAGATAGCAGGGTGGGGTCACAACATTAAGGGAACGTGGGGGAGGTGAAATTTGGGGGTAAAAGGAGCATGAAGGAGGAGACATACCAGTCAGGGAGAGGGGCTCAAAATTTACGGGGGGGAGCAGTAAAAGCCTGAGTGAAAGCTTAGGTAGAGTGGTCTGAAGGAAGAGCCAATGGTGAGGGAGGTGCGCAGTCTAAATATCGAGTTTTTTATTTCGACTGGACATAATATCGACTCCAGAATATCGAGATGGCATTAATATCGAGGTAAGTAATATCGATGTATTTTTTATCGATTTTTATGTTTTTAAAAAAATATCGTTTGATAAAATATCGAGTAAGTAATATCGTTAGTAAAAAATATCGATTTTTCTAGTAGTTTAAAAATATCGAAAGTTGTGTTATCAACAGTCATGATATCGACTGTCATGATATCGACTATTAATATGGATATAAATAATATCTAATAGTTAAATGTACATTGTTTTAATGTTTTATTACTACATTTATTGTTAAAATATATGTAATTTTTTTATTTGTTTATATAGAAATAATTTAAACAATAATTAATAATTTAAAAAAATATTTCAAATACTATAATAATTTCTAGGAGCGGGTAGTGGGTTTTTAGGGGAATAGGGGAATAGGGTGGGAAGTATTTTAAATATAATTAATTAAATATGTAAATGTATTAATTGGTATTAATATTTAATTAATTGTTAATTTTTTTTATATATATAATATTTAATTGTTAATTAATTTAATTTAATACATTAATTGCTAATTATGTTTATTTAAATAATTTATGTCATGTAGCGGGTTGTGAGTTTATAGGGGAATAGGGTGGGAAGTAATTTAATTAAAAATAAATATGTTAATTAATTAATTAGTATTAATTAAATAATATATTTTAATTATATATAATTTAATTGTTAATTAATTTAATTTAATTGAATAATTGCTAATAATGTAAATAATGTAAATTTATATATTTTATGTTATGTTATGTAGCGGGTTGTGGGTTTATAGGGGAATAGGGTGGGAATTAATTTAAATTTAAATAATTAAATATGTATTTTTATTAATTGGTAGTAATATTTAATTAATTGATAATTTAATCATATATTTAAATTTAAAAAAATGTAATTGGTAATTAATTTAATTGAATAATAGGTAATTATGTAAATTTATAAAATGTATGTCATGTAGCGGGTTGTGGGTTTATAGGGGAATAGGGTGGGAAGTAATGTTAAATTAAATAATTACATATTTATTTTTATTAATTGGTAGTAATATTTAAATAATTGATAATTAAATCATATATTTTAATTAAATAACATTTAATTGGTAATTAAATTAATTTAATTGAATAATAGGTAATTATGTAAATTTATTAAATTTATGTCATGTAGCGGGTTGTGGGTTTATAGGGGAATAGGGTGGGAAGTAATTTTATTATAATTATTTAAAAAGGTAAATGTATTCATTGGTACTAATCTTTTAATATTTGTTAATTAAATAATTTATTTAAATTAAATTAAAATTAATTGGTAAATAATTTAATTTAATTGATTAATTGCTAATTATGTTATGTTAAATAATTTATGTCATGTAGGGGGTTGTGAGTTCATAGGGGAATAGGGTGGGAAGCAATTTAATTTTAATGTATTAAATATGTCAATTTATGAATTGGTAGTAATATTTAATTAATTGTTCATTTAAACATTAATGTTCATAATTTAGAATATAATTTCTAAATAAATTAATCTAATTGATTAATTGCGAATTATGTTACAATAAATTTATACTTTTCTGTAGTGGGTTGTCTGTTTATAGGGGAATAGACTGGGAAGTAATATAATAATAAATAAGGAAATAATAATAGTTACTTAAGGTATATAACGTTTTGCACACAGCGTTTAAAAAGCACTACCTTTACAATGAAAATTTTACAATTTAAAAACCATAGCAACGCATGTATGTAGATAAAAAGTTTATACTATGCAGGTATTTCTTACAACGCATACCATTACAACGTAAGTGTCGGTAAGTATATAATTATATTTAAAATGTTATAGGTTTTGATTGTTGGGTAAAGGGGTATTTGTAGGGTTCAGGGTCAGTTATCAGTATTTGGATAATGGAGCATTTTTAGGGTTCAGGGTCAGTTTTCAGTTTTTGGGTAAAGGGGTATTTTTAGGGTTCAGGGTCAGTTTTCAGTTTTTGGGTAAAGGGGTATTTTTAGGGTTCAGGGTCAGTTTTCAGTTTTTGGGTAAAGGGGTATTTTTAGTGTTCTAGGTCAGTTTTCAGTATTTGGGTAAAGGGGTAGTTTTAGGGTTCAGGGTCAGTTTTCTGTTTGTGGATTAAGGGGTATATTTAGTGTGCAGGGTCAGTTTTCAGTTTTTGGGTAAAGGGGTATTTTTAGGGTTCAGGGTCAGTTTTCTGTTTGTGGATTAAGGGGTATATTTAGTGTGCAGGGTCAGTTTTCAGTTTTTGGGTAAAGGGGTATTTTTAGGGTTCTGGGTCAGTTTTCAGTTTTCAGTTTAAGGGGTATTTTTAGGGTTCTGGGTCAGTTTTCAGTTTGTGGGTAAAGGGGTATTTTTTGGGTTCAGGGTCAGTTTTCAGTTTTTGGGTAAAGGGGTATTTTTAGGGTTCTGGGTCAGTTTTCAGTTTGTGGGTAAAGGGGTATTTTTTGGGTTCAGGGTAAGTTTTAAGTTTTTGGGTAAAGGGGTATTTTTAGGGTTCAGGGTCAGTTTTCAGTTTGTGGGCTAAGGGGTATTTTTAGGGTTCTGGGTCAGTTTTCAGTTTGTGGGTAAAGGGGTATTTTTAGGGTTCAGGGTCAGTTTTCAGTTTTTGGGTAAAGGTTTTTTTTTAGGGTTCAGAGTCAGTTTTCAGTTTGTGGGCTAAGGGGTATTTTTAGGGGTCTGGGTCAGTTTTCAGTTTGTCGGTAAAGGGGTATTTTTAGGGTTCTGGGTCAGTTTTCAGTTTGTGGGTAAAGGGGTATTTTTAGGGTTCAGGGTCAGTTTTCAGTTTTTGGGTGAAGGGGTTTTTTAAGGGTTCAGGGTCAGTTTTCAGTTTTTGGGTAAAGGGGTATTTTTAGGGTTCAGGGTCAGTTTTTAGTTTGTGGGTAAAGGGGTATTTTTAGGGTTCAGGGTCAGTTTTCAGTTTGTGGGTAAAGGGGTGTTTTTAGGGTTCAGGGTCAGTTTGGGGTTTTAGGGTAG
The DNA here is from genome assembly GCF_964261635.1 of Lissotriton helveticus. NCBI lineage: Eukaryota > Metazoa > Chordata > Amphibia > Caudata > Salamandridae > Lissotriton > Lissotriton helveticus. The sequence continues at coordinate 1,289,114,805 of NC_136068.1, forward strand.
AGGGGTACAGGGTACAAATAAGGTAAATTTACATTTTCATTAATTTAATTAAATTTAAATACATTTAATTAAATTATTTTCTATTAATTTACATTAAATACAATATTATATAATTATAAATACTTATGTTGTAATGCTATGCGTTGTAAAGGTCTTTCCTTTGTAAAAACATTCGTTGTAAATAAATGTGGTGTAATGGTATTTGCGTTGTTAAAGTTTTGTTGTAAAGGTATGCGTTGTAAAAGTATGTGTTCAAATGTCATACATATTTTATTTAATTGTATTTAATAGAAAAAAATTGTAAATTAATTTATAATTAACAAATAAATTATTGGTAATTAGTTGTAATTTAGTATTAATAGGTAAGTTATATAAATAATGATAGTTAATTAGTAATTTTAATATATTATTTAATATGTTAAATTTAATAGTTAATCATTTGTTAAAAGAATTACATTTATATTATTTTTTTATTTATTTAATAATATATGAAGTATTTACTTTCCCTACTGTTGCACCCACTGGAGTGGGAATAGTAATTAGTATGGGTTCAGTGTCCAGCACCTTCCATAAGTTTACAATTGGTGAAATGGGAATTATAATTTGTATGGTTTTAATGTGTAGTATGGTTTTGTGAGTTTATAATTTGTGCTGTGGAAATAAGAAGACATTTTTTATATAAATAATTATTATTGGTAGGATACTATAATAAAGTTTTAACATTACATCGAATTTTTTTTAATAATTATAATTATTGTTATTGTAGTACTTAAAAGATTAATATTTTTTTTAAATTATTAAAATTTTAAATGCATTTTATATAGAATATTTTATATGTAATTAATATTTATATACAATAATAAAGAAGGAAACATACACAGGGTTTAATGTAATAAATGAAAAACAGTTTATTAACATATAATAAATAAATTGTAAGTAGAGATTTATTTTTAATTTCAATTGAAAGTTTTTATTAAACAGTTTTTATTATCCAAAACAATATATGAAGTGCATATATATGTTTTTAACACATAAATGATATTAACATAATTTTAGGTTTATTAACATATATTGTAATTTTAATAGTTAAAGAAAAAAAATGGTAATATGTACTTTTCATTTAATAACAATTATTTTATTCACATAGACATTGAATATATTGTCATAGATAAATATGTACATTTCTTTTGTAACAGTAACATTTTTGTTTCTTACAAAGTATTCATATTTTTTTAAAATTAATATTATGAATATTGAACATATTTATAATATTAATTTTTACATAGATACACACAAAAAACATTTTTATATACATACATAATGTTTAAACTAATATTTGCTATTTTTATAAACACATTATTTGTAACAACGTTATAGATGTAAATTTGTTTAACATATACATTATTTTTAAAATGTATATTTAAATCATCAAATATTATTTAAAGTATCACATAACAGTTGAATAATTATTTGAAAGTAATGAATATTTAGGAAATAATTTTCTACAATTTAAATAATTATTTACACATAATATAATACTCAGTGTATTTTTTTAAGTGTTGGAATATAGAAATTAAAGAGGATTTTGCTGTATACAGGGACTACTTTTTAACCGCATAATGTTACTTAGGCGTATTTGGTGCTTCAACAGATCGCGGTTGGATGTTGCTTCGCGTTAGAGAGGGTAAGTTTGTTTTAATTGTATTTTACAAGTTAATGAAGTTATTGTTAGTGTATGTGTGGTGTGTTTAGGTTTATGTAGATAGGGTTATTAAGAGAAGATTGTGTGTTAGGTGTTAGGTAGAGTGTACGATATTAGATTTTTACCGCGTTTTAGTTGTAGGTGTGTGAGGTGAGGTAATATGTTGAAATGTTACAAAGATAATATGTTTGGTGTATAAATATGTGTTTTTATATATGTATATAATACACTGAAGACGAGCGCTCTGTTGGTTCCAGTCTCCTGAGGCGGAAAGCCGGGAGAAGCAGCATTTCATTGTTTTACTGTGTTTTTAACCCTAAGCACTTTGCACCTGAGGGCGCCGTGCAGCGGATCTAGCGCTGTCACGTGCCCCCCCTCTACCGGCTCCCATCGCCGCTGGCCACGCCCACTTGTAGGCCACGCCCCCTCCCGCCCTTCTTAAGCGCTGAAGACGAGCGCTCTGTTGGTTCCAGTCTCCTGAGACGGAAAGCCGGGAGAAGCAGCATTTCATTGTTTTACTGTGTTTAATACCTTGTTTTTAACCCTAAGCACTTTGCACCTGAGGGCGCCGTGCAGCGGATCTAGCGCTGTCACGTGCCCCCCCCCTCTACCGGCTCCCATCGCCGCTGGCCACGCCCACTTGTAGGCCACGCCCCCTCCCGCCCCTAAGGACCTCCATTTCAATGTGCAACTCCAGAACGCGCAGCGGACGTGCGCAGCGGGCGCGCCGTTTGCGGCAAGCCCGTCTGCGCCGGTCCGCGGCCGGACGGGGCGAGGGGCATGTCCCCATGCCAAATTAACATCGTACTCTGCTGAGGAGCTCACTACCCTCCAGGGCCACTGGCCACTTTCAGAATCTGTTCGCAGCCATATTGTTTCACTAGGGCTTGCCCCTCCATCTTTGCCAACACCGACGCTGCCTTTGCCGGCCTCTTCACCGCTGTGCTCTTCCCTGCTTGACCCCCTTCTCCCTACCCCTTCATTATCTGTTCTCTTGCTGAACACCAGGTCAGCGGTCAAACACCACCACGAGCTGTTTGTCCTGCTTGATTCCGAGAAGCCTGACCTACTGCTCCTGACTGAAACCTGGTTTTGTGATTCTTCCCTACCCGCACTCTTGGCCGCCCTCCCCCTTCCTACGCTGCACTGCGCGCCGATCGCCCCGCGGGCAGGATGGGGGGTGGCGTGGCCTTAATTGCCCGGTCCGATTTTAATTTTCAACTCCTTCCCTCTCCCCCTATTGCCCCAACTGAATTCCTTGTTGCCCGCTCCCTATCTCTTTCCCCTCCAATTACGTGCCTCTTGATGTACCGTCCACCCCAGCCTTCGTCTCTGTTTTTGCCAGCATTTCCAGACCTATTGGCCACTTTAGCGGTCAATTGTGCCTCGGTCTTGGTGCTAGGCGATTTCAACTACTGGCCCTCAGATCCTTCCGAGTGCACCGCATCTAAAGAATTCACTGAATCTCTTCTTTCCCTGAACTTTGTCCCTCACATATCTGTCCCTACACATTCCCGTGGTCACATACTTGACCAGGTCTGGTCTCTCAACCTCCCTGTCTCGCCGGTGTCTGTATCTCCCTGTTCCTGGTCTGACCATGCCCTCATCTCTATTTCCATCCTTCTCAAACCTATTTCTAAGGTTCCACATGCCAGAAACACCTGGGCGCGGAATTGGAATCTAGTTGATCTTCCCTCCCTGACCTTCCTGCTTCAGAACTCCTCCCCGACCCTCATTGGTCTTTCATCCAATTCCCAAGCCATCGCTATCAATACCTGGCTGGCTGGAGGTTGCGACTCGGTTGCCCCACTCCGTCGTATCTCCACCCGACGACCCAAGGACTCCAATAGGTGGTTCAACGACAACTTAAAAGAACTAAAACTGACCTTACGGCAAGCAGAGAGACAGTGGAGAAGAAACTACTGCCCTTTATTAAAAACCCATTACTCAATGCTACTAACTGAGTATAAGAAAGCTATCTTAGTTGCCAAAACCTCCTACTTCTCCGCAAAAATAATGACAGCGGAAAATAAATCTAGGGAGATTTTCGGTATAGTTAATGACCTAGCCTATTCCGATAGAGCCTCACCTCAAATCCCTCCAACCCAGCCCCTGTGCGACCAACTAAACTCCTACTTTCTGGACAAGATTGCAACCATTAAGGCTAACATTCCCCTCCCTTCCTCTACTTTTGTTGACCCTTCCCCTCCCCCTGTTCAGTGTCACCTTACTTCAATTCCCCTCCTCACTGAGGAAGCATTCTTAAAGATACTTCCTAAAGTCAAATCGGGTTCTCCAGCAGACATCTGTCCGGCACGAATCCTACAACAGATCTACTCTACTTGTTCCCAGCCTCCCATTTCGTTCCTTAATAGCTCCCTCACTCAGGGAGTGGTGATCCCCGCTCTTAAATCAGCTACAATAGTGCCCATTTTAAAGAAGCCCGGCGCTGACCCATCCATCTCAGCTAATTACCGCCCCATTTCCCTGTTGCCATATCTGGGCAAGGTGCTTGAGCGCCATGTCACCTCGGTACTCAGCACACACGTAGAAGCAAATGGGGGTCTGGCATCTCGTCAGGCCGGCTTCCGCCCCAGGCATTCCACCGAATCTGTCGTGGTGTCAGTCTTGGACACCCTCAGGAAGGGCATGGATTGCAACAAACATCAGGCTCTGGTGCTCCTCGACCTCTCCGCCGCCTTTGACACGGTGGACCATACCATCTTACTTTCACGTGTCAGGGCGGCGGTAATTGAGGGCTCAGCCCTGGTCTGGCTATCCTCCTTCCTGAGGGACCGGACTCAGGCGGTTCGGTTGGGGGACTTCATGACCACCTCACTTCAAGTCACCTGCGGTGTCCCCCAGGGCTCCTTTCTTTCTCCCTTATTATTCAATCTTTCCATCTTTCCTCTAATTCTGGCACTTCAGCAGCTGGAGGTCACCGTTTATAACTATGCGGATGACCTCCAGCTCATCTTTGATCTTTCCTCTTCTCCCCTCTCTATCTCAAATTTCCAGTCCACTATGATTTTCATCAGGGACTGGATGAACCACAACCATCTCAAGCTGAACCCGGACAAAACCGAGTTGGTCCTCACAGGTGGTTCTTCCAGTCCCTGGAACTCTCTCTTCTGGCCCTCTTGTTTTGGTCCCTCCCCCACTCCTTCCTCCACAGTTAAAACCCTGGGTGTTAAAATAAATAACCAACTCACCTTACACTCACAAATCAGCTCAGTGGTTTCTTCCTGTTTCCTCACTCTTCGAACTATTCGCGCTGTCTCCCGTTTTATTTCCCCCCAGGCACTTAAGCTGATCATGTCCGCGCTGGTGATCTCGCGGCTGGACTATGCTAACGCCCTGTACAACGGCATCCCAGCATACAGCCTGCGCAAGCTCCAGATGGTCCAGAACCAAGCTGCTCGGTTGGTGTATGGTCTCCCACGTTTTCACCACTCTACACCCCTCCTTAAGGAGCTCCATTGGCTTCCTGTCAAGGAACGCTCCCTCTTTAAAACTGGCTGTATGGTCTCTCAGGCCCGCCAGGGCACTGCCCCAGCCTTCATCTCCTCTGTGATTAATGAATATGTCCCGATCAGAGAGCTTCGTTCTTCCGCTAAATCCTTCCTGCAAATCCCGCGCTTTAAACGCAAAAAGTGGGGGGGAGCCAACTTCTCAACTTTGGCCCCACCTTTTGGAACTCCCTCCCCGACCATTTACGATCTGCCACACAATACTCCTCCTTCCGCAAAGATCTAAAAACGTTTCTGTTTAAACAGGCCTTTTCCTTGTAACTTGTCCCTCCTTTCCCTGCACCAGGCTCACTCCGCCCTCAGTTGCTGGACCTACTACTATAGCGCCAAGAAACCGTACGGTGAACGCCGCACTTTACAAATGTTTTTTAAATTAAATTAAATTAAATTAAAATTAAATTAAATTAAATTAAATTAAATTAAATGTATGGGTGTTTTTGTGTGGGTGGGTATGTATTTTATTTTTTGCAGGTTATCGTCGCGTTTTACTGTTTTTGAGGAGTTTCTTCTTTTTCGATCAGAGTTGTGTGACGAGTATTATATACTCTTATTTTTGCACACAATTATTTTGGATTTCAAGTTTTCCAGGAGCGTTTTTTTTTCAACATTACTATTTTCGGGTTTTCTATCGTATATCGTGTCTATTACATTGGAAAGCAGTCGCTATGGATTTGCTTGTATTTTTGCTTTTTTTTTGGGCTTCCATGGATTGTATGGGTTTTTGCAATGGTGTCGTATGGATTGCTTGGAATTGGATTACGTTTGAAGCTGCAACAGAACTGTAAGTATTTACCAAAATTTTTGTGGGTGGGGAAACTGTTTTAATTTTTGCTTTACTTACGTTGTATGTAACATTTTGTAAATACATTATCTAAATACATTTTATATATGTTAATATTATGTATTTGATAATTTAATTGCAAATTGTTACATGTTAAAATCAAGGAATTTAGGAAAGAAAATGCTTAATTTAACGTGTATATTTATGTAATGTTTTAAAGAATAGTTTTTGCAATCATTGATAGATATTCTAGTCCTTTGCTAGTTGGATAGAGGGTAACTTGACTTTGGAGTGTGTTATAAATTTTTTTAGTTTCTTTGGTGAGTTTAGGTCCGATCAAAGTTACTGATTGCTCCATTCGGAGCTCCTGGTAACTCTGTTCTTTTTGTAAGGATTGTATTAATTTGTGAAGGGTAGGCGTTCCTCTGCCTGTAGTTGCTTGGAAGGCATTGTGCCATCCTTCAACTGCATTGTTTGTTTTTGCTTCCTTATTTAGTGTGCTAAGGTAGACATTCCACCAAGCTATTTGGTATTTGGGTTGTCTTCTATGGCCTGATCTGTGTAGCCTTCCTACCCATGTGTCTTCGAAGTAGTCAAGCATAGGGCTTAGTTTGTTTCGTTTCTTTTATAGTAGGGGCTGTCTATTAATAAGTTATAGTGCTCAGTTACATCTGTTAGTGGAACATAGGCTAGGGCGATGAGTTTTTTTATTTGATAAGCAAATGTGCTATCAGTGGCGTATTGGATACTCAAGGTAGATTTTTGTAGATGTCGCCAGATACATTGATTAAAATGGTAATAGCAACCTTGTATTGCTGTGTGAGGGTATGTTTTAAGGATGCTGTTTATCATTGCTTTTTCAAAGTCAATGATAATTTTTTGTGGAAAATAGTTGTTAGTATGTTGACTGACTTCAGTTAGTATTTCTTGATATGTAGCTTGCTGTTTGTTTGGTAGAAGGGCATAAAGGAATGGAATATTTGCATTTTGGAAATGACCATGGATGGTGTATAATTGATAAAAAGGTTTGGGGCATACAGAAAAAGTACCGTCCATCATCCAAGTTTGGCATTGGGTAAGTTTAGTCATGTTGTTTGCTGTGGCAAACAGTATAATTCTTTTATCTTTAGATTTGTTGTCATAGAGTATAACATTTTCTTTATTGTGAGTTACAGAGAGTTCAGGGGGAATTAGCACTTCTTCAAAAGTTTTTGGTGTGGGAGGAGTAGTGCATGTTGCTCTTTTTTGTCTAGCTACAGTTCTTTTTAGGGATTCGATAGATGGTAATTGGCTAGAAGCATGTTGGGGAAGTACACTTAAATGGTGTTTCAGAATTGCAGTTGTTGGTTGATCAGTTCTAATACTAGCTTCTTTAAGGGAATCTAGCATTTGTCTAATCTCTATTTCTGTTACATTGGGTGGGTGATTATGTTCCTTAGTATAAGTAACAGTAGTTTCCTGAGTTATAGCTCTACCATAACATTTGTTGGCATAATATTTCGTACACTTCCAAAACACTTTCAAATCTTTTTGTTTCTCTTGAGTGTAGACATATCCCATGTAACAAAGAAGCATTTTCCCTTTTTGTGAATAAATGAATTTAGCTCCTTCAGTCATGATTGTATTGTAGTGCTAGGAGGTAATTAAAAGAGAATGTCATTACATTTTTTGTAAAAATAATGTTGTATTCTAATAATACAGTTTAATACATTTTTAATGTACCTGTAATTCTTGTGATGATTTCAAGTAGATCTTTTCAGGTGTTGATGTTCTTCAAACTGTTATTTTCTGTGTATATCTTTTTGTACCTGTGGAAGTTGAGAAAATGTGTACAAATATTTTATTACTATTTATGATATTTTGATAGAGGTTTTTAGCCAGTTTCTATTTAGTTACCTATCTATTAAATGTCGAATTTACATTTCAATTATATACTTACTTATTTATATTTAACTTTTGATGTCCAGGTGTTGTGTAGGTCTTCTGTATTTTCTTTTTGTCTGTAGGATAAGTAGTAAAAAAAAATATATATTTTAAGTATTTGGCTTTTAAATATAGGTGTGAGGTTTGAGAGTTACATTTTCGATTGCTAATAATGTAGTAGTACTTACTTTAGATAGGTGTAGCTGTCTTTATGTTGAACTCAATCAGTTTTCTTTCAGAAATCCTGCAGAGTTTCGTCTTCCTTTAGTTAGGAGATGTAGGCTGCATTTCTAGTTTGCTTTAATCTTGTTTATATAGTATTAGTCTAATTGTTTCAGAAATAGGATTGGTTGTTTAAATTGATAGTCTGTTTTTATTTGTGGATTTGATTTTTTTTACCTGTTATACTAATTGCTTTCCTTATATGGGTGACGCCAATTCCGTTTTTTTAAAGTGTAAGGCCTTATTTAGTATAGGTAATGTTATCGTTATATTTGTAAAGTGGAGGAATATATATAATTTGCAGTAAGAAATGTTTAGTTGTTCGAAATATTGTTTATGTATTATAAAATGTATGTTTGTATTTATTTTGTGTTATAAATGTTAGGAAATTATATAATATATTTTATCCATTTATATAAACAATATATGAATAATTATGATTAGTATGACTAAATTTTAAGATAATAAAGTGATGTATTCAAGGATGTAGTAATGTCGATATTTTTAAAAAACGATAAATTTGCTATCTATATTTTTGTATTCGATATTTTGACTGTTTTTTATTTAAATATGTGATAATCGATGTTTTTGAAATCGATAATGTTGTTAGTCGATATTGTTGTAGTCGTTGTTTTTTGTAGTCGATATTGTGGTTTCGATATTTTTGTGGTTTGTTGTTTAAGTATAGGCAATCGATATTTTTGTAGTCGATAATTTGTCATCGATATTTTGTCCAGTCGATATTCGGTCTGTCGAGGTTATGTCAGTGATCCGGTGAGGGAGTGTGAGGATGGAATCCCACGGTCCTATTTAATCATACATAAATTGCACTCAGTGACCACCTCACTGTATGTCTTGGGCTTTTATGTGACAACAAACTGTATTCTGGGTGTTGTAGTCACAATTTCTTGCCACTGGACTAGTTACACTAGCACACCTGATGTCAATGGTTTATAGGGGAAAACCACGCACTGGAAACAGTGTGACTCTACCATCCACAAAACCCCATCTGTAAACTATGCAGCCGCATCTTAAGTCACCACCCTCACCGTGCCCATCAACAAAGTCTGAACCCTCCAAAATAGACCACAACCCACCTTCCTATGTGTACCCGTCCATGGCCCTCGATCCATCTGCTTTTTACTGACCATCATCACAAGCCCTGCAAATCAGAGAACCCTGCATACCTCCCAGCCCTGAACTTTGCCGTCTTAGCCTACCTCTCTATAAACCCCATAGCCCCTGTAAACTCTACCGTCTCTCACCCCCATACCCTGCTCTTCACCCACAACCCCCCCAAGCCTCTGCTACTCCAACGCGACATCCTTCTACATCCAGTGGCACCTCCCACTCTTGATCTCTGGTGGAGTAATCCCTCCTACTTCTCCACTACAGCAACCCTCCTTGTCAAGCAGTCAGCCACCCATCTTCAGGAACCCCGTAACCGTATTCCACAGGGTACCCATGACCCTCGCCCCAACCTCCTGTGATCCCCCCGCCCGCTGACTCGACTTTAGAAGCACAGATTGTAAAGCACGATGCTCCCCAAGTCTGAAACGCGAGTCACGGGGCGGCGAGTGCAAACTTTTCAGCTCACGAAGTATACCGATTCTGGGTTTCAGGCGTAAGGCCACGTCACTTACTTCTGAAATGGTGGCGGGTCCTCTGAAAACCGAGCCCCTGTCTATCCACGTGTCTTAAACAGCTGCGGCAGACTCCTTCCAGTACCACACACTTCTTACTGTCTCCTGAAAAACTGTCCATATTCCAGATTGCCGGGGGCCGCAGGATTTCTATCGGGCTGGCCCCCGGAAGACCAGCAAGAGGATCGCTTGATGGCATTCCGGCGACAAGGCAGTTGTGTTCGATGTCTTCACGCAGGGAAAAAACCACCCTATGTGTCCATGCCTGTCCTTTCTGGGACTCCGAAAAGCCGCCGCATGCGCCCAGATAAAGCAGGGGGGCTTATCTCCTGGCCATTTGCGCTACAGGCCCGCCTCCCAACTCGCCATCAGAGTGCAGACCACACCCACTATTGAGCTGCGAGTTCTGGCTTTTGAAAGAACACACCAAAAATGCCTTAGCCTTGGGCCAAACAAATGACCTCTTTATCTCTTACAAACTCCCGACTGCCTTGAACACACTCACAGACCCAAGAAAATACTACCCAGACAGTGCCGTAATTAGTGAGGGGGGAGAGGAAGTCACCCGGCGCCTTCCCATTGGCTGGAATGTAAAATTGCAGCCAATGGGAAGAGGAGAGAAAGAACCTAAACCCCCCCCCCCGAATCCGGGCTGGAACGGAGTGACTCCCCTCTCCTCCAATGGCTGGCCTCCGTTTAGGAAGTCAGCCAATGGAGAAGAGGGGCGGGTTCAAGCCCCCATACTGAAAAGCAAAATTTCTCGCCAGCGAGACTGCGCAAGCGCAGCCTACGCAGGCCGAGACCTAATGACCGCTGCACTACGCTAAGCATTTTTGCACTGTGCTACGTGCAGTTCGCTTAGTGCGAAGTTGCGCAAACTTCGCAAACTACGCAAGCGTAGTGTAGTGCTTTGCCCAGGGTTAGTCTAAATTAGACAGCGTTTAGGGATATGCCCCAGAGGGCTACAATAACTGATATCAAACATTGCTATTTTCAAGAGTCTGACACAGATTAACTTTTGACTGCAACTGTTGGGATGCAGTGAAGGTGAGTTTGAGAGGTGAACTGATCTCCCATACCTCCACATTTCAGAGGCTGGCAAGAGAAAAGGAAGAGCTAGGGTCCCATATTTGAGCTCTAGAACCACAACATAATGTGGATTGTCAATCCAGCACACATAGGTCTTTCTGAAGAGCACAAGGAGAGCTAGAACACCTCCTAATTGAGGAAAACAGCCATAAAATGCTACATACTGGTCAGAGGCATCTTGAAAAGAAAGGCAAAATAGTATTTTGGCATTCAAACTGAAGCCCTTGCAGATGCCTATTTTTATACAAGAAATGCAGGGCACAGATTGTACAACACTGTCACACATTTATGATTCATTGCAGTCTTTCCGGGTTCTATAGGGAACTGTATAGAAGGCAAGACTTAGACACACAAGAGTAGGGCACATACTTACATCACTATGATCTCCAGCGTAAGAACGTGAGATCCTCCAGGAACCAGAAGCACCCATTAATCCATTAGAGGTTAGTGCTGCCATTCAAAGAATGCCACAGAACAAGGCTTCTGATGGTTTTCCTATGTCATCTTACAAAGCATTTCAAGCTATTTTAGCAGAGCCTCTTGTGAAACTGCTTAATTATATATAGGGGAAGCTCGAAGGGTCACTGACACTATGTTTGAAGCCATGACCAAAGTCTTCCTAAAACCAGGCAAAGATCTCCTGCAAAGTAGTTCCAGTAAATCTATAGCTGTTCTTATTAATGTGGTAAAGATACTCACAAAGCATGTGGTGAAGAATCCCTACCTGTTTTACTCATGAGGGGTGGTGACTTGAGCACCGCACACCCAGATGTAGTGCAACATACTGCATGTTTCTGGGAAAGGATTGCTACGAGGGTTCTGAAACGATCACCCTTTGCCAAAGAGGTTTAGTTTTCTGATTTGCAACCCTTATAACTCCTATGTAGCGCTATGACAATTGGGACGAAAATGTCCTCTACATGGTAAAAGACATATAACCCTGCCCTGAGTGGCCAACTGTACTGTTGTCTGATTCCTGAATGCTGATTTTTGTTGTCATAGGCAAACATGGAGCATACATGTTCTCCAGTAATTAGGGGTGTCTTTCATAGATTCACATGCCTGAATCATTCGCCGTAGTCGGAGTGGGAGTCCCACGGTACATAAAATAGCAATAATATGCCATAATATCATAGTAAAAACCAGTAATTCCCAACCAGGAAGTAAAGTAGCCCAAGCTACAGGAGAAAAAACTTCCACACTCATGACTATCCTAGTCATTTTGTATAGACCAAACTGCAGCCAATCAGGCGACAGCACCCACCAGAAGGCTCTCCCTAGAGGCTCAGGCTCTCAGATTTTCTACCGCACGTCATGTGAAGGGAGTCTCCATGAGTTCTGCTCAGTACTTCTCTATTTACCTTCTGGAATCTAGTATTTTGAAGATGTCTACCAAGAAATCTTTACTCAGGCCTTCTGACTCTTGTGGAAAGCTCCGGCTTTTTAAAGAAGACCCCCACAAGAAGTGCATCTACTGCCTGTATCTTGAACATCAAGTGAAGGACTGCAAGATCTGTAGGACCTTCCCTCAGAAGACCCTCAGGGAAGGAGAGGGCCGCTTGCTTTTGTGGCTACAAAAGCTCAAGGATTCGGATTATCCTGCGTCTGAGGTAGGCAGTATTGCCTCTGGGTCTACTTCAGCCTCTAGGAAGAGAGCTGCTGATGAGGTGTTAACCTCTCCTGGGGCTAAGGTTGCTAGGAAGCACCTTCCTGTTAAGGGGTCTGAGAGGCCTTCCTCTTCTAAGACTACTCCCCCTGTTAAGGAGAAAAGTGGTTCATCCATGCCCCCGAGAAAATCCACAAAGAAGTTACCTCAAACAACTTCTGAGAAGACTTTACCTCAGAAACAGACCCTGTCGTCGACGACGCTGTTGTCGACTTCTTCGTCGACGAAGATCTCCGTCGACCCTTCTCTACGTCTACGGTAACGTTTTCCTATCCTAAGCCTGAGATGATCATGTCGACGGCGTCTTCATCGCCGACGATGGTCTATGTCACTGTTAGACCTATCTCGTCGACGGCAGAGTCTTCATATTCTGCCATCGTCGGTGCCTCGTCGACGGCTAAACTAAAGAAGATTCCGTCGACCACACTGTCGACGCCTGCCCTCCCACCGACAAAGAAGCCACCGTTGACGGGATCGTCGACGACCACCACACCGTCGACAAAGACACCATCGTCGACGAAGACGTCGACGAAGATACCATCATCGACGAAGCCATCATTGTCGACGGAGACAGCATCGTCGACGAAGTTGCCATCGTCGACGAAGACACCATCGTCGACAGAGTCATTATTGTCGACGACGACAAATGTACCGTCGAAGACGACCTCATTGTCATCTACCGTCAAACCCAAGTCGACGAGTCCTTTGCTAGAACCCCCGTTGACGCCACAGCTATCTTCTTGTACCACTTTACAGGTGTGGTCGCCGTCTACGGCTTTTCTGTCGACGCCAAAACTGTCTATACTTCAGAGACGTGGTTCAGCCTTGGAACCTTTATCTCCTCTACATATTTCTCCGCAGAAAATACCTCTGCAGGACAAGATGCTGGATTCTGAGGACAGTGATGAGGATTCTCTTACTGAGAAAACATTTGGAACGGCGACAAGTCCCTCCGAATTAAATATAAAGTATCAAGAGGACGACCAAGAAGATCAGCATCCGCCTGAGCAAATGACATCAACTGTGCCAAATGTCCCTTCAGCTCAGTTGCCTATTGCATTACTTACCAATCTTCAATGCATGCTAGATGACTATTACAGGCGTATTCCGCCATCAGAATCAACAGGCTCTATACCTCCTACACCGGTGGTTGTGACACCTTTGCCTGACCCCAGACCTTCAAAATCTCCTCCACCTGCATCATCCAATGTACTGGACAATCAGCATTCTTCAGAAGAAGAAGAAAGAGAAGAAGGAGAAGTCGATAACCAGTCAGTGTTGTCAGAGTGGAAGTATTACCAAGTTCAAACTCCTTCTCCTTCGCCACTGGCTACTTCAGATTCACCTCCAGTGAACGTAGGTGGATTCCACCTTTTAATGGAGCGGGCTACGAAACGCTTCCACATTCATATGGAGCATACAGAGCAAGAATGCTTTTTATATGATTTTAAAGACCAGCCAAGAAAGCAAACGAGGTCTATACCTATTACAGATTTCATCTGGAAGGAGGGGATTAAAGTCATGTCTCACCCGGCTACCATACCTCCGGTCCTGCCAAGGATGGATAAGAAGTATAAAGCTCCAGAGAAGTCCCCTGCTTGTCTTATAGGACAACCAAAACTAGATTCAGTAATCGTGCAAGCTGCACAAAAGAGATCTAGGAACCCTTCATCTCCAATCGCAGCTCCACCTGATAGACGGTAGGTACCTGGATGCCATTGGCAACCGTGTTTCAACGATGGCAGCTACCACGGTCCGAGCTGCTAACTCATTAGCCATCCTGGGCAGATATGACTGGCAGATGTGGTTAGACATCTCGCCATACATAGACCAGCTTCCAGAACCCACTAAGTCTGAAGCACAAAAGATCCTGCAGGAAGGTGAAAGAATCTCGGCTGAGATGATTCATTGGGCTGTTGATGTGGCCTCAACGGGATTCACGCAATTAGCAGGTGCTGCTGTCCGGCGTAGGCAAGGTTGGCTGCACTCCACTTTGTTCCATCAGGAAGTGCAGACAAAGGTATTGGATATGCCTTATGACGGAGAGTTTCAGTTTGGTCTGCAAGTGGAAGAAGCCCTGCAGACAATCAAAAAGGATACAGAACCCGCTAAATCTTTGGGCACCCTGCAGTTTCGTAAGCCGCCCTTTCGAGGGGCGAGAGGACGCGGGTCGTTCTCTAATCGAGGCGGATATTCACAACAGTCCTCTTACAGACAGGGAAACCAGCGCTATCAAACACAGCGTTATCAATCCTTTGGTCAACGAGGCAATAATTATTCCCAGAACAAAAGGAGACCTGCCTACCGTGGAAAGTATAAACGACAATGAACCTTATCACCTGCCACCGCTTCTGTCCCAATCCCACACAAAAATTGGAGGACAAATATCAAATTTCTACTCAAAATGGTCATCGATAACATCGGACAGGTGGGTCCTGGACATTGTGGCCAAGGGCCATGCCCTCGAATTCGAACAGTTTCCACCGAATGTTCCACCACGAGGTCCACCTTCAGCTCATCTAAAGGAGCTGTTTACCCAAATCAATTTGATGCTAAAGAAAAGAGCAATCGAGAATGTTCCTCAAACGCTGAGGGGAACAGGATTCTACTCCGGGTTTTTTCTAATAAAGAAGAAGTCCGGAGAATGGCATCCAATTCTGGATCTCCGTGCCCTAAACAAATATCTGAAAAAACTAACGTTCAGAATGTTATCACTACAGGAAATACTACATCTCCTGTCGCCTGGAGACTACATGACCACCTTGGATCTCCAAGATGCGTATTTCCACACCCCCATCTTACCTAGACACAGAAAGTGCCTGCGATTCAGAGTGGCTGGCAGGGATTATCAATTCTAGGTCCTTCCCTTTGGACTGCGCTCGGCGCCCAGGGTTTTTACAAAGGTCCTGGCTCCAGTGGCAGCACACCTACGGCTGGAGGGAATACAAATATTTCCATATTTGGACAACTGCCTTATCAAGGCCAGTTCGTATGCAGACACAAACAACCATTTAATAATAATAATAATAAAGCTTATAAAGCGCCTGGTTACACTAGGAGACAGTGTGTCCCCGCGCTGAGGAAGAACAGAACCATGCTAGTTACAATAGCAGTCCAGCATTGAACTCATTTTTTTTTGTTTGAATATGTTTATTGCATTTTTGTTTTGTCAGTTCTTACATCACATCACAGTGTTACAAAATGAAGAAATGATAAACGATTTGTAATGCTTGATTATAATCAACAGAGCAGTAGCTACTATAGTCAATCAAGTACAGTATTCAGTACGGCCGTGTAGGTCAGCATATAATCAGGGTAGCAAAGTAGCATGTCAATCTTACGAATAATCGGCATAGCAACAGTAGGTAGGAAGTAACATGGGTGGTAGTAGAGCAAGCGTTACTTCCCGGCATCCACTCAGATTGTTATTCAGGCCGGAACATAGAATGTACAGTGATAATAGCCCAAAGTAGGATGGGCTCGTCTGGTATGCAATAGACATTCAAATCTTTAGTACTAAACAGGTAAACATAAGGAACAATCTGAAAAGGTAGGTGGTAGAACCAGAAATTGGGTGGTTGCATATCATTGTGCGTGCGTGTCTATGTGAAGTGTGCAGGCTAGGCGAGAGGATGCGGGCTCGCGCACCGCACCAGTGGCAGTGGGGATTGGAATATAATGTCCGTCATGTGCTCAGCAGGGTGGGGGGGGGCGGGAGGAGGGGGAGGAGGCGGGGGGTGGCAAGTCTAGCTTTGAACTCATAAACCGGGAAGACTCCGGACCTACACTAACTTGGGAAAGAGATAAGTCTTCAATTTCTGACTGAACCTCGTCTCAGATGGTTCCATGCGGAGCTCAGTTGGAAGAGCGTTCCACTGTTTACTGGCCCGGTATCTAAAAGAGCGACCGCCCATCCTTGCTCTGTAAATACACGTAACCTGGAAGAACATACTTCCCAGGGATCTCAACCTCCGCTTAGGATGGTACATGGTCAGCAACTTTTGAAGGTATATGGGTCCATTACCCTGTGTAATACGATGTGCAATGCACATTGTTTTAAACACAATTCGTTCACGGACAGGGAGCCAATGCAGGGTGGCCAAAGCACGACTTCCGGAGGACTTCCGGGAGAGGTTCAGTGCCAGCCTGGCGGCCGCATTCTGCACACACTGAAGTCGGTGCAGACCCTTTTTGCTCAGACCAATGTACAATGAGTTCCCGTAATCCAAGTGGGGAGTAACTAGAGTATGAATTAGTGTTTTCCTACTGGTGGTGGGAAGTAGGTCCAGCGTTTTTCGCAGGCTTTTAAGAAAGCCATAGCATTTACCAGCTACCCCTCTAGTATGATGTTCAAGGGACAGGTTACCGTCCAGTCGTACTCCCAAATTTTTCACCTGCTCCGCAGGGATGGGAATAGGCCCAAGTTCCGATGGCCACCACTCTGAAGACCATATGGATGGTGACTTCCCTATCACTAGAAGCTCAGTCTTATTCGCGTTGAGGCGCAGGTAGTTGGTATTCATCCAGCCTGCCAGCTCCCTTAGACAGGTGGAGAAATTCGCTGCCGCCTCTTCCGGGGGCTGAGAAAGTGTCACCACCAGTTGAGTATCATCCGCGTAGGACACAATCTCCACCCCGTAAGCTACCACTAACTTCGCCAGGGGTTCCATATAGAGATTAAATAAAGTGGGGCTCAAAATAGAGCCCTGTGGAACCCCCTGCTTTAAAGAGCGTACCTCTGATTTAAAAGGTGGGCAGTGGACTTGGAACCTTCTGTCTGCGAGGAACGAACACAGCCATGTATGAGCCGGCCCTACCACCCCTGCCTCCCTGAGGCGGGCCCGTAGTATAGGATGGGATACGGTATCGAATGCCGCACTAAGATCTAACAGCAACAGTGCGGCCGTCCGTCCCTCATCCACTTGCCTACGCAGCAGCTCCGTGGAGAAAAGCAGAGCCGACTCAGTGCCTAGCTCTATTTCGATCTCTGGGCCTCTCCATCAACGTCAACAAGTCCCAGTTGATACCGTCCCGAAGACGAGCTTTTTTGGGGGCGATCCTAGACACCCAGCTGCTCCAAGCCTTTGTGTCGGACGAAAGACAAGTCAGAATACGGGACATGGCTCAACATCTACTTGCAAAAAGTTAGTTTCAGTCCGACGGTTCAAATCCTTTCTGGGAATGGTATCGTCTTGCATTCCGTTGATACCGAATTGCCGTCTCAGAATGAGGCCTCTTCAAGAAGAACTCAGCTTACAATGGCTGCAGGTCTCTGGTTAATTTGAGGACCTCATCCAGATCACCCCTCGCATGCGGGGTTCCCTTCTCTGGTGGATGCAAAGAAGGAATCTACAACAGGGCTGCGCATTCCTTCAGGATGCACCAAGCTTTACGATTACCACGGATGCGTCCCTCGAAGGCTGGGGAGCTCATCTTCAGGACCTGACAATCAGCGGCAAATGGAGCCCTCAGCAGAAACGTTGGCACATCAATCTGTTGGAGCTGAAAGCCATCTTCCTTGCCCTCATATCGTTCCGAGCGATCATACAAGGAGCCACTGTATTGGTTCGTACGGACAATACAACAAGTATGCACTATGTCAACAAGCAGGGAGGGACAAGATCGACTCTCTTGTCTCAGGAAGCCCAGGAGCTATGGGCATGGGCAATACGGCGCAGAATCAATCTTCTAGCGGTTCATGTACCGGGAACAGAGGACGTTCTTGCGGACACGCTCAGCAGGACAACAGTGTCCACTCACGAATGGGAGCTTCATCAGCGGATGGTGGATCGGATCTTTCGGCAGTGGGGTCATCCAGATCTAGACCTCTTTGCAACCAAAAAGAACAGCAAATGCCGGTTCTTTGCAAGTTGGCATCCCCAAAAAGACTCTCAGGAGAATGCGTTTTTGATCAACTGGTCTCAAATATTTGCCTACGCTTTTCCACCGATACCGCTAGTTCCCAGAGTCCTGCGGAAGATGAAGAAGGAACCGTGTCGGCTGATTCTTATTGCCCCTAGATGGCCTCGCCAGTATTGGTTCACCGAGTTCCTTCTCCTATCGGAATGCGAACCAATTCAGTTGCGTCCAACTCCGGACCTGCTCTCCATCCAGGACGGTCAGATTCACCATCCGGACCCGACATCTCTGAAGTTAATGGCCTGGCGCCTGAGTACCTTGAGTTCGCCCACCTAAACATTCCTGCAGATTGCAAGGAAGTACTAGCCAATGCCAGAGCACCTGCTACTATAAAGACGTACAGTCTCAAATGGAAACGTTTTTGCATCTGGTGTCGTTCAGCTGGAATTCATCCTCTTTTGGCTAAGCCAGAGCAAATTTTACCTTTTTTCTTACATCTAGCAAAATTGGGATTGTCTCATGCAACCCTAAAGGTTTTTCTGGCAGCGATTTCAAGATACCGACAGGATGGGACCACTTCTCTTTATTCTTCAAGAATTATACAACAATTCTTCAAAGGTCTTTTCAGAATGTTACCTCCGGTACGTCGTCCACCACCATCGTGGCATCTTAATGTGGTATTAACGCAGCTCATGCGCCATCCTTTTGAGCCTATCCACAAAGCAGATTTGAAATTCCTTACGTGGAAGGTGTCACTTCTATTGGCTTTGACTTCCTCTAGGAAAATCAGTGACATACAGGCTTTCACAATTCATCATCCTTTCTTACAGTTCACTAATGACTCAGTGGTGCTCCGCACGAATTCAAAGTATATACCTAAGGTGCCTTCGGACTTCCACCTTAACGAGCATGTCATCTTAAAGACATTCTTCCCTAATCCGCAATCCCCTGCAGAAAGGGCATTGCATACACTGGGCATTAAGAGATGTTTAACGTTCTATTTGCAAAGAACATCTACGTTACGCAAAACTATTTATCACCTATGGTATGATTCGTAAAGGACAAGCAGTATCTAAGCAAACAATTGCGAGATGGATCTCTGCAGCTATTGACTTTTGCCATACACAAGCAGGACGACCTTTGCAAGCAGCTCCTAGAGTGCACTCTACAAGGGCAGTGTCTTCCTCAACTGCTCTTTTCGCTGGAGTCCCTCTCCAGCACATCCGCAGAGCGGCGACCTGGGCCAGTCGGCATACTTTCACCAAACACTACTGTTTGGATGCAGCCAGCGAGACCAATGCTTCAGTGGGTCAAGCAGTTCTGCGTAATCTTTTCAAATAAGGTGAGCCTCTGTTTCCCACCTCCTCTTACTGCTGTCAGACGCTTGTTATGCTTATTTTATTGTGCACCTACTCAAGTATTTGCATTTTATCATGCTTTAGTGATGTGATTGTATATATATATATATATATATATATATATATATATATATATATATATATATATATATATATATATATATATATATATACATATATATATATATTTCATGGTTATGTGCATCTCATATTTAGCAGATTATGCTACAAAGAGTGTCTTCCAGACAAGGATGTGTACTGCTATCTACTCTGATTCAGGCATGTGAATCTATGAAAGACACCCCTAATACTGGCGAAGAACAATAGTTACTTACCTGTAATCTGTGGTTCTCCAGTATTGGTGTCTTTCATAGATTCACATGCAACCCGCCCACCGCCCCTCAGAGGATCTTAGGCTACATTGGTTTACCATCACTCCTTGCGAGAAAATCTGAGAGCGTGAGCCTCTGTGGAGAGCCTTCTGGTGGGTGCTGTCACCTTATTGGCTGCAGTTTGGTCTATACAAAATGATTAGGATAGTCATGAGTGTGGAAGTTTTTTCTCCTGTAGCTTGGGCTACTTTACTACCTGGTTGGGAATTACTGGTTTTTACTATGATATTATGGCATATTATTGCTATTTTATGTACCGTGGGACTCCCACTCCGACGACAGGGAATGATTCAGGCATGTGAATCTATGAAAGACACCAATACTGGTGAACCACAGAACACAGGTAAGTAAGTATTGTTCTTCACCATGAAATAAGCATTTCTCATGGATTCCGGTCTTGTTGGAGTGGGAGCGGCGCCCAAAGCACTTCCCTCATAGTGGTGGAAGGTTGATGCCTTCACCAAGAGTTCAGCAGCATGAGCGCAATGGTGACAGCATACCATGTCGTGATCAATAAGGCTGAACAGGTCCTTTTAACCTGGGTCACTTGAGTGAGGCCTACAGGCTCACTCATCTTTTTTAAAGTTCCGCTGCTGTGTGCTTAACTCACCTTTGACCTACATCAGTTGGATCAGGAGTGGTGACTTTGAGCTGGATGGATATGTGCCCGGGAAGGGTACAGTACAGGGACAGAGCAGTGCTATGCAGTTCCAGCATTGTTAATGCATTTACTGATTGTATGTATATATGCCTGTGAGTAATACATTACCTGGGAGATGAAGTGCTGTGCAGTGCATGTTCAATAAAAGCATGTGCTTGGGTGTATGCATGCTTGCAAGAAGTAACATACATGAAGGGTGAAGTGATGTGCAGCACATGAATGGTAAGTGTGTGTGCTGGAAGTGTTTGCGTTTGCAAATAGCACACCATAGCACAATACAGAACGGATACAGTACAACATAGCACAATACAGAAAGGATACAGTACTGAGAAGTGTGCACAGAGTAGTTGTGTGCGCTGTATGTATATGTGCCTGAGGTGGCACAATATGTTTAGGGGACAGTACTGGGCAGTATGTGTGCTGTGTATATACACTGAGCGCAAGGGGCCTGCAATGCTACATTACATGGAGAACCATGGGTTCCATTTTGGGAAGCCCAGCCTGCCTGGTGAAGACGTGAGGAATAGAGGAATCCCCCACACCCACCAACAGATTACTGTATTGCTGCATTTCTGTGAGCTGGGTGGTCGACGCATTAGGAAAGGAGAAAGAGACTCCACCTGTACACTTCAAAAGGATGCTCTTTGATTCAGTGATAGATCACAATGAAGTGGCCTGGACGTATCTCAGTAAGGAAATGGGGCTGATATAGAAATCATAAAGGGTAGGACCCGGAGTCTGGGATTAACCTTTTGATGCACACATCACTGTGGCTGACATCCAGGAGAGAATTTTTGGCCTTCCCATTGCCTGTGTTGTGAAGCCTGTACTGTGGGATTTCCAAGTCTCTCCTTTTTTGACAGACTGCCTTTTAGGAGGAACAAGAGAGAGAAACATGTACACTTAAAAAAACCAGCCCCCCAACATAAAACTTCAAAGACCCAGACCCTAAATCACATTGGGTTTCTGGAAATAGATTATAAAAAGGGGAGGTTGAGACTCCAAAATTGGCCATCTGCCGGGCAGCCAGACGGGCTGTGTTAGAATGGGCAGCTCTGCAAGACTTCTGCCTCTAACCCGGAATGGTAGCCAAGGCCTGCTAGTCTCTGCTGGGTGAGGAGACTTCACCCAGGGAAATCAAGACAACCTGCCTTGTAGCCTAGAGCACCAGCGCCTGCCTGCTTACCAGGACCAGTGTGCCCTGTGAGGAAGAGAAGAGTGCTGGGGTGAGCGTGTTCCAGTGAGGAGCCCTACCAAGAGAACTCCAGGTGTAAAGTGTAAGGAGGCGGCTGTGCATTGATTGGGTGGTTGGGTTTGATTGGGTAGTTGCAAATGTGCAGAAGTGATTCAGTGACCCCCCGTGTACCAGAAGAGGGCCACTGTCGACTGAGCTGTGCATTGAGTGCCATGCAGGGAGTGCCAAACCCATACTGCCTTGTTGTGGTGACCCTGTACGGCAGAGGGGGCCACTGTAGAAGTGACTGTGCCAACAATACACAAAGACTTGTGTGAGCCTTATCACCCCATGTGATAGAATGGGCTGCTGTAGTATCAGTGATTGAACAGGAGAAGTCTACCCAACAGGTATAGCAGCAACCTCCGTATGCCAGGAGGGGCTGCTGATACTGAGTTTTGCCAAGATCGGGCCATCACTTGGGAAAATTTAAGTTGTGACCTGTGGGTCAAAATTATGCATCAAGAGACGCCCCTGACCAACCACCAATGGACGCTGGGAGCACCTCTCATCCCTGTTAAGGCCAGTAGCACCGCTTAGGAGAGAGCCTACGCCTGCCGGGTGCTGCTGCTTATACCGGGAGCAGCCAGAGTCCTCCAAACATAACCACAGCTTACAAATGCCAGTGGTCGGGGCACGGGCTGAAATGCTGAACGCTTCCATGCTGCTGGAATGGGTAGTGAATGGGGAATAACCCCGACCACATTGTAGGGAAGAGGATCGGGCAGGGGTTGCCAGCTAAACACTACAGTCCCGACCTTAAAGGGATTGTGCTGTTTCTTATGAATGTCGTCATTTCTTTGAATGTGTAGAGTTTTCAATAAGAGCAAGAATATGACTGGAGATTGATTTATTGACATTACTGAGTGCACCTTGAGTAATAAGTCATTTTCACTAGCCTATATCTACACTTGTTCCCCAAGGGAGCCTTTGACTGCTTGTCCACAGCTACCACTGAAAGTCAAGTGCAGAAGGATCCATTATTTATTTGAAGATTTTTATATAGCGCTGGCTAGACCCAGAGGTATCAGAGCTCTTTACCTGAGGACAAGTGAGTTACAAGTTACATGAGGACAAGTGCGATACAAGTCACATCAGTTACAGGGTAACACAGTACAGCGACATATAAAAGACATTGTTACGCGGTCGGAGGGATGGGGAGGAAGGGAGACACAGCAGAGAGACGTGGAAAACATTGCCCAATGTACTGCTGGGTAGGTGACAGCTGAGGGGTGAACCTAAGCCGATCTCCTCTATACCTGTCTATGCAGCTCCACTGGGCATCAGCCATATTGCTCGGTCTCGGGTGAAGATAGGGGTAGACAAGGGGTGCATCACCAAGTCCAATAAGAAGAGAGAGGTGTCGTTGGCTCCAATGGAAGTGGTGAAGGGCGCTGGTCGCTCCGGTGGCAACAGGCATCATGGACACAGTCACAACCGCGACATGGAGGAACCAGGGAAACGGATTACATGCGCCATAGGCAAAGCTATATGGGGTAGGCAGATAGGTCTGGGAGTTGGTAAGGTTCAAAGTCGTCGATCTGTCCCAGGAAATCCAAGATGGGGAGACCACACGGTCACTCAAAGAAGCAGTTATAGGAAGTGATGGCAGCTGCAGAGTCAGGGGGACAAGCAACTCAGCACCAAAGGAAAGCCAGCTTGGTGATGCGGGCAGCGGCATCGCTTCTCAGAACAAGTCAAGTTGTCTCTTTCCCCATGTGGTCTTCGGGGGCCCCAGAGTCTTCCCACCGCCTCACAAGACATCTCCCTGGGATATTCGTGTCGAGATTCACCAGGGGTGCACTCCGGCCACCATCTTAGGGTCATGCGTCACACGGGGGGGACCTCTCGTCACACTCGGTGTACTCCCACTTATCTTTGCAGCTCCCCTCTGACTTTGGGAATTTACACAAATGCACTCACCCCTTCCACCACAAACCGACTTCCCCACTGTTGTCGTCATGGGGACGCTCTTCTTCTGTCCCCGATATCAAATTTCCCTGCTGCAGGAGCATGAGTTTCTATAGTTTAAGTCCACTTCCCACAGGCCCCTGGTCGCTGATCCCATATCGCTGAAGCTCCGTCGGGCTCAGAATCCATAGTAGGTCAGGCCTGGGGACATCAGGAGTAAAAGGCGTCAACCCTTAGGTTGGGACCAGTAGACCATGCATGCCCCATGACCCTCTAAAAGGGGTTCTAACAATAATGATTGATTGCTCAGTGGAGAGAAGAAAGGTGCCATTTAATTGGTGATTTATACCGTGGGTAAACCTTCATCACCTTTCAGGAAGCACAGGACTCATTTGGGGTTGGACCCATATTCAAGGCTAGGCGTGCCTGGGATGCCGACGTGGGTGCACAGCTCACTGTTAGGAAATGGGTAGAGGCCTGTGAACTGGTCAAAAGGTTTGGGGGAATGCTCATTTTAAAATTATTCATTTTAATTTCTTACATCGTACCTATCTAACACCGATTCCTTTGAGTAACATTTACCCATCTGGGTCTGCGGGCAATCCTTGATGTCGAGCAGAAGGAGCATCCTTTTTACACTTGGTTTGGTTCTGTCCCATATTCGTCGACTTCTGGACTACGCTTAGCACAAAATTACACAGGATGATAGGGATTCCGATTGCTCTTTCTACTCAACAATGCTTATTGGGCATTATTAGTCGACCTCAGAAGAAGAAAATGCTATATAAGTTCTTGCAGTCAAGATTTATTGCTGGCTAAAGGGTGCATTGCCATCGACTGGATGGCAGATATCATCTTATTATTGCTTTATGGGTGAGGGTGACTCTAGAATGGGCATTGACTGAAGAGTGAAATATCTGAATGTCCGGGAGGGATGATAAAGTAAAGGACGATCTAGCAATCTGAGAAGCTGTCCCGCAGGAACTTGCTGAGACCTTCCACGATTATGTACAGGCAGTGCCGTCTGAACCGGTGTGAATACCTGGTCGAGTACTGGCTAGCTATACGCCACTATAATATGTTAAGAGAGTTGAGGCCCTTTTGTGCTGTGATTTTTTTGTTGTTGCATTCCACGAATATTTACTTGCACTAAGTTGGCTGGGGGGGGTGCATTTGTTGTGCAACTGGGTAGCATGGTCTTTGTGTTCTTTGTTTGTTCTATTGGAAACTACATAAATAAAAAAGTTTAAAAAAAGATATTCACAAAGATCCTTGTTGCAAGACTGAATCAGGTTTGGTCGTAGCTGCTCTCCCTTTTAATTGGGGTTTGCCCAGGGACAACACAATTGCAGTAATACAAGGTTGGTGGTGAATTTTGTCGATCTGGCCACCAAACGCAAGATATTCACAGTCTTCCTCACGCTTGATGTGGGGATGGCATTTAGTAGGTGGACTGGTGCTTTATTTTTAGACAAAAGTCTCAGCTAAAAAACCTCCCCAGCCTAGTCATGTCCCTGTTTTTCTTAAAAGAACTGTGAGAGCCCCGTGCCTGGACAAATATGAATAGGGAACAGTTTCATAACATCCAACTTACGATGGTCACACGGCAGGGATATCTCCTGTTTCCTCTTATGTTTGCTCTTGCAATGGAGCCACTTATCAATATAATTAATAATGCTCAATCTATACAAGGCGTGAGGATTAATGGAGGAATGTTTAAACTTGCTCTTTTTGCAGATGATAGTTTATGTTTCCTAACGGTGTTGGATCTAGCCCTGATCTCTTGACTGGGTGAGAGATTCTGCTTAATTCAGAAACTCTGTCCATCACCACCCCCTGTTGTTTAATTATTTTGTCCACCATAAGCGTGGAAGGGTATACTCAGACGTGAGTCCCTTGCTCATTGCACCATCAGGATTCAAGCAAGCCGGGCCGAAGACGGCTGTAATGCCAGAAACCGGTCCCCGGAAGCTTGTTTCCTTCCCAGTGAAAGAATTGGCTATTGTAGTCTGGTCTGCCCTGTTCCCATGATGCACTGGGCCAGGGACAGACTAATTTGCATACAGCCAGGTTCTGAAACTGGGATGGTGCAATGAGCTAAAAAACGGTGTTGGATCTAGCCCTGATCTCTTGACTGGGTGAGAGATTCTGCTTAATTCAGAAACTCTGTCCATCACCACCCCCTGTTGTTTAATTATTTTGTCCACCATAAGCGTGGAAGGGTATACTCAGACGTGAGTCCCTTGCTCATTGCACCATCAGGATTCAAGCAAGCCGGGCCGAAGACGGCTGTAATGCCAGAAACCGGTCCCCGGAAGCTTGTTTCCTTCCCAGTGAAAGAATTGGCTATTGTAGTCTGGTCTGCCCTGTTCCCATGATGCACTGGGCCAGGGACAGACTAATTTGCATACAGCCAGGTTCTGAAACTGGGATGGTGCAATGAGCTAAAAAACGGTGTTGGATCTAGCCCTGATCTCTTGACTGGGTGAGAGATTCTGCTTAATTCAGAAACTCTGTCCATCACCACCCCCTGTTGTTTAATTATTTTGTCCACCATAAGTGTGGAAGGGTATACTCAGACGTGAGTCCCTTGCTCATTGCACCATCAGGATTCAAGCAAGCCGGGCCGAAGACGGCTGTAATGCCAGAAACCGGTCCCCGGAAGCTTGTTTCCTTCCCAGTGAAAGAATTGGCTATTGTAGTCTGGTCTGCCCTGTTCCCATGATGCACTGGGCCAGGGACAGACTAATTTGCATACAGCCAGGTTCTGAAACTGGGATGGTGCAATGAGCTAAAAAACGGTGTTGGATCTAGCCCTGATCTCTTGACTGGGTGAGAGATTCTGCTTAATTCAGAAACTCTGTCCATCACCACCCCCTGTTGTTTAATTATTTTGTCCACCATAAGCGTGGAAGGGTATACTCAGACGTGAGTCCCTTGCTCATTGCACCATCAGGATTCAAGCAAGCCGGGCCGAAGACGGCTGTAATGCCAGAAACCGGTCCCCGGAAGCTTGTTTCCTTCCCAGTGAAAGAATTGGCTATTGTAGTCTGGTCTGCCCTGTTCCCATGATGCACTGGGCCAGGGACAGACTAATTTGCATACAGCCAGGTTCTGAAACTGGGATGGTGCAATGAGCTAAAAAACGGTGTTGGATCTAGCCCTGATCTCTTGACTGGGTGAGAGATTCTGCTTAATTCAGAAACTCTGTCCATCACCACCCCCTGTTGTTTAATTATTTTGTCCACCATAAGCGTGGAAGGGTATACTCAGACGTGAGTCCCTTGCTCATTGCACCATCAGGATTCAAGCAAGCCGGGCCGAAGACGGCTGTAATGCCAGAAACCGGTCCCCGGAAGCTTGTTTCCTTCCCAGTGAAAGAATTGGCTATTGTAGTCTGGTCTGCCCTGTTCCCATGATGCACTGGGCCAGGGACAGACTAATTTGCATACAGCCAGGTTCTGAAACTGGGATGGTGCAATGAGCTAAAAAACGGTGTTGGATCTAGCCCTGATCTCTTGACTGGGTGAGAGATTCTGCTTAATTCAGAAACTCTGTCCATCACCACCCCCTGTTGTTTAATTATGTTTCCTAACAGACCTGGCCCAGTGTGTCCTGGCTCTGAAGGAGGAATACGAACTTTTCTCGAGATATCTGTTTCGGCATTAACCACAACAATTCCAAAGGTGATGCGATGGCACACTCTGGTCAGAGCACAAGGCGACGTTAGCGGAGTAAGGGTTTCATGCACACTAAAGGGCCCCTATGCTATTTGAGGGGGTGGCTGTCAGCAAGTTCCTTATTTACTAGCAACGTCCCCGCCCTGATGGGCATCCTGAAGCATGTCTATCACTGGGGTAGGTTGGATCTGCCTGGATCAGCTGAACACATTGCATTTAGCTGAAATTCCTCCCCCGCATGCTATAAGTAATACACCCTCCACCTGGTGTTCCCCACACAGGTATTAAAGGAACTACAGATTTGTTTACTATATTTCGTATGATAGAGGAGATCTCCTAGAATATCAGTCAACCCCCTTCAGGAGCATAAAGATGCCTCTGATCCACCCAGCACCCAAGTGGATGGGACCAGCCAGGACGAAGCCCTAGTCGTTTGTTGAAGAAGCATTTCCCCTCATCCCATTACAGTGTCCACTGTGGCTTCCCACACGCTACAGGCTGCATACAGTACTTACATTACTAAATGTGGGGCTGGTGGAGCCTGAAGGCTCACATCTTTCCCACCCCACCCTGCCACCTTAAAGCACAATCTGGGCTTTCCGCCTTCACAAAGATACCCTTATTTCTTAAATATAGTGGGGGCTGGCCCATGCAGATTAAAGACTTCTTTGAAAATGGAACCTTAAGAACCAAGGAATACTGTGAGGCTCCATTCCAGGTCATGGAAGAGGCAAGTTACAACTATTGCAGACTTTAGACTGGACGGAATCAGGTGAGAAAGGAATCAGCTGACTTTTAACAGGGCACTAACTGGAAGGATACATCCGACCTATATCTGGCTCTAGACACAGGCATATCTAGGAGTTTGGACAAGGATGAGTGAGAAGTTATCTGGTTGAAGGAAGCAACAGCTTTTATGTGCAATAAACAAAAGGAGAATGCATGTAAGGTATTAACCAGGAGGTACCTGACCCAAGCCAGGCATATTTGGGCGCTGATGCCTATTGGAGGGACTACCATATGAGGGGTATGATGGTCCAGATATGGTGGTTTTGTACCCAGATTCAGCCCTACTAGGTGTCCTTGCTGAACCTCATAAAATAAATAACGTGCATTGACATTCTCCTTGATCTGTTCGTATTACTGCTGGGGCACGCCGGGAGAAAAAGGCATACCCTATGGACTCACCCATGGGGAGACTACTTACACATTTTCTGCTGGCTGGTAGAATGACGCAAGCCCATTACAGCAAGCAAAAGGCTTTACCCCCACTTGATTTATGGTGGAGATTATGGCACAATTTCACAAATGTACACAATTAAAAACTTCTGAATACCTGGTAATAAAGCCTTCAGATCAGAAAGAACATTGAAACCTTTTATGACTTACATCAAGAGCCAGTTGGGGTGAGGAAAGAGCGTAGCAAGACATGTCCCTAAATCGGTAAGGAAGAACCGGTACCAAAGGATGTCTGGATCTTCAGAAAACAAAGATGCAGATCCTGAAACAAATTTGAGAGTTTGAAGAGAAAGGTGATAGGTACGAGCAATATCTCCTCTTCCACCAGAGAGAGACTGACAAAACTTCTGCTGAAGTGGTTGAATACCTTTGTTGCCTCCAAATTCTTACTGACATTTGAACTGCTGTGCCCCTGCTACCATTTTCTTTTCCCGTAGGACTCCCTCTGTTTGCCAGTGTCTGGTTGTATGTTTTGATTTGAATTGATGCACCATTGTCAGTATGTACCTCCAAACCATATAATTAAAGTGTTGAAAAATAATGAAATATTGTGGTTGTAAATGAGTATTACCTGCCTATAAGTGCTGATAAGAGCAAGGTCATAATAGCCTCCAAGCATTCTGTAAAAATGTGTTTTCCTTGTTTCTGGAAAAGGAAAAGGAAAAGTGTGATGTGTTGAAAGGATCTGCTACTTTGAGGGTCTACTTAAGTGCCCATGAAGTTTTATTATATGGTTGGGAATGCCTTCCTTATTTGCAACTGACGTTATGCTGTATAATGAAGAAGAACTTCTGGACAAAGTACCTTGGCTTGCGTAAAGTTTTAACTGTCATCACAAGTAAGGCTGTCATACTTTACCTGACCATATGAGATAAATGCCAAGACGAAACCTTTGATAATTGCTAAAACATTGAAAGGGCAATGGAGATTTAAATCCCTAAATGCTAAGTATTGCTTTTCAGCATGCTCTCTCTTGATTAGCCCTAACAGGGGAACAAGTGTCCTGGCCTGCACTAGTGCGAGTCAAAAGAAAAGTTTCTAAAATAGCAGTAACACAGCTACGTGCAGGACATATCTCCCGTGAACACATTTTTAGGTTAGCCCTTATAGTTAACTTGGCCAAATCAATGTTATATAAAATTATTTGGTGTAAGTATTTCCTACTGTTCGACTTTTTGAGAATCATACAGGAAGTGCATCGTTCTGGCTGTAATTAATGAATACAAGCTATGTTCCTGCCTATATTTATATTAAATTAAACTGAGATTCTGCCGAGTATAGGTGAAAATCTAAGACTTGTTCAGGACTTGATAGCTGAGTCGCATTGCAATTATTTTCATTGTATTTGAATGATATATATTTTTTAATGTTTTATTGACTGCTTTACTTGTATCAATACCAGTAAAAACTCACTGATGAGTAGCTCAGTCTTTTACAGTTCAACCTACCAATAAAATATTCATTTTCAATCTGGGTAATGATATTGGAGGTGGTGGATAACCGGTGTTTGCCAATTACGATTCACGAACTATCGTTCAGCTGATGTAAGTGATATTTATCGGTGATGCCTGAAAAATATGAATGAATGACAAAAAAATATTAATAAATACACGAGTGACTCCTCCACTTTGAAAGATGGCTTTATTGCAGTCAAAAAATGCTGCTAAAAACAGTCAAAAATACGCCAGAGGGATAGGAGACCTAGTGAATAATCTTCACTCCCAAAGATTCTTCAGGCAGAGGATATGACCTTGCATCATGGAACAGATGTAGTGCCTCTTGATCTGAAGCCAGTCTCTACCTACCCTAAACTCTGACAAAACAATGGGAGCTCCAGCGTCAGCCCAGGTCCCTGGGGAAAAGAATAGCAAAGAAAGAGAACCACTGGTCTCGAGCTGGAAGCATAGGTGCTGGAAGTAGGAACGCAGTGTTGCTGCAGCACCCCTAAAATAACCACGCAGGAGCTCAGAAAGTGAATGAGCAATAAAGATGCCTTTAAGTTTTGTTTTCATCTTGTCATATTTGTTGTACGTTGAAAGTCAGGCTATGTCTTCTGGCAAATTGCTGTTCTTTTAACATGGGGATTGGTGCTTACTTTTCTTTCCCTGACTCTAAAGTGAGAGAAATTTGATTAATGAAATATCTGACAGTCTTGCTGGTGTTCATGGACTGTGGAAAGAAAGGCCGTAGGGTGTCAATTAGAAAATGTGCTGTCTGTAAACGTCAGTAAGTTACCACACCATGCTTTAGTAAAATATTTGTGACACTGTGCTCCAAAATTCTCCACTGGCTATACCCATGCCACTATGAATGGGGGTGGCTCATTTACTGCACTTGTTCTTAGTGTGACGCTTGGATTTGCCACAACTCATTTGACCTTAGTGCTTTAACACTAATGGCAGCACCCCCACTCCGAACATTGTTCCATCGCTTCTGGTTGGAAGATCGTAGGGTTCAGGGAAAGAGTAACGTGGGGGTAATGTTCCCCTAAGGCACATACAGTATGACTATAGGAAGAGAGGAACATAAGTATTCTACAATACGGAACTCCATAAGAGTCACTCAATCATTCACCGCCATCTCATAGTTGGAAGCCCTGACAAGCCCATGAAAGGCAAGGAACCAACCAGTATCCTGGACAAGGGGGGGATGAGTCTACAGTAAAGCACACACAGGAGCGCGAAGGCACACAAAGGTCTGGACCAATAAAGTGACTCAGGGAACACAAAAGGGAGGACAACAGTTTAGGGGAGTGCAATGCCGAGTGCAAACTGGAGGGACAAGCAGAACTGATCACTCTTTTATACTGTCACTTTCCTTAAGGTGACCCAACAAAATGAAGGTATAGAACTGGGGGTTAAAGCGCATGCCCTTCATCAGTGGCATCTCAGCTGCCATCCCACAGTCTGCCTCACTTGTTAATTACCTTCCGAACTGGAAAATTCCCATTCAGTCTTATGTTATCGTGCAGTGAATGTGTGAATCCCTTTGTCCGAGCTTGATACTGTAGGGGGAACCACTTGCAGTTCATTCAGGGAATACTACTATGCCGGGTATATTTATGTGTTAATGGCGCCTTGTGAGAGTTACCACCTTGTCGCCCTGTTATGAGTGCTATCACCTTGTCGCCTCTCCAGATGCCCTATCTTGCTATGTCTCCTGATCACTATCCACCTCTTGATGCCTTTTTTTTCTTATCCCTTACCTTTCTTTTTTCTGTCATTTACCTCTTTTTATTTTATATCTTCTTCTCCTAGGGTACCTCTCATGTAACCTTTTCCTCTTTTAACATTCTCTGCTTCCCTCCTATTTATAACCTTCATTCTTGCATCTCACCTCATTTTCTCCCTGTTGTCAGATGGTAGCCTCCCTGTTCGAAAAAGCCAAAGAGCATCAAAGTCACCACCGGGAACTTGGCCTCCGAGGGAAAGGGTTCCGACAGCCGCCACCGACCCTGGCCTCCAGGTTCCAGCAGTCCCTGCAGGATCTGACAAACAGACTGGGGAGGTAAGGCAGGCCTGCTGAGGGCTCCTTGACGTAACATATGTCTTAGGGCTAAAAAGCCTGGGATGAAAGTGATAACATTGAGTTACGGCAGATTTTGAAGAAAAGACGCCTGTAGCAGGCGTCTCCTACTCTTTCTATAATAAAAGCTTCATATTGCAATACAAATATTCTAGAGCTACAAATAATAATAATGTTTGAATAGTGACCAAATCAGGCATTACATTAGAAAAATTAACACATCCGTGCATCTGGCAGTGTTGCTTGCAATAATGCACAAAAAGGTTTTATCAATGTGGAGAAGTGTGGCTCACTGGTTAGAGGCGGCAGACCCTGAAGCAGAGGTCAGACCCGGGACCAGGGTTCAATTCCCGACGCTGCAGGGTCTTGAGCCCAAATTTCCACGGACTCGATAATTCTCGTTTCGGTGCCTACTCGAGTCACAGGTTCACACTCTGCAGCTCTGGGCATTAGCTTGCTTAATCTCCACTACGGCCCCCCGGCGGTGGGATGCCTGGCTTTGACCTTGGGGATGCCCAGTACAGGTATCTCACAGGGAAAAACTAGGACGGGTTCCCGCGCCGAGATGCCTATGGGTAATCGAGTGCTATATAAGAACGCTTAATAATAATAACAATCTATATGGGCAAAATATAAAAACCATTGCTGCACTTCTCCTGGCACCAAAGTAATAACATTAGTAATGAGTCCCTCGCAGAGATCACAGAGAAAGCGGGGAGCTTTCTCTGCGATTGGTGGGCAGGCTGTTCCGGTGCAGAGGGCTTTCAGCAGCGTCCGGCTCCCGTGGCCATGTCTTGTGTGTGTTTGGCTGTGGGGGAGGCGGCAGGGCTGTCTTTTTTAGCAATTCAAGTTGTTGGGAGATGGTGTATTTGGGTGTTGGTGAGCACTTCCTCTTTGTCTGTTAGTTCCTGTTTGGTGTTTGTTCCTTCTACCTTGGCCATGGGGGAATGAGGAGTCGGTCCCGGAGCTTGCCAAATCTATTTCCAAAAAGAAAAATGTGCAAGGCCTGCAGGGGGATGACCTCTTGCAGATTTCCCAGCCGGATTTGCAGGATTTTATTAATTCTGCTGTTCAGGCTGCGCTGATTGAGCCTTCTGCCAAGAAATCTAAAGGAAAGGAGGATGAGTACTTGGACAGATCCCCAAAAGGGAAATATTTCCAGGATAAAGTATTTTCAGACATGTTGGCCCATATTCGTGAGGTCCTGGGATTTGATCCTAAATCTTTGATGGATGATGGTTTTTATTGCACTATAGTACCTTTGTGGTGGATAACTTGCCTTTGCATGATGTTATTAAGAATATTCTGGCTAAATAATGGCTTGAGGTCGACAAGCAGGGGATTTCTTGCTTTCTGGGCAAGAGGTATCGTTTGGCGGAGTTTAATGTACAGTTTTCTCAGGTGCCTAAAGTCAATTCGATGTTGTCCTCAATGGCTCCTTTCTCTTCTTTGTCTTCTGAGGAGGCTTCCCTTTCTGATCCGGTTCAACGGAAGGTGGGGACGGCCCTAAAACATTCCTACGATGCGTCTTATTTTGTGATTCGGGCTAGCACTTACTCCACCTATGCCTCCCAGGTCCTTATCAAGGATTTTGAGAAGTTGTTTGACTATCTTCAGGATCAGGGGGATCCCACTCCTATCTTGGCTCAGATGGGGGTCTTGGTGCAGTTTCTGTCCTATGTCACTTTTGAGATGCTGTGGGCCTTTTCCTCAGCTGCTGGGGCAGCAGTGGTTTTCCTCAGCTGCTGGGGCAGCAGTGGCTGGTAGACGGCCTCTGCGTCTTGAGGCTGCCAGAAGGCTTGATTAATAAACTGTCTTTTGAGGGTCCCCGGCTTTTTGGGGACAAATTGAACAAGATGGTGCAGCGTTCTGCGGAAGGGAAGAAGTTGTTGAAGCCTTTTCAGTGTGCCCAGAAGAAGTCCTTTATCCATAAGCAGAGTTTTCAGAGTGTTCTCTGCTCTTCTCAGTCCTTTCGTGGACAGGCCCGTGGTGGGGGGAGCTGCGTTCCATAATAAGTCCCGGCCTCAGCAGCAGCCACAGGGCGCTGAGCAGAAGTGACTATGCCAAGTTGGGGGCCCGGCTCCGTTTATTCCTGGACCAATGGCCGATTCTGATTTTTGATCAATGGGTCCTGTCGATTATCAGTCAGGGGGACCAGATTCTGTTCCAGGGTCCTCCTCCTCAGTCCTGTTATTGGGTTACCCCATTGTCAAAAGACCCCGTGAAAGGAGCTGCTATGTTGTCTGGGGTGGGCATGTTGCTGACGAAGTGTGCTGTTCTCCTGGTTCAGGAGGCGGAACAGGACCTGGGTTTCTATTCCATGCTTTTCTTGGTCCCAATACCAGATGGTTCGTACTGCCCGATTCTGAATCTCAAGACTATGAACAAGTTGGTAATGCTGGATCACGTTCAGATGACCACTTTGCAGTCCATCATTCCCCTCATCCAAGAGGGTGATTTTCTGGCTTTCTTGGACGACTATTTTCACATCCCTGTCCATCCTGGAAGCCAACGGTTCCTGAGGTTTGGGGTGGACGGGTCCATTACCAGTTTCAGGTGTTACCTTTAGACCTCTCTACTGCTCCCTGGACTTTTACCAAGGTATTGGCTCCTAGTGTGGGGGTTTTGCAGCTTCGTGGTTTCTCTATGTTTCCCTAGATTGATGATTGTTTGATCTCTGCTTACTCCCTTCCTACGGCTCTTATGCCCGTGGAGGCGGCCATGGACATGTTCTGGGGTTCTGGGGTTCAAGTTGAATCTGGCAAAGTCTCATTTGGGCTCTGTTCAGAGACTGCAGTTTATCGGGGGACTTTGAAACCTTGTTTGGGGCAGTGTTTCTCCCTCCTGCTCGCATCTCTTCCCTGCAGCTTCTTCTGCAGGATCTGCTGAGTCGGCAGTGTGCTCCAGCTCACACTTGGTTGCGGGTCCAGGGGTTGATGGCTGCGACCACAACGGTGGTTCCTGGGGCTCACCTGCACCTCACGCATTTGTTGAATCACCTGTTGTCTCGACTCTCTGGTTCTGCTCTCCCCTGTTCTGGTTCTCGACTTGGGCTGTTGGCTTTGCACTCCCAATCTGAAAGGGAGGGGAGGGTCAGTTTTCAGCCTTCCTCCTCCCCTGTTGTTGACAACGGATGCAGTCTTTGGGGGCCACATTGGGGTCTTTTGAGGCCAAGGGGCAGTGGTCTCTTGCGGACAGCGCCCGTTCCTCGATTTGGCGGAAGTTGGCGGCTATTTGGCAGGTGATACTGTTCTTTCTGATTCCCCTCCAGGGGGCAAATCTGTTGGTTCATTCTGACAATCAGGTGGATCGCTGTACAAGTTGTATTCTAGGAGACCAATCCAATGGCTGGAATAGAATCATTATTGGGAGCTTCTTTGTTGCATAAAAAAGGTTATTGTGAAGCTTTTAGATTGCCTCCCCTGTTCGTTTACATCCATAATGAAGCTACACAGTTTTCCGAACTTAACCTATTGGCCAGCTGACTCAGAAGTTCTATGTATTCAGTCATGTCTGTCTTTTAGTTACATTTTTGTCAGAGGTCTCAAGATTCCAAGAACCACACATGAGTAGCTCATACGAGTAAGGTTTTTGTTTTGCGTTCTATGACCTGTAGTCCTGATTTTATAATGGAATCAACAGGACTGCTAACATCGGAATGCTAAGAAAAAAACCTGGACTGGATGCGCTCTTTATCCATTGAACTTCGAATCTTTAGAGCTCTGTTTTGTCTACTTACAGATTAAAACAGTTGTGCGTTCTATAGGCTTAAGAGCATGCCACAATGCTTCTGATATTCAAGCTAATTCACAGAACAGTGGCAGCCTTCAACATTTTGAACAGGTGCAGCACCGAGGCAGGTATTGAGCATTCACCGTTAATTAATACAGGAGTTTTTTTACTGGAAATAAAGGGCTCCAGGTGAGTTCGTCTCTGCCAATTGCAGTACACGAAATGGTCGACAGTTAACATTATGCAGGCATGAATGGAAAGGAAAGCAGAGGGCAGGTTGAGGCGTCTCTAACTCATTACATCATTTGTAAGCAAACAAAAAATTGAAATTTTTGAACTGGCCTGCGCAACTTCGATCAGCATTTGAAAATAGGTATTTGTAGCTACTCTTAAAAGGAGAACCGCTGTTCTTCACCCTTTCGTTTTCTTACATCAAACTCTCTCTCGTTCCCAGCTCGGTTGGGAAACTTGCTTTCAGAAAGACAGTCAGGAAAACTGCTCAGAAAAGTTTTCAACTAAAATGCTAAATGTTGTTACAAGACAGAAGCCGCTATTATGCAGCCTCTCTTCTTGGTGTTTATTTATAGAGCACCTTCAAAGTAAAACTAGCTATCCCATAATCCGACTTCCCTGGACAGGAAGTAAACAACATAGGCAAAGCACACCATATAAATTAAATATGTGCGACTCATTATGAGCTTCCTCTCTTCTTGCTGCTATGTGACAGCTCTTTCACGTTATCAGCTTTGTCTCTTCTTGCTGCTGTTACAGCTCTTTCACATTGTCAGTTTCCCATCTCCTTGCTGCTGTTACAGCTCTTTCACATTGTCAGCTTCCTCTGTCCTTGCTGCTGTGTTGCAGCTCTTTCAATCGTGGGATCGTAATGACAAGCTTTCATTTAAATTGTTGTACGCTAAATTGGTTATGTTATGCCTGGTGTCTTTTAGGACAGTGTCGGACTTGGATCTTTAGCCATCTCCTGGATGCATTTTTCCCCAGCATGGTGCCTCTTCACTATCACAAGCCATGCTAAGAATACTAAGAATGTATCCACTACAATACAGTAGCCAGCATTTCCTTTACATCCTAAATTGTGTGATGAGATTCCTACAGCCGTATGTTCAATTATCCATCCTCTTCTGATACATCCCGCCCTTTGGCAGTATGGTTACACGTCCTTCAGGTTCTTTCTAGTGCCGGCCTCAACTCATCCGACAGCAGCGAGCCATCGGAGCAGACCCTGTTAGAAAAGAGCAATTCATCTCTGATGGAGAACATTTAGCTAATCAACAAAAAGAACGAAAAAAGAATGAAGTTATGTGGTTACTTCTTAAACATTTGGTACTATTTGTGTTATTTCAGATTTTTCCACTCTAAAAACACTAATAATCTAGAAAAGATTGATCATGGGCCATACCCATTTATAACACATGTCCTTTGAATTTGTTGTTTACTTCCTGCCCAGGGGAAGAGGATTAGGGGATATTTAGATTTACTTTGAATGTGCTATATTAATAAGCAGCAGGAAAAGAGACTGCATAATATTCACCGCCTTTGTCTTTTTTAAAAACGGGACTCTGTCACAAAATGGCTATGAAAATCTGCAATTTAAGATCTTTGAAACCCCCAGTCCTGGCATACTTTCTCTGCACCCAGCCGCCGTCTTTATATATAAATGTCATATTGAGCATGAAAACGTAACCATGATAGACGTAGATATAGTGCGAAAAGGCTGCTTTAATGAGATAGATCTGTACTAATGGTGACAATGCCTGTCAACGTAGTACATTTGGATACCATCACTATACAATAAATCTACTCATAAACCTCCCACACAGACCTCTTAACCTGACTTGTTGTCAATACATCCTTTCTACCTTCCAGTTATTCTTTACCTGCCCCCTTTCATGACCCTATATACTCTTCTACAGTTTCCACTCCTTTCATTACCAGAGCATCACAGCTCATCACTAGTCTTACACTTCCCGACCTGGCTCATGAGCTGGCTTGTCTGCTCAGGGTTCAAAATACAGTTTTATAAGCTGGCCGGGGCCTGGAGCATGGAGAAGAGAGCAAGAATGTCACGCCTTAATGATCTTGAAGTTCTAGCATCTTTCTGTCTTCCAGGCCAACAGGCTGAAAGCTTAGTGGCGTAGTTGAACTATGAAAGATAGTTAGCAATGATAAGTTTGAGCAACATATACTGATGGTGAAGAAGCTGAAGAAAGTATGTCTTCCAATAAAGTTTAGTCCTCAGTAGTGAGTAAATGGCTCAAGCCCTTGAGATAACAAGCATTGGCATAGCCAATAGGTCTTGCCTTTGGGACCTTATAAGTGTTAGTTTTCCAACACAATATCCTTGGTGCAACAACATCAAGTGTTGCATGGCTAAACACTTATAAGGTCCCAAAGGCGAGAACTATTGGCTGTGCCAATGCTTTTTTTTAGTGAGTGGCTCGTGCAGGTATGCCACTGTGAGGTAGAAATGCTGCAAGTGCTTTTACAGGAGCCCTTGTGACATTGCGCCTCTTCACAATGTATCTTGGGTCTGATGTAATACTTCTAGCCCCTATTCCCGTCTTCTTGCACCCAATGCATCCTTAAATGTCCCATGTGCAGCCGGGGTCGATATACTCCTATTACACCTGTCCTCCAATGACACTTTACCTGTCACGGGTGGTGGTGGTGGACGTGGTCGTGGTGGTGGTGGAGTTGGTGGTGGATGTGGTGGACATGGTAGTGGTAGTGGATGTGGTGGTGATGGTGGATGTGGTGGATGTGGTGCTGGCGGTGGACGTGGTGGTGGTGGTTCACGTGGTGGTGCACGTGATGGTGGACGTGATGGTGGTGGTAGTGGTGGACGTGGTGGTGGGTGGTGGTGGACGTGGTGGTGGTGGTGGACATGGTGATGGTGGTAGACATGGTGGTGGACATGGTGGTGGTGGACATGGTGGTGGTGGACGTGGTGGTGGTGGACTTAGTGGTGATGGATGTGGTGGACGTGGTGGTGGTGGTGGTGGACGTGGTGGTGGTGGTGGACGTGGTGGTGGACGTGGTGGTGGTGGTGATGGACATGGTGGTGGTGGGCATGGTGGTGGTTGACGTGGTGGTGCTACCAAAGAAATACTGATGGTGCGCGCGGATTACCAGCTCAGTTTACCATACTCACCTGGGCCCATAAACATTCACACATTGAACCAGTAATCCAGCTTAACGTCTTGTCTAGCAGAATTTTATTCACCTTAGGACTTATACCTGTACACCATGACTTACCAAATCCTTGTCATTTGTGCTTTAAGTCCTAAATATAAGGATCAGGGAGTAAGAATAATAAGTAGCGATTTGACATTTACCTTCATAGGAAATAACCACAGACTCAGGAGAAATTTTAAACACTTTATCTATGCAATATTTTATGAGTCAAGGGCCACAATAGAGTGATCAGAAACTTTGCAAGTAAGAAAATAACTATTAAAATATAAATCTTGCAGGAATTAAAGAAAATGCACTTAAACATTGGTACCTGGAAAGGGTTGAAAGGGAAAACGGCACAAGGACATACCACATAGATTATATTTACCTAGAATGGTGCGAAGACCAACCCTGGCCGCGGGCTGGGACAAGAAAAGGGCTCCTGACTAATCAGGTGCCAAATGGACAGGACAGGTGCAAGACAGGACAGGTAACCTCCGATAAGTGCCACGCCAGCGTCGCACGAACCCCTCTCTATGGCTACTCTCGGACCCCGACTGGGTAGACCGAATTTTCTCCCTCTGTAAGACTTCCGATTCTTCTGTCAGAGTGCTCGACTAGCACCCTGCTCTCGATTTTCCTTTAGAATACGTTGGGTCAGTGACGTGTCTGTGCCAGATCGAACAATCTAACTGACTAAGCCTACTTTGTTATACCATTTCAGAGTGTGTAACACCCCCTAAATTTTGCAAATTCTATGTGTTCCCTTCATTTGATTGGTCAGAAAGATGAGGAGAGGTCATCACATCATACTAGTATGAGATCATTTCCATTCGATATAGTTGATCAATGTTCTCGCCCATAATTTTACTTTCCCATGATTTTATTCCACCCAGCAATATTGGTTTCAAGTCATATCCACTGTATTTAGATACAGTTCATATTTCTTCCTCTCCTGGGGTCAAATGGTCAGGTTCCCAGGAACATCGTGAATAAGATGGGTCTTGGCTGCAGTTCAATGACAATGACTTTAGGGATTTCTGGGATCATCTGCGCAGGCGCAGCCTTTTCAAAATGGAGTTTGCGGCACCCTTCAGGCCCAAATACGAGCTAATAGTAAAGTCAAAGAGAGACATGGAGAGACAAAGTGGAGAAGCGTGGCTCAGTGGTTAGAGGCGGCAGACCCGGAAGCTGAGATCGACTGTGGACCAGGGTTCGATTCCCCGCCTTGGCGGGTCTCGGGCTCAAAAATTCCACGGACTCGACAATTCTCGCTCTGGTGCCTACTCAACTCACGGGGTCACACTCTGCGACTCTGGGCAATAGCTTTCTTAATCTCCACTACGGCCCCTCGCGGCGGGATTCCTGGCTTTCACCTTGTGGACACCCTGCCGGGGTTTCTCACAGGGGAATACCAGGACGGATTCCCTAAGCAAGCGCCGGGACGCTCACGGGCAGCTGTGCGCTTTACAAGTCCAGCACATTTACATTACATATCAGAATACAAAAATAAATGATTGCACTGTACACCACTTATTTCTACTCTAACCCCATTACTTTATTTTAACTATAGCATTAATGGTTAAGCAGAACACACAAGGTTTAGTTCACGCACGGCATATGCATTAGAATGTGAAGTGTTAAGCGGCCATCTTTGGCACTAGTGCGCAACTGCAAGAATTCCCACCAAAAGCAAAGATACGTCACATCACGTTGATGTGGCAGATGCATGCGCAGTAAAGTTCTCGCGTTTTCGGTGGCCATACTAAGACACTCGGGTTACTGTTAGTAAAAGCACATTGTCAAGCTTCCCCTAGATACTAAAAATGTTGTGTGGTGCAATTATCAGTATTCACAAAACATATTGATTAATAAGTTACATGTCATTTCGAGAGGATTAAGTCCAAGCAATTTCTGTACTTATGAAACCTTGCTCCATCAGTGGACATGGTGGTGGTGGACGTGGTGGACGTGGACGTGGTTGTGGTGGACGTGGTGATGATGGATGTGGTGGTGAATGTGGTGGACGTGGTGGTGGTGGACGTGGTGGTGATGGACGTGGTGGTGGACATGGTGGTGGTAGACGTTGTGGTGGTAGACGTGGTGGTGGTGGACATGGTGGATGTGGTGGTGGATGTGGTGGTGGACATGGTGGCGGACATGGTAGTAGTGAACGTGGTGGTGGTGGACGTGGTGGTGGTGGACATGCTGGTGGTGGACGTGGTGGTGGTGGACATGCTGGTGGTAGTGGACGTGGTGGTGGTGGTGGACAAGGTGGTGGTGGATGTGGGGGACATGGTGGTGGTGGACGTGGTGGTGGTGGACGTGCTGGTGGTGGTGGACATGGTGGTGGTGGACGTGGTGGTGGACGTGTTGGTGGTGGACGTGGTGGTTGTGGTGTACGTGGTGGTGGTGGACGTGGTGGTTGTGGTGGACATGGTGGTGGTAGATGTGGTGGCGGTGGTGGTGGATATGGTGGTGGTGGACGTGGTGATGGTGGTGGTGGACGTGGTGGTGGTAGACGTGGTGGTGCCCCACTTGAACAACGCTACTTCCTTGGTACCTTCTTGGTGGACCCCTCTGTGTATGGCTATGGTGTTCAGTAGAGATCCATGGATGATGGAGTTTACTTCATCATGCGTGTGCGCCTCGTCTCCACTAAAATTGAGTTTTCAAACATGGAGGTTATAACTGAATCCAGTTGTGAAGATAATGAAAAATTCACTGTCTACTTTTCAGTTCATTCACCATTGAGATTTGTTGCTTTCTAGGACACTGCTGAGCCTTCCTTGTTCCTCCAAGGGTGGAGTGTCTCGCTCATGTACCTTGGATATGGGTCTATCTGAACATAACTTTGTTTTACGGAGGGGGGCAGTCTCTCCTCTCCTCTTAGCTGTCCATAAGCAAAGCCTTGCTGCACAAAGGTGAATTATAGGGGGCAATGTTTGAGTACTGAAGCAGTGAAACAAAATATTTAACTACTATTTGAGTAATGCAGAGGCCAGAAATCTGCGCTCTAGTACTTGGATTGGAGGTGTGTCCACAGCACGGTGTGTTGGCAAGACATTGTAGATGTCTCCAAGGAAAACAATCCATCAAACCTGTTTCTACAAGCAACTTTAGTCTCCTTGTCTCCAAGCGATTTGTCTTTTTAATTTGTAAGTGCAGCCACTTGCACGTTTTGGAGCACCTGTCCTCAAGTAGTTCGGCAGGATCAGTGGCATTGGTCCACAGTGCTGTGTAATCAAGTTATTGAAAAACTGCTGAACCGCCGCAGTGAAGGCAAGCCTGCTGACATGAGTCAGATCATACTTCATGAGTAGTGTTAGTCAGTATACCAGCCCTTTCAGGTATAGGCTGTCGGGAGGGAAGTACGTGCTGGATAAAGGTTTGCAGAGGCTGACTAATTTTAAACATTGTGACACTGTTTTTGCATCAAGAAAGATAAAAGCGCAGCGATGCGAAAAGGAAATGACACTTATGTGCAAATGAAATATCATGGTTGGAGAAACAGAGAAATAAGTCGAGTGCCAAGAGGAGGGAGTGATTTAGGATGAGGAAGAGGTTGTGAGAGAGAGGGGGAGCAGGAGGTGAGCCCGTGAGTGGTGCACGCACGCGCTTGGGAGAGCAGTCTTCACTTTTCAAAAACTGCACTTGTGCTTGTGGCGCGCCACTGCTCACTCCCGCAAGGCGGATGCTGCCACAAGCACTAGTGCAGTGCTTGAAAAGTGAAGATCGATGACTAATGGCTCTCGTAGAGCTGCGCATGCGTGCTGCCTAAGCGAGACCTAAAAATCACAGATTCCTTAACCACTTCTGTCATTCTTCTCCAGTGTTTTTTTTGCCCCTCACTTACAACATAGCCCAGAAAAAAGGACAACGGGTTAAAAATACCATGGTTAGATGTCTGCTCAAGTCAAAATAACTTTATTTAGCATAGCAAATCATAAAAGTACAATAAAAATATTTCATAGGCATCATTTACAATTGTTTCTAGAGAAAATATTCAAATTTCATGAGTAAGAATGGAACACCCCAGCTAAGAATCATGCATGACAAATAAAAACGGATGTTACAATTATCTAACAAATTGAAGATACAGTAGAGCAGGCTTTGCTTGGCTTAAAATCCAAGCGCAAAAAAGAGGACAAATACACTTATATTGTAAACTAACCCATTTCAGGCAAATAAAAATAATATGTAAAGTGTCCAGTGAAGCAGCCATATCAAATAAGCAAAGCGGAGGATTCAAGGGTTTGTGCCATCCCTGGCAAGAACTTTCACTTTGGCATAAAGAAATAGATCGATAACATGCTGGGTCTGCTCGGTTCCCTTTTTTGAAAATTGGAACAATAACTGTTTGTTGCCAAGATATTGGAATATGACCATGCGCTGCTGAATTTAGATGTGTTTTTAAGATTTTGATGAGAGTTCACTGAATTTCGGTGATTGGTTAGACCATTTATTCTTAGTCTTCTAGAATTTTTATAGAGCTGATTGGGATTGGCTAGTGCTTCATTAATTAGAGCAGCTACAGGTAACAGCCTTATGGTGCCACCACAAGAGGCTGCGCGGTGATAACCAAAGGCCTCAAGAAAAGTTTTCTTGCTGTGGGAAGATAACACCCAGAAGTAATTTTGCCTGGCGTTCTGTACAATTTGGGCACTGCAGCTGCAAAGCCAAGGGAATTTGTTCATGGTTTAGCACATGTTTATTTAATTTTGTCAATGAAAGATGCATGCTTAACACAACAGACATGAGTTCAGTCTTTCATAAATAAATATTCATACACTGCATTGCTGTCCACCCCAATGATTTCCCCAGCCTAATTTGGAACAGCAGAAGCCTCCAGGAGTTAAGTTTAGATATCCGTGCTAGAAGGTTATGCCAAGCGTTGATGATGAATAGCTGTTAGTTACATATAAATGCTAATGGTTACATACTCTTTCTCTCTCTCACACACACTCTATCCCACTCATGTGAATGAGAAAGTTATGAAAGGCTAACATGAATCCTCTTT
The DNA here is from genome assembly GCF_964261635.1 of Lissotriton helveticus. Lineage (NCBI taxonomy): Eukaryota > Metazoa > Chordata > Amphibia > Caudata > Salamandridae > Lissotriton > Lissotriton helveticus. The sequence continues at coordinate 1,289,159,164 of NC_136068.1, forward strand.
CTCTTTTCTGTTCTGTAGGAGTCATACATTCTTTGTTCAGTGCATCACTCCGAACCCCAAAAAGGTAAGATAAAAACATGTTGTAAAGGAATATTATTAGCTAAAGGGTGATGGCTGTGATTGCGCTTTATGGATGAGCTGCACGGCTTCCCATTGTCAAGTTGTTCTCTTACCAGTCTGTCCTGTTTCGTGACTGAGTAGAGCACTGCTTTCTCTTATGTGGGCTTTTTGCTGCTGTCTGACAGGCTTGGTACCCTGCTCGATGGTTGCTCATCTATGCTGCTTTCTGATGTCCCTGCACAACTGCTCTATACCTGCAGCCTATGTTATTCTCTGAAGGACAATTTTTACTGCTCTCTGATGAGCTGACTATGTTGTGCTCTGACTATCCTGTGGTGCGGCTCTCTGAGAGGCTGACTGTAATTCTTTTTGAAGCATAGGTTCTATTACTCCCTGACAAACAAGCTATGCCACTCTCCAATGATTAGTGTTTTCTGTTGTTTCTGAGTAGACCATTCTAATTTCGCTCTGATTTTACTGTTTCCTCTTTGCAGCTGTCTGGTATCTTTGATGTGGAGTATGTCGCCTGCCAACTAAGGCATTCTGGGATATTGGAGGCCATTCACATGCGGAAAGAAGGCTATCCCATTCGAATACCATTCAAAGATTTCATAAGCAGGTAAACCACCTGTCTGGCAGTAGCGGCTGCTACCTAGCGGGAGTGGTGAGGCGGGGCATGATGGGGGGCTGTGGTGGGGGTGCGGGAACGAAATGGGAAAAAAACACTTGCCTCGGACGTTTGGCTGCCGCCTCTCCTCGGTCTTCTTCTTCTTGTCTCCACTGGCTGCAGGAAGCACCCTGGCTCTGAGGCTCCCCATAGCCAATCACAACGATTGGTCTGAGTGCCGTGGTTTGGTGCTCAGATGAGGACTGGGAGGCTTTGCATGTTCCTCACCAGGCTGTGTAAAGCAAGCCTGGTGGGAAAGTTGCAAAGTGCGCAGGACTGTTTGGCCGGCCAAGCAGTCAATACGCACTGAAGGAGTGCAAACCACTTCCCCTGCCCCGGCAGCCCTGCCCTGTCCCGAGACCCACTGACTTCTATAGGAAAAATAAAATGCTAATAACAATACGTTATTATCATTTTATTATTCCTTTTGAGCAGTGGGCGACGCTCCTCCACCTTAGCAGAGGAGCTGCCACTGCTGTCTGGATTTGGTTCTTTGTCACATTGGTGGATGATGGGATGACCAAAGTAGTGTTTAGTTTTTAGGTCTCGCCTGTCAATGTGCTTGCGCATTGAGCTTGCGAGAATATAGGGGCTTAACCAGAGCTTAACCATAGGGCGATACCATGCAGTGCCCGTGAAAAGCAAGCTCAATGCGCAAGCGCATTGACCTTAAATGCGCGTGCACATGTAAGCCAGCCATCTGCCACCAGCAGCTTCAGTTGAAAGGCATCCGCTCCGCCCCCTGCTGCATCAAAGGCTTTCGGCCGTGTCGCATTTCTCCTCCCCCCTCCCCACAGCAATGCCAAGAGCTTTCACTTTCACGGCCGCCAGGCCGTGTCTCTCGTTTCTCCCCCCCTTCCCCCCTCCCCACTCGCTCATCAAAGGCTGCTCACTCTCCTTCTCCCCCGCCCCACACCCCATCCGACTTGTCTTCATTTCGCGCCAATTTTTTTTGCATTTCTAGTGTAGGACGAGTCTTTTCAACCCAGGGGCAATGAACGTCGTGTACAAGAACTTTCCTCCCATCTCAATGTCTGAACCCCAAATTCTCTGAAGGCACTTCCTTAACTTAGCAATTCCACTCGAGTTTATACATGTTTCTTACCAGCAGCACCACCTAGCGGTGACACGCATTTTCTCAGTCCCTCCAAAACCATACGTTTAACATTTTACGTGGAAAGAAAAATTATACAGACTAAACTTTGACCGCAGGTGAAGGCCGCTGGTGCCACAAAGTAAATGTATTTCTCATGCGACTGTCTTCACAAGGCCTCACGAGGGCGCTGTTCACAAAGCTGTAAATAGAACCCGAGTTGGTTACTATTTTTATTTATTGGTTGATTTATAAGTAATTTAAATCGGAGACCCAGGACGCGCAGGTATGTTTACAATAATATGCCAGGCCATCAGATGAACCAATGTATCTAAAGAAGAACATAAGAAGGGCGGAGATCTGGAAAGGCAGAACTACTCATCGAAAAGCAGAAAAAACGTTGTCTCCAGCCCTACATTCGCTTGCACTGAGTTACCCCCTACACTCGCTTGCTCTGAGTTACCCCCTCCCCTACCACATATTTTAAGACGTTCTCTGCATTTGCATCAACCTCTCCTGCCAAGGAACCAGCCCGCACCAAAAACTTCTTTGTTCTGACACACTTGTAAAAACACAATTAAAAAGTTGCCATTTCGTCTTCTAACAGGAGTAAAACGCACACCCACGGCAGCTGTCTGGAAACAAGCAGACGGGCTATTCTACTGTGTAATTGCATGTGTATAGCACTTACATCCCGTGTCTCTCGTTTCTCCTCCCCCCCTTCCCCCCTCCCCACTCGCTCATCAAAGGCTGCTCACTCTCCTTCTCCCCCGCCCCCCACCCCATCCGACTTGTCTTCATTTCGCGCCGATTTTTTTTTCCGGCCGCCAATGCTTGTTATTTAGGGGGATTTGTCTTTGTTGCCGTTAGTCAGTTACTTTTAACATTTATAAGCCATTGTGATTATAAAATACAAAAAAAAAGAAACTACTTTCAAAGCGTCAACATAAGTAAAAAAATAATTACATCTACAAAAAAATTAGCTTCAACTTTTCTAATGCGAGACCTATTGCATTTCCAATGCTTGTTTATACAGAGTGCAGCAAGCAGCCACAACTGCCACCAGAAAGCAAAACCGGAATTGCTCAGTAAATAGAAGGAATCCTTTCGCTAATCAGTTACCTATTGATGCGCACAGAGTGCTTAGGAGGACAGTTCCTGACCGCAAACCTATCACATTCATCTTCAACACAAATAATTGTATGGCCCCAACGAGAACGGAACATTTATTACTTTAACTACAGCATCCCTACAAGATCAGGAATGTCAAATCCAGTAGACAACTATTGCCAAGGTTAGGGACCTCCTAAATGCCTGGTCACCCACATTTATCTCCTGGTTGGGTAGGTTCCAATCACTCAAAAGGATGATCACTACAATAGTAAATCTATTGCCACCCATGCTTCCTCTCAAACTCTCCCCCTCCTTTTTCCAGGAATTGCATAAGCTCACCTCCTGGTTTCTTTGGAGCGATAAGAGAGTGTGGATCGCATACAAATACCTCAGGAAGACAGTGACACAAGGGGGTTGTAATCTCCCAAACTGGAACTTGGACCAGTCATCTTTTTTAGCTGCCCATGGTGCTGCCTGGTTTCTCCTAGACTCTCAGAATACACCACCATGGATACATATTGAACATGTGATTTGTTCCACTTTTAGCACATCCTTCTTTATTACAATGTTGACATTTTGCTTACCACACTCTCACCATATTCTTACTGATATTGCAAGTGCACTGAAACTGATAGACAAACTCCTACCAGGGCCCATCCATAATTTAAGATAGGTGTCTTTATGGTCTAACCCAAAAGTTAAACTTGAAGTTGCTCCTACCATTGCAATCCAAGTGGGCAACTAAAGGCGTCAGATTAATAAGTGACCGTTACAATAACAACAATGACCCCCTCCCCATTTCAACCCTAGCTAGGAAGTTCAATCTCTCCAAATTGGACTTCTATAGTTTTCAAAAATCTAAGGTTAGACTCTCCAACCTTAACCTCTCAATGAAATTGACTCTACTCACGTACATGTTGCCTTCAAAATATATAAGTTCCTCTCCGATCCTCAACCTTCACAATATTCAATTACTTGCACCAAATGGGCTAAGCATTTTGAGAGAGGAATTTTATTTAACACATATTACCTGATTCCTGGCACAAGATTGCCAAATTCTCCTTGAGCAATAAAATTGCCTCATCTCTTATTCAGTCAAAATTATTTACAACAAATCACTTGCATTGGACCCCAGCCAATTTGTAAAAATTGAAACTATGAGTAAAAAACAATAAATGCTGTAACTGCAACCAGGAATCTGGCTCACATCAGCACATGTTCTTTGAGTCACCAGTTGCTAGACTCATACTGGTTACTGATTCAAAAAAAATTGTGTTTTAAATTTTTCCTCTCAGAATGGAAATGCTCATTAATCATCTGTGATACCATGAGCATGGGTTTCATCTCTCCAAAGTGCACACATGTTAAACTCAAGAACCAATCCGTACCACCAATCTCTAGCACAGTATGGCAATCGCTGGATAAATACATCAAACTAAGTACCCAAGGTGTTATAGTCCAACCTATAATGGGTCTTTTTCTTAAGTCTTCTCAACGATGTTTATGAAGTAGACATCTACTCCCCTTTGTCCCCCTCCTCCTGTCCTTCTTTCTCTACCACTGTTCATGTTTGGCATTTCTTGGTATACAGGTGATTCAAATGTTGTATTTCTTTGAATGGAATTTACCTATTATGCCCAGCCCAAAGAAATTATAGTAGCCTTGTACCTACAGTGCACACACTCTTCTAGATATACTGAAGGTACTGTTTAGATTGTATTCATTCTGAACCTGGATTATTCTCATATAGTCTGACCTACACGGCGGCAGCAGGTGAGCAGCTGATAAGAGGAGCACCACCCTTGGAGTAAGTGTGACTATAGGGGGTCTCTCCTTGCCCACTGCCATTTTAAATATGAAATAGGGTGAAACTCGTAATTTCCATGATTATCTTTGAGGAAATCCCTCGGATACGGAATTAGGGTTTTTGACACCCTCTTATCTCTACCAGAGATGAGAGAGTAACACAATTCCACTGGGACCGGTAGAGTCCTGAAGAGGGCCGGCGTGACCCCAATCGAGGGGCACAGACACACTGCCTCTAAGGAGAAGGGCGCATTGTCTCGTCCTCCCGCTGCTCCAACCGGCTGCCTTTGCATCCACGTCATGTGGATTCTGGCATCTCCCAACATAACGAATTAGATGTTTAAATACATTGTCCTATAATAATAATTTTGAAAATGTACAGACTAATCGTTTGACACCATGACACTGGAACGAAATGACTAGCCTTGAGAACCCCCTGACTCTACTTGCCACATAGGGAGAAACATGTGTCAGCTGTTCTCTCTCCCTAATAACTTATTCTGTGAAAAATTAAAAATGAGCGAAATGGATTTAATCAAGTGGTGACTAAAAAGAACTATTCTCACTCAAATCAACCTGGATTTCTGTGTTGTATTTAAATAAGGAATCACCCTACTGACCAGAATATCCTTTAGGAAAGGAGGAACACATGCTTACACCCTTTCTCTTCACGGCCGAAACATGTCGACCACCTGGCAGTAAGGAGGGGTGTAAGGAGCACATAGCATCTCCCAATCACCACCATCCTTCACGTTTTTAATCCTGGTCGGGGGGTCCAGGAATACAATTATAGGCACAGCGACACCTCCAAGCTAATTTTAATCTTCACCACACTGCCCTTTCACTTCCGGCTTTCACAGTCACTTTTGAAATAATTATTGTTTCTCTTTTGCGTTGTATTGTCTTCCCCCTCCCTATTGCTCCACCCCAGGTGTTGTCTGCGCCGGGGTTTATTGTAAGCAGCTCTATGATGAAGCATGTCACACAATAGTGTGAGTGAGGGCAGTAGTAAGACACACAGCACGTGCCACCACGAGACACAGACATTTTATTTCTCCCTACTTCTTTTGGTGTAATAAGTATAGACGGGGTTCGGAGTAGGTGAGTCCGGTACCACACCCCTTCCTTTTGTGTGTACTAATCCCTGGATAAATACATCAAACTAAGTACCCAAAGTATTATAGTCCAACCTATAACAGGGTCTTTTTCCTAAGTCTTCTCAACGATGTTAATGAAGTAGACATCTCCTCCCTCTTTGTCCCCCTTTTCCTGTCCTTCTTTCTCTACCCCTGTTCATGTTTGCCATTTCTTCGTATACAGGTGATTCAAATGTTGTATTTCTTTGAATTGAATTTACCTATTATGTCCAGTCCAGACAAATTATTGTATCCTTGTACCTACAGTGCTCACACTGTTCTTGATCTACTGAAGGCACTGTTTAGATTGTAGTCATTCGGAACCTGGATTGCTCTCATATATTCAGTGATCATCTGTATTGTTATAACTAATGTATGTAAACCAACAACATTTCAGGTGTAATCTGTTCTTGCTACCCTTTGATAGTTTCGCCATATTATCTGATTGTATGCCTTTAAAAAAAAATACTTTGAAATGAAAAAAAGAAATTAGTAGTCAACCGATCAAGACATCAAAAACCAATAAGCTTGCAAGACCATGAATTGAATAATCAAGTCAAACAGCGCAACATATCAATTTCTTAAGGCACAATGTGCTACAAAAATCCATCACTTTTAAACAAATGTCATAGGAAGCAAACAAAAAGGATTGTCTGCAGTTACAATTGAAGCTTATCAATAGAACACTTGGGAAATCATTGACTGACAGACATCTAGCAGTAAGAATCTTATTATAAGGATCATATTACGATAATTAGTGCATATTAAGCATGAACTGTCTCTTACCCCAGAAGGCAGTTTGCTGAAAGGCGACAGAATTGCTTTGCAAGAAGTAGGGAGTCCTGGTGGTGTTCCCACATCAAAGGCCATATAACCTAGGGCCCAATTCACAAAGTGCCTCCGCAATCGTGGTGGAGTCTCCACACTCGTGGCATAACCTGCACAGGGAGAATTCTCATCGTGGAGATTCTAACACGAGTGCGGAGACTCTTCCAAGACTGCGTCGGCTCTTTGTAAATAAGGCCCCAAGACATTACCCTGATTCCCAGGATTTAACGTGATGGTAGAAGAATTCATGACAAATTGGATCTGGTGTTACACCACCTCACAAGAACCTCTGTACGCACCCATAATCACAACACCATGCCCCAGTTATCCATGGAAACTGTGAGTGTAGATCTACTTGACGTCTCAAAGGGCGAAAGCATCATGGTTTTCATAGGCGACCATTCCAGAGTTTTCTCTTGAAGACTTTTTAGGCTTTATGGTAAACACTTCAGAAGAGGTAGTCCGAACAGCACTTGATCACATTTTTGCACTAATGAGAACACCAGCATTGGTCCAAACCGATAACAGACCCCCAATAAAATTACAACATATTAGAGACTACAGAAAGCTCACCAGTTTTCGAACATCACAGCAGGGCCGGACTGGCTACCGGGCAGTTGTGTGTGCTGCCGAGCAGGGGGATGCTTTCGTTGATGGGGACCTCTGTGTGCAAAACGAAATTCGTTTTGCTTTTTTTTTTAAAAGCGCACGCAGGTCCCCATCAACGAAATACACCCATAGCACGGAGAACTCATCCCCCTGCTCGGCAGCACACACAACTGCCCGGTAGCCAGTCCGGCCCTGCATCTCAGAATTGCCCCATATGGGCTATAAGTAAATAGGTAGGTGAAGCACTTTATGCATTCCCTTATGAAAAGACTAGGAACAGCGCAGCACACACAAAAAACACACCAACAAGTCATAACACTTCTTCTTGCATACTAAACAAATGTCGTTGTACCATCAGAAATGTGCCTGAGATTATGCAACTAAGGAGAATGGTGATAATCCTGCGTTTCTGGACCCATGACAGTTTAGGTTATCTCCTTTTCTGGATCACTAAACTCTTATTTACATTCAATCTTGGTCCTCCAATAGATCTTTGAGTCGCACCGAGGGGAGAGACAGCGTTATTATTTTATATCCGATCAACTAAAATATGATTGACAGTACAACCACTTTCCTACAGAATGAGGACCAGGTATTGGTACCCAAGTTCAAGGGTGTTTATTATAAATTAGTATTCAAGTTCAAATAAATCACTCTTAAGACCATACTGTAAACGTATAAGTTTACAACAGGGAGACCAAGCCTTCTGAAGAAGATGGACAATAATAAAAAAAAACAAGCAGCTCAGTTTCTAAAAGCGTCCATTCAAGAGGCAGTAGAGATTCAGGGAATGGTTCAGGTAGGAGTCCAAGAAAGGTTCTGCATAGGTTCTACAGAAGTGGTTCAGCAAAGAAATCCAGAGCACAGTCCGCAAAGGTAGTCCGAAGTCATCTGCATACCTCAGTCAGGGCAAACGGTTAATTGTAATCCATAAATCTGTAGGTGACACCCCTTTGGTCACATCATCAATAGAAGCCCATTGTCCATAGTATCCACACACTGTAGGCTGCAACAGCAGAGAAAAATCCAACACTGGACATTGAAACACCATCTTGTTCCGATATTCACCTGTCAGCAAGGTTTCTTTCCCAGGCTATGCATCTATTGCTGTTGCAAGAAATGTATCTATTCTAGACTAGAAATGCATAAGCATACCTACAAGTAAAGCAAGACAGCAGAATACCAGAGCCCAGTAAAGCTTGAAATAAATTACAGGCCTTGAGAGTAAATGTTAACTTAAGGCATTAAATCAGTAGGGCACATTTAATATGCTTGTGGACATTTAAACATATACAAATATGGGGCGTGGCCAAGATGGCGTCGGAGTAGGACGCTTCTTCAGGTCTCTCCGGCGCCGATCCGAAAAAAGCTACTAACAGCGCGGTCCTGGTGTAGCTGCCCGGGTCCAGAGGGGTGGCGGAAGGGCCCCCAGCGCAGCGGAGTGCAGCGGTGCCGTCTGAGGAGCGGAGTGACCCTTGAACGTCCGCAGGGATACCTCGCCTCTGGGGCCTGTGAAGCACCGGCCTCGCGTAGTCGGGGAGCCGACGTGGTGACTTGCTGCGCTCGCGGCACTTGGGGAAGTGCCGCCTGTGTTTATTCAGCGCCTGCCGGAGGTGGGGGCAGGGGTCCTGCCGGCAGGGACACGAGCCTGGGCTTCAGAGCCCTGTTGCGGAGGACGGCGGGGACAGCAAGAAGGTGGAGGTGCCTCCGGCGGCCGGACAGTAGAGGTGCGGTGAGCACGCCACGGAGCGTCCAGAACCGGCAGACTACCGGCGGGCTGCGCAGACCGGGGCCACTGGAGGAGCGTGGTATCACGCGGGGCCCAGTGCTGATGTGAACAGGCGGTGCAGGGTCGGAGTAAGGGCCCGGCTGCGGTGCCGACCCGAGCGAGGGCTGTCGGCAGGGTGAGTGCCTCCCCAGGAGGGGGCGTGAGCGGCCGTGACACCTGGGGCAGCGGGACCTGGAGCTCTCTACAACTGCTTTGGCTTATAGGCGGGGGCTGGCTGGACGATTGCAGTTGCCACGTGGTGCCAGGGCGACCGGCGTCGTGATCCACGGCCTCGAGTGAGCGGTGCAGAACCGTTTGGATCACAGACCCCGTTAGGGGACCGGATTGCTGGGGCCGGACTGCTGCACCCTTGCCCCCTGGGTCCGCATCTCATCTGCATCTGACGCAGTTCCGATTCAGTTACTTCCCGGAGGCCACGGCGTGGACAGCGCTACCCTTGGAGTGGACTGTGACTGCCTTGCCCTGAAGAGCCCTGCCTCCTGCTCGCACCTAGTTGGTGGTAGGGTCCCCTGACCCCCAGCATGTGGCTCGCCTGCTTCAGATCTGCCTTCCGGTGATCCCTGGATAGTGAGGGGGTTCCATTTGAGCTGCCTGGTAAGAAGCGTTGCGATCCTCGGGCTCCACGAGCTCCCATAGCGCCTGTATCCTGTCTGACTGGGGGGGTCTGTTCCCCCGGTCTGCGTGTCACCAGCCAAGATGACCACCGTGTCACGCAAGGGGGGTCGACAGGGTAAGGATGGAGCTTCCAAGTCCTCTCAGCAGCCGGCGTCCCCGGGGGCCAGTGGCTCGCAGAAGGTGTCGGATGACGAGGCGCCTGCTACTAAGGCCTTCATGTCTGAACTATTTGCATCCATTAAGGAGGATATTTCTGAGCTCAAGGCTCAGTTGGCCTCTGACCTGAGGGAAGTGCGCAGAGACGTGGACGGCATTGGCGAGAGAGTGGCGACCCTGGAGGACCATGATTTGAGCATGGCTAACGATGTGCACTTGCTGCAACAAGATATCATCCGCCTCACCGAACAGAATCTGGACCTACGGTTGCACACGGAGGACCTGGAAAACCGTTCCAGGAGGAACAACATCCGCATTCGGGCGGTGCCGTGGGATGGTGAGGCGGGAGACCTGCGTGGTTACGTCCGGGACTTGTTTTTACAGATCTTGGACGAGGAGGAGGTGAGGGAAATCGAGATGGATAGAGTACACAGAGTGGGTCTGCCTAGGCGAGGAAGGGGTCCCCCTCCTGACATCCTCGTCTGTGTTCATGATTTCCAAATCAAAGAACGCATTCTCCGCAAAGCCAGGGCCATCACGTCACTGCAATTCAGGGGCCATGCCCCTCAGCTGTTCCAGGACTTGGCAGCCTCCACGCTGCGGAAGAGAAGGGAGTTTCGCCCGGTGACTACCTTCTTGAGAGAACGTAACATCTCCTACTCATGGGGCCACCCCTTCAGGATCATCTTCCGATGGCAGAATCGGCTGGCACAGATTAATTCTCTTCAAGCAGCAAAAGACCTCTTGGGTCTACAGGATGTCCCTTCTTCACAGGAGGCGAGTGCTTCGCCATCTAGGAGACGCCACCGCTCGTCCTCATGGCATAGGGTTGGGGCTTCCCCAGACCGGCGGCGGCCGGATCGTGCCTCTGGTTTGCAGGAAAGGGCCGAAGCAGTGGCTTCGGTGGCCTCAGCCACTCTGGCGGATACGCAAGAAAGCTCTGGAGCGGCATGACCACCACGGATTTGATCTGACCAGGATCGGCGCTGGGGGGGCTTCGTTGTCTTGGTCTGGGTATGGATGTACTTTTTGGGAAGACACCTCAGACCATGGCCGCGGGGGTTGACCAACTGGCACCCCTGCTCCACTTCCAGTTAGGAAGGCCCCTCACGAACTTTGGACTACTGGACCTGATGAGTATTCTCTTTATCCTTTATGATTTCCACTTCTTTTGTTTGTTGTTTCTTTCTCTACGGGTAGGGTTGGGTGTTGGGGAGTTTGGGGGCTCGGGGTTGGGGGGGCTCTGTGACTTGTGCTATGCTTGGATTGCTTATCTACTGGGGTGGGGTGGGGATGGGGGTTGTTGGGGACGGTGGGGAGGGACCCGTGACGGAGGGCCGAAGGGGATGTTTGTTGTGTGTCTGCTGCTGAGTACGTACTTTACTGCTGGCACCTTAGTGCCACGTACGTTCTGGAAGCTACTGGTTGTCTGCTGCCTGATGGCGGGGCTGAATGCGGGGTGGGTGGCACTTGGCATGCTGAGAGCGATTTTTGGGTTTTCTTTCCGCTATGCCGCTTAGTGTAGGGACGTGGAATGTTAAGGGCTTGAATTCGCCACAGAAGCGGCAGAGAGTACTGAAGTATGTGATGGATCATCAACTTGATGTAGTTGGATTGCAAGAAACCCACTTGGCACGAAAGGATGAGGCGAGGCTTCGCCATAGGGCATACCCCATTGTTTACAGGTCCTCTGCTGTTACGAAGCATCGGGGGGTGGCGCTTCTGTTCAGGGCTACGTTGCATTTTCAGCCGGTGGAGGTCCGACATGACAAGGAGGGTCGATGGCTGATGGTTAAGGGGCACATTCAGGGCAGGTTGTGTACGTTTGTGGTAGTATATTTGCCCACTGCGGGTCAGAACAAGTATTTGCAAGAATTGCTGGAGAAGATTGGGGACTTTGCGGAGGGGCTCTTGCTCCTGTTGGGAGATTTTAACTTGGTGTGGGACAGGGACTTGGACAGCTCGGGGGGGCGTAGGGCGGACACAGGGGTCTTTTCGGATTCCACGCAGCAAGGGGTGGGGGAGTTGGGTCTAGTAGACGGATGGCGAATTTTCCACCCTGCCATGAAAGACTACACATTCTTTTCACATGTGCACCACTCCTACTCTCGCTTGGATCACATTTTTCTTAGCCGGTCCCTCAGAGGGAACATTTTAGATGCCGCCATTCTTCCGATTTCGGTATCGGACCACAGTCTCTTGGTGCTCACTCTCCGTTGGGCGCCACCCGACTCCGCGAGCCGGAAGTGGTACTTCCCGGCGTCAGTGGTCAGGGATGAGGTTTCCAATCAAGCCTTACGCCTGGCCATCCGTGAATTTTTCGAGTGCAATCCACCGTCGGATACTTCTCTGACGACTACATGGGACGCCTTTAAGGCGACGATCAGAGGGACGTGCTTGGGCCTCAACTCGCAACTTAACACCCTGCGTAGAAAGGAGCGGGACGCACTGGAAGCCGAGGTGCTTGAACTCGAGAGGGCTCATAAGCTCAATCCCTCGAGGGTGACCCTGCGTCCGCTTACGGCGGTTAGGGGCAAATTGAAGGCTCACTATGCAAATAGAGCCGAGCTTACTCTCTTGCGATTGGGGCGACATTCATACTCTAGTGGCAATAAGATTGGCAGACACTTGGCCCGGCAATTGCGGGACAAGAGGGAACGAGAATATATAGGAGGGATCAGAGACCCCGCAGGAGTTCTCCATCATCGAGACGGGGCGAAGGCGGACATATTTGGCCGCTTTTATGCCGATTTGTATACGGGCGAGGAGTTGGATGCGACGGCGCAGCGGGAGTTCCTGCAGCGCTTACCGCTCCCACAGGTCTCCAAGGCGTGGAACGATCTGTTAGAGGCTCCGATCTCGAGGGAGGAAGTCCTCTCCGCCATTAAAAACTTGAAATTACATAAAGCCCCCGGCCCGGATGGGTACACTGCTGTCTTCTATAAAACCTACGCAACTGAGGTGTGCGACTTTCTAGTTGCCCTCTTTAATGACATGGCTACGTCCGGAGTGAATACCGGGACTCTGGCGGAAGCGGTGATTACGGTCCTGCCGAAACCGGGGAAGGATCCTGAGCTCTGTCCCTCCTTCCGCCCCATAGCCTTGCTTAATATTGACGCGAAGCTGTATTCGGCGATACTAGCGAGCCGCCTCCAGGACTTGTTACCGGCGATTGTACATCCGGATCAATCCGGTTTTATCAAAGGCCGCCAAACGCACGACAATACGCGCAGGGTGATTCATCTCATTGAGAAGGCGAACAGGTTCCACATTCCGGCGGTATTGGTAGGCCTAGATGCGGAGAAGGCCTTCGACCGCGTGGACTGGAGCTTTCTATTCCGCACGTTGCAGGCGTTTGGGTTCTCCGACCGGTTCATCACCATGGTGAGGGCTAATTTCTGTAGCCCGCGCTCGAGGGTGGCGGTGAACGGCCACCTATCGGCCTTCTTCCAGCACTCGCGAGGTACCAGACAAGGATGCCCCCTCTCTCCCTTATTGTTTGCGCTTAGCATTGAACCCTTGGCGATGGCGGTCCGGGAGCATGAGGGGGTGAAGGGCATTCCATTCACAGGGGAGCAGCACAAAATCTCTCTCTTTGCGGATGATGTTCTGCTATCAGTGGCTGACCCCGCTAACTCTCTCCCATGCGTGCGGGATCTTTTGCTGGAATTCGAGGGAGTGGCTGGCTTCAAGGTAAACTACGGCAAGTCTTATGTCCTGAATTTGACCTTATCACAAGCCGACGTTGCTCGGGTAGGCACTTCGACGCCGCTACCCTGGGCTTCGGGCTCGATACTTTACTTAGGAGTCCACCTCACCCCCACGGTGGGTGGCTTATTTGCAGCCAACTTCCCGCCCTTGGTGGCTAAGACGCGGGCCGAACTGGAGAAGTGGAAGCCCAAATTCCTGTCATGGTTGGGTAGGGTGCATGCCATTAAAATGGTCCTTCTCCCTAAATACTTGTATCTCTTTCAGGCCCTACCGATTCCACTGAGCACTTCATTTTTTGGACAGCTCAGAACATTGATCTTAAAATTTGTCTGGCAGGGAGGTAGGGCTCGGCTTTCGTTTGCACTCTTGCGACGGTTGCGGGCTGACGGAGGGGTCGGCCTCCCGGACCTACACCTCTATTATAAAGCTGCCCAACTAAGAGTCATGGTGGAATGGTCACAGCAATTTTCCGACAAACACTGGTTGCATATGGACCGGAGCGTGACTGGCCGGTCCATCTGGGATTTGGCCTGGAAGCCCAAGCGTGATCGACCGTTGAACGCGTACATTAGTACGCCCACAGGGACTACACTGAAAGTGTGGGACACCCTGGCGGGGGATGAGCGATGGACGACCTTCCCGTCTCCATTCACTCCATTGCATTTCAACCCGGCGTTCCAGCCGGCACTCGCCGAGGGTCCCTTTGATACTTGGAGGGAGGGAGGATGCCGCGCATTGCTCCATCTGTTCCATGGCTCTGATCCCCTGACTTTTGAGAATTGCATGCGGGATTACCATGTGCAGCCAACTGAAAAATACAGGCATATGCAACTGCTCCACTGGGCCACGTCACCAGGAGTTCGGGAGGCTGCCACGAGGCCTCTCTCCGAATTTGAGGCCTTTCTGCTGAAAACATCTGCCATGAAGGGGGCCATCTCCTTTCTATACCAACTGTTGCTTCGTTCTGCCCTTTCTCCTAGACCGCGTTACATGGAACAGTGGGAGGAGATGGTGGGGAGGGACATCGCCGATGGAGAATGGTCGGCGTTGTGGAGGGACATGACGCAATTTAACCACTCAATTCTACTGAGGGAGGCTCATTTGAAGACTCTCACACAATGGTACATGGTCCCCGCCCGACTTCACCGTATTTACCCGGTAGTTTCGGATAGATGTTGGAGGGGCTGTGGCCTACTGGGGGACTTCCGCCACATCTGGTGGGATTGCCCGGTCATCAGACCCTTCTGGGACGAGATTCTATCCCATATTAAAGATATTTTGCAGTATCCCATTGATGACTCTTTGGCATCCGTGGTCCTGGGCCTGCGGGATCCTGGCCTTGAGCACCAGACGCGCGCAGACAAGAAGATTCTATGGCTCTGCCTCGGCGCTGCCAAGCTCACGCTGGCGGCCGCATGGAAGCGGAAAGAGGCACCGGCGATCTCACTTTGGCACGCTAGGCTGTGGAGGCTTCTGAGTCTTGAGAGAATGGCGGACATCTTCCTAGGCAACTACAAAAACTTTAAGCACACATGGGGCCCCCTGGTGTCCTTTCTCTCTACTGGTTTACCCTCGGCAGTTTGCCCGGCATCGCTGAGGACCCTACATCTGTTTCAGTTCTAAGTGTGTGTGATGGATGAATGAGGAATGGATGAGGCGCCGTCACGGGAGGGGGGGGGGTTGGGATGGGGGAAGTTAAGTTTGTGTTCCGCTATTGGGGCATATGTGCCGCTGGGACGAGGCTTAGTTTGATGGCTTTGTGACTCTGAACTTCTACCGGCTGGACTAGACGTATTCCCCAACTGGGGTTACATTCGAGACTACATCTTTTCTGCGGATGTTGGAGCCTGGCATCTACTCGCTTCTCTTGCACTGCATTATTGCCTCGTCTTGCATTATTGCTTTCCCACTGTATGGGACCATCTATGCACCCGATGCGGTGACTTTTGTTTACTGTTTTATCTCTGTGTTTTGCAAAATAAAAAATTTTACAAAAAAAAAAACATATACAAATATAATTTCTTTTGTACTTTTAGTTCGTATTTCATTAGCAATAGCGAATAATCAAATTACACAATAGTAAGTATGACTGAGAACTATGTTTAAAAGTACATTCTTGTAACATTAATGCATAAATTGACTAAGCTTTGTCGTTTGACTTGTGCTAAGATCCTACATATATAATGATCATTGAGAGTTAATAACGATGTCCCTAACAGTTACGCAAACAATATAGCAAACGTTTAGGAGTCATGAATAATGCTTCAGCAATGAAGTTAAGAGGATGGTTTAAAGTAAACTACACATTACTAATGTTCATCTTTGCAGTACAGCACTCATTATAATCCATGAATCTTTTAGTTGTAATAAATTTCGTTACTATAATTAAGTAACTTAATTAACATCAAGTAATTTTTTTCTAATTCATTTATATTAAATACATTTCTAATTAGTGAAGACGGTTTCTAAGTTAAACATCATATGTATTTCTTTCAACATTAGTATTCATTCTGTATGACAAAAAGTAAAGTCTACAATAGAGACTCTGAACAACAACTGTGTTAGATGCAACAGGTGCATGAGTCCTTATGACACGTAAGACTCATGTGCAAAGTGCACATTTATTTTGTATGTCAAGTATCATTAGCATTTAGGTTTTAATGTCTTATAAAGAGTGAGCAACTTTGCGCTGCACCAGGGAAAATAGGGAGTTTGTCAGTGGCGGTTAAGTCTTTTCTGCTAGAATAGCTAGTAAATCCTGAAAATAATAACAACTTGTCTTACACAGTGCTTATTTGTGTGGTTTGCCATGTCTAAGCAATGTAAATAAAAGTGAAAATTAATATTACTGTATCATTTGACCTCTGAAGGATAAATAGGTCCTTGTCTGTGCCCGAATTCAAACTCTTGGTCTTCAGATCACAATCAAATATTTCAGCCGTGAGTGTTTCATTGGCTTAAACATTTTGCCAGTTGCTGTACAGAGGGAAGATACACAAACAATCTTTTTCCTCTCTCACTGTCTAGTGCTATCTCATATATATTAATAAAAGTTTGAAACAGTATCACTTATATATGCTACCTTTTATGATTGTTAATTAATGAGAACTAGGTGGGTGCCAGTTTTTTCTGACTAACACAAAAAAGTGAGAGATGGAATGTTGGAATTAATCTCAGCCACTGGTTATTACTCAGGCCTCATCCTAGTCGTTCATTATTTTGCACACTGTGCCACCTGAGTTTGGACCTAACCATTTGCAAATCAGCCTTGGCCCTGCTCCAATAGGAACAGTCCAGCCTAAACTGCCAACCCAGGTACTCCCTGAACAGGAACACAAGCAACCCAAGACCAGTTTCACCTTTATTAGTAGGACTGATGAGTCTGGTATACCTTTGTATACTTCATATTTCCTGGATAGCCACTTAATATGGGATTTGAAACCTATTAATTGTATATATCCATCTGTGCGTCTATATTCCGAATGGATGGAACTGACTTCATCCTCGTGGACCATCATTTGATACCATTGATTTATATGGGCAAAGAGAATCATTGGGGTAATGTGGAGGTTATGAAATGTTCTGCAGAATCATAAAACAATATCTAAGCTAGTATTTCCATGCAAACTGCTCCCTTCATTAGGTAGAAGCAATAAGTGCAAATGTTCAATTTTATATCCAACAAAAGGTACAAATCCAAATACTGATAGTGGGTGAATCTCCACAATGCCCCTTGGTTCTTCATAAAAATGGTAAATACCTGGGCAAGGATAAGGAAGAATGTTCTATATGAAGTTCATGCATGTTTCTTGGTAAGGGGTGAAAATTGCATAATAAATTCTGTCAGGAGTCAGGTAAGGGGTAACTGCAAGCCTCAAATATAAGGTTAGTGTAACTACTGTTTTACAAAGGTCACTCTAGTAAATATAAGCTTCCCTTTCTTATTCTATTTAACCATTATTCTAACTGTTTGGGTGTATTACGTTAAATATCCCAAAAAACACTGAAATATACCTCTCATAGTTTATTAACTATAACATGCGTCCCCATCACACACTGCTTATGACCTCAGTTATTACGTCATTCATCACATGGTAAGTGACTTTATTGATGACCTTACTGACTGTATTTAAAGAACATTGTTATATGCTTGAGAACAAGGAGTAATAAAAATCCTTAAATCAATGGTTGGACTGTTATAAGCCTGCCTGTAATTCTTCTAAAGATGCAAAAGAAATTAGAAATTAGATATTTTAGAAGTGAATCACTTTTGATGGAAGCCATTGTCATTTTACGTGTATCCATTCAAAGGATAGCTGCAGTGGGGATAGATTACTTGCGGAGAGCAGGACACTGACCATCATTGAGCAATAGACCCTTTGCTACACCATTGCTGTGAAGGGCTGATTACTGATCAACTACGGTGTCAGGATTTCATGGAGAGGTGGGGAAAGGGCCTTGCCACAGGCTAGGCGTGCAGCCAACCCATGCTGTGCATGGCTGAAGACCGAAGCCAGGCGAGGGGAGGTTGACCATATGTGGAGGGTTGGGCCCAGGGCCTGATTGTAGGGCAGGCTTACAGGCTAACCACTATTGTTTTTTGGCTGCTTTTAGAGGGGTGGGTGCTTATCCTGCCCACAGGCAAAGCTCTGTGTAAAACGTGTCCTACATAGTGGCTGAAGAACATGTGCAGTGGATATTTGATGCTTTTAGAGTGTTGGGAGCAGGGCCTAGCTGGGCCTTGCTGGAGCTTAGGCACTGAGCCCAAGTCCAGATGCAGATTGGATGCAAAGTTTGGCCAGAGGCTATGACCGAGATAAGTGATGTCATCAGTCATATCATTTAACAAGTCATAAGTGATGTAATGTATAAAGTCATTAGCAGTGCATGATGGGGGAACAAGTTATAGTTGGTTCACTAAACCATGTCTGAAGTATTTCAGTTATCTTTGGGTTTAACATTAGCTTGTGTCTAATTGTCTACAAAAATGATACTATTTTAAAAATCAGGAGCTGTTAAGCGACTAAGAAGATGGGTAGGATGAGTAAACCGATGTTGAAAGGGGATGCTGTACTGATGCAAATGTCTCTCTTTAACTATTTTATTGAACAATATATATGCCTCAAATCACTAGAAACTCATACCTTCCCATATATTTGTAACCTTCTGGTTTCATGCCTGCATTAACATCTCAATGTTCATTTACTCAGGCTGATCTTCAGGAAAGACTTTAAATGCAACAATTGCTAGTCCAGCAAGCAATGCCTCGCTTTTGTGTGGAGTAAACATTGTTAGGACTCTGTTTGTTCAGTAGAACTGTGGTGATGCTTCACTTGATTACTAGGGAGTTATTATTATTATTCTTAAGCTTGCAAAGCACCTGGTTAATCCAACGGAGTGTCCCCGCACTAGGACACCATAAACCACAGCAACTAGCCCAAACCCCCCCTCCACGCCTTAGCCACTAGACCCAAGGATACCATCAGGCCTGCTATCGACCCCCAAGGGGAGATTGAAAGAGCCAAGTTTTCACATTTTTCTGAATCCTTGTCTCCGATCGGCAGGTCCCTAGTTCCACAGGTAAGTCATTCCAGGCCTTATCCGCGAGAAAGCTAAAGGAGCTACCTCCAGACTGTACTTTATGAACCTGAGGCATGGCCAGCTTTGCCGTGCCCAGCGACCTCAAATTCCGAGCAAGTTTAAAGGCTGTAAGTAAGGGGCACAGATATCTTGGCCCTTTCACATTGAGAATCCTATGGCAAAAACACAAAGCCTAAAAGCTGACTGTAGCCTGTATAGGGAGCCATTGCAATTCCCTCAAGGCAGCCCCCACCGATGTACGCCAAGGGATATTCAGTATCAGCCGGGCTGCAGCATTCTGAACCCTCTGCAGCAAGTTCAGATTTCTTTTGGTCACTCTAGATAAAGGATGTTGCAGTAATCCAAACGTGATGTGACAAGGGCCTGTACCAAGTTTCTTTTGGTATTTAGTGGTAGTAGGTCCGGGATTTTCTGCAACATTTTCAAGATGCCAAAGCAGGCCCTGGCTACAGCCGATATCTGCTCTGAAAAAGATAGGGTGTTATCGAACCAGACTCCCAGGTTCTTGACCTTAGCCTTGGCAGTCGGGGTAGGTCCCAGCTCCTCCGGCCACCACAAATGTGACCATATGGAGGGCTGTTTGCCAACTAACATCACCTCCGTCTTTCCTGCATTCAGATGCAGACAGCTGATCTTCATTCAGTTAGCAAGATCACTCAAGGAGACCTTGAAATCAGACACCGTTCCTGTCCCCTTTTGTTCCAATGTAACAAACAACTGAGTGTCATCGGTATATGACACCAGTTTCAGCACAATGTCTGCCAGGGGGCGCATGTAAACATTGAATAGAGTAGGTCTGAAGGTCGAGCCCTGTTGTACCCCTTGAGACAGAGGACACACCTTAGATTTAAAAGGGTGTTGTAAGACCTGGAAGGATCTGTTCTGCAAGAAGTGTTTGATCCAATCCCATGAGCTGCCACCGACCCCGGCCTCCCACAGCCGTTCCAGCAGAAGGCCGGGGGAGAACATGTCAAATGCAGCACTCAGATCTAGTAGGATCAGTGCAGTTGTTCTCCCCTCATCAACTGCGATTTTCAAGGCCTCCGAGGCCAGAAGTAAGGCCGTTTCGGTGCTGTGAAGCGGCCTGAAACCAGACTGGGTTTCATGGAGAACATGTCTTTCTTCAAAGAACGTGGTCAGTTCAATATTTAGATGTTTCTCTGCAATTTTAGAAGAGTTAACTTTTAGACTGCTGCTGGTGTTGTTGAAAGTACGTTTCAGTCTGCATTTCGGAATGTTTTACTGAAATGGATGAGGGAGATATTTGAGAACTCATCGAAAATGTGTCCTCGTATTAGAAATCTAGATCACTAACCATAATTTCTATGACGAAAAGATCCCCCACACACACTTTGTTTATTTTTAAAGAAAGTGATTTAAGGTTGACCACACTGATTCCTTAAAGATGGCTTCAGACTTTATTCCATGGCCTCTGTGAGAAAATCATGAGAGAAAACCTTTTCTCTCAAACATGGTTCATCAAATTCCAGGAGGGGGTCAGAATTGTTCACATGCTCAAATCACCTGAGATTCCTTTAATGAATATAAAGCCACCAACAAATGATTTCTATGGTACTAAAATCTGCTACCACCCTTTATATGTGCTCGTTCTTATGACTATCAAAACCTGGCAACCCTACAATGAGGACAGTGACCCCGCGTCTTGCAATGGCTGCAAAAAACATGTTGTCAATGTGTGGCCAGCCAATCAAGGGACCTCCCTCTCCCTGCCCCCCAGATGCCTCTGGAGCTCAGGTTATGCTCACCCAGCACCTAATATGTTTTTTATTAATTTTCACAACACAGGAACCAGGTCCCTAAGTCCTATAATGGCTGCGACAATATATTGTTCATGTTGTGGACAGTCAATCAGGATTAACTAGTCCCCTTTAAAGTGGCCAATCAGAACATATCTGAAAAAACTAACGGTTAAAGTAACATTAGTCATTGTAATATTATGTTACTTTACATTAAAAAAAAAACCTTATAAATTCACTGAAAAAACAAAGGTTAAAGGGACATTATTGTCATTTGACAATGTCAGTTAAAACATACCTTTTTAAATGAACAAAACCACTGAAATTCTCCAGTTATAGTTTTCGCAAGTAACTATAACTCATGCCCTAAAGTAACTATAACTTGTGCCCTCGCCATGCACTGCAAATTACCTCCCATATGACATCACTTATGACATGTTCCATGACACTATTGATAACATCAATGTAATATCTAAAATGACCTCATTGCTGGCAACAAGGGTACAAGTTTAACATCACTTTACCTTTGGTTTTTTAAGTGGAAAAATATATATATATATGTACGTGTGTGTGTAACATATATATGTAATATATAAGCTGAGTCCCAAGTTGGCTGCCAACACTTCCTGGCTGAAGCGTTGGCAGCCAATCAGATTTGAGCACGGGGACTGTCGGATAATCGGAGGATCCGTGTCCCTATATATACAAATTTGGATTTCTCTTAATATTTCAAAAACAACAAAAAGGATTTACACCAATTTACAAAAAGGTCGCTCTTTGGACCAAAGGCTACCTTTCTGCCAAATTTGGTGTAATTCCGTTAAGCAGTTCGGGCTGTGATTGTATAAAAAATCCCTATGGAAAATTGCAAGGGAAAAATGTGTTTGTGGACCCCCCTTTTTCTTAGCCCCCACTTGATGAATCACCCCAAAACTTTCACAACAGTAACTGAAGTGAGCGTCCTACTAGTTTTGAAACTTTCCTGAGGATTTGTCAGACGGCGCCAAAGATATTGGCAAAACAAAAAGTGCTTTTCCTTTGGAAAATAGGTCCTAACTATAAATACCTACTGGCGACCGCGAGTAGGTAATATATGTAATATATGTTTTTTAATCAAAAGAAGTTGCCCTGGACTCCTGATTCACCCACTGGGCTTTTACACTTTGTGTTTTTTTTAATGTTGAACTTGAGGCAAACCTATTTGGGATACAATATATGCAGCCAAACTACCGGCACCATAATGCATGTGACAAATTCACCTTGAGGCCCGATGGGGGCGTAATGTATTTAATTGCAAACAGGTGTCAGTTTTGTTTTCCATTGCCTCCCTTGACATTGGCCTGTCAACAAGAGCTGTGCAAGCTTGAAACACGTAAGGCCTAACCTTGAATCTGATGTTCTTTGCTGACTTTGCTGTGGAAAAAGAGAAAATACACTTGTTTTGGGAGTGCTTTTTCATGGAGGGCAAGCTCTTTTTATGTAATATATGTTATATAATTATTCTAACTTAGAAAACCAAAGGTTAAAGTGACATTATATATATATATGTCTATGACAACGTAATGTTTTAAAATATAATTAATATATTTATCTCTAGTAACTTTAACTTGTGCCCTAAGGTTTGTCTAACTCGCGCCACTACCATGCACAGTATTGTCAACAGTGGTGTTATTTCAAATGTTGCAGGAATGTTATCAATCATGTCAACCAACATGTCATGAGTTATGTAATATGTGGGGAAGTTGACTGTGCATGGTGAAGACTCGAATTATTGTGAGCTTAGGGGCATGCGTTATAGTTACTAGAGATAACTATAACTGGTAAATGTCAGTGTTTTTTTTGTTTAAAACATTACATTGTCACTGACATGTTCACCTTACTATAATGTCACTTTAACCTTTGTTTTTTCTGTTAATTTCTATGTTTTTTTTAAATGTAAGGTAATATACCAACATGCATAAAGCCAACTCCCCCCACCTTTGGCCTGACGTGGCAGGGGGTGGGCCACTGGGCCTGGATGCAGTCAACCCCTCCCAGGCAAGCAACCCCAGCCGTGCACAGCCTTTGGCCGTGCAACGTAGGGTTGGCCACAGGACTCCCACATGGGCTAGGGGGCAGGAATCCCTGCCCTGCCGCCTTGTGTTTTTTCTTGATAACATAGCAGGACAGGGTCTAAGTCCCCAAGCACTGTAATGGTTGCCAGCAACCTTTTTTTTCATGTTGATGGCAGCCAATCAGAGCCTTGCTCTCTCGGGACCAGGCTGGCCCATGGGTAAAAAATCCCCCTGGGCCAATCAGGAGGCTCTAAATTGGGATTGGTGGACTCTTGTAAGAGTACATTTAACCTAACAATCTACATAAACAAATGTTTTTTAAGCTTAATATCTCAAAAACTACTGAACAGATTTACACCAAAAGAGCGCTTTCTGGAACAAGATCTAGCTTCCTTCTAAATGTGGCATAATTCCATTCAGCAGTTTTTCCAATATCCTTTTCCAAAAAAAGTCTATAGAAAATGCATGAAGATTTTGTGTTTTGGGAGTCCCACCTTTTTCTTGGGCTGGCGCTTGATGGATCATTCTGAAACTTTCCAAGCGCAAACGAGGCAAAAAAGAGAAGCTTTAAAAAAGTTTTGTGGGGGCGTGGCCAAGATGGTGGTGAGGTAGGATGCATTGAATCGAGCTCCTGCCCGCCGTCCACCATTTCGCCGAGTTCCCGGGTTCCCAGCAGCCTTGCGGTGTCCGGAGTGGCCTCACTGAGAAGCGCTAATAGCAGGGCACCGTCTGTAACGATTCTGGGCTCCTGGTCTACAGTCCTGCAGGACCCGAGCCATGAGGGCCCGCACTCCAGCGGTGCCGCCTCTCTCCAACGGTCGCGCGCAACGGCCTAGTTGTGATTAACGGTGCAGGCCTGGTGCGCCGGGGACTGGCCTCTTCCCTTTTGGCCTACGGCACTGGCACCCTGCGTGAGGCCCAGTGAGCGAGCGCCGGCATTGACCCGACGTCCCGGTCTCAGGGCCTAGAGCTGAAGTGGCCAAGGCCCGGTGGGCCGCGTGCATCCCCGACCGTGAGTGGTGGGCCGGCCGCCGTGCCCAGGAGGAGACACTGAGGACATACGTAGCCCAGGCCGGGGCTCACAGAAAGGGCGGACTTCTTCAGTGACACGAGTCAGGTAAGCAGACAGCGAGTGCCCACAGCCTAGCGCCTTGCACTAGAATCTACGCAAGCAGAGACACTCACTGCACTGGCCTCATGGCTTGGCGGTCGTTCTCGCCTAACCCACCAAACTCACTCGCAGACGCTGCAGAGGTGGCCCCGGGGAAATATCGCCGCAGTGAATTGTGAGAGCGCCCAAATACCTGAAGGGTCTGATGCTTGCCTGCGTTACTGAGAGATTGAAGTGGGTCTAACCGGGCCGTAGGAGCGTACCATCTGCAGGGCCTTGCTGGCAGCTTGTGACCCCCATCATCCACCCCCACAAGCAAGAACCTCTCATGCGGCGCTGCCATTGTTAGAGGAGGGCGGCAAAAGGGGGGATCCGCCGATTGCTACAGGTGCTCACTACACCGCCTCTGGCTGACACCGCGGCGCTGGGTGAGGCAAACTCATGGACATCACCTACAGAGGGGGCCGAGCATGCGCTGAGACTCTGCAACAACCCACCTCGCTCCTCGGGCCTCCCCTGTGCCTTGGTACTGCCGCCCGGTTGGATACCCTGCAAACAGAAATCCAGCCTGGACGACGAACGCCGTGGGGGCCCTTGGACCCTCCGGGCTCCCCCTCCTTTTTCCCCACAGAGCGGGCCTGAGTGGTCGAGGCAGTACTTCCCCAGGCAGAGATAGGCCGCTGGTTACCTGGTCCCCCCGAACAGCTCTGGGGTCTCACTTGGCGTTTCCTGAGTGCTCGACAGTTGGCTTACGATCACCGACTACAGATGGCCCCTCCCAAGACAACAAAAGGAAAGCCCCTGACGGACATTTTTGGTCGCTCCCTATCCATCCCCAACATGGCAAGCGGTGGCTCAGGCAGCTCATCGCTGGACCCAGTGACCCCCACGGGCAGCGAGCCGATCACCAAGGCCTTCCTGGAATCTCTGTTCTCTGCCCTCCAAGAAGATCTTCAGGCAGTGAAGAAAGATCTCACCGCCGAGATCAAGGATATTCGCCAGGATGTGGACAGTGTTGGGGATCGAGTAGAGACACTGGAGGACCGCAGCGACAATACAGTGACTGAACTCTCTGCTCTACAACAAGAGGTGATACGACTGCACGATCAACACCTGGACATGCAGCTCCACCTGGAAGACTTAGAAAATCGCTCCCGCAGACATAACATTCGCATCCGGGGAGTTGGGAAAACATCTGCTACTAGCAACCTATTTACGTTCACTGGGGATCTGTTCAACTACATCCTGGGCAATCCGGCCGGCACCGAGATTAAACTAGATAGAGCCCAAAGAGTGGGCCCCCAGAGCGAAAAATGTGCCGCCAGCGGACATTCTCGTCTGTGTTCATGATTTTAAAACGAAAGAGGGCATCCTCACCAAGGAGAGATCAATGCACCCCATCCAATTCCAAGACCAATCGCCAGTGCTTTTCCAAGATTTATCGACAGTAACACTGCAACGGCGCCGGCAGTTTCGCCCAGTTACAGACCATCTCTTACAAGCCGCGACATCCTACTCCTGGGGCCATCCCTTTAGACTTATCTTTCGACACAATGGCACACTGCTACAATTACGCTCACTTACTGAAGCCTGTCGCATTTTAGGAATAACTCCACCGAGCAAGGAAGATGATTACCACAGCATACACTCTGGGCCTGAGACCACACCCTCGGGTTGGTAGCGACAGGGCAGAAGGAGGTGAAACAGGTGCTGAGACAAGACAGAAATTGCCAGGAGACAGCGGGCTGCTCTCGAGACCACGCTGGAGGCCCTAGCAGGATCCCAACCCGGTGACTCGTGAAGGGGCGGAAGAGCCCGGTTTTCTTAATATGTTTTTCTGGGCGGGCAGTGGGTGGGGCGGATGCCTCCTCAATTGGCCACAAAACGGACCCCATTACGATGTTGTACTGGTCCTCAAGCGATGACGGACTATTGTTCCTATTGTTGTTTATCTTATATTTTTCTGTTCTAGCTCACTGCTGGGATCGGTTCATTGAAGGTTTTCATTTCTTTTGGGTTAGGGGTTCCCCGTCCACCTTCCCTACATATCCTTTGCCATTCAGAGAGCGCCTCCTCCTCGATTTGTATGCATTCTGCCTTCTCTACCGGCTGGTAGTAACGATTCCCATCGTAGCTCTCTTCCGTGTCTTACCTGCCTGATGCCTCCCAACACACTCAAAATCCTCACTTTGAATGTGAGGGGCCTGAACAACCCTATCAAGCACAGGGAGGTTCTTTCCTGCCTAGAGCACACCAAGGCGGACATTTGCCTCTTGCAGGAAACCCATCTCCTGCCCAAAGATTGTCATCGGCTGAAATCTCGTATGTTTCCGATACAGAAGTTTTCCTCAGGGCCTACCAAGTCAGCGGGGGTTGCCATCCTGGTGTCTCAGTCCTTTCAGGGCAAGATATTGCAGAAGGAAGCTGAGATTAGAGGCCGGCTTCTCACGTACCAATTTAAGGTGGGGGACATGTCACTCATTGTGGGGTCTATATATGCCTCAAAAGAGGGGCAGGAACGTTTTCTCCATCATGTCCTTACTGAAGCCACGGCCACCACGGAGCATAGACTTATACTGGGGGGTACTTGAATTTAGTTTTTGATAATAGTGCTGACTGCTCCTGTCAGTGCACGGGACTGGTCGTACCTCTCTCACTGGCCGGGATCACCCGAGTGGCAGACCTAGGGCTGATGGACCTCTGGAGACAGTTTCACCCCCATGACCGGGCATACACTTACCATTCAGGAGCACACAAAACCTATGCTAGACTTGACTACTTCCTCTGCTCAACTTCCTTGCATGCTCTAGCAACGGAGGCTGATATCATGACCTTCTCTTTGTCAGACCACGCACCAGTCCTTGCAACGTTCAAGCTTTCACCAATGCACCAGCCCTCTCGCCTATGGTGCCTGCGAGATACCCTTCTCCAGAAGGCCTCCGTAGTGCAGCAGGTCCAGAAGGCGATTACATTTTTTTACACCGCAACGCCAACGATGACCATGGCGGACAATGTCGTACGTAGCCGCAAGAGAGATGACCTCACCCAACAGGTGCGGGAGCTCGAACAAATTCATCAGAGAACGGGGCACATAGAATTTGGCCACAATTGCGTACAGCCCGACAGCAGTTGGCCGCCCTTGATCAAGATACACTGGGTGGGGGATAGGTGCAGCCGACTACTAGCACACAAACTTCGTGAGGCCAGACAGAATCAGAGAGTCCAAACCATACGCACGAAGAGCAGGGAGCTCACTATGGAGGATTCTGAGATAGCAGAGACCGTACGTGATTTTTACGCACAACTGCACACCGGTGAACACTTAGATCCCTCTGGTAGTGCTGAATATGTAGCGGCGGCAGGCATACCCTAACTTACTCCGGCGCAGGGCGATCATCTGGACAGGGACATTAGAATTGAGGAAGTCATTGCAGCTATATCCCATCTTAAGGTGGGTAAATTCCCAGGGCCTAATGGTTACTCCGCAGCCTTTTACAAGACATTTTGCCCCCTGTTAGCCCCGCTCTTGACAAACCTATTCAACTCCTTTGCACAGGTAGGGGCCATCCTGGACGAAATGCTTGAGGCCTCCATAGTGGTTATTCCAAAACCCGGTAAAGACAAAACATCATGTGGAGCATATCGCCCAATAGCCCTCCTTAATATTGATATCAAACTGTACACTAGCATAATTGCCTCTCGCCTGCCGCCATATATGCCCGCCTTGGTGGAGCCAGATCAGACGGGATTTGTCCCACAACGCCAAACGAGTGACCATACTAAACGGGTTCTCCACTTGATTGAGAAGGCCTCTCAGACGCAAGGGGAGTATATGATGCTTACAATTGATGCCGAGAAGGCCTTCGATAGGGTCCATTGGCCGTACCTGGAGCATGTCCTCATACAGGTAGGTTTGGGCGAGAAACTACGCACCTGGATTCTCAATTGTTATTGGTTCCCTAAAGCCACTGTCAGGGTTAATGGACATACATCCTCACGATTCCCTATTACCAGAGGCACCAGGCAGGGATGCCCACTTTCCCCCCCGGTATTAAATTTGGTGGGGATATACACACCATAAGCCTCGACGCAGATGATATTTTGATCTATCAGACCCAATCCCAGCCCTAAGAGCCCTATTCGCCGAAATTAATAGTTTTGCATTAGCGTCAGGGTTCCAAATCAACTTGAACAAATCAGAGACGCTCAATCTCTCCCTATCGCCACCCACTTTATCCCGCAAGCAAGACAAACATCCCCTTCAATGGTCCTCCACATCAGCCTCCTACTTAGGGATACAACTAAGTCCTACTTTCCTGTCCACAACTGAGACCAACTATGCTACCCTACACACCCTCATCCATAAGGAACTGACTCGCTGGAAACACTGTCCATTTTCCTGGCTCGGAAGGATAACTGCAGTTAAAATGACTATCCTTCCCCAGATCCTATATTTATTCCTAACCTTGCCGCTCTCTCCACCCAAGGGTTGGATTAAACAGATTCAATCTGAACTAGCACAATTCATATGGCAAGGCCGAAAACCTCGGCTTAAACATGCCATAGTGATTCTTCCCCCGGAGGAGAGAGGGTTAGGGGTCCCAGACATCCAACTTTACTATTATGCTGCTCAAATGCGATATTTTTTGGAATGTCATTGGTTGGTATCCGAGAAATGTTGGCTATTCCAAGATCAGGCTGTGGCTGCAACATCCCTGCAGAGAATCCCATTTCTCCTGAAGCACTATAGACCACCCAACCTTTATGCATCCTATATCACCCGCCCGACCATGGACGCTTGGAACCGCACTAACGTTAGATATGACTTGACCACCTTCCCTTCCCCTCTTACCCCATTATTCGATAACCCAGATTTCCAACCAGGTATGGAGGCACAGGCGTTCTCAGTGTGGAGGACTACAGCATGCTGCTCCCTGGGTCACCTATTTGATCTGGTTGGGATGATGCCCTTCATACAGCTAAAAGCCGAATATGGTATTGCGGAGACGGAACGGTTGCAAAACCTGCCACTCCGCCACTGGGCCCTGCACCCACAGGTTAAACCTGACGCACAACGCTTGTTGACCGTTTATGAAAAATGTCTCATAACTCGTACATCTGACAAAAAACTTATCTCTGACCTTTATAAGATGTTGTTAGCGAAGAGTAAATATGCCTATAATGCTGGCTGAGAACGTTGGGAGCGGGAATTGGGCAGATCCCTAACACACAAGGAGTGGGAGGGTATTTACTACAGGGCCCAACATTCAGCCTACCATTCGAGACTCACGGAGACATTGACAAAACTTGTTACCTATTGGTACTACACACCTGAACGGCTACATCACTATGACTCACAGCAAAGTGTCACTTGTTGGAGGGGTTACAGGAGGACGGGGACTCTGAAACACCTTTTGTGGGAATGTGAATATATTCAAGCATATTGGAAACAGATTCTTGATGAGATAGATTCTCAGAGACTCAACTCCCAAGATTCCCAGCATATTTCTTATTTGGTCTACCTAATCCACTTACTTACCCACTCAAATCCAGAAGGGGTTGTTTAATTGCCATTGCCAAAGGCTCAGCTCTCCAGAACATATTGACACATTGGCGCTCTCCCCAAACCCCTATCTTCACAGGCTGGCTACATCGCTGGTGGCACATACTGGGGATGGAGAAATGAATACTTACCCTTGCGGGTAAAGGATCAGAATTAAGAGAATTATGGCAACCCTTTATATTCCTTTCCTACAGCAGAATTTTGCGAACTATCATGTCCCAGGTATCTAAGGCTTTTACGCCTCTATGACCCACCACAAACGTAAACATGAAGTTGCCTACCATCATAGCGACACTGGCTAATCCTCCGTGGTTTATTTCCCTGGTGGACGAGGAATAGGTTGGGGGAGGAGGGAGGGTAGTATAAGTTTTCTTTCTTGTTATGTATTTACTTTCGACCTGCTCCGCTTATTTCAATCTCATGTTTCTATTGCTGCGGTTTGCTGCTACTTCTGTTGCACCGCTTTCAAAGGGCGGATGGTCTTCTTTCTTGTTAAAGAAAATTCAATAAAAGATTTATTAAACCTTAAAAAAGTTTTGTGGGAATTGGTAAAACAGCACCAAAGTTATTAGCAAAACAAAAAAGGCATCTTCTATGAAAACAATGACCTAACTTGTGTAAAATTATGTGTGTGTGTGGGTGTGTGTATATATATATATATATATATATATATATATATATATATATATGTGTATATAAATATATATATATATATATATATATGTATATGTATATATTATATATAATATAGAGACTTCTAGCTGCAAATTCCTTACCTTTGAATATCCCCACGAGTCTGACTCGATACAGAAGATTTTCGAACAGTACCACTGTGCACCGGTAGGTGGCATCATTTTGCTCCGCGTCGGCTGTGTTCACACCAAAAGTGACGTGCTCATCTATACTACTATTATAAAGAGAGAACTGTGTCCTTTGAGCCAGGTAAACTCGAAAAGTACACCACAAATCAAAACACCCAAGACATCTTTGAAAACCTCAGGGCAAGCAGAAGGACATAGGCTATTAAAAAATATATATATACGTTGTTTAAAAAATTTTGAAATAAAAATAAAGTAGTCCCTTGCAAGTAGCGCCGGCCGCGACGTCTGCGTGATGACATCATTTGCGTTTGCGCTGCCTGGCAACACTTCCTGAAATGGCGCCGAAGATCGCGACCTGCTGGGAGGACTGCCGCAGCCCTGCTTGCTGCTGGGCGAAGTGGCGGCCTGTGCGGGCGAGGTGCCTGGAGCGGGACCGGCGGCTCAGGCTCTCCGGGACAAGTGCGGGAGGGGGCCGGGGCCGGGAGGGGGCCGGGGGCGGGAGGTGGCCGGGGGCGGGAGTGCACGCAAGCCTCAAATGCTGCCCCCAGCCCCTTTCTGCCCCAGGCAACGCTAGGGCGGGCTGCTATAGGCACCACCTTGGCGTGCTGACATCAATTCTTCCCTTTCTGTTCCAGATAGAGCTAATCCAGATTGAGCTACCTCTCAGTCCGTTTTTTACTTACCTTTTTTGATTTTTAGTCAAAAAAAAATTCTGACCTTTAATCTCCTGGTGTGAGGCTGTGACCCAAGAAACTGACTGGTTTCAAACCATGTGGAGCTTGGTGATAGACCCCGACTTGGTATGTTTGTAGTGCCTGAAGTCGGGACACGACTCCAAGGCGTGTGAAAACTGCCACGCCATGCACCTGAAGGCGCTGATTGAGCGATCCCTCAAGCTCCTCGCTGCCCGACATCGGTTGACTCTGTGACACTTGAGGGCCTGTTTGCATAGAAGGTCCCAGTAACGTTAGTGGAGCCCCTCCCTATGTTCATCTTCATGCTCAAAATCATCAGGGAAGTCGGGTAAGTCCCACAAGCACAAGATGTTAAAGAAGTCAAAACACTTTTCAACTTCCCCGCGTCTTTCAAAGTCGTCAGACATGATGAGGGAGCATTGGCAGTATAGGCCCGGGAGTCAGCAGGGTCTGAACCTTGATCTGCTCCATGCTTCCCCAATTTTTCCCAGAGCCGGAGCGACTCCCACCCAGCTGAAGGTGTTTTATGAGGCCATGCGCCTCATTTCTGGATGGCCTGGTCCCCAGAGCACCTTCAGGCACCACAGGCACAGGTAGTGCCCCCACTGGACCCAAATGTGCTGGTTCTCCCTCGGCATCAGTCGGGCCCCAAGGATCCCGAGTGGGATCCGGAGCGCAGCCGCCAGCGAGACTCGGACCTTCCTCTTTGCCCATTCCAGGGCCAACGTCTCCGATACCCCTAGGCAGCACCATCCAAATCATCATACCCGACTCCGACCTGGAGCCAGATGGGCATCGTCCAATGCCGTGTCTGGTGCTGACTGAGGGCATTCTTTCCAGATCAGAGCCAGTGCCCTATTCCATTCAGCAGTTTTTCCAATATCCTTTTCCAAAAAAAGTCTATAGAAAATGCATGAAGATTTTGTGTTTTGGGAGTCCCACCTTTTTCTTGGGCTGGCG
Organism: Lissotriton helveticus; assembly: GCF_964261635.1. Lineage (NCBI taxonomy): Eukaryota > Metazoa > Chordata > Amphibia > Caudata > Salamandridae > Lissotriton > Lissotriton helveticus. The sequence goes on from NC_136068.1 coordinate 1,289,191,309, forward strand.
CTTGATGGATCATTCTGAAACTTTCCAAGCGCAAACGAGGCAAAAAAGAGAAGCTTTAAAAAAGTTTTGTGGGGGCGTGGCCAAGATGGTGGTGAGGTAGGATGCATTGAATCGAGCTCCTGCCCGCCGTCCACCATTTCGCCGAGTTCCCGGGTTCCCAGCAGCCTTGCGGTGTCCGGAGTGGCCTCACTGAGAAGCGCTAATAGCAGGGCACCGTCTGTAACGATTCTGGGCTCCTGGTCTACAGTCCTGCAGGACCCGAGCCATGAGGGCCCGCACTCCAGCGGTGCCGCCTCTCTCCAACGGTCGCGCGCAACGGCCTAGTTGTGATTAACGGTGCAGGCCTGGTGCGCCGGGGACTGGCCTCTTCCCTTTTGGCCTACGGCACTGGCACCCTGCGTGAGGCCCAGTGAGCGAGCGCCGGCATTGACCCGACGTCCCGGTCTCAGGGCCTAGAGCTGAAGTGGCCAAGGCCCGGTGGGCCGCGTGCATCCCCGACCGTGAGTGGTGGGCCGGCCGCCGTGCCCAGGAGGAGACACTGAGGACATACGTAGCCCAGGCCGGGGCTCACAGAAAGGGCGGACTTCTTCAGTGACACGAGTCAGGTAAGCAGACAGCGAGTGCCCACAGCCTAGCGCCTTGCACTAGAATCTACGCAAGCAGAGACACTCACTGCACTGGCCTCATGGCTTGGCGGTCGTTCTCGCCTAACCCACCAAACTCACTCGCAGACGCTGCAGAGGTGGCCCCGGGGAAATATCGCCGCAGTGAATTGTGAGAGCGCCCAAATACCTGAAGGGTCTGATGCTTGCCTGCGTTACTGAGAGATTGAAGTGGGTCTAACCGGGCCGTAGGAGCGTACCATCTGCAGGGCCTTGCTGGCAGCTTGTGACCCCCATCATCCACCCCCACAAGCAAGAACCTCTCATGCGGCGCTGCCATTGTTAGAGGAGGGCGGCAAAAGGGGGGATCCGCCGATTGCTACAGGTGCTCACTACACCGCCTCTGGCTGACACCGCGGCGCTGGGTGAGGCAAACTCATGGACATCACCTACAGAGGGGGCCGAGCATGCGCTGAGACTCTGCAACAACCCACCTCGCTCCTCGGGCCTCCCCTGTGCCTTGGTACTGCCGCCCGGTTGGATACCCTGCAAACAGAAATCCAGCCTGGACGACGAACGCCGTGGGGGCCCTTGGACCCTCCGGGCTCCCCCTCCTTTTTCCCCACAGAGCGGGCCTGAGTGGTCGAGGCAGTACTTCCCCAGGCAGAGATAGGCCGCTGGTTACCTGGTCCCCCCGAACAGCTCTGGGGTCTCACTTGGCGTTTCCTGAGTGCTCGACAGTTGGCTTACGATCACCGACTACAGATGGCCCCTCCCAAGACAACAAAAGGAAAGCCCCTGACGGACATTTTTGGTCGCTCCCTATCCATCCCCAACATGGCAAGCGGTGGCTCAGGCAGCTCATCGCTGGACCCAGTGACCCCCACGGGCAGCGAGCCGATCACCAAGGCCTTCCTGGAATCTCTGTTCTCTGCCCTCCAAGAAGATCTTCAGGCAGTGAAGAAAGATCTCACCGCCGAGATCAAGGATATTCGCCAGGATGTGGACAGTGTTGGGGATCGAGTAGAGACACTGGAGGACCGCAGCGACAATACAGTGACTGAACTCTCTGCTCTACAACAAGAGGTGATACGACTGCACGATCAACACCTGGACATGCAGCTCCACCTGGAAGACTTAGAAAATCGCTCCCGCAGACATAACATTCGCATCCGGGGAGTTGGGAACACATCTGCTACTAGCAACCTATTTACGTTCACTGGGGAACTGTTCAACTACATCCTGGGCAATCCGGCCGGCACCGAGATTAAACTAGATAGAGCCCAAAGAGTGGGCCCCCAGAGCGAACAATGTGCCGCCAGCGGACATTCTCGTCTGTGTTCATGATTTTAAAACGAAAGAGGGCATCCTCACCAAGGAGAGATCAATGCACCCCATCCAATTCCAAGACCAATCGCCGGTGCTTTTCCAAGATTTATCGACAGTAACACTGCAACGGCGCCGGCAGTTTCGCCCAGTTACAGACCATCTCTTACAAGCCGCGACATCCTACTCCTGGGGCCATCCCTTTAGACTTATCTTTCGACACAATGGCACACTGCTACAATTACGCTCACTTACTGAAGCCTGTCGCATTTTAGGAATAACTCCACCGAGCAAGGAAGATGATTACCACAGCATACACTCTGGGCCTGAGACCACACCCTCGGGTTGGTAGCGACAGGGCAGAAGGAGGTGAAACAGGTGCTGAGACAAGACAGAAATTGCCAGGAGACAGCGGGCTGCTCTCGAGACCACGCTGGAGGCCCTAGCAGGCTCCCAACCCGGTGACTCGTGAAGGGGCGGAAGAGCCCGGTTTTCTTAATATGTTTTTCTGGGCGGGCAGTGGGTGGGGCGGATGCCTCCTCAATTGGCCACAAAACGGACCCCATTACGATGTTGTACTGGTCCTCAAGCGATGACGGACTATTGTTCCTATTGTTGTTTATCTTATATTTTTACTGTTCTAGCTCACTGCTGGGATCGGTTCATTGAAGGTTTTCATTTCTTTTGGGTTAGGGGTTCCCCGTCCACCTTCCCTACATATCCTTTGCCATTCAGAGAGCGCCTCCTCCTCGATTTGTATGCATTCTGCCTTCTCTACCGGCTGGTAGTAACGATTCCCATCGTAGCTCTCTTCCGTGTCTTACCTGCCTGATGCCTCCCAACACACTCAAAATCCTCACTTTGAATGTGAGGGGCCTGAACAACCCTATCAAGCACAGGGAGGTTCTTTCCTGCCTAGAGCACACCAAGGCGGACATTTGCCTCTTGCAGGAAACCCATCTCCTGCCCAAAGATTGTCATCGGCTGAAATCTCGTATGTTTCCGATACAGAAGTTTTCCTCAGGGCCTACCAAGTCAGCGGGGGTTGCCATCCTGGTGTCTCAGTCCTTTCAGGGCAAGATATTGCAGAAGGAAGCTGAGATTAGAGGCCGGCTTCTCACGTACCAATTTAAGGTGGGGGACATGTCACTCATTGTGGGGTCTATATATGCCCCAAAAGAGGGGCAAGAACGTTTTCTCCATCATGTCCTTACTGAAGCCACGGCCACCACGGAGCATAGACTTATACTGGGGGGTACTTGAATTTAGTTTTTGATAATAGTGCTGACTGCTCCTGTCAGTGCACGGGACTGGTCGTACCTCTCTCACTGGCCGGGATCACCCGAGTGGCAGACCTAGGGCTGATGGACCTCTGGAGACAGTTTCACCCCCATGACCGGGCATACACTTACCATTCAGGAGCACACAAAACCTATGCTAGACTTGACTACTTCCTCTGCTCAACTTCCTTGCATGCTCTAGCAACGGAGGCTGATATCATGACCTTCTCTTTGTCAGACCACGCACCAGTCCTTGCAACGTTCAAGCTTTCACCAATGCACCAGCCCTCTCGCCTATGGTGCCTGCGAGATACCCTTCTCCAGAAGGCCTCCGTAGTGCAGCAGGTCCAGAAGGCGATTAAATTTTTTTACACCGCAACGCCAACGATGACCATGGCGGACAATGTCGTACGTAGCCGCAAGAGAGATGACCTCACCCAACAGGTGCGGGAGCTCGAACAAATTCATCAGAGAACGGGGGCACATAGAATTTGGCCACAATTGCGTACAGCCCGACAGCAGTTGGCCGCCCTTGATCAAGATAAACTGGGTGGGGGATAGGTGCAGCCGACTACTAGCACACAAACTTCGTGAGGCCAGACAGAATCAGAGAGTCCAAACCATACGCACGAAGAGCAGGGAGCTCACTATGGAGGATTCTGAGATAGCAGAGACCGTACGTGATTTTTACGCACAACTGCACACCGGTGAACACTTAGATCCCTCTGGTAGTGCTGAATATGTAGCGGCGGCAGGCATACCCTAACTTACTCCGGCGCAGGGCGATCATCTGGACAGGGACATTAGAATTGAGGAAGTCATTGCAGCTATATCCCATCTTAAGGTGGGTAAATCCCCAGGGCCTAATGGTTACTCCGCAGCCTTTTACAAGACATTTTGCCCCCTGTTAGCCCCGCTCTTGACAAACCGATTCAACTCCTTTGCACAGGTAGGGGCCATCCTGGACGAAATGCTTGAGGCCTCCATAGTGGTTATTCCAAAACCCGGTAAAGACAAAACATCATGTGGAGCATATCGCCCAATAGCCCTCCTTAATATTGATATCAAACTGTACACTAGCATAATTGCCTCTCGCCTGCCGCCATATATGCCCGCCTTGGTGGAGCCAGATCAGACGGGATTTGTCCCACAACGCCAAACGAGTGACCATACCAAACGGGTTCTCCACTTGATTGAGAAGGCCTCTCAGACGCAAGGGGAGTATATGATGCTTACAATTGATGCCGAGAAGGCCTTCGATAGGGTCCATTGGCCGTACCTGGAGCATGTCCTCATACAGGTAGGTTTGGGCGAGAAACTACGCACCTGGATTCTCAATTGTTATTGGTTCCCTAAAGCCACTGTCAGGGTTAATGGACATACATCTTCACGATTCCCTATTACCAGAGGCACCAGGCAGGGATGCCCACTTTCCCCCCCGGTATTAAATTTGGTGGGGATATACACACCATAAGCCTCGACGCAGATGATATTTTGATCTATCAGACCCAATCCCAGCCCTAAGAGCCCTATTCGCCGAAATTAATAGTTTTGCATTAGCGTCAGGGTTCCAAATCAACTTGAACAAATCAGAGACGCTCAATCTCTCCCTATCGCCACCCACTTTATCCCGCAAGCAAGACAAACATCCCCTTCAATGGTCCTCCACATCAGCCTCCTACTTAGGGATACAACTAAGTCCTACTTTCCTGTCCACAACTGAGACCAACTATGCTACCCTACACACCCTCATCCATAAGGAACTGACTCACTGGAAACACTGTCCATTTTCCTGGCTCGGAAGGATAACTGCAGTTAAAATGACTATCCTTCCCCAGATCCTATATTTATTCCTAACCTTGCCGCTCTCTCCACCCAAGGGTTGGATTAAACAGATTCAATCTGAACTAGCACAATTCATATGGCAAGGCCGAAAACCTCGGCTTAAACATGCCATAGTGATTCTTCCCCCGGAGGAGAGAGGGTTAGGGGTCCCAGACATCCAACTTTACTATTATGCTGCTCAAATGCGATATTTTTTGGAATGGCATTGGTTGGTATCCGAGAAATGTTGGCTATTCCAAGATCAGGCTGTGGCTGCAACATCCCTGCAGAGAATCCCATTTCTCCTGAAGCACTATAGACCACCCAACCTTTATGCATCCTATATCACCCGCCCGACCATGGACGCTTGGAACCGCACTAACGTTAGATATGACTTGACCACCTTCCCTTCCCCTCTTACCCCATTATTCGATAACCCAGATTTCCAACCAGGTATGGAGGCACAGGCGTTCTCAGTGTGGAGGACTACAGCATGCTGCTCCCTGGGTCACCTATTTGATCTGGTTGGGATGATGCCCTTCATACAGCTAAAAGCCGAATATGGTATTGCGGAGACGGAACGGTTGCGATACCTGCCACTCCGCCACTGGGCCCTGCACCCACAGGTTAAACCTGACGCACAACGCTTGTTGACCGTTTATGAAAAATGTCTCATAACTCGTACATCTGACAAAAAACTTATCTCTGACCTTTATAAGATGTTGTTAGCGAAGAGTAAATATGCCTATAATGCTGGCTGAGAACGTTGGGAGCGGGAATTGGGCAGATCCCTAACACACAAGGAGTGGGAGGGTATTTACTACAGGGCCCAACATTCAGCCTACCATTCGAGACTCACGGAGACATTGACAAAACTTGTTACCTATTGGTACTACACACCTGAACGGCTACATCACTATGACTCACAGCAAAGTGTCACTTGTTGGAGGGGTTACAGGAGGACGGGGACTCTGAAACACCTTTTGTGGGAATGTGAATATATTCAAGCATATTGGAAACAGATTCTTGATGAGATAGATTCTCAGAGACTCAACTCCCAAGATTCCCAGCATATTTCTTATTTGGTCTACCTAATCCACTTACTTACCCACTCAAATCCAGAAGGGGTTGTTTAATTGCCATTGCCAAAGGCTCAGCTCTCCAGAACATATTGACACATTGGCGCTCTCCCCAAACCCCTATCTTCACAGGCTGGCTACATCGCTGGTGGCACATACTGGGGATGGAGAAATGAATACTTACCCTTGCGGGTAAAGGATCAGAATTAAGAGAATTATGGCAACCCTTTATATTCCTTTCCTACAGCAGAATTTTGCGAACTATCATGTCCCAGGTATCTAAGGCTTTTACGCCTCTATGACCCACCACAAACGTAAACATGAAGTTGCCTACCATCATAGCGACACTGGCTAATCCTCCGTGGTTTATTTCCCTGGTGGACGAGGAATAGGTTGGGGGAGGAGGGAGGGTAGTATAAGTTTTCTTTCTTGTTATGTATTTACTTTCGACCTGCTCCGCTTATTTCAATCTCATGTTTCTATTGCTGCGGTTTGCTGCTACTTCTGTTGCACCGCTTTCAAAGGGCGGATGGTCTTCTTTCTTGTTAAAGAAAATTCAATAAAAGATTTATTAAACCTTAAAAAAGTTTTGTGGGAATTGGTCAAACAGCACCAAAGTTATTAGCAAAACAAAAAAGGCATCTTCTATGAAAACAATGACCTAACTTGTGTAAAATTATGTGTGTGTGTGGGTGTGTGTATATATATATATATATATATATATATATATATATATATATATATATATGTGTATATAAATATATATATATATATATATGTATATGTATATATTATATATAATATAGAGACTTCTAGCTGCAAATTCCTTACCTTTGAATATCCCCACGAGTCTGACTCGATACAGAAGATTTTCGAACAGTACCACTGTGCACCGGTAGGTGGCATCATTTTGCTCCGCGTCGGCTGTGTTCACACCAAAAGTGACGTGCTCATCTATACTACTATTATAAAGAGAGAACTGTGTCCTTTGAGCCAGGTAAACTCGAAAAGTACACCACAAATCAAAACACCCAAGACATCTTTGAAAACCTCAGGGCAAGCAGAAGGACATAGGCTATTAAAAAATATATATATACGTTGTTTAAAAAATTTCAAAATAAAAATAAAGTAGTCCCTTGCAAGTAGCGCCGGCCGCGACGTCTGCGTGATGACATCATTTGCGTTTGCGCTGCCTGGCAACACTTCCTGAAATGGCGCCGAAGATCGCGACCTGCTGGGAGGACTGCCGCAGCCCTGCTTGCTGCTGGGCGAAGTGGCGGCCTGTGCGGGCGAGGCGCCTGGAGCGGGACCGGCGGCTCAGGCTCTCCGGGACAAGTGCGGGAGGGGGCCGGGGCCGGGAGGGGGCCGGGGGCGGGAGGTGGCCGGGGGCGGGAGTGCACGCAAGCCTCAAATGCTGCCCCCAGCCCCTTTCTGCCCCAGGCAACGCTAGGGCGGGCTGCTATAGGCACCACCTCGGCGTGCTGACATCAATTCTTCCCTTTCTGCTCCAGATAGAGCTAATCCAGATTGAGCTACCTCTCAGTCCGTTTTTTACTTACCTTTTTTGATTTTTAGTCAAAAAAAAATTCTGACCTTTAATCTCCTGGTGTGAGGCTGTGACCCAAGAAACTGACTGGTTTCAAACCATGTGGAGCTTGGTGATAGACCCCGACTTGGTATGTTTGTAGTGCCTGAAGTCGGGACACGACTCCAAGGCGTGTGAAAACTGCCACGCCATGCACCTGAAGGCGCTGATTGAGCGATCCCTCAAGCTCCTCGCTGCCCGACATCGGTTGACTCTGTGACACTTGAGGGCCTGTTTGCATAGAAGGTCCCAGGAACGTTAGTGGAGCCCCTCCCTATGTTCATCTTCATGCTCAAAATCATCAGGGAAGTCGGGTAAGTCCCACAAGCACAAGATGTTAAAGAAGTCAAAACACTTTTCAACTTCCCCGCGTCTTTCAAAGTCATCAGACATGATGAGGGAGCATTGGCAGTATAGGCCCGGGAGTCAGCAGGGTCTGAACCTTGATCTGCTCCATGCTTCCCCAATTTTTCCCAGAGCCGGAGCGGCTCCCACCCAGCTGAAGGTGTTTTATGAGGCCATGCGCCTCATTTCTGGATGGCCTGGTCCCCAGAGCACCTTCAGGCACCACAGGCACAGGTAGTGCCCCCACTGGACCCAAATGTGCTGGTTCTCCCTCGGCATCAGTCGGGCCCCAAGGATCCCGAGTGGGATCCGGAGCGCAGCCGCCAGCGAGACTCGGACCTTCCTCTTTGCCCATTCCAGGGCCAACGTCTCCGATACCCCTAGGCAGCACCATCCAAATCATCATACCCGACTCCGACCTGGAGCCAGATGGGCATCGTCCAATGCCGTGTCTGGTGCTGACTGAGGGCATTCTTTCCAGATCAGAGCCAGTGCCTTATTTAGTGGATAGGCCCAGAGAGGGAGAAGTTGGGAGGGATCTCTGAACACTTATGGAGAAGACCTAGTTGTAGAGGACAACTTGTATGAGAAACTGGGTGAGGCCCGTGGGTTAGACACCTCATCTGTCACTGGCTTGGTTTCTCCTCCTACTATGGCTATGGAGAAGGGAGCCTCTTTTACTATGGTGGTGTGAAGGGTGGCTGAGGTCCTGGAAATTCAACTGCACTCAGTGGCAGTCAAGCCTAACGTGATGTTGTCAGAACCTCACGCCCTTCTGCTAGATTAGTGAATGTAATTTCCCTATGGCCCTAAAGAAAAGGTATTACAAAGACCTGAAAGAGGCATGGGAGGTTTTCCAAGATGGCTGCCAGGAGAGCCATCGCTCGAGCAGCATTCTAGTCTTGCGAAATACATGAAGGCAGTTTAGAATGTGAGGAGCTCATACACAACAGACAGTGCACTTCACCTGAAGATTTAAGGGAATAGGATGTGTTTTGGAGTTTGGCGCGGAGTAGTTAGTTAGGGTAGCTGTTGTCGCCGTGTTCGACGTTTTAATGACTCGTCAAGTCTTGGAGGTCTGTTCCAGGGACATTATCGTCTCCATTCTAAGTTCACATTAAAGCGTTGCAGTCTTTTGTTCCTTAGTACGCCTGATAGAAGGAGTCTTGGCGCATAAGGTAATTTAGTGTTCGAATTTGCGCACGCTTATTAGAGGAAACGGATGTAGCGCAAGCTCTGAGTTTTCTCTGAGGAGAAGTATTGCCAGCACATGTAGTGTTTTGAGGTTGCGCATGCCTAGAGAGGAAACGAGCATCAGCACAAGCTCTGAGTGTTATCTGAGGAGAAGTACCGCCAGCACATGTATATCAGAGAGCATTTAGTATAGTGTAAGTTGCGGCTGCAAATGTGAAAGGAGGATTATCTTATTACAGAGGGTTCCTCTTAAACCTCACTGTACAGAATATATTAATTAATAAAACATGAGTCTTTGTATAGTAATGTCAATACTTATCACGCTTGATTCCTGGGTTGATGTTCTCCTCAAGGTTTCGAGAATCTGAAGGTGACATAAATCCTATATAAAAAGAAAAAGAGAGTAAGATAATGATCAAGTTACTTCTAGCAAAAAGAAAAAAAATGAATCTTTTCATTCCACTTCATTCTGAAGCGATAATTACAGAAGAGAGGCAATGATCACAACTGAGTCGGGTAGGTACATAGAAAAGTAAGAGCATAGTTTAAATTTACATGTTTTACATTAAGTTAGAGTCAGTAATTGCAATTTGTAATTGAATTTTCAGTTCCTATGCAAGATTCAACATATAAAAGTATTAAGAAAGAAACAAAAACACAGACTGAGAGAAGAATAGAAGAAAGGGCAAGAGAGGAACCAGACGAAAGGAGTGGCTGTCTCTTCTTTGTCCCCTACCCCATTCCCCCCTTTGGGTTCTTCATTCACATTATGCATCTGATGTGACTGAGAAGTCAGAGAGGGACATTGGGAACTACGTCATTCTGCTTACTTGCATATTTGGTACCGCTCTGACAGATGTCCTCAATTACGTCATTTGAGATGTCATCAGTGATGTCATAAATGATGTCATAACACGTCATGAGTGATGTGATTTGTGAGGTCATAAGCAGTGCATGGCGGGGGCGCAAGTTATAGTAAGCTCCTCCTGTGTCTACGGAGAAGGGGGCCTCTTTTGCTAAGGTGGCGTACAGGGTGGCTGAGGTCCTGAACGTTCAGCTGCACTCAGTGGCAGTCAAGTCTAACATGATGTCCTCAATTATGTCATTTGAGATTTCATCAGTAATATCATAAATGATGTCATACGAAGTTGTGAGTGATGTAATATATGACGTCATAAGCAGTGCATGGCGGGAGTGCAAGTTGTAGTTAGCTTCAAAACGTTAATATTATCATTGACAAATTCACCTAACTATCGCATTACTTTAACCTTTAGTAATTTCAGGGAATTTTTTTTTAACACAGATCTTTTTATCACACCTAACTAGAATGTTACTTTAACCTTTCTTTTTTACAGTGAAGTTTAAGTTTTTTTTAACGTAAAGTAATATTTTATTACCATACGTAAAGCTAACCCTCCATCGTGCAGGGGAAGGGGGGCCATGTGCAAGCCTAATCAAGCCCATTAGGACCTAAGGACCCCAGAGCCTTATAATTTGGAGGGAAGGGGGGGCTCGAGGGGGGCCCTCCCCAAGCCTTATTATGTTCTTGGGACCCCATCCGCAAAGGCCTTTTTCTAATGAAAGGTGTTGGTTCCCTGGGATATAGCTACTGAACCGACCCCAGGGGATGGGGTCCCCGGGAGTTTTAATAGCTCGGGAATGGGACTGTGGGGCCTCCTCCCCATTTAAAAAAAGTTTTCTACCCTGTAGATGCTCGTGGAGGTTGGGCTGCGAAGCCCCACTTCCCACATCAACTAATTTTGGCACCGTGGTGGGCTCTCCTGGGCCTTTGGAGGCGCGTGGAGGGGCACCATACAGCCCCCCCTTTATGAATATTGCCTGAGGGTGGGCTCCCCGAGGCATAAAAATAATAAATGCGGCCTGTCTGCCATTTTTTCGATTTATTTTTCCTTTTATACCCCGGGGGTGGGGGTCCCTCTGGGTCCCCCTTATGGGGCCTAGGGCATCAGGGTATCCCTACCCTGCCCCCTTATGTATTTAATTACTAGTTCAGGACAGGGGACTAAGTCCCCGAGTCAGTCCTGTAATGGCTGCCTTCAACGTTTTTCTATCCCCCTTGGGAGCAAGATGGCGAAAAGGAAATAAAGCTCCTTGGGCCAATCGAGCGGTTTCTTTTTAAATTGGAACTCCTGTGAGAGTCTCTCGCTGACCCAACTGTCCAGATATGCAATTATTTTTCAACCTTAATTTCTCAAAAACTACTCAATTGATTTACACCAAATAACAAAAAGCACAACCTGAGGACCAAGATCTAGCTTCCTGCCAAATTTGAAGTAATTTCATGTCGCAGTTTTTGCTGTAGCCCGTCTTAAAGAAGTTTATAGAAAATGCATTGAGATTTTGAGTTTTTGGACCCCCTGTTTTTCCTGGCCCCGTTTGATGGATCACCCAGAACGTTTTGCGTAGTTCTGTCAAATGGTGCCAAAATCATTAGTATACAAAAAACGATTTTCCTATGGAGATGCTGACATAACTATAACTACCTAGTGGGATCCGCCACTAGGTAAGAGATATATATATATATATATATATATATATATATATATATATATATATATATATATAATATATATATTTAACTTTCCTACAAGGTTGTGTATTCTGTGGGTTGACTTCTGATGTACTTCCCTGTGATGCAGTGAAATACTAGCGTTAGGGATTCAGTTTTAGTATTTTGCAGTTTTTGAACTAGATACTCCGTTTGGCACTAGTGTCCCTACTCACAACTGTTGTACCTACTGTTATTGTGCTATGAACTCAGCTTTATGGTGCAGCATTCAAAACTATGATCCGCCCCCTGCAGGTAATTAGTTGCCTAGGCGCTGTAGATGCTGCTTATGTTACTTGGTATTTTTAAACTTTCATTCTGATTATGTTTAGTTGAGATTCCGGCTGTACTAATGCTTCAGAACGTCAGCAATCTGTTTTCATCTCAATGAACAATTCAGTGCATAAAGGCAAGAGGAATTCCAGAGCCTTCTTCCACGATCATGTTGTAGATTGTGACATGTCTCCATGTAACATTTTGTTATTATTATTTCAGTAAGAGCTTTAAAGAGTTCTGTCAACTTTGCCTGGATTATTTTCATAGCGCCTTATTATGATACTTGCTTGTTTTTTATTTTATTTTTAAAGCAAATACCAATCTTAGGCTTCAAAAAATATATATACTTCTCTATGGGGGGATAAAGCTCAGGAGAGCAAGCATTTTTTTTTAAGTTACAAGGGATGGCCTGCTGCTTTTGCCTCAACCCTGTCTAGCGTCTGGAACAACCAGATACAATCTCTAACACAGGAATGGGAGTCCACCACCACTAGCACTGGTGTATCTAGCAACTACTATCTGCCCCAGTGCTCTTTCTCTAACGAAAGCATGGTCATCAAATCGACTGGTAAAATTTTTAGATGTAGATGGTGTGGTGAAGAGTCTATAAATTATGTTTCCTGCTTCTCTGCTATCTTAACATACCATTGGCTTATAAATCGTTTGTATTTTTGACCTCCATTGACACTAAACATATTTTATTTATTTATTTTATTTATAAAGTTTTATATAGCGCAAACTTGATCCCAAAGGATATCAGAGCGCTTTACAATTTGAGGCAAAGGTAACAAATTAGAACATTAGTCTAACATTGGGAATCTAATGGGCATTGAATCAACTAGAGCAAACATAACAGCTCAATATAACCTGAGTGCACGAGTAGGAATGGGCCATGCGATGGATGACATGGAAGGCAACATAGCAGCATACAAAGAAGGACTGAACTACCTACCGACCTCGGTGTGACAATCAAAACTGGTCTTTAACTCAATAGCAAACAATGCCGATCTGGAGTATAACTTAGGACCCACGTGTGCACAAGGGGTGACAGTTTTCCCAGCACGCCTCCAAGGCCATTCAAGGACAAGGAACAGACCACGTGCTATGTTTATTTCCTGCAAGCTCTAATGTACAGTCATTCAATGTTTTTTTTACAGGAGTAAAAATTCTCACTACAGTATACCCAACCTTGCTCACTTATCCCTTCCTCTCCCTACTCATCCCTTTCTTAAACTATACATCCATTGTAATTTGAATATGTACTCACGTAATAAATCGAGAATAAATGTTATTATAAAAAAGAATTTGAAGGGCTGAAGCACTAAAGTATCAAAATGAATTCTGATAGAAACTACTCAGGCAACCTTTGTGTAGAAATTAAATAGTTGGGTATGGTCCAGCTTAGAGGGGTCTATCAAAGCAGGGGCTGCCTGAAGAAGTGGAAAAAAGTGTAGCTAGCTGGCGCAACCTACAAGGGTACCGAGTATGTGGGGTGGAGCTGGGGATGGAAGAAAGGGAGCTGTCATTTAGATGTCTTCTACTCTGTGACCTGCAAAATGTCATTGGCCATCAAGGCTCCATTTCAAATGTACAACCATGATTTACTTTAGCTACTGTCTGCTTTAACTGAAGTGCATACTGAATGTTCTCTTCCATGTCATCCCTGTACTTACTGCATGCTGCGTAATGTTTCAATATAAATAATAAAAAAATGAAATAGTTGGTTATCTTTGTCCCTGTGCACATGAGGCAGCTGTTTCATGCAGCTTTGTTTCCCATTACTTTCAACGAATAGACCAAACCATGACAACCTGTAAATTCAAGTGTGCCTTCCTTTTGATAACAATGTGAAGGGTTGGTGGTCCCCATTTTGCTGGTTTTCTATCACGTGTGTACCCGACCTCCCTGCCTTTGCTATGGTTAGGTAGTGACCCACCTGTACTTCCATTTTTTCCAGATATGGTTATCTTGCAGGCAGAGGCCAGACCTGGGAGCAGGAAGGAGATTTCTGTGCTGCTGTGTTGGCGAAGATAGTTGGAGAGCCATCTGATCTGTTCCAGATTGGAGTCACCAAGGTACTCATTTCCGGACATATGACTGGGGTTCTATGACTCCCTTCTGCTTTCAACAAGGCTCCTAGTTGTCAATGAACTTTAATGAGAAATTTGCTACAGCAGTATTTTGTGTATGAATCTGCTGGGTCATGTCGGCAGTGTGTGGAGCGCTCCATCCAGTAATCGTTGGGTTCAATCCTCTACATTTTCCTTGAGCAATATACAGAGCACTGTCCATGCCCCTTGGTCTTGGTTCGTGGCACGTACTTGTTGGACAAGCAGTGGAACCCACACAGAATCACCTCAACGTTCCCTGCAGTAACCTCCTTCAATTGCAGTACTGGGATTCACACAGATTTGATAATGCAGTTACAGATCTATCACCTTGATTTAAACACAGAGGCTCCACACTGCTCTGCTAATGTACCTCACTTCTGACCTATAATACGTACCCCGGGTTGTTCTAGACGCTAGACCCCTGCACAGCTCTTTCAGTGATCTGACTCACCTACAGCATTCATTCTAGTACAGTATTAGGCCTCACACATCTCTACAAAACCACCCACTAGGTGTCTGAATACTCTTCAATTCTATCCTACTTCACACCCTGCAAACCTGTACGGACACACTCTGCTATGTCAGTAGACTGTAGTTCTGACCTGCCACGGCTCTATTATTTATTTACTGGTTCCGCACAATTTTACCAACACACCTTAGTTGTGTCCTGCAACATCCCCTGTTAATCGCTGACTGAGACCCCACTTAATGTCGATTCAAAGATTTAGTGCATTGGGTCAATTAAGATCATAGACAGAGACTCCTAAAGCACTTGTAAAGAAAGTTGCATTGTCTAACATTCACAGACTCTGAAAATATACACCGCAGAAGTCATCCCATTAAAACAATCATCTGCACAATATTTCATTCAATTATGAAACAAATATTGGTTGCCTCACTATCTGCATGAAGGAAAATAATTCGCATTTGGATATATTATTTTAGCTCAGCTATTGGCCTTTTATTAAGAATCTCATGCCGTTCCCCCAATCTATAACTGCATATTTTGATAATTTTGGTTTTAAATACCGCATATTTTGTAGAAAAATGTTGAGCATGCAAGCAGAATATGAGGAAATTCTATAGTTGTACACCACCAGCAATCATTCAACATAGTATTTAAGGGAATTCTTTACCAGCACCCATTTGGTTGTAAAAAAAAAATGGCATTGCACCAGTCTCAAACAAAGACACTCACTTCATTGTCAGTGGACTTTAAAGTGGATATTTATCTTTTCAAACCCACACCTTTTTGTTCTTAGTACACAGGCCGAGGCATTTCATTTGTTTATTAATATTAGGTGTCTTCCCTTCAGCTTTTTCTAGCAGCATCGTATGGGTCAGCTCAACAGACACGGTAGCACAGACAACACACTTAAGACATCAAACTTGGAGATTGTGTAACACAGACTGTAAAATTCAGACCTGCAAAGAAATGACAAGTACTCGGACAGCTCCGTTGACCAGCACCATCCACAGTAGAACCAGTCCTTGCAGTAGCACTTCCAGGACAGTAAAGACAGTGATTGTATAAAGACCTGCCATGTGCAGAGGCAAGCTGTTTGGCAACAGTGGCTGTTTTGAACAAATGGAGGTGCATTGAACATAATATAAAATGTCCAAATTATTTTTTTTCTTTTCGTCTTTTATTTCAAAATCGACAGTGGTGCACAAAGACAGCCAACGCGATTCGTTCCTCAAAAACCAACAGTTTTTGGAACTCCATCAAGGTTTAAATGGTAATGAAAAAGTATATATATATATAATATATATCTCACACCAAGGTAATAACAATCGGTGAGTCATAAAGTACAGAAATCGTCTCCAGACACTGTTTGATACCAGACCTAATAGATCATACTACCAATCAATTTAGTGGCGCTGGTAATTAATGATAATATTTCTTAATTGCTCGTAGTAAAGATTGACCCAGACTTCAGCAATATCAACACCTTCAGTAGTGCAAAACCAGATAGGAATATAATTATTCCATATTTAATGCCAGTACCATAAGTTGGTATTATATTTCCAGCATCGAGTGGTGTGGCGTCTGAGTAAGAAGACATGACCGCTTATCACGGTGGTACTCTCACCTTTACTGTTTTTTCTCTTCTCGGTTCTGTCTGTGTCCCAGTTCTTATTATTTGTATGACTTATTTCCTAGCTTTCTCCCTACAGTGCTGCAGTGGCATTCCCTCATACTTTGACTGTCGAGCGGGACTCCAGGTATGCCTGGGGCTTATTTACAGTTTGACTGCACTCTACACTGAGTAAGTCAAATTCTTGTTCCTGGGATACTTTTATTCAGTGCTTAATTTGTAAAAGAATGAGTGCTGGTGCCCAGAGCACTGCTCAAAAGCCTGCAGCCCTCGCTAAAACATGTGGACGTAGTGAATAGTAGAAGGCTACATAGCCTGGAATCCACCTCATGCCTCTTTGAGCTGCAGCCAGACACCACCATCCCTTAATTTCACTCTTGCAGGTTCCTGCTTTCTCTGTTTGTGGCAGGATTCCTGTTTTTATCTTTCTGCTTCTTTCCTCATTGCATGTGTCTCCCTCACTTGCTCTTGGGAAATGTCCGATGAGGACAAATAAGTGCCAGTTCCTACAATGAGTGACGTTAGAACCACCGGCAACCATCCCTCACAATCACTGCTTTCATTTATAAAGCATAGAAGTCAGCCAATCAAAGCTACGATAAAAAGGCTATGCTTCACGGTAAGGACAAGCACAAGATGGGCAAGGCATCACATAAGAAGCAGGCAAATGAGTGACAGTAAAGCCAACTAGTAGTGAACAGTGTTTGGGCTGCAAGCTTTTCTGTGTTCTTGGTAAGCCCTCAATACGTCTTTTACAACCAGCCAGCTTGCACTGTCTATAATGCTCAACCTAAGAATGACCCTGACGCATGAGGGAAAAACCTGAAATCAAAAGACAATGCTAGTAATAGGTACCTAAATAGAGCTATTAAAGCAAGCACACATGAAATATGAGAACAGAAAATAGTAGATGCTGAGGAACCAAAGTAATAAAAGCTCCTAACTGGCTGCTAAACATCAAAGATTGAGCCAGTCTGTTCTGCCAGGGTACTTTGGAGGAATATGAGACATCGCCTCAGTGCCATGTCCTTCGTAAATCACTTCCAGTGATTGCTGGGTGATATGTTTTGATTTTGCTTTGGTTCAGCGTTGGGACAGAAAAGTTCTCCCCATGGTAGGAGACATGTACCCCTGCCCTGAGTGCCCAACTGCACTCCATCCACTCCGGATCTCCGACTGACCCCTGCCCTCACCACGTCTTCAACAAGGCCGACGCTGTCATCGCACCCCACCTGCGGGACATCATCAACACCTCCTTCGACACCGCCACCTTCCCTGAGAGCTGGAAGCACGCCGAACTCAGCGCTCTTCTCAAGAAACCCACAGCAGACCCCACCGACCTCAAGAACTACCGTCCCATCTCGCTCCTCCCGTTCCCGGCCAAAGTCATCGAGAAGACCGTCAACAAACAGCTGGCCGCCTTCCTCGAGACGAATGGATCCCTCGACCCCTCACAGTCTGGCTTCCGAGCGAACCACAGCACCGAGACCGCCCTCATCGCTGCCACCGATGACATACGAACTCTGATGGACAACGGAGAAACAGCGGCCCTCATCCTCCTGGACCTCTCCGCGGCTTTCGACACTGTCTGCCATCGCACCCTAGTACAGCGCCTCGGCAACATCGGAATCCAGGACAAGGCACTGGAATGGATCACTTCCTTCCTCGATGGAAGAACACAGAGAGTCCGCCTACCACCGTACAAGTCAGAGGCCACCAAAGTCATCTGCGGCGTCCCTCAAGGATCCTCACTGAGCCCCACCCTCTTCAACGTCTACATGAGCCCCCTCGCGGCCATCGCACGCCAACACAACCTCAACATAATCTCCTACGCCGACGACACCCAGCTGATCCTCTCCCTGACCAACGACCCCGCCACCGCCAGAGCCAACCTGCACGAAGGGATGAGAGACGTAGCCGAATGGATGACGACCAGCCGCCTGAAACTGAACTCGGACAAGACGGAGGTCCTCATCCTGGGCTCCTCGCCCTCCGCCTGGGACGACTCCTGGTGGCCCCCCGCCCTGGGCACCGCACCCAAACCAACGGACCACGCACGCAACCTGGGCTTCATCCTGGACTCCTCCCTCTCCATGACCAGACAAGTAAACGCCGTCTCCTCGTCTTGCTTCAACATCCTGCGCATGCTACGTAAGATCTTCCGGTGGATCCCCACCGAAACGAGGAAGACGGTCACCCAGGCCCTCGTCACCAGCCGACTGGACTACGGCAACGCCCTCTACGCCGGAACCACCGCCAAGCTCCAGAAGAGACTCCAGCGGATCCAGAACGCCTCGGCCAGACTCATCCTCGACATCCCCCGACGCAGCCACATCTCCGGACACCTGAGAGATCTGCATTGGCTCCCGGTCAACAAGAGAATCACCTTCCGTCTCCTCACCCACGCGCACAAAGCCCTACACGACCAAGGCCCGAGCTACCTCAACAACCGGATCAACTTCTACACCCCCAAGCGCCTCCTCAGATCAACCAGCCACGCCCTCGCCGCCGTCCCCCGCATCCGAAGAGCGACAACAGGAGGAAGGTCCTTCTCCCACCTGGCCGCCAAGACCTGGAACTCACTCCCGACCGACCTGCGCCTGACCCAAGACCACCTCTCCTTCAGGAAGAAGCTCAAGACCTGGCTGTTCGAGCAGTAACGGCACCCCCCCCCCCACCCCAGCGCCTTGAGACCCTACGGGTGAGTAGTGCGCTCTATAAATGACCTGATTGATTGATTGATTGTCTGGATCCCTGATGCTGATTTTTTTTCATAGGTAAGCACCAGTCATGCGTATGCACCATGGTGTGAACCTGACTCATAGATTGTGGTCTTGTTGGACCGGGCGGGTCATCCAAAGCGCTACCCTCATAGCTGTGGAAGGCTACTGCCCTCTCCAAGAGTTAAGCAGCACAAGCATGGTGGTGGCTGCATACCGTGTAGAGATCAGTAGCAGTGAACAGGACCTTTTAACTCTGTGCCACCAGAATGTGGCATACCGGCTCACACACCTTTTTAAAGGTTCCACTGCTGTGTGATTAACTCACCCTTGGAGTACTAGGCAGCACAGGAGTATGGGTAGGAGTAGCTGTATGTATGTGTCCCTGGGAAGGATGCAGTATAGGGATTGAGCAGTACTGTGTAGTAAATGTAGGATCAGAGCATGTGCTGATTATATGTATGACTGCGAGGAATACATGAAATGAAAGATGTACTGTGTTGCGTGTGCGCAATTAAAGCTTGTGTTGGCTGTATGTGTGCTGGTGTGAATCATAAGACATATAGGGTGAAGAGTTGTGCAGCGCACATAGCAAGAGTGTGTGCTGGCAGTGTGTCTGTTTGCAAATGGCACACCCTGGTACAATGTAGAAAAGCTTCAGTGCTGAACAGTGCATATGGAATGAATGGGTGTACTGACTGTATGTGTACTAGTAATGGTACAATGCATGGAGGGGACAGTGTTGGAGAGTAAGTGTGCTGCTAATGTACACTGAGTAAGTATGCCTGCAGTGGTACCAGGAGTTAAGCAGCACGTGGGTGGTGGTGCCAGCATACTGAGTAGTGCTCAGTTGTAGTGAGCAGGACCTTTTTAGGTCGATCCTGGGCAGCGCATGCGCTGCTCTGCGAGGCATGCTCCCAGCCACAGCCGGTACCGGGAGTACCGGCCGGGCGGTGATGTGGGGAGGGGGAGGGGCAGGGTGGGTGGTAGTAATGTATGGATTACGGACCTTAACAGGTAAGCAAATATATTAATAAATAAAACAAATTTTGTTGCGCGCACTGCATCACCAAATGCGATGCAGTGCGCGCAACAAAATTCGTTTTATTTATTTATGTGTTTACTTACCTGTTAAGGTCCGGAATCCATACATTACTACCCCCCACCCTGCCCCTCCTCCTCCCCACGTCACCGCCCAGCCGGTACTCCCGCTACCGGCAGCGGCTGCTCTTATTCAGGTACGGACTTGAAGCTCCGCCCACTCTCTGCCCATATTTTCATTGGCTTGTGTCATTACTACCAGTAAACTGTGGCTGTTCATTGGTCAAAGGCTTGGCAGGTCCTCCATAGTCCCGCCTTGTCTCATTTTGTAACCTCCCATGGCGACACCCCCTCTTACATCTATTGTTACTTGGTAGACTTTAAGTACAGCCTCCGAGCACTATTTTCTCATTTATCTTTGTCCTGCCTGCTGCTGCAGGCAGGACAAGCTCTCTCCTAACGCTTTAAAAATATTTTTATTGCACAAAACGCATTTGCAATGTAATAGGTCTCGTATTTATGAAAGTTTAAGCTATTGGCATTGTAAATGACAATGTCTTTTATTTGCCTGTTTTAAAAACAACACATAAATAAAAGGCATTGTGATTTATAATGCCAATAGCTCAAACTCTCGCAAATGCGAGACCTATTGCATTGCAAATGCTGGTTACCCTGTGTCACCGGCCTATAGGCTCACTCGCCTTCTTTAAAGTTCCACTGATGTGTGTTTAACCCACCCTTGGCCTACATCTGGTAAATTTGGAGAGCTGTATAGTGCAGTAGTAGTGACTGTGTTAGTTGTATGTGTACCTGGGAAAGGTACACTACAGGGATGGAGAAGTACTATGCAGTATATTTGTGGTAAGTACATGTACTGGGAGTATGTGTGCCTGAGAGGAATACAATACATGAGAGATGGTTAAAGATAGGAAAGCTTCAGTGCTGAACCGTGTATGTGCTGGAGGCATGGGTATATGTGAGGGTAAAATACATATAGGTATTAGTGCTGAACAGAAAGTGTGCAATGAATGTACACTGAGGGAGCGTACCTGGAATGGTACATTGTATGGAGGACCCTGGGTTCCATTTTGTGAAGCCCAGGCCTGCCTGATGAAGACATGAGTAGAGGAATACCCCAGACAGATTTGTGGATTGGCGCATTCCTATGAGCTGGTGGGACACGCTAGAAAACACACTGAATGAAGGAACCCTCCCTTTACATTACAAAAGGTTGCTCTTTGATTCAGTAATAAAGCACAGGGAAGGGGCCTGGACACATCTCAGGAAGGGAGATGGGTCTGATTAGAGAATCATAAATAATAGGGCTATAGGGCTGGGAGGATGGGATTAATCTTCAAATGCACATGTCACTGTGGCAGACATTCAGGTGTGAACTCTGCTCACTCCCATGAATTGTGTTGTGGGTCAGTCAGCTTCGGAGTCTTGCCTGCTGCCACATACATCCTTTAAGGAGGAAAGAAGAAAGGAGAAATGTGCACTTTAAAAGAAGCAGAACCCGAACATAAAATCACCTAAATCACATTTGGTGTCTGGAAAAAGGCTATAAAAGGAGAGGTTGAGACCCCCAAATTTGTCATATGCCAAGCAGTCAGCTGGACTGTGAGGAAGGGAAGCTTTGCAAGATTTCTGCCTGTAACCAGAACTGGGAGCAAAGGCCTGCTAGTATCCCTGGTAGGTGAAGGGGTATCACTCGGGGAAGCTAAGAAAACTAGCCATGGAGCCTGGAGCACCAGCACCTTCCTGTTTGCAAGACCAGTGTGACCTGTGAGGAGAGGAGAGTGTTGGAGGGAGCAAGGTCCAGTGGGGAGTCCTACAGTGAGAACTCCCTGTGTGAGGTGTTAGGATTTAGCTGTGCACCGATTGGGGTGTAGCCCCTGTGAAGGTGGCCACCGTATGTATAACGGTGAGTTAAGCACTGTGTGGGACTTGATGAACCTGTACCATCACATTGCAGTCACCCTGTATACCAGGAGGGTCCACCAGTAAAATTGCTATTGAGAGAAGTGCTGAGATTCGTAGCTGTCTTGGCAGGGGCACGTGTTCCAAAGGAACCTGCTCCCATTCTGTCCAGTACCACAGAAAAACTGTGTGCTAAGAGGGGCTGCTATTATCAATGAGAGTGAAGTGCAGAAGGGGTACTTGGCCCAATTGCTAAAGATCCATAGTAGGTCGGGTCCCGGGACATCAGGAGTAAAAGGCCTCAACCACCACGGTTGGGTTCAGTAGCACCTGCGTGCCCCATGGTACACTAAAAGGGGTTCTTCTGACATTAATATTGGCTGATGTTCATGCAGTAAAGAAAGTCAGTGCTTAATCCTCGTGAGTGAGCTTCACACGGAAACCTGAGAACGACAGAAAAGTTGGTAGCTTCCTAGATAGGGTGTTGTTTTAGTGACTGCTGGTGTCATTTTTGTAATGCCTTAAGCTGCTTTGCACAGTTTAGTTTACTGTCTTTCTACTCCTGAAAAGAGGATTATCAGCTCAAGTGCTGCTTCATTGACTAATACTTGACAGCAGCAGCCTCTCATACAGCAGAGATGTATCAAAAAGACAACCTTTATTGCCTTTCAAATCATTAAAGGCAGTATTTCCAATCTTAACAAAGATCTCTCCTCCTACTGTAGTGAATGAATATCTTCAGGGAAGGTAAGCTTAAGGATTTCCAGAATTAGGAAATAACGGTAAATAATTCGGAAAGGGAAAATATTTGTTTTGTAAGGGGCACTTCCCAAGAGTCCTTTGTGTTTTGGACATTACTTGAGTGTTTGAGACTCACGAGACGCATTAGCCAAGGTCCGTAAGTACCAAATTTTCCAGGTGGCCTCCACCTAAATGCCCGTTAGGCCTAGGTTTTGGCAAGGTCAAGAGGATCGCCCTAGGTCTCAACTGCAGAACTCACCTTGACGCAACAAGTCTAGTTGGGGGTCAACACCTGAGGTGGCCGTTGTCAAAATTAGCCCTCTTGTCAGTGTCTAATATACTTATCTCCATACAAGCATACATAAAAGACACTGAGCACCTTGCAGTGCAGAAACTGCTCCCAACTTGGAACTCAACATTGCTATAGGATACGGTTTTAGCAGAGTGTTATCGTTCTGGATAACATCAAACCAAAACTTTCTTCACAAGCATCACGAGCGCGACCAACTACCCCAAGAAAGGTTCTAAGAAAATTCCATCCCTAAGCATTTTTTCAACTCGCAGGGTGAAATGGTGCATTTTAGAGCACATTCGTCAAAAGACATTTAATAGGGGACCTTTGAATTTGAGATTAGATCCTGCTAAGTCATAATAAACATTAGGGGCTAGATGTAGGTAAATTAGATTTACCGATTCATAAATACCGAATTTTACCGATTCGGTTTTCATGAATCGGTAAATCTAATGTAGGTAATTATTCGGTAAAAAATACCGAATCTGTAGGATTCGGTATTTACCGATTCGGTAATTACCGAATCGGTATTTGTCATTGATTCCTATGGGCCTTGAAGCCCATAGGAATCAGTGGCAAATACCGATTCGGTAATTACCGAATCTGTAAAATTACTGAATTGCCAAGGGGGACAGGGTGTCACTTTGACACCCTGTTGCACCCCTGTTTCTGGCTTGTGTGCCATGTGACACACATACATGCCCTCACACATACATGCCCTTAGGGCATGTATGTGTGCCACATGGCACAGGTGTACATGTACAGATGTGCATGTACACAGGTATTCGTTATTTACCACCAAATAGTATTTGGTTGTAAATAACGATTCGGTAAGGGCCTGTGGCACTGTTTCAAGTACCACCTACATCTGTATTTACCGAATCGGTAAATTTACCGATTCGGTATTTTACAGAATCGGTAAATTTACCGATTCTGTAAATATAAAGCCCCCTACATGTCAAACACCAAATACCGGTCCGTAACGGCCGAAATCGGCCGTTACCGACCGGTATTTGCCGCCCTACATCTGGCCCTAGGTTAGGTATGCACCGTCACATGAGGAAAAAAGGTGCAATAGATTTGAACGTCAACACCACAATCTCCATCAATGGACGTCCACAGAGTGTAGGTCCACTGAATGAATGTATACAACTCTGAGAGACTCCTGCATGAGGAAGAGTGGAATAGAGTGAGAAGACAGAACACACTTGAAGTCTTCTGTCACAGGAGTAGCTTCTGAACACTCATGTAGATATTTGGCTTTGTCAGAGTAACAACGCCGTCCTTAGGATAACAAGTTCCATTACACCATTTTTAAATTAATAAGCCCTGACAACAACACATATGCCATACTAGATGGTTAAGTTACTCACTAGCTCCTTTGGAAGAGAAAACAGTGCTGAACCTCTGCTGGCACCAGAGACGCCCCTGCACCCCCAAAGAACTGGCAATGAAGATCCCATGGATCCACTGCCATGAGGTCCGGAAATTCAAAACGCTTGTAGGTGAGGTGACGGGTAAGGAAGTCTTTGGAATCTCTGAAAATAGAGGGGAAAGAAGCAAACCGAGGAAGAGAACCTTAAACAGCAAAGAGGGACGCAATGTTGGCGATGAACTGTGTGCGAACAGGAGCTCTGCAACAAATGAAAAGCTGCCGGGCACCATCTTACTGGTTCTAACTTTATTTATAGAAACCCTGAACTAATGTGTTTCTACAGTCTTTGTGTGCCTCAGCTGCCAAGAGCGTCGTTTTTCAGGAGCCCTACATTGATTTCTAGATCTGTGATGGACACAAAGTCACTGGCTTCTAGATTATAGTATTTATGGGTTGCCAATGCGATGTTCTGTCTCTTGCTCCTGCACCTACTTGCACTGTTCTGGAGATCCCACACCCCTCTCAGTCACAGAGACATGACTTTTAATGTCTTCTATAACAATCTCCAAAGAGGCGGTTCTTTCGCCAGTGCTGCTGGTCATGCCTTGTAGGGCTCCCAGTAAAGTCATTATCAAGGACTGTTCTTGTGTCAGTAAAACTCCCTGCTTCTCTAGATGGTCACTGCTTTCCCCTTGTGGGCAAAACAATGACTGGGCAGTTCTATAAAAAAAAGCCTTTCTTGTATTGGGCCCCTCAATCTATTGTCTTTTTGAGGTATTTTAATGCTGAAAAGGATCTGTCCCTGTCCTATTTTTAGGGTCCATCCTCTCGTCAAAAAACAGTGGGAGAATTCACTCCATTTGGCCTTTCTTGACAACCAAGTATTTGCAACTTCTCTCACCCATTCTTGGAGCCACATCATCTGCATCCCCAACGACACACCTGTATCCAGTACAACTGGGGTGGAACTCCAGAGCCGTGGAGACACTCTGAGTCGCACACTCATTGTACGTAGTAGTGGCCCAGACAATCCCAGCCACAGCATATGCTGCTGTTATCCTGTGTTGCTCTGTGGCCCTACAGCCCTGATTAACACAGGGTCAGGGTGACACCACAGGGACACCATGGATAACTATAAAGATGCATATGAGCTTGGCACCTCTCTGCCTCTCCTCCGCCTCCTTCTGATGGCTCCAGCCAGCCCTGAGATTAGAGTTGCGACGGCGCTTGAATAATGGTGTTCATCTTGGAACCGGTCAGGCTCCTCCCCCCAGCCTTTAATTTTAGAGACAGTTGTAAAGGTGACGTGATATTACATTAAAGTATGTCGCAGTTGCATTATTATTCTGAAGAAGCACATACATTTTTCCAGCGAGAAAATATAATAACTTACTACTACAAGGCTGGTACTGAAGAACGTATTAAAAAGTTGAATCCTTTTTTCTGTAATGAAAATAAATTAAAATGACTGTTTGTTATGCAGAAGTCAACAGAGAAAAAAGGGCTCCTGTAATACTCTTCACATGATAGCCACAAGTGCTTTTTCCACCTTCTTACACTAGATTGTGTTTGCGCAACCAAAAACAATATATCTTTGTGTCTATAACTAATTTTCTCCTATTGCTTTTTTAAAAAAAAAAAATCTTTTTATTGAACACAAAAACAACAATACACAAACTGAAAAAGTGACCAGTGTGCCATGGGTAGCTGCAAACCATATGCGGAGATTATAGTCTTCCATTATTACAGAAAATATAAAGGAGTACGTATAAAGGGCTCAAGTGACATCCAATTCCTCACGGACAGGATCTAAAGCCGATGGTGCACAGATGTCCCCACGGTAAGCATTCCAAACATCCCAGATCTTCCCCCACTTACGGGGTCTCCCCCTGGCGACATACACAGACCTCTCCCGGAACATGCACCAGTCAAGGTCCTCCATCCATTTCCCAAGCGGAGGAGCTTGACCAGCACCCCATAGTTGTGCGATATTGCACTTGGCAATAATGCATGCAAGAGTGACCCACAGTTTACCATGGCTCGAGAGGTCAGAAGGTTCCCAAACATTGAGCAGGCAACTGCGTGCTTCCAATGCAATCTGTACACCCCACACCTCACTCATTTTCTCATGTATCTTAATCCAATAGTCACGGACCTCCGCGCACTCCCACAAGATATGCATACATGTTCCAGTCATCCCACACCCTTTGCGACAATCTGCATTGGTAGCCAGCCCCATCTGCAACAACCCGTGGCCCGTGGTGTAGGATCGATGAAAAATCCTAAGCTGCACCAGTCGAAGTCTCATAGGGACCGCTACTACTCGAGGGGAAGACACAGGCTCCCCCCAATCTTCTTCATCCAGGACCAAGCCATCTGCGACCCATTGTTCCCTAAGTTTCACCAGGGGATCCTCAGTATGGTTGACCAGCTTCCTATAGACCAGGGAAATCGCCTTGGTAGGGAGGTACCCATCCAACAGTCGGTCCTCTAGTGGGGAGGCCCCCAGCGGCTTCACATCACGAGGAATAGCCGCCACCAGCACATGCTTAATCTGTAGGTAACGATACCGCTCGCTCTCATGTAACTGGTGCCTGACCTGCAGTTCCTTGAATGTTACAATCCCATCCTTGCCCCACAAGTCTCGCACCTGCGAAATTACGATTAGATCCCAGCGATCGAAACTCTTCGATTTCCATAAACCACCCAGTCCCTCCGAGTTCCACAAAGGCGTGGCCAATGTTATTCCCCCATTTAAGAGCACGATTGGCCTCATGCCACACTCGCGTCGCCACCGACGCTGGACCCACCAGAGGAAACCTGCCACGTCTAGCGTACAAAACCCTAGTGTACTCACCCCCCGGCATCTGGCCGCGGTCCATAGCAAACCCCGGGTCAACCGGTGAGCCGTAAATTGCATGGTTAATAGGAGCTAGTTAGGAAGCCCAGTAATATTTCCTAACATTAGGCAAACCAATCCCTCCGTCGTACCAGGGTAGCATCAATTTAGAGAGCGCAATCCGCGGTTTCCCCTCCCAGAGAAGGCGGCGCTGCAAAGATTCAATCTCGTTGAAGTATGAGGGGGGTACTGGATCGAAGGAATTCTGTAAAAGCGTACAAAAAACGTGGGAGAGCCATCATCTTAAATAGAACTGCCCGACCCAATAAAGAGAGCGGCAACTCCCTCCATCTTGCCACATCGCCACGCAGTCTGGCCAAGGGGGTTCTCAGGTTTGCGCTAAACCTCACCTTAGGATCCTTCGATATTTGGATTCCCAGGTAGCGAAAGCTCACTAGTTCTACCATCACTGGACAGTTCGCTGGTACCCTGGGTGGATCACCGCTCAACACGAAGAGGACTGACTTCGCCCAATTAACGGCAAAGCCCGAGTACCTCCCATAAATAGCCAAGATGTCCAGGAAAACAATCAAGGAATGTCGGGGGGAGGTTAAATACATAAGAATGTCATCCGCATATAGCGAGATTTTATCCTCCCATTCTGATGTCCATCGCAGCCCTTTAATTGATCTGTCCCACCGTACCCAAGCCGCAAGCGGCTCCAGGGCCAAAGCGAACAAGAGTGGTGAGAGGGGACAGCCCTGACGGGTGCCCCTCCCCAACGGGAAATCCCGGGACTTATGGTTGTTAACGACCACTCGAGCCAACGGAGCAGAATAAAGAAGACGAACCCAACTAATAAATTCGGGACCAAACCCCAGCTTCTCCAACACCGCGAAAAGGTAAGACCATTCTACCCTATCAAAGGCCATAGTGGCATTCAACAAAAAAAGCACTGCCGGTTCGTGGATGCGGGACACCCCCGCCACTACTCCATGAAGTCGACGGATATTTAGGGCAGTATTCCGGCGCGTCATGAAACCAGACTGATCCGGATGCACCATCGTCGTAATAACCTTCACCAATCGGGTAGCAGGTAACTTGGCCAGCACCTTAGGCTCCACGTTTAAGAGGGAAATCGGTCGATAGGAGGGGCACTCCAATCGAGGCTTACCCTCCTTATAAATTACCACAATATTCGCGATGCGCTGGTCATAGGGCAGTATACCGCTATCCCTATTCTTGACATACATATCTTTCAAAAATGGAGCCAGTCGGTTGGCGTGTAGTTTATACAATTCTATGGGGAGACCGTTCGGGCCCGAGTCCTTCCTGGAATGCACCCCCCTGATGGCCGCCGCTACCTCGTCATTCGTAAGGGCGGAGCCCAGAAACTCCCTATGCTCAGCGGACTGGACGGGCATCGGGATATCCCCAATGACCTCTGCGTTATCTTCCACAGTATAGTCCCCAGTCGATGTGTAACCCTCCTCATAATACCAGTCAAATTCGTCCACTATCATCTGTGGATCCGTCGTGGCACCCGAACCCGCAATCTGCAGCTCCAGCACCAGACGAGACCCCCAGTCACCCTTCTCCAACCACGCTATCAGTTTTCCGGCCTTATCGCCGTGTTCATAAATTCTACTCTGGGAGTTAGCATGCTGCACCTTCGCCCTATCACGTGTCATGTTCTTATATTCATCCCTAAGAAGCCCGAGGCGGTGCCCTGCCCCCGGGTCCCCATCAGTAGACACCTCCCTCTCCAAGGCTAACAACTCCACCTCGATCCTGTCAATCTCCGCCCTGCTCTTCTTCTTCTGCTCGGAGATTAGGGAGAGCGCCTCCCCCTTGACAACAGTTTTATAGGCCTCCCACAGGGAGCATCCTGAATCGACCGTCCCCGCGTTCTCCTGAAAATAACTATCAGTGACACGCACCAGTTCCTTCTTAGTAGTGAGGTCCCTCAAGCACCATGCGCCAATCGGGGCTACCCTAGCAACATCACCCCATCCCATTTTTAGTTGAAGCCAGATCCGTGAATGATAGGACACTGCTCTTGCCAAATGAGACACTTCCTGAATAAACACCGCCTGGGACGCTGGCACCAATACATGGTCAATCCTCGAGAAAGAGTGATGCGCTGCGGATACATGCGTGTATTCCGAGTCCCCGGGGTATCGAAGTCTCCACCCGTGAACCAAACCAGACGCGGAGACAAAATCCGCCAGCCACCTACGGGAGGGCAACAACACACGGGAGGGATGCCTGTCAAGCTCACCATCCATCACAGTATTAAAGTCTCCTCCTAGTACCATATTTACAATGGGCAATGTAAGAAACACCCTGCTCAAATCACGAAAGGTATCCACTTGCAGTGCCGGAGGGACATAGATAGATAGGAATGTAACAGTCCTACCCTCCCAGAGTACTGAGATGCCGACATAGCGACCCCGGTTATCAGACCACGTCGCCTGGATAGTAAACGGAAAGGAGTTCTTCACCAATATCCCTACCCCCCCTAGAACCAGAAGTAAAACCTGCGTGAGCCACCAGTTTATAGCCCCCTCGATGTAGTGCCATACAGCGCTTGCCCATAAGGTGGGTCTCCTGTAACAAAACCACAGCCGTCTAATTAGTTGCCCCACCATAGCACTCTTAATCTTATCCCCCAAGCCATTCACGTTCCAACTGAGGAAGGAAAAACCCAAGCCCAATCTAGCGGAAGCCATACTTATCTCTCTAAGGTTCTGAAGCATTCCACGGCACCCATAGCAGACACAGGCCACATACAACAAACAAACCAACAAACAAAAAACCGCAGGACCCAACCCCCCAACCTCCCACCCTGCACCCATGCATGTAGCATACGCACATCTCCAACTAGCAGTGTGCCTGTCTCCCCAAGACTAACTACAATTATCTAAATGTAGAAAAACGGAGGAGGACCTTACAACAGGCCGCAAGTCCCCACCATCCCAAACCCGATCATATTCCCCCCGCCCGGAATTGTACAAATGGAATTCACAAACAACAAAAATATCAAGGGGGGACATAAACCGCCCCAATCAAACCAGCAACGCCGCCACCAATGTCAAGTCGGCACAAGCACAGGATAAAAAGTCACTGTTCCTCGTTCTCCGCCCGGGCACCTCCCTCTGAATCCGGTCCCCGGACTCGGTCTAGCCAGTCCACTGCCACCTCGGGATTGTCAAAAAAACAATTTTTTCCTTCATGTTCAATCCGGAGACGAGCCGGGAACAACATGGAGTACTTCATCTCCGAGGCCCGTAGCCGCCGTTTAATTGCCATAAAACTCTGCCGCTGTTTCTGTACCGACTGAGTGAAATCGGGGAAAAACAGTAAGGAAGCGTTCTCAATGCCAGCGGCCCCAAGGACCGTGCTGCCTGCAGGATAGCGTCCCGATCGCGGAAATTCAGGATCCGTGCTATCATGGGACGAGGAGGCGCCCCCGACTTCGGGCGGCCGCCAGGAACCCTGTGGGCCCTTTCCACTGTAAAAAGTTGCTTAGGCCCTTGGGCTTGAGATACTTGAGGACGAGATCCTCCACGAAGATCCGGGGCCTGGCCCTCTGATTTCTCTGGCACTCCAAGAATGCAAATGTTATTGCGCCTCGCTCGTCGCTCATACTCGTCCAACTTTCGATTCAATTGAGTCCTAGCCGCCCTGAGGTGTCTCACCTCCCGCTGCAACTCCGACACATCGTCAATGAGGCTCGATGTTTTGATCTCTAGCGTCTTGACCTTCTCTGTGGTTTTCGTAAGATCCGTTCTTATGAGACCCACCTCGATTGACACGGTGTCCAATTTAGTGTCCATCTTACACAGGGAAGACTGGACCCCGGTAATCGCCGCCATTAGGTCCTTCATCGTTGGGTCCTCTCCGGCTGGATCACCCTCTTGACCCCCCGCCGGGGTACGCTTCTCATCGACCGGGGAACCCTTAGAAAAGTTATACTTGTCCAGTTTGTTGGACTGAACCAATCTGGTAGTCCTAGATGTTTTCGGCGGTGGCTTTTCTGGGTCCCCTCTTGCCGCCATTTTCACCTCCGAGTCAGGCACCACCTCCGCCAATCGAGCAAGGCCCAGTCAATGTTGACACCAACGTGCATCAAATCCAGTCGATCGCAGTAGAAGTAGAGAGTAGGGGGGGACCCGAAGACACCCCAGATGTGACACAGCGTCTGTAGGCTGGGCTCCAACCGAGCACTTCCGGTCCCACTCGCCGATGTTGTCGAACTCCAGAGTGGGCAGCACCACACGCAGGCTCCCGGCGTCGGCACCAGTAGGCCATAAAATTGCAGGCGACGTTATTCTGTCGCCGAAGCACTCAAATCATTCAGAATTTTACCTAGTGGTTCAGGTGCTGGTTCCCCACCCGATGGTAGGGATGGGGCTCAGGAGTATGTGCCGGATGGCAAGTCAGGATGTGGCGGCCGGCGGAGCCGATGCTCAAGCGGCCATCTTGGTCGCTGGCGCGGCTCCTCCTCTCTCCTATTGCTTTTGATTTTTAAATTGAATGCATTTACCTAATGCAGTTCTGCCCACTGCAAGGATTGGACAGTGAGCATTGAGGGGAGGGAAGGAGCAGTGGATTATTCTGTAGCTCTCAAATTATCCTCTTTTGGCAGTCCAACAAGCATTTAACATGCATATTTAGACAAAAAGACAATTCTGTCAAAACTCTAAAATATTCGATCAGCTCAACACGTTTAGGTAAATATGTTCAGGTAGAATAACATTCTAATATCGGTAAACCTTTACTGAAACTGAATAATAGAGAACTATGTAGGTATTATCTGCGGGGTGCAGAAAAGTATTGCTGTTACCTCGCAAAACTAGCACAGTTCCGCCAGCAGATCCCCCCATAATTCACACAGGCCTCCGGATGGTTTGCGTGCCTTGATCAGAAATCAGACATTTTCAGCTTCTCTAACATAGTATTACCTGGTCACAGTTAACCTCGTGCCACAGGCAACACTATGGAGGAGCGAACTACAAATTAATCATGGGGGCGTGGCCAAGGAGGCAACCAAGATGGCTGCCTTTGCTTGAAGCTCCGCCGGTTGGGCTTTGTAAACTCCGAATTTTCCAGATGTCGCGGCATCCTAGCTACAGCGGACACCATCCATCCGCCCCTGTATACCAATGAAGCAACCTGGGGCCAAAATGGGGCGGCGAAGACGGCGCGCTAGCCTGGCGTGAGCAGAGACGATTCAAGGGAGCGGGCTCGGCCTTTCAGCCTTCTCCCGCGACGATCCGGCAGCCTGTTACTGCGGTGAGTGCGGCCCTGGTGGGGGTCCGGTGTTGCCCTGCGCTCAATCCCCTCTGCCCCTTTGTGCCCTCCCCCCGTCCCTCCCGCTGCGGCTCCCGGCATGGTCCCGGCTCTTGCAGAGCGCTCTCGAGTCCTTCCCAGGCTGGTATGCGTCTCCGCGCCGAGGCCTCGATTGGGGGTTGCGGCGCGAGGTGGGCTAGCGTGAGGGCCTCTACGCCTTGTTCTGAGGCAGCAGTGGCGCTGGGCCTTACAGGGCTTGCTGACTCCCCCCCCCCCTGCGGGCCCCCCGCGGGCCGACTGCCCACCTTGTAAGGCTGCTGCCTGCTGTAGAGTCCACGCGGGAGCGTGTAGACGGCGGCGCTTCAGGTCCGCCTTGGTGATTTGCTTTCTGTGGCCGCCTGCTGCCCTGGGATACTACGATCTCCCCCATTACCTGGAATACGCTGAAGGCATCCCTGTGCACGCGGATAAGATCCGCCATCACCTCTGCGTTTTTGGGGATTTCACTGAGGCATATCACACCAGCTCTTCCTTCCTCCTCCAGCTCGTTTACTTTGAAGTGGGTTGTAAAAGCATTACAGGATCTCCGTCTTGCATTCTCCACTACGCTCTGTCTGGGCCCTGCCATTAAACCAGTTGCTCCACGCCGGTAATAACACCTGTGTTCAGGCCTGCTTCTCCTTGGTCACCCGGCATAGCTGCAGCCGCTCCTTTGCCTCCACCCACTGAGTGTTCATCCTCCGGATTCACGCCTTGGTGGAGTTGATCACCCACACGCACCTTGCGCCACGCCATCCTCTTGTTTCCCCTTGCCTGCGGCCTTGTCTGTCCAGTGGATAGCCTCCTTCCTCTATAGGCGGTATGGGGAAAAAGGACCCCAACCAAAGCAAGCTGCAATTCGACAAGGTTCCTGACCCCACCTAGGACGCCCCCCCGGGTTCATCTAACGGGGCCATGGGCTCAAACGACCCTGAGAACACTGCCTCACTCACGGCGGCCATGCTTAACGAAATGAGGGCCGGTTTCAAATCTCTCGATAGCGATTTGATGACCTTGACAAGAAATTGGCTGAGATGGGGGTCTAAGGTTCAGGCACACGATCGGAGGCTGGATGTGGTTGAAGCAAGGGTATCGGACATTAAAGATGGCGCATCGGCCTCGCTGAAACGGCTGGACAGGATGGAGAAGATCCTCAAGGACGTCGCCATCAAGAATGAGGATTTCGAGGCTCGCAGCCGCCAAAACAATATTCGTATCATCGGAGTTGCGGAGACAACCTCCACTGGGCGTATGGACATCTTTGTAGAAAAACTGCTCACGGAGCTGTTCGGCAGAGACACATTCACTCAGGGTTTCGTGGTGGAGCGAGCCCACAGATCGTTGGGGCCCCAGCCTCGTCCGGGTCTCCCCCCTAGACCTATCATAGCTAGACTTATAAACTTTCATGATAGAGATGCGGCTCTCCCCTCAGCTCGGGACATGGGTGATGTCCAGTGGCAAGGGAGCAAATTGGCTTTTTTCCCCGGACTTCACCATCATGGTTCAAGAGGCAAGACGTAAATTCAATAGTGTTAAGGCTACCCTGAAAAACCTGGGCCTTCGATACGGCATGCTCTATCCTGTTAGGTTAAAGGTCGATGTAGATGGCAGGTTTCGAATCTTTGATTCCCCCACTGAGGCGCAGGAATTTTGCCAAGAATTAAGGAAAAACAAGTCAGGGACGGCTGCCGTACAGCAAATGGGCTCCACGTCTCAGGGGGATTCTCAAAACAGCGCTGACCTTTTCTCCGAGCCCGTGACTGTTTGACTGGTTATTGCATTTATCACTGTGTTCTGCTGTGTTTAACTCCTTCATTTATTTCCTATTCACATGATGCCACGTTATTGCTATATGCCCGACCGGCGTGGCGTTGCCGCGCCCTATGGTTCTTTGATTGGTATGATCTTTATGCGTAGTGGTTATTCATTGTCCATCGTAATGGTACTGTTCACAATGCACACGTATTTATTCAAGGGAACTGGGGTTTGCCTCTCTGGGGTCAACAAGAGGCTGGGTGGTGGGTGGTGGGTGGGGTGTTTGTTCGATTTCATTGCTTTCTTTAGAATCATTGCTCAACCTGTTCGTTTGTGGCTGCAGATTAGTGTGCATCATGACTCAGATCTGATTAGGTTTTTCCAATGGTTAAGCTAGGGTGTCAGCCCGGTCCATCCGGGCTCTCCCTGATGTCATGGAACGTTAGAGGTTTAAATAACACTAAAAAACTGAGACAAGTCCTCAATTATATAGCCAGACATTGCATTGATATTATATTTATGCAGGAGACCCATCTGTCCAATACTGACCTCTCTCCAAGATCTGGGGTTCCCACCGATTTTTTTTCAATTACAGTAGGTATGCGAGGGGGGTCTCCATATTCATACATAAACGGGTCCCCTTTGTATTACCTTGACGGATGTTGAGGGTCGCACTTTGACTGTTACAGGTACCCTTTTGGGGCACAAGATTACATTTGTCGGGCTTTATGGTCCCAACATTGACTCCCCATCTTTTTTTCACGACCTGCAGGTGCAACTCTTTACACTTGACACTGGACTATTGATAATGGGGGGCGATTTTAATTTGTTGTGAGATCCGGCATAGAGACAGCACTTCCACTTCTCCTGATATTAAGCCCCGTTTTAGGCAAGTCCTTTTGGACTTATGCACACACTTTTCCAAGATAGACATTGAAAACAAATTACATCCACATCTACCGGACTTCACCCACTATTCAGGGTTCCATAACACATGGACCAGAATAGATTATTGGTTAGTCTCTCCGGGAATTGCAGGATGGGTGGGTGAGTTGATTACTCTCCCCCGTACACTTTCGGACCACTCTCCGGTCGTTCTCAAACTTAATATTCCCAGACCGGGTGACTATGAAAGACAATGGCGCTTTCCTGGTAAGGCATTATTAGATCCGGTTTTTACTGAGGAAGTCTGACAATCCATTGAGGACTATTTTGAACTCAATACTGGGTCGGTGGACACCTGGGCGGTTCTCTGGGAAGGGTTAAAGGCTTATATCAGAGGCGTATGTAGAGCAAAACATGCAGGAGTGCTACGAGATTTACGCTCCACTTTGGCACGCATTGAAACTGACATCGCCGCTTTAGATCGAGAGTTAGTGGTCACCACATCCAGTACAGGAGAGGCTAGACGCCTGGCAATGATGCTTGAATTTAGAGAAGCAGCGGACTGTGAGTTGTTATTTCTGACTAAACAAACTGCTGCGCGCCGTTATGGTGAAGGCGAACGGCCTGGTAGATTATTGGCTCAGACTCTACGCCCCCCACGAGACGCATCTTACATCACGGTAATCATTGGCCCGCATGATACTTTGCTACATTCTACCCCTGACATTTGTGATTCCTTTCTTTCATATTATAAGGCGCTCTATACATCCAGGATCTCTGGGGATTTACAGGAACAGGGGGACTACCTGGCAGAGATTGCTATGGTCTACTTGGAAAGATACATGCAGGATTTTTTGGCTATTCCCATTACCCAGGACAGCATACTAGAGGCTATCGATGCATTGCGAGGTTCCTCTGCTTCCGGCCTTGATGGCTTTTCTGCCGAGTTTTATAAAGCATACAAAGATATCTTGGTTCCGCGGCTGTTTGAGGTGTATGCTGAGGCATTGGAGGTGGGCCGCCTTCCTCCAACATTCAGAGAAGCGGTCATTATTCTTCTTCCTAAGCCCGGCAGAGACCCTAAACTTTGTAGTTCTTACAGGCCTTTGTCTTTATTGAACCTCGATTATAAAATACTAGCCAAGGTTATTGCAATTCGTCTGTCCTTGTTAATGGAATCCATCATCTCACCGGCGCAGTCGGGTTTTGTGCCACATCGATCCAATTCCCACAATCTGAGGACCTTATTTGCTGTCTTGCATAGGATCGCCCCTACCACTCCTGCTGCCACCATCCTCCTCGATGCTGAGAAAGCCTTTGATTCCCTTGAGTGGCCGTTTTTCCTCTCCATCATGAGACGTATGGGTATGCCTGAATGCTTTGTCTCCACAGTAGCTTTGCTGTATACTGAACCAACTGCCAGATTGCGTCTAAACGGCACAGTTTCCGCCCCCGTCACCTTGCCCCGGGGCACGCGACAGGGCCGCCCCCTATCCCCACTGCTTTTTATTTTGGCGATGGATCCACTGGTTTGCCATTTCCAAGAAAAACACCTGCATCGTGGCCTAATAATAATATCCACATTTGTAAAGCGCACAATCACCCGTTAGGGTCTCTAGGCGCTGGGGGCCGTCGGGAAGATTAAGCAAGCTATTGCCCAGAGTCACATGGTGCTGGGCTAATCTTCCGCCGGTGCCGGGGATCGAACCGTGATCCCCAGATTCCGGAGTCAGTCGCCCCCTTTTAATATCGCTTTATGCGGATGACACGATTTTATATGTCAGGATGCCCCAACATAATCTTGAACCTCTCATATTAGAAATAATTTGCTTCGGTAAATTTTCCTGTCTCAACATCAACTGGCATAAGTCAGTTATCTTTCCACTTACACCCAGCACAACTACTTGGATTTGTTAATTTCCTCTTGAATGGTGCCAAGATGCGGTCAAATATCTTGGTGTACATGTCCATCTTGATACCACCACCATAATTAGATTGAACTATGGTAGGGCGATTAGTTCGCTCGAGTCTCAGATAGTGAGGTGGCTGCGTCTTCCGTTGACTATGGCTGGGAGAGTTGCCATAATTAAAATAGTAGTCCTCCCGGGGTTTTTGTACCTTTTTAATAACATCCCCATTCCACTCACCAAAACCTTCTTCTCGCAATTGTGTTCTTTATTATTGCGCCTTGTCTGGGGGGATAAGACTCCTTGGGTTGGCTGGCGGATTCTGACACTGCCATATGCCAGGGGGGGCTTTGGGGTCCCAGACTTTTATCTATATTATTTGATAACACAATGCTGTTACGCACATGCCTGGTTCCATCCAGACGCCCGCATCCCATATTTGAAACCAGAAGCCAACCTAGTGCTCCCTCGCCATCTTTCCACTATTTTACCTACTGGATTCCCTCATGACCCCCTCGATATTCAAACTGTTTCGACCACTTGCTGGGCATGGGACAGACTGCGTAGACTACTGGGCCTTCCCCAGCTGTATTCGCCGGCACTGCCGTTGCCTAACCCATCTCTGTTCCCAATAACGGGGGAGATACTGGTTCAACGCACGCTGGAAAGATTCCACATTCGGACTGTAGGTGACCTATTCCGTGAGGGCCACGCCTTCTCTGTGTCGGAAGATACCCGATTCTCTGAGCGCTCCTTTATGGACACCTTTGTTTTAACACGTATGCAATCCATGCTGCGGGCCACGTTCCCTACCTTCCCGATGTCCCCTGAACCGACCCCTCCGTTAACGCTGCTTATCCAACATCCTACAGGTGCACATTTGGTCTCTAAACTATATAAGCAGTGTTGTGAGTTCATGCCTATCACTGATACCAAGGTGCGGGCTGCGTGGGAGGTGGAAATGGGTAAACCCATTGCTGACGACCAGTGGGAACAGTGCTGTAGGGCAACAAAGGAAATTTCTTTACACAGCAGGCACAAACTCCTTAATGTTAAGTTTCTTCACAGACTGTATCATACGCCATTACGCTCACACAGAATTGGCCCCAGTAGGCCCCACCACTGTCCAAAATGCAATGCTCCTTTTGCTGATTTTGCTCACCTTTCTTGGACGTGCCCTAAAATACACCAATAATGGTCCTTGATACACGCTACACCAGGCGACATTCTCTCCATGCACCTAGTTCCTACCCCTGAGATCGCTTTGCTGGGTTATGTGGCCAATTTCCCCCGGACAGTAAGAAAGCTTGCTGCGAGGTGCTTCCTGTTGGCCAAAAGGGAGGTTGCTTTGTTGTGGGGCAGCAAGAGATCCCAACACTGAAGGTGTGGCTTGGTAGTTTGGCATTTTGTAACGTTAACTTCGAGGAATACTCCACTCTGATCCCTGAAGGGGTCGGCTAAATGAGAACTTCGGTACATTTGCTTATATTATTATTATATTCTTTCCATGCTGCCACTAATATTGCTGTATTGCATAGGACGTTCCTGTTTTCTTGGGAATCGTAATCTTATAATATTGCATATCTCCGTTTTACGCTCATTTTCCTTGTCATTGATATATGCCCGCAATGCATAACCCACATACGTCATAAACTGCTGTTGATTAAGATTGATTTGATGTACATGCTCTTCTTGCTGTTGCTGATTCTATACTCTGCAATGTATTGATCATTTTACTCCTGTATGTAAAACTTGGGAAAAATAAAGTTTAAAAAAAAACCAAAAAAATACAAGTTATTCATCCTTCCGATATGTTTTACAATAAAATACCCGATACAGAAATCTAATTTCCAAAATCACATGAAAAGCCTGGGAGTGAATCTCCTCCATTGCAGAGGCCTTCCTATCAAGAATAAAATGTCCTCCGTCATGTGCAGACTATGGGTTCCTCATATTTGGGTAATCGTTGCTGATCTCATCTTCAGAAATTTGAGGGTTTGTAAGCCGGTTATTACAATAAAAGAGCTCCAGCCAGTGCCCAGGGGGGCATTGGTTGGCGGCTAGCTCATCCTTTCCAAAACACCGCATATCCACAGGGAAGGGCCTAAACCCTAGTGGTTTCTGGGTTTAGATGACAATATTTTTTTTTTTTTTTTTTTTTTTTTTGTGGTGTAAGATGTTTATTGCACTGTCCATCACATAGAAGAAAAAAATACATTCAATATGCCTATAACCGCAGCGGGCCGGCAACATGTATTCACAACTGAGAAAGATGGCGTTAGGTGTACACAGCCCATCAGCCGACATCCAACGGACCGGCGGCGTGTTATCTGAGAAACCACAGATCTGTCGTCAGTGCTATACTGGCCTACATGCTTGTCAGTAGTCTTACATTTTCACATTTTCTGCTTAAAGAAACTAAACATAACAATATACTACCCAACTTGTAGTTCTCCTCTCGCTACAAACACTCTGCATCACAGCATCCTCCCTCCTCAGTACCAACACCATACAGTCGTTCGCTCTATGTCTTTATCCTCGGCCGTATACATTACTCAGTGTCCGCTTCCGATTCAGTCGTGCCATGTTCTAGTAAATAGGCACGCAGGAACCCCCAATAGTCTTTGGGCCTAGATCTGACAGGCAACTCCTCCTCGTATGTGTTGAGCGTGTCCCGACAATAAACCATATCCTCAATCCAGTGCTTTACCTCAGGGGCTCTCCTGCTGTTCCAGTGGAGGGATACCCTACGTTTGGCCAGTAGTAGTGCAACAGCACAGAATTTGCGCTTCAAAGCTCTTAGCTGCGGAACAATACCCAACAGACAGACTTTCGCCTCACACAGCACGGAAACTCCGAGCATACCATTCAGAACTTGCATGACCTGTTCCCAGTATCCCGCCACTTTGCGACAGTGCCACGCCAGATGCATGAAGTCTGCATCTTCTTGTTTACACCTGCAACATTGTGAATCTTCCCTCAATCCGTATTTATACAGACGCTGAGGTGTATGGTATACCTGATGTAAATACTTATAATGAATGATTTTCAAGTTACCGTTTGGTGTCAACATGCTAGTAAGCATGCAAGAGGTATCCCACTCTTCGTCAGTTAGAGGTTCATCCAGCCCAGCGCTCCATTTGTCCTTAGCCTTGTTTGTGTTGCCCCCCACCGCACCCTGTATACTTGCGTATAGCTTGGATACTAGGTGAGACGCCGTGGGTGTAGTGAGGAGCAGCCGTAGTGGTTCCAGTGTTTTCGGCTCTTCTGGGTGTGTAGGGTAGTGTTCCCGAAGTGCCCTTTGCAGCCTGTAGTAGTTAAAACTGAAAAGTGGGGACGGGTTGCTGATGTATTGTAACTTGTCCAGGGTCTGGAAGTCACCATTTACATACAAGTCACCCAGTGTGTCTATACCAGCCCGCTTCAACAGTTCCATGCCAACCTGCTCCTGTGTTACCGAAAGGGCCGGGTGATGCGCTAGTGGAAGTGTAGGTGCGTAGAGTGGTAGACTGTCTGCTGCCTTTCCCATCAACCTCCAAGCCTCCGTGGTAGCATTAACCGGATTGATATCTCGGACGTGTAACCTAGGGCGTTTATGTGTCATTATGTTAGCTAGCGGGATCGGGTCTGCATCGCCCGCTTCTACAGCCACATGTGTCAAAAAGGGTACGTCGTGGTACCAGAAGTGTGCGAATTGCGCCTGTGCGCATAAGTAGTAAAGGTAGAAGTCTGGAACCTTGAAACCCCCCCTAGCATATGGCAGGGTCATGGTGCGCAGTTCCATCCTCGCCTGTTTTCCCGCCCAAAGCAAATTGAGAACCAACGTATTGATATTACGGAATACTGCAGCTGGAGGTTTTATCGGAATATTGTTAAATAAATATAGGAACTTCGGTAGAAGTACCATTTTGACGATCGCGGCCCTGTCCGCCAGGGACAGGGGAAGTCTATTCCATCTTTTAATTTTGTCTTCAAGGGACGCTATGGCTCGCCCATAATTTGTCCGGATGACCAATTCAGGGTCTCTGTGAAACCATATTCCCAAGTATTTCGTCGGTTCCTCCTGCCATTCTAGCGGGTAGTCCAATTGTGTCGGGCGCGTGCTGTCCGTCAGTGACAGGATAAGGGATTTATCCCAATTTATCTGCAATCCGGATTGTTTTTTTTTTTTTTTTTTTTTAAAACCTTTATTGAAAGACACGTAGAAGTACAAGCGCAGGCCTACAACCACAGGGGCCGGCCGCAAAAGCAGGAGAGTCAAAAAAAGGCAACATCAATGCGTACAATAGAATGAATACAGGATAGACGTGAAATAAAGACGTTAAACAGTCAGCGCCAGGATAAGAAAGGTTTCATTTTACATTTTATAGAGGAGGCAGCAACCATATCTACCGGGCGTCACGCAACATATACAGAAAAAGAGGGGGGGGGCGGGAGGGAGACAGCCCCCCACGCAATCAAATAACCCTAATAGGGCGAAGCCCAAAGACATCCCACGCCCAGCAAAGGTTCAAAAATAAAGGACAAATGTCAGCAAACAAATAACGTGGACGCCACATGTACAGCCCTCCCGCCCCGGAAAAGGAGAAAGTGCGGACACGTACGAAACAAAGGAGTGAAAACAAAGGGACATAGCCCACCCCCTGAAAAAAGCAAAAAGGGACCATAGAATAAAACAAACTAAAATAACAAACCCCCCCCCCACCCTACATCACTGTAATGGCTACGGCCTACCCCACTAAACAGCGTGCCTGTCGCCCAGAGTCACCCGAAATATAGAAGAAAGAGAAAGGGAATAATAACAAAGAAAGAGAAAGGAGAAAGAGAGAGAAGGAGAGGAAAAAGAAGGACAGGAGAGGAGAGGAGCCAGCGATCGAAACATAGAATACTACCCCACCCGCAACAACGGATCACCAATCGAGGTCGAAAAGGACATTGAGAAAAGCCCACACAAGGATGAAAAACAAGAACTAACCAAAATAATGAGGCCTGGAGATGCCATTTAAAAGGGTCCCACAGGTACTCAGGCACAATCACCCCTGTCCACTTTTATGAAGAGTCGAGCTTCCAGACCCCGCCACGGCCGAAAAGCAGAATGATACAGTGGGTCCATACCAGTCAAGGAAGGCCAGTGGGATCTCCGCAAAACACCGTCCCGGCCAACAAGAAGCAACCAGGAGAACTCGGCAGCAGTCAGAATGCAAAAGTACCTCAACGATCCACGTGGCCAAGCACAATATCTGGGCTGTCCAGCACGAAGCAGAGAAATCAGGATGTAGGAAACACTGCAGCATCGGCACCGGGTCCACTTGATCCCATAGAATCAAACACCCAGCTGGAGATCCCAGCACAGCAGCCGGAGAAGTTTCAACCATTACAATTCGGGAAGACGACACCGCGTCACAAAATGGCGGAGCAGCCATGGCGGCGATCCGCGACTCCAAGTCTCGGCATTTCAAGGACAGGTCGATCCCCAGAGCAGCCAGGGCAGACAAGACAGCACTCCGAGTAGGGGCCGCCCGAATCAAACGAGGGCTGGAGAGAACAAATGCAGCAACTTCCCTGTCTCCAGGAGAAAGACTCTCCGAGGGGCCATCCGCCATCTTAAGCACAGCGCCCGCCGCCATCATCGTGGGCGCCTCCAAGTCCACCAGGAGCACCGGCGGCCCCAGGGCACACAACCGATCCGCGGCGGATGGCGCTCGGCGGAGAAAGGAGAGTCACCAGAAGAACGGGCGTGCTCCCCACAACACTCGGGGGGAGCCCAGCACCGGACCCCGGGCGGGACAAGCAACAGGAGTGGGCTACCCACTTGAGGGGTGCCGGACAGCGCGGCTTCTCTTCTTCGGGCCGGCAGGCAATCGGACATACGGGGTGGCCCACCCGCGGGGGTGGGTCCGCTCCAGGGCTTCCGGCCCGCGGCTCTCAGGCTCCCACCATCGGGTCTCTCCACCGGTTCCGGACCGCCGGCACTCCGAACATCTCCGGGCAAGCACAGCACTCGAGGCCCCGGCGTCAGGGCCGGGAAGGCCAGCAAGGCGACAAGGGCAGAACGCCGAAATGACTGCACGCCAGAGCCCCGGACAAGGATGGTAAGTGAAGGCTCTTCCTTGGTGACCAAATTCGAAACACCCCGAACAGGATGAAATACAGGATAGGTGGCGGGGAGGAAGGGATCACGGAGCGAGGCGGTTATGCGACTGTTCCGATCGCCATCTTGGCTCCTCCCCCTGCAATCCGGATTGTTGACCAAATTTTATGTATTCTCTTAAAAGCGGATTCAAGTGCTGTTCAGGATTTTTAACATACAACACCATGTCATCCGCATAAAGCGAGATGTGTATGGGCCGTGAGGGCATTTGAAGTGCAGAGTAGTGATGGTGTTGCCGGATTTTACAAGCCAGTGGCTCCAGGATTAGCGCAAATAGCATCGGTGAGAGGGGGCAACCCTGCCGAGTACCCCGGCATATCTGAATGGGTTCCGAAATGTACCTGTTCACTCTGATGCGTGCAGTTAAGTTTGTGTACAGCATCGATATCCATCCTAGAAAGATCTGCGGAAATCCCATACGCACCAGGACTGCTTGAATAAAGGGCCAGCCAATAGTATCAAACGCCTTAGCAGCGTCAAGTAACACTGCCACAGCCTTCGTCTCAGGAGCCAGATAATGCGCCAAAGCAAATAATGTGCGGGTGTTATGTGTGGTGGCCCTATCAGGGATGAATCCGGATTGATCGGGCCTTATTAACAGGGGCATAAGTGGTTTCAACCTATCTGCCAGCAGACTAGCTATGATTTTTGTATCTACATTCAATAGCGAAAGGGGGCGGTACGAATCACATTTGTCTTCCTCCTTGCCCGGTTTTAATAGTGTAATGAGCAAGGCTTCCCTCAAAGATGCCGGTAACGTCTGGGCTTCATGTGCCGCCCCATATAGTCGCACCAAGTGCGGGGCGAGCAAGTCAGCATACATTTTATAAAATTCCGTTACGAAGCCATCAGGCCCCGGCGCCTTGTTATTAGGTAAACGCTTAATGGTGTCTGTGACTTCTTCCACTGTTATAGGG
Organism: Lissotriton helveticus; assembly: GCF_964261635.1. NCBI lineage: Eukaryota > Metazoa > Chordata > Amphibia > Caudata > Salamandridae > Lissotriton > Lissotriton helveticus. The sequence continues at coordinate 1,289,235,476 of NC_136068.1, forward strand.
CGCTCTAAGTATTTCCTATGCCCATCTGCTAGCCATGCTATCTCTACATCCTCCATATACGCCAGTAAATCAGCCTGCGAGGGCGACGGGCGTGCCTTGTATAGCGTGCCATATGCGTTCATAAATTCTTTCAGTATTCCCTTGACATCCGTAATATCACCTCTCCGGTTTTAGTACAAATGGACGCTATATTTTGCGGTGTTTTACCTGAGCATATTTTAGCGGCCAGTTCCCTGCCCGGCCTGCCCCCCTCACCATATCGCCTAGCAGTCGCCCGCTTAGATACATACTGAAGCTCGTCTGTTGCAAATTTGTTATGCTCCGTCAGCAGCACCTGAATGTCTCCCAGCACTTTAGTGTCTCCTGTCTGGGTATATGTCTGTTCTAGTGCTTGAATGGCCTTTTCTCGTGTGTACAGTTGCTGTCGGATATCTTTGAGGATGCCTGAGGTTGTACTAATACAGACTCCCCTAATCGTAGCCTTAAAGGCCTCCCACAGCAAACCCGGATCCTCAGTTGTCGGGCAGTTCAGGTCAAAATAATCTACTATTGCCTTATGTATTGTGGTAACATATACGGGGTCTCACAACGCAGCTGCATTGAAGCGCCAAGTGAAGGGTGGTGGGTCATACCGTGGGATAACAACTTCCAGCATTACCGGGTTGTGATCGGATAGTGTTCGTGGTAAGTGTTTGATATCTACAACCCATGTAAGTACTTCCGGCGTACCCAGCCAGTAGTCCAGCCTGGACCAACTGTTGTTCGCCGCGTTAATGTGTGTCGCTGTAGCCCCCCCTGGGTTACTCACTCTCCACAAATCCACCATCCGCAGGTCCTCCATAGCATCCTGCAGCATTGTCCTGGCATTCCCATGCTGTTCCAATGTGTGTGTAGTCCTGTCTAGAGTGTCCTGCAGTGTCACATTAAAATCGCCCCCCCATATTACGTGATCCGCCTGTAGGTCAGTGATGGTGTGCCATACATTACTGAAAAACCCCGGGTCATCTACGTTAGGGCCATACGTGTTTACCAACAATATCCTCTGTCGTCTAACCGTGCCTGCCACAACAACGCTTCTCCCATCTGTATCTCTGTGTATGCCTGTAATCTCAAAGTTTGTCCCCTTCCGTATTAAGATGCTCACCCCCCTAGAGTAAGATGAGTAGTTCGAGTTGGTTACAGATTCCGCCCATTTAGTGCCTAATGTGGATGTGCCGTCTCGTGCCAAGTGTGTTTCCTGTAAGAAAACGATGTTAACATTTAATCGGTCAAAATAAGCAAACATCTGCCTGATCTTTTTCGGGTTGCCCAGACCCCGCACATTCCAAGTGAGGAATTTCAGCGCACAATTACGTGACATGAGTATGTGTGTGGATGGCAACTATACACGCCAGATGTCGAGTCCGCTTCCAATGGTGTGGGTCCGCTGTGCCACATAACACAGAAATCAAAAGCAACAATAGTATAGGTTGACTGAAAACATTATCCGCATGGTATTTCATGACTAAGGAGTTCGCCATGCTTCTCAGACACAGAGGTTGTAGCTGAATAGACCCAGGATTCCCCGCCCTCCCCCCACCCACTTTAGCACCCAAACTTTGCCAAAGCCATCCCTGAACAACTTTTAACTTTTGTAGAAAACATGTCTCGGGGCGCACCCTCAGGGGGGTGTCACCAGGTTCACACATCTCCATCCACATGGTGGATGTGGACAGACGCTTGCGTGAGCATCTATGTAATACACATGTAAATCCTTCTCTAACCCTCAATCCACCTAATAAAAAACAACGGTGATTATAGGGTGCAAACATAGTCCTTCAGACCCACCACACCACTGTGTCATAAATCAGCAGATATTCGGAACCGTGCGACATACATTACTCATGAAGCTAGATAAGCAGATCGATGACTGACGCAGACAAAGTGTCTGCCAGAGTCAGCTCTCCAGATACTCACATCCTGCCTGTTCCTTCAGCGGCATACCATTATCAAGGACTGCACTCACAGTAAGTTTGTAAGTTCACCGCCATGCCACTGTCTATGACATTCACAGTCGCCGTGTCACGTAGTAGTCCCTACAGTTGGCTGGAGCTGCTGCTAGCTGATGTCTTTCTCGTGAGTTCCATAGCTCAGTCTCGCATTGCCCTGAACAGAGTCAATCATTCCACGTCACTCGTCGGTTCATTTCGATCTTGAGGTTTCCTTCGCTTCCCTTGCTGCTTGATATATTCCTGTGCCGCCTGCACTGTCTGTAGTATAACCGGTTTCCCGCCATTGGTGATTTTGAGTTTCGCCGGGTATAGCATGGCGTACTCCAAACCAAGCTCTCTCAACTTCTTTTTCACCGAAGCGAATTCCTTTCGAGCCAGTTGTACCGCCATGGTGTGATCGGGATAGAACTCCAGAGTGTTCCCCTGATGGGTGATCTTACCCATTTCTCTGGCCAGCCGTAGGATCGTGTCTCTATCCCTGTAATTGAGCATGCGGGCTATGATCATGCGCGGGGCAGCGCCAGGCTTCGGTACAGGCGCCAGTGAACGATGCGCACGCTCCACCAGGAACACTGAGGACAGTTTTTCGGAGCCAAAGATCTCTCTCACCAGCGTCTCGATATAGGTCTCCATTTTCCCCATGCTGGTGGATTCCGGCAGACCCGAAATCCGGACGTTATTGCGTCTGGACCTAGCTTCCTGGTCCTCCACCCTTGCTCGTAGGCTCTCCACTGTCTTTTCCAGGCCACCACAGGTCTTTGACGTGGTTCTGTGGTCATCCTCCACCCTCGAAATCCGCTGTTCTGCTTCCACAATGCGCTCGTCATGTTTTTCAATTTTCGCCGCCATATTGTCCACCCTCAGCATCACATTATCCAGTTTGCCATTCATCTCCTGCAGGCTCTGCTGGATCGCTCGCAACACTGACTCCATGCCCGTGCCTTCCGTCAGCTCTTGGCCGCCTTCCGCTTCAGGGTCCGTCGCGGTATTTTTGACCTGTTTCCGAGTTTCAAACTGGAGCTTGGTTTGTTGCCTGTCTGGTTTCCCCATGTCGTTGTGTAGCTTCGGTGAGGTGTGTCCGGACGTCCTTGGGCTGCTAGCCGTCGCTGTATTGGCGGTGGAATTGGCGCGATGTGCTGATGTTGCAGCCCCCCACCTTGCTGTGCGCGTAGTCATCGGCCGGTTGATTCGTTTGTGGGTGCTGCTGGGCCCGCGACGGTATTGCGTCTTATAGGGTCAATGGTCGCTGCTGTCTGGGGACCGTATGGGGCACATGAGTGACGAGGCACATCACCCCAGCACCACCCGCTGAAGAGATACTCTCCCCGGTCCCGGTCGAGTGATTACGCTGTTAGGGCCAGATCACGGAGATCAGTGGCGCAGCCCCAGGCGTCACTCACAGCGTGCACTCCTCTCACCCTGTGCGAGCTGCAGTTCTCCTCGTGTACCTCGCGGTCACTGACACAGGCACGCTGTCCAGGGGTCCGTTATGCAGCCCGGCCAGCAACAAGGACAGGGAGCCCTCCACTCATATACACACCCAGAGGCACTCACATCCGCCAGGCAGCGAAAAAATGCGCCACAGTGTCCGCTTCGCTTGTCCGCCGCTGCCGGTCATATGCGTTCCAAGGGCGCCGCCATCTTGTCCCTGCTGGAACGCACAGCAAAGCACAGCGCCTCTGCACCTAGCCCGGTCCCCGATCTCCCCACAGCCCCGCATGGAGTCCGATACCTCCAATTCATGCAGCGCCGGGCAGGCTCTTGATTTTAATTCACTTGCTCGTCCCGTAGGCGCAGGTCCGCCGATCCTCACGAGCGGCCATTTTGGAGCGCCTCTGTCGGCATTTCGCTTTTCGGGTCGGAACCTCTCCTCACAGCCCTTGTGGTGTCACCTCCATGCCACGGTGACGTGGGTCCCGAGTTCCGACGCCGAATTCTCGGTTTATTACGGCGGTAGCAGGGGATTGAAGGGGTCAAAGGCCGCTAGATCCGCGCCCGTCCGGCGGAGCTGACACATTAGCCAGCCATTCCACAGTGCGCCCTCTAGCGCCCCCCCTAGATGACAATATTTGGATGTAAATCAAATGTATATAGGGGAACCCTAGATGACATCTCTTTCAGCCTTTGTGGAGACAAGGGTTGACAGAGCTCCTGTGAGAAAGGAATTCTATGAGTTAAGATAAAAACCAGGGGTCATCTCTCACTATTCTGCAGCCAAGAATAAACAATGTATGCTGGAACAAACTCTCATGAGAAACTTTTTCTGCTGCTTTAAAAGGCATGGATGTCTGACAGCTGGTATTGTATACATTTGGCAAAGCCACACTTTCTAACTGTTACCTACTTATATTTATGCTTATTATAGATTACATTTAATCTGAATGTGCATACCTCGTTAGAAATACGCATTTTTGTCCATCTGTAGGTCTTATATTTCAAAGCACACAAAATGATGGACGGAATGTTGCACAATGGCAAAACATTCACCCCCAGTCACAGATCTGGGTTTAATCCATCGTTTTTCTGCTCACCAAGCCACCCCAGTTCAGACATGGCCATATGCAAATCAGTCTTGGCCCTGTGCCTCATGGGAACAGTCCAGCCCGAACTGCCAAGCCATGTCTTCCCTGGACCGGAATCAAGCATCCTAGGACCGGTTTCTGGCTATCAGCCGTCTTCAGCCAGGATAGCTTGACTCCAGTGGCCTAGTGAGCACGGGACCCACGTCTGGGCATACCCTTCCCACATAGGGTGAACAGCAAAACACACAAAATGATGGACGGAATGTTGCCCAATGGCAAAACATTCACCCCCAGTCACAGATCTGGGTTTAATCCATCGTTTTTTGCTCACCAAGCCACCCCCTTTTGTACCGCTTTTGGCCGCCATAAGTGTGGCAGGGTATGCTCAGACGTGAGTCCCTTGCTCACTTTGTCTGAACTGGGGTGGCAGAGTGGGCTAAAGAACAGTGATGGATTAAACCCAGATCTTTTGACTGGGTGTGAGTGTTTGATTGGTTCAGATGCTCCGTCCATCACCACCCTCTTTTGTACCGCTTTGTTCGCCATAAGTTGGCAGGGTATGCTCAGATGTGAGTCCCTTGCTCACTTTGCCACTGGATTCAAGCAAGCCTGGCTGAAGACAGCTGTAATGCCAGAAACCGGTCCTAGGAAGCTTGAATCCGGTCAAGGGAAGGCATGGCTTGGCAGTTCGGGCTGGGATGTTCCCATCAGGCACAGGGTCAGACTGATTTGCACATGGCCATGTCTGAACTGGGGTGGCAGAGGGGGATAAAGAACAGTGATGGATTAAACCCAGATCTTTTGACTGGGTGTGAGTGTTTGATTGGTTCAGATGCTCCGTCCATCACCACCCGTTTTTGTACCGCTTATATTTCCAAGTACATCTTACTTAATTCCTGGGCCTACCGACAGCTGTGAACTGTGGCAGCTGGCGGGGACAGGGAGCTTTTGTGTTTGTCTATCTCATCCTACATCTTCAGGATTGTGATGGTTGTGGCGTTGGGGTTTCTGAAACTGTGACCAAAGGTGCTATCAGTAGTACTCTGTACCATCTCAGGCCTTTAAGATTGGGAATACTCAAACAATAGGCTCCCTAAACATTGGTAAGAAGTAGCATTGCTTCTCTGTCAACTTGCATGTCTTCATGAGGAAAATGTCTCTAGTGTTGCAGTTGCTGATACAACAGTCTGTGGTTCCATGATTGTTCTGTACTGCCCCATATCTCAGCAAGGATGTTATTCTTGATATATTGATCAGTGACTGTGTCATTGCTCGGCCTTGTCCTATATTTTCCCTAGAAAAAAGTTTCTAGTGCTGAGGTTCCTGATACATTGGTTCAATTATTTCTCTGTGCCATCCAGGTCTTCATGAGGGAGAAGGCTCATCAGATGCTGGAGAGACGATGGAATCAGACACAGAGCTGGGCCATCATCACCATACAGAAGAACCTGAGAGCGTTCATAAACCGTAAGAACTTCCAGGCCTTCCGCAAGAAGATCACGATCATCCAGGCTCATATCCGGGGCTACCAAGCAAGGTGCGAGGCAATCCTTTACTGGACACCAAGGCTCTGACTGAGGAGTTTTTCTTTGCTGCCAGAAACCTTGATGCTTATAGGATAGGCCCAAACCCACAGTTTAAGGGTTTCAAGCTGAACTGTAGGGCCGCTGTAAAAATGTTAACTTAAAAAATGCTGTGATTTCACAAGCCACGTGATACAGGGTGAATTATTTATGATTGCGGACAGTCTCAATGGATAACTGGGTAGCCATAGAACTTGACTCGAGTGTTCATAGTAGCATTCATGGACATAAGCAAGCTTAAAGATTGTGCATCGAGAGTGATTGACAATGTTTGAAGAGAAAGCCTCAGCGTTACTGGCTTTTTTAAATATTTTATTTTAATTATTGATTGAGTTGGTATGCCCTTTGAGCTGAAGCAATAAACAGACCAACATTTTCAGGGGGTTGTCTACATATTGATAAAGTGATGATACCTGATGATGAGTAATGAAATATAGACAAAGGCAGTACTGCACACTCCCAGAATATTACAAAGTATTCCTAACGCATTCGTTAATTGCCTTTCCCAAGAGTTGTGAGGATTATTAGCTTTAAGGGACTTTGAGATTTAGTAGGTGTTTTCATGGATGTGCATGAACTCCACGTGGGAGGAGGCGGATCATGTAGGTTTGAGTACTGCCAGCAAGTTGTGGTTGACCAAGTGTAGTGACTGTGCCTGGGTGCAGCTTGTAAAAGCTGAGAGGCTTGTGAAAATCTGAGATAAGGAGAATGGACATTTATTGCTTTGAACAGTAGGTGCGTCAAGAAGTTTGCCTTAGGATGCACATACAGCCATCCTGCTCAGTGTTTGTGGAATTACATAAGCACATGTATCTGAATTGTTGTGAAATTGTTTGGTGTAAGGGAAAAATACCTTGGAATTTGCACTTGCACTCTGTTTTAGCAGGCTACCCTAATCATAACCAGTAAAAGTAACTTAGTAGAGGTTGGGTGAATTTTTCTAGTGTTTAGCAGCTGGAACCTGACAGCTTTAAACAGTGATAAAAGGGTCCAGTTCGTGCTAGGGTTGAATTGCATGCTAAGGTTGGAGAAAGGAGAAAAGTTGGAAGGAGAAAAGCTGGTAGTAGCATTAAAGGGGGCTAGTGCAATGGCACTAAAGTAAATAATCTTTGTCTTTGAGGAGTTTAGGATAAAGGAGGAGATGGCCCTCCTGTGCCAGGTGACTGTGAAGCAGCTTGCAATTTGTGTTTTATGGTGGAGTGTAAAAGAGAGAGAGAAAGACCTGAGTGACCTCAATGTAGCGTTGATATGGAAAGATAGCAGAAGAGATTTTGTTGCTGAAGAATATAGTGTGGATGGACAATAGAAGGGGGCGAGGACTAAGCCTTTGAGTGAGCTAGTAGCGTAACTAGCACTAGGGCTCAAAGAAGGAGCAGCTGGAGAATCCCTCCAGTGCTACGCCTGCGGTTCCTAAGGAGACTTGGGTTAATGCAATGGTCGGGTGGTAATTTATTCTAAGAATTCTAGGAGGATGAGAATGGGAGAGAGAGAGTTGTGGTGAAAAGAGGCAAATAACTTACTCATCTAAAGCCATCTCAGTGCATTGGAGCTAATGAAACTGTTAGAAGCGGCTGTCTCTAGTTGGCAGAGGTATACACTTCTGACAAATAGGGACACACCTTTTCTAGTCAGGGCAAGGGGATCACACACTTAGATAACCCCTGCTCACCCCCTTGGTAGCTTGGCAAAGCAGACAGGCTTATCTCAGAGGCAGTGCGTTAAGCATTGATGACCACATACAGTAATAAAGTGAATACACTACAAATGGACACGACACAGTAGTATTATAAAAATAAGGATTTTTATATAAGGCTTAGCACTAGACCAAATAACGACAAAATATACCACAGTCTTAATAAATACTCTTGGAAGGAAAAATAATAGTTCAAGCACGGTTTCTTCTTAGCACAAAGTCTTTAGTATCAAAAGCAACTCTTCTTCTTTAAAACACAGTTCTTGGCAACAATGTAACCCACACGGGAGTCACACGACGTCGAGGCAAAGTTACTCCAAAGGTTCGGCGTCGACCGCGAGGAGCGCTACGTCGAGCCCGGAGTCGCACAGACCCCAACAACACAGTACCTTGGAAAAGTGAAGCACTCGATGATCAGCGGCGTCGAGATGTCCGGCGTCGCGTCTTCGGCGTCGATCGGGCCTCGGAGTCGGGGCGATCTGCAGCGGTGTCGACCGAAGTCAGGCAGGAGCAGCGCTCACGAGATGAAGCAGGATACGGCGTCGTCGATGTCTATGTTGCAAGAGTGAGCAGCGCTCACGGCGTCGAGAGGGCTCGATGTTGATGCGATCAGCAGCGGCGTCGACACAGGGTCACTTGGAGCTGGAGCCGAACTCACTACTCACTGGCGTCGTTGCTGGCGCCGATCGGGCCCGGCGGCCGGCGTCGAGGAAGCGGGACACTGGAGCCGTTACTCACGATGTCGAGCTGAATTCGGCGGCGTCCGTCGGCGTCGAGATTGCTGGATTCTTTCAGAGGTGCTGGATTCACAAGTTCCAGCAAACAGCACTTTAAGCAGATGAAGTCCTTTAGCCCTGTGACTTCAACAGGAGACTGGGACTCTTCCAGCCCTTGGAGATTTTCTTAGCAAAGATTGAGAGTACACACACAGTTCCTCTCTCCTGGTTCCTTGGCAAAAATAAAGAAGCAATGCAGGATTCCCCCAACAAACAGCACTCTGGCAGAAGGGGTAGGCAGTCCTTAGATCAGCAGGCTTCTTGTCCTTGGTTCAGGTTTCCTTGTCAGAAGTGATCTAAATTCTTGGTTCAGGGGCCCTTCTCTTATACCCCTTTTTGGCTTTGATCCCTTTGTCCATGCAGGGGAATTTCCCCCCATCTTGGGTTTGTTGTGGGTGTTGCCAGGCCGAAGCACCTGGCCAATTCACTGTGCAGGGCAGAGTCTTCAGCCGCCCAGCAGGAGCGGAGCCAGCATTGTCACTGGCAGGGGCAGGGCCATCAGTTGCCCGGCAGGAGGTGGGCCAGGAAAGTCCCAGGCAGGCACAGAGTCATCAGTCGCCTGGCAGGGGGGCGGAGCCATCATTGTATCAGGCAGGGCAGGCTATCAGGAGCTACTCTTCCCCTACTCTCAATGCAAATGCCCCACTCACCCCACACTGACTCATTCAGACCTCTGGAGCCACCCAGCTCCTGTCACACGCACACCAGAACCAGCAGAGACCGGTAGACAGTTAGACAAGAAAATAGCTACTTTCTAAAAGTGCTATTTTCAAACACAGAGTCCAAAAACCATCCACACAAACGGATGAGTTCAGGGATACCAAACTCGACATTGCACCATGCTCCCCGTGCCCGCTAGGATTATAGCATTAATAATCCTGGCAGCCCATTCTAACTGATGGAGAGCAGGTTACCTTACACTAGTGAAAAACTAATATGGCTGTAATTCACTATTAGGACATGCCAACCTTGTCAGGCTTGTCCTACCTTATGCTTACAATGCACCCTGCCCGTGGGCCTACCATAGGGGTGACTAACATGAAGTTAAGGGAAGGTTTAGGGACTGGCAAGTAGGTGTACTTGCGCAGTCTGCGTGACAGTACCAGACTGCACGGGGTCTAGCAATGGTAGACCTTCAGACATACTTTTACTAGGCCGCTCTTGTGGGTGGCACAACACGTGCTGCAGGCCCACTAGCAGCATTTGTATTTACAAGCCCTGGCACTCCTGGTGCACTCTACTAGGGACTGACAGTAAACCAAATAAGCCAAACATGGAATTCAATCAATACAGCAATTTCACACAGGGAGCACTTGCACTGTGGCACTGATCAGCAGTGGCACAGTGCCCAAAGCATTTACCAGCAAAAACATCGTAAACAGAGGAGGCAAACAGAAAAAATGGAGGAGAGACTCATGCCAATTATGCCAGGTCTAACACGTGTCCCCTCCAGCTGAAATGTGGGGAGAACTACCCTTACCCTAGGGAGTCCTCATCACTAAGGCGGAAAAATCTGGACAGGCCATCAGCATTGGCGTGATCTGTGCCAGGGCGGTGTTCCACCGTGAAGTCCATCCCCTGTAGGGAAATGGACCACCTCAACAGTTTTGGATTCTCACCCCTCATCTGCATCAACCATCTGAGGGGCCTGTGGTCTGTCTGAACCCGGAAGTGAGTCCCAAACAGGTAGGGTCTTAGCTTCTTCAGCGCCCAGACCACAGCAAATGTTTCTCTCTCTATCGCACTCCACCGCTGTTCCCTGGGAAGTAACCTCCTACTGATGAAGGCTACAGGTAAGTCTCGGCCCTCTTCATTCACCTGAGCTAGAACAGCCCCCACGCCATGCTCTGAAGCGTCCGTCTGGACAACAAATTCTTTAGAAAAGTCGGGTGCCTGGAGTATGGGTGCTGTGCACATTGCAGTTTTCAGGGTGTCAAAGGCCGTCTGACAGGCGTCAGTCCAGATCACAAGTCGTGGCTGCTTCCTGGAAGTCAGCGAAGTCAAGGGGTGCACAATGTTACCATAATCCTTGACGAACCTCCTGTAATAACCCGTGAGACCCAAGAAGGCTCTCACCTGAGTCTGGGTTTTGGGCGGTGCCCATGCCAGGATGGTATCAATCTTGGGTTGCAGGGGGGCCACCTTGCCGCTCCCTACTTGGTACCCCAAGTACACCACTGAACCCTGCCCAATCTGGCACTTACTGGCTTTGATTGTGAGGCCTGCTCTGCGCAGGGCCAACAACACTTCCTGGAGGTGGCGCAAGTGTTCCTCCCAGCTGGCGCTGAACACTGCGATGTCGTCCAGGTAGGCGGCACTGAAATCCTCCAGTCCAGCCAAGACCTGGTTGACCAACCTCTGGAAGGTGGCAGGGGCATTCTTCATCCCAAAGGGCATAACCCGGAACTGGTAGTGCCCATCTGGTGTGGAGAAGGCTGACCTCTCTTTTGCCCCATCAGTCAAGGCGATCTGCCAGTACCCAGACGTTAGATCAAACGTACTAAGGTACCGGGCAGCCCCCAACCGATCTATGAGCTCATCAGCTCTGGGGATGGGGTGCGCGTCAGTCTTGGTGACTGAATTGAGTCCTCGGTAATCCACACAGAACCGAAGTTCCGGTGAAGCACCAGGCGCTGCAGCCTTTGGGACCAAGACCACTGGGCTGGCCCAAGGACTGCTAGAGGACTCAACCACCCCTAAGGCAAACATTTTGGAGACCTCCTCCTTGATGTATGCTCTGACCTTGTCAGTCACTCTGTAAGCCTTGTGCTTCACAGGAGTGCTGTCCCCGGTGTCCACATCATGGACACACCACTGAGTGACAGCAGGAATCAAGGAAAACAGATCAGGGAATTGTCCCAACAATTGGCGACAATCCTGCTGCTGTTCAGGGGTCAGTGTGTCAGAGAGGACAACACCATCCACTGACCCATCTTGCTCTTTTGCAGACAGGAGGTCATGAAGAGGCTCACTCTCCTCCTCCATTCCAGCATCTGTAGCTAGGAGCATGCCCACTTCGGACCTTTCTAAGTGGGGCTTCAAACGGTTGACATGCAGGACCCGCAAGGGGTTCCTGGGAGACTTCAAGTCCACCATGTAGGTGACATCGCTCTTTTTCTCCACAACCTCAAATGGTCCAGTCCACCTGTCCTTGAGCGCACAAGGTTCCACAGGGGACATAACCCAAACTTTCTGTCCAGGCTGAAGCTCTACCAGAGTGGCCTTCTGGTCGTACCACCGCCTCATCTCCTCCTGGCTGGCCTCCAGATTTGCCTGAGCAAGATCTCTGAAGCGCCTAGTCTGGTTCCTAAAGGCCAGCATGTAACTGTATACATCCTGGGGAGGTTTCCTGGGAGATTGCTCCCAGCCTTCTTTGACCAGACTCAAAGGTCCTCTTACCGGGTGACCATACAAAAGCTCAAAGGGGCTGAACCCTAGAGACTTCTGTGGCACCTCACGGTAAGCAAACAACAGGCATGGCAAGAGGACGTCCCATTTACGCCTCATTGGTTCTTCAAGACCCATAATCATGCCTTTAAGGGTACGGTTGAATCTTTCAACCAACCCATTACCTTGAGGGTGGTAAGGAGTGGTGAACTTGTAGGTTACCCCACACTCCTTCCACAAAGACTTCATATAGTTGGAAATGAAGTTGGTGCCCCGGTCTGACACCACCTCTCTGGGGAACCCCATTCGGGAAAAAACACCCATCAGTGCCCGTCCCACCACGGGGGCCGTCACTGTTCTGAGAGGGATGGCTTCCGGGTACCGTGTGGCATGGTCCACCAAGACCAGGATGAACCTGTTGCCCAGGGATGTCTTGGGGTCCAGGGGCCCAACAATGTCAATCCCCACCCGGTCAAAGGGGGTACTGACCACGGGAAAAGGTTGGAGGGGAGCCTTCTGCTTCCGCCCGCTTTTCCCACTTGCCTGGCAAGTTTGACAGGTCTTGCAATGGATATCTGTATCCCTACGCATCTGAGGCCAATAAAAATGGGTGACAAGCCTGTCATAGGTCTTGTCCTGCCCCAGATGTCCAGCTAAAGGAACGTCATGAGCCAAACCCAGTAGGAAGGCTCTGAAGCACTGGGGTACCACCAGCACACGGGCTGACCAGGCTCAGCAGCCTTAGGCTTGCTATACAGGAGGTCGTTCTCCCAGTAAACAAAATGTGACCCTGACTGATCACCTGAGGTTTGGGCTGAGGCCTGCTGCCTCATACCCACAAGAGAAGGGTACACTTTCTGTTCTGCACAGAATTCCTCCCTGGAGGGACCACCATCCTGCTGCCAATGGGTCAGCTCGGGCAGGTCTCCCAGTTCAGCAACTTGTTCACCTGTGGGTTCCAGGGCATACCCCTCAAGGTCTGCCTCCTCCTGCACCACGGGATCTACGGGGGACGGTTTCCCGCGCCCCCTGCCTCTTCTCTTCACAGCCGGGTCCTGGGCCATACTTTCAGGCTCCAGAACCCCATCAACACCCTTACTTGCTGTCATGGATCGAGTGGTTGCACACACCCACTCTGGCACACCCAACATTTTCAAATGTGTCTCCCTCTCCACCTTAGCCCAAGGGGAGTCTTCTAAATCATTGCCCAGGAGACAATCAACAGGCATGGCGGGCCTTACAGCAACTTGAAGAGTACCTGAAACTCCCCCCCATTCAAAGGAAACTTGAGCTACCTCACACTCTCTCTGGGAGATGTCAGCAGCTATCACAGGGTAGAATGGGTGGGGAACAACCTGCTCTCTGGACACCAAGTGACACTTGACAGCTGTCACACTCGCTCCGGTGTCTCTGAGAGCTTCCACTCTATGGCCATTAATGGTCACCCACTGCCTATATTTCTTAGTGTTACTAGGCAGTGGGGGTGGAGGGACCAATTCCATGTCTCCTAGAGAGACCAGGGACATCTCTGCGGGACCCTCCCCACCATGGGCAACCATCTCCTCCCCTCCCAGGGCTACACTCGCCAACTGACGGGGGGCGGCATGGGGTGGTGCACTAGAGTTCTTCAAGGGACACTGGGGATCATAAAACCGGTGTCCCACCTGCTTACAAGCGAAGCAGGTCATTGGGCCCCTACGAACAGGTTTACCTGTCGGGGCCTCTGATTTCTTCTCTGGGGGAGGCTGGGAACCCTTCCCTTGGTTCCCTTGGGGATTACTTTGGGGCCCTTTCTGGAACTCCCTCTGTTTACCCTTGTCCCAATGTGGAAAAGTAAATTTTGCCATGTTGTATGTGCCTACGTGTTCCCCATGTTATGTCATATGTGCATGATCGATATGCATGTATTCCCCTCTGATCGATTAACGACGCAATTACAGTTGTGTCCATCTCTAGTATGTCAGTTTTCAGTCCTCGTGAATACAACGAATATTAGGCCTATGCAAAGCTACGTTGCCACGTTTTACAGTGTGCACGTTAATTCATTGAATTGTCCCCGTTTCTAGGCCTCAAAAGGGCCCGGACTCAGATTTAGCTCCTGTTTCCTGAACTCTCCGAGGAGCGATACAGCCCCCACCTGTATCCCTGACCCTTCACTTACTTTCATGCCTCGCAGTGCCCGGCTAGGCCTGGCTCTGCCTCCCAGTCTGCCAAGAGTATGTTATGTTTCTAGTTATCAGTCCAGCCCTCCTTCTCTGCATTCCTAAGCTACTGAATCGCATCAATAGTTTCCGTCATGGTCTAGCCTTTGTGTCTCCATGTAAGAGAAATACTGTATTAATATTCATAGAATATTCCTCGCACACGAACTACATGTAGAATAATGCATGCACCAGTCTTAATGTCTGTTAGCCTTTACCCTGATAACCTTTGGATTCTATCAACATGTACTCTAAACACCAGATACTAGATATGCCTAGGTACATGTCGCTCTGACCCTCCAGACTTTCGTCTCCTCTTCTAGCGCAGAAGTCATAGCCCCCAGTTCCTCCTGGTAACACGTCATTGTCAGTTTGCGCGCACCACTAGGTTAAAGGTCCCAGCTGCTCAGGTAGCCCCCTCCATGTTTCCGCCCCTTTTATGACATATTCTGTTACGTTTACATCACATGTCTATGTATACGCCCTGTACACGCCTTCTTGTTACATCATGTTGCCCTTATCTTTCGCGACTGCTACAAACCCCGCCTACTGCTACGCCTACTATATTGAATGTAATGTATTCTGTTTAACTATAAATATTGTGCACTGTTATTAAAAGTTAGCCTATTCCTGCCCCCGGCAGCTGCCATCCTATTCCCGTACAGGCTGTCCTGTTCCTGTCCTTTATGCTTGATTAAAGCCTGTCAACTCCAGCTACCTCGAATCTTGACTCTTATTTATTGAGCTACCTGTTTATTGATTATAGTCAAAAATAGATCCGGTAATTAATTATTTATTTACCACATAATGGCGCCCGAATAGGGACTTGCCCTTTCCCCACGCGCCGGAGAAGCCACGCAGGCCCCCTGATCCTCTGCAGCCGTGATGGAACCATACCGGCCACGTGCAGATATTTCTGCTTCAAGTATCCCTCAGGCCCACGGAGGAGACGGAGGTTGCGGTCCAGCGTCCAGACGAGGCGGTGGAGGAACGTGGCGAGTCCCGACCAGAGCCCAAGCCGAGAGTCCAAGGTCCGAGGTATCCGGAGGCCCACCTGTAACTGAAGTCCGAAGTTCGTCCGTCCGTCGTCGTAGCAGTCCAGTCCAGTCCGAGGCCTTCCGTTCTTGCTGCCCAGTGAGTACCATTGCTGGGGTAGTATCTAGACAGGGTCAATTAATTTGTCTCTGGTCCGTGGGTTTGGGTACACAGATCCAACACGAAGTGTCCACCTAGGTGGATGCGGGTCCTGACGTGTCTCTTTATGAGACCGGTAAGTTTCGTACTGTTTTAGCAGTGCATCTAGTCATTCCAGTAAGTTCTGTTCTGTTCTCGAGAAATTCATGTGTTTCTGTTTTCAGTATTCCAGGTAGTATTCTGTCCGAACTGTTATTTTAAATGTTATTTCATGTGTTTTCAATGTTGTGGTATGAGTGATTTGTTTTCAAGTTATTATTGTGTTTATCGTGTATTGTATTTGTGTCCAGATTCCAGTCTAAGTCATGCCTCTGTTCTCGAAGTTACGTCAGTTAAAAACCAGGAAAGGTCTGCTCGAAGAAGCAGTTCCTGTCCCGCCTAGGGACAGTCCAGGTCATTTTATGTATCATAAGCATGGCATAAGTGCCATATTATATCTAGACTTATGGGTCGAGTATACTAAAGATCTAGAAGAGAAATATAGATGGCCTGTATCAGGTACATGGGATGCCGAGTGCATCATGCGAGTAGAAGAAGCATTATGGAAAAAGAAATCCAGACAGTCCCAGAAAGATGCCATCGAGTTATGGCGCAAAGAATCTCATAAAAGAACCGAAAAAGAAATCAGAAAGTCAGAATTAAGTAGAGAATCCTCAGAAAGAGCCCAAGAAAGGGAATTAATCGAAGTAGGTGAACGAGTTAAAGCCGAACAGTCAGACAGACAGAGAAATGCCCTTATTAAGGGTATGTATCCTCTTCTTGCCGAGGGCTTGCCAAAAGCAACCCCGGAAGCACCATGTAATTTTCCGCCGACATTGGTTCCGATTAAGCTACGTCACAAACCGACCGCAGCTGATATTTTTCTCTCGTCCTATTTGGACGACACAGTCCCAGAATATGCAAATCCTGTTCCGCCAGCTCCTGTAAATAATGTAATTCCTGGTTCTCCAGCCACCGGGGCACCTGTTACAGCACCTGTTACGGTACCCCCGGTCCAGCCCGTAGTACAAGTACCCGCTACATCGGTCACTCTGCCAGCACGAAGAGTATCAGTCGACGATTCTAGTATAGGGGCCGCGGGGGGAGGTCCTCCTGGTACCCCGCCGCCACACAAACGTGTAACGTTAGTCGAGTTACATGAACGTGCGTTACAGCGTACGCCCAAATATCAGTCCGTTGCAGATATCAGACGAGCTCTCACCGAATGCCGTTATGATCCAGTCCCAGGCGATGATAATATGGTTATATATTCATTGCGTGTAAGACGGGTGACCGAGTATTTGGACACCCTACCGAATATGAAAGAAGATCTAGACAGAATATATCGTTTCATCCGTACAGGAGAAGATCCAGTAAGTATTGGCGAAATCATGTCTCTAAGGAAAGCTGAGACTCAGCTCATGCTATTAAAGTTTTTAATTAATTGTTTAATAAGGGAACAAGATTGTCCGACTAAAGATCCGATCGAAATGAGAATCCTGACAAAGTGGAGTGATCATATAGCCGAGGGAAGACACAAGACACTCAGTAGTATAGAGAGTATGTACAAGAAAATTCGTAAGGAAATAATAAGGTTACACGAGAAACGCAAAGCAGCACAAGTGTCCGAGAAAGAAGACAACACTGATACTGAAGAAGTAGAAGACGAGAATACCGCCAGAATAGCGTATGTAGGTAAATCTAGACTTCCAGACCGACATTCACGCCTAGAACACAAGAAAGTTTTTCCCCTTCCAGCACTAGAACAAGGGAATCTTGAACAAGTATTTCAAGCTACCGATCACATTCTGAAATCACGTATCGGTTATAGTGAACTTAGCACCATGCATGAACAAGAACTAGCCCGATCAGCAGTCCGATGGATTACTGATTCTACCACTTTTCCAGATGAAATAGTGGCACAAATGTTTCTGAAACTGCCCCCAGCCGAGCAGCGACTGGTGGGTATGTATATGATCCAGCACCTCATTACACTGTATGAGGGACAACATTCTGATCCAGGTCCGTTACATGATGTTCTGAACGAGTTGCTCCAGTATAGATGGAAAGGTCTAGGTACCGATTTAATTAGCGTCATTCTAGAACAGCGCCACAAATATAGAACGTTTCTGAATCCGCATTTTGCTCACGTCTCACCCCCAGAAAGTAAACCATTTTACATAGATAGACAGAATCCGTTACGAGAAGTACATCCAGTTAGGACAGCGGGTGGTGAAATGCAACGAGTATTTGTTTACACCCCTATCACCAAGATGGAACTCTTAGAGATGAAGAAATTAATTCCTTGTCACGACAAAGATCCAGCAGGGTTCCATCGAGAATTAAAAGACATGCTCCGTATGGGAGAATACACGTATCCAGATGTCATTAAAATGCTAAAGGTCCTGTTGCCCGCAGGGGTATATGAAAAACTCAAGGAAAAAGAATGGGAGGTGGGAGAGAAAAAGATTGATTGGACAGCTCTAGAAGCTGAAGATAAAATACGAGTACCAGGTACCGGTCTTGGGGACAAATGTAAAGAATTGCCCGAGTTATTGATACAAGTTTTGCCAAGGTTATTATCCACGAAAAAGGAAGATTGGGATGCAATCTCAGCATGTAAACAGAAACAGGATGAAGACACTAGTGATTTCTATTCTAGATTTGAAAAATGTTTTATTATTAACAGTGGTTTGAAGACAGGTAGCGAGTCATACCCTCATCTTTTTGTTACTAAACTAGTCGAGAATTCAAGCCCACAAGTTAAAAATCGAGTTTTGAAAGTCGAAAGTACCTGGCAAGCTAGTACCCCGTCACAAATGCTTCAAATGCTCCAGTATCACCAGAACAGAATCAGGGAAGAGCAAGAACACGAAAGGAGATGTATGAAAGACACGAAAATGAAAGTACTAGTTGCACAATCTGTTCCACAAGACAGTCAGAAGAGGGGTCCGAATCAAGCCAGTCATCCTGCAGCTCCCGTTAAAGGGACATGCCATTATTGTAAACAGCCAGGTCATTTTATAAACGAGTGTGCAGTTCTGAAACACAACATAGCTACTGGTAAGACTAAAGAAAGACCACGTCCGCCTAGACCAGAACAAGTCTCACAGACTTCTCAGTCACCACAGAATGCACAACAGACAGTTCCAGCACCGCAGCCTATCGCTGCAACACAGCATGTTACACAGCAAATGTACCAGTATGCTCAGACAGAGTATCCAGAGTATCAACAGTATTCATGAAACAGCCTAGAGAGGGAGGTAGGCTTGCCTCTCATCGAGATACCTGTAGATCAAGAGGGTCCCTATGTGCACAGTCAAGTATTAGGGAAAGACAGAAAGTTTTTGATTGATACAGGGGCAAGTAGGACTACTATCAGTCATGACGAGGTTCCAGGGGCTCCGCTCTCAGGCTCTAGAAATGTTTCCCTTGGATTTTCAGGAAAGCCTATTGTTAACGAGATTTCAAAGCCAGTTACTCTAGAAGTTGGTCCATTGTCCCGAACTACTGATTTGTTACTTACGAAATCATGTCCAGAAAATTTGTTAGGCATTAAAACACTGAAAGAATTAGGAGCAGTTATTTGCTGCTCCCCAGAAGGAATCCGATTGTTTTTAAGAGACTTTAAAGGTCACTATGTATTACGTGATTTTGATCCAAGATTATCCAATGTACCGCAGCATTTATGGGCGCAAGGTCCAACTGATGTAGGTTTTATGCAAATCACACCCCATCGTGTGACTCTCAAGCAAGGTATAGTCTTGCCACGAATCAGACAATACAGATTGCCACCTGAGGCTGTAGCAGCCTTATCCAAAATTATTGACGAGCTTATTGCTCAAGGAGTGGTTGTAGAAACTGACTCCAATGTATGTAATTCTCCTATCATTCCAGTCATGAAACGTACTGATCCAAATGCACCTCCAGTATATCGATTAGTGATTGACCTTTGAGAGCTTAATAAATGTATCATACCCCAGTATCCAGTAGTCCCAGATATTTCATCCCTATTAACAGCTATTGATTCTGAAGCTACATTTTTCACTGTTATAGACCTCAAGAATGCATTTTTTAGTGTTCCCATTCATCCAGACAGCCAGTACCTTTTTGGTTTTTGTTTAAATGGAAGGAGCTATAAATTCACACGAGCTCCTCAAGGTTTCACAGAAAGTCCTAGTATTTACAGTCAAGCACTTAAGAGACAACTAGACAATATTCACATGCCAACAGACACTGCCCTGCTCCAGTATGTCGATGATCTACTGATCACAGCCCGTTCTGAACGTGACTGCGAGCGAGCGTCACTTACAGTTCTGTATTTTCTGGCCGAGCAGGGGCACAAGGTGTCCCCTTCGAAGCTCCAGTTCTGTGTCCAGCAAGTGATCTACTTAGGCCACTTACTGTCCAAGTGGGGTAGGCAGTTGACACCAGACCGCATCCAGTTAATAGCGAGTCTTCCACAGCCCAAGACACAGAAGGAGGTACGAGCTTTTATTGGCCTTACTTCTTACTGCAGACAATGGATTCCTCAGTATGCATTTCTAGCCAAGCCACTGATACAGTTAACGACACAGGAGGCAGCCGTATCGACTGTCCTCCCTTGGACCCAGGAACATACACTTGTTTTTAATGAATTAAAGAAAGCCTTATGCCAAGCACCTGTTCTAGCTACACCGAACTACAGTAAGCCTTTTACACTTTTTGTCACAGAACGTGATGGTACTGCATTATCTGTTCTCACACAAGATCAAGCAGGACAGTACAAGCCCTGTGCTTATTTTTCGAGCACATTAGATCCAGTAGCCCAGGCTCTGCCTGCGTGCCTCAAGTCAGTTGCAGCCACAGCTCTAGCAATCAGACAAAGTGATTCCATAGTGTTAGGACACTCCCTGACAGTACAAGTTCCACATTCCGTGGAAGTTCTTTTAAACCGAACACAGACACAGCACTTGACAATTGCACGTTTAACAGGTTATGAACTGACACTGTTCCAGCCACACATAGAAATCAAACGCTGCAACATTCTGAATCCTGCTACACTGTTGCCATCAGTTACTTCAAATCCTGCCACACATGACTGTGTGGAAGTCATTAATACTATGACTAAGCCAAGACAAGATCTGACAGACCTTGCATTACCTAATCCCGACCTGACACTTTATGTGGATGGTTCATGTATGAGAACTAGTACAGGAGAACTAGTAGCCGCGTATGCAGTGACTACTGAAACCGAAGTAATAGAAACGCACCGTATTGACACCCTGTCTGCTCAAGCCGCAGAGCTAGTCGCTCTGACCCAAGCCTGCATACGTGCCAAGAACCTGAAAGTAAACATATACACAGATTCACGTTACGCATTCGGAGTCGTACACGACTTCGGAGTACTCTGGCAGGAGAGAGGTTTCATGACTTCTCATGGAACCAAGATTCAGCATGGTCTCCTCATTCAAGCTCTGTTAGATGCAATACATTTACCGACAGCTATCGCTATCATGAAGTGCAAGGCACATACGAAAGTTACTGATATCATTTCCCAAGGTAACGATCTAGCAGATCGAACAGCCAAGCTTACAGCTCAGACAGCAGACATTCCAGTTAACAAGACACAGACATCAATTCCAGAACAAACTACCTGTATGACAGTTAAGGACCCTACACAAGATGTCATAGACATACAGTTACATGCTACTCCTGAAGAAATCAAGAAATGGTCCGAACAAGGAGGGGTCCAGACAGATCAGGGATGGGTGACGAAGGGAAAAGCCACATGGTTTCTCCCCGACTCTATGGTTCAAGTCATTATTAATACCGCACATAGTCCAGCACATCTAGGAGAAAAAGCTATGTTAGACAGTATACAGAACCTTTGGTTCAACAAGCACTTACGAGCTGCAGCCAAGCAGAAAGTCCGTACTTGTATGATATGTTGCCAGTTCAATCCAGGTAAAAGTGTCCCGGTGGAACAAGGTGGATTCCAACCTCCTGACCACCCTTTTGAAGTCCTCCAGATGGATTACATTCAGATGGAGCGATGTCGAGGTTTCAAGTATGTCCTTGTAGTTGTATGCGCTTTGTCCAGGTGGACAGAAGAATATCCAGTTCCAGATTACACAGCAGCGACCACTGCCAAGCAGTTGGTTCGTGAATTTTTTCCCCGTTATGGACTCCCTAGGGTCGTGTATTCTGATAACGGCTAGCCATTCTCATCCGAGTTAATGAAACATGTTTCCCTTCTGTTGGGATACCAGTGGAAGTTCCATTGTGTGCGCCATCCTGAAGCAGCCGGTCTCGTAGAGAGACATAATCAGACCCTGAAAATCCGTATTGCCAAGACATGTAAAGAGAAAGGTGTAGACTGGCTAGTTGCCCTGCCAGTTGCTTTATTCTACATGAGAATGGTCGCACATTCCAGATCAGGTCTGTCCCCTTATGAGGTCGTATTCGGCCGCCCCCCAAACATGTGGGGTACACCTAGACCCCGCAGTATTACAGATGTTTCCAGTAATATGTTGACAGATTACCTAGCTTCCTTGATGTCTGCCCTACACTCTTGTCGTTCACAGGTTGCCGCTGCATTTCCAGACAATACCGAAGTGAAACCGCATGAGGTCATTCCAGGCGACCTCGTCCTTGTAAGGAACTTTGATCGTTCAAGTCCGCTGGAGCCTCGTTGGAAAGAGCCGCGACTTGTCCTTCTGACCACCCGCACGGCCGTGAAGTTGGAAGGCCGCAAGGGGTGGGTCCATCTGTCCCATATAAAGAAATTTCATGGACTACCAGACAAGACATTTTCTAAGGACTGTTCCATTTCTAAGGACTGCCTAAAAACAGACTCTGAACTCAAGCCTTCCCTGTTAGAGGAAACTCCGCAACAGGAGTATAAGTTAAAGCTCCGGTCTAGTAAAATAAGTCAGCCAGTTTAATTGTCTAAGTCCCTCTCGGGTGAAACGGTTAGACAGGTATCTGACGTGTATGAGATAGACCCCCATAGTGAGAGAGTTAGTCAAAACTCTATCAGATGTATCGTTTTTCTAAGTTTCTTATTGTTTCTAAGTTTGATGGTTACCTGCACAAGTTATGCATTGCATTTATGTTTTCCAAGTTCACATGTAAATATGTTTTCTAATGCCACAGTAGAGCACACATTTAGTGATCTGCCTCCTCACGAGCTATCCTATCGTCTTGCTATGAGAAATAATACATTTATCAGAATGTTACACTATTCACACCAGACCAGCAATGCCACTAATTGTTGGGTGTGTGGTCGACTCCCCCCTTTCCAGACACCGAAGGGAGTTCTGCCACTCTTTCCTTATCCGTTTTCACATAATGGTTCGTGTGGAGCATGGTCCATGTTAACGTCATCTTCAAATGATATGTCCCTTCTGAATAGAACATGTTTTCCAGACAAGCAAGGTCTCCCCCATAGAACAGGGTTAGATCTAGAAAATGAAGTATATAATTTAGGTAATTATTCTTCGAATTTTATGGTCCTGAATGTTCAGTCTGATACTACTCCAGATTTACCTGCTATTTCAGTACTACCAGTCAAAGGCGAATTATGTGTCAGAAAGAATGGTTCCGCACATGTAGGACATAGTGATTGTACTACTATTGTCGAGTATAGTGACAGTGGGAAATCTATTTTCAAAGTTTCACGTCATTCTTATTTTGTTTGTGGTCAGACCGCATATGTTCGTCTGCCCCTCGATTGGGATGGAACATGTTATATCGCCTTCCTACTGCCACCAGTTTTTCTAGCCCCATCTGATTATCACAGAAACACACATCTAGTACACGTCAGACCTAGAAGGGAGATCGAGTCCCCAATTGTCGATCAAACTGAAACTGCTCTAGAACAGTATACAGATTTCAATAAAGGCTTCTTCTTCTTTATAGGCCCTGTCCAGAATAGTAAGTTAATACGTAGGTTAACCAGAACCCTTGAAGCAGTAGTGAATGAGACTACTTCTGCTCTAGGTAACTTAACCGAAGAGCAATCTGCTATGAGATTTGTCGTGCTCCAAAATCGTCTCGTTCTTGACGTCATACTGGCCGATAGAGGAGGAGCATGTAGAGTCATCGGATCTAGTTGCTGCATTTTCATTCCTAATAACGCGCCGTCTGTTTATTCAGCTATAACCAGACTTCATAAAATTGCCCATCAGTTACACCAGAATCCAGGCACCTGGACATGGTCCGGTTGGCTCTGGAGTATTGTATCTGCCTGGGGATGGAAAGTATTGTCATTCCTAGGTTTTGCAGTAATGATCATATTCAGTTGCTGCCTCTGTATACAATGTGGCCCTGCGATTTGCGGCATTTGTGCTACCTCTTGTATTCCTAGTCCTAAATCCCGTTCCAAGACAATTCGAGATGAGCAAATGATGCTATATGAAATGATAGATAGTATCATGAATATTGATGTTTCCTGATGGAAACGTAGGGCACAAGGAGGGAATGTGGAAAAGTAAATTTTGCCATGTTGTATGTGCCTACGTGTTCCCCATGTTATGTCATATGTGCATGATCGATATGCATGTATTCCCCTCTGATCGATTAACGACGCAATTACAGTTGTGTCCATCTCTAGTATGTCAGTTTTCAGTCCTCGTGAATACAACGAATATTAGGCCTATGCAAAGCTACGTTGCCACGTTTTACAGTGTGCACGTTAATTCATTGAATTGTCCCCGTTTCTAGGCCTCAAAAGGGCCCGGACTCAGATTTAGCTCCTGTTTCCTGAACTCTCCGAGGAGCGATACAGCCCCCACCTGTATCCCTGACCCTTCACTTACTTTCATGCCTCGCAGTGCCCGGCTAGGCCTGGCTCTGCCTCCCAGTCTGCCAAGAGTATGTTATGTTTCTAGTTATCAGTCCAGCCCTCCTTCTCTGCATTCCTAAGCTACTGAATCGCATCAATAGTTTCCGTCATGGTCTAGCCTTTGTGTCTCCATGTAAGAGAAATACTGTATTAATATTCATAGAATATTCCTCGCACACGAACTACATGTAGAATAACGCATGCACCAGTCTTAATGTCTGTTAGCCTTTACCCTGATAACCTTTGGATTCTATCAACATGTACTCTAAACACCAGATACTAGATATGCCTAGGTACATGTCGCTCTGACCCTCCAGACTTTCGTCTCCTCTTCTAGCGCAGAAGTCATAGCCCCCAGTTCCTCCTGGTAACACGTCATTGTCAGTTTGCGCGCACCACTAGGTTAAAGGTCCCAGCTGCTCAGGTAGCCCCCTCCATGTTTCCGCCCCTTTTATGACATATTCTGTTACGTTTACATCACATGTCTATGTATACGCCCTGTACACGCCTTCTTGTTACATCATGTTGCCCTTATCTTTCGCGACTGCTACAAACCCCGCCTACTGCTACGCCTACTATATTGAATGTAATGTATTCTGTTTAACTATAAATATTGTGCACTGTTATTAAAAGTTAGCCTATTCCTGCCCCCGGCAGCTGCCATCCTATTCCCGTACAGGCTGTCCTGTTCCTGTCCTTTATGCTTGATTAAAGCCTGTCAACTCCAGCTACCTCGAATCTTGACTCTTATTTATTGAGCTACCTGTTTATTGATTATAGTCAAAAATAGATCCGGTAATTAATTATTTATTTACCACACCCCCCACTCTTCTGCTGGGGACCCTGCCCACCTTTGGCTGAGTCTCCCACTGGACCCTTGTGGACCCTGGTACTGACCCAGCGGTCCGCCTCCTCAGCAAGTTTTCTAGGGTTAGATATCTTGCTATCAATAAGGTGCTGGCGCAGCTCTGGAAAACAGTTATTAGACAAGTGCTCCCAAGCAAACAAATCATAAAGAGCATCATAACTTTCCACTTTGCTGCCCTTTACCCAACCATCCATGGCTCTGCAAAAAAATGACACATATTCAACCCACGTAGTACCAGGCAACTTCTTACATTCTCTAAAGGCCTGTCTGTACTTTTCTGGGGTTAGGCCATACCTTAACATTAAAGCATCTTTCATATGAGTATAAGACATCCTATCCTCAACAGGCATGTCTAACAGGGTATCTCTTCCCTCATTCACAAAGCGACCCCACAACCCCGCTCCCCAATCCTTCTCAGGGACCCGGTGGGCCAACAATGCTAACTCATATGCTTTAAACCATTGACCAATATCCTCATTCTTCTGAAAATCTTTGATCACATCTTTAGGAAAATAAAACCTACTTTCTGCAGGCACAGATGGGATGCTGCCACCAGAGGGATTCAATTCTAACTCTTTAGCTTTGAGCTCCAACTCCCTCATCCTGGTATCACGCTCAAAAGCTAACTTCTCTCTTTCAAACTCTAACCTTTTGATCTCCATATCAGCTTCTTTAACGGATAGTCGTTCATCTTACTCCTATCAAATTCCTCCACAACAACAGGTGTAGTGCCTCCAGCATTACTCATGGTCAAAACTGGCAGTTTCAAAAATCAAGCTCCAGGAAAGCGGAGAACAAAAATAGGATATCCAACCAAAACAGATTGTGGCTGCGCTATGGTCTGCTTTCACTATGTAGCGCACACTAATCACTGCACATGGGTCATAAATGCAAAGTTCAAATCCTCACCGCTGACCCACCAATGTTAGAAGCGGCTGTCTCTAGTTGGCAGAGGTATACACTTCTGACAAATAGGGACACACCTTTTCTAGTCAGGGCAAGGGGATCACACACTTAGATAACCCCTGCTCACCCCCTTGGTAGCTTGGCAAAGCAGACAGGCTTATCTCAGAGGCAGTGCGTTAAGCATTGATGACCACATACAGTAATAAAGTGAATACACTACAAATGGACACAACACAGTAGTATTATAAAAATAAGGATTTTTATATAAGGCTTAGCACAAGACCAAATTACGACAAAATATACCACAGTCTTAATAAATACTCTTGGAAGGAAAAATAATAGTTCAAGCACGGTTTCTTCTTAGCACAAAGTCTTTAGTATCAAAAGCAACTCTTCTTCTTTAAAACACAGTTCTTGGCAACAATGTAACCCACACGGGAGTCACACGACGTCGAGGCAAAGTTACTCCAAAGGTTCGGCGTCGACCGCGAGGAGCGCTACGTCGAGCCCGGAGTCGCACAGACCCCAACAACACAGTACCTTGGAAAAGTGAAGCACTCGATGATCAGCGGCGTCGAGATGTCCGGCGTCGCGTCTTCGGCGTCGATCGGGCCTCGGAGTCAGGGCGATCTGTAGCCCGCGTCGACCGAAGTCAGGCAGGAGCAGCACTCACGAGATGAAGCAGGATACGGCGTCGTCGATGTCGATGTTGCAAGAGTGAGCAGCGCTCACGGCGTCGAGAGGGCTCGATGTTGATGCGATCAGCAGCGGCCTCGACACAGGGTCACTTGGAGCTGGAGCCGAACTCACTACTCACTGGCGTCGTTGCTGGCGTCGTTCGGGCCCGGCGGCCGGCGTCGAGGAAGCGGGACACTGGAGCCGTTACTCACGATGTCGAGCTGAATTCGGCGGCGTCCGTCGGCGTCGAGATTGCTGGATTCTTTCAGAGGTGCTGGATTCACAAGTTCCAGCAAACAGCACTTTAAGCAGATGAAGTCCTTTAGCCCTGTGACTTCAACAGGAGACTGGCACTCTTCCAGCCCTTGGAGATTTTCTTAGCAAAGATTGAGAGTACACACACAGTTCCTCTCTCCTGGTTCCTTGGCAAAAATAAAGAAGCAATGCAGGATTCCCCCAACAAACAGCACTCTGGCAGAAGGGGTAGGCAGTCCTTAGATCAGCAGGCTTCTTGTCCTTGGTTCAGGTTTCCTTGTCAGAAGTGATCTAAATTCTTGGTTCAGGGGCCCTTCTCTTATACCCCTTTTTGGCTTTGATCCCTTTGTCCATGCAGGGGAATTTCCCCCCATCTTGGGTTTGTTGTGGGTGTTGCCAGGCCGAAGCACCTGGCCTATTCACTGTGCAGGGCAGAGTCTTCAGCCGCCCAGCAGGAGCGGAGCCAGCATTGTCACTGGCAGGGGCAGGGCCATCAGTTGCCCGGCAGGAGGTGGGCCAGGAAAGTCCCAGGCAGGCACAGAGTCATCAGTCGCCTGGCAGGGGGGCGGAGCCATCATTGTATCAGGTAGGGCAGGCTATCAGGAGCTACTCTTCCCCTACTCTCAATGCAAATGCCCCACTCACCCCACACTGACTCATTCAGACATCTGGAGCCACCCAGCTCCTGTCACACGCACACCAGAACCAGCAGAGACCGGTAGACAGTTAGACAAGAAAATAGCTACTTTCTAAAAGTGCTATTTTCAAACACAGAGTCCAAAAACCATCCACACAAACGGATGCGTTATTAAACCCTGAGTTCAGGGATACCAAACTCGACATTGCACCATGCTCCCCGAGCCCGCTAGGATTATAGCATTAATAATCCTGGCAACCCATTCTAACTGATGGAGAGCAGGTTACCTTACACTAGTGAAAAACGAATATGGCTGTAATTCACTATTAGGACATGCCAACCTTGTCAGGCTTGTCCTACCTTATGCTTACAATGCACCCTGCCCGTGGGCCTACCATAGGGGTGACTAACATGAAGTTAAGGGAAGGTTTAGGGACTGGCAAGTAGGTGTACTTGCGCAGTCTGCGTGACAGTACCAGACTGCACGGGGTCTAGCAATGGTAGACCTTCAGACATACTTTTACTAGGCCGCTCTTGTGGGTGGCACAACACGTGCTGCAGGCCCACTAGCAGCATTTGTATTTACAAGCCCTGGCACTCCTTGTGCACTCTACTAGGGACTGACAGTAAACCAAATAAGCCAAACATGGAATTCAATCAATACAGCAATTTCACATAGGGAGCACTTGCACTGTGGCACTGATCAGCAGTGGCACAGTGCCCAAAACATTTATCAGCAAAAACATCGTAAACAGAGGAGGCAAACAGAAATTGTTGAAATGTTCAGGTATCAGTCCTTAGGGGTTGAGATGTTAGAAACTAGATGGACAGTTCAAAGCATTGTGGAAAGGTGCGTGAGAGGAAAAAGGTGTTTAGACTTGGGAGTGAGATCATGATCCTATAGGGGGAAATGAGTGGCTTCCATGATTTGAGGGGTGAGATGGAGCAGAAGATGGGATGGTCAGTCAGAGCATGGGTATCCGCTTTTGTGGATATTCTGAAGAAGATGTTGTGTATGAGAGAAAAGTGGGCAGTGAACAGCCTGCTAAACAGTGCTTAATTTGAGCCAGTGGTTTCCGGTGCTCAACACCCACACTTAATCATCAACACAAGCACTTTTCATGAACACCAGTTAAGGACCCATTCATTTACAGGGAGATTAAATGATTTGCCCAGAATCACAGGATATTGAGCTGATGCCGAGACTCAAACCTAGTTCCCCAGCTGCGAAGTTGGCAGATCTGACCATTATGCCACATCCTCTCCCACTTTCATGGTTAGTAATAGGTTCTGTTTTAGGCAGCGCTAACGGGAGAGATTGGCTGGTGCAAGCTACCTCCTGAGGAGAGCCCCAGTACTTAACACATTAACTACTACTGCTAAATGTGACGTTCTGGTGGTGATATTTGAGGAAGAGTGAGGGATACTGAACAGGTAATGCTTTGTAAGCGGATAGAGAAAATTGCTGGGCCAGCCCTGGACATAACATTGGAATAAACTGATGTACTTGAGGTGGTATACTGATTAAGATAAATTGCTAAGGCATTTGAAGACCAATTTGTAGGTACTGTGGTGTGGATTTCTCCACTTGCAGAACTCACTGTATATCTAAGTCTTGAGAGTACAGATGGATGATGAACCCTTTGGCTGGGGTCTGGGTGCCAGTGAGGGTAAGGATGTTGAGGGGGTATATGGAAACTGGAGAGCGCTATTTAAATAGTCATTAAATGTGCTGTCAAGGGTAGAAACCAGGTCATTGTTTGCTTAACCTAGTTAGGGATTAGGTTGGGTTAAATATCACATTTTGACAAAGGGCCTTGGTATTAAAGCACAGGTATTAAGGAAGTTGTGGTACTTGTGGATCAAGGAATTAACAGATTAAAACAGAATCTGCATCTGGCATGAAGAGGCGCCTAATTAACTTCTGAGGCGAAAGCTGATGACTCCAGATATAGGCAATTGTTGGTGTAGAGAAGTGTGCCAGACTTTAGTTCTCTGATTGTACATAACAATACTTTGGAACATGGGAAGATGGTTCTCTTGTCGTAGAATCAGACTGTAAAATAGGGCATGATTGCAGTTTTAGCCTGAATTCCCCTTCATGATGGATGAATGACATAGGGGGTATGCATTTGTAAAAAGCAGACGTAACCATAAAGAAATCTGATTTCTCTAGTGAAGGAGGTTCCTCAAAAATTCCAGGGAAAATCAGTCTTATACAAGTAGATCCTAATATGTGGGCATCCGTGCCCCAGCTTCACAGTAGCTTCAGAGGCCCCAGCCTGTTGCAAAACCTCTCTCAATCTTTTGTAAGTCAATAGGCCTGTGGCATTTATAAAGGATTCCAGTTGCAATTTTCTAATTCTCTGGTAGTTGCTTATGTGCCAATAGTAACTTTTTCTTTGGTTTCAGGAGGCGCTACAGGAGATTGAAAAAGACTCTTGTGAACTTTGGGGCCGTTCTTTTGATATCCCGTTTACCCTTGGTGTGTCGCCGGTACCTGCAGGTAAGGATTCCATTGCAGGCAAAGAGAGTATCTACCCTTACATTGTATCTGATCTCTCATCACTACTGATTGTGCAAAGATTCCACCACATGCTATTCCCGGAGAGCCTTGTACATCATTATCTGTTTTATCATTACCGCAACCAGTTCCCTGTACCTTCAACTCAAATTAATTTCTTGGTTTTATCAGGATTTGATTGTACATGCTTAACTACTCTCGTCTTATCTTTTGCTAGTAGCTTCTGCTGTGCAAAGTACCCCAAACTGTGACTTAAATTTCCTCGCACCCTTATCGGTCAATTGTAAGCATGCCTTCAGAGATCACCAGAGAGTCTAGCATACAATATAAATGATTTTTCTTAATTGGCAATTTTCTCTCTTTCTTAGCTGAAGTTTTAACCACCAACACGTGTTTTATCACATGGATCTAACCAATGACTTCAGGGCATACCCTGCTATTAATAAGGACAATCTTCAAAGATTTATCAGTAATGTTGCATCAAAAGAGCTCTGATACCGAAAGTGTCTGGCATGATGTTGCAAACATCCCACTCGAAACTGGGGCACCTCCACTCTCCCAATGTGGCTTCTTAGGCATAAAATTAAAAAGCAGGAAGGCTAAGGATATTGCTAAGTGCGAATTTTTGAAGGACAAATCCTCCAGCGTCCTCATAGGAACATTTTGGTAATTAAAGCCCACTGATAACTTTGGAACTGCTCATTCCACTGTGTCAGAAACTCACAGTAGGATCCACCCCTTGGATAAAGAATGAAAACCTAAAAAAGATCCTTCTTAGTAGGCGCTTGCATAATTTTCATTTTTCAAGCAATATCCCACATAGATCCTCTTTATTGGTCGATATGTAGTTCACCATATTTCCTGTTTTGCTTATGCCTGCAGCAATCATGTAATTTTGTATCACAAGACTTATTTTGAAGCAGAAAGATCTAGTGACAGCTCTGTAACTGGATGCGTCCGACTTTTTTTCTGTGACAGTGAGTGCAGTTAGATAACTTGCAAGTCTTTCTAATGCAAGCCCATATCTTCTTTTTCTCACATTTGACTTGATAGTGGACACCTTGCATAATACACGTAATATCCATTGTTTATGTTTTACCCTTCTTCCTCTCAGGATTCTGAAAGTCGAAATCGGCAGAGCTTCTCTTCAACTCGGGCACCATCCTGCACCATCACTAAGCTGGTGCCTGAGCCCTTATTTTCTGACTGCCTGAGCGAAGTCTCTGGCCGAGCCAAACTAGCCGGTCCTGAATTCTGTTAGTTGGGTATCTAGCCCTGCTCAACACCAAGGGAAGTAGAGACTCAGTTCACATCTCCAGCCCTGTTAATGGCTAAGCGCCCAACTGCAATGTTTTGCAAGGTGACTGAGGCTCCCCAGTCATCAAATTTCACAGAGAAGTAACGAAATTGGCCAAAGTAGGGAGCACAATATTTTCTGGAGAAGACAATGTTTGTGGCCTTCAGCCCGCCGAAAAAAGGGTGGCCCATCTCCTGCAGGGGATAACTACATGGATAACCTTTTTCATGACCTGTTAATTCAACGCTTTTGATTCACTGAAAACGTCTGTGTCGGCTCATTCCACAAGGAGTGTTGCAGTAACGGCCGCCATGTTTGCTGGGGTCACAACATCTGCAGTGTGGCAACATGAAAAGGCATCCGTTGGTTGGTGAAGCACTACTGCCTAAATACAGAACCATCTACAGACTCCGCAGTTGGAAAGACAGTCCTTCAAAATCAATGTCACTCATGTAAGCCTCTTCTTACTTTATCATCAAAATATGTGATATGAATGTTTGCCAGCCACTGTTTTATACAGGGCTGGCTCTAGGGTGGTGCGATTGGTGTCACCGCACTGGGTGCTGACTTCAGGTGGAGGCACAGAGTTTTAAAAGCACCTGCTACCACTGTCCTTGCTTCCAGTGGTTTTCAGGCAACAATAAAAATGTCAACATAACTCTGGCTTCCTGGAGAGAGATCAGAGCTTTGTCTAGTGGAAGTTTTGACACATCATACGATAGTGCAGAGGGTTAATATGCCTGCTCCAAACAATGTGTGCCCTGCAGATCACAGAATTGCATATCATTTAAATAACTCCGTGGGTTATTGCTTTTGTCAGAGAGATCCTTTTGCTACTTGCAGTTTATAAGTTATAGTCCTAGTACAGAACAGTGAGCAATTAAATGTCATCAAAGAGCTGAATGCAAACTGCAAGGTATAGATTAGAGCGTTATGATTTTCCCTAGTATTTCATTATCCTAATATTGTAAAAAGGGTTCATTTGGATATTAATCAATTCTTATTATTAAAGAGCACCCTCTACCATGGTGTTACGTTTTACATTCTGAGTTTGTGCTTCTCCAGACCAAGCACTCTTAAACCATTCTTCCTACCAGTGTGAATGACATGTGACTCCTAAACCTTGTAGTCATCTGTCTTATGTAACATTTCTCACACACCTATCATTGACTGTCCCTGTGTAGTGTGTGTGATGTAAAGAGATCTGACACCCTAAACTGGTATGGGCGGCAGTGGCACTACAAAACGAATTAAATACATCTGATAGAGAGTGGTTATGGATACTTTAGGGGCACTGTTAAAGGGTGGTAGGGAAGGAATCTTTGGCAGAGGTGGTCATTGGCTGGCACCAACAAACATTGTCACACCAGCCTGCCCTGCTCAGTGGTAGTATCTCAGGGGCACGTGTTGCTACAGCCATCTTCACAGCCACATGTGCGTTACATCAGTGGGCAGAGGGTACTCGCTCACGCACTGCGCTGACGTCATTGTTCCACCATAACATATCAGCTGTAGGAAGACACTGACCACGAATGCCAGAAAACAACCGGAGGCAAAGACTGAAGATCACTGAACACTAGCTCCTCCTGAAGAATAGGGGTAGTACAGCTTTATTGCAAGTGCACTGCAAGTACCAAAAGAACAAATCAGAAGTAATTTAACTCAATTTGTTGCTGTTTGATTTGTAAATACCAAAAACCTTATGCTATTTTCCTGATTAACCACTGGTTGTTATTGCTACCCAGTTCAAAGGCAGTCTTTTTAATCGACTTCTAAAGATGAAAGGATGAGCAGCAAACCTTGGCTGCTTATATTGTCGAAGCAAGCCTTGAGCTATGTAATAATTTCATCATGATTATTTGGACATTTAATAAGAACTGATGTAGAACACAGGTAGTGCTGACCCTGCCATGGCCAGTGGTGTAGCCTTTGTCTCATCAGCCCTAGTGCAAGGTAGAAAGACAACCCTGGCCACTGTTTAAATTGTGAAATACAGCCATATTCAGAATTCAGTGGGCCCCTCGGTCCTCTGGGCACTGCTACACTAATGGAAGCTACGTCCCTGACCAAGGAGTAAAAGGGCCATGCCCAGGGCTGGCTTTAGCGCAGTGCGTCTGGTGCGGCTGCGCTGGGTGGTGACCTGGGGAAGGGGCGCTGACCTCAGGGAGGAGGGCACTGTGTTTAGCAGAAAGTAGCACAAAGGGTAACTGTGCCTGCTGCAAAGAGCACGTAACGTGCAAATCACAGATCTGTTATGTTATGTTATGTTATGTTAGACAGTTTTGTATAGCGCTCAAATCACCCTGGGGCATCTCGGCGCTTACTCAGAAAACCAGCCAGGAAGAAACAAAGGGAAGGAGGGGGCCTTAGTACAAGAATGCTTTTAGATGTTTCCTGAAAATTTGGTAAGATGGAATCTCTCGTAGTGATTTTGGCATGCTATTCCAGTATTTCGGGGCCAGGTAAGAAAAGACCTTGCCCCCTGACCTATGGAGCCTGATACGAGGTAGATGAAGTAACTTCAGCGAGCAGGATCTCAACGGGCGACTCGTAATGTGTTTTACTACTTTGTTTTGCAGATACTTCGGTCCCTGACCCTGAAGCGCGATGAATGTCAGGCAGCAAACCTTAAAGAAGGATCTTTGTCTAATAGGTAGCCAATGTAGGAGTCTCAGCAAAGGTAGCGAGGGGGAGCCCGATGGCATATTCTGGATCAACCTGGCCGCCGTATTTTGGATTACCTGCAGTTTGTTTAGCAATGTTACCCCCACCTCTGCTAGTGAGGCGTTTCCATAATCCAAGTGGCTCATAACCATAACTTGGGTCAGTGTTCTGCGGTGCTCCGTGGGATAAAAAAGGATCCGACATTGAGAGAAATTGATTTATCTTGATCCCAAGATTATTAACACACTGTTTAGGAACTGGAAGGGTGCCCAGCTGTGTTGGCCACCAGTCGTTGGACCAGGCTTCAGCTGCCTTCCCAAGAAGCATGACTTCCGTCTTACCCGGATTCAACTGGAGACAGTTGTTAGTCATCCAGTTTGATATTTCAAGGATTCCTGTGGTATTTGGGCCGATGTTAAACAGTAATTGGGTGTCATCGGCGTACGATATTGTTTCGAACCCCAGGGCTTCCACTACCTTAGCCAAAGGTGCCAGATAGATATTAAAAAGGGTAGGGCTAAGGCAGGAGCCCTGGGGAACGCCTTTGTCCAATTGTATTTTCACAGACTGATAGGGCCCTAGGACAACAGTTTGGGATCTGTCCGTCAGGAAGTTCTGTAACCATTTAATAGCTGCACCCTGGATACCAAAAGAGGTTAACCTCTCCTCAAGCCTAGCATGCGAGATGGTATCAAAGGCTGCGGAGAGGTAGAGAAGTATCAGAATCGCTGAACCTCCGGCATCCACAGTCATCCTCAAAGAGTCGGTTACCGCCAACAGAGCAGTTTCTGTACTAAAGCCCCGGCGGAAACCGGATTGCGAGGGATCCAGGATGGCATTCGATTCAAGGTAGCTATTCAGCTGCTGGTTAATAATGCTTTCAAGCATTTTTCCCAGGAGAGGGAGCAGGGAAATAGGGCGATAATTGTCCAAATCTTGTGGATTAGCCAAAGGCTTTTTTAAGATAGGACGGACAAAGGCTTCGTTCCAGGGTGCCGGAATTACGCCTTCTTGGATCGAGAGGTTGAAGATATTCTGAATAGTGGGAGCTAAAATATGGGACAGGAGAGACATGATTTTTGGGGGGCAGGAGTCTGCCGGAGAGCCTGATTTAGCCATCACCAAGGCTTTTTGAGTCTCTACTAATGAGACAGGCGTAAAGTGTACTAGGGAACAGTCTGTCCCTATAGTAGTGCTGACTGGACTGAAGACAGTGGATAGATTTTCCAGGTCAGATGGTAAAAAGATGGAATAGATTTT
Organism: Lissotriton helveticus; assembly: GCF_964261635.1. Classification (NCBI taxonomy): domain Eukaryota; kingdom Metazoa; phylum Chordata; class Amphibia; order Caudata; family Salamandridae; genus Lissotriton; species Lissotriton helveticus. The sequence goes on from NC_136068.1 coordinate 1,289,270,718, forward strand.
TGAGATTTTTTCCTGAAAAAACCTGGCCAGTGAGTCACATAGCTCTTGAGACTCTATAGGTGACTGCTTACATGCGACCGGGGCCACAAAATCTTTAGAGCCTTTGAAAATCAAATAGAGCCTTTGAAGAGTTACTTGAGCTCTCAATTTGGTTCACAATATATAGGCATCTCGCTGCTTTTAAATTATGATGGTAGACTGCCAGTGCAGATTTGAAGAGCACTTTTGATTGAGGGGATTTACTTCTTCGCCAGTGTCTCTCCAATTTTTTGCAGGAAGATTTTTCCTGCCTTAATTCGGCGGAGTACCATTGGGCTGAACGTCGATTCAGGGTTAAACTGGACTTCTTCCTTACTGGGATAGTTACGTCCAGAGCTTTCACCAGCCCTTCCTTAAATGCCATCAGTGAGTTGGATACATCCCACTCTACCGTGGACGGAGCTACCAGGAACACTTGCTGGCTGACCGAGCAGCCGGTGGCTGCGTACTAGTTGGCATCATAAACTTGATCATAGAATGGTCCGTCCAAGTGAGAGGCTAAGGAGAATCATACCAGAGGGAGTCATTGTTAGTGAATATTAGATCAAGTTTATGACCCCCGTTGTGAGTGGGTCCCTGAATTCTTTGAGAGAGTCCCAACTGCTCCAAATCAATGAGGAGTTTGTTCACCTCAGGTGATAAGAGCAGTTCCGAATGGAAATTAAAATCCCCCAACAACATGAACTTACTGGCCGCCAGGACGTGGATAGCGATCATATCCACTAATTTATCTGAAAAGTCTGCTTTAGGACCCGGAGGCCGGTAGACTAGGGCTCCTGTCCAGCTTTCTGATGGTGAGAATGTTTCTTTAAAAATGCCTATTTCCATGGTATCACCTATGATGGAGTTTATCCAGGAGATACTAAGATGTTTTTTAAAGACAATAGCTATTCCTCCACCAGTTTTACCCCCCCTATCAAGGTGGATAAATTGGTAGTTGTCAGGAATGGCTATATTTATAATAGGGTGGTTGGTGGGGCTCAACCAGGTTTCAGTCAGAAAACAGATCTCAGGGGAATGTGAATTAATCAGATCCCATATTTCAAAAGGGTGTTTAGCTAGGGAGCGTACATTACATAGGATAAAGGCTAGCCCCTCCGAAGGAGAGGTACTGAAAGGTCGCGACAGCGATACATGGCTTATAAGTTGGTTTCCCTGGAAGGTGCAGCATCTACAGGCTACAGGGTCGTCCAAATGCCCCGGCCACTTATTGCAGCAATTTAAAGTGGAGCTGTGGATGACAGAAGCGGTTTTCCGAATATTGTGGAGCCCAGATGAAGTGTAGGCTAATATATTAGAGGAATTTGACTCTGGTTGTGATTGGGCAGAGGTCATGGCCTCTGGGCTCGTCGTGGCTCGGACGGGCGCAGATGGGCTTACCTTTGGCGCGCCCGCTGCCCGCGTCCGCTGCGCGGAGGCATGTCCGTCTTCCTTTATGCTCACGCAGAGCGCATCAGAGCACAAGACCGCCAACCCCAACGAACCCCCTGCGAGGTGGCCGTGGAGTGTACCGGCAGCCTCTCTGATCGGGTGGAGACTCCGCACCTAATCGGCGGAGCGAGGGAAAAGGGTTTCTGCAGTCGCGCTCGGTAAGTTTATTAAAAAGCAAACACAATGCCAAATTTTAACAATAAAAGCTAAGCGTAGCACGATCCTAACTCCCGGCTTCCGCCTCAGGAGTAAACTGAGTGGGGCTACTGCGCCAGAGCAGCTTCCTTTATGCTCACGCAGAGCGCGTCAGAGCACTAGACCGCCACCCCCAACGAACTCCCTGCGAGGTGGCCGTGGAGTGTACCGGCAGCCTCTCTGATCGGGTGGAGACTCCGCACCTAATCGGCGGAGCGAGGGAAAAGGGTTTCTGCAGTCGTGCTCGGTAAGTTCATTAAAAAGCAAACACAATGCCAAATTTTAACAATAAAAGCTAAGCGTAGCAAGATCCTAACTCCTGGCTTCCGCCTCAGGAGTAAAATCTGTATTTTATGTGGATAGCTGAGTAGATTACTGCTTTTGTTACAGAGATCCTTTTGTTACCACAGTTCATAAGATACAACCCTAATATAGGACAGCGACTGTTACGAACTGTCATCAAAGAGCTGCATGCAAACTGCAGAAAATAGGTTAGGATGTTCTTATTTTTTTCCCCAGTCTTTCATAATCTAGTCCTAATGTTGCTGAAAAGGGTTTGTTTGGTTAAATATACCTTCATATTAGTAAAGCTAGCCTTTACCAGTGCTTTAAAACAAATGAAATGTATGTGAGAGAGGGGCTATGGCAAGATGAGAGGCACTTTTGCCTGGTGGTTGGGTGGTAATCCAAGGAGGTGGTCATGGGGGCAAGGGGTACCAAAAATGATTGTCGCACCGGGTGGCAACTCCTCTAAATCCGGCCCTGGTTGGTAAACGTTTGATTATGATATGGGTTTCATACTGTTAGCTACTTGATTCAAATATGTGAATCTATGAAAGGTGCAGTGCTGAAGAAGGAAAACTTTACTTATCTGTCACAGCACTTCTCCAGCATTGGTGTATTTTATTATAAATACCTATGCGATCTTCCTGCCTCCTCTGTCAGTAGCTTTATAAATTCTCAAGTATAATAGCTTTCAAGGGAGTGCTTGTTCTCCAGTATTAGGGGTGTCTTTCATAGATTCACATGCCTGAATCATTCCCCGTCGTCGGAGTGGGAGTCCCACGGTATATAAAAAAGCAATAAAATGCTATAAATACCATAGTAAATACCAATAAAAACAAACCAGGAAGTAAAGTAGCCAAGCTACAGAAGAAAAAACTTCCACATTAGTGACTATCCCTGTCATTTTGTGTAGCCCAAACTGCAGCCAATCAGGCGACAGCACCCACCAGAAGGTTCCCTCCAGAGGCTCAGGCTGTCAGATTTTTTACCGCACGTCGTGTGCAGGGAGTCTCCCTGAGCTCTGCTCAGTTTCTTCATATATATTATATATATCTATTAAATTTTGTGATATTTCTCACACGAAGTCTATTTGTTGACCCTGTGTCACTGGTGGAAGGCTGAGACCGTTTCCATGGATCATTTTGTCTGCCTGTTGCTGACATGGTTGGATAGAAGGGGATGTTCTTGTGATTATGGCTACCCCCCTTCTGATGTGGGAGGTTTTTTCGATATTTTTATGGCTTTACTTCACCAGCTGAGTTTGCTTCAAAGGTAAGGGTCTTTGACCTGCTACGAGTCTGCCTCCCACATCTACGCCCACGAGATTTACTCTCAGGCGTTTAGACTCGTTTTGTGCATTTTTTCTTCTGAGGAGATGCCAGCTTGCTGACTAGAAGCTCTTGGTATTCTACGACGGCAATCTCTGCCGTCACTGGTGATCTACGGTGTCACAGGACTACAGGATCCTGTTGACAGAGCCCTCAGATGCACTGGTTGTAAGTCGCAGGAGGTTGCGCAGCCGACAAGGAGCTTCGCTGAACAACAGCCTTTTTACAGATTGCAATTTTGCCTCGTCAATGCTCGCCTCGACGACGAGTTTTGCCGCGTCGACGACGAGCAACGTCGACTGTGAGTGGCATCGTCGACGGGAACCTTTCGTCCACGACAAGGGGGCTGCGTCGACGACGAGCCTCGTCGACGACGAGGGAGCTCCGTCGACGGCGAGCCGCGTTGATGGCGAGCCTCGTCGACGGTGAGGGGTGTCCCTCGTTAACGCTGAACAGCTATCGTCGACGGCGAGATGCCTCGTCGACGCTGAAGAGCACTCGTCGACGGTGGGAAAGCCCCGTCGACGGCGAAGGACCTCGTCGACGGCGAGATGCCTCGTCGACGCTGTAGAGCAATCGCCGACGGTGGGAAGCCCCGTCGACGGTGAGGGGCCTCGTCGACGGAGGGGTGCCTCGTCAACGGGGAGATGAGGTGCCTCGTCGAGGGAGCAGTGTGTCCCTCGTCGACGCTGAAGAGCAGTCATCGACGGTAAGAGTCTCGTCGGCGTTTGAGAGCCTGTTCAGCTGACATAGTCAAGACAGTAATACTCCCATCAGAAACTGCCACTGTTTAAACCCATTCAGATAAGTTGGACATATATCGAAAGATGTAGATTTATTAACACTTTTGCAAATAAATTGTTTTTTAGCAATAACTGCAGTGCACTTTCAGTCCGGAGATCGTGGGCTTGCACATACACTGGGACTACTGGTGTTTATAAATGCAGATGAGTACAAGTGCGTATTTGTTGGAATAAATATTGATGAGCACATGATCGCTTTGTGATCACAACAATAGGGTCAAGGAACCCAGAACATGCATAGCCTTTTACACAGACCATCTTGCTGGCAATCTCCGAAGTGTTGCTTCACTTTGGAAATATTTACATGCATTCATGAGTCGCTGCTCTGCTCCCCAAGCAGTTCAGACAGTGACGGTTGGCTCAATAGCAGTGGGCCACTAACAGTGGCCCTTCTCACATGTGATCCATCGGCACTTGGCCATTGGCATTGGACCTGGCATCTCTAGGCTATCAACAGTGAGCCAATAAGCAGTGCAGTTGGGGGCCATTAACAGTGGGCACATCGGCAGTTGCCACGCAGGCTTTAGGTCCGTACACAGCTGGCCCATTGACGACAGTTCTCTTAATCACTAGCAGGCTCGTCGACGACTTTCAAAGTTGACAAACTACTCGATTCAACAATCATCCTCAGTGATGGTGAGTTTTATGTGGAATGTTGACCAAGTTAAGGATCAGTTTTCGTTACCAGCAAACAGTACGTCTACGGAGGACTTGTAGACTGACAGCGTCAGCTGTCACCTCCACAGTGGTTTAAGTCTGCAACAGTTTCCTTTGCGGACACTGAGGGTCACGTTTTCTTGTTATCCTCTCTAATGCTCCACCCAGTCCATGGTCAGGTTAGTCGACGCTTGGTCCAGTTGGGCTTATTACAGTGTTACTTTACCCGACTTATTAGTCGTAGCCTCCTTTTAGCAAGTTACGGGATCTTGTATGATTCTTTATTCTTCTATCCTCCGGTGGATGTTGACGGATTTACCCTCCTCATGTTAAGAACGGTGACGCGCTTTCGTCAAGCCCTTGTCACCAGAATAGAGGCGGACGGTTTCTTTCTCTTTCTATATTGTATTGACAGAAATTTTGAGCTCTGCTTCATCCAAAAGATTGGCGCTAGTGACTCTCGGGCAATCTTTTAGCTCTCTGGACAGGTTCAATTTTAACATGGAGGCACAGAATGTGCGTATCCTTGAATACCCCTACACTGGAGCTTCTAAAATTTTTAACAAAAAGGATGGACAAAAGATAATTATCAACAAAACACCGTGCAGTATACATTACATCTCCAAGTTTTGCAGTATCGGGTGGCGGAGTTAAGGTTGGAGGAACCCTTAGTTCCTCGCCCACAAGTCCATACTGAGATAATGGCCATACCTTTTTATAGTTGTTACTTCTGGGCCATCATATTGACCAAACAATACCGCGCCTTCGATTCTCCACAGTACGGGGATCAAATCTTTCGGGGTGCCCGAGGACAGTTTTCGCATTTTAATCCTAGAAGTTCCACCCAGTACCTGATATGCAACTGTATGATTCGACTCTAAATCGTATACAGGAAGTCATTTTTCCAGGACACTACGACTTACTTTAAAGCCCATCATGACTCCATTCCAGGTGTGATAAGGATGGCATATCTCTAAGATTTCATTTGGTCACCACTATGATTTATATATGGAAAATTCTAATTGTAATGTCAAAAGAGCATCCTCTAGAATTTGGACAATTTCCTGTATGCTACGCCTTCATAGTGACCGCATTCGATTCATCTGCGCGAGTCATTTACAAATTGACTTATGGATACATCAGGGACCGTCGGAGTGGTTCTGAATCTAATAAGGAGTTAGGTTTTTTTCCTCTCAGATCCTCTTCAACCATGTTGTGATATCGAAGTAGTCGCAGGAATATCACGAAATGAGTACTTGTGAAACATAGTTTGATCTTATATGAAGATCAATTGAACGCCATGTTTTGGCGGTTTTTACTTTTGTCTGGTCAGACATGTAGCGCTTTTGTCTGGTCAGACATGTAGCGCTGGATTTTTGGTCATCTCTGCGCAAACATTTTTCAAAGGTTGTACCTCAAGAAAGTTTTTCAAATGTTACTGCCAGAGACCTAACAAGTGCACTCGACCTCCAGAGTGTCAAGATTTAGGTAACAATGCTTCCTCAGCACGGGACGTGGTTACTCTATACTCTAAGTTATATCACAGGCCTATCTTGTCAGGACTCTCGGTCCACTCCACGTGATTCTTATGTAGATTCTGGCAGCTGTTCTGTGTCTGCAATACATACGCATTCATCATTTCTGAGACAGGTTTCTTTACAGAGGATCACTCTTCTTAATAAGCAATCCAGTACACCCAAACTTCTCCAGTATTAGTGGGTGTCCTTCTGCACAGGATAACAATACTACAGCAACTGCATAAACTTTGGTTTCACGTCTCTGATTCATTTGAAGATCTCATTACAATCCCTCCTCGATGCGAGAGGTTTCTCTTTCTTGGGTGAATCCAAGACAGACATTTATACACAAGGTGTGTTTTTTCCCTCAAACAGGTATCACATTGCACAAGCACCATGGACACACCCCTCAGGAATTCGGGAGCACTATTAGGGGCTGAAGATCTTCGGGAAATGAGCCCTCATATGAGGTTTGGCACGTCATCCTGCAAAGCAAAGAGACATCTTCCTTGCCCTCCAATTTTGTTACGCAATAATTTCGAGGAGACAACTGTATTGGCGCATAGTCAATACACCTGGTGTACTCTATGTCACTAAACACAAAGGGCTTGATCAGCTTTGTTGCCTCAAGAAGCCGGTGATCTATGTGCATGAGCGATAGAACGCACACAACTTTCTGGCGATTCCACGTTCCTGGTACAAGACACAGTCTGGCAGGCACTCTCAGCAGGACGACAATTTCCACTCTCGAGTGAGTTTTTCCTCTACGGAATGTGGATTCAAATTTCGTCAGTAAGGTGCTTCCAAATCTGGTCTTTTCGCGACCAAGAAGAACAGCACATTCTGGTGCTTTTCAAGTTGGCATCACCACAAGAATTTACAGGGAAATGCGTTTCTTGTCCAACTGATCTCAATCTGATTCCATTTTCCACCGCTACCTTTGGGTCCCAGAGTTCTCCGAAAGTACAAACTGGAGTGATGTTGAGTGTCCCTCTTCACCCCTCATGGCTTCGCCAAGAATGATTTACTGAGTTTCCCTTTTTTCCAGTCGGAGTACGACTCAATTCGGAGGTGTCCACCTCCGGATCTATTTCTTTCAGAGCGGCCAGGTTTATCACTCGGAACAGCCATCTTTGAGGTCACTGGCCTGCCCCTGCTTACCTTTGGTTCGCCTATCTAAACATCCCTGCCGTTGGCAAGGGAGTGTTCGCCATAACAGGGACAAGATCTCCAACGCAAATGTTTTTGCGGTATCTGATATTGTTCAGTTAGAATTCATCCTCTTACTCTTAATAGAAAGGATCTTCCAGTTTGTTTTCATTTAGCTATCAAGTTCAGGATTGCCTCATGCAATTCTACTATTACCTTAACTGGCAGCGGCTCCAGATGCCGACAAGATGGGATCACATCTTTTTATTCCTCAAAAAATATGACTCAATCCTTCAAGAAAAATTCAGATTGTTTTTTCTCCACCAGTTCGTCCATTACCTTCGAGACATCTCAGTGTGGTAATAGGGCAGTTCATGTGATATCCTTTCAACTTTTCCTCAGTGATGATCTACGATGACTTAGAAAGGTGTCATTTTCTTTTTCTTGGCTTTAACAGTCCTCTATTAGAGTCAGTTGGGTTCAGATCTTTCGATTCTTTAGCCTTTTCATACAGTTCTCTATAACTCTATGGTGGTTTGAGTTACTCGGGAGTTCATACTTAACTCGCCTCCGGAATTTCTTTCGGATCGAGCCTGTAAATTCGACTGCATCTTTACCTCCACCACTATCAACAAAATGGTTGTTTCCAGACACTTGATAATAGAAGAGGTTTCAAATGTTCTGTTTACAAGGGATAGTTCGGTTTTTCGCTGATCTGATCAATTTATTACTAAGGTACGATTGGTTACAACCCAACAGGGTCCGGGCGAATAGTTGCATTATTGATCTTTTGCTCCGATCGATATTTTGCCATGCACAAGTCGAACAGCCTTGCTAGCTGCCCCTAGTACGCACTCTACCAGGCCAATGTCTTCCTCAACTGCTCTGTTTGATGGAGTTCTTCTCCAGCATCTCGGCAGAGCGACAACCTAGGTTAGCAGCCTTGTTTTCTCCAATCACTACTGTTTGTTGCAGCCAGTAAGACCAATGTTTCCATGTGTCCAGCAGTTCTATGTATTCTTTTCAGCTAAGGTGAGCCTCTGTTCCCACCTCCTTTTTTCCTGCAGTCAGACGCTTCTGCTTCCGTTTTCAGAGTGCACATTCTTCACTAGTTGCATTTTATCATGTTCCAGGCTATGTTAAGACATTTTATATATATATATATAATTCATATAATGTGCACAGTTTGACAAGCTGGGTTACTATGGCGTCTGCCTAGCAAGGATATTTACTGCTATCTACTCTGATTCAGGCATGTGAATCTATGAAAGACACCCCTAATACTGGAGAAGAACAATAGTTACTTACCTGTAATCTGTGGTTCTCCAGTATTGGTGTCTTTCATAGATTCACATGCAACCCGCCCACCTCCCCTTCAGAGGCTCTTAGCATACTTTGGTTTACTATCACTCCGTGCGACAAAATCTGACAGCCTGAGCCTCTGGAGGGAACCTTCTGGTGGGTGCTGTCGCCTGATTGGCTGCAGTTTGGGCTACACAAAATGACAGGGATAGTCACTAATGTGGAAGTTTTTTCTTCTGTAGCTTGGCTACTTTACTTCCTGGTTTGTTTTTATTGGTATTTACTATGGTATTTATAGCATTTTATTGCTTTTTTATATACCGTGGGACTCCCACTCCGACGACGGGGAATGATTCAGGCATGTGAATCTATGAAAGACACCAATACTGGAGAACCACAGATTACAGGTAAGTAACTATTGTTCATCTCTTCCCACCCCATTATTTGTGCTATTTCTTCTTTGATGGGGTATTTTCTCTGGATGTCAGAGTCCAGGCTCACTGCAAGGAGCAGGTTTTTGGAAGCAGTACGTGATGGGAGTCATGTTCTATGTGTATGCCTCTTAGCATTTTCTTCCTACAGAATCATGGTGATTTGCAGGTAGGGCGCTCGTCCTCGGACCTGGGGATCTGGGTTCGAGTCTCGGTAACGACGCCAAACATCCTGTGATTCTGGGCAAATCACTTAAACTCCCCTTGCTTAACAAAAATTAATGTGTGTCCTCATGTAACGTAACTGGTGCTATGTAAAGCGCTCTGATACCCTATTTGGTTCGGGTCAAGTTCACGCTATATAAAACTCTGCAAAAATGAAAGAAAAAGAAGATTGACTGCACCCTCTCCATCCCTGGTTCCTCACACCACACATCTCTTTCCCAAGCGAACTATGACCTCGGCTACGTCCGGCCATAAACTATGCTACAGCACAAACCCACAGCCATGATTAAAACGAGGGAGGTGCACAAATGGAATGTGCAACCTTTGATCTACTCTTCCTGACAACGAAATTACACCAATGCATTTCCTGCAATAATTCTTAACCACTGTTCCTATCTCATACCTACCTCTGAGTGATCTGTACAAGCATATACCTTTTACTTATGGAATATTGTGTACATTTGGCAGCAGCAAGATGTATTGGGCAATGTGTCAATAAGGATTGAAATACATCTAGTGCCCCTTAAAGGGGAGGAAGGCTAAGGCAAAGTTGGCCCATGCCAAGCATTCGTCAAAGCTGTCAATCATTCCATCAATCGAGACCCTCGCATCTCACCATCAGTCGACAAAAGCAACGCCTTTACTCACATCTTCGACAATCAGATCCCACATCAACAGTATAAAGCAATAATCCATACTACCTCCAGTTGCTCACTGCTCAGTGGTCCATCTTAAACCTCCTACCGCACATTAAACTTGCCAACATCTTGAACCCAATCAAGGATACCTCCTAATATCCCCATTGCTGCTAGGTCTCCTCCCGCCCATCCCCCTTTAGTGTTATGCCATGGAGGGGACTGAGAAATTAGCCAAAATACAGCTACACTTAGGTTTTTTTGTGGAAAAAGGGCTGCATAAGAAAGCATCAGTTTTTCCCCTGCAAATGGTATCAACAAAGGGTTTGTAGTGCTAAAATCACCATCTTCCTAGCTTTCAGGAACAGGCAGACTTTTGTCTGAAAACCAACATTTTCTACAAAGTTTTGGCATTTTACTGGAACATAGCCTATTTTTCCTATTTATTGTGCTTGCAACCTCCTTCCATTTAGTAGTAGAATGGGTGTGAAAGAAATAATTGATCCTGGAAAGCTATCAATTTCCAAAAAGTAGCCAAAATCTGAATTCAGCAAAGGGTCATTTGTGTAGATCCTTCAAGGTTTTCCTATAGAAACTAACTGTTGAAATAAACAAATATTGAAATTGAGTTGAAACAAAACAGCCAATTGTGCCAAAGGTTTTAGCTCTAACTTCTTGTACGTATGGCAGATTTTTAAAAACAATATACAGTTATGTCTGCTGGACCCTTCTGGTTGCAGCCATATATAGGACTTGTAGGTTCAGCAAGAACCAGAGTCACCCAGAGACAATAACTGAGCTGTGCCTTGCAATGGCTTTTCATTGTGTACTGGCTATATGGCAATTAATTTGGTAAAATGTAAAGAGTGAAAAATAGGTATCAAGGAAACCTATGTATTTCCTAAAGGGGAACACAATATAAAGTTTATAAGCAGTGGTTATTTGCACATCTCCGAAATTGTGGATACCCATAGTAGCATGTGAATTAAAGGACTTTTTTCAAAATGACTTCTTTTTAACACATTATCTTACATTTGGAAGACAGAAATGCATAGAAATCAATTGGTAATAACACTTGTTCTACTGTTCTGTGTTTCTCCAAGTCTCCCAATAAAAATGGTACCTCGCTTGTGCAGCTAGGCCTAGTGCCTGCGACAGGAAACTGACCAAAACACAACTTGGGCACAACACATTTTTCCAGTGAAAACTGACCTTTTTTACACAATGCGCCTAGCTTTGGATTTTGGACCCTAGCTCAGCCGGCACATGGGGTAACCTAGCAAACCTGTACATTTTTTAAAACTAGATACCCAGGGGAATCCACAATGGGGTGATTTGTGTGGCTCTCATCAGGTTCTGTTACCCAGCATCCCTTGCAAACCTCAAACTGTGTAAATAAAGCACATTTTCCTCACATCTTTGTGATAGAAAGTTCTGAAATCTGCGGGCAGCGACAAACTTCTACCCACTCAACATTCCCCCAAGTCTCCCGATAAAAATGGTACCTCACTTGTGTAGGTAAGCCTAGTGCCCGTGGCGGGAAATGCCCCAAAATGTACTGTGGAGACTTCAAAATTATCAATCACAAAAAGACTTGGTTTTACGAGAGAGACGCTTGCGTATTTGGTCCCGGGGTTGGTGGGCATCTAGGGAAACGTACTAAACTCAGCTATTTCTGAAAACTAGTCACCCAGGTGAGTCCAGGGAGGTGTAGCCTGTGTGATCTCCCAGCATTTTCCTACCCAGAATACCCTGCAAACCTCAAATTTAGCTAGAATAATCCTGTTTTCCTCACTTTTTTTGTGGGAAAGTTGTGGAATCACTGGGCCGGCACAATTTTCCTACCCCCCAGCATTTCCGCAGGGTCTCTTGATAAAAATGGTACCTGACTTGTGTGGGTAGGCCGAGTGCCCGCGACTAGAAATGGCTGAAAACATACTGTGGAGACTTCAAAATAATCTATCGAAAAACTATCTGGTTTTGCGGCGAGTCACCTGCGTTTTTGGTCCCGGGCTTGGTGGCCATCTAGGGAAACCTATCAAACCCATACATTTCTAAAAACTAGACAGTCAGGGGAGTCCAGGGAGGTGTGGCTTGCTTGGATCTCCCAACATTTTCCTACCCAAAATTCCCTGCAAATCTCACATTTTGCTAAAAAGAAATCAAATTTTCCACACATTTCTGTATGAAGAATTTGTGAGATAACCAGACTGACAAAAATTTCCTACCACCGAGCGTTCCTGTAGATTTCCTGATAAAAATGGCACCTCACTTGTGTGGGTGGACCAAGTACCCACAACTGGAAGGGTTCCAAAACGTATTATGGAGACATCAAAATTATCTATCACAAAACGACCTGGTTTTGCAAGGGGATCATATGCTTTTTTGGTCCCGGGTTCGGCAGCCATCTAGGGTAACCTACCAAAGTTATGAACACTAGACACCCAGGGGAGTCCAGGGAGGTGTGGCCTGTGAGGATCTCCCCAGTGGGCAGATTGGGGTAATAACTGAAGACTGCGGAGGTTGTTTGGAGGCAGTGGGGGCATTGGCATGCCCATTTTGGGCAGCCCCCACCCCTATATGCACAAATAAAATAAATCCCTGCTGCGTAGTGTGCTGTCTGCAGCAGTGTGCTCGGGCAGATAGGGGGCTCTTGTCCCCATCTGCTCCCGAGGAAGCAGCAGAAACCTTGGGAGGGAGAGCAAAATCCCTTGCCCAGGGGCTGCTCCCCTCTCCCTGGTGTCTAGTGGGTGGATCCCTGCTTGGGGATCGCCCTCCTGTGGCATCCCCAAGGACGGATCCACCAGGAAGGGGTACCATTGGAAATGGGAGAATCTCCCCTTTCCAATGATACCTTTTTCCATGTATTTCGGTGCTCGCGGGGCTGAGAGATAGCCCCACAAGAACTGAAACAGGGAAACTGAAAGGGGCTGATCGGCTCATTTCAGTTTGAGTTTCAATTTAATGACGTCAACGCGCCATGCATGCGATCATCATTACATTGAGAAAAAAATGCCTCTGGAGGTTGGGGAAGCTCTTCCCTACCTCCTGAGGCAAAAGACAAGAGGAAATCCCTCAGCAGAGGGATTTAGTGCTTGTGTGCACATGACGGAATGGTTACGTCATGCGCACACGAGCACTGTTGTGCACGACGGAACCATTCAGTAATGTGCACCGAAAGGTTAGGATGAAATTGTACCTTTATCCATTGAAAAACCTCTTTGAGGAGCTGCCCTCACACCCGTTAACACTGACAATGCATCCTTCAGACAAGGAACATTCACAACTAACCTCAAGACTGTACAAGACATAACACACATTCCACTTGAGACTCTGGTCCCACAGGATCTTGTCAAATTCTGCCCCATGACCTACCCACCCTTCTTAGAAAAAATTATTTTAAAAAGCTGTCTCTACCTAGCTACAGCATTAGATCTACAGGAGTACTATTTCAATTTCAGACCATTGCTGACGGACAGAGACTGTTCCTCGTCAATAACAGTAACAACCTCTGCCAATAACAGTAACAACCTCTGCCTCCTGATCCTGCTACACCTTATTGCTGCCTGCAAGACAGTTGACCACCAAGCATTGATTCATACCCTCAAAACATGCACAGGCTTCTCTGACACAGTACTTTAGTGGTTCACCTTCTATATTGCTAGTTGCTTTCAACTTGTACATGAACCACAAGATCCCAGAATCTCCCTGTCACCTTTGGAGAATCCCAAGTTCCATCAACTCCCTCATTATCTTCAAACTCTACATGAAACTGCTTCACTCCATACTCACCAACAAAGATATCAAGATGCATCAATAGGCAGACAGTTGTCAATTTAACCTACAAATCTCCTCTACCAATAACAACCAGTGTCTCAAAACCTCACTCTACGTAATTCAGATTGGGATGTCATATACAACCTGTTAGAAATTGGGTTTCTGGCTGGGAGAGGTTGTGCCCTATCCAAGCAGGAATCACAGTCCTAGTCAGGGTGAGTCAGATACACACCCTGGGGAGGGGAGTGGCTAACCTCCTAAGATGGCAGCTGCTTAACCTGGAGGCACTCTGGCCCTGTACTGTGATGAAAAAGACCCACTGAGCGCAGAATTAGGATGCACGCCGCTGCTCTGGATGGTCCAGGCAGCCTGGCAGACCCTGCTTGGCAATTTGTGACATTGCGGCAGCTGGGCACATTGAAATCGGCTTACCTGCACGTTGGGCTAAAGATGTCTTCCAGACCCGTGTGAGGCCCCGAACCTCGGGTGGAGTGGAGGGACCGGCCGCACTGTCCATGAGTCCCCCTGGGACAGCTACTTCCCACGTAGCACTGTCCACAACCCCAGAACCCAACAGCTGGGTTCTGCACTACGGGCGGTCCTGAGAGTGTGGTTCCGGCCTGGTGTAGCATGGCAATGGCTCAAGAGATTACACTGCACCCGACAGCACCACTGAGACCAGCCTGGGGAAGTTTGTGTGTTCCCATTAGAGAAGAGGCGCAATAATCTCAATAAACTTGGAGTGCTGGTGCCAAGCCCCCCCAATCCCCCTGAAGCAGAAGTCAGTCCAAGAACGGAGGCCGGACCCGAGTAAAGCCCGGGCCTTGGACAGAGCAGAGGGGCTGGCTGTGTTGTCCACTGGTCCCCCTGGAACTGTTTAATCTCAGACAGCACTCGGAGCGGATCAAATACCGGCTACTGCACTGCACACTGAGGTGAGGAGTGGCACGGGCAGGACTGGATGTGGACCCCACTTTGCAGAGGGTGGATGTGACCCATAAGACTGAGCTGCATTCACTGACAGCCTTTAGTCCTACCTGGGGCTGCACTCAACCCCATCGCACAGGGGCACGAAAACGATTATACCCTCGGCCCACTGCCACGGAGAGCCCGTCCTCCCCCTGGAATGTGGTTCAGATCAATCTGAGTGGTACCTATCTGCATGTGGATGCAAATGGCCCTACAGCCTTCCACCGGTCCGGGGGTTGGTAATGTATTGGTAACGCTTAGGTGAGGCATCTGCTTGGGGCCCTAGGTGATGCACGCTGGCTGCTTGGATGCTGTGAGCCCCGACAAGGACCATTGCCAGATTCTTTGCTCCCTTGTCTGCTACTGTGAAGTGGCTTTGCCATGTGATCATCCTGGCGTATAACAGGGCAGTGTTTTGTGCTCCTGGTGGCCAAGGGCCCTGTGGCTGGCAGAAGGCCCTCGCATATCTGGTTGCTTCAACTGCGAAACTGGCACAGGCATGTCCCAGTACACGGCGCAGGACCGCGGAGGCTGCTGTTCCAAACCTGACATTTACGGAGGGGAGCCTTGATCACCCAGATACTACAGACAGTCGAGATAGTGACAAACTTATGCCAATACCTCGAAAGATGTATTATCGAAAGAAGTATTGTGTAACAGCTAGTTAAGCGCCAAGTATACAGAGTAAGGGTGGGGTCTTTACATCCTGACCATCGCCACAGACCCCCTCCGCATCGGCACCTGAGACCGAGTGCCCGGCTCCAGCTCTCCTCTCTCCCCCAGACTGGAGCTGGAGAGCGCCGCTGCCAGTGCAGTACCAGGATGGACACTGCCGGGCCGACCCCCGCGGGACGACGAGGTACCCAGCCGGGGACGTGGACACTGCAGCACATCCCACATCCCGCAGCAGCGCGGGCACAGAAACGAGCAAGACATGCAGGACAATGTTTTATACCAACCGAGCCTGAACTCTGAAATCGGCGCTGCCTGACTCTAAAATGGCGCCTGCGGAGGACATAATGCCTCGTGATAACTCCGGACCATCTCAACAGCCAGTTCCTCGCCAGGGAATCCTATCCTATGCTGCGTCCCCCCCTCTGACTCTACTCCATGGAATCCTGCTCTCTGTGTTCTTCTCCTGATTCTTGACTTTGGTGAATTTTGTGCTTCCCGTCTTGTTTTGTTTTTTGAGATGGTCTCTGTCTATACCCACGACCTGGACCCACCATTTTGTCTGATGACCCTTGATAGTTTTTCTCTTTTTCCTGGACGGCCTTAAATTTATATGTAAATATGTATAATATAATTGTCCAAGCCTAATTGCTGTTAAAATGTATTCCTGTGTGAATTTGGTATTTGTATATATAGAATTCTAACCACTAGTATATGTAGTACACTTTTATACTTACTACCATTCCTACGTGATTTTAGAGTTTATCTGTTTGTATCTCTTCCTTGAGTGACTTTCAACTTGTACATGTACAATTTTTTCCTGTTTTTATCTCTTCCTTGTGTGACTTTACACCTTGTACATTTGCATTTTTTTTCCTGTTTTTATCTCTTCCTTGTGTTACTTTACACCTTGTACATTTGCAATTTTTTCCTGTTTATATCTCTTCCTTGAGTGACTTTACACCTTGTATATTTGCAATTTTTTTCCCTATTTTTCTCTTCCTTGTGTGACTTTACACCTTGTACATTTGCAAAATTTTTTCTGTTTGTATCTCTTATGTAACTCATGTAATTCAAAGTCCTTATATAACGCAACTGGTTCTTTTGTAAAGTGCTCTGACACCTTCGGGTAAAGTTCGCTCTATATAAAATCGCATTAAATAAATAAATATGAAAAAAATAATTCGGAACAAAGCGACGAAACCGGCTCCACAGTCTCACTCCCAGTCCACTGCTTTGGAGAGCTCCATAAGCAGACACCTGAGGATGTTATCCCCCACCATAATGACATCTCAAATGGAAAAACTGGAGGTCATTCTTCAGGAAATCCGCGATTCACATGTGGCAATAGAGCTGTGCCTAGGGGCCATCACAACGGATATTCGCATTCTCAAGGATGACCAGCGTAAGTTGTCCAACAGAGTCAAAACAAATTAACTGACTCTCTCTATACTATCACCATGTCAGCAAATGGAGCAGCTCCAGGACCGCGTGGATGATGCAGAGGGGAGAGCTCGTAAAACAATATACATATTGTTGGTGTTCCAGTGGGTATGGAGGGCCCTCATTCCACCCAATTTATAGAGGACTGGTTCAGGACTGTGGTGGTCCCTTCCATGCTGTCCAAGTTGTTCACAGTGGAGAGGGCACACTGGGTCCTCATAAAAAGGCCCATATCGGGTGCACCACTGTGGCCCATGGTGGCCAAAATCCTCAACTTTAAAGACCAGGACGCGTTGTTGTGCGTAGTGCATGAAAGGGTGCCCATCCTTTTGGAGAATGTCAGGATTTCCTTGTCCCCAAACTACACAATAGCTGTCCAGTGTAGGTGCTCATTGTTCCAAGAGGTCAAAAAGCAGCTGGGATCGGTCCACCTTCAGTACGCCTTATTGTTCCCTGCTTGTCTCCAGGTCATCCATGAACAGCGCACTTTCTTTTTTGATACACTGGAAAATGCTTGGGTCTGGCTGGAACACCCCTTCCCAGATTCACAAAGATGGCGACCATCTCGATCTGAGCTGCCCAAGACTGAGCGTGCACAGTGGAGAAGACAACAGGGTGCCCCCAATCGAGGTAGCTCAAATGCGGCTAGCTTCCCACAGCAGGCCCATGAGGAGCAACAGACAACAATTCGCTCAGCGACTTCCTTGAGACTCAACAAGAAACCAGTCAACTCCAGCTTGCCATGGGGCAATATCTCAGACTCAGACTCTGCCAGCAGTATGGTGTTGTTCGCCGTGTTCATCCCACAAATAGCCCATGACTTGCTGGGCTGGAGGGCGTGAGTAAAGTGCATGCAAAAATGCCTTTCTTTTCAGGCACTGCCTATAGCACTGGGGTCTTGGACTGCCCCCTCCGGCAGTTTGTAGACTGAATTCTGTTGTCATTTGAATTGCATGTGCCTTAATTGTATAGTTATTTGGCTCGCTCATGGCCATGATCCTTGATAATGCATTGCCTTTGTCTCAAATGTGGTAGGTGTCATTAAGTTTCTGTGTTTCCTTGATCCACGAAGCTGGGCTCTGGTCCTGATGACCTGTCATGGTGGATAAGACTTCACCACCTAATTTCGAACTACCCCAGAGGTACAGAAAAGCACGCCCCTTTTACAAACGCAATTGTTTTTCAATGGTTGATATGTTATTGCTGGTTATTAGGTTTGGTCTAGTGCCGAATAATTGCTGGACCGAGTATTCAGGACTGGGAGTTTTCTGTTTGACACTATCTATTTCACCATTTGGGAGGACTGCGACATGTAGTGCGGGGATGGCTAAAGAAGAAGGGGGAATGCACTTGGTTCTTAAAAAATGGCTAGAATATTTAATGCCTACAACGTCATAACCTGGAATGTGCTTCCCAGTACAAGAATTGGCTTGGTAGTTTGGTTTGCCCTGTTCCCATCATGCACTGGGACAGGAACAGACTAATTTGCATATAGCCAAGTTCTGAGCTGGGATGGTGCAGTGAGCTAAAAAACGTTGATGGATCAAGCCCTGATCTTTGGACTGGGTAAGAGTGGTCTGCTTAATTCAGGCACTCTGTTCATCACCACCCCCTTTTCTGAATCGCTTTGGTTCTTTGCACTAGAGATTCAGGGTTTTGGTATAACTAAACAGGTGTCTTGCCCACATAACATTCATGCAGGAGACCCAGCTCACAACTCATGAGGCCCAGAAGTTGCGTCGAAAATTGAGAGGGCAATTATTTCATACCTCTTATTCCGCTTTTGCTCAGGGTGCTGCGATCTGGCTCTGGGCGGATGTCCGTTTGCAGTCCTAGACATAGGATAGATTCGCAGAGGTGCTATGTCCTACTATGAGGGACACTGGACGGAGCACCAATTGTACTAGGAGTGTCAAATATGCACCCAATATGAAGCAGGACATTTTCTTGTCCCAGCTGTCTCCAATACTGGTAGACTGGACTACGTATTGTTGGGTGGTGACTTAATGCAGTACTAGATACCACATTAGATCGATCACACCCCCCTTGCCTGGCACTGTACCGGTACATCAGTCCAAGGAACAGAAACAATGGATACAGAGTCAGATATATGGCAGAGCCAGAACGTTGAAATGAGGGAATACTCCTTTTACTCATACCCCCATACACTTTACTCTCACCTTGACAGTTTTCTCCATCCCACCCCACTCCTACCTAACATGACACATGCCACACACTTAGGGAAGACAATTTCCGAACACAATCCCGTCACAATAACACCATCCTGGAGACAGCCAATACCCACATGGCACCTGCCCCTCTTGGATGACGTTGTTTTAGGGAGACACTTGCCACTACTATAGATACCTATTTCATGGATAATTTTGGCACTTTGGCTTCTCCACTAGTGGAGTGGGAGGCTTTTAAGGTTGTGATGAGTGGGACCTCTATTACCACTGTGGTAGGTTATAGGAGAGAAATTGAGAGGGAGATCCTGCAAACAGAGCGCAAGCTTGGCCCACTGGAGACAAAGGCACTTTGCAATGCTGAAGCTGCTGGTGAACTGCAGGAGGCTTATACTATTTATGCTGAGCTTCACTAATTCCTCAGGTAAATAGATTATACAGCCTATACTCCAAAGACACATACAGATGCAGACAAATAGGTACCTCTCTTAGCTCGTCTATTTCGGTCAGACACACAACCTACACCCATTCTGGCCATAAATGAACCGACCCGGAGCACGGTTGACACACAGTGGGAAATCAGTTGGGCCTTCCGTGACTTCTATGCCGTTCTATACACCACCCGCCTCCGCCAGATCCCATAGCTATTGCATCAAGCAGCGCTGCCTAGGGTGCCTGCAGAGGAGAGGGAGGCCTTGGGTGCCCCCATATCACTGGGATAGATACGTGGGGCTACTAAAGAACTTGCTAAGAATACAACACCGGTATTGGACGGGATCCTGATAGAGTTTAACTCTACATATGCCTGCAAATCAGTGCCACAACTAGAAAAGTTATATAACTCCTCCTTAAGGGAGAGCTTCCTTCCTCCCTCCACCAGAGAGGCATTAGTGGCATCCCTTCTATAGCCCTGGATACCGCCTGTAGACATCACCTCATACAGACCCCTGTTGGTATTATAAACAGAATTCAAGATTTTGAGTAAGATCCTTGCATGCAGACTTCTCCCGATGCTCCCAAAGTTGTTGCATGGGGATTGTTGTGGATTTGTACCTAGACGCAATACCTCGCTGAATATTTGTTGTCTATGCCACAACATGAAAGAAGCCTGTGATCAAAATTCATTAGCAGGCTGCTTATCGTTAGGAGTTTGCTGAGCCTTTGACACCCTGGGATGGGATTTTATGTTGGTGGCGCTGACCTGGTACGAAATTCCCCAACCTATGTTCGTGGGCCACCCTTCTATATACAAGTCCTACAGCCAGAGCTAGGGCAGGAACTCACATCTCAGACACTTATCGGGCCACATGTGGATCCCAGCAGGAATGAACCCTATCACCGCTTCTATCTGTACTGGCGATGGAGCCCCTACCACAGCGTATAAATCAAGAATCTGGTGATTGGGGGATACCAGTGGGTTGTATGCTACAGTTTGTGTCTCTTTACGCAGATGATATGAACCTTTACCTTAGGGACCTCCGGAATGGGATGGCGGGCTTGACTCAACTACTTGCCGCCTATTGTGCACTTTCCGGTCTCCACACAAATGTATTTATTTATTTATTTATTAAGCTTATTAAGCGAGACAGCTACCCAAAAAGGGTTTCCCGGCGCTGAACAGGTAAGGTGCTAAGTGGCCTAACGTTGCAGACAGGGATAGCGTTATTGATTAAAAAGCCAGGTCTTGACGGCTTTGCGAAACCGGATATAGCTGGTTTCTAAGCGAATATTCAGGGGGAGAGAATTCCAAAGAGTTGGTCCAATGTACGCAAAGGATCTGCCACCCATTCTAGAGAGTCTAATTCTGGGGACAGTGAAGTTGCCTTTGGATAAGGACCAGAGGTGGCGAGAGGGAATGTAGGGGCAGACAAGGGATTGTAGGTATAGTGGAGCTGATCCAACTTTGATTTTGAACATGTAGCTCAGGGTTTTGAAAAATGCGACTCTCTACCCTGAGCCAATGTAAGTCTTGAAGATGTCCCGAGATATGAGCTGCTTTAGGAATTTTACGTAGCAGCCTTGCGGCGGCATTTTGAACCAGCTTCAGTCGTCTTTTCACTGCTTTGTTCGCCCCAAGATAGAGGACATTTCCGTAGTCCAGTCGAGAGGTTATAAGGGCATGGACCACAGTGTGTTGGGTGTCGTATAGCAGCATCCAGATGATTTTCCTCAGCCACCGCAAGATTGTAAAACAGGTGGCTGAGACCTTGCTAGCCTGATGGTGCATGGTCAAAGCATTATCAGTGGTGAAACCCAGATTTCGTACATGGTCTGATGGAATAGGAAGGGGACCCATCTCGGTGGGCCAGTGCTTAGCATTCCATAGATCTTGTTTTTGACCCAGGATCAAGACTTCGGTCTTACAACCATTCAGTTTAGGTAGATTGTTATTCATCCAGGTGGCAATTTTCCCTAAGCCTAACTGCAAGAGGGATGTGGAGTCAGGGTCCGGGTTTGAAAGGGAAAAAGTAATCTGGGAGTCATCAGCATATGTGTATAGGGTGAGACCTGCTTTTTCTGCGATAAGGGCCAGTGGTTTAACATATAAGTTGAAGAGGAGGGGGCTGAGCACAGAGCCCGGCGGAACACCATACGGAGATGAATGAACTTTGGAAGTTGCTGTGTTGGAGAAAATTTGAAACGTGCGGTGAGATAAGAAAGAGGAAATCCAATTCAGTGCAGAGCCACCAATGCCCATTGAGGTTAGGGTCTGTATGAGAATGGTGTGAGAGATGGTATCGAATGCTGCGCTGAGGTCAAGTAGTATAAGCGCAACAGTTTCTCCACTATCAAGGTGAAGCCGCAGGTTCTCCGTGACTCCCAATAGTGTTGTTTCAGTAGAGAAATCAGGACGAAAACCAGATTGCGAGGGATGGAGGATGTGATTCGTTTCAGTGAACTGAACGAGATGGGAATGAATGTGCCTCTCAAGAATTTTAGAGAAGGCAGGCAATAAGCGAAATAGGGCGGAAGTTGGAAAAAACGCTAGGGTCAGCTGTAGGCTTTTTTTAAAAGCGGTGTCACCATGGCGTGTTTCCAACTAGCCTGGACAGTTTACTCTTGCAGGGAAAGGTTAAGGGTATTGCAAATCATGGATAAGTGAGAGCAATCTAGTTGTTTTAATATTGGGATGGGAAGTGGATCTTTGGGTGAGCCAGATTTCAATTTGCCCAAGATCATCCTCAAGTCATCCAGGTTTAAAAGTGGCCACGAATTCAGGTGTTCGTGGGTGCACGACAGGTATGGAGTAACAGGGCAAATATTGGTGCTCAGGGTGGATATCTGAAAGTTCTGGGGTGTATCAGATTGAAGATTGGCTATGTCCAGGTAAATAGTTTTGATTTTTTGTGTGAAGAATAAGGCAAGTTCTTCGCCCTGGTTGTTATTCAGGGTGGGTGGTTTAACTGTAGTTTTAGAACCCGCTAATTCTTTCACCACTTCAAAAACAGTTTTGGATTGGTTCGTAGCCTCAGAGATGGTTTTAGCGACATAGCTAGCTCTAGCAATATTGCATAATTTGTGATATTGTTTTAGTTCTTTCTTGTAAGCGTCCCTGGATTCTGGGGAGTAGTCTTTCCTCCAGCTCCTTTCTAGGCGCTTACATTTGGATTTTACAGATTTTAGTGGTTCATCGAACCAGGGGGCTGGATTTCTGTGGACCTTCTGTTTTTTCTGTGACAAGGGGAGACAGGAGTTAATAGCATCCGTGAGCCAAACATCCACCTTTCCTGATAACATTTCTATATCACCCTTAGTGGAACCAGCATTAGAGCATGCTGAGGGGGGATAGAAATCTAGGGCTAGATTGAGAGTATTAATATCTAATTTTTTCTAATCTCTCTTGCAAACATTCAGGGAACGGCTGGGGGTGAAAGGAATGGCGACAAGTCCTGCGCCTTCCATATCAATGACACTCCTATAGTCCCTGTTATCCATAATGTGCATAGCGATTATGCCCACATTTGCAATTATGCCCAATGCATTTCGGCGTTCACCGCCTTCATCAGGGGATGATCTAAAAAACAATATATGCATACATTTCATTTACTACATGAGTACATCCACAATTACATACCTATCTCATAAAAATTATTGTGTCTTTACATCGATTAATAATCCACGTGCTCTGTGTCTGTTTTCATTAATACTCATTATGACATGAATGGTGATATTTACGCGTTATGCCAAAACGTGGGTACTATCGTTCTCTTCGTACATCAGTCATTTTAAGTGTCTATATTCCTTTAACCTCCTACGTGAACTCGGTGATGTGTTCTAGCTACTCGCGCTCTGACTGCATGCTTTTCAGCGTCCCTCTCTATTTACCCGCTCGATATGCAGATGTTGAACGTTAAGTGTTCTTAACGATGATTCTCAGCATTACATGACTCGTATTGCCTCTAGTATACTTATTTATTATCCGCTCTACGCGCTTTAAGCCGGTACCTGCCTCGCTCGTGGCTGCTGACCTCTCCGTAAATTGAACTGCTCTCTAACTTGCTGGCTCCGCGTTCAATGTGCTCTGCTCTATCGCATAACTATATCTGGGTTTTTTTACGCGCATGCGTGTTGCTGTCTTACATTTCTTAAAGGGACCTCATCTTATTGAATGGAAATCTTTATTGGTGTGCGTTTCTGGAATGGTGGTATCTTTGGTTAAAGAATACCCTGTGAGGCATGATATACTTGATGTGCATGGTGTGTTTACCTTGCTGTCCTGCTAACGCTACTAGTGTTTAAAATGTCGCCACGCATGACCATGACCTTGCTTATAAAATCTGATAAAATTTCTACAAAGCGTTCTTCACAGATAACACTGAAATTCGACTCTTTCATTTAACCCATTCGGTTTCAATGAGTTTAAGTGATATATCCAGTAATTTTCTCTCTTGAGCATGTTCTTTTTATTGTCCATTCCTTCTCTCCTTTCTACGACTTCCAATATACATGCCTTCAGTTGGCTGATGTGATGTTTGGCCTCTAAAAAATGCGTGGCGATAGTAGATTTCGTCATTTTAGTCCTAATGTTACTCTTGTGTTCATTAAGTCTTGTTTTCAACTTTCTCTCCGTTTGTCCCACGTAGACTGAGCCACATGGGCATTTTAACATATAGACTATATTAGTTGTGTTGCATGTGGCATTTACTTTCAAGTTGATCTTGAATCCTTTCATTGGGTGTGTAATCTGATTACCTCTAATTATATTATTGCAGTTGCTGTAATTGGTGCATGGTACTGTTCCTTTGTAAGTCATTGGTTTCATTACATTTTTGGGTTGTTTCGACAGTTCACCCAAGTTCTTGGCTCTGGTATGCGCAAACACTGGTTCACTGGCAAATGTATTGTTGAAATCTGGTTCCACTTTGAGTATGGCCCAATGTTTTCTTATGATGGATTTAAACTGAGTGCTTATATTGGAATATTTACTGACACATGTGATGCGATTGTCGGTTTTCCGTGGAGTGGATTTCAATAATTCTTCTCTGGTTTTACCGTTGCTTCTCACAACGGCTTGTTTTAGTGCCTGATCTGGATATCCTCTGTCTTTAAAACGTTGTGTCATCCTCCTGATTTGTGCCTCTAGTTGTTCTGGTTCCGAGACCACTCATTTCACCCTTAGCAATTGCGAGTATGGGAGATGCAATTTCAATGATGGAGGGTGATGACTTTCATATCGCAAAATATTGTTTCTGTCTGTGGGCTCTCTGTATAAGTTGGTGGCAAAACTTGTTGGTTTCCTTGTGATTTCTACATCAAGAAAATGTATCACATCCTCTTGTACTTCCCACGTGAACTGAATCCTATCGTCGATGTTATTCAATGTTTCTAGTTGAATCTGCAGTGTTGCTCTTGTGCCTTTCCATATGACGAAGATGTCGTCTATGAAACGGACATACATTTCTATGTTGGTTTTCCATTCTTCTTTGTTGTAAATATGCTCCTCTTCAAAGGCTGTCATGTATAGGTTCGCATATGAGGGAGCTGCACAATTTCCCATGGATGTTCCGCTTTTTTGTAAATACCAGTTTCCGTTGTATGTAAAATAACTGTGCATAAGAGTAAATTCCATTAACTCCATCAGGAAGATTTGTAGTCCTTCTGTATATTCACTGTGTAGTAATGCTTTTTCTACCGCTTCTAAGCCTTGACGG
Organism: Lissotriton helveticus; assembly: GCF_964261635.1. Lineage (NCBI taxonomy): Eukaryota > Metazoa > Chordata > Amphibia > Caudata > Salamandridae > Lissotriton > Lissotriton helveticus. The sequence goes on from NC_136068.1 coordinate 1,289,295,914, forward strand.
TGTGGGATGGACGTATATAAAGCTTTAACGTCGATGGTAACCAATAAGATAGTTCGCTCGCCTGTGACGTTAATGGACATGAGTTTGTTGAGAAAGTCCGTAGTGTATTTTATGTATGATCTGGTGTTAATGACAAGTGGCTGTAAATATTTGTCCAGAAACTTTCCTATTGGTTCATGCACACTCCTTTTGGTTGAAACGATTGGACGACATGGTGGTCGATATGGATCTTTGTGTACCTTAGGTACCATATAAAAGCTTGGACTCATCGGGTTTTCTTGGGATAAGTACTTCCTCGTCTTCTCATTGATGATGCCTTTATCGATCGCCTTTTGTAAGATTTGCTGTAAGGTTTGCCTGATTTCGTTTGTCGGATTGAAATCTAGCTGCATATAAATGTTCTCATCCTGTAGATGGATTGACGCTTGTGAGTCATAGTATTCCTTCTTTAAGATCACCAAAGCACCCCCTTTATCTGCTTTTTGGCATATGATCTGGTCATTTTGTGCTATGGAACTGATGATTCCATGCTCCTTTGATGTCATATTTGTAGATTTGCTTTTCTTGCGTGTGTTTAATTTGTTTATGTCTTGTTTACATAGTTGTTCAAATAGATCGAAGGTCTTGTGACTTATCGGTGCCCTGTACGTACTAGGTGATTTTAGACCTTTCAATTGGTCTGGTTCCTCTTGTTTTGCCTCAGTTATGACATTGTCGAAAAAATGCCTTAATCACATTTTTCTTGTTAGTTTAAAAAGACTAACTTCCAATTCTAATGTATTGGTGTGCGCTGTCGGTACATATGATGTGCCTTTTTGTAGAGTTTTTAATTGTAGATCATTTAACTGCCTGTCGGATATGTTAATGACCAGATTCTTACTTTCCCCTTCTAAGTAGGTTATTTCTTGGTTTTGTCCTTCTTGGCTGTTACGTTTCTGGTCTGGGGGGGTTCCTTTTCTTTTTCTTTTCCCTTGTCCCCTCCGGGTTCTTCTCTTTCTTCCAGGCCTCTCTCTAAAAAAAGGCCCTATAGTTGAAGTGCTAGCCCCCTCTCGTATATTCGTGGTTTTAGGTGGGCGTGTTCTATCTATCGGTGTTCTGTCGCTGTCTGTTGATGAGGTGTCTGTTTGTGATGTATACGTTTTTGTTTGTCTCCTTCTCGCGTATATATCTGCCCAGGTGTATACCTCTTCTGGCTTATAATCCAAGGTATCTCTTCTGTATTTTCTTATTTTTCTCTCGTTTACTTCCTGTGTGTGTTTCTGTAATTGGTCATCTATGTCTTCCACTATTTTTGCCATTTCTTCTAGTGTAACAAGTTTATCCAACTCCTGTTTGGTTTTGTCTATGTCTGTTTTTAAGTCTTCCAGTACTTTAGATAGCTCCTCGATGATCAGAAGAATCAAATCCAAACTACATTTATTTAAAATCGCAAACCATTTTTCTGTGAACTGTTTGGAATTTTTACATAGCGCCGGCTTAAGGGATATGCGAAGGCCCCTCGGAATCCGTTGTGCTTTGTGATATCGGATCATGGTACTAGAATGAAGGCGTTGGTTTATTTCTTTTCTCGTCAAGTATAACAACTGTTTGATCTGTTGCTCCTTGGTTTTGGTAAAGGTGTGTTTTGTGGATTCCTCATGAATCAATTAATAGATGCGTTCGCTCGCTTCTTCAGTGAATGCAAATGTTTCAGCTCTACTCTCTGTTGACTGTGTAATTTCTTCGTATTGCATGTTTTGTTCCTTGGCGTGCTCCGGCTTGTTAGTGAGTAAATGACTCAAATTCCTTGGTTTAAGTCGTGCACTGCCTTTGTAATTCCTTAAAGAGTTTCTCCTACTTTCCTGTGCGCCTGGGACTCACTTCCCACCGGAAGTGTGGATACAAATGTTTGGGTTGCAGCTCTCCTGTATGTAGGGTTGTCTCCCTGGGCACTAGTTCTGATGCTGTTTTAAGCCTGCTTAATTTTCGTGAACAAAAGATTCTTCTATGGTGTTCTTTGAAATTTCAATTATATTTTTATTGCTCAATTATTCGATGTTGTAATCACATCCAATGTTTTTTCATTCTTCAATTGTTAATCATTGTTATCCATAATGTGCATAGCGATTATGCCCACATTTGCAATTATACCCAATGTATTTCGGCTTTCACCACCTTCATCAGGGGATAATCTAAAAACCAATATATGCATACATTTCATTTACTACATGAGTACATCCACAATTACATACCTATCTCATAAAAATTATTGTGTCTTTACATCGATTATTAATCCACGTGCTCTGTGTCTGTTTTCATTAATACTCATTATGACATGAATGGTGATGTTTATGCGTTATGCCAAAACGTGGGTACTATCGTTCTCTTCGTACATCAGCCATTTTAGGTGTCTATGGGCCAGATGTAGGAAGGCCTTTACCGGTCGGTAACGGCTGAAAATCGGTATTTTCGGCCGTTACCGACCGGTATTTAGCTTTCGGCATGTAGGAGACCGAAAATCATCCGAATCGGTAAATTTACCGATTCGGTAAAGTTACCGAATCGGTAAAATACTGAATCGGAAATATTACCGAATAGGTACATTTACCGAATCGCAAAGGTTTGCGAATCGGTAAATTTACCGATTCGGTAATATTTACCGATTCGGTAAATTTACCGATTCGGAAAAATACCGAATCGGTAAATAAGAAGTGGTAAAATTGGATATTGAGATGTAGGGAAGCTCTGAAATACCGAATTTGCTTGAAATTCGGTATTTAAGAGTCGGTATTTACCATGGATTGGAATCAGGTGGTAAACAGGTGCAACCTATAAAAAAGGACCCAAAATGCAATTCTTCTTGCACAATGGCGGCATTTTATGTGATTGCAAGACGGCTAAGGCTACAGGAGGAAGGGGAGAGGGAATGGCAGAGAGAGGAGCAGGTCTACAGACAGAGGATAACCCTGTTCATGCTCACAGAGGCAGAGATACTCCAGAGGTACAGGTTGGCCCCAGACACCATCACTGACCTCATCAGGGACCTCCACCCACTGTTGGAGCACACTACCCCAAGGGCACACGCTATTCCTCCCCATGTGCAGGTGCTGTGCAGCCTATACCTGCTTGCCTCTGGGAGCTACCAGAGTGTGGTTGCTGCGGTAGGTGGGGTGACCCAGAGCAGCCTGTCAAGGTTTTTCCACAAATTCCTTGACGCAATGTTACAGAGGATGGAGCATTACATATCATTTCCTGCAACCCATGCTGAACTGGTCCAAACAAAATCAGACTTCTACCAGATGGCATGTTTCCCCACTATCATTGGCTGCATTGATGGCACGCACATTCCCATTTGTCCCCCTGCTGCCACAGAATATATCTACAGGAATAGGAAGTCCACCCACACCATCAATGTGCAGGTGATCTGCAATGCTAAGTTCGCCATTACTGACCTTGTGGCAAAATTCCCTGGGAGTACCCATGACTCCTATATATTTCAAAACAGTGGCATCTATGCACGGCTGACTGCAGGTGAATTTGGTGAAGGACACCTCCTAGGTAAGACACAGTGTGCGACCCCTATAACACCTATTGCAGTAAGCAGTACAAGTATGCATGTGATTAAATCATACCCATTTTCTTTTAGGAGACAGTGCATATGCCCTCCGCTCATTCATACTCACCCCCTACCTCAACCCCTCAACACCCAGCCAAAGGAGATATAACCGGGCACACAAGAGCACACGCAATGTTGTTGAGAGAACATTTGGCATCTGGAAAAGCAGGTTCAGATGCTTGCACAAGAGCGGAGGTGCAAGGCAGTATACCCCCATCACCTGCTGTAAGATCATTGCTGCCTGTGCCATGTTGCACAATCTTGCTGTTAAGAGGGGGACTGAGGTGGAGTTGTCAGACTATGAGGATCATGACGACGACATTGCTGTGCCTGAAACACAACCTGCTGGAGTGTCAACACCAAGTGATGGCAGATACAGACGTGAGGAAATAACACGCAACTATTTCTGAGTGAGTGATGACACTGAAACCTATATTGAAAGCACAAGTTTTTGTTTAATTTAGTATATTTCCAGGTATGTTAAAGAACAAAAGTGCAACAGTAAGCATTTCACAGCAATGCTCACAGTGAGCAAACACACACACACAGGTGTTGAATCCACCCACCATAGTTGTATATTGTTACTAGGCAGGTTTAAATGGCACAAATGTGCAACTTTAACATTTTAAACTATGATTAGAATGTCCAATGGCAGTAGGCCATATTATCAACTGTTCATTTACGGCCACGCTTTGCACTAGCAGGTGTTTGTGGCTCAACCTGTTCACTGGGCGTTTGGCCTGTAGCCTCACCCTGTCGCCTGCTGCTCCTCCTTGTCTCTACGACATGGGGGCTTGCCGTGCTGCTCCTACTGGTGCTACCTTCAGTGTCCGGCACTTCAATGGCAGCAGTTTGTGCACTCTGGGCATTGAGTAGAGCCTCCAGCGCACCGGTCATTCCGGCTATGCCCCTTGTGAGCTGATTGCTGTTATGAGTCAGGACTTCCTGACTATTCATGCTACGTCTGCATAGCAGGGATGTGGCTGTTGCCAGCCGGTGTATAGATTTCTCAGTTCTCTCTGCACGCTGCTTCTCCCTGCGCCTTGAAGTAATTTCAGAGTCCAGTTTTGTGCACAGTTGCTGTATGCCTGTTGCCATGCTCTTGTTCACTTCCACCAGCTCCCTGATGCCCTTGCCAATTTCCTGCATGTTAATGTTGAGGTTTCGCATTTGTCTTTGGCAGGCCATGATGCCCTTGCCCTGCATCCTCTGAATCCTTACCATGGATCCCTCCAGGCCTTGGAAGACACTGGACCCCTCCCCACGTGCACCTACACTCCTTCCTTGTACTGTGCGCCGTCTAGTGGTACTTGGTACAGGCTCTGTGCTGGGCTGCAGTGTGACAGAGATGGCAGCTTCAGCCAAGTTGTGTGAGTCTTCACCCACCATTTCACCAGCAGCTGTCTCCATTTCCAGCAGTGGGGAAACAACATGCCTCCTGCTAGGGTGTGCAGCAGGTGCTTCTACCTCCAGGGATACTGGCATTTTGGGTGATGAAAGCAATAGTGGGGACTGTGTTGGTATTGGGGAGGCCTGCATTACCTCACTGACGTCAGGTTCTTGGGAAGGTGCCTGCCCACTCGGAACACCTGTGTCCTGTGATGCACTGGGACCTGGCTCATGACTGTCATCCCTCTCGGGTGCCGTGCCTTCTGCCTCCTCAGACTGCCTTCTGGATGTGTGACCTGTGGACATATGAGCACACATCAGCTAGGTGCAAATGTCTCACAGCCACTACAATTAAACCTATGTAATTGCACTTAGTACATGCTGCCTGCCCTTCATTATGTATGCATTCAGTTGAAAAACTCGGTGGTTACAGTGCTGTGTGACATGCTCTTTCATTAACTGACTACGTGTACCATGATGCATTGCTACAGTTTGGCACAGACACCCTGGGACTGGGGTAACTTAGCTGCAAGGGGTGAGGGATGGATGAGGGTGTGAGGGGGATTGCTGTGCATGCATCTTACCTTTTTTTGATGCAGCTTTCGCCGAACTGTCCACTTCTCCCAGTCCATGGACACTTTCATGCTCCAGGGTTGTGGCTACCATCTCCTCCAGGTCGGTGAGGGGGGGTGCAGTGTTCTTTCCACCACCTGTTTGGGAGGCCTGTTTGTGGTGGTCAGCCAATTTCTTTTTTGTGAGGCTCCTTAGGTCATAGAACCTCTTTTTTAAATCTTCAGTGACTCTGGTGATCACTCCCACTGCATTTACTTTCGCCAGGATTTCCAGCCAAATCTTCCTTTTTGCTGATTCTGGCACAGTAAGGGACTGCTTACCAAAAATTCTGTGGTGAACCTTAACCACCTCCTCAACAAGGACCTGTAGCTCCATGCTGCTGAATTTGAGCTTTCTTTTCCTTTCAGCCTGCTCTGTGTCCTTGCTGCTTGCCATGTTTTAATTTGAAAAGAGCACAATCTCTGTCTGCTGCTGCTCCCAGTCTCTCTGCTCCAACTGCCTCTCCAGAACCTTCTAATTACTTGCAGCTGCCTGTGTAGCCACTTCCTGGTAGGAAGGGGGAGGGTGGTTGCACCTGATTGGCTGTTGTGTTAAGTTTCACTTTTGCTTGCTGTCCGATTCGGTATTTACCGATTCGGTATTTACCGAATCGGTATTCCCAATGCATTCCTATGGGCCAAAAGGCCCATTGGAATGCATTGGGAATACCGATTTGGTAAATACCGATTCGGAAAATACCGATTCGGTAATTTCCGATACCGAATTTTACCGATTCGGTAAAAAATACAGATTTTTTCCCTACATCTCATTTACTGATTTTTGAATACCGAATCGGTAAAATTCGGTATTTAAGAATCGGTAAAATCAGATTACCTACATCTAGCCCTATGTTCCTTTAACCTACGTGAACTCGGTGATGTGTTCTAGCTACTCGCGCTCTGACTGCGTGCTTTTCAGCGTCCCTCTCTATTTACACGCTCGACATGCAGATGTTGAACGTTAAGCGTTCTTAACGATGATTCTCGGCATTACATGACTCGTATTGCCTCTAGTATACTTATTTATTATCCGCTCTACGCGCTTTAAGCCGGTACCTGCCTCGCTCGTGGCTGCTGACCTCTCCGTAAATTGAACGGCTCTATGTCTTGCTGGCTCCGCGTTCAATGTGCTTTACTCTATCGCATAACTATATCCGGGTTTTTTTACGCGCATGCGTGTCGCTGTCTTACATTTCTTAAAGGGACCTCATCTTATTGAATGGAAATCTTTATTGGTGCGTGTTGCTGGAATGGTGGTATCTTTGGTTAAAGAAGACCCTGTGAGGCATGATATACTTGATGTGCATGGTGTGTTTACCTTGCTGTCCTGCTAACGCTACTAGTGTTTAAAATGTTGCCACGCATGACCATGACCTTGCTTATAATAATCTGATCAAATTAAGCTTTTAAAGTGAATTTCTACAAAGCGTTCTTCACAGATAACACTGAAATTCGACTCTTCCATTCTACCCTTTCGGTTTCAATGAGTTTAAGTGATATATCCCGTAATTTTCTCTCTTTAGCATGTTCTTATTATTGTCCATTCCTTCTCTCCTTTCTACGACTTCCAATATACATGCCTTCAGTTGGCTGATGTGATGTTTGGCCTCTAAAAATGCGTGGCGATAGTAGATTTCGTCATTTTAGTTCTAATGTTACTCTTGTGTTCATTAAGTCTTGTTTTCAACTTTCTCTCCATTTGTCCCACGTAGACTGAGCCACATGGGCATTTTAACATATAGACTATATTAGTCGTGTCGCATGTGGCATTTACTTTCAAGTTGATCTTGAATCCTTTCATTGGGTGTGTAATCTGATTACCTCTAATTATATTATTGCAGTTGCTGCAATTGGTGCATGGTACTGTTCCTTTGTAAGTCATTGGTTTCATTACATTTTTGGGTTGTTTCAACAGTTCACCCAAGTTCTTGGCTCTGGTATGCGCAAACACTGGTTCACTGGCAAATGTATTGTTGAAATCTGGTTCCACTTTGAGTATGGCCCAATGTTTTCTCATGATGGATTTAAACTGAGTGCTTATATTGGAATATTTACTGACACATGTGATGCGATTGTCGGTTTTCCGTGGAGTGTATTTCAATAATTCTTCTCTGGTTTTAACGTTGCTTCTCACAACGGCTTGTTTTAGTGCTTGATCTGATATCCTCTGTCTTTAAAACATTCTGTCATCCTCCTGATTTGTGCCTATAGTTGTTCTGGTTCCGAGACCACTCGTTTCACCCTTAGCAATTGCGAGTATTAAAGACAGAGGATATCCACATCAAGCACTAAAACTGAAATTTCAAAGAACACCAGAGAAGAATCTTTTGTTCACGAAAATTAAGCAGGCTTAAAACAGCATCAGAACTAGTGCCCAGGGAGACAGCCCTACATGCAGTAGAGCTGCAACCCAAACATTTGTATCCACACTTCCGGTGGGAAGTGAGTCCCAGGCGCACAGGAAAGTAGTAGAAACTCTTTAAGGAATTACAAAGGCAGTGCACAACTTAAACCAAGGAATTTGAGTCATTTACCCACTAACAAGCCGGAGCACGCCAAGGGACAAAACATGCAATACGAAGAAATTACACACTCAACAGCGAGTAGAGCTGAAACATTTGCATTCACTGAAGAAGCGAGCGAACAAATCTATTCATGGATTCATGTGGAATCCACAAAACACACCTTTACCAAAACCAAGGAGCAACAGATCAAACAGTTGTTATACTTGACGAGAAAAGAAATAAACCAACGCCTTCATGCTAGTACCATGATCCGATATCATATGTACCGACAGCGCACACCAATACATTAGAATTGGAAGTTAGTCTTTTTAAACTAACAAGAAAAGTGTGATTAAGGCACTTTTTCGACAATATTGTAACTGAGGCGAAACAAGAGGAACCAGACCAATTGAGAGGTCTAAAATCACCTAGTACGTACATGGCACCGATAAGTCACAAGACCTTTGATCTATTTGAACAACTATGTAAACAAGACATAAACAAATTAAACACACGCAAGAAAAGCAAATCTACAAATATGACATCAAAGGAGCATGGAATCATCAGTTCCATAGCACAAAATGACCAGTTCATATGCCAAAAAGCAGATAAAGGGGGTGCTTTGGTGATCTTAAAGAAGGAATACTATGACTCACAAGCATCAATCCATCTACAGGATGAGAACATTTATATGCAGCTAGATTTCAATCCGACAAACGGAATCAGGCAAACCTTACAGCAAATCTTACAAAAGGTGATCGATAAAGGCATCATCAATGAGAAGACGAGGAAGTACTTATCCCAAGAAAACCCGATGAGTCCAAGCTTTTATATGGTACCTAAGGTACACAAAGATCCATATCGACCACCATGTCGTCCAATCGTTTCGACCAAAAGGAGTGTGCATGAACCAAAAGGAAAGTTTCTGGACAAATACTTACAGCCACTTGTCATTAACACCAGATCATACATAAAAGACACTATGGACTTTCTTAACAAACTCATGTCCATTAACGTCACAAACGAGCGAACTATCTTATTGGTTACCATTGACGTTAAAGCTTTATATACGTCCATCCCACACCGTCAAGGCTTAGAAGCGGTAGAAAAAGCATTACTACACAGTGAATATACAGAAGGACTACAAATCTTCCTGATGGAGTTAATGGAATTTACTCTTATGCACAGTTATTTTACATACAACGGAAACTGGTATTTACAAAAAAGCGGAACATCCATGGGAAATTGTGCAGCTCATCATATGCAAACCTATACATGACAGCCTTTGAAGAGGAGCAACAAAGAAGAATGGAAAACCAACATAGAAATGTATGTCCGTTTCATAGACGACATCTTCGTCATATGGAAAGGCACAAGAGCAACACTGCAGATTCAACTAGAAACATTGAATAACATCGACGATAGGATTCAGTTCACGTGGGAAGCACAAGAGGATGTGATACATTTTCTTGATGTAGAAATCACAAGGAAACCAACAAGTTTTGCCACCAACTTATACAGAAAGCCCAGAGACAGAAACAACCTTTTGCAATATGAAAGTCATCACCCTCTATCATTGAAATTGCATCTCCCATACTCGCAATTGCTAAGGGTGAAATGAGTGGTCTCGGAACCAGAACAAGTAGAGGCACAAATCAGGAGGATGACACTACGTTTTAAAGACAGAGGATATCCAGATCAAGCACTAAAACAAGCCGTTGTGTGAAGCAACGTTAAAACCAGAGAAGAAGTATTGAAATCCACTCCACGGAAAACCGACAATCGCATCACATGTGTCAGTAAATATTCCAATATAAGCACTCAGTTTAAATCCATCATAAGAAAACATTGCGCCATACTCAAAGTGGAACCAGATTTCAACAATACATTTGCCAGTGAACTAGTGTTTGCGCATACCAGAGCCAAGAACTTGGGTGAACTGTTGAAACAACCCAAAAATGTAATGAAACCAATGACTTACAAAGGAACAGTACCATGCACCAATTGCAGCAACTGCAATAATATAATTAGAGGTAATCAGATTACACACCCAATGAAAGGATTCAAGATCAACTTGAAAGTAAATGCCACATGCGACACGACTAATATAGTCTATATGTTAAAATGCCCATGTGGCTCAGTCTACGTGGGACAAACGGAGAGAAAGTTGAAAACAAGACTTAATGAACACATGAGTAACATTAGGACTAAAATGATGAAATCGACTCTCGCCACGCATTTTTTAGAGGCCAAACATAACATCAGCCAACTGAAGGCATGTATATTGGAAGTCGTAGAAAGGAGAGAAGGAATGGACAAAAAATGAACATGCTCAAGAGAGAAAATTACTGGATATATCACTTAAACTCATTGAAACCGAATGGGTTAAATGAAAGAGTCGAATTTCAGTGTTATCTGTGAAGAACGCTTTGCAGAAATTCACTTTAACAGCTTAATTTGATCAGATTATTATAAGCAAGGTCATGGTCATGCGTGGCGACATTTTAAACACTAGTAGTGTTAGCAGGACAGCAAGGTAAACACACCATGCAGATCAAGTATATCATGCCTCACAGGGTCTTCTTTAACCAAAGATACCACCATTCCAGCAACGCGCACCAATAAAGATTTCTATTTAATAAGATGAGGTCCCTTTAAGAAATGTAAGACAGCAACACGCATGCGCGTAAAAAAAAACGGATATAGTTATGCGATAGAGTAGAGCACATTGAACGCGGAGCCAGCAAGACAGAGAGCCGTTCAATTTACGGAGAGGTCAGCAGCCACGAGCGAGGCAGGTACCGGCTTAAAGCGCGTAGAGCGGATAATAAATAAGTATACTAGAGGTAATACGAGTCATGTAATGCCGAGAATCATCGTTAAGAACGCTTAACGTTCAACATCTGCATATCGAGCGAGTAAATAGAGAGGGACGCTGAAAAGCACGCAGTCAGAGCTAGAACACATCACTGAGTTCACGTAGGAGGTTAAAGGAATATAGACACTTAAAATGGCTGATGTACGAAGAGAACGATAGTACCCACGTTTTGGCATAACGCATAAACATCACCATTCATGTCATAATGAGTATTAATGAAAACAGACACAGAGCACGCGGATTAATATTCGATGTAAAGACACAAGAATTTTTATGAGATAGGTATGTAATTGTGGATGGAGGCATGTAGTAAATGAAATGTATGCATATATTGTTTTTTAGATTATCCCCTGTTGAAGGCGGTGATCGCCGAAATGCATTGGGTATAATTGCAAATGTGTGCATAATCGCTATGCAGATTATGGATAACAATGATTAACAATTGAAGAATGAAAAAATATTGGATGTGATTACAACATCGAATAATTGAGCAATAAAAATATAATTGAAATTTCAAAGAACACCATAGAAGAATCTTTTGTTCACGAAAATTAAGCAGGCTTAAAACAGCATCAGAACTAGTGCCCAGGGAGACAGCCCTACATGCAGTAGAGCTGCAACCCAAACATTTGTATCCACACTTCCGGTGGGAAGTGAGTCCCAGGCGCACAGGAAAGTAGTAGAAACTCTTTAAGGAAGTACAAAGGCAGTGCACGACTTAAACCAAGGAATTTGACTCCTATAGTCCCCACATTGGCGGGTCAGAGGTGTGGCTCTCCCTGTGGCGTCCCACACATTCCGCTACATGGGTATCCACATATATCGTAATACACAGGACTTACTCAAAGGCAACCTTGTGAGGGTAATTAACTTGCTTCATTCACAGATTCTGTCTGGGTCGCCTTGCGCTTGTCGGTGGCGGGCTGTCTGGCCCTGGAAAAGCTGGTTATGTTGCTGTGTCCATAAACAAAGAAGGGGGAGAAGGAGGTTAAACCAGACCAGGTCGGCCTCCAGTCTGTGTACGAAATACAGGGACCTTATGTCAAAGGTCCAGAGACCTGGTGGGTGTATTTATGGTTACTGCTTACTGAGTCAGTGTGTACCAAAAAATATATGTAAGAAAGAAAAATTTCTTTCTAGAGTCCCCTCACTCACCGGGGTTGCCCCACGGTGACATGCTTCATCATTGGGGCCATCCCAGTTCTCTACGAAAAGGGGCGTGCTGCGACAAGGCGACTACGCTGGAGCACTGGTTTTGTGAGATGACTATGTGTGGTGCAAGTGTGATAATGGTGGAGTGGGTGTGGGATTAAAAATACCGTGCTAGTGGGCCTCAACAATTTATTTCGCTCCTAGTGTGGTATAAAAAAGTTAAAAAGGGGTAACACTGTATTCTAACTTTTACTGAGCTAGATCAGTGTTAGGGTCAACATGTTTCAAGCTCCCCCAAGCTTTTCTTCAGGACCATACAGGGTCCAGCCCTGTATTGCCACTCCTGTTTCCAAATGAAAAAAGTGTTGCTAAAAAATATATAATTTTTTTCAATAAACGCTGTTGTTAATAAAACATGCGTGCTGTACATACGTTTTGTATTTCACTGCGTTTTCTGCAAAATAGAACAACAAATGTTAAATGATGGACAACCCCTTCCAAGAAGGGGAACAACTCACAAGCATCTCACTCCAACTAGGGCGTGAGTGTGCCCATGGCATCATATTGACGCGTGCTGGTTTTCAAGACGGTGTTGAAAAATAAATCACTGTGAATAAAGTGGTTTAGTGGTTTCACACATACAACATACAAACATATAGACTAAATGTGACTATAGACAAAACACACACTATACATACACGAAATAATATGGCAGATGGTTATATTTACATAAAAGAGTGTATGGTTACACCCCATGGTCTTAGGCAAGGGCAGGAACGCCTCGTGGAAACATTGCTGAAAACAGGGATTGTCAAAATGCAGAGTTAGGAGGTTTTTGCCTCTTTTTGTTTGCCCATTCGGAATTGCCGTCTTTCTAGCAAGATTACATAGTCCATTCACTTACTTCCTATCGGCAGACCCGCTCGGTACTACCTGGTTGCTTCCTCACCCGACCGCATACTGATCTGAAGCCGGGCTCGCGGTGTATTTAGAACGCGTGAGCTTCCGGGTGGCGGGAAACGCCTTTGTTTTGCTAGAGCGCGCACTGGGGCGGCCATATTGGTAGGATGCGATCGCGCTCGGCGCGAGTGTAAGTTACAAACACTGAATATTAATGAGTACCGCTGGGTACAGGGATATGCAATAATTTAGGGCGCTAATGTGGACAAGGGCGTCCTTGCACATGAATTTAGAACACAAGATAAATTTTGCCGGGTTGGAGACATTTTTGGATTGGTTTAGGTTTATTCATAAAAGGGCGGGTATCATAACTTAGGTAGATAGGCAAGGATGGTACCTATCGTGTCTGGGAAGGCTCAGCTGGGTGTATTAGTTTTTAAGGAAAAAGGTATTTCTGATAGTAGGGTTTGTTTTGTTATCAGCGACAGTTTTCTATGGTATTCAAACAGTTCGGACCAGCCCCGAACAGTCACTAGAAAAAAAAAAAAAAAAAAAAAAAAAAAAAAAAGAAAAAATAACTATGGGCGAAATGCTCCCCACGGGATTTCATCATTCAGTTGGGTATCTGTATGAAGACGAAACACCCATCTTTGTTCTTTTTCATGGAGGGTGCGTTCCAGATTGTCTTTGTTTTTCACTGTTTCTAATACTACCCAGGACAGATCATTGGGTGTATGGTTCTGCTCAATGAAGTGGGTGGTCATTCTTGTTGTGGCTCGCTTGCACCTGATGTTACTTCTGTGCTCTACTATGCGAGTACTGACCTTCCTTGTCGTCATTCCTACATAGTGAAGGTTGCACGTACAGGTTATCAAATACACAACCCCACTTGTGTTGCAATTAGAGAAACCTTTTAGTTCCCATCTCGTACTGTTGTTGAAGATAACGTTTTTGGTTGGGGAGGTCAAATGACAAACACTGCAGTTGTTGCATGGGAAATGACCGTCCGGTAGTGGCTGGGATCTTACTGTCTGAATTAATGCTGAATTTATGTTGCTGTGTCTCCTGTATTCTTTTGTGAACCTCCCACTAGAAGTGCCAGCATGGGTGCTCAAATTATTAAACACATTACTGTGGGAGCTTGACTGGGGAGCTGGGTGTCGCAGGGTGGGCCTTACTAAATTGCAGCTTCTTACGAGTGGTGGTTGTGAGGCCCCCTGACTTTAAGGCTTACTGTGTTGTGGGCAACTTCAATGGCTGTCCTATTGGTTAGCTGGTTACAACCTGTCGGAGATAGGTTATACGACGGGACAGATAGACCGTGGTCATCTCCACAGATTGGTGTGCCTGGGAGTGGCCCCTCTGCAAACAAGTCCTCTACTACTACTCGTGGCCCTAACTTACTGGAAACTGGCTCTGAGATACTCCATTGTATGCACCAAATGACCAGCTACTCTGTCTCCCTACATCATCTGGCTCATTAGCAATGTGCTGTTTGGGTCAAAAGGAGGGAGTGTCAACATTGGGTTTGTTATTCCAGGACGGTACAATAATGTTGCATGCTGACTTTGTGCACACATGGACTCACCAAGAATGTATGCTAGCACAATCTGAAATGTACAAAAGCATTGGTCACCTGGCGGGAAAGAACCCATCACACATGAAGTGCTCCAGGCAATGCACACTATGGGAAATGGCAGACACAAGTGTATAGCTGGCTTTATCGTGGGCTTTGGGCGCATCTGAGAACGTCGCTTACGTCCTTGAAACATAATTGGGAAACGGGCCTCATCCATGAAATACCGGATCAAGACTGGGCCCCTATACTCGAATATCACAAAAAGTTTCCTGTAATTCAAGATTTAAATTCATTCAATTCTCTACACTGCATATAGCTTATTTGACATCGCATAGGCTTACCAAAATATTTCACGCTGCTTTTTTGACTTGCCCCCGTTGTAAAGCTTTAGATGCTGCTCTTTTACATATGCTGTGGACATGCCCCCACCTATCCACATATTGAGCAGGCATTGCATCAGCATTATCGGGCATTACCAGATTAGGCCAATGAAGTACACCAGCAGAGTGTCTCCTGGTCCTCCATCCATGGTTGGATGGAGGTTCTAAGCTAATCCTACGATTTGCGGACTTAGGCCTCGTTACTGGTGAAGAAGCTTATAACGAGACACTGGAAATCCCTGACGGTCCCGCGGTTAGATAAATGGCAGGAGAAAGTGGCCCAGTGGGGGTTCACAGAGAGCTGAGCCCTCCGCCAGAAGAAATACAAGGGCCTCTGCAGGAGAACCATCTCGTTAAAATGGGATGCTTTGTTGGAGGGTTGGTTTTAAAGTGGAGGACATGACACCAGACTGAGTATGAATTGCACACCACTTTATCATGATAACCTTAAAGCAAGCCATTCCACCTATCTTATATGCTGCTAACAACATTTCAGGTTTTTTTAAGGATTGTGACCATGATACTGGGTACAGGAAGGTCTACACCTCTTCTGCAGTACCATGAATGTCATCACTTACGTCTTGTCATACATACCCTTAGAAATACACTGCATGCGGACCTCCACATACATAGTTATTTTTCAGATTAGGTGACATAGTGAACTGGTTGGGGTGTGGGGGTGTGGGGAAGGATACAGTTCAATGTTTATTTCTTTAATGCATAATATTTTAACTCTAAGCGTGTGCAATTTGAATGATGCTCTCTGTAACACTTGTTCATATGCTCTGTGCCATTTTTCTATCAGTTATAAATGCCAGAACTGTCATATCTTTGAAAACTGCAATAAAGTGTGTGTTAAAAAAAGTCAGACACACACCCTTAATTAACCTGTGCTCACCCTCTGGTAGCTTGGCACAAAGCAGTCATGCTTAACACCTTGCATGCTCATGACGAGCTCAGCTCGTCATGAGGCACGGTGCTCCTGTGCTTATGACGAGCTGAGCTCTTCATGAGCCGTGGAACGCTCACACGCGGGGATAATTCTCCTGCTGTGCTGAACGTTCCATGAAAACGGGTGCGGCCGTGAGGAGCTGAGCTTGTCATGAGCATGGGGGCGCTGTGCGCGCCCCCCCACCCCCTAGCACAGCGGGGGAATTTCCCCCGCAGCGAAGGGGTTAACTTAAGAGGCAATATTAAAAGTGTTTGTGAAAGTGAAAACACCAGACAAAAAAGATCACACACCTAGTTAGAAAAAACTGAACTTAATTTATTGGACAATACAAGACCCAAACGACAAAAATCCACTAAGTAGAACTGGAGTTATTAATTTTTAAAGAACAACCTGAAATGTAGTGCTTAAAAGCATAACGCACCAACCTGGGCTATCTGGTTCCACTAGACCATGTCAAATACAAAAGTTCAGGCCGACCACGTTGGAGCGTGGGTCGGATTTAAGGACCAACCTCTGCAACTGCTGCAAAGTACTCTGTTTGCGTCGTTAACAAAGACCCGATGCATGGAGCAGAGGAGGCAAGGCGTTATCATAGATCATTTGGATGTAGGCAATGCCTCGGTGCAGAGCAGCACAAAGTTGAAGATGCGTTGAAGCTGTAGGTGATGCGCTGACGGTGAAGTGCTGTACTGGAACCTCGCAGCAGCTGCAACGCGAGTTGTTGAAGGAGATGCGCTGGTTCCGAGCGGTGCAACAACAGCTATATGTGGATTTAGGCAGTTGCAGCAATTTATACCCACTTTCCAGGGCCTGAGACTGGATTGGTACCACTTAGCAGGGCAAGACTCTCAAGTGGCAGAGTCCAGTTGTGCTATAGGTTGATGGTTGGAAGTCCATGATGTCTTTGGGACTTCAAACAGGAGGCAAACCAGCAAGCCCTTGGAGTCACTTTGGTTCTGGGTTGGAGAGATGCAGGTCCAGTTCGTCTTACTCCCAGACAAGGAGGAAAGCAGCCAGCAGAGCAGGCAGGAGTCCAGCAGTGTGACAGTCCTTTCAGCAGCACAGAAGTCCTCCTTCCTGGCAGAATGTCCACAGGTCCAGAAGTGTACCGAGTTGGTGGTGTCAGGAGTCCCGTACTTCTACCCAGTTAGGCATTTAAAGTGGGGGAGACTTCAAAGAGAGGCCTTTGAAGTGCACAGAGTCTCTGCCCTTCCTGTCCTTGCTGCAGATTCACTACAGGGGTTTTTCAGCCCTTTGTTTGGGGACAGGACACAAACTATCCAAGTGTAAGTGTCAGCTCCTACCTTCCATCCAATCAGGTGTAAGTGCCAGTTCCCCCCCATATCATCAGGATGTGGATGGCCACAATTCACACCCAAGCTCCCTTTGTGAGTGGCTGTTTAGATGTAATGCACAAAGCCCAGCTGTCACCCACCCCAGGCATGTATTCAGAAATGGGCAGAAGGCACCAAATAGCTAAAGTAAGAAAATGCCAACTTTCTAATAGTAAAAGGAACAAATGATGGACGGAATGCTCAACAATGCAAACATTCACCCTAGTCACAAAGATATGGGTTTAATCAATTGTTATTTTGCTCACCACGCCTCCCCATGTGGGGTGAAACTGTGAAACCGGTCCTATGATGCTTGTTTCTAGTCCAGGGAGGACCTGGGCTGCTAGTTCGGGCTGGATGGTTCCCATTGGGCGCAGGGTCAAGACGGATTTGCATATGGCTGGGTTCAAGCTGGAATGGCATGGGGAGCAAAACAAACAATGGATTTAGGCCCAGTCCTGTGTACTGGGGTGAATGTATGACATTTGTGTGCCTTCTGTCCATCAAAACCTGGCGCAGAGACCCAACACCGGACAACATGACTGCCCTCAAGCTCGCCACCCGAAAACACCACCAACTGATCCACGCCACCAAGAAAACCGCATTCAAGGACACTGGACAACAACGCGCACAACAGCAAGGAACTCTTCAACATCGTGAAAGAGCTCTCCAACCCCAATGCCGGAAACAACGACATCACCCCGTCGCAAGACCTCTGCAACTCCCTCGCCTCCTACTTCCACAACAAGATCGCAGACATCCACAACAGCTTCAGCACTCAACCGACGCACGCCACGACCGAACCACCGCCCCCCACCACCACCCTCCGCGCCTGGACTCCGATCAGCACCGAAGACACCATCCGCACGATGAACTCCATCCACTCCGGATCTCCGACAGACCCCTGCCCTCACCACGTCTTCAACAAGGCCGACACTGTCATCGCACCCCACCTGCGGGACATCATCAACACCTCCTTCGACACAGCCACCTTCCCGGAGAGCTGGAAGCACGCCGAACTCAGCGCTCTACTCAAGAAACCATCAGCCGACCCCACCGACCTCAAGAACTACCGCCCCATCTCGCTGCTCCCGTTCCCGGCTAAAGTCATGGAGAAGACTGTCAACAAGCAACTGGCCGCCTTCCTTGAGACGAACGGCTCCCTCGACCTCTCGCAGTCTGGCTTCCGGGCCAACCACAGCACCGAGACCGCCCTGATCGTAGCTACCGATGACATCCGAGCCCTGCTCGACAACGGAGAAACGGCGGCCCTCATCCTCCTGGACCTCTCCGCGGCCTTCGACACCGTCTGCCACCGTACCCTAGTACAGCGCCTCAGCAACGTCGGAATCCAGGAGAAGGCACTGGAGTGGATCATCTCCTTCCTCGCCGGAAGGACACAGAGAGTCCGCCTCCCCCCGTTCAGATCGGAGGCCACCGAAGTCATCTGCGGCGTTCCTCAAGGCTCCTCGCTCAGCCCAACACTCTTCAACGTCTACATGAGCCCACTCGCAGCCATCGCACGCCAGCACAACCTCAACATCATCACCTACGCCGACGACACCCAGCTGATCCTCTCCCTCACCAACGACCCCAGCACCGCCAGAGCCAACCTGCACGAAGGGATGACAGACGTGGCCAAATGGATGACGAACAGCCGCCTGAAACTGAACTCAGACAAGACGGAAGTGCTCATCCTAGGATCCTCACCCTCCGCCTGGGACGACTCCTGGTGGCCCCCCGCCCTGGGCAGCGCACCCAAACTAACAGACCACGCACGCAACCTGGGCTTCATCCTGGACTCCTCCCTCTCCATGACCAGACAAGTCAATGCCGTCTCCTTGTCGTGCTTCAACATCCTGCGCATGCTACGCAAGATCTTCCGATGGATCCCCTCCGAGACCAGGAAGACGGTCACCCAGGCCCTCGTCACCAGCCGTCTGGACTACGGCAACTCCCTCTACGCCGGAACCACCGCCAAACTCCAGAAGAGACTCCAGCGGATCCAGAACACCTCAGCACGACTCATCCTGGACATCCCCCGCCGCAGCCACATCTCCGGACACCTGAGAGACCTGCACTGGCTCCCGGTCAACAAGAGAATCACCTTCCGGCTCCTCACCCACGCACACAAAGCCCTACACAACCAAGGCCCAGGATACCTCAACAGCCGCCTCAACTTCTACGCTCCCAAACGCCAGCTTTGATCGACCAGCCACGCCCTCGCTGCCGTCCCCCGCATCCGAAGAGCCACCACAGGAGGAAGGTCCTTTTCCTACCTGGCCGCCAAGACTTGGAACTCCCTTCCGACCCGCCTCCGCCTGACCCAGGACCACCTCGCCTTCAGGAAGCAGCTCAAGACCTGGCTGTTCGAGCAGTAGCGGAACCCCTCCCCCCCCCAGCGCCTTGAGACCCTCCGGGTGAGTAGCGCGCTATATAAATGCTTTGATTGATTGATTGATTGAATTGTTCTTTTTGCAACTTTCTAATAGTGGCATTTGCTGAATTACAATTTAAAATCTAACTTTAACATAAATTGGGGTTTTAGTTTGTGATTCCAGAGACACCAGACTTGGGGATCCTACCTCCTACCAATTGGAAATTGCACTTATAGAATGTAATAAGTTAATCCCAATGTAACCTGTGGGAGAGATAGGCTTTGCAGTAGTAAAAAACGAATTTAAGAGTTTTTCACTACTAGGATATATAAATCGTAAGAGTACATGTCCTACTTTTTAACTACACTGCACCCTACTATTGGGTTGTACAGGGCCTACCTTATTTAAATCTTTATTTATAAAGTTTTCTTGACAAACAACAGGGGGAAAAAGAAAAAAGGCATTCATGTAGGTTACACAGGGTCACATTGCAGTCCTAAGCAGACACATAAATAAATATGACTGTCGGCTAGCCCGAGCAGGCCGGAATTAAATAGAAATCACACCTTAAGCTGTATTTTTGCACATGACCTACCCAATTTTAAACAGCATTTTATTACAGCACAAGCAGTTATCTCTAAAGGTCATCAGAAGAAGAAAGCAATAGGCAGGAAGATTGTATATACCATCTCTCATGCAGCATTGTGAAACTAATATTGGGCCCATCCAATCCATACATCCTGTCACGTATGTATCATCGTGCATCATATGTTGCAAGCGGCAGTTAGGCAGGGAGTGATCGCCAGCTCAGGAAGAGATGTATATAGCGGCCCACCTTATAATCTACTAGGGACCCCCAGCTATGTCATCGAAAAAACACGTCACAGTGTTGCAGCTGCTCCAGCCTTCACTCTCGGCTGTCATTATCTGAATCTGCTGATGCTGCTGCCTCTTTCACTAAATATGTCTGCAGTGGACCCCATATATCGTTAGGTCTGCTTCGCACTGGTATCAAATCTGCATACACATTGTTTTGATCCTGGCAATAAACCATATCAGCTACCCACTCCTTAAACTTTTGGGCCCTCCCTCTACCCCATCGGCATACAACACGTCTCTTGGCCAGTAGTAGTGCAACATCCACAAACCTGCGAATAGTCTTAGGTATATCCCGTGTGTATCCCAACAGCATTATTAGCGGATCTCTATCTAGCACTACCCCAGTCATGGTCTGTAAGGCCTCCTGTACCTGCACCCAATAGTCGTACACACCGGGGCACTTCCATGCCAAGTGGACGAATCCCGCCCCTTCCGCCCTGCAGCGGTCACATCTGTAGTTGTCCGTTAAACGAAAGCGTAGCTTTCTAACAGGCGTATAATAAAATCGTTGTAAGAACTTAAAATGGATAATCTTCAACCTGCTACTAGGTGAAATTTTAGCTGTAATGGCACAACAATAGTGCCATTGGTCGTCAGTTATAACCCTGCCCAGATCCACGCCCCAATGTCGCTGAGCTGAGCTCTCAGTACCCTGACGCTGCGATCTGATATTGTTATACAGCCTGGAAACCAGATGGCGGCCATCGGACAGGAGCATGACATGCAGTGGCAGATTCACATCAGGTTCCTTCGGGAAATCAGGCAAGACTACTCTCAAACCCTGCCTAAGCCTGACGTAATAGAAAATCTCCAGAGGAGTAGGCGTAACACCTTGAAACAGTTGTTCCTTGGTACGAAACTGCCCATTGAGGAAAAGGTCTCCCCACATGGCAATCTTCAAGCGCTTACACATCAACTGAAAGCCCGTCTCCTGTAGGAGCGATATACAAGGATGATACGTGAGGGGCAGAACAGGCGAGTACAGTTGAGTGGTATTAAGAATCCTCGCAATTCGAGTCCAAGCGTCGATGGTGCACGTCACCGTGGTAAATGGTGTGTCTATGTCCCGCACCGAGCCGTGTATCAGGCCGCTGAGAGGGAGAGGACGTGCGATCCAGTCCTCTGCAGCGACTTGCGGCATAAAAGGCGTGGGCTTAATCCAGTGATAGACGTATTGTGCCTGGGCAGCAGCATAATAGATTTCGAAATCAGGCACGTCAAAACCCCCCCTCTCGTAAGGCTGGGTCAAAATGTCCCATCGTAGCCGCGGTTGTTTACCCCCCCAGAAGAGGCGAAGAAGTTCCGACCTCAGCTGTTTAAAGAAAAAAGTGCCAGGGAAGTAAGGTACGTTCTGGAATAAGTATAAAAACTGTGGCAGTATCACCATCTTTATTAGTGACGCCCTTCCCGCCATTGATAACGGCAGTGTTTTCCACCGTGTAACGTTATCCGCTAGTTTCGACACGGCCACCCCGTAATTCATCCTCAGTGTCTCCTCCTTACTCAGGGAGATCATTATTCCCAAATACTTAAGATCAGAGTCACACCAGTCAAGTGGGTAGTCCAATTGGAATCTTTGAACAGCGCCCATGAGCGGGAAGAATTGAGACTTTTTCCAATTGATTTGCACCCCTGACAGTCGTCCAAAAACCAGAAATTCACGTAGTATAGGGTTAAGATTATTTTGCGGGTCTTTTACATAAATCGTGATGTCGTCCGCCTACGACACACCGATCTAGCGTTGGCAGCAGCGAAAGGCACTATCTCTGTGTAGTTGACAGATCCGACAAGCCAGTGGTTCTATCGCTATAGAGAAGAGCAGTGGGGAGAGAGGACACCCCTGTCTAGTGCCTCTGGTTATCGGTATTGGGGTAGACAGCAGTCCATTGACCACCACTCTGGCCGTCGGCGCGGTATACAGTAGCTCCACCCAGCTGACAAACAGCTTCGGAAACCCCATTCTATGCAAGATAGTAAATAGATACGTCCACTCAACCGAGTCGAACGCTTTCGTGGCGTCTAGGAATACGGCGGCGACTGGGAGATCCGGAGCAATCGTCTGTATTAAAGAGAACAGCGTTCTTAGATTATGTGAGGTAGCACGACCCGGTACGAAACCAGCTTGATCTGGCAGTACCAACTTGGGCATAATCGACGAAAGGCGTGTTGCGAGGACTTTAGCTAGAATTTTCGCATCGCAATTGATAAGCGACAATGGTCGATAGGAGTCCGTGTCTGACGGGTCCTTCCCCGGCTACAGCAAAGAGGTAATGACCACCTCCCTCATTGATACCGGTAATATTCCAGTTTCCAAAGAGTCTACATAAACTTCCCTAAGGACCGGCGCCATAATATCTATATAACATTTGTAGAACTCCGCAGGGAGTCCATCCAGTCCCGCCGCCTTACCATTAGCCAATGACATAATCGCGTCGCGGATCTCGTCGAGCTCCAGCGGCGCGCTAAGGAATGTTCTATGCACATCACTGAGCCAGCATAGTGCAATGTCGTCAAGGAAGCTTCCCATGCCCTCCACAGCTGTCTGTTGCGACGTATAAAGGAGATCATAATGCGTCAGAAACTCCCTCTGAATCCTCGCAGTATCCAGACACCTTTCCCCTTCCTGCGTGACAATCTCTAATATATTGGAACTAAAGCGTGATTTCCTCGTCATTGCAGCCAGTACTTTGCCCGGTCGTTCCCCTTCGCAATATCTACGTGCAGTCCAATACTTCCCCCTGAAGTTAACTTCCCTCGCCGCCTCTTCCTCATACTCCGATAGCTTATCTCTAAACGTCTTATGTAAACCTACGTCCGGCCTTATTGCCATATCAAGTTCCAGCTCTCTCAACTCATGCTCCAGTCTACCCAGAGATCTCCGTATATCTCTCAACACCCCCCCACCCTTGGAGATGCAAATCCCTCTGATCGTGACCTTGAATGCCTCCCAAACTGTTTCAACACTAGCCACCGAATCTTTGTTCCTAGGGAAAAATTCTTCAATTTCAACTCCCAGCTCCGTCTTAAACACTGTATCCAGCAGCATGGACGGAAGCATCCTCCATGGAGGCCTCATTCGATCATGTCCCGGCACAGTGATGGTCAGTAACACCGGGCAATGATCAGAGTATGTCCTAGGCAAAAGCGATACCGTACCCATCCCCTCACAAAGTCCCCTTGACACAAAGCAGTAGTCCAGTCTAGCCCAAGTATTAGTGTGTGATGTAAAGTGCGTGCCTTCCCTACGTGTATTATGTGCGTGCCTCCAACTATCTCCCAGCCCAGCTTCCGCAATGATGCCTACCAGCACATCTCTCGCTTGTCTGTTATATTGCACACAGCCATCTGATCTATCCATACCAGGAATAAAAGCGACATTAAAATCCCCTCCCCAAATGACATGAGTGGCGCCCACCCCCAGTATATGCCCCCACAGTGTCGTAAAGAATTCCGGAGTGTCAATATTAGGAGCATAACAACTCACTATCACAACAGTATCTGTGCCCAACCTCCCCCACAACAGCACAAAGCGACCATTAGGGTCCAAAATCTCACCCATCAGGTGAAAAGTAACTGAACTTTTGATCAGCACAGCAGTTCCTCGCGAGTACGAGGAGTATGAAGAAAATTTCCTGATCACAGCCCATTTTCTAGCGAATGTGGGATCCAATCGTGGCCTAAAATGCGTCTCCTGTAGCAGTGCTATATGCACATTATGCCTATCCAGATAAGCAAGTATATTTCTACCTTTCCTAGCATCATTAATGCCCCGCATATTCCACGATAATATCGACAGTGTATTCCTGGACTTATCAGCCATGAGCATTTGCGACAGATATAATGAAACACATTCCCACCCGCCAGCCACCTCATAGCAATTCTTCCAATGGACATGCAATTTCCTGTGTAACCATCGACCGTAGTAACCAAACTCCTCAAACATTCCCCACATCCCGTGCCTCCCCCCCCAATTCAATCATCCCACCGCCCCCCCTTCCCCCAACCAAACAGTGTCCTAGCATCCCCAATCCACAATCCACCAACAAGTACTCTAATCGTCCACATCTCATGCGCTCCCAGCCCACCCTCCTCCCACTGAAGCAACCCCAACTCTCCAGCACCCCGTTCCCCCCCACCCTTACCACCGCTAGCAAACCCCCAATTAGCTGCAGTGGAAAAAACAGTGTCAATGGGGCACACCCTAGTGGGGCCATACAAGGTACGCACTTCACCACCCCCTTCGCCTCGCCCCTTGATCCGAACCTCCCCACGGAGGATTCCTCGAGGGAAGGGGGTGTCGCATGGCATACGTTACCACCATGAGTCCCAACGCCGATGTCAAAAGTATCGTCTATCAATAGTAGCAGTGTTCATGCAGATTCCCCAAATCGGCAGCAAAGCTGAGGGTATGCAAGCGGACCCATACTTGTCACATTTCAGCCAGCAATAGAACTCAGCGATGGTCACTGAAGGTTCAGTCCTCTTCCTCCTCCGCTTCACCCTCCGCGCGACGATGTCCTTGTTCTCTCCTCAGAGTTTTCAGGAAGTCCTCAACCTGTTGTGGATTTGTAAAGAAGCGTTGTTTCGCCTGATGCGTGACTCTCAGCTTCGCAGGATATAGTAAAGCGTAATCAATTTGCAGAGCTCTAAGTTTCCTTTTCACATCAAGAAACTTCCGTCTTTGGTCTTGCACCATTGGTGTAAAGTCCGGGTATAAGGAAAAATTCACTCCATCACACGTCAGCTGCTTCGTGTTTCTTGCGGCCCGCAGCGCAGTGTCTCGATCTCTATAATTCAGGAGCCGCGCTATGATCGGCCTGGGCGGCGCACCTGGCTGGGGTTGTGGGCCTAGAGAGCGATGCGCTCTCTCGACGATAAATTGCTGCGAAAAGGTTTCCTCCCCCACCGCCGTCTTTAGAATCCGCTCCACATATTCTTCCATCCGCCCTGTGTTGGTCGATTCTGGCACACCAACCACGCGAACATTATTGCGACGACTGCGTGCCTCCAACTCCTCGTTCTTTGCAGCTATTACCCGTAGGATGTTGTCCATTCTTGTCAGCCTAGTAGCATGGGACGCTGTGGTATCGCCAATGTCCGATATCCTCCTCTCAGTCTCTGTAATGCGTTCCTCGTGAACATCCATCTTTTGTGCTATAGCGTCCATTCTGGAGGATAGCCGATCCACCTTGTCCACCACCGTCGCGAATCCCTGTTTCATCTCCTGCAGAAGAAGGTGCATATCCGGCGCAGCTGCGTCGCGGCTTGTCCCTGCCATGGATGCAGTTTGAGGTCCTCCAGAGTCAGACTCCAATCTCGCGTTTTTCTTCGCAGGCTGGGCTGAGTCAAAGGATATCTTCGGCTGTCTAGTGTCCTGCCGCCCCATTGTAGCGCCTTTAGCTGACCTGGCTCTGGATACAGAGGTCCCCTTACCCCCTCCGCCACAGGGCGATCCAGAGGCCTCCGTCATGAACTAGTGCAGAATCAAGAAGCAGAGATCGATCCACCAAGCCAGCTCCGAGACCGCTATGTGTTGCTGTGGCCCTTAACAAGCGCCTCACCGTCCCCAGCACTTGCGCCCGCTAGTACACTGTGTTGTCTGGTATGCGCCGACGCGCTATGGTGTAACCAGCGTGCAGGGGTATGCCTGGCCTATGCCTGCAAGGCCACAGTGCAGGGCCTGGGGTCAATCTCACGGACTCAGTCAGCCATCCCGCGTCTCATCCAGCGCAGTGCATCGGCCAGTGATTCACGAACAATCCCTGAATCGCATCGTCCAACCCACAGTCTCTCCTGTTAGGATCGCACCAGCACCTATATAATTGCCCGTGCAGCAGAGTGGGTAGCTCTGACGCCGTGCACGCCTCTACAATAGTGCAGTGAGTAGTGTCAGCACCACGCGACTACCAGGCACTAGTCTTCACCGAATGGCATGTAGCGCTCCTAACCTGTAGCCCAGTACCATCAGTCTGCTGAGCGGGCAGACTCCATAGTAATGCGCCCTTCACTGTCCATCCCGCTTGTCTCCGGCGGCAGGGTACACACTCTCCACTCCTATGCAAGGATCGCCGTCGCACAGCTCAGGGGCACATCTCCACCGCCATGTCTTAAGGGCCAACGGTTGTTCTCTCCCTCTGCGCGCCCAGACTCACTTTTGGCGCCAAAGGTGTCCTTATCGGTACCGTCCTGCACAGCACTCAGTGCAGCAGCGCGTCGCGCCCCCCCCAGCAGGGGAGCGGGGGTGTAAGTAGGATGAGATAGGCAGACAACGTCTATGTGTCGAGCCGCCCCACTGCCAGCAATCATTAATAGCTCGGTACCTCTTTGCGCCACCTCTCTGCCATGGGATATTCCGGACCACCGCCAGTCCTCATGGACGTACCCCCGAGCTGTTCTGGTCCGCCGGTTCGGGTATCAATGCGCACAGCCCAACACCTCAGCGTCCCGATCCTCAAGCGCGCAGTTCCGCACTCTCTCTGCCAGACCGGGGCCTGCAGACCTCGTGGGCTCCCCGGAGTTGCATAGGCTCGGCGTCCGGTCTCGCGGAATGCAGGGCTCCGTCACAGTAGTCAGCCGGTCCCCGCCGCGGCGATATCTCAGCAATCCCGGGTCCGTTGCTCTTCAAAGTTTCAACGAGTGTCACACCATAGTCTCTCTGCAATCCCACCAACTTTCATCGGCATCGGAGGTGGTTAAAGTAGGATAACAAGCAGGATATCGGCACAGGCTGCAGGAGCCTCACGCAAGTGCGGCCATGCTGCTCATGCGCCCTCTAGCGGCCCCCTTGTACAGGGCCTACCTTAAGGGTGATTTATATCTATTAAAAAGGAGGGTTTGGACCTGGCAAGAGAGTTAATTTTCGAGGTCAACATGGCAGTTTAAAACTGCACACAGGCTCCTCAATGGCAGGCCTGAGACATGTTCAACGGGCTACTGAAGTGGGTGGCAAAATCAGTACTGCAGGCCCACTAGTAACATTTAATTTGCAGGCCATGGGCACATGTAGTGCACTTTACTAGGGAGTTATAGCTAAATTAAATATGCCAGTTGTGGATAAGCCAATGTTACTATGTTTAAAGCACAGCGCACAAGCACTTTAGCACTGGTTAACAGGAGGTCTAAAGGCAAAAACTCAGGGGAAACTATGCCAAGGATGCCAAGTCTAACACCACCCAAAGCTCCTTACTGCAAAAACAGAATCCCTCTTTTTTGCCAATAGCTCCACACTACCATTCTTCCTAGCCTAGTTTTTCTACACAAACCTCATTGCTTCACCACTACCATCCAGTAAGATTCACATTTGATTCATACTTTCCATTAAAACAGCACGTTACCAGAAGAACCAAGACAGCATAGTACCAGCTTTCCCTCCTGAAGACAATGAGACATTTTCTTTGAGAAACGTGTTTCAAAACAATGGCACAGGCCATGGACTTTTCACACCTGGATGGAAGTAACATTCTTCTCACCTCCTTGCTCCCCCTGAAAAGCATCCTGCACACCGTGGCTTGGCTCATCAACGGCTTGAAGAAATTTGAGCGCTTCGCCCCAAAACTCAATAATCTACACTGGCATCCTCGGTGCTTTAAATGGAATGAAAAAGGTGGCAGACCCCAAAACAGGTGTGGCTTGAG
Organism: Lissotriton helveticus; assembly: GCF_964261635.1. Classification (NCBI taxonomy): domain Eukaryota; kingdom Metazoa; phylum Chordata; class Amphibia; order Caudata; family Salamandridae; genus Lissotriton; species Lissotriton helveticus. The sequence continues at coordinate 1,289,324,079 of NC_136068.1, forward strand.
AAGCCTTTGCACGAGCATGGCCTATGTAATTAATACATGTACATAACAGTGCTTTACAATGATATATTTGGGATCTGACTAGACAAAGCCTTATCAAAATCAGAAGGATATTCATGTCATTATTTATACAGCACCTTTGTCCAGATTCAAATGCAATACAAAAACTTTATAAAGATACGTTTAAAAGTCAGTGGCAATACATTAGTTATTCAATTGAAATGAAATAATGCTTCGGGATTTGGAACACCAGTGGTACACAACAGTAGCCACCTGTCACGTAATCACTGTGTCACAAATAGGATTTTTGGTGACAGTACGTGACAGACTGGAAGATATGGTTGTTTCTTTAGCTGGTATACGACTTAAGTAGAAAGACCCATAGGGCTCTGGTTCCTTGTCCATTTTTGGGCTTTGCCAGGGCCCAGCCCTGGCAGACCCTGGCCCACTTACAGCACTGGGAATCCCTTCTAGGTCTGTTTCCCCTTCAAGACCAACATCACCACCTGTAAGGTCATCAGAAAAGGCACTGCAATGCAACAAGCCGAGAAACTAATGGAAATTAACAACCTCAGGAGAAAAGTATAACACCAAGAGTCAGGACATTGCCTTATTGGAGACAAAGAGGTGCTAGAAAAAAAACACAAAAGCAGGCCTTCTGCATCTATGCACTGAAATTCTGGAACACCATCCTCACCTGTCTTCAAGAAGCATTACCCCCCCCCCCCCCACACACACACACAATAGACCTCACCCATAAACTGTCTTATTGTAAGCAACCTGACTTTTACTCATAATGGGCTCTCGTCTGTTTGTTCAGTGTTTAGATCTGTGCTCAACAAATAGATATAGAATGTCTTGGTCTCGAGGTGGCCACCCTGCGAGGGTTGCTAGACCACTGTGTGCTGGAGTGTCTGCGTGTAGGAACCTCAGCGTCTTGCGTCAGCATGGAAGTCCTTTTTCTCCTCTCCTGCCTCAGACTAGGTATGGTGTTTATATACCCAAAGCGGTACCCCCGGGGGATATACCTTGCTGTGTCATGTCGGACTAGGATGGCGGATGGAATGACCCTTATACATAGTTATTATGCAGGAGATGGTAGTCCTGCTGTGATTCCAAGAATCCTCATGCATAATGGATGACACAAGTTTTCTGAGAAAACCCCATGCCATTTAGGCATTACAGTAAAGAGGTAAAAGGTTAGTACTAAGAACTGTTATGTTGTGTAATGTCAAGGGAATATAGGTGAAAGGTCTGGTTGCTACCTGAGCCTATATCGGGCACCTGTATGAAACATACCACCCGGCACTATTATATTCACACATACACCCTTCTAAATGCTTCCCATCTCGATCTCACCAAGGTGCCCTTGGTGCTGTTTTAGACTTAACAGATTTTCTCAGAGCTTCTACGTACATACAGGGTGCATGGTGCTAGTGCCCCTACACACATACATACCAGATCTCCTCAATGCTTTTCCGTGCATACAAGACAGATCTCAGTTCTCCTATACATATGACAGATTTCTTGGGTGATCCTGTATACGTGCATGATAGATCTCATCTCTGCTCCTGGCACTGCACCATACAGATCTCCTCAGTGACTTCCTCCGTGATCTCCTCAGTGCTCCTACACATTTACATGACCGATGGTCGAACTGGGGGAATAAAAAGTAGGGGAACTTGGGCAGAGAATCGGAGGGCGGGAATAACCTAAGGATTGAGTCAGTGGGTGTAGTCAAAGGTGTGGCCAGAAAGAGCAAAACATCCAAAAATGTTAGTATTTGTTTGGCATTTCACTGACCAGTTACAGCTTATTACGTTATTTAATTCAACCAATGGTTACACATGTTTTTTACAATTTCACATTGGTGGTTTCGACAGTCGCGACATTGGTGGTTTTCACATTGGTGGTTTCGACAGTCGCACATCGATTTCTATAGTTCACTTTATCTGTTAGTTACTTCTAGTACATCATTTTTTGAGATTACGGTGCCCTTCAAGGTAACAGAAACATCCCACTACCAAGGATGTTGAGTCAACAGGTATTACTGGAAAACCCGTTGTTACATTCGTTAAAAAACAATTGTACCTCGCCACTCTAACATTTAATAAAAGGCAATTTTCTGTATAGTAATTGAATTTGAACAAATGGCCTATTTCAGAGATCCTACGTCACTAGTCAATTCTTTGGTATATTATCTCACAGGTGAGAGAAATTGAAAATGCATACACCATTTAAGAAGAAGAAAACATCAGATAAATAAAGTTTTTGTATGATTTAATATCATCCAACCCAAGATTCTTTCTTTTTTTTTCAAATATGGTATACAATTCAAAGCACAGTACATGTAGTTTCAAAATCAATGCATAGTTTGAATATTTGATCAAGATGTTCTTCGCTTTGATCACAATAAGCAAATGTGTAGGCCAGAGTGAAGGTCCTAATTGGAAAGCAGCCCGAGGCAGCCGACACGTGTTTTCTTACTATGCATAACTTTCTCAAGGCTTATTTCTTGTACTAGTAACCAGTCACAGTGAAGAGATTCGGTTCAGTTACTGGAGCATTAAATGGTTGTATTATGTTAGTCCTTAATTTTCCATATTTAGGGGCAGATTAGGATACCGTTTTTTCTGTATCCTCCGGGCCGGCGGAAGCCACCGCCGGCCCGGAGGATACGGAAAAACCGCAGCGGACCCACCAAAGACCCACCGCCACATTAGGATGGCTGGTGGGTCCAGGTTTACGTCCGCAGCTTTTCCGCCGCGGTTGGCTTACAACCGCGGCGGAAAAGCCCTAATATGGTGGCTGTGTCTCTCAGACACCGCCAGCCATATTAGGATGCCCAAAAAGAAATGCTTTTCCACGGCGGGTTTTCTGCCGTGGAAAAGCATACGGAGCTTCACTGCGGGGGCCCGTTGCGGGCCCCCTGGGTGAAGGAGGGGTGGGGGGTGCACATGAGGGGTACCTATGGTACCTCCCTGCATTTGTATGCAGTAATCGGCAGGCACCGCGCGGTGCCTGCCGCTTTCTGCATACAAATGCAATGTATGCATTTTTAACATTGGGGCGGGTGAAGCTTGAAGCTGCACCCGCCGCAATGTTAAAAATAGAGGATGTGACCGCCAGGGTGGCGGTCACATCCTAATTGGACAGGAGGGAACTCCGCAGGTCATGCGGAGGTTCCCTCCTCCTCGATGGTCGCGGATGGACTCAAGTCCGTCCGCGATCATAATGAGCCCCTTAATTTCCAACCCTTAAGGAAATGTGTCTCAGGTGCTGGATCAGGCAACAAGTCTATTTTTCATGGACATATATGTAAATGGTTCCTATCGGGTAGCACACAAAAGGCTATTAGTATGCATGTTCGAACGATTATTTATTAGTGCAAACAAGGGCTCTGATATGTCCTTGTAGTGCGCTGGCGTGGTCAGAGATTCGAGGCGATCCTGTCGATTTCATGAAAGGGTTGGAAATTAAATATGGAAAATTAAGGACTAACATAATACAACCATTTACTGCTCCAGTAACTGAACCAAATCTCTTCACTGTGACTGGTTAGTAGTACAAGAAATAAGCCTTGAGAAAGTTACGCATAGTAACGAAACACGTGTAGGCTGTCTCTGTCTCTGTCACTTGAAAAGTTCTACGATTAGGACCTTCACTCTGGCCTACACATTTGCTTATTGTGATCAAAGCGAAGAACATCTTGATCAAATATTCAAACTATGCATTTATTTTGAAACTACATGTACTGTGCTTTGAATTGTATACCATATTTGAAAAAAAGAAAGAATCTTGAGTCGGATGATATTAAATCATACAGAAACTTTATTTATCTGATGTTTTCTTCTTCTTAAATGGTGTATGCATTTTTCAATTTCTCTGACCTGTGAGATAATATACCAAAGAATTGACTAGTGACGTAGGATCTCTGAAATAGGTAATTTGTTCAAATTCAATTACTATACAGAAAATGTCCTTTTATTAAATGTTACAGTGCCAAGGTACAATTGTTTTTTAACCGATACACATGTTTATTTAAGGTTTAATATGAGTTATTGGCATTTAAATACATTCACAAAGTGAGATGTTTCCAATCACAGAATGTTCAAAATACACTTAAAAGTGGAATCACAAGCCGTGTGTCTCCGAGAAATGCAGTTTCTGACATCAGCAGTTCTACCTGCATAATTTAGTAAACACTGCAACTTAATTTTGTCCTCCATTGTTGCACAGTTCCAGTTGCCTCAAAGCAGGCAGCACATGTTAAAAGTTCTTGTGCATGAAGCAGAGAGGTTGTAATGTTTGCAGACTTAGTTTGGTGCGATTGCAAATCCTGCATTGCCAATCCCTGATGAGTTGCACTACTCCTGCTGAAACATGGCCAATGGAGGTACCAATGAGTGAGGAGGACTAGCCTTAAGGGTCCTGTGACCTCAGTGACAGCTGGCGCTCTAGGGTATGCTGCTTCATAGGCCGGCCTGCAAGGCTGGAGATGAACTTCAGTAAGGATTGTGGTGGACAGGCCTTCAAGATTAACCCACACTTGCCACCTGATGGCGCTAAGCCACCAGGGCTTCTAAGATCTATGGGGGCCTTCTGCGGTCTAGGAGGGGAATGTGCTCCCTCAGGAGAGTGGTCTGGTGGACTGGTCATTAAGGCTGAACCTGGTTCCCTAGTTTCAAATTTGGCATCTCTGGCCATAGTGCCACAACCTCTTCCCCACTGAACTCCATACTATACCACTAAGAGAAACTTGCATTGCCTTCAGCTACAACCCAATTGTGCCCCACTATAAGCACCTGGATGTGACTCAATTCAAAGTATGCACTAGACAAGAGTAATACACTGCCTGAAAAAGAAGTAATAGCCGTTAAAAAGCAATCATTCAGAGGGAATGCAAGAGTAAGTAATGTTTGTGAAATGTACCAGGCTCAACATGGTTACCTTAATGCTTTTACAATCATTATTCAGAAATTAATGAGTGTTTTTGCTTGAAAAGGTAAGAACATGGCTAAAGGTCCCGAAAGAGCCCTGTTTCAATGTCCATTGGTTATTCCTACAGAACATAAGCAGATTTGTTCAAAAAGACCAGATTCCATACACATTTTAAAAACTAAAATAAGCAAAACAGCTAATACGGATGACATAAAATGTTTTTCACTCCATGCATCAACCAGGTATTGCATTACCTCCAGGAATGGTGCACTTCCTCACCCAGGGAAAACCCATGTTGTTCAAAGAAAAGACAAAAAAACAAAGGTAGTGCCTCACTGGCAAACTCTGTAAAGTGGCACTAATGTGTTTGGGTATGAATAAGACCAATCTGGCCACTTTGCGATCACTCTGTCTTGCTTTATTTAGCTATTTTAGTATTTTGAACCTTTTTGCTGTCCATCCCAAGGCTGCACTTTGGAATAGAAAAAATGCAGAAAAAGACATTTCCAGCCAAGGTGTTTCTTTCTTTTTTCGATTCATTTCACCAGGGAACAAATGGAGGAAAGGAGAGTGAAGAGTGTTTTTTTGAAGTCACTGTTTTCATTCAGCAAGTGAGGAGGAGCGAGACCAAAAGAGAGGGAATAAGAGGAAGAGGAAGAAAGAGAGGGGGGCAGCTGACAGCAGCAGAGCAGGAGAAGTGGACACTGGCCGTGTCTTCTCTGGGCAGGAAGGGACAGAGTCCTTTACACTCTCTGCCCACCCCGCCCGTCCCTGAACGGCCAGGAACCCATAGCCTCATCTATAGGCCTAGGCTATTTCTGTCGTCCTGCGGTCCTGGGACTCATTTTTTAGATAAAAAGGTAGGGGATAGATTCTATTATTTTTTTTTAAAGTAGGGGTAGGCCTCTCCTCCTACCAATCCCGCTCACTTTGATAACTGCAGTAAACACACGACAGATGTCCTCAGCCCTGTAGACACTCGGGACGCTCCCGCGCCGCACGGCCACCAGCTGCTGAGTGTGCTTCCCCCTCCGCTGTGCCTTGCTGCCCGACTGCCGCCTCGTGACCACGCCCCCTCCTCCAAGCGGCGTGGTCCGTGATCGGCGCTCCTCTCCCTGTGCCCCTGGTGTATTTTCTGTATTTTACTAAGTAGAATTAGAATTGTAATTGTCATATTTGTGGTTTCTCCCGCTGCATTTGGTATTATTGTTGTTTCTCCCGCTGTTTTTCCTGTGTCCTTCCTGCCTGTTGCCGCCCTCCGTCGTCCCTCCCCGCTCCCCGCTTCCCGCCACCACCGCTGACCCCGCCCCTTTTTTCCTTCTGTTCCCTCCCCGCTCCCACCTCCCAGCTGCTCCGCCCACCCGCGCACTTCGCCATATATGGCGACCGTGCGAACGCGCAGCGGTCACGCGCAGCGGGCGCGCCGATTGTGCGCCGAAGGCGCGCCAAAGGCAAGCCCGTCTGCGCCTGGACAGCGCTCAGTGCCAGGACCCCTGGCCCCCACCGACGGAAGCCAACCCGACGAACCTACAACGCTGCCGAACTCATCGCACTCAACACCGGCGCCATCCTGAGATGTCACCGCGCCTCGCCGAGACACACCCACGGACCCTTCAGCTGCCACGCCTGCAAGTTCACCTGCATCCGGACCTACCCTGCACCAGCACTCGCCAAGCCGAACACCAGCAGCAACCACCTCAAGTGCATCCTGCTCAACACCCGCTCCGTCCACAGACACGCCGTAGAACTCTGGAACCTCCTCGACACCACCGCCCCTGACGTCGCCTTCCTCACAGAGACCTGGATGAACGCCTCCTCAGCGCCCGACATCGCCATCGCCATCCCAGAGGGCTACAAGATCACACGGAGGGACCGCACCGCCAACCAGACGGGAGGAGGCATCGCCGTCATCCACAGAGACACCATCCGCATCACGACCAACACCGACGACACCCTAACCACCGCCGAACACCTACACTTCCAGATCCACACCGACCCGAAGACCACCCTCAGAGGCACCCTGATCTACCGACCCCCGGGTCCACGCACACGTTTCAGTGAGGACATCGCCGACTTCATCAGCCCGCATGCCCTCCCCTCCGCCGACTACATCCTCCTGGGGGACCTCAACTTCCACCTGGAGAACAACAGCGACCGCAACACCATCACCCTGCTCGACAACCTCGCCAACCTCGGACTCAAGCAACTGGTGACCACCCCCACCCACCTCGCCGGACACACCCTCGACGCCGTCTTCTCATCCAGCAAAGACGTCACCTTCAACCACGCTACAGGACTCCACTGGACGGACCACAGCTGCGTCCACTTCACCTTCAAAAGAACGACGATCCACCAACACCAGCAACAGGTTGCCCGAAGAAGCTGGAACAAGATCACAGCCGACCAGCTCACCGCCTCCCTGAGCCAGCACCCTCCTGCCGGCTCAGCGAACCCCAGCCAGGCCGCTGACAACCTCACGAAGTGGATCAGCAACTGCGCGGACGAAATCGCCCCTCTGAGAACCCCGCCCAGCAGACCCGGCAGCAGAAAAACCCCATGGTTCACCGACGAACTCAAGAGCTCCAAGAAGAACTGCCGAGCCCTCGAGAAAGTATGGAGAAGGGAACCAACTACGGACAACATGACCACCCTCAAGCTCGCCACCCGGAAACACCACCAACTGATCCGCGCCACCAAGAAAAATACATACAAGGACCGGCTGGACAACAACACACACAACTGCAAGGAACTCTTCAACATCGTGAAAGAGCTCTCCAACCCCAACGCCGGAAACAACGACATCACCCCGTCGCAAGACCTCTGCAACTCCCTCGCATCCTACTTCCACAACAAGATCGCGGACATACATAACAGCTTCAGCATCCAACCAACGCACGCCACAACCGCAGCAACGCCACCCGACACCACCCTCCGCACCTGGACTCCGATCAGCACCGAAGACACCATCCGCACAATGAACTCCGTCCACTCCGGATCTCCGACTGACCCCTGCCCTCACCACATCTTCAACAAGGCCGACGCTGTCATCGCACCCCACCTGCGGGACATTATCAACGCCTCCTTCGACACCGCCACCTTCCCGGAGAGCTGGAAGCACGCAGAACTCAGCACTCTTCTCAAGAAACCTACAGCAGACCCCACCGAACTCAAGAATTACCGTCCCATCTCGCTCCTTCCGTTCCCGGCCAAAGTCATCGAGAAGACCGTCAACAAACAGCTGGCCGCCTTCCTCGAGACGAATGGATCCCTCGACCCCTCACAGTCTGGCTTCCGAGCCAACCACAGCACCGAGACCGCCCTCATCGCTGCCACCGATGACATCCGAGCCCTGATGGACAACGGAGAAACAGCGGCCCTCATCCTCTTGGACCTCTCCGCGGCTTTCGACACTGTCTGCCACCGCACCCTAGTGCAGCGCCTCGGCAACATCGGAATCCAGGAGAAGGCACTGGAATTGATCACCTCCTTCCTCAACGGAAGAACACAGAGAGTCCGCCTACCACCGTACAAGTCAGAGGCCACCGAAGTCATCTGTGGCGTCCCTCAAGGATCCTCGCTGAGCCCCACCCTCTTCAACGTCTACATGAGCCCCCTCGCGGCCATCGCACGCCAACACAACCTCAACATAATCTCCTACGCCGACGACACCCAGCTGATCCTCTCCCTGACCAACGACCCCACCGCCGCCAGAGCCAACCTGCACGAAGGGATGAGAGATGTAGCCGAATGGATGACGACCAGCCGCCTGAAACTGAACTCAGACAAGACGGAGGTCCTCATCCTGGGCTCCTCGCCCTCCGCCTGGGACGACTCCTGGTGGCCCCCCGCCCTGGGCACCGCACCCAAACCGACGGACCACGCATGTAACCTGGGCTTCATCCTGGACTCCTCCCTCTCCATGACCAGACAAGTCAACGCCGTCTCCTCGTCATGCTTCAACATCCTACGCATGCTACGGAAGATCTTCTGGTGGATCCCCACCGAGACCAGGAAGACTGTCACCCAGGCCCTCGTCACTAGCCGACTGGACTACGGCAACGCCCTCTACGCCGGAACCACCGCCAAGCTCCAGAAGAGACTCCAGCGGATCCAGAACGCCTCAGCCAGACTCATCCTCGACATCCCACGAAACAGCCACATCTCCGGACATCTGAGAGACCTGCACTGGCTCCCCGTCAACAAAAGAATCACCTTCCGTCTCCTCACCCACGCGCACAAAGCCCTACACGACCAAGGCCCGAGCTACCTCAACAACCGAATCAACTTCTACACTCCCAAGCGCCACCTCAGATCAACCAGCCACGCCCTCGCCGCCGTCCCCCGCATCCGAAGAGCGACAACAGGAGGAAGGTCCTTCTCCTACCTGGCCGCCAAGACCTGGAACTCACTCCCGACCGAGCTGCGCCTGACCCAAGACCACCTCTCCTTCAGGAAGAAGCTCAAGACCTGGCTGTTCGAGCAGTAACGGCACCCCTCCCCCCCACCTAGCGCCTTGAGACCCTACGGGTGAGTAGTGCGCTCTATAAATGACTTGATTGATTGATTGATTGATTGACAGACCTCAGCGCACCTACGCAGCGACAGGGATTGGCACATTCCTAGGGTCCTACTGTGCACATGCATGACACGGCATAGTTCCTCGGTGCTCCTCTGTGCAGATACGAGTCAGGAATCTTTAGTGTCCCTGCATAGCGCCCAGAAGCATGCATGACACACCTCGGCACTCATACACACGCACACAATATCCCTGTTTAGTGCTCTTGCGCACCCACAGGGCATATCTCAGCGCTGCTGCTCACACATATAGAGTTCCTGTATACACACACACAGGTGTTGCTCGGCCGAGCCCATCCCCGCCCTGTTTGCTCTCTGGATGTTTAGTGGATGACATTATTGGCTCCAAAGTTCAGTCCTCCTGGCATGATTGCGACGTCTTCGCCCAGCCTGCCCGCCTGGACTTTAGCCGCTGCCAGGGCCGCCGTTCCAGGCTGGTGCGGCCCAGCCCGGAGGAAGGAAGGGCGCACCCACCGCGGGCAGAAGGAGCCGGGCAGGACAGCAGCACGGAGCGCGAGGACGGCGCTGCGCAGGTAGGCCGGGGCGCCCTGGGTGTCACCCCTACCCCCTTCTGTGGTGCGGTGTATGAATGCCGCCACGTGATGCCCGTGGGATTGGGGGGAGTCCGTTTACATGTCAGGTGGCTGGAGTGTTGCTGACTCTGTCCCAGCCCGGCTGGCTTGGAGGAGGTAAAGGCCTGTCCGTCCCTGCCCCTGGCTCTACCACTCACGAGTGTAAATGAGTCACTTCAGCTCTCCCTCGGATGGTAGACGGGAGGGAGTAGTTGCCTGTTCTATGATGATGCCTTGTATTTTCAATAAAAATAGTTTGATAAAAAAACACCAATGCTGTTTGGTTTCAAAATATCCGAATCTGCTATTGGGTTTGAAGGCGCGCTGTGACATCTGTCATGGACTGGTGTGTGGCTGCATAGGGAACACCGCTTACCAGCCGAAGGAAACAGCAAGAAAAATCCGTTTAACCCAGGGATGTGCAAGTGTATTATGATTTTTTTTATTTAGTGTTTGGGGAATCGTGCATTTTTATAAATGTATCCGTGGGAAGCAGCAGCTTGTTTATGTGTATCACCATCTGCGAATGTTCTCCCACGACAGTGGGTCTACAGTCGGTGATTGTGCTGCCCTTGATAGTTTTTGTGTTAAATACCCGAATGATCACGCAAGATTCTTGTTAATAATAAAAACAATAAACTATTACGAGAAAAAAAACTGCTATGTATATTTTTGCCGGTAGCGTAGGCTGGTCTCTTTTTGCCTGCAGTAATGCGCGCCGTGTGTCAGTTTGGGAGTTGTCTATGTGCGTCCGTAATCTCTGCTCATTGTCCGTTAATGGGATCTGTTTGTGTCTCTGATCCCTGCGGTATGTTTGCACTTTCTCTGTCAATAGTCCGTGCTCGAAGTCTGTGCGTTCTGAGCCAGTAATCCCTGCTCTGTTGTTGTTTGCGTGGATCTGTCTTGGCGTCAACAACCTATCATATGTGACTTTGCATGCTGTCTCCTTGGGTGTCAGTAATATCAACCCTGTTACTGTAGTATTCAGTATTCCCACCTCTGTCACTGTTTGCACGTTGTTACTGTCAGTAACCGCTGTACTCCGTCTGTTTGCGGGGTGAACATGGATGCCAATAACTATTTGAGGTACTTATACATGTCAGCAACTTCTGCTCTGTTTCTTGATGTCAGCAAGCAAACCCTATACTGTGTACAAATCTGGGGTGTCTGTATAGACGTTAGCCATATATGCTTGGTTTCTGTTTGTTAAATGGGTGTTGGTCCTAGCAAAGCCTGCTTCCTGCCTTTTTGTTGTCTCTTGGGGTGTCAGTAACCCCTGCTCTGTGTGTGAAAGTGGCGCGCCTCTGTGTCATTAATTCCTACTCCGATTTGGTTTTGCAGGTGTTTCTGAACCCTGTTCTGTGTTTGATAGTGATGACTGTGACGATAATTAGTTGCTCTTTTATTTTGCGTTCCTCTGTTAATAAGTCGCTCTTCTATTTTGTATCTGGTGATTATCTGCTATGTACTTGCTGTAAAGCGCTCCGATACCCTAGGGTCAGGCCAGTGCTATAGAAAACTTCTTAAATAAACAATGACTTTTTATCCTCATCAGAAGATTTCAAATTGTGCTCCTGCAGGAGAAATTGGCTGAAGCAGAAAGTGATCTCCCAACCTATTTATGCTATCCCGATTAGGCAATTAAAGCAAATACAAGAGTTCCATTATAGGCGCAAGACCCCGCCCACACCTCCGCAGAATAGGAATGCATGAATAAATACACAGCACAACTTTTTGTTTGGAGAAAATATTGCTGCAGGTTTATTCCATACAAAAGTATGCAAAATACGGTGGGTTATTTTACAGGCGATCCAAGGCCAGGCAGTTGTACCAACCTATGCTGCCCTGCCCTCCTGATGAGCCAAGCACTGTGGAAAACCCAATCAGCGGTATCCTTATAGGGGTCAGTGCTATCCTTATAGGGGTGATCCCCTTACTGGATCACATGACGCATTGGTCCCTTATTACTCACGATCCTTTCAGGGCTGAGCGTGGCCAGGCAAGCCCCCGTTTGTACCGGCCCACAACCGCCCGAAAGGACTAACGGGGTGCCAACGTATTGTTCCAGGACCCTCCTATGAGGCTCTTGGGATTTGGCTCTCGCACCCCTATTGTGCTCTTGCAGAGGTATCCTTCTGTACCCAGACTTCTTCCAGATCACCCTGTAACTCCACCTGCAACGACAAAGAAAACATTATAACGTCCTCTGAAATTCGCCTGCCTGTCCTATGCCAGGTACGCGGCAGGGTGGGAGACGGCGTGACAGGCAGAAAAGAGGATCTAAAATGGAGGGGGGAGGCCTAAATACGCTCCCCATCCCCCAGCGTGCCGGACATGATGTGTCTGGCGCGCCCTGTAAAGGTACTCCTCCTGGAGTCCCGCAGAAGAGAGTGGGGGTGTGGAAGCATCCAAATGGAACTGGGGCGTCCTCTCAGGTGGCCCCCTGTGGGGGCCGTGGGCAGCCGCATGGGGCAAGCTGAAGGGGGTTTAGCACTGTACACATCAGTGGATCTTGACGTTAAAACTGAAGTAGTAAAGATAGATCATGCAAATGTATGGGTGATAAAGGTTTGATTTAACCAGTGCCCCTAATTCTTTTGTCGGATGATTTTAATATGAACCTTGCCAGGTTACGTCTATGGATCATATAATCAACATTTTTGATCACATTTGGCATGTGCCGCCTATCCAAATATTTAATGGGAAAAGAAGCAGCAAGTAACCTGGAGCACTTGGGCTTACAAGTACTAAATGGGCAAGTGGCACTGGATATGCCAGCACAGCCATCATATCACTCAATAAAATCTTACTCAGTCGTAGATCATTCCTTAGTATTGGTCGACCTATATTCAATGGTCAAATGTTTTAGTCTGGGTAACAAGATGGAAAGTGACCATTGTAGGAGAGTAGGGTCTGCTTCCTATGGTTACCCCTACTTTTTGCAGTGTTTAACTGGTTTTTCAACCTTAGTATTGCTGTGGCCCTGCTAATCAGGCCCACAGCCTAGCTGTATTCTCTCTAAATTGATATCCTGTACTTTAGGTACATACCAGATTGGTTACTGGGTCACCCTTGTGAACCCCTGTATATGGTACCTTAGGTACCCAGGGCATAGGTGCAGCCTAGGCCTACCAGGGGCTGCAGCATGTATTGTGCCACCCCTGGTTAGCTTTCCAAACCTACACCACAGGTCTGTACTTACAGCCTGGGTAAGGTGGTGTAATATAGTATATCTATATCTACCTTATATATAGACACTGGGGCCTAGATGTATCAAGCCTTTTGCGATTCGTTAAGGCCGAAATTCGGCCTTAAAGAATCGCAAACTGACATTTTGCATCTTTTGGGATGTATGAGAAATGAGCAAAATAAGGAATCGCAAAAAATTGCGATTCCTTATTTTGCTTAAGCATTTAAGGAATCGCAATTTTGCGATTCCTTAAATGCCATGTATGAAACTTTTTTACATTGCGAATTCAGGTTAAGGAATCGCAAATTAACACCAATTTGAGGTTCGTGTTAATTTGCGATATCCTTTCAAAAACCAAAATATGACAATTTTGAAGGTGGCATGTGACACACATACATGCCCATAGGGCATGTATGTGTGCCATATGCACACACATGTAAGTTTCAGGGGTGCAGCAGGGTGTCCATGAGACACCCCTGCACCCTTGAAATAATTCTCAAATTGCGATTAGCAAATTGCGAATTCGCAATTTGAGAATTACTTCACAATCATTCCTATGGGCCTCCTGGCCCATAGGAATGCATGGGAATTCGCAAATAAAGATTAATAAGGAATCGTTAAAAAAAAGCAATTTTTTACATACATTCCATTTTGCGAATTCTAAATAGCGATTCGCAAAAAATCGCTATTTAAGATTCGCATAATGGAATCTTGATAAATCTAGGCCATAGTAACCTATAAGTCACTCCTATGGCAGTCCTTAACTATCCTGGAGACAGAGTGCTTGGTTTTGTGTGAGAGGGTGCCCTAGCATGAGCTGAGCCCCTCTGCAGCTTTCGGAACCATCTCCTTATAGCTGTTCTATGATATAGTCATACCATATGCTCTTAAGTGCATGATAATCCTCGCGGTTAATGCGAACTTTGGTTTGGCTTTATCAAAACATGTCGTGTAAGGTGTCAAACACTTTAGAATACTACCCCCCCCCGCCAGTTCTGGCGGCGGGGGTAGCATTCCACCCTTCTAGAGGGAGAAGACATGTAGTTACTGTTGAACCCGGTTAAAGTTAAACAGAGCCCCAGCAACACAAAATGGATGCTGCTGCCACAGATACAAGTCTGCCCTCCTGCTGCTGGATGAAACTCCGGCAGGGAAGGCCCGGACAATAGGTTTCCTGTCCACCGTGCTAGCACCTCCCCAGACAGGCTTTATTGTATTGGGGAAGGGAGGGTTGCATTCAGTGAATGCTTTTCAGACACTGCCTGGGGCACACAAGGTGCTCCATGCATTTCCCAGTTCAAACCAGTTACGGGGGCACTCAGCCCCAGCTCTTGTCAAACAGGCACCGACCGCATCTTTGCCAGTCTGCATTTTCGAGGCTCCTGTTGGATACCAAAGAATCTGCAACACAGGACATAGACTTCCAGACATCTCTGATGCTGACATGCGCTCCCTGCAAAGCTGAGACCTGTAGCGGACACAAGAGAGGTGGGATCGGAACTCCTGGATATCCTGCATTTTTCAACCTGCACCTACTTCCCGAAGGTATCCCGTAGTTGTGCATTGGGATGCTTGAAGCCCAAGCCGCCAGCACCTTTTGCACCAAAGCTCAGAGGCCCACACTCCACGAGTGTCCCGTGGGCCCGCTTTGTGCATTTCAGCTCGACACATCTTTGCGGTTCCTACTGCGTTGGCTAGTGAGCCCCCACAAAGACCAATCTTCACTTTCTTCAGCTTTTCTGGTTGCTCCAGGCTTGCTCCAACCCCTCTCCTCTCTAAGGACGGGTCCGGGGCCGAATGGCCTACCTCAAGCTCTTAATAAAGAGCACCCGCAACTCTGGGCAGAGAAATTTACAACTCTATTTAATCACATACTGGTGAGCCAAGAAGTTCCTTATAACTGGAGGGGATCAATTAAAGCCCCTATACACAAAACTGGTCAAATTTCGGACCCCACCAATTTTCGCCTAATAGTGCTTATGGATTGCGAAGCTAAGTTTTTTGCCAAATGTCTGCTGGGTGAACTTACGGACTAGGTGTAATAAAAAAAGTTGCTAAATAAAAATCCGACTGGGTTTATTAAGGGCCTGGGTACATCAATCAACGTTCAAATTCTAGCACTTATTATTGAGCAAGCAAGGCATCGCTCAATGAATGAACTTACATTTGTGTTTTGTTGACTTCTGATCTGCTTTTGAAGCAGTGCAGAGGATTATCCTTTGGGCTAAGCTATCAAGTTGGGGAGTTTCTGATAAACTCCTAAGAGCGATACAATTACTTGGATACATGGGCAAGAGTTAGATTGGGTCAAGGCACAACAATCTTGAGATAAATTCCAGCATCAAATGGCCTAAAACAAGGTTATGTCTTGGCCCCCCTCTTGTTCAATTTATATCTTGCGGATATTTCACCCGACTTGAACATCATTAACTCGCACTCCTCAGTTGCGGGTAGCTTTAAGGTTTCCCACCTTTTGTATGCTGACAACATCATCCTGTTTTGCTATACAAAGGTGGGGCTCCACAGGTTAATTAGTAAAATGACTGGCTCAGTATGCCTCGTCCCATGGGCTAAAAGTTAATTTAAGTAAAACAAAAACTATGCTAGTGACGATATATAGCTCGCCTCCGAAAATTCTGTATAGAAGGAATTGACCTTGAATCAGTGCAAGAATATAAATACCTAGGGGTAATATTTGATGCTAGGCTCATTTAAGAACCAATGTGCAGCATTGCAAAGAAGGAACAATTCCTTAAATGCAGCGTTTGCTTCCCTGAGGAACGCACTAAAAGGCTTGTCACTCAAGCCATTATTACAAGTTAAGGCAGCCAAACATGTGCCATCATTGAGATATGGTGTGGCAATTTGAGTGGTAAGGCCTATTAAAATTATAGACAATCTTGTGGTAGGGGCATTTTGTCGCTGAGTCAATCTTCCACAGCAGGCTTCGTCATCACAAATCCGATATGAGCTTGGCCTAAGAAGACAACATGTAAACAGTTGAGGGGCATATTTGAAATTTTGTCATAAGCTAAGAAAAAATAATAATTCAACCCTTATGACTGTTGCTTGGGAGGCTATAAGCGATCAGAAAAATTTGACTGCTCATGAATATTTTAATTTGGTCTTATCTACTTTTAAAGCAGGAGAATTATGGGCCCTACCTCTTTCACAATCTGCATTTAACAGAGTGATTATGGGAGTAGTAAAACATTGTCATCACTGCTGGACAGAGAGGCACTAGCCCAAAAAGTCACTTGGGCAGATGGTAATTGCCACTTACAGCCAACTAAAACCCCAGAATTATCTGGGGGGTCTAAATGGACTAAACGCAAAGCTAAAACTCCTAAGACTACGACTTGCCCATAATTAATTTCTTAGTCCCATACCTGCGTGGAAAAGATTGAGTATTACAACGGCATATCGCCTCTGTAAGCGAAGACTTGTATAACATAGTTTGTAAGTGCCCAGCAGAACGTAAAATCCTGTTAAAATTGGATTTTAATTAATATGCTGTTCGCACACACTATCAGGCAGTGATAGCAGGCTTGCTGGGGGAAGATTTAAGGTTTACTGGAAAATGTTGACATTTTGTGGATATTGCAGTGGGTTAGTTAACCAAAAGTACACAGTAAGGACCTCACGCTCGGGAAGGAGAGCCAATCAAAGTACACCTTGGGATCGCTCATTTATATAGGAATATCTAGTATAAAGTTGAAAAATAAGGGGTAATAACTGTATAGTTACATGATGAGTTCATAAATAGTCTCATCAGGTGGTACACCGTTCGCTCATGGACGGGGAAGGAAGCAATTCCTTTTTGATAAGTAACCCTCATACACTCTAGTAGTGTCATGCTTCATCATCTGTTTCACCCTGACTCCTAAAGGTCAGGGTGGGATTAACCATATTTCAGGGAGCACTTAGGAGGATTAGGCCAGGAGGTTTAAAGATTAAGAATCCTCCATTAACTCCAGGTATCCCTTTATTGGTCGAGTTACATGGGATATTAAAAATAAGAAATAGGGCGGTGAGGATGCAATGGCCGTATAACCCTAATACCAACGTGTTTCAGGCCTTAGAGAAGGGCTAGAGTGGGTCCTGGGCTTTCTTCAGGCCAACTCAGATTCCCTCCCTGGAATGCAGTAAGGTTCAACCTATCTTTTGATAAGATGTTCAGAGTAATGCATCTAAAGACCGGCCTGGTGTATGCCCATCCTTGATCTGGTTCTTCAATTTAATGTATACAAAAGATTAAGCCTTCAGCAGTACTCCTATAAGTTACATGTTGATCATTCACCGTGACAATCACAATTCTTGGGACCTATAATATACCTCCTTATACTCAAAAAATGGACAAGCCACAACAACATTATTCAGAATCAGATATCTAGACAAGACATATTTCTTGCTGTTCAGCAGTCTTTATTCATGCTGTGTCAAGAATTTCTTTAAAATGTTCCCAGCACACAGTAGCCGACACATGTTTCGTCTTTTACTAACACTTTTTCAAGGCATAAACGTCCAAATCAGTTCTGCCAGTGCTGAAAGATGGTTGTCAAATCTTGCAACCAGTTATGTAAACGCGTCTTTGTGTGTGTCTGCCCCAGTGTGTGCGGCTCGGGTGCAGGAGGAGCCCTGCCCCATGCGTATCGTATGGCGTCATCCTTGAAGCCACGGGTGGCGGACTACAAAGTCCTGAAGTTCAATGGGAGATGTAGTGTCAAGTATTAGTTCTGCCTACATGTCTTTGTACCATATTAGTAGCAGTTTAAAATAAGACCCTTGTGACCTTGTATAGATCGGGTCAATCAGACAGATAATTGCTATCTGTACATGGCCCATGTTAACCCATTGTCTGTGCTATGCGCGCATTTTTACATAACTAGTGTACCTCATAAGCAAACTTGATGGAGATACCTGCCCATATTTCTTTGTATCCGTAGTGGAGCACCAAAATCCTAAGAGATAGATACACATAACAGCTTCTAAATTTATGGGTGCTGCTTTTAGATGTTTAGCTTCCAAATCTGTAGGATTCAGGACACATAGACAGTTGTCAAGTAATCAATACAATCTTTGCACTGTGAATGCGACCAACAACCAAGTGTTGTTTTGTCATCCAACCTAGAAGAGAAGCACTGATTTGTTGTTATCAGTTATTACTGTCTAAAGGTCACCCATACCTTAACACCCCAAAGAGAATTGAGGAAGATTTGATGTTAGTGGAGTGTGAAAGAGTAAAAACCGACATCTATCTAATGGAACATTAGAAATGTCCAGGGTAGTGTTACCTTCAATTGTGGGCATAGTTTATTTATGAGTCAGTTGGCTCCATGAAATAGTCGTTGAGTCCTTGTATATGACTCTTGAGTCTATACACCCACCGTTGTTCCTTCTCTGATAATCTTTGGGAAACACCAGTACCCCCATAAGTTTCTCAATCACAGTCCATTGGAGGTCATGGTCCGAATGTCTAATTTCAAGATAATGGGATGTGAGTTTAGTTGCTGTCTTAGCCCTTCGTATAGTGCTTCTATGCTCACTTATGTATGTCTTGACTTTCCTGGTTGTCATTCTGATATATCGGCTCTTGAAGGGGCATGTAATCATATAGATGACATTTTCAGCGTTACAGTTAGTGTGGTGTCATTGTTCCCAAATCTGAAGAAGACCTAGGTCGACATGGGTAGTCTGGGCTGTGAATTGGCGTAAAATACACAAGCAGCATGGATAATGCCCCCGACTTGTGGTTGGTTCCACAGGGTCATTTGAGTGTTTTGTTGGGTTTTCTAATTGTCTTTATTGACTAGGGTATTCCTAAGGCTCCTGTTGCGTTTAAAAGAGAAATGGGGTTTCTCAAACTTTAGCTGGTTTGAAGTCAGTATGTGCCACTTGTTATTTATAGTCTTCTTGATTATATTTGATGATGAGTTATTGGTGGTAACGCATATCAGTGAGTTCTTTTTTTTTTTCATGGTGATCTCGAGTAAGGCAGAACGGGGGTGTTGTGAGGTCTTTTTCGGGGCTGTTCTATTATTATTCTTTTAGGATAGGCCTTCTCCTCCTGTAGTTTTTTGGTAAGTTTGTCTGCTTCTTCTTTGTAGCTTTCCAAGTCCGAACAATTTCTACCGATTCGTGGTACTGTCCCACTGGGAGATTCTCTCTCAGGGAATGTAGATGTGCACTGTTGAAGTGCAGCAGGCTGTTTCGGTCTGTGGGTTTGGTATAGAGAGTGCTCTCCAGTTTTCCACCTCTGGCTATGATGTTGACATCAAGGAATGATACCTTTGTGTTGTGAGTGGACATGGTGAAGTGGAGGTAGAGGTTCAGTTGGTTCATTCATTCTCCAAATGCCTCAGTGCTCTTCTCATCTCTGTGCCATATTATCAGATACCATCTATGTATCTCTGCCAAATCTGGCCTTTGTCAGAGTACGGATTATTGGTCCAAATGTGTTCTTCTTCCAGCTGACTCATGTCCAGGCATGCAATACTGGGGTCAAAAGTGTTGCCCAAGGAAGTCCTGTGCTTCTGTAAATAAAGTTGGTCTTCGAATCTAAAAAAGCTGTCAGTCAAAGCCATGTGCATGGGTCTCATAATCCAGTCAGTGGGTGCATGCCAAGGCCCGTCCTGCGTGCGTAGTGTGTTTTTTATAACGCATAGCTCTCCTCTTGTGAAATACTGGTGTACAGAGCTTCCATGTCCAGACATATCATCATCTCATGTGTGGGATAATACTCTAAATCAGCTAGGATGTTGAGAAGGTGTTTGGTGTTTCTCACATGTGATCTGATCTGTGTAACCAGTGGTCGTAAAAACCAATCTGTGTATTGGGAAAGAGGTTCTAGGACCGATCCAATCCCAGATACAATAGGTCTTACTGGAGGTGGAATTCTGCCCTTGTGGATCTTGGTAATGGTGTAAAACAGTTGGGTTCTGGGTTCGGCTGTATTGAAGAAATCTCTTTAATTTTTTGATATCCAGTTCCTCTCCAGTGCTTCTCCCGTGATTTCAGCAATCTTCTTTTATAGACGTGTCGTAGGGTCTCTTCGGAGTTTTTTGTAGTGTCTTTCACCTGAAAGTAAATTCAGGCATGCTCCCCTGTATCTGTCTTGGTCTTGAACCACAATGGCTCCACCTTTATCCTCTTGTTTGTTAACAAGATTAGTTATTTTTCTCAGTGATCTCAGCCCCTCTCGTTCTCTTTTGTTGAGGTTATTAAAGGCATCTCTCCTGGGTTGTAATCATTCCATCTCATTGATGACTACTTCTTCAAATGTGATTACTTCTGGCAGCATCTTAGATGGTGGGGGGTTGAAGTTAGATTTCTTCCGCAAAGTGGTGTGGCCGGTGTCTGCTTCCAGCTGGGGATTGCCCTCAAAATGTTTTTTCTCGGATTTTCCTGAATAATTTACTCAATTCACATCTTGTCCTGAATTTGACAATCTGTGCTGTGGGGACAAACCTGAGTCCTTTATTGAAAACAGCCAATTCATCTGGACTGGGGAGTAAGGTTGACCACCAGGTCTACAGGGAGCTCGCGCCCCTGCTTGTTGGTCCCTCGTCTGGCTCCTTGTGTTCACCCCTTCTCTTGATGTGTCATCCCATTGGACTCTTCTGTTCTGTCTGCCACCTCTTCCTTGTCTTCCACCCCATCCTAAAAAAATAATGTTGGTTCTGATTGGGTTGGAAATATGGCATGTTCTGGAACTGAAACTGTTGTGGTCCATATGGTCCAGGCCAATGCGAACATCTGCGGAGGAAGGTGTGCGGGGTTCAACCCAGTCCCTCTCGTGCACCATTGGTTTTCCTCCCCAGCTTTTAGATGAGTTATCACTGGACCAATACTCTTGGTCTGAGTGGGAGGAGCCTGAGTCGCTCCTGTATGATGATTCTGTATCAGATTCTGGTTGTTTTCTATAGTCATCTCTAATGTATGGATACACTTTCTCATGTGAACATTCCTTGAGATCTTTCTGTAGTTTATTGATCTTGCTTTGCATCGGGTAGTCATTATGCTCCCCAATCTCCTTGTTGAGTTTCTTTGAGTTTCTTCTTAAACACTGTTATCTTGATTTGGGTGTTTAGCATATCCTCACTCGTTTTGATTTTTATGAACAGGGTGTCCGACAGTCATTTAGCTGTATTAATGATTAGATTTAACCAGTCTTGGGTGCATCTCCACGCTATCAATGACCACTCTTTCTTAAAGATAGGATGCTCCAAAAAGTCGTGTTGGGGCTGCATTGCCACGTAAATATTCTGTCATTATAGCCCCGTAGAGTAAGGTTTTCATCTGGTTTCTTTTTAATTAGTTAAGTTCATCCCAGTTATGTGATTGGTTGAGGAACTGGGTAATGTTTTTGTCCAGTAGCAGGGATAGTGCTGCCAAGATTGCTGATGCCATTTCATCAGAATAACCAATCCCCAATAGTTCAGTCATCTTGAGTGCTCTGTGAGTGTAAGTATTTCTAGATGGTGCAGGCCGCAAAGGGTCCTAATTCACAAAGGTTCTAATGGAATTTTTCCTGTGTTTACCCTACAGCTGTGTGCTGTACTACTTCCGGTAAATATTGACTTAAAAAAGGGGGGGTACCCTAATCCAAGTCAGAAGGGTAGAGAGGTCCTTCCACTTACTGGAATAGGTACTGGAGGGATACGTCCTCCCTGTCTAATACTAGCAACCAAAAGTATCCCACCTTGTAATTTGAAACGTAGGGCACTACTCTCATCGGGTAGTACACAGTCTGCTCATGGGCAGGGAAGGAAGCAACACATTCTAGTAGTGTCATGCTTCATCATCTGGTTCACCCTGACTCCTAAAAGTCACACCAAAACAAGCGGGAGTGTACTCCTCCAATCATCAATCACACACTCATCTTGTAAATACACACCATACTAGAACACAGTGAAAATGAAATCAACCCGGGATGGTGCATTAGTAAAACAAGTACTAGCTTATGGGATAAGAATTTTCAATTCCATTAAGGACACAGGGGCAAGGATTATGCTTCTCTATCTTTACTGCAGTCAATTACAATCAAGAAACACTTTAAACTGCATTTCCCATGAAAAGTGCAATTCATCAACAGCCACATCACTATGAAGCCAGCCCTTTAAGAGTTGACATCATCATTTGGATCCCCTGTGCCAAACCTAACTGAAACTCAACATCTTAGAATAAAGAGTAATCAAGTCCAACCACCCAAGAAAGGACCAGTAAAGTTCCCACATCCAAAAACGGCAACTGCAAGTGGCCTTTGTAGAACATCTCCAGACTACAACTCCACTGGAAAGAACGGACCAACACTCCAGTCTGTTACTGGGAACTGGCAAACGCTTGAGACCATCCTGGTTCAGAAATGCTCCTGTTCATTTCCTGCAAAAATAGAAAAACAAGCCATAAACTCAATCACCTTAGGGTAAACGTGCAAACAAATGTCAATATACTGAGTGGGCAAACATAACAGTGCAATCATAGCATATATTCGTATAGTGTATATACCTACAATCAATCAACATACATATGTGAAACAAGCCAGGGTGGGATAAACCTTGCCTCCGTGTTCTTAATAGAATTGAAAATTCTTATAGCGTAAGCTAAAATTTGGTTGTACTTATTTCAAGCTGTGCCATCACCACTGTTGCAACATCAACAGTAGGCTTATAATAAAAGGTCTTGAAAGCCGATTCTGAATACCAGTTCAGAATATCATCTAAATGCTCCTACTAGCTTTGTATGCGTTTAGATATTGTACAACACACCATTTTGCGTTATCTGGAAAAGACAAATAATAAACCAATCTGGAATTCAATTTTGTTAGTCTAGTAATAATAAAGGAAGCTCCCTCAGGAGAGAACACTCTACCAGAAAGGTAAAAAGTTTGGACATCCAAAACCCTTTGGCATGAAATCAAGCAGAGTGGCATTGTGAGTTTAGGAAAAAGTTGCTTGCAAGAAAGGTAGTTATTGTATGGGCAATGTGGAGGATTGGGCATTGTAACATCCTGCATGAGCTTGCACACCACCAGATGTTCACTGACCAGTTTTCCATCAACTGGCAGATACCCAGTGGAGATCGTAGATCTAAAGTTATTAATTGATCCATTAGCTAAACCTGAGGTCGCTAAAGAAGATAAGAAATAAATCACCAGGCAGCAATCTGCCCCAATTGGACCAGCACTCCGATCAGTACACCAGCCACACGATCATCTCCATGCCAATGTATAGCTTTTGTGGGTGCTAGCAGACTAGGCTTGTTTGGTGTAGAAACCAGCATGTTGCGAAATGCCTAGCAAACTCAATCCCTCCCTGAAACCTTCTATGCAATTAGCGTGAGATGGCCAGATAGGATCAAAGGGCGAGGCCATCCTACTGGGTCCAGCAATAGATTCTGATGGAATGGGATCAGCAATGGAAGGGTACAAGACAATTCTAGAATCACCAGAAACTAAGTTTGTCCTTTCCAAAGCAGAGTCACGATGATGATCTCCGCTTTCTGACGTCGCACTTGAGAGAGAACTCTGGGGATCATTATGAATGTAGTGAATGTGTATCCCAGGTAGGGGCACTAATCCTGGAGAAAGGCATCTGCCATCAGATCTGGGCGCCGGCTGAAGAAAGCAGGAATCTGGCAGTTGAGACAGGAGGAAAAAAGATACACTTTGCATGGGCCCCACAGACAATTTATAGCATCGGATGAAGTCTCCAATTGCTGAAATCCGTGAGTTAGTGAGAATGCCAATCTGCTATTGTATTCTTCTGACCTGGGAGATATTCTCTCAAGACTGAAATCCGATGACAGAGGCAAAAGTGGCAAAAGTATTTGGCAATCTTTGCCAACAGTCATCCCTCCCAGTTTCTTGACATACCGCACCATTGAGATGTCCATACTCATCAGAATATAGCAATGCATTTTCGAGGGGGAAAGACTCTTGATGGCAAAGGAACCTGCTAGAAGTTCCAGACAGTTGACATGAGACTCAACTCTGACTCCGACCATCGGCCCCCCATGGAAATGGGACCACATCTTGATGCCCAGCCCCATCCGCTGGCTTCCAACGCTATAATGATCTCTGAGGAATTGTCAAAGATCGCTTTGCCATTCCAGGACTGTATGTGGTTGAGCCACCATGAGATTTCCATCCTGGGCTCCTCCGACAAACTGATTTGATTTGCATATGTGCGACCCTCTTGCAGATGTTGAATCTTGAGCTTTTGTAGAACCTTGAAATGAAGGGGACCCAGAAAAATGGCCTGAATTGAGGAAGACAATAGTCCTGTGATCCTGGCTATAGATCTCAACAATATCGTATGACTGAACATAGTAGACCTCAACTCTTTCTTAATTGTCTGAATCTTCTGTGGGGGAGAATTAGTTGAGACAGAACAAAGTCTATGTGGAATCACAAAAACTCCAGACGCTGAGAGGGTCTCAGGACAGACTTCTGTTCGTTTATTATAAAATCCAGTGCTTGCAAGACTTGAATGGGCCTGGTCAGGTGACAAAGCACCATCTGAGAGAATAAGATCATCGAGGTAAATGATCAGACACACATCCTTCACTCGCAGAGATTCCTCCACTGGCCTCATGAGCTTGATGAAACATCCTGGAGCAGTGGAAAGGTCAAAAGGGAGGACTCTGACTTCGAAGCAATGGCTATGCTACATGAAATGCAGGAAGCCCTGGTGCGGAGAAAAGATGGGAATCGTCAAGTAAGCGTCTTTCAGGTCCAAATGGACCATCCAGTCGCCCTCTTGAAAAATATCTCGTAGAAGTTGAATTCCTTCCATCTTGAAGTGCTTGTAGATATTCCAGGCATTGAAGTCCTTTGAGTTCAGGACTAGACATGAGCCGTACCCTTTCTTCTCCACTAAGAATATGGTACTGATGAATCCGTGGGGATGAGGATTGGAAATGCATATTGCGTCTTTCCTGAAAAACTGCCAGATTTTCTCAGGAGATGATATTCTGCTCACTTAGGGAAAAATACATCTTTTTGGGCAGGGTGAGCTGGCAAGGGGTGTTGTAGAACTCTAGTTTTACCCCTAAACCAACTTGAAGACCCACGGATCATGCGTCAGAAGTTGCCAGTTGTGTAAAAATAAGAGAGTTCTGCCCCCCAAAGTCACCTTTGACTTTGGGGGGCAACCTCAGTTGCAGGTGAGATCTGGAGTCTCACCTGCAACTCCCTAGTCTTGGCTGGTTCCCTATCGTCCCTGTGGTGCCCTCTGAAGAAACATTTCCTGCCTCCACGGGATCAAGAGAGGAAGAAAGTGGCGCTGGAGACTGAGCCATACCATCCCCCCAAACCATGGGGGAATATTCTCACTGGGTGTCCTGAGAGAGTTCAAGGCCTAACAAGCGAACCATGAATTGCCTGGTCCTGCTAAAAAGGGTCTGCCTGAAGACCTTCTCAAGGGTGATTTGCGCCTTATCCAGAGTGCTGTAAGTGGACACAAACTTGGCCAGGTCCTCTATAAACAGCCCTCCAAAGAGGAGACCTTGGGCCACAGGACCAACCTCAGATGAGCATAACTCATTCAATTTAGGGTTTATACGCATCAGAATAGATCATCTGCGTTCTGTTGAAATAGCACAATTAGCATTTTCCAATTGACATATGGTAAGCTGGGCCCAACCTACTACTAGGACATCTGGGTCTAAAGGGGTAGAAAATTAATTTGCTTAATAGGCAAGCTGGAGGAGTTTTTTCAGGGGGCCTGACATATCCAGCAGTTTGTTTTGGCAATTGCGGCAAGCTCTGTTTAGAAATTTTTTGGGTTCTTTTGAATACTTCTTCATGACAGTGACCATCGTAGGGTCTAACTATGGGGTCTCGTTAACTATGCCAGGGAAACCTGGTCTAGGACACTCCACATGGAGTCAGGTTCTGACCTCTTTCTCGAATCTCTTCAGAATGTGGATGTGTCAATAATCCTCCACCTCATGAGGGGGGACCCACCTAGATGACCAGCAATGCACAATGTCACAATGTCACTGGGTTCAAAATCTAACACCTTCAAGACTTTAGAGGTCAACAGGGTTTCACTCAGGAGCTGAGATCATTTCTTTTTACTTGGCCCAGACTGATCTTCTTGGATGCTATCACTGGATTGCACTGCGACTGAATCTGAGTCCATAAAGGAATCATTCTTGGAGAGAGGTGTGGCGGGGAGGGCACTCAATGATGGGGTGCTGTTACCATGATCACCAACCATGGTGCCAGACAGTTTCTCAAACGCTTCAGACTGAGTCCATCTAGTGGTCTTGGACTTAGCCTTGTTGGGTATTGGAGGGGGAACAACGTTATCCTCGGGGCATAGCCGTGCAGTTGATGGGTGAATGGCCTCAATGCCCTAGCCAGGGCTTTATTCACCAATTGCTGAATTCTTGAATCCAGAGCATCCACAAGGGCTTGTTCCAGAGAGCACTTGGGTTCCTCCTGGTAGTTCTCCATACCATCTTCAAATGGATCATATTGGGCCATATTTCTAGTCAAGAAGTGGAACAGAAGAGTGGAAAAAAACCACAGTCAACTACTTAGGGAAGAGTGTATAACACAAGGTAGGCATAATGCAACAATTTAAAAATGGAGGGAGCTGCCTGAAAATCACACTTTAGGCAACCTTAATAAATTGATACTACCCTGAGTAGACTCTGGTGCAGCAGGGCCTCAGAGTGGTGGGAACACCCGCCACTAAACGCGTTCAATTCTAAACCACACTCTCCAGAGTACGTGGCACTGCAGTGTGCATGCATATGTGGCTGGTTCATCATAAACATAGACAAGGGACTGTGTCTGTCACAGGGACGGGTGTGTCCAGCTCCCGCCCCACATTATAAATACCAGCATCAATGACAGCTGGTGAACAGGAGGAAGATCATGCATCCCCAGTAATGGGAAAAAGATTGTTAGTACAAATAACCATGAAGTGCATCTGCCTGAAGTGCTTAAAAAATGCGCTCAATGCAGAGTAAGCAAAAAGCCTGGTGTAATGTAAGCAGCAGAATGCATGACCCTAGGTTTTAAACAAGTCATTAGAATCTATGGCCCCAAATAATGCACATATTTAAATAATAGTGAAGACGGTGCTTAATTGGCTGCGCAGCAGCAAAGAAAAAGGACCCAAAATGATGATGTAACTCTTAAAGGTCTGCCTTCATAGTAATTGGAACATGTGACTGTTAATGTGTTATACTGTTCATGAGAATTGTAGTTTGAATTTTTTTATTGATTATATTTGGCTGCTGATAAAAATGTGCAGTAAAGAAAGAAAAGCATAATCAGAGCCTCTGGTCCTGACATAAGATCAAGTACTGCCACTTGTGTGCACAAAGCCATTTGTTCAGCCTTACAGATACCAAGACATTAGTATAAAGGTGGAGAATCTGTCCAAACCATGTGGGGAAAGGAACCCCCGCCCATCTAATGGAGCAGCCACATTGGTATGTAGTGCCTAATAATGCTTTTTTTTTTTTTTAGTTTTCAAATCTGCTTTATTGAGAAAAAAAGGCATAGTAAAATACACAGCTTGGATCGCCTACAACCCGGAGGCCGGCAGCGAAAGAGGAAATGCAATACACAGCCTGTTTGTCGGCATCCCGGGGGCCCGACGGCATATTAAAATTTGAAACATCATAACCTCTGCGTCCGACGACGTAGGCCAAGCTAGGATGAGCAGCAGTCGAACAGGCTTTTTTGAGCGAGAGAAGGCTCTCACTGCTGTTTTGTAGATTGCTTAACAGGAACCAAGAAACTCCCCAACCAGGTTACAACTAAGAGGTGGTGCATGACTGCGTAGTGGAAATGTGTGTCACTGGTGTATTTTGGTGGTCTCAGCAGGAGGCGCGGTGTGGGTAGTGATGTGTCCAGTGCTCATTCTCAAGGGCCATTGGTGTTCGTGGGGTGTCAGTTTTAGAAGCCATGTGGCACGAAGGACACAGCTCGCCAGAGGAGGCGATCCCGCGGCGTGGTGGCGATGGGGACGTGTAGGCACGGACAGGGGAGAGAGGGCACTCCCGCCCAGGCAGGGCAGCTCACTCTACGGGGAATCTACGGGGGCAGTGACCTATGTCCAATGAGGGGAGTCTGCGAAGCCGTCCCGAGATCACAGGACATGCATGGGAAGAATGTCAGTGGCGCTGGGGAGTGGCAGGCTCGTCATCCGACTGCACATCGTCGTTTGAGCGCTTAAGCAAGTAGTGTACCAGTGGATCCCAAACGTCCCTGGGTCGGCACGAAAGAGGCAGCAGTTCAGCAAAGGTGGTATGTTGGTCCTGGCAGTATGTTAAGTCAGTCAGCCAGTCCTTGAACTTGGGCGCTCTGCCCCTACTCCAACGGCAAGCAACACGCCGCTTGGCCAGAAGCAACGCCATGTCAATGAATTTTCTGTATTCTCTGGGCAACTGCTTGGTGTATCCGAGGACGGCTACCAGTGGGTCTGCAGGAATTTCCTCGTCTACCATCTCCGCAACGGCTTCGAGGACCTGTCGCCAGTAGTCGGCAATCTGGGGGCAGGACCACGCCAGGTGAAGAAAATCAGCATGTTCTGCACGACAACGCTCACAGCGATCATTATCGGCCAGCCCAAATCTATGCTTCCGGACCGGCGTGTAATATATTCTCTGAAGAAATCTGTAATGTATAATCTTTAATCTGCAACTGGCAGAAATGCGGGAGGTTAATGCACAGCAGTGTTTCCACTGATCGTCCGAAAGCTCCAGTCCAAGCTCCGCAGACCAGTGCAGGCGGGCAGCAGAGGCTTGCAATGGGGCAGCGCTTCGGATTTGGCGGTAGAACCCAGAGACCAAATGGGACCCATCCTGTGACCCTAGAAGGAAGTGTAGTGGCGGCAGGGTCGCCGGCTCATCAGGGTAATCGGGTAGGATGTCCCGCATCCCGGCTCGCAGCCGAACATAGTAAAATAGTTCAAGGGGTGTATGTTCGTGCGTTTTGAAGAAAAGGTCAGCCGATTTAAAATGACCGTCTTGGAACAGATCGCCCCAGCGGGTGACAAGAAGCTTGTCACATAGCCGCTGGAACCCCAGCTCCGACAACAAGGAAAGCCGCGGGTGATAGGTAAGCGGTAGCCCGGGGGAGTAGGGCAGTACGCACAATAATCGCCGAGCGATGCGGCGCCATGCATCCAATGTGCAGGATACCGAGGTATCTGCAGTGTCGATGGAAGTCTCGGGACAGTGCAGCAGGCCATTCAGCGGGAGCGGGTGTACTATCCAGTCTTCCACCGCTATATGTGGCATGAAGGGAGTGGGAGCCATCCAGTGATAGGCAAAATGCGCCTGTGCACTCAAATAGTATGTTTCAAAATCGGGGACATCGAACCCTCCCTGGTCATAGGGAAGGGTCAGCGTTGACCACTTTAATCGGGGAGATTTGCCACCCCAAAAGAGTCTGCGCAGTTCTGTGCGGAGTGTCTTGAAGAAGAAGGCACCAGGGTAATAGGGGATATTTAGGAAAAGGTACAGGAAGCGGGGCAGTATCACCATTTTTATGAGGGAGGCCCTTCCAGCCATGGAGAGTGGCAACGTGATCCACCTATCGACAGAGGCAGTCAATTTGGTCATGGCTATTCCATAGTTAGATCGGAGTGTCTCATCCCTGTCCCGAGCGATACGGATCCCCAAATAGCGAAGATCATCTCGGCACCATACCAGTGGATAATCTAGGGGGAAGTCGTGCACCGCGTCAGTAAGAGGAAAGAATTGCGATTTGGACCAATTGATGTGAACACCAGACAGCCCGCCAAAAAGGACGAATTCACGAAGCAGGGGATTGAGGTGTAGGGACGGGTATTTAACGTACAGCGTGATGTCATCTGCATAGAGGGACACATCGATTTGCCGCTGCAGGCATTGTATCGCTCCTGCTCGGTGTAATTGACGCAGGCGACAGGCCAAAGGCTCGACCGCAATGGCAAATAGTAGAGGCGAGAGCGGGCATCCCTGACGGGTGCCTCTTGTAAGGTAGATGGGTTGTGACAGTGTTCCATTTATTAGTACTCTTGCCGTAGGGTCCGTGTATAGGAGGCGCACCCAGGCCAAGAACAGTTTAGGGAACCCCATACTGGCCAAGACCGAGAAGAGGTAGGGCCATTCGACAGAGTCGAACGCCTTGGTGGCGTCTAGGAACACCGCCGCCACTGGGACGTCAGGGTGGATCGTGCGGAGCAGGGAGAAAAGGGTGCGGAGATTATGGGACGTGGATCTGCCCGCCACAAATCCAGATTGGTCGGGTAGGACAATTCTGGTCATGAGCAGCGAGAGACGTGTAGCTAGAATCTTGGCTAGGATCTTGACGTCGCAGTTTAGAAGGGAAAGTGGACGGTAGGAGTCACAGGAGGTGGGCTCCTTATCCGGCTTCAGGAGGGAGGTGATAACTACCTCGCGCATAGAGCAGGGTAGTCTCCCATCAGTTAGGGATTCGGTAAAGACTTCACTTAGCACGGGTGCCATTGTATCGATATAGGCTTTGTAAAATTCGGCCGGAATGCCATCAAGCCCCGGAGCCTTACCATTTTTGAGGGACATGATGGCCTCGCGAACCTCGTCCAGCTCGAAAGGCGCTGCTAGGAACTCCCTATCCCCGTCGCTAAGCCAGCAAAGTGCTACGTCGTTTAGGTATTCGGCATATGGTGCGTCCGCCTCTGCTGTGGATGTGTATAATGTCGAGTAGTGTGCTGTGAAAGCAGTGAGTATCGCATCTGAGTCTCTAATGGTGGCACCAGTCGCATCGGTAAGTTCTAATATAGTGTTGTGTTCTCGTGGTACACGTGTGAGTGCAGCTAGTACTTTTCCAGGCCTATCCCCCTCACAATATCTCCGGGCCACCCAGTGTTTGCCCCTGTACTTTGCTTCCCTGGCAGCCTCTTCCTCGTATTTGGACAATGTCTCCCTAAAGGTTACCTGTAGGCGTGCGTCAGTATCCGCCGCCATTTGTAGCTCTAGGTCCCGCAGCTCCCCCTCCAGTGTGGTGATGGTACGCAAGATATCTCGTAGTACCCCGTGGCTTTTGGAAATGCAGAACCCCCTGATAGTGACCTTGAAAGCCTCCCATATGTGCTCAACCGACTCGACCGAGCCCTTGTTCCTAGGGAAGAAATCTCTGATCTCCTCTCCCAACTCAGTGCGGAAGAGATCGTCAAGGAGCACATCGGGGCCTAACCTCCACTGTGGTCTCGGACTGTCCCACCCAGGGGTCTGGAACTGCAACCTAACAGGGCTGTGGTCTGAGTAGGTTCTGGGCAAGTGGTCAACTCCTAATAGTCCCCTGGTAACATCTCGGGTGACCAGAAAGTAATCTAAGCGCGCCCATGTCCCAGTGTGAGATGTGAAATGTGTGCCCTCTCGACCTATGGGATGTAGGTGTCTCCAGGCATCGAACAGTCCACCCTCCTCTACCACACCCTCCAAAGCTTCCCTGGCACGAGGCTTGTAGGAGCTGACACCATCAGCTCTGTCAAGGTGGGGCGCCAGCGCCAGATTAAAATCACCACCCCAGACGATGTGTCGTGCCCCAATGGAGACAATTCTACCCCACAGTGTGGAAAAAAAGGCAGGTGAGTCAACATTCGGCGCATACATTGAGACAAATAAATAGGTGTCATGTCCCACCCTACCCCATAGCAAAACATACCGCCCCTCCCCGTCCATCTCCTCCCCAAAGCGGTGGAAAGGTACGCCACGGGCAACGAGAATCGCCACACCCCTCGCATAAGACGAATAGGAGGAAAAAACGCGGGCACCAGCCCATTTCAATGCAAAAGATGGGACCCTACCCATGGGCATATGCGTCTCCTGCAGCATGGCAATCTGTACATGATGTCTGTTTAAGTAGGCAATAACATTCCTGCATTTTTTGGCATCGTTCAACCCTCGGACGTTCCAAGACAAACATGTCAGTCGCGCAGTTGTGTTCATAGCAGCCATGGACATAGTGACAGTAGAGGCGGAAATGCCCAAAGGGGCCAAAACTTGAGTCCACATCCGCCTCCGCAGGCCCAAACCACACACCAAGTTAGCAAATAAATACACAGCCTATGCAGTTGCAACCTCACAAAATCTAACACCCCCCCACCCACCCCAGCATCCCAAACATGCCAGTAGCCATGGATCCCCCTAACGTGACCCCCCCCCTATCCCCCCCCCCCAACTGTGATGTGGCAAACAGCCAAAGAAACAATAAGTCAATGGGGAACACCCGACAGGGGTACATCAGAAAGTACGCACTGCCACTATCCGGCCCATAGCTCCAGAACTGTACCGCCCTCGGTGGAGTCTAGGGCCGAAAGAGTGGTCCTTGGTATACGTTACCACTGGGGTGCAAGGTCCAGACAGTTCGCCGCTTCTGTATCTCCCCAGCCCACAGGTGGTGAGCCGTTGCCAGCTTGTAGGTCGGTATGATGCTCATGCAGTTCAAAGTACGATAGGTCCATCAGTCTTCATGGTGCTCTGGAGGTAGATCAGCATTCTCCTGTTCGTCCGCAGGCACATGGTCGTCCCTGCGCGCTCTTCGGATCGTCTTCAGGAAGTCCTCAGCTTTTTGCGGGTTGGTGAAGAAACGCTGTTTGCCTTGGTGGGTAACTCTAAGCTTCGCAGGATATAAGAGGGCATAGTCTATTTGGGCTTCCCGCAGTTTTTTTTTCACTGGAAGAAACCTGCGCCGTTCATCTTGAACCATCGGCGTGAAGTCGGGATAAATGGAGAATGTAATGCCTTCATACCGCAGTGATTTCTGAGTCCGGGCAGCTCTGAGGGCCGTATCGCGATCGCGATAATTCAGAAGTCGAGCGATTATAGGTCTCGGTGGCAGGCCAGGCTGGGGTATGGGTGCCAGGGAGCGGTGGGCCCTCTCCACGATGAACTGGGACGAGAAAGCTTCCTCTCCAATTGAGCCCTTGAGCAATTTCTCCACATATAACTCCATCCTGCCCGTGGCAGTGGACTCCGGCACATTGGTAATGCGAATGTTATTCCGGCGGCTGCGCGCTTCCAAGTCCTCGTTCTTTGCCGCTATGATGCGGAGGAGATTGTCCATTCTTGCCAGCTGCGTCGTGTGGGCCGTGGCGGCATCGGTGTTGTCAGAGATTCTCTGTTCCGCAGTTGTGAGGCGCTCCTCATGGCGATCCACCTTGTGAACCAGGGCGTCCAGTCGAGCCGTGACGCCATCTACCTTCTCCACTACGGTGGCGAAGCCTTGACGCATCTCCTGTATCAGGCTGGTAAGGTCCGCAGCAGAAGCAGAAGGTGGTGCAGGCTGCGGAGGCGGTTGGCTGGGTCCCGGGTTCATCTGTGTCGACGTGGCGTTCTTGCGGGTGTTATCGAAGCTCAGCTTCGGCTGGCGAGTCTCAGGTCGCCCCATGGCAGTGACCGGAGTTAGGTGAGACGCCGAAGCCGAGGGATGGCAGCACACTGCAGGTAAGTACCAGCCAGCAGCAGGCAGGTAGGTGTCGGGCTTGGTGCGTGTCTAGGTATCGCAATATGGTCGTGCTCAACAGTGGCGCTGCGTGGTGACCAACCGCTCAGTAGTAATGGCAGTATGTCCAGGCCTGGGCAACCGGCTGTAACATCATGCACTCGCTGCGTGGACGCCAGGCAATATATGGGTCAAAGTACCGGCATGCAGGGCTGGCCGCAGGGTCAGATCCAAGGGAGCAGATTACCAGCACAGCGGCGGGGCATCACGACTCACCGGTCGGCGCCACTCGGAATGGTGGCTGTGTCGCGTGTGTATGGCCCCCAACACACCCGGCTCCCAATTGTGCACAGCGCTCCCTAGGCGGGTGTTGCGGGTGGCGACAGCGGGACTCTGCACATCAGGGGGCAACCGCAGCCCCTGGTCGAAAGTCCCGGCGGACAGCGCCGCGCAAGTCCGGGTCCGCAGCGCTATGGGCGGCAGGTGTGGCGGTCTTGAGGAGCCGTGGCAGCAGGCGTCACAACAGGAGTAGTCTCCTCACAAAAACCAGCAAGGTGACGGCTGGGGGGAGAGGGGGGGGAGACCCAAGGCGAGTGTCCGTAGCGGCCGCCTACCTTCACAGCCCCCTCCGCCCGTCGGCCCAGCAAGGATCAGGAAGGCGAGGTCTCGGTGCGGCCTGGGGGCCTCGTGGCAGGCCTCGGGCTCGCGTATAAACAGTGCCCGTGTGTCCGCCTCAAGCAGCTCCAGAGCAAGTGCCGGGCATTCGTCAGCAGCCTGTAACTTCGGCGCCAGGGCTCGCAGGCATTCCAAACTTGGAACGAGTGCAGAGGGCACCCCTCCGGTGCAGAATCCGGTCGTCTGGGATCGATGTGGCACCCCGTGGCGAAGGATCTAAGTAGGATCACTGACCAAGGAGCGGGAGCTGCGGGTTCAGGCAGCCATTCCGCAAGCGCGCCCTCTAGCGCCCCTGCCTAATAATGCTTGATTGCTTATTGCTGAATTCTCTGGTCTTAAGTAACATGTCATTGCAAATGAAGCCTTAGGGAACACACAATAGATTGCATATGGCATTTTTCTGACCAGCTGGAGCAAGCAGTACAAACGTAGTACTGGTTGTATCAGGTTGTATCAGGCAATACCTTCAAAAATACATACACCTTAGCATATATCTAGAGGATGTTCCACAGAAGGAACTGCCTGCATAATAGAATATAGCTACCATTTGAGGAAAAACAATGGCAGGCACGTACAGAACCGGAAAATAAATATTGAATCAAAGCCCACATTTCAGCAATGTCATTAAGTCCTATATTTGCTGTACGCAATTTCTCGATCATTCTTGCCTCCTGATTGTTCAGAATAGTTGAGATGGAGCCCCCCTTAGTCTTGTTGTGCTATAAAGATCACAGACCCCAAAAAAACCTTTTCAGTATGATTTATAGACTGACAATGCTCAACCAAAGGTGCTCCCTCTGTTTGACATCTAATACTTTCTCACAGAGGCATTTAAAACAATGAAGTACTTTCCTCGTGTTACAAGTTGAACATTTTATTTGTTTGATGCAAATACCATTTAATGTTATACTTTTATTCATTTGCAAACCTGCATGCTGTTCAGTTCTGGTATCTAAAATGGCTTGTGGCTGGTGGTAAACCAGGCATTTGAGGAAGATTTTTTTGTTTTATGTTCAAGTCTAATAAATGTAACCAAATTATCCCTTAAAGTGTAATGTCCAGAGGGCAGTCATCCTGTGTTTCTTCCTCTAGCGATACACATCCTCTAAGGGCGTGACACAGCTTTGCACAGTTTTTGTGAGGGTACATTGACTGTACATACTAAACAGACCGATCGTAACACACTTTGTATTTTTCAAGTGGCCACCCTCTTGGTGGCAGTTCCTCTCCATTAGGAGTAGTTGCACCTTTAAAGATGATTATTTTGAAAACACCAATGCTGGTAAGAAAGCGATCAATAGAGGACATCCCACGAAACGTGTTAGAACAGCTATGAAAAGAGAATGGTTCACCCTACGTGATGCACTATTAGTACTTAAGCACAGAACCAATACTAGTCTTGTAATGTGTTTGCTTACATACTATCCAAAAGCAAACAAAGTGAAAAGCATCATTGGTAATGACTGGAAGATACCTTCACATTTTGATCTTCCAAAACCACTGTTAGTCCCCCTGAAAAAAGTGATCCTCCCAAAGTCCAATACAGAGTGTTCAAAACTTCAGGATTTCACAGAAGGAGCTAAACTGATGCCAGCCAATTGTTCATGACACCTCTAGGGTACCAGTAACTCACTCTAGCAGAGACCAGCAGGGCGCAGGCAGGGCTGGTTGCAGCAGATCAGCTGGGCAGCTGTCTGGAGGCCTCTGGAGCTTGTTGTGTCCCTGTAGCTCAGGAACTAGTCCTCTGTTCTTCAAGCAGCAAGGTAGGCCTCAATACGTCCTCTGAAGAACAAGAAAGGTCTCAAGCAGCAGGGCAGTCCTCTGAAGAACAAGGGAGGCCTCAAACATCAGGACAGCCCTCTGGATACATGACTATCCTCTGAGATACAGGACAGGCCTTAAGCAGCAGGGCAGTCCTCTGAGAAACAAGGCAGGCCTCAAGCAGCAGGGCAGTCCTTCTGTGGTCTTCAGCAGGTCCAGGAGTGTACCCAAGTGTGGGTCTGAGGGTCCTATTGTATACCTGCTTCCAGCTTTGAAGTGGAAGCTCCCCCCTGCCACCCCTCCACCCCCACATGGTTCTGGAATTTCCTTCTTTTTTGCCCTGGTCCTAGGATATCTGGGGTGACAGAAGGCTAGTTTGAAGTCCTCTGCTTGTGCTCTGAGGTAGCTCCTTTGAAATGTAAATGGTGCTGTGCACAGCTCTGCCCTCATATTCTGGCAAGATTGCCCATCTTGCCAACAGCTATTCCCCCTTTTCTATCAGTGTCTGGGAGGAATATACAAAGGTCGACTGCCATTCTAATCACAGTCATGAGACCAAGAGACAGGCGGCAGGCGGCAGGCACCAAATGGTTAGGGCAAGAAAATGTCAACTTTCTAACATTGTTATTTTCAGACCTGTGACTTGAAATCCGACTTTACAATTTGAGAGGTTTTAGAATTACAATTATTTAGACACCAAACATGATATTTCTACCTGTTCTTAAACCAAAGTTGTCACTAATTAAATGTAATAAGGTGACCCAATGTTATTCTATAGGAGAGATAGACCTCCCAGTAGTGAAAAATGAATTTATGAGTTTTTTACTACCAGTACGTAAAACTTAAAAGTACGTGTCCAACATTTTAAATACAATGCACCCTCCACTATGGGCTCTTTAGGGCTTAACTTAGGATTGATATGTATGTAATAAAAAAGGGGAGTTTTAGGCCTAGCAAAGATGTTGTTTCGCCAAGTCAAGTTGGCAGTTCAAAACTGCACATAGGCTCCTACGGCAGGCTGAGACATGTGACATGTTTTAATAGGCTACTTAAGTGGGTGGCTCAATAAGTGCTACAGGCTCACTATTAGCATTTAATTTACAGGTCCTGGGTACATGGTGTACCACTTCACTAGGGGCTTATAGAGTGGGCCCTCTTTGAATCTGTTTGCAGCTGTACCCTTGAATGACCGGCTTTCCTGCTTGAACGGGACGCTCACCTACGCGCAGCACTACCCTGGTGGGACTCTTGATCCCAGGGTGCACCTCTGTCTCTGCTTGCTGTTCTGCCCTGCCCGAGGGCTCACAGCTGCTGAAGGGGGAGGAATTGTCATCGCACTATAAAGTGCTGCCTTCCCCCACGCAGCGCGGGGCCCTCTTTGAATCTGTTTGCAGCTGTACCCTTGAATGACCGGCTTTCCTGCTTGAACGGGACGCTCACCTACGCGCAGCACTACCATGGTGGGACTCTTGATCCCAGGGTGCACTGTTGTCTCTGCTTGCTTTTCTGCCCTGCCCGAGTGCTCACAGCTGCTGAAGGGGGAGGCGTTGTCATCGCGCTATAAAGCGCCGCCTTCCCCCACGCAACACGGGACGTGCGTGGGTGGCGCCGGGAGATGCCCGGAACAAGGGCGTGACCGTCTAAGGCCGTCGTAGGCCAGAGGAGGTTGGGTTGGGTCACTTCCCTTTCATTCAAGATTGATTGAAACATCAAGACAACTAAGGACCTGGTTAGTGACATTTAGTCCAATTTACATTCTTTTGTGGTCCTAATGGCAGCCAAACGAAAAATCGGGCAGAGGGCGGGGCGGGGGAGTGGTTGGATCCCTGGATGGTTTTTTAATTAGAGCTGAATCCGTTTTGCAGCATGAAATAATATTAACGGAAAAAAGACTCTCTCTGGGTATACCTATGGGGCAAAAAAGGTCATCCTTAGGGGCTATTAATAAGGTAAAATCCCCAGTAGTCGTCTCACAACCCTTAGTTCATACAAGTTCAGAGCAACAGGATTTAGGGCCGGTTGGCATTGATATTATCGATTTGAATGCTGAAGCTGATATAGTTGAAGACACAAATCTGAGTGCCTATAGTGATCAGGCTCCTGACCAGCTACCAAAACTAATAGATACCATGCACAAAGCCCCATTGAGCCCAACAACAATAACCCCAAATGTTTCACGGCTATCTAATACTCCCACTATCTCCTCGCGTGATGTGCATGAAGACGCTAATTGTATATCTATCCCCGCTTTGTCCTCAAGGTTGCGCAAACATAGACCAGTATCGGGAAACAAGGGTCAAGATTACCGGTCCAAAAAGAAAGCTAACCCTCCTCCGCGGAATAATAAGACTAAGAAAATTGGGGGAGCACCACAAGCGAATAAATCAAATTGTGCGATAGTGATCAAAACAGTGCTAAGAACATCAGTGAGTACACAAACTGAGCCTGACTATGTATCACACACCCCCTGGCTGGAAGAAACAATTGGGAAATTAGAGAACAAGATAAATTTCTCCTTGGAAGTTGTGATCAAGGATAGAATGGACAAAGTAGAAGATCGCATGAGAGCAAGTCTTTGTCAGCTGGACAATAAGATAGAGCAGCTGTGTAAACTAATGGGGAATGTTGGAAGGGGTAGTGTCCCTACTTGCTTAACCGCCCATGTGGGCGGGGGTTTTGCTCTACCCCAAACAAAATCATATGGGGATGCCGGGACTCTCCCTGATAAAGACATAAGGGAAAGGACAGATACTGGCCAGAGAGAGGAAAGTTTAACAAGATCAAATAACACCATACAGCAGGTAGAGGGTACTCACGTTACTGAGGGGAGTCTTGCTAGAACATCGCAAACACAAACAACCCCCGAAAGATCAAACACACACCCTGATAGGACAGCACTTCATAGCCCAAAGGGAACTGATCTTATACCTAATACTGACGTCCTACAGCTTCCACCAGCATCTTCTCCATATATGGTAGTATTAACTGGAGTCCCGACTTTAAAAAGAGAACAAAAGGAAACTTGGTCTAACCTACTTAATAAAACAGTGGACTGGCTTACAAAATGTAAGCGATTCCATCCAGCAAATATTGGCGATATATTGATGGTCCGTAGAGTTAGGTGGGTGGGTGATTGTACAAAGAATATTAGAGGAGACTGTGTGGTGATAAATTTTAGACGCCCGCAGCTCGCTAGGCGAATATTAGAACTTCAGGAAGAGAACCTCCCCCAGAGCACATGCATCAGCACTCTGCCACTGGGCTATTTCTACAAGCCAGTCCCTGGAGGTAACTGTAGTAGGCTGGTTTCCCATGCCCCACTGGCAAATAGATTTGATGGCCTATCGTCATTGGAAGATCTAGACTGACTAAGTAGTACAAGTGCCTCTGTAATTTCCATTGCCAATTACTGTAAGGTATTACACCACTCCCAAAATGTGCCGATAACATCTACTCCGCATGGGATAAATGAACCAGCAAGAGGGCGGGTTTAGAGGCTGTATTGTCTCCACAACCATGTAGCTCAGAATTACAAATAGGACACACAGAAGTTACTAATGCATTAATAGGTTTGCATGTGCATGTGGATTCTGAATTAATCGGAATAAGCAGGGATCTGGAAGTGAAGCTTACCTCCTGGAATATAGCAGGTCTCAAAAAGAATTTACTGGATATGACATGGAGTGATTACATAGATCAGAGTGATATAATCCTCCTACAAGAGACCTGGTCATTGGAAATCCCTCACAGATTGGGTTTTAAAACATTCAGTGTGAATGCTAACCCCTTTGTTAGAGGAAGACCATCAGGGGTTTGGTAATGTG
This sequence comes from Lissotriton helveticus, assembly GCF_964261635.1. Taxonomy (NCBI): domain Eukaryota; kingdom Metazoa; phylum Chordata; class Amphibia; order Caudata; family Salamandridae; genus Lissotriton; species Lissotriton helveticus. The sequence goes on from NC_136068.1 coordinate 1,289,364,051, forward strand.
GATAAGGATTACCCTTGAAATTGATATTATTCCACTGCATATCCAGTCCCAGGATCTGCTGGGCGTACAAATTATTACACGTGACAATAAGGACTTATATTTAATTAACGTCTATAATAGGCCAAGTGCATCCAACAAAGAATCGTTGACAATAGAGCAACTTTCTTAGACACAATAGGGCCCATGTCAAGGATAATTGTTGGTGGTGATTTTAATTGCAAGTTCGAACCGATAGTGGGTTTCGATAATCTATTTGTAGAGCAAGATATGTCGAATAATATTCCGGCTTTAGACAGTAGCAGGGAGGTAAAGTGTACCGTCGCAGCGGCACAAATCCTACAGCTTACTGTAGGACATGATTTGAGGGCATGTAATGGGTGCTTGCCGTCAGATAGATCTACAGCATTTACATTTTGTAGAGGTAACTCTCAGAGCCAGATAGATTTTATATTGGTTTCAATAGGGTTGTGGCATATTGCTATTGATTTTAAAATTGACCCCAGAATGGAGAGTGATCATTTTCCCTTAGAACTGACGCTAGAATCCCAGATTGTTAAGGCTATCACAGCTGGGAATGAAGGGAAAGATTTAGCTACCTGTGATCTCCTAACAAATAATAATCGACAAGCCCTAAAATGGCCTTATATCCTAGCTAAAGACGCAGTGATGACAACTATTTATAATATCTTTGCTGACATTGTAACACCATTCCAAGATCTCCCAATAGGGGATCGTTGTGTACTGGATATGCATCATAATTTGGTAGATGCACTGACCCCACTTTTAAGTAACATCTATAAAGAGAAAAATGGAGGAAGGAACAACCAAGGCGAGGTAGGAAACCCCTGGTATAATAAAGATTGTAGACTAGCTAAGGCCACCTTAATTCAGGCAATTAAAAGCAAGAATATACTAGAAATAAGGGAGAGAAGGTATAACTATAATAGAATCCTTGTGGAAACAAAAAAAGACTGGGATGATGAGATTTGGACTAACTTAATCATTGCAGCAAAGTCCATAGACCAGGCTGCTTTCTTGAGCCTAATATCGAGGGGAAATAAGACAGGAAGAACTGCCAAAGACATTTTTCTAGACGAAAATACTTGAGTGGAACACTTTTCTCAGCTGTACTCTGATAATACTGGGGAACTGCCTACAGCAGAAAAGGAATTGGAAATTGCAGCAAAGGTTGTTCATATGCACTTTAGTCTAGAAGAAACCCTAAAAGCGATTCAGACCATTAAACCAGGGAAAGCCCCAGGGCCAGACAAAATTCCAGGAGATTTATTGAAGCATGATATTGAAGTCTGGGGACCGTATATAAATTTTTTATGTAATTCAATAGTAGCAGGTACACCAATTCCTGATACATGGAAAGGGGCAGAGATTGTGTCAATTTTTTAAAAAGGTAATCGTTATGATCCGGCAAATTATCGCCCAATTAGTTTAATCGACCTTTTACAAAAATGTTTTGCTAGACACATTTTAAATAGACTTTTAGACTGGATAGATGAGGTAAACATATTATCAAAGTATCAAGCGGGGTTTAGATTTAAAAACAAGCACCATTGATCAAGTGTTCAGATTTACATGTATTTGTTGGAAATATATTACATTAAGGAAGGGCAGTTTATATATTGCCTTCGTAGATCTAAGGGCAGCCTTCGATCTAGTTCCCCGGGTCCTATTGTGGGACTCGTTAAAACATACCGGGGTGCCAGAAGAATTACTTGTGCAATTGATCAGGCTCCATGTAGGAAATTATGCAAGAGTAAGATGGGGGCCGAAGGGGGAATTATCCAAGGCACTACCAGTGAGAAGGGGTGTACGCCAGGGATGTGTGTTAGCTCCCACACTCTTCTCACTGTATGTAAACGACATCCCTAAATATCTAGAAAATTGAAAACATGATTCCCCGCATCTCGGGGGCGAAGTTATCTCAGCATTATTATTTGCTGACGATGCAATTTTAATTTCGCAAACCCCTACGGGATTGCAATGCCTAGTGACTCTTTTAACAAATATTGCACTATGAAGGGACTTGAAATCAACTCTAGTAAGACCAAATACATGTCAATAAACCCACACGAATCTTTTAAGAAGAATTTAGTTTTAAACAACCAAAAATTGGAATATGTGGAACGTTTTAATTAATTAGGAATTACCTTGGATAGCAAATTGTCTTGGAAGGGGCAACTAGAAAAGAATAGGATAATGTTGCTCCAAAATTCACTGCCAATATTGAAAAAACATAGGGCTTGTATTTCTAAGGCTGTTTCTCCCGCTTTGGAGGTTTTTAAGGTTAAAGCCCAATCAGCCGTGCTTTATGGGGCTGAGATTTGGGGGCCATACTGTAAAAAGAATTTTGAAAGGGAAGAAAATAATTTCTTTCGGAAATTACTAAAACTCCCAACCAGAATGACCTTAATCCCAGTACTTATGGACCTTGATATTAAACGTATTGATCATCAAGCAGTGTTAAGACCTTTACTATTCTGGGTTAAGATTTGGTCGACTCCTGAGCTTTCCCACTATAGAGAAGGCCTTGAGGAGATCATGAAGATAGACCAAAGTAAGGAAATACCCTGGTTAAAACATGTTACATCATGAACAAAGAAGTTAGGCCTATCCCATTATTGGGAGGATCCATTACAGTTGACGTCATCTTGTAAGCGACTTCTAAAGTCTACCTTTTGGACCTACATGAATAACAATATCCTACATAGTTCATCAGTTGGGTCCTTAACTTTGAAATTTATAGCCTTTAAAGATGTTGTTCATTTTGAACCTTTTTTGGATGAGGTAGGCCCCCGCTAGTGAAATCCCTATTTCTGCAGTTTAGATATGGGGTTTTACAAACAAATGCAAATATGTCTAGATGGGGTGGAACCAAGGTCGACAGTAGATATGATTTGTGTCCCCTATGTACAAAAGAGGTTAAAGAAAATGATGTACATATCCTTTTTTTCTGCCCTGCATATAAATTAGCCAGGGAACGATGGATTAGGTCTCCCTGTAGGAATTTGGGTATTAGAAGCTGTAGTGAGGCTGAACGCATATTGAAGACTGACACTTCACAACTAGTCGTCTTCTGTGTAAGTAGGTTCCTATTTAATGTATACCTGATTAGGAAGAAAGCAGGGCTAAAATTCTAGAGTCAAAAGTTTACATTCCCATAATGAATAATAAGTAAAAGAGCTATTGCAGCTGCACTTTTCAAAATTGGTTATGTTAATTGTGATTAATGTCTCGTCCCTCCCTGAGACTATTTTCAAACTCTTTTGATGGTATAGATTTTTATATGATGTAGAATGCTTAGTTTTTAAACGTGTCTTTTTAAATGTATTTAAGAAAATAGATAGGTTTTATGGCATATTTGAAACAGATCATAAAGATTGTATATCAATTATCGCCCTTTTCCTTTTTTGTACCTCAACTGTTGGATTATTTGGTACTGTAAAATTAGTATTTTTAAGGTATCTTTTATGGTTATAATTGACCGAAATAAAGATTAATTAATTAAATACATTAAATGTGCCAATCATGAGTAGACCAGTTTTATCATTTTTTAAGGAGTGAGAACAAGCACTTTAGGAATCTATGACATATTATCGAAAGACACAATATCGTAGTACAAAATTATCGACACAAATAAATCGACATCAAAAATATCGACATCCTATACTTATTTAATCACATACACAAATATCGAAAATTAAATATCGCAATACATAAACATCGATATCAATTATATCGACCACATATATATCGCAATATTTAAATATCGATAATTAAAATTTATAAACAGTACGTTGAAAATATCGAGAGTAAAAATATCGACTACAATAATATCGTTATTTAAGCAATATCGAACAATTTTATTATTATTCTATAACACTTTTAAACATTAAAAAATTACTATTAGCACTACAAAAAATAACATTTTACAACTATTTATAAATAAAAATATTTTCACATTTAAAAATAAATGATTTACACATTTATAAGTTATTTCTTTAACATATTATATAAAGGTATGTATGCTCAACATTAATTAGCGTTTACCATATATGGTAATTAATTACACCAACAGTTTTTCGAAAATACAAACCAACGAATCAAAACAGTACAAACATAAACTCACCAATAGCTAACTAATTAGTAACTCCAAAACACTATATAAACAATTACATCCAACAAACAAATTACCTGAGAAAAGTAGAAGACAGGAAAGAATACTGTGGATACATTTGACGACGCCTACAAGAAAACTAAGATTCAACCTACCATTAAGAGGATTGAAAGTAAGTAACTAAATGTAACTTAATTAAAGGAACTGCTAAAATTACACAGTTAGTAAAAAGGACAAATTACTCATACATATGTATTGTATATTATCTCCTACCAGTACAGAAAACTTCACTACTAAAGAACAGAAAAACCTAAGAAGAAAACGACGAAACTACTAACAAAGTAATCATTTTCTATTTTTTCTCGAACAACATTAATTAATTGAAGCTTTAACATTAAAACAGCAAACAGACCTACTACCAAAAATATGGGCTCCATTAGGATATCGGGCGGATTGCCTCCGCCAGGGTGGCGGTGGCCACCGCCACCCAGGCGGAGGCAATCCGCCCGGCAACCACTCTCGTTTTCCCCTCCGCCTGATTAGGATGGCGGAGGGGACAATGGCGGACGGAAATACCGTCCGCCGCTTTACCGCCGCGGTCGCCTTGCGACCGCGGCGGTAATAGATTAATATGGTGGCGGAGTCCAATGGACACCGCCAGCCATATTATGATGGCGAAATGTGTGGGCCTTTCCGCGGCGGCAATGCCGCCACGGAAAGGCATGCGGACATTGCTGCGGGGGCCCCCTGCAGGGCCCCCAGGTTGGCGCCACTGTCGGGGGGCACATGGGGGGTACCTAAGGTACCCCCCACATTTGCATATGCAAAGCGGCAGGCACAGCGCGGTGCCTGCCGCTTTGCATATGCAAATGCGTAAAAGCATTTTTTGCATTGTGGCGGGCGGTGCAGAGTGCACCGCCCGTCACAATGGTAAAACTACAGGATGTGCCCGCCACTGTGGCGGGCACATCCTAATTCCCCCCACGGGACCCCCGCCCTTATGGCGGGCAGTCCCGTTCTCCGATAGGGTGGCGGGCGGACAATGTCCGCCCGTCATCCTAATGGGGCCCTATGTTTCTAAATATGGATTGTAATGATTAATATTTTTTTTACAGATAAAGACATCAAAGAAAATACAGGCCACAACAGAAAATTGAACAGATTGCCTTACACCTACAACAGCATTAAAACTCTGCATAACAAGCAACTAATACAAAGTAAGTCAATTAAATGATGTGACAAACAGTAACTCCTAAAGAATTAAAAATTGCTAACATATTGTACAAATTTATGCATATATCCTTCTTTTTTTCTAGCACCACTACAACATCCACTAACAACAAATATCAAAGAACAGAATTCAACAAACAAAGATACAACTACCAAAGTAAGTATATCCAAACACTTTTCCAAAAGATAAAATACGTAAAAGCTTTAACTTATAGGAAAACATGTAAAAGCTACCCAACAAAATATAAGTAAACAATTAACACAAATAAATGTTTTTTTTCAAGCAAAGAAACACCAGAAAAGACAGACCACAAGGAAAAGAGTAAAGAACATCAAAATCACAGACTAAACTTCAACCAAAGGTAAGCATGCACAATATAAATATTTATAATTCCCACTTAAAATACATATAACTATAACTATAATAACTATACCATATATTTCTTATAGATTTAAAAAGGAGAAAATGACAGAAGGAGCTGAATTTGTTACCAGTCAAAAAGGGAAACTATTACTCTGCTACATGGGTTATACTTATACCCAAGAGAAACAATTTGGGATGAAAGTAAATTGGAAATGTTGCAAATATTACTCTAACAAATGTTATGGAAGAGCAACAACTAGAGAAGCAACTGTCCTTTACACCAGGGAACACAACCACCCTCCAAATGTTACAGAAATAGAAGTCAGAACAGCATTAGAAAACATTAAAGAAGCTAGTACAGGTTCCCAAAAACCTACAAGCCTAATTTTAAAAGAACAAATTCCACAAATCCCAAAAACAGCCACTACCCAAATGCCTAATATAATTTCTCTCAAAAGAACAATATCACGTACCAAAAAAGCAACTACTACTACCACTCCACCACCTAAAACATATAGTGATATAAATTTAACTCATAACCAAACTATAACTTTAAACAAAATACCTTTTATAATTTATGACAATAAAAACAATGAGAAAAGAATAATAATCTTTGGTACTGCTATAAATTTAATAAAACTCGAACAATGCCAAATTTGGATGATGGACGGTACTTTTAACATCTGTCCCAGACCTTTCTACCAACTTTACACAATACATGGCTTATATCAAAACTGTAACATACCTCTACTATATGCACTGCTTCCAAATAAAACTAATTCAACATATATGGATTTATTAAACATTATCAAACAAAAAACAAATGACTATTCCCCAGAAAAAATTATACTGGATTTTGAACAAGCAATGCTCTCAGCTATTTTAAAAATACACCCCCATACTTGTATCCAAGGATGCTATTATCATTTTAATCAGTGTCTTTGGAGGCATTTACAAAAAACTACTCTAAGCATAGAATATGCTACAAGCTCATCTTTTGCATATCAAATAAAAAAACTGATAGCACTAGCTTACGTCCCTGAAACAGATGTGGCCGAACACTACAACCTTTTAATAGACAGCCAATTTTACAAACAAAATGAAGCAAAGTTAAGTCCTCTCTTAGACTACTTTGAGGACACTTGGATAGGTAGACTCCATAGATCTGGCCACAGGAGAAATCCTAAAATCCTAATACCCTGGTGGAATGTTTACAGAAGCACCTTAAATGGAGAATCTAAAACAAACAACGCAGTTGAAGGTTGGCACAATGCCTTCCTCCAATCAACAGGCCGAACTAAACCAACATTAGAAAAATTCATTACATGCCTCCAAAAAGAGCAAAGTTATCAGGAATTAAGAATGGAGCAATCCATTACACAACTAACTCCAAAAACATCCAAACAAACAAAACAAATGCACAAATACCTAGAGCAACAAGTAAAGCTGTACCCTAGCACAACAGGCATGGAATACCTCAATATAATAGCCAAAACACTACTGTAAACTACTGTAAGCCACAAACAATCTCAATAGAAAAATGTTGTAATACAATAATATTACATTCATATAATTTATTTCGAAAAACATTAATGTATGGAATATATATTATATAATTAAATATATATACACACATTAATTATGTTTGAAATAAATAAAACTAAACAATAAACATTAAAACATTACCCACCCACAATTATAAAAATTTAAAATAACTTACCAAAGATATTCCAAATGATGTAGAATCCATTTCCACAAAAATAATCCAGTTTCGAATTCCAGTTACCCAAAAAAAAATGAAAAAATACAAGTGTCCCAAAATAGATAAATCCATTCCACGAAGCTCTTTCGAAATACCATAAAAAACCCGAAAAATGTAAAAATTTAGAAAAAAGGCTCCAGGAAAACCGAAAAAATAGAAGAAGTGTCTACAAACTATTAGTTAATAAAACTAACCAACACTTCTCCCCAAAAAAAAAACGCTTCCTTCGGACATCAGGAACTCCTGCAAGTGAAAGACATAAAAGAAATATTCCCACCCACATAAAATAACACATACAGTCCTACTAAAAGTAATAGCAACATAATATTTTGTATAATAAACTTAAACATCGAAACACTAACTCTACACACAAGCCAATACAACACTAAAAAGTACGTTAAATGTACATCCGCAAACACAACATATCATAATCTCCAATACAACACATTTACTTCTAACAACACTAAATACGACCAAACTACTCTCAAAATTAATTTAAAACACAGTTAAAACATATTAAATAAACCTTACCTTCAGAGACGTGAAGTGTTTCCCAACCGCTAGCTGAACTTCCTCAAAATGACACAAAACGACCTAAAGCGGTTACAAAATAAAGGACCCAAAACTAAAGAAAAAGTTAGAAATTACACACTTATTATTTAATGCAAGCAAAGTATTTGTGAATTTAATAAACCGAGGAATACTATGAAAAAATTGTAATTTATAATTTGTATTAAATTACTTGGAAAAATGTACACAATTTGTAAAATTATAAAAATAAATATTATAAAATACATAATATGTATGATTATAATTGTAAAAATGTTGAAATGGTGTTAAAAATTTTAACGAAATGTTTAACAAAATGTATATAAATAAATGTAATCTACAATATTTTCTTCAATTAAAAATGTTGTTACAAAATGTAATATTAATATATTAATATTAATATAAATACTAAACTATTGTTTATTAACAACATGTATTTGAATATATACATTGTATATGTATTTTTCAAACAGTATATTTTATTTGGATGTATGACGTTACAACTCATACTTTTACAACGCATACCATTACAACGATAATTTTACAACGCAAAAACTATAACAATGCATGTATTTAACACGCATGTTTTTACAACGCAGGTACCTTTACAACGCATACCATTACAACGTAAGTATTGGTAAGTATATAATAATTATTTTAAATTAAATTAATAGAAAATAATATAATTTAATTTAATTTCATGTAATTTAATTTCATTTAATTAAATTAATTTAAATTTAAATTTATTTTAACCCTGTACCCCTGTACTCCAAAAACCCAAAACTGACCCTAAACCCTAAAAATACCCTTTTACCCAAAAACCCAAAACCCAAAACTGACCCAGAACCCTAAAAATACCCCTTTAGCCAAAAACCCAAAACTGACCCTGAACCCTAAAAATACCCCTTTACCCAAAATCCCAAAACTGACCCTGAACCCTAAAAATACCCCTTTACCCAAAAACTGAAAACTGACCCTGAACCCTCAAAATACCCCTTTACCCAAAAACTAAAAACTGACCCTGAACCCTAAAAATACGCCTTTACCCAAAAACTGAAAACTGACCCTGAACCCTAAAAATACCCCTTTACCCAAAAACTGAAAACTGACCCTGAACCCTAAAAATACCCCTTTACCCAAAAACTGAAAACTGATCCTGAACCCTAAAAATACCCCTTTACCCCAAAACCCAAAACTGACCCTGAACCCTAAAAATACCCCTTTACCCAAAAACCCAAAACTGACCCTGAACCCAAAAAATACCCCTTTACCCAAAAACCGAAAACGGACCCTGAACCCAAAAAATACCCCTTTACCCAAAAACTGAAAACTGACCCTGAACCCTAAAAATACCCCTTTACCCAAAACCCAAAACTGAGCCAGAACCCTAGAAATACCCCTTTACCCAAAAACCAAAAACTGACCCTAAACCCTCTAAATACCCCTTTACCCAAAAACTGAAAACTGACCCTGAACCCAACAAATACCCCTTTACCCAAAAACTGAAAACTGACCCTGAACCCAACAAATACCCCTTTACCCAAAAACTGAAAACTGACCCTGAACCCTAAAAATACCCCTTTACCCAAAAACCCAAAACTGAGCCAGAACCCTAAAAATACCCCTTTACCCAAAAACCAAAAACTGACCCTGAACCCTCTAAATTACCCCTTTACACAAAAACTGAAAACTGACCCTGAACCCTAAATATACCCCTTTACTCAAAAACCTAAAACTGACCCAGAACCCTAAAAATACCCCTTTACCCAAAAACTGAAAACTGACCCAGAACCCTACATATACCCCTTTACCCCAAAACTGAAAACTGACCCTGGACCCTTAAAAATATCCCTTAAAAAAAAACCAAACATATAAAATGTAATTTTTAATTATATACTTACCAATACTTACGTTGTAATGGTATGCGTTGGTAAAAAATGCGTTGTAAATACATGCGTTGTAATAGTTTTACCGTTGTAAAAATTTCATTGTAATGGTAGTGCGTTGTAAAAGTTGCATTGTAATGGTTGTTTCCCATTTTATTTACTTCTAACAATACTTATGTTTATTAAATATGTATTCTTTGAATTAAGTTATATTAACAATATTGTTTGAAATGTTTAATAAAATTTACACAAATTACACAAATATATGAATAAATATATATGTAAAAAATATATGTTATTGTAATGTTTATTGTTGTTCTTTCTCATGTGAATAAAAAAATTCTTTTGTTAAAAAAAAACTACAGTATTTAATATTTTACTTCACTACAAGATGTATTTAATGACATTTCAATCTACATAACTTTACTATTACCACTCCAGTCTACATTAAATTGGTGTAGGTGCAGGACACTAATTAAATATAATTTACTATTCCCACTCCAGTCACCATTAAATTTGGGTAGGTGGTGGACACTAATTAATTATAATTTAATATTCCCACTCCAATCTACATTAATTTGGGGTAGGTGCTGGACACTAATTAAATAGATATTACAATTCCCACTCCAGTCTACATTAATTTGGGGTAGGTGCTGGACACAAATTAAATATAATTTAATATTCTCACTCCAGTCTACATTAATTAGAGATAGATGGTGGACACTAATTATATATAATTTACTATTCCTACTCCATTCTACATTAGGAATACTTTAGTACACTATTTACATATACATTTAAATTCCCACTCCAAGGTACATAAAATGCATGTATATATATGTTTAGTTAAATAAAAATAGATACCTTAAACACTATATACAATAATAATGTAAAAAAATAAAATCTTTTCTAATTAATAATGTTTTTTTTCACAATTCAAATGTAGTATAATATACAAAACTGTACAGCAATATAGATTGTAAACAATTTTACTCACTCCATACACTCAACAAACAAATATACTTAAACCAAATGTTTAAATATGAATTAAATGTTAAAAAGTATTCCAAATATTTATATCAAATAAATAGTAAAACATATTAGAAAGTAGAACAATATTGTAAATTATTATAGAAAAAATTTCGCAATTTATTTCAATTTTTTTTCGAAATTCGAAATTTTGAATTTGTATTTAATGTACATATTAGTTTAATAAATGTTTTGACATATTTAAAAAAAGTTTTTTAAAAAATATATATTTAAATTAAAAAAGTATTCCAAATATTTATATCAAATAAATAGTTAAACATATTAGAAAGTAGAACAATATTGTAAATTTTTATAGAAAAAATTTCGCAATTTATTTCAAATTTTTTTTCGAAATTTTGAATTTGTATTTAATGTACATATTGGTTTAATAAATGTTTTGACATTTAAAAAAAAAATTTTTAAATATATATTTAAATTAAAAAATATTTTGAATTATTTATTACATTTTTTCCAAATAAATTTAAAATTTAAAACACTTATTTTAATGCATAATTATTTAACCATTTTAATATTTTTCTCCAATTTAAATATATTTATTTATAAACATTTTTTATATAATATTAATTTAAAAAAATTAATATAAAATAACATCTATTTCAAATCTCAATTTTGTTTTAAATTTAATGTGAAAACATAATTTTAAAATTATTTGTTATTTTTTAAATTATAAATTTTTAAGTTTTAAATGTTTTTTTTATTTTATTATATTTTTTAAATTAAAAAAATAAAAAAATAAACATTTTTTAAAACACTCTCCACCCTTATCCCCTATAAACCCAACATCCCGCTCCTAAATTTATATATAAATTAATTAATTTTTATATAAAATGTATTTTATATAATATTTTTTTTAATTTAAAAATAAAATAAAAAATCTACAATTTTATATTTATAATATATACATTTTTAATACACTCCCCACCCTTATCCCCTATAAACCCAACATCCCGCTCCTAAATTTATATATCAATTAATTAATTTTTATATAAAAAAAAAATTAAATATCTTTTTTTGTAATATTTTCTAATTAAAATAAAAATTATGGAATTTTATATTTATAATATATACATTTTTAATACACTCCCCACCCTTATCCCCTATTAACCCAACATCCCGCTCCTAAATGTATATATGTTTTTTTATTTTTTTATTATTTTTTATAGGTACACATTACTATTAATAAATTCTAATTATTACTAATTATTACACAACAATAACACATATTACTACATAATTATTACAATATATTTTATTTGGATATTTTTACTATTTATCGATATTTCTTTACAACGATATTTTTACTTAGATATTTTTGTTATCGATATTTCAGCACACATACTTATTACGATATTTTTGTAATCGATATTGGTGATTCCGATATTTTTCATCATCGATATTTAAACTTCGATATTATGTCACTTCGATATTAAAAGTTCGATATTATGTCTGCGTACCGCACTTTAGCATTGGTCAGCAGTGGTAAAGTGCACAGAGTCCTAAAGCCATCAAGAACGAATTTCAAGAAGGGACATAGTGCAGCTATGGGACAGCAGAAATACCCAACTATGGAGCAATGGGCGACCAACATGGACTGGTGTATGCTGGCTAAGAAATATGTCTACAGAGCCCGGGTTTACCCAAGGAAATTTTAGATAGTATAAGGTTCATGGCAAGAATGCAGAAACGGAGACTATCTTTCGCAGATGTGGGAGGAATGGAAAGAAACTGGGACCGGTGTGACTCCGAAAGCCTGGGAGAATTCACTGTGAACCAACTCCGCAATATTGGAGGGATATGTAGGGGGATTGGGCATTGGTCTGTGTATTCATCAACAAGTTCAAAGTGGCTCTGAGACGTATCAAATTGAATATTATTTTTGTGAAATGTAAACGATCAATAAAAAGTTTAATAAAAAACGCATTTCTGAATACAGGTGGGGAGTATATAAACAGTTTTGGGGGAGACCACCCTCAAGCTGCCAGGTTTAACACCCACAAACACCCACCAACTGTCTGCAATAACTCACTTACCCCCTACTGATAATACCAACTAACTTCTGTAAATTTAACATACCACAAAAAAAGCAGAGTAAATGCCAGTTGCGGCCGGCATTAATCAGCGGACCAGGGGTCATGCAGGGAGGGGGTGGTAAAATAATAAATTTAAAAAACATACCTGTCCGCCGGCAGGATGTCACGTTTTCCCGGCTCTTGCTTCTATTCTCCTGACTCTGGTAGGAACAGGAATCAGGCACCCTCCCTCCCCTCCCCATTGCAGCCTGCATAGAGAAAGGGCAGAGTGCGCATGGCTGGTTTGGGCGGCCCCAGAGGGCCGACCAAACCAGTCGTGCTCACTAAGGAGCGGGCACACCACTCCTCCCCTGCTCAGCCTTGCTTCTAGAGACTCCCCGATCAACCAAACACTTCTGCTTTCTGCGAGAAGCAGAAACATAAACTGGTACTTTTACCATTTTATGTTTCTGTTTTTCGCACTGCGAGAAAGCAGTGGGGCAATGCTCCTCTACCCTAGTGGAGGAGCCGCCCCTGGTAAATGCATGGAGTGTTCATCAAGAGTACAAGATTAATCCCAATAACCACCAATAAACACTGGACTTCCACTAACTTGACTATGCTGCCCAGCAAAACATGGAAAACAAGCTGTTTAATTACAAGCAGTATGTGAGCGCCTCAGGTGAGTGGAAGAACCTGCTTTGAATGCGTCCAGCCAGCCTCTAGCTGGAAATGCAGGCTCTAAGCAAGCACAAGTATGGGTCCCTTTCAGTTGAAAATGGTGAAATACAGTTACACTGGCATGGGCTGCTTGCTTATGAACATCAGATATTCTGCTGTATATGAAGGTAGCAAAAAAAAAGTCTGCTTGAGTTCAATGTGAGGCAGGAGAGGCGTCCCATGTCCTGGAAGAAAACTTTCAATGCTTCAGGGCAATTGCTTTTTTTTCCTCACAGAAACAAGCAATCCCAATTCCCCAATGAATGGTTTGTTTCTGTGAAACAAAAGCAATGTTGAGGAGGCTGCCTCAATGTGGCGGTGTTGATGTTTTCGCTGAAAGAAGGTAAAAATTCCCTTCAAGAGCAACAAAGAACACCAGCTCAGGAACTGACACACCCACACTACAGCAGTATGACTAACATTGTTCAGAAGGTTGCCCATTATGTCTAAAAAGAAAAAAGAAAAAACGTTTGGTACAATGATTCTAACAAAACATAAAAAATGACAGAAGACAAGTAAGACATATGGAACAACTTTGGAGGAACTACCCAAGCCCTACCCACCTCAAACAGTTGAGAAAACACAGAATCTCATACAAAAAGGCGATCTTGAATACCAAAACAACAGCGATCAGATCTGATTTAGACAGAGCAAAGAACAGGCCCAGAAAACTCTTCAACATAATAAAATTTCAATCAGGAGAACCTGCAGAACCCACAAGTACAAGCAATCCAACACACACCTATGACGACTCCTGCACTTTCATTAAAGATAAAATTGCAACTATTAGCAACTCTATTCAAATCCAAGCCAGTACCCAGTGCCCGGGAGTCCATCAATCCCACTCTCATAGTGCACAGCAGGAAGACTGACCAACACACTTCAATTGTCCCAAGAAAAAAACTGACCTTTCCGGAACAGTTTTAGAACAGTGTCTGAGGGGACTATACAGAAAACCATTCAGGCAATAAACCCTACGACAGATTTCAATGATCCCATTCCCTCCCATCTACTGAAAGAGATCCACCAAGCCCTAACTACCTTATAGACAAACATCATAAAAGCATCTTTCCAATAAGGCTCCCTCCCAGAATGCTTGCAGATCGGCCAAGTATCTCCGCTCCTAAAAAATACGGGCACTGACCAGACTTACTTAAGCAACTTCCGCACAGTCTCCAGTTTGCCTTTCCTGTCCAAACTGATAGAAAAATATGGCCATGATCAGCTATGTAAACACATCTAGAATTTTGACCTATTAGACAAACACCTGGATACAATACCGAGGTTGCCATTCTAAACATCCTAGATGATATACATACATCTCTAGACCAAAACAAATCCTGTCGCCTAATACTTATAGATTTATCAGTAGCGTTCAACATGGTCAGCCACAAACTCAGAATGGGCCTATATGGAGCTGTCCTTAATTGGTTCACCTCCTTCCTGCAGAACAGATAACAAAGAGTCAAAATAGGCAGCACTGTATCGGATGTAACAGACATCAACAGGCACATTACACAAGTATCTACAATCTCTCCCAATGCTCTTCGATCTATACTTGGAACCACTCACTGAAATCCTTAAAGAATCACAAATCTCTTATCACATGTATGCTGATGACACTCAGCTCTACATAAAACCCTCCTCTCAAGAAGATTTCCAGAGACTGGATGACACCCTAAGAAAAACACAAGACTGGCTGGCACTCAAAAATCTTAAACTAAATCTTCAGAAAACAGAATTCCTTCTTTTTGCCCTACCCATTAGATCTCAACAGCCACAACCTTGTTCTCTTAACATCAAATCGCTAAACTACACCCCAACCATCGAAGTGTGTGCCACACAGCGTTGGAATAAGCTTCCGATTTCCCTCCACTTGAGCCTGTCGGAGCTTGAATTCCGCAAATCCCTTAAACCTTTCTTTTCAGTTCATAAGCTTCTGCCTTAGACCTTCTGCTCTCTGTTCAATTAGCGCCGGGACACCCCATTGGGATAGCTGCGCGCTTTATAAAATACACAAATAAATAAATAAATAAACCATCTGTGACTAAAATCACTAGACATCCCACTAGACTCAAATCTAAACATGTGAGATCACATACAAGCTGCAACCAGAAACGCTAACCTACATCTGCACCTTCTAAGAAAACTAAAACCCTTCATACCACTAGAAGACCTCAAAACAGCGGTGCAATCTCTAGTGCTCTCAAGGCTAGACTATGGGAATGCCAAACTCCTAGGTCTACCTATATCGAGCCTAGCCCTGATGAAAGTGAAATTAAATGCAGCAGCAAGGCTTCTAACTGCCACACGTCATTATGATTACATTTCCCCATTACTCAGAACCCTCCACACGCTCCCAGATGAAGCCAGGATCCAACTGAAGGTTGCATGCACAACACACAAACCTCTAAACAATTCTGGTCCTAGTACTTGGCGAATGGGATCAAGCTATCAGGAGGTAGAAAGGATTCGAGGAACGCTAAATCCCTCCTACTAGAACTACCCAGATTCAAATAAGGAAAAAGTATGGCGGCACTTTTGCCGGAACGGCCTCAAAAATTTGGAACTCCCTGCCACCCTCAACGAGAGCAATTACCTCTCTCAGGCTCTTTCAGAAGGAAGTAAAAGCTCTACTACTAGTAAAACATGTGGCATAAGAGAACAATTGAAACTGTCCTTTTTCACCTTATTTGATACCGTACCCTGTTGTGTTTTACCGTGCTCTTCGAATTCTATGTACATCATAGATGAAGTGATCTTTGTTCTTACTGTACTGCAACCCTCATCATGTTTCTTGTTGTACAGTGCTCTGATACCGTGATGGTCACATCCATGCTCTATAAAACTCAATAAATAAAAATAAATACATTTAACAGATTGGTCCTTCGGGGCTGGCAGAGACTTCATAGCCCTAGCAGCTTTTTAGCCATCTGCCAAACTTAAAATGAACCCCATAATCTGTGACTTCATCCTGAATGCATCTGCCACCTCCATAACCTGTTCCCTCTCCACCTCCTCCATCCTCCCGTCTCTCTCTTTATTTATTTGAAGGTTTTTATGGAGCGCAGACATTCATTCCAACCAGATATCATGGCGCTAGTAACTACCATTTGATTTCAGAAGAAGGTGGAAGTCAGAACTACATTGGTCAGGGTAGAGCCGTGTCTTTTCCTGAATACGACATAGTGCTCGATGCATCGAATGTCAAGGGGGAACCGGTTCATTGATCTTTATAACTTTAGCTATGGTCACACTGGATGATCTCAAATTTCTTGTAGGTTGTTGAAATTCAACCCTATTTCTAAGTTCAGAGGGCCAGAGTCATGCAAAGACCTATACTTGTAACAGAGTAGCTTAAACTGTGCCCTCTTACATTTTGGCAGCCAGTGCAGTGATTTTAAACAAGGAATTGCAGATTCACATTTACATTTATTGCACATTAGTTTAGCGGCGGCATTGTGGATGGTTTGAAATATTCTGCCACGCCCATATACAATGTGTTTTTTATAGTCCAGGCGACTGATTATCAGAGCCTGGACAACCGCGCGGCGCCAATCTACCGGAATCCATCTAAACAGCTTTTTAAGAAGTCTTTCATCCTCTTATTTCAAGTTCTAAGCTATCGACTGATTTGTTGTGAGGCATAGGCCTTACAGAGGGTAATTGTGACCGTATTCATGCATCAAGTACACGTTTGACACACAGCTACCCAACACCTCTGACTTTCTCTGTTGATTTAATGCTACCCTTCCTAGGTGTGTATCGTTACTTGTTGATGGACTAATCAAACATGTTAAATGTACCTCTCTAATGCATTATTATATTTTGTAAAGCGCTTTTCACCCTTGTGAATAATATCACTCCTAAGGAAAGCCAATATAAAAAAAAAATACAAAGAAATCCATTCATTTCTGTTTCTGAATGCTGTATTTCCTTGGAGTTTTCAACACCTTATTGTTGTCCTTGTTTCGGTGTTCCCAAAATAGCATTCTAAGGACAGACAGCAGAGGGGGCAACCGTGCGACAGACATCCAGGAATGCCAGGGATGGTAAGTGAAGTATTTCTTGATTCCTCCAGCTGTGTTGACAACCTTACTTCATGGCATCGTGGGTACGGTTTCCAGGCATGAGATTAAGTGTGACAATATAGTGCATTCTGGATAAAGTAGTCTTGCTCTGCTACTATTGGCCTAACTAGGTCAGTACACTTGATAGCAGTTATTTGTAAGTGAAAATCAGAGGAATGTGAATATGAATGTAGATAGTGTCTGTAATGGCACATGGAGCATTGGGTGTTTCATAGAGTCACACGCATGTGTTATTATAGTCAAGCTGATGGAGGTTATGTCCACATTTACTATGTCTGATGCATTTCCCTGTTTTCGGGAAGGTACCAGGACACTTCTGCTCAATGCGTTAAGAGGAATGAAAAGCACTTGTGTCCATGTGATGACCTAAGCTTCAGGAAACAATATTTATTTGTTGGAGTGCCTTAGTAGGATTAACTGTGTGGAGGACTGCACTGTGTAACTATGGGTGTGGCCTAATGTGCACAATAATACCGTGTTTGATCAAGTATTAGGTTTCTAATAAACAGGAACTGCATCCAATAGCAGTCCTGGTAAAATCACGCAAGCCACAAAATATTTATTTAACAGTGTGTGTGGCTTCCTTATCTGGGGTCATTGCCTTTAATAACTCTTGCAAGTTATTGTGTTCAAACGTAAATGGCAAATACTCGTAGGAAGTTCAGACTGTGCTCTGCCTAGAACCATCAGAAGGTTGGGCAGGCTGCAGGATGAGTTGCAGCCTGGTTTGTTTACTTCAGGGTAAACACTTCCAAGGGCACTTTCTATAGTGGTGGCCGAGGTGCTTTGAGCACAGATGTGACATTACACAGGTTTGAAAGTATAAGTGCATGAGTAACCCAAATACACCAGATATGAACTTTGGGTACTGACAATATGTTGCAGTACAATGATTTATTATGGGTTCATTTGAGCATAATTTCTCAGCAGATAAACAATTGCTGATGTTCAAACAAATTAGTGTATATTTGTTTAGCATAGTTATTAAGGTTTTAATAACAATCAGTGTTTGTATATAACTTCAACGTGCTCGAAAGAGTAATTATTTTATACAAAGATGTTCTCTGGAAAAATTGCAATATCCCTTCCTTACTTCACATTCATAGTCCACATCACATTCATTCAGTTCCAGAATTTTACACCACTGTCAATCTTACGTCTGTTTCGTATTGGCACAAAACCTGTAGTCAGTAGATTGATGGCTGAAATGTATTAAAAAATAATATGTTTTATCAAAAAACCATTACATAAAAACAGTTTTTAATAAAAAAATCACAGTGATATGGGAAGCACTGAAACCCACATTACGAGGGGTAGATATTGCCTGGTGTGCGGCGGCTCGGAAGCAGCGTCGGGCAGATCTGGAGCGCGCTGAGGCTGAGATTGAGGAGTTGGAGTGCCAGGGACGTACGGCGGGTGAGAATCCGGGGGTGAGCCGGCTCATTCTGGTGTAACAATACTACGCGACCCTCCTCCTGGATGAGGCGCGGCAGGTATGGCTTGCCACGCGCAGCAGAATTTGTCAGTGGGGGGATAAGTCCGGCAAAATACTGCATAGGCTCTGCCAGGGCACCTTTCATGCGCAGACTTTGCAGAGGATACTTGATGGAGCAGGTGCCCCACTGACAGACCCAGGGGAGTCGGCGGAGAGTTTCGCTGCATACTATGCAGACTTATATGCCCCGAAGGAGTGCCTGCCGGAATATATGGTGGACAAGTTTATAGCGGACTTGCCTACTTAAGCAGTATCGAATGAGGTGCAGGATCGGTTGGAGCTCCCCCTGACGGATGAGGAACTGGGCACAGCCCTGTGTGAGCTCAATTCGGGGAAAGCCCCCGGTCAGAATGGATTCCCCAGTGAGTTCTTCAAGAAATATCATGTATAGTTAGCCCCTCATTATCGGGCGGCGTTGGAGGAGGCCAAGGAACAGGGCAGACTCCCTCAGGATTGGAGGCATGCAGAAGTGGTGGTATTCCACAAGCCGGATCGAACCCCAGAACATCATGCCTCATATCACCCGATTTCACTTTTGAATGTCGAAGCCAAAGTCTTGGCCAAGGCATATGCCAACCGGCTTCTTCCTCATATCTCAGAGCTTATTCACCAGGATCAGGCCGGCTTTATGCCTCATAGGGCGCCCAGACCAGGCACAATATTCAACAGACGCATGTGGCGGTGGAGGCGGTCTGACAGACTGGGAAACAGGCTGCACTCCTCCTCGCTGACATGGACAGGGCTGAGCTGGCTCTATCTGTTCTTGTTACTGCCGCGGCTCAATCTCGGGGCTCCTTTCCTGTCCTATCTGCGTCTTCTCTACACTGATTTGACGACTTCGGTACGAGTGGCGGGAGCGATCTCATCCAGGTTTCCTATTCGGCGAGGTACTCGGCAGGGGTGCCCCCCCTCGCCCTACTTATTTGCCTTAGCTATGGAGCCTCTGGCGGCATGGGTTCGCATTGATGCACAGTTGAGCGGGTTTGAGTGGGCACAGGAGCCGTCCGACAGGTTCACATTGTACGCAGATGATGTCCTTTTTTTTCTTACGGATCTCAATAGATCAGGGCTGCGTCTCCTGCGGATAATGCAGATCTTCGGCGAGTCATCTGGGCTCTACATGAACCCTCGCAAGTCCACATTATGTGTGCCTGGGGGGCAAACACGAGTGGGTAGTTGGGCATCTTCACTCCAGGTAGCAGTGGGGGGGGTCTCAAGTATCTGGGGGTTTTCCTGTCGGAGGTCCCGGCCGTATCCTGGGAGCGGAACTTGTCGTCAGTGTGGGAACATGTGCGGGCGGATCTCAAAATCTGGTCACGTATGCCGCTTAATATCTATGGTAGGTCGGCGATCTTTAAAATGGTGGCACTCCCCCGCCTGCTGTATCAAATGCAAAATCACCCGTATCCTATTTCGACCGGATGGTTCCGGCAGGTGAACGCCGCCTTAGGGCAGTTTTTGTGGGGGGGTGGAGCGGTGTGAGTGGCATTGCACACGTGTTTCCTCCGCCAATTGTGGGGGACTGGCGACCTCAGATATCCTTTCCTACTATCAGGCCTCCCACCTTCTGGTCTTGAACGAGTGGTGGTATGGTGACAGGGGGGACCCGGCGTACGCCATGGAACGCTACTTGATGGGATCCCATACGTT
This sequence comes from Lissotriton helveticus, assembly GCF_964261635.1. Lineage (NCBI taxonomy): Eukaryota > Metazoa > Chordata > Amphibia > Caudata > Salamandridae > Lissotriton > Lissotriton helveticus. The sequence goes on from NC_136068.1 coordinate 1,289,384,989, forward strand.
ACATACCATTCTTTACACGGCGTCGTTGCGAAGTGCGCTGCCGACGGCCACTCGGGTGGTGTTTCGCATCTGGCGGCAGGCTTTGCGCCGGATGGGTTGGTGTAATACCCTAAGTGCAGAGACCCCCTTGTGGTACAATGGGCGATTTTCCCAGCCTGGTGACGTTGCAGGGCTTTGGGGGATGGGACAACATAGGCATTTCGACTCTGCGAGATGTACTGCGGGGTACGACACTTAAGTCCTTTCAGGATCTTCGGGAGGAATTTGGTATGCCTCGGTCCCAGTTTTTTAGATACCTCCAATTTTGTCATGCACTATCCCCCAGCCTGGAGGGGTTGGAGTTCCTCCCTGATTTTAGCCTGTTGGAGGCGAAAGTTTTCAAGGGGGACCTGGAGACAAAGAAAATATACTGCATTTACCAGTGACTGGTTACACACTGTTCCCCCACGCTTCAGAGACTCCGGGAGCTATGGGAGGTGGATGTAGGCGAGTTAGAGGAGGAGGACTGGAGAGAAGCTCTGCCCGCCCCCAGGGGTGCCACCATAGCAATGCGTCTCCGCCTCATCCAATTTAAGTACTTACACAGAGTCTACTTCACCAGGGTTTGGCTCTGGCGGGCGGGACTGATTGCCTCACCGGACTGCCTCCGCTGTAACAAGGAGGAAGGGTCGTTCATACATACAGTCTGGAGTTGTGGATCCCTGGAACGGTTCTGGAGGGGGGTCTTGGCCTGTTTATCCGAGGTATTGGGATGGGTGCTCCCACGTACGCCACAGTTTGCCCTGCTGCATGTAATGGATGTGGTGGGGGGCAACATCTACAAAAGGCACCTAATGCTACTCGGCCTTACATCGGCCAAAAGAGACATTGCTAAGGGGTTGAAGGACTCACAGGCCCCGTCCGTGGCAGTCTGGAAGAGGGGGTTAGAATTTTGTATGGGGCTGGAGCAGCCAATATTCGTGGTATGGGGATGCCCGCGAAAACATTCTAAAATCTGGAAGCGCTGGGCCGACTATAGGGGTCTGTGGCTTGAACCCCCTGTGGAGCAGGAGGACCTCCCCTGGGAGGGATAATGGGACAGGAAGTACTGAGCTGAGGGACATGGGGCTAGGGAGGCGGGTGTGCGTGTACATGTCATACTTTTTTCTCTGTATACTTCTCGATATCAGGGGGTAGAGACTGGTGGTGGTTGTGTAACTCTGGGGGGGTGGGGGTAGTTGGGGCAGGGGAGAGTGGGGGGGCTGGGGCTTTGGGGTGGGATGAGTGAGGGAGGGGGGTTGTTAAAAGAGTGCTTGGTTATCCACTTGCCAGTTTGTGCTTGTAAAGTGAAAAGCTGAGTGCTTTTTAGGTCTCGCGACCTATCGATCGGAGCGAGAATTCAAGCGGCGAAAACATCATGAAACCACCAGCTTTTTGCTGGCGTTTTCATGGCGTTTTCATGCAGTTCATGTGAACCACGTGAGCAACATGCACGCGCATTCACGGCCAGGGCTTCTCCTCCCCTAATTATTCATGGCCGGCTGCAGGCCGGCCGTACTTTCAGTTTCCCGCTTCTCCTCCCCTAATCATTCATTCCCGGCCGCTCACAGCACATTAAAGGGCTTCGCCCAGCGTGCGCTCTGCATTCTCTCCCCAGCCAGCTTCCCCCAGGCCGTGTTCCCTCATCCCTCGCACCCCCTCCTCCTTCAGGCCCCCACCATTTGCTTCCATTTGTTTTTGCTTGTTTTTAAATGTCTTCCGTCCCCTTTCTTGCACTCCTTCCTATTCCCTCGGTTCCCGCGTTTCTTTTTCTTTCTTCTGTCATCCCCTCCCATCCATCCGTACTCCCTAGCTTGCTTGCTCTCAGCCTTACTTCCCCGACTCCCTCCTATCATCCCTCCCGCTTTTATATCGTCTGGTGATTTCGTTTTGCGTATCCAGTGTTAACTTCAATATGTTTTGTTAATAACATAGCATAGTAAATCCGACGCTCAATTCGGTGAATACTGGTGGTGTGTTGGGGGGGTCGTCACAATACCTTTCATTACATCGTCGCCTTTCGAAATGAAGACTACAGTACCGGAGTGCAAGAAAGCAGGGAAACGAACTAGTCACATTTGCCGTCGGACACCGCCCGACTAATATTCCATATTACAGACTCCCTTGCTTCTTACGCCACAGAGCCACGCCGCGCGCCGCTGGTGCGCCATGTCCAAGCCAGAGTTGTAAGACTAGCCAAAGACGCACAACTCCAGCATTTCTTCCTTCGCTGCGTGCCTGGCTGTGCACGCCAGGGGCGCGCGCATGCTGCAAGACGGCTACACGAACATGTCCAGTCATAGCAGACGCAAGTGACGGTCTTTTTGGTGTATTCTGGGACTTGTTGTTTTGCCGTTCACGATAGTTGATCAAACGCACGAAGCAGACGGTGGGCTGCTCATACGAAATCCATACTCCAGACCAAAGGAAAGTATAATTGCCACTGGCTCCAGAGCCGGCCCTTGCTCCAACAGCGCCATCGCCACTGCTAGTTAATGAAGCGAGGCAGCAGCCCGTTCTCACTGGCTGGCTAGCTATATTAAAGCAGCGGCAAGCCTCGTATATACATCGCCAAGGTAGAAGGAAACTGGTTTGCAGTAAGTTTTTATCGTCTAGCCCGCCCATGCGAGATACCGCACGGCCCGGCTGCCTCACACAGCCAATTAAAACGGAGGACATTCTTCCAAGTCAGATTGTGCTTCTCGTATTAAAAAGAATAAAAAACAAGCATTGGCATAGCCAATAGGTATCGCTTGTGGGACCTTATAAGTATTTAGTTACAAGGATATTGTGCTGCCAAACAAAATACTTATAAGGTCCCACAAGCGAGACCTATTGGCTATGCCAATGCTTGTTGATACTGTCATGGTTGTTCCCTGCAGTGGTCCCTGGGTTACAGGGCCCTGCATCATATGTGCAGTCAGACAATAAAATGTGTTAAAAAAAAAAAAATCACAGTGAAGCAATTACAATACATTCAGTATTTAAAACCAAATAATCATATTAAAATACAAAAAATATTGCACGAGAGTTTAAAAACAGACAGTAACATTTGTCATCAGTTGCCACAATCGAAGAGAGAATTAAACCACCTAAGTCCTAGTTCTATACAAATCCTAGGCATCTAAGGTCATGTTGTATACAAACAAATTTGTGGCTACAATGAGAGCGTTAACGCGTTTCGAAGGAATAATAGTATAACACCTACTTTTTCAAAGCAGCAGTTTTGTTATTATAGTTCTTTTAAAATGTAAGGCGATAAATCTGCCCTTGAGTCTTCAAATGACCTTCAAGCAAACGTGTCCCGATTACTCCATATTTTATCTCTTAAATTATGTAAAACTCGGGCAACTGGTGTATAGCGGCAACCTGGCCTTCCTTTGGGAGTCACAGTCTCCGCCTCAGCCCTGTACTTATTATTAAAAACAATATTTGTCCGCCCAGTTGGGTAAGCTACCTTAAATTGTTGCGGAAAGTATTAGATCAGAACGTTTTCTTTCAACTGTTTCTCTGAGGGACCTGCAATGGTTTCTTATTTTATAATATCGAGCTCTTTTTAATTTCAAATCGAAGACCGACGGCGTTCAAGTACGTCCGTCCTGATGCCAGTTTTGAAAGAGTAATTACACAGTGAAAAGGTGAAAAGTAGTGACTGAGTGTGTATGTGCCCGAGTACAAAAGATCAAGGAGCAACACAAGAATAGATTTTCAAGTACTGGCAATACAGAATGCTAGTGGGCTTGACAGGTTCCCAGAGATGGCGATGGAGTGTCCCTCAAGTCCTTCTCCCGAGTGGCTTCTTGGCATGTCATCTTAGGGAAAGTGGCAGGAGTGTTGGATATGCCTTTGATAACAGTAGAAACTAGAACTAATCAGTACCAGCCGGTGTCAGAGGAGAGGGGCTGGGCGTGGAGACGACAATGAAAAAAAAGGGGGGGAAGAACGTACCTGCCGCTTACAGCCCGCCACTTTACCGGTCTTCTGCTCCTCTCGTGGCTCCACTGCAGGCACAGGCTTCCAGACTCCCCTGAAGCCAATTCTGAAGCTTCTCTCACACATGAAAACAGCTTCAGGATGGGCTTGAGGACTGATACCTTGCGCTCCTAGGGAGACCGGGAGCCTGTACTTGCTGTCTCCAACCCGGCAACGCAGCTCGGGTTGTAGACCGCTTCAGTGCGCATGACAGTTTGGCCGGTATGAGACGGCTGGCCAAACTGTCATGCGCACTGATAACAGTGCCTACCACTCCCTGTCAGGGCCTGTTATCCCCGACCCCACCCACAAGACTCAAGGAAACAAAATAAAAGACAATAAACCTGGGTTTAATATCGTTTTTTTGGGGGGGGTGAGTTGCTGCTGGAGGGGGAGGAGGGAGTGACACTCCTCTGCCATAGTGGAGGAGCAGCCGCTGGGTCTAACATAATGATGGAGGCCGTGCAGCCTGCTTCAGCTGTATCACACTCCTCTCTTCCTTTCATTGAGGCACAGCTCAATCCTATTTAATTGGACTGGGACAATCCTACCTCTGCCCCAGCTTTGAACCATATGATTAAGACACAATATAGGCCAGAGCCTGGATACCTCACCTCTCTCTCTGTCTACCTTTCACCAGAGAGTTTGGTGATACAGGCCTTTTCATGTACCAAACAAACCCCAGGGTTTCCTTACAACCCCACCGGATAGAGAATCTAAAAGATTGCAAGCGGTAGGCAAGAAGGTATTCTCGGTGACTAATTTAACCCTTATGATTAGGTAATAATGGGGTAACCCTATGTCCCTCAGAACCTGGGTAAGTTTCAATTAAACAAAAAATTGGTTCTCTCGGGTAGAAAGTACATTAGTTAAAGTAGCTCAAAGTGCAATTCTAAAAGTTTGGTGCAACCTCTAGAACACGCCTTGTCGATTTGCCAAAATCCCAGTGGCAGCTTCACTGCTAAAATAGAGGAGCATCGTCCCACTGCTATTTGAGCAGTGTAAAAAAGAAAAAGAAATGATTACAAAAAGCTATTATTATCATTTTTTTATTCTGCAAGGGATTGGAGCGAGGTCGGACAGGGCAGGGCTGAGCACACTGATATGTGTTTTTTGCACTCTTGGGCCGGCCAAACAATCATGCGCACTTAGCATGTTCTCCACGGCCCATGGAGAGCATGCCCAGGCTCCCAGGTACTGCCTGAGTGGACAATCAGGCCGCTCAGAACAATCACGACGCTGCTCATGCAACGTTGTGATTGGTTGGGAAAGGCTGGGATCCTGGGTGCTTCTGGCGCTGCAGAGTGAGCACGGAGAAGAGGAGGCGGCGGCTGCAAGGGATTGGAGCAAGGGATTGGAGCCAGGTCAGACGGGGCAGGGCTGAGCACACTGATAAGTGTTTTTTGCACTCTTGGGCCGGCCAAACAATCATGCATACTTAGCATGTTCTCCACGACCCATGAAGAGCATGCCCAGGCTCCCAGGTACTGCCTGAGTGGACAATCAGGCCGCTCAGAACAATCACGACGCTGCTCATGCAACGTTGTGATTGGTTGGGAAAGGCTGGGATCGTGGGTGCTTCTGGCGCTGCAGAGTGAGGACGGAGAAGAGGAGGCGGCGGCTGCAAAGAAGGTAAGTTTCAATTATTTTTTTACTCCAATTCACCCCCTCCTCACCCGTACTGAAGCAGCCGCCACTGCAAAATCCATCACTGCTGTCCACTGTAGAGAAGATGCAGACTCCATCATAGTGTGTCAAAGATCTTTTATTATCAACTCTGCAGCAGTTGGGAACAGCAGGGAAGCGGCACCTTCCTCGTATAAGCTCCTTCTCCCAACCACCCTCCTCAGAACCCTATCTTGTTACACATTATGCACTACCTCATAGATGGCTCATCTCATACATTCTACTGCGGGCAAACAGTACCACACATCCTTCATCTTTATACACATTAACAAATAACAATAATGTAATAAAAGCATTGATAAATAACACAACATAAAATGCAGATTTATTTATCCATATAATGGCATCTCAATACTAGTACTATAAACTGATGATAAACAATATACAGATCACAATGATGACCATTCTACTGCAATACAAATTATTTCAATATAGTAGGAGCTCAAATGATTCTACCTAGTCTAACAGTTCTCTCCATCCTGACGCCATCCTCCCCCGAACCCCTTCCATTGCTTTAAAACACTTCTGTCTGCCTGTAATGCTTCCAACTCACCTTCATGCCAAATCACCACATCTTCTTCCCATAGCCAATCTTTCTGATGCAAATCATTTTCCTCATTTCCCATCTTCACATTTTTTAGTCTCCTTGCATCTTGCCATCCTACTCAAATGCCACACACAGTAATCGCTTAACCTCGCAGAATTTTTCAAACGCTCAATATGTCAACAACAACTTCTTTATCTCAACTTCCCACGTCTTTCCCTTCCCACTGGCTATCTGAATGGTTGCTTTAATCATTTGATTAATGTGCTCCACAGCACCATTCCCCGTTGAATGGCATACAGATGTATTTACATGTTTCACTCCGGTCCTTTTAAGAAACCTCACCACTCCTGTAGCTTTAAATTGTGGTCCATTATCCCTCAAACTTTGCTTTGGCTAATCCTCTCTCAAAAATATGCTATCCAAAAATCTCACCCAGTCTCTGAATCTGCCCTCTGTACAATGTCTAGATCTACCCATTTACTAAAGTAATCTATCAAAACAATGAGATATTTACTATCCCCCATCATGGTTTGATCTGGACCCACAAAATCCACCACCATTTCCCAAACCATTTTAGGACATCCCATTACAATCAGTCTGTACACTCCTGTCCGAACTAGCACATTGCACACAAAATCTTACTTCACCCTCTATGTCTAGATCCATTCCTGGCCACCAGTATACAAATACTTCACTCTCCTTTTTGTTCTCACAATACCAAATGCCATTCATTATTTACAACAAGGGGTGGTGATGGACAGAGTCTCTGAATTAAGCAGAGTACTCTCACCCAGTCAAGAGATCAGGGCTAGATCCAACACCGTTTTTTAGCTCATTGCACCATCCCAGTTTCAGAACCTGGCTGTATGCAAATTAGTCTGTCCCTGGCCCAGTGCATCATGGGAACAGGGCAGACCAGACTACAAAAGCCAATTCTTACACTGGGAAGGAAACAAGCTTCCGGGGACCGGTTTCTGCCATTTCAGGCGTCTTCGGCCCGGCTTGCTTGAATCCTGATGGTGCAATGAGCAAGGGACTCACATCTGAGTATACCCTTCCACGCTTAGGGTGGACAAAATTATTTACAACAAGGGGTGGTGATGGACAGAGTCTCTGAATTAAGCAGAGTACTCTCACCCAGTCAAGAGATCAGGGCTAGATCCAACACCGTTTTTTAGCTCATTGCACCATCCCAGTTTCAGAACCTGGCTGTATGCAAATTAGTCTGTCCCTGGCCCAGTGCATCATGGGAACAGGGCAGACCAGACTACAAAAGCCAATTCTTACACTGGGAAGGAAACAAGCTTCCGGGGACCGGTTTCTGCCATTTCAGGCGTCTTCGGCCCGGCTTGCTTGAATCCTGATGGTGCAATGAGCAAGGGACTCACATCTGAGTATACCCTTCCACGCTTAGGGTGGACAAAATTATTTACAACAAGGGGTGGTGATGGACAGAGTCTCTGAATTAAGCAGAGTACTCTCACCCAGTCAAGAGATCAGGGCTAGATCCAACACCGTTTTTTAGCTCATTGCACCATCCCAGTTTCAGAACTTGGCTGTATGCAAATTAGTCTGTCCCTGGCCCAGTGCATCATGGGAACAGGGCAGACCAGACTACAAAAGCCAATTCTTACACTGGGAAGGAAACAAGCTTCCGGGGACCGGTTTCTGCCATTTCAGGCGTCTTCGGCCCGGCTTGCTTGAATCCTGATGGTGCAATGAGCAAGGGACTCACATCTGAGTATACCCTTCCACGCTTAGGGTGGACAAAATTATTTACAACAAGGGGTGGTGATGGACAGAGTCTCTGAATTAAGCAGAGTACTCTCACCCAGTCAAGAGATCAGGGCTAGATCCAACACCGTTTTTTAGCTCATTGCACCATCCCAGTTTCAGAACCTGGCTGTATGCAAATTAGTCTGTCCCTGGCCCAGTGCATCATGGGAACAGGGCAGACCAGACTACAAAAGCCAATTCTTACACTGGGAAGGAAACAAGCTTCATGGCATAAATGCAACCCTTTTTTCTTCAACCTCTGAGGGGGCACAATCTTTCCACCCCTCATAACAAAGTCTGACTCCACTCCTAGGTCATTCCGGACCTCCCAGAATTCTTTTAAGATATCTGGACAACTTTTCCTGCCCACCCACCCTTCCTAGACACACTCTTTCACCTTTCCCAGTACAGCATCACACTGAAAAGTTACCCTCCATTCTCCCTTTCCCAATAGAGTTCAAATCTTCATCATCTCCATAAGCAACCTGAAATTCACCCCACTATCTCCACGGCAGCTCTTTAGTAGGTAAAGCTATGCGACTTAAGCAGCTTGCCACTTTATTCTACACTCCTGGAACATACTATATCTGATACCATCCTCGTCACCAAGATACAAACTCCAGCATAGCCTATCAAAGATCATTTATTCTCACCTCTGCAGCAGCTGAGAACAGCAGGGAAGCAGCACTCTCCTTGTACACGTTCCTTCTCCCAACCGCCCTCCACAGAACACTAACTTGTCATACATTCTATTCTACCTGATAGATAGTTTATCTAATACATTCTACTGCATGCAATAAGCAACATTACATCCACTGGAGGCCATTAAATGCCCAACAACATTGCATTAACATTTTTTATAAAGCGCGTAATGGCCGTGGTGTCTTAGCGCTGAACGTTCCCGGTGGAGAGGACTAAAATAAATCTACTAATAAAAGAACAGAGAAAAGCAAGGTCTTTAACAATTTTCTGAAAGAAGATATAATGGATTGCGATCTCAAACAATAAGTAAAGAATTCCACAACCTGCAGGCCAAAAAAGTAAAACTTCTTCCTTCCCAATTCGATCTCTTGATTTTGGGGACCAATACTAATTTATCAGTCTTAAATTGCTATTCATCACAAGCCAAGAGAAGAACTTCTGGAAATATGCAGGACCTCCAGTGTAAAAGGCCTTGTCAACAATACAGAGGGCTTTAAATGTAACCCTCTCGGTCACTGGTAACCAATGAAGGTGACAAATGCCCTTGGAGATCGAGCTGAGCTTGGGTATTTTAAGGAACGTTGCAATAGCCTATTCTAGATAGAACTAAGGTGTGGGTGTTTTGGGCGGGTAAGTTGGACCATGGGGGGGGGGGGGGACGGATATCTTAACATTGTTAAGTTGCCCTTTTGTGAACTGTCCGTGTGGGGTCTAGGGGCGCCGGGGGTGTGGGGAGGCGGGGGACATGTTGGGGCTGTAGGGAAAGTTCCTGCTGCAGTATAATCCAAAAAGAAGAGGCAAGAACTCCAAAGATCGCAGAGCGTCCTTTAATCAGCCATTCAAGTTACAGCTACAGTTATCAATCCGCGCAACTACTACCCACCATGTTTTGTAGTCTAGAAGAAAGTCTGGCTAACCTTGATGACAATGTACGCCCACCACCAGGTGATAATATATGAACCAATGGCTTATGGTCAGACTTAATGGTGAATTTTGTTCCCCATAGGAATGGTCTAAAATATTCTGCAACCCAAACACATGCTATTAGTTCTCTTTCTAGTACAGAGTAATGTTGTTCTCGTAATGTTCTTGAAGCATATGCAACAATCCATTCTTTACCCCATTCTCTTGAAAAAATACTGCAACTAATCCACAACTGCTTGCGTCAAACATTACAACACAATGTTTACCAATTACAAAAGGTTTGAGACATGGAGCCTCAGCAATCATCTTCTTAATAGTGGAAAACGTTGCAGTCATAACATCAGTCCAAGTAAACTTCACATTTTTTTTCAAAATATTCCTAAATGGTTCAATCCCAGATGCATATTTGGGAATGAATTTAGCATAGAACTCCACTAGTCCCAAAAAGCAACTAATTGTTCTTTGTTTTCAGGGATAGGAGCTTTACTGATTGTGATGGTGGGTGCGCGGCGGACCGGAAAAGCAGGCACGGAGGACGTATATAGTGGGCTATGCCGGTATTTTATTTCACAGTACAAGGCAAAGAGTACAGGAGGGGAAGCGGTGAGGGGTCCAAGGGTCTTCGGGGCTCTTCTCCACTGAGGGGGTCCAAGGGTCTTCGGGGCTCTTCTCCGATGAGGGGGTCCGGTTGGTCGTCGGATCGGCTCCGGTGTTGGGGATGTACCTCGGAGGACAATAAGAGACAAGATGGGACCGTTAGTCTGGTAGGACCACAGTGAGATTCCTTTCACCAACACCAGGGATGTGAGGACGGAAAGAGGGGTCCGTGAGGTAGGTCTGGGTCGGGAGGAGGAACGAGGGACGGGGATACAGAAAAGCGTGTGATGGAAGCAGTGAAGGGGGGGTTTCCACACGGTGCGAGTGCTTTACATAGAGTATACAGTGCCAGGTGGGGCTAACTCTACTAAGTGCTTCGTGACTATGAGTGCCTAAACGGAGAGAGGGGTGGTTATCTACAATATATACAGTGAGCACCTAGCGTGCTCTCAGGGCGGTTACTAGTACTCACCCGGTCCGCCGCAACTCTCCCTTGGAGTCGCGGCCGCTCTTCAGCCACCTCCTCAAGGACTCCACCAATCTTCGGACCACACGTCTTCTCCTCCTTTCTCCTCGTCTCCGTCGTCTCCTCCAGTCTGAGCGTCCTGCCACGATTCTCCGACGGCGTTCTGGGCTTCCTGTCTGTTTTTAACTGGTTCTGTCGCTGCCCCCGAGGCGGGACTTCCGGGGTCAGTGGGTTCTGTGTCCGGTCGGCGGCTTTCACTGGTTGGCTCCTGCGGCTCCTCCTGTAACACAGAGAGGGGTGGATGACTCCTCGACATGGCGGCTTTTCCGAAACGGGTTGCGGATGTGGGGTTTGCCGACCCGTCGGTTAGTGGTGAGTATCGGGGACATGGTAATCCGGGCGGGGAAGAGAGCGGGGCCCCTTCACATCCCCTTCCCCTAGCTGTCTTTCTTGTACGGGTTGGGGACGAGGGGTACCGGGAGAGGTAATCGGCGTTCCCTTGTTCTGTTCCCTTTCGGTGTTGTGTTCTGAAACGATAAGGTTGGAGGGACAGGAACCACCTGAGGACTCGGTCATTGTGTCCTTTGTTCCTGGCCATCCACTCCAAGGGAGCATGGTCTGTGTAGATAGTGAACTCTCGGCCCTCCAGGTAATAGCGGAGGCTTTCGATGGCCCATTTGATCGCGAGGGCCTCTTTTTCCACGACTGCATAGTTCCTTTCTCTGGGGAATAACTTTCGGCTGAGATATAGGATAGGCCTTTCGTGTCCTTGGGTGTCTTTCTGGGACAGGACAGCCCCCAATCCCTGGTCGGAGGCGTCTGTTTGTAGAACAAAAGGTAGGGTATAGTCAGGGCTTATCAGTACCGGGCTGGAGGTCAAGGCGTGTTTTAGGTCTGAAAACGCATGCCATAAGATGGGAGTGGGATTTTTCAGCACTGCTTCGGTGTGGGTAGTTTTCTTTAGAAGGTCCGTAAGGGGGGCTGCTCTCTGGGAAAAGTTGGGTACGAACCTCCGATAATACCCCAGGAGCCCCAGGAAGGCTCGTAGATCTTTCTTTGTTTGTGGGAAAGGAAGGGATTGTATGGTTTCAGTTTTGCTCTTCTGGGGTCGTATCAGTCCTTCCCCTAAGAGGTAACCCAAATACTGGACCGTTTGAGCAGCGAGGGTGGTCTTAGCGGGGTTGATGGAAAACCCAAAGGAGCCTAGGGAAGCAACAACCCTGGTTAGATGGGTAAGATGTTGCGACCAGCTATCGCTGTATATAACGATGTCATCTAAATAGGCTCCCGCATACAGAGAGTGGGGACTTAAGACATGGTTCATGGCTCGCTGGAAGGTGGCAGGGGCACCATGAAGGCCAAAAGGCATAACCGTGAATTGGAATAAGCCCTCTGGGGTGGAGAAAGCGGTTTTCTTCTTATCTTGGTCTCTGAGGGGTATCTGCCAATACCCCTTACAGAGGTCCAGTGTGGAAATGTACTTGGCTCTACCAATCCTTTCGACCATTTCGTCCACCCGGGGTAGGGGATACGTGTCAAAAGAGGATACTTTGTTGACCTCCCGGAAGTCGATGCAAAACCGTACAGACCCGTCAGGTTTTGGTACAAGGACAATGGGGGAATTCCAGTCACTGACCGAGGGCTCTATGATTCCCATCTTTTGCATGTCCTTCACCTCTCTGCTAATAACGGCTCTCCAAGCTTCGGGTACTCTGTACGGTCGCATTCTGACTACTTTCCCGGGTTCTGTGTTTATGGCATGTTCGGTGATCGTGGTTCGTCCCGGAGACGACGAGAAGACCTCTTTTACGGGAAACAATGCTTCTCTGATGTCCCGTTTTTGTGGGGCAGACAACTCGGGATCCAGGCAGGGATCAAAGGGGAAGGAAAAGGGCAACATAGCACCTGACAACACAGGACGGGGTCCCTCCCATTTTTTTAAGAGGTTGACATGGTATATCTGGCTGGAACCCCGAGTGGGATCCATTTCGACCTCATATGTAACCGGGGTGACCTGTCGCGTGATGGAAAACGGACCTTGCCACTGTCCCAAGAGCTTGTGATCTGACGAGGGCATCATTAGGAGGACTAGGTCTCCCACAGCGAAGACCCGATTTTTAGTGCCCTTATCGTACTGCGTCTTTTGAGCGTCTTGGGCCCTGTCTAGGTTTTGTCGGACTATGTCCCGTATTTCGGCCAGATGAGACTTCAAGTTCTCTATGTACTCCGGCAAGGGACGGGTCCGTTCGGGTTCAGCCTCCCAGGCCTCCTGGGCCATATCCAGCAATGTGCGAGGGGCCCGACCATACAACAGTTCATAAGGGGAATAGCCGGTGCTGCTTTGCGTTTTACAACGAATGGCAAAAAGTGCCAGAGGCAACATATCTTCCCAGCGTTTGGCCTCCAACCCTATCAACTTCTTCAGTGTCTGTTTCAGCGTGGCGTTGTACCGCTCAACAAGACCATCCGTCTGCGGATGGTACGCTGAGGTCCTGATCTGTTTTATTCCTAGTTGTGCACATACCTGCTTTAGGAGGGCTGAAACAAAAGGCGTGCCCTGATCGGTCAGGATTTCCCTGGGAAACCCCACTCGGGAAAACACCGAAATAAGTGCTTTAGCGATGGTCTGAGCTGTGGGCTGGCGTAAGGGAATGGCTTCGGGGAAACGGGTGGCATAATCCACTATGACTAAGGCATAGCGACACCCGCTCCGTGAGGGTAGGAGGGGTCCGATGATATCCATCCCTATCCTGCTAAATGGGATATCGATCAGGGGAAGAGGTCTCAGTGGTACCCTAGGGGGCCGATAACGGCTATGTCTTTGGCAGATCGCACACTCCCTGCAATAATTCTTTACGCGCTGGTGTACCCCTGGCCAGTAGAACTTTTCTAGGACTGCCTGACTGGTCTTCTCGTCCCCGAAATGACCCCCTAACAAGTGGCTGTGGGCCAGGAAGAGAACCTTCTCTTGGAATGGGCCGGGAATCAACAACTGTGCTTTCTGGTGTGTTCCCCCCTTGCGATACAACAGGCCGTTTTTCTTGAAAAAGTAGGGACCTACTTGTAAGGGGTCCTCGTTGTCTAGGGCCCTTCCCCAGGCTTCTTGTAACAGTGGATCCTCAAGTTGGGCTGCCCTGAACTCCCTGTCGGTCTCCCAGGGGTGGTCCTCGATGACCGCGGGATAGGCGTATGTATGGTGTTTCTTCTCCTGTCTCCTCTGATTTCTGGACTTGTGTGGTTTCGGGGTGGCTGTCTGTGAGGACAAGTCCTGGGAATAGGGGGCCTCTCTCCACCATTGGGCAAGGGAGTCGGTAGTGTCCTGTAGCAGTAGGGGGAGACCTGAGTAGTCGCTCCCCAGGATGGCTTGTTCGGGTAGCTTCGGTACGAGACCTACCGTTAGTGTGGTACCAGGGTCACCGGGGTGTTGTACCCTCACCTGGGTTGTGGGGTAACTTTTGGTGTCCCCGTGGACGCACTGTATGGCTACCATTCCTGTGGGGGTTCCCACCGGGAGGGTTAAATCCTGAGGACGGAGAACGCTTTGGCGACAGCCTGTATCGGCTAGGGCAAGGACTCTTTGTCCGTCGATAGACACCGGGCAGTGAAATGGAGGTGGGGTAGCCCCCGGGGTGTGGCAGACATAGTTCCGTACAATGCCGATCTCCATCGGCTCCTCCTTCTGAGGGCACACCCGAGCTATGTGTCCGAAGCCACCGCAATTATAACACTGAGGCCCAGGATTAGGAGGACGATACATGACCTGTGGGGCCATGAGAGGAAGAGGTTCAGGTCTCCTTGGTGGTGGTGGTGGTGGTCGGGAAGACCGAGGGTTCGGTCCATACTGTGGTTTATGGGTGGGTTCTTCTCTGGAGCGTTGCAGTTCCTGAGCCCGACTATACGCACAGGCCACTTCGACTGCCGTGTCCAGAGTGAGGTGGGTATGTTGTCTTACCCATCTCTGGGTGGCCGGGTGCAAGGAGTTCAGGAATTGTTCAAGATAGACCTTGCCCATGATATCTTCCTTTGTGGACGCTTCCGGTTTAAGCCACCTGTTGGCAAGGTCTTTGATCCGGAAAGAGAGGGCTCGGGGATTCTCTTGGGGCCCTTCTTTGGCCTGTCTCAATTTGACTCTATACGTGTCGTCATCCACTCCGAGGCGTTCCAGTATGCACTTCTTTATGTCTGGGTATGGATTGTTTCCCTGGATGTTCGCCTGTTGGTAGGCGGCTTGCAAGTCGCCTGTCAAAAGTGGCCCTAGGTATTGACCCCAGCGCTCCACTGGCCAATTGGCTGCCTGTGCCAACCGTTCAAAATTGGTGAAAAAGTAGTCCGGGTCCTCCCCCGGGACATACTTCTGAAGGATCACCGAAGGGAGTGATGTCATGGGTCTTGGTTGACCTAGGACATCCGTCAACTTGCCCATAGCTTGTTCCTGCACAGTACCTTGGCCTTTGAGGACGTCGTGCAATTGACCCCTGTCGGTTTCAGCGGTTTTCAGGAATTGTTCCATCAATTTACCCAGCTGTTCCTGGGAGTCGGCCATTCTCTTCATGACGTCCTCCATGCTTCCGGTTGATCCCACTTCTGACACCAAGTGTGATGGTGGGTGCGCGGCGGACCGGAAAAGCAGGCACGGAGGACGTATATAGTGGGCTATGCCGGTATTTTATTTCACAGTACAAGGCAAAGAGTACAGGAGGGGAAGCGGTGAGGGGTCCAAGGGTCTTCGGGGCTCTTCTCCACTGAGGGGGTCCAAGGGTCTTCGGGGCTCTTCTCCGATGAGGGGGTCCGGTTGGTCGTCGGATCGGCTCCGGTGTTGGGGATGTACCTCGGAGGACAATAAGAGACAAGATGGGACCGTTAGTCTGGTAGGACCACAGTGAGATTCCTTTCACCAACACCAGGGATGTGAGGACGGAAAGAGGGGTCCGTGAGGTAGGTCTGGGTCGGGAGGAGGAACGAGGGACGGGGATACAGAAAAGCGTGTGATGGAAGCAGTGAAGGGGGGGTTTCCACACGGTGCGAGTGCTTTACATAGAGTATACAGTGCCAGGTGGGGCTAACTCTACTAAGTGCTTCGTGACTATGAGTGCCTAAACGGAGAGAGGGGTGGTTATCTACAATATATACAGTGAGCACCTAGCGTGCTCTCAGGGCGGTTACTAGTACTCACCCGGTCCGCCGCAACTCTCCCTTGGAGTCGCGGCCGCTCTTCAGCCACCTCCTCAAGGACTCCACCAATCTTCGGACCACACGTCTTCTCCTCCTTTCTCCTTGTCTCCGTCGTCTCCTCCAGTCTGAGCGTCCTGCCACGATTCTCCGACGGCGTTCTGGGCTTCCTGTCTGTTTTTAACTGGTTCTGTCGCTGCCCCCGAGGCGGGACTTCCGGGGTCAGTGGGTTCTGTGTCCGGTCGGCGGCTTTCACTGGTTGGCTCCTGCGGCTCCTCCTGTAACACAGAGAGGGGTGGATGACTCCTCGACATGGCGGCTTTTCCGAAACGGGTTGCGGATGTGGGGTTTGCCGACCCGTCGGTTAGTGGTGAGTATCGGGGACATGGTAATCCGGGCGGGGAAGAGAGCGGGGCCCCTTCACACTGATGTTTTCCAAATGTGACATTTTAGGTTTAATCCCATCTCCACTGATACTATGTCCTAAGTATTCCTCTTCATGTCTCTTGAATCTGCACGGAGCGGTAATCCCTTGTTTGCTAATGCATTTAGTACTTTGACTAAATTATACTCATGTTCCTCCTCATTTTGCCAAAAAAGATGTCATCTTGATATGCTATGGCCCCAGTGAGACCATCCAGAGTTTCTTTCTTCAGTCTTTGGAAGGCAGAAGCTGCACTGCCTAAACCACTTTTTATTTTAGCAACTAGTACAGAGTCATTAGGTTTCTTGATAGCGTTGTGTTTTTGAAATTAGTATCAACAGAATAAACAGGAGGAACGGCATTAGGATCTAATCTGATTCCTAGTTTTTCTTGATGTGGCCAGCCTAAGAGCGATTGCCCTATTTTTGTAACATAAATTTTACCACACATGCTGCATTCATGAAAGACTAAACCAGCAATGAAATACCCTAGGATTTGTAACTAGTGACCAGTATAACCACTTGGAGAAATATCAGGATGTGTAAGTTCTATGTTAGGCCAGTTAGAACAGACATTAGCATGAGGCAGGATAGTATACCAGGAGCATGAATCTACAAGTACTTGGGTAGAGATTCCATTAATAGTGACTTCACATGAAGGACATTTTGTAGTGCTCATCTCTTTAGTTACACAAAGTATAGTATTTACATCATAATCATTTTCATACAACTCCTCATGTTCTTGTATAGCATTGACTCTTCTAGGGACTGATCTACATACTCATGGAAAATGTCCCTTTTAGTTGCACAAGGCACACACTTTATCTAAAGTAGGACATGACTTTGAATTCCCTAGGTGAGAACTACTATCTCATCTAAAGCAGTAAACATTGTTTCACCTGGTATCAGGTTTTTGCCATCTGCTTCTAGTTTCAGGTTTATGAGGATTTTCATTCCTTTGGGCTGCAAATTGTTTCTGTTTATTATTTTCCTTGTTGACAACATGTACATCCCCCTTATCACTGTATCTGGTTTCAACAAACTTTTCTAAATGCTCAATGGCCTTTGTTATTTCAATTGCAGCATTAAGAGACATGTCTGAACTGGTCCACAACCTTTCTTGCATTTTTCTGTTATTAGTACGCATGAGAATTTGATCTCTCAAAACGTGTTCATAGTTAATATGTTCAAAGTCACAAGTAACCGCTAAAGACCTCAAGGCTGATACATAAGTTTCAATGGACTCATCTGGTTTTTGCTACCTTGAATAGAATTTAAATCTCTCCATAACCACATTGAATTTTTTTCCATAGCGAATAGAGAGTTATTTTGAAGCAATTTGGTACACATTTAAGTCAGTCGTGTTAGACAAAGGAGGTAATTTTTTATATTCCTTGAGACCTATCCCTCCAAGACAATGTTTTAGTAAAGCTAGTTTCCTGTCAGCTTCACATTCCTCCCCCTCCAGAACATCAACATAGGCTAGAAACATTGCTTCCCATATGTCCCATTCAATCTGGGGTTCACCAGGTACTGAAAGAAATGAGGGAGGAGGTTGAATACCAGACATTGCTGTATAAAAAAATATATAATTGTAGATGCAAAACATTTAAGCACTGAACTGTTAATGAGGCTATAAGAATAAAGAGGAAAATGTGTGCGTGTCACAGAAAGGCAGATTTAAATATGCCAATTACAGATGCCTGTTGGACACGCTTGTTGATATGTGTGCGTGTCACAGAAAGAAAAAAAAAACAGATGCAGTACTCTTCCAGCGATCGCACAGTAGGGAATAAATTCTTCCGATAGTGAGCAGCTGAGAAGAAGTATAATAGGGATGACTCTGTAGATGCGCCTATTCGCACCGAACGACGAAAACAAAGGTGAGTGTTGAAGGCAATACACAGAGACAATAATCTTCCAATTGTGAGCAGCTGACGTCGTTGAAATGGGCTCCGCCTCAATTGCCGACAGCCAATGGCAGCGGTACGAGTAAGGGAGAAACCCGAATGAGATTCGACGAAAAAAACTGAAGAAATTGTAAATATCCTGACGTTGAACGTGGGGAAACGTTTCCGGATCGTCACCAGTGTAGAGAGAGTTCCTGCTGCAGTATAAAACAAAAAGAAGAGGCAAGAGAACTCCAAAGAATGTAGAGCGTCCTTTAATCAGCCCTTCAAGTACAGGTACTGTAAACAATCCGCGCAACCACTACCCACCATATCTATATGCTAGCGCTCACTTTTCAAAACATCACATCACACTCGCGACGACATCTGAAGAAGACACAAGCGCGGCAGCAATCGTGCCAACTTCAAATGACAACAACATAACAGGGGCGTCGGTGTTAAATTGCATGAGGGCCTGGGGAAGGGATTGGGAGTCACGTACTGTGTGTTGAGGTCATTCGAACTGTGTGATGAAGTCGTTCAAAGTGGGTTTGGAGGGAGGAGGGCAGGGGGCCGGTGAGGGTGGTTGCCAGAGGGAGGTAGAGGGGTCTTGTTCTTTCTGCTAGTTTTGGGGGGTGGTGTCTCACGGCAGGACGTAGGTGTTATTACTAGGGTGCACCGGATTGATGGGTGAGCTCTATTGGTGGGTCGGGCTCTTCAGGGAGAGGAGGATGGGCGGGCAGGGGAGGAGTACTCCCGAACCTATATATATAGTACACTGCTTTATTGTATGAATCTTGCTCAAAAACGGTTGTGAAGCGCTCCAATACCCTCAGGTCTGGCTAGCGCTATAGAACACTCCTCAAATAAATAAATAAATAATGCAACAATAACTGTGTTCTGCAAGTCGGCCGGAATGATAGTAAACACCTTCCTCAGGATCCTAAGGACATGGAAGTAGGAAGATGTGATTGTCACGGGATACAGGAACCACAAGACAGTGTAGGTCTTTTGGGATGCGTTTATTGTTATATTAGACAGTTCAGCTGTTCAGCCATTCAAATGGTTCTTCCTCTCCTTGGGGAATGATGTTCTCCTTCTTATGGACGTTCTCCACCAGGGGGATGATGACCACGCCAGGAGGGAAAGTCATAAAAGAGAACAGAAACAAGGGTCAGCACCACGCGCTATGCTGTCTCAGGTATAGGAAAGTTTTCATGAACACGCTGCCAAAGAGACCACCACCAAAAATGCAGCGTGAAAAGAAACAGGAGGGCTACAAGCCGCTATTCACCCAAGTTTTTTAAGGACCCCCACCCTTCTGATGCGAGTGGGACTTTCTCTCCATCCGCCTCCCGCTCCCCAGAAACCGTGCACACACCTGTGTGAGCCACACTCCTCCTGGAATGATGCTGGTTGATTCGTGGGGTCGTTGGTCTCCTGGCACTTGTTCCGCTGGTTCGCAGCAGCGATCCGCTCTCCGCAGGTCATCATTGGTTGCTGCTTCCTCCCTGGACTTCTGCACAGGATCTCCGGTTTCTGGGATGGAACGGTTCAGCGCCAGAGACTTCAGGCTCTCCTGTATGCAACGCTCTTCCTCTTCCGGCGTGGACGATTCACTCCTCCAGGGGGCGTGGCTCTGGGACGCCCCAGCGTGAGGCAGCCGGGTCTTAAAGGGACCATAGCAGTGAAAATCAAGATCATCTACGGCATACCATACGTTACTGGGATCCTCCAGGGGCTGTAAAGAAAAAATAGGTGTGAGGCAGAGTCTCTTCTTCCTCCTTGGTTTTAGGGTCAAAGGGAGGCAGAGCCTGACACTGATCTTATTTATATGATCTGAAAAGCATAACAAAGCAAAGCAATAAGAAACATATACACAGCTGCTAAGATGTTCTGTAGAATCTTCCGCTGTTCCTGTATTTTCTTCAATCAACAGCACAATGAACGCTAGTGCTGTAACCTAAGCTGGGCCCTAACTACAAATTTTACCAAATGCATTTTATGATCATTTTTATAGCTTTAGTCATCACCACTCTCTTGGTCCTCCGAACAACCTTGCTATGTGTCGAGAGGGGATTGGTTAGAAGGGGTTCAACAGTCATCCAATAAGGACCAGGAATTGGATAACTGAACTACAAATATGAAATCAAACTCATAAATAACTCTCAATACAATACTATAAAGATACCATTAATACTGCTGGTCCAAATCTCCCAAACAATGTAAACAAGCCAAAATCATACACACTAAGAGTTCAGATAAAGCAATATAAAATAGCAGCATTAGTATTTGATGTCCTGCAAGTTCTCTACTCTGATCACCATTAGTCATATGTAAGAATTAAAGTTGAGAATGCTCATTCACTTTAAGTGGATAAAACATGATTACTGAGTCAATTTAGTTTAGTTAATATATTTTAGTTTATCAAATCTTTTAGCAAATAAATGCATCATATAGGACTAAGACATTTAGTAAAATAGATCAATACCCAAAGCCCACAAAGTTCAGGATAGGACTTGAAATGCCAGTTTTAGTGCTCCCAGAAGGAAGGGGCCACTGCGCGCATGTAGCAGCCTATAGGCACATTTTTAAAGGAAGCCCGATGAGTTCACATCAAGAGTTTCTAATTTGCCTGCAAGCAGATCAGCAGCTATCCATCACCACCATCAGATACACAAGAGTCTCTCTCCGAAAAGATTATAATAATCCTCACAAAACTTTCTCATCAGGCAATATTATATTCTTTGCATTTCCGGGGAAGGCACCTCCTGGTGTCACCTTATCTGATCAGACCACTCAGTCCACCGGTTAGTGTATGTGGAATGTAGATCGGGTGACATAAAGAAGACACACAATGAAACGATACACAATGTCCCTTTAGCTAGAGCGCATTGTAGACTTCGAAAGGCATTTTCCCAGGCAAGTGTCCTGCAAGTAGTAACAAAAATGTAACAATATCTTTAAACAATATGTGAGAATCGCAAGAGGGGAAAAGAACTTGATACACTTAACTGTTACATTGAGTGGCTTTCTCATGCTCAGTGTGCATAGCGAAGCAAAAACATTCATGAGTACAGTTTGGCCTATGTTAACTTAGGCTCATATAATGCAATGACATAGATTTATGAACATATATTTATACAGAAAACATATAAGTTGAATTTCTAATGAAATTTCTGATGCACTTGAGGACAAATAATATAGTCTAAATTAATTCTATTGGAAATAGGATACTGCCATGTTTATAGATTCCAACATGTAAATGTACTTTAAAATATTACTAAACAATTCTGTTTCAAGTAATTATTATTAGCACACATGTAAAGAATATTCTCTGAAAGTTTCACTGATGCATCTTGTAGTAGAAAGCTGTAGTACCTATTTTTCTTTGATCATTTTGGTGCGCACGTTATCACACAATATAAGTATTTTATAAAATTCACTATCAATATTGTGGTTTAATCATACTAATTCATACAACGCATTTGCTATTCTATTATGTAATTGCAATTTCAAACTGAAAGGAAGTAAACTCATTAAAGTGAGAATCCATCAATAAACATTCCTACCACTCGTTAAGAAAAAATATTACTTTATCTTTTGATACTTCCCAACCTATGTTATTTATATGTATGATGTCATTTAAACTACTCCTTCTGCATGCTTTTACAATGCAGTAACTAACATTCTTTGTGTTCATCATTTTCTACAGCATGAAGTTGTTCACACGTTTATTTATTTTCTCTCAAAAAGTGTCATGTTCAGATTTTGATCGTCTTTAAAAGTGTAATTGTCATTTCCCCTCCAGAACTAAACTATTTGAGTCACTGCTACCAATGCCAAAAGTGGAACTACAACTCCATTTCACTGATGAGTCAATGCTCCAATCCTAATGTTTTTTTACAGATCATTGTATACAGGTGTGTTAGTTCTAGATGATCAACTGAAGCACAAAAGAACTACAGTTCCCAGAATTCACTCCATTATTAAACTAAACTCCAGGGGTTGAGCACTGTGTTCAAGGTGGCATATAGTGTTTTTTTGGTAACCTTAATGCAGTAGACACATCATTTAAAAATGTATTTGTTGTTTCAGGGAGGGGTTGTCTTTAAGGGAGATGGAGAGATTTCCTGACAGGACAAATTCTCTGCAAGGCTTATCCTGTTGGGCAGAGTTAGTCACATGTGAGACGCAGCTGGCATGGGGATGATTTTGCGACATCCCTAGTGCCTTTGAGAGATTATTTCTAAAGCCCCATGCTAGAGTATTCTGTCGCCCCGGAAACATTGTTCCACTGGTGTTTGCTTCTGCAAATAATTGTTTTTGGGTTTTAGTTCAGTTGTATCGCCAGCACTGAAACACCCACAGAGCATAAAGTTGTTAAACTAAAATTCTGGAGTGGAGCACTGAGCCCTTGGTGCCAGGGCAGCGTCTGGTCTCCTTACCATAGGCTCTATGCAAATTTGCCTTGCTACTGTGTTGAAATATCACACCCCAGCCCACCTCATTAATGGCTGATGAAGTTTTGCTTCTGTACTCCCAGGCCATAAGGTTTAACAAATGTTATTATTCAGATGTACTTTAAAATTAACCATTTGACACTTCTTTTCCCAAGATTTTCTTCAGTTAGTATGGAGATGGAGGGAGGGGGCACATTTTGTGGTCTTTAATTCATGTTATGTATTGATCAATGTTACTAGCTCAAAATGCTTTAAAATGATAACTATTCATAAAGGGGGTGGTGATGGACAGAGTATCTGAATTAAGCAGAACACTCCTACCCAGTCAAAAGATCAGGGCTTGATCCATCACCGTTATTTAGCTCACTGCACCATCCCAGCTCAGAACCAGGCTATATGCAAATTAGTCTGACCCTGGCCCAGTGCATCATGGGAACAGGGCAGACCAAACTACCAAGCCAATTCTTTACTGGAAAGGAAACAAGCTTCCGGGGACCGGTATCTGGCATTACAGCCGTCTTCGGCCCGGCTTGCTTGAATCCTGATGGTGCAGTGAGCAAGGGACTCACATCTGAGCATACCCTTCCACACTTGTGGTGGCCAAAACGAAATTGAAATTATAATGATAACTGACACATTTTCCAAAAATATTCTTATGTGGAGAGTCGGAAAGAGGCCATGTGAGTAGTTTTTAACACAGACTCCACAAAGGCTTTTGTCTGGCCTGCACATGTCCTTAACAATGTTACAACTGCCCTTGAAATAAAACCTGAAGCATTAGTATAACATGTTCCAATCGCCAGGACAGCCCAGACTGCCCTGTATATTGAACATTGTGAATGAGCTAAAATTCCTCAGTGTGGTAATACTTCTGCTGCACAACCTTGTGTGATACACTGATTCTCAATCCAACCATTTAGATCACACTCTTAGCTGATTTTTCAATAGCTGATTTTTCATCCATTGTTCTAGGTAAACAATACCAGGTAACTGGCAGATGTGATGGCAAAGGGCGCTATTGAGCATACATAGATGAACAATAGTGTGCAAGGAGGGAGCTCTTACGCACCTCTTTTTTTAACCTTCTATTGCAATGTAGACTGCCATTTCTTAGAACAACAAACCCATTTAGTTCTTTCCATGTGGACTTAGCGGATGAATGTCTGTAAACACTCCCAATGCTACCAGTTTTGCCCCAGAGCAATTTATCATTCACAGACTTAAAAGTCTAGACCAGATGTAAGAAATGTACATAAAGATGTTTCTGTGGATCACCCACCTGATAAAGATCAATTCAAAATGGTCAGGCTATTCTGTTGATGTTTCCTAAGTTAAATTTGCCCGGCGTTAGACGCCTCTAATGCCATACGAAGTTATCCAATAAAGAGGCAGGCGCTGGAGACAGGAAGACAGGAAACAAGTTTTATTCCGACGGAGTAGAACACATCAGATCGGACAACAAGGTATCGTCTCGAGGTGCTCTCTCAACCTCTCTGAGACCTGGTCTTTTATACACTGGTTCAAGACATGTGGACGCTCTTTATTACAACAAAGACATTGTGAAGTATAAGAACGACATCCCCGGCACCCCCCCAGTTCCGGCCCATTCCAACACATGACAACAGTAGAGGCCCTTTCCCCTCATATGATTGGGAGTGGGCTATCACGCAGCTGAGTGTTCTGCCGATTCCTTTGGAATGTGTGCGCCTGATCGAATCTCAGGGGGTGGGGAGGTCATGGTCAATAGTGGCTTCTTTCAAGAAAGGCGAGTGCATACAGTAGTGGGCAATAAACTGTATCCTCGGGCTAAGGGATGACCAGCGGTTCGTACAGGCAGTCGGGCTCAGAGGAAGGGGTCATCAAAGGAGGGGTATTCATGGACGGAAAGGAGGTGTTGGTCAGGCGCGGGGTGTGATTCCCTGAGACAGAGTCATGGGAGGGGAGGGTTCATGACTTGTGCATGTGAGTGCGGGGGCAGCCAGGGTGCGCGGGGAAGGCTTGCAAGGTTCAGGGAAGTGTGCTGACGGGCGATCGTGAACAGGGAGACCATGGTACCTAAAATGGCTGTCGTGTATGTTCATACGTGAGTCGGCAAGATGGCGTAGATGATGTTCAGTACACGAACTAAAATTCCACAGTCCTCCCTTTAACATGTCTCGCCAGCTTGTCAGTTCGGATCGATCCCCAGGAGACCACGCACCTCTATCTCGTATAGGGGACTCATGTGCTCAGTTTTAAAGTCCAAAGTCTTAGGGCACATACAGTTGGAAATGAGTGCACATAAAGGTGGTAAACATTGAATACCTAAGCAACACCCACACAGTATCATGATTGGTATCAATATAAACGTGAACAATCTCCATCCCCAGTTCTTCAAAGTGTCCCAGAACCAGCCTCCAAGCGACCATCCTTCCTGCTCCTGGTGAACCTCTGAGGACAGTCTGTGGAGGTGTTCGATTGCTTTGTAGACTGAAGGTGAGTTATCTGGCACGTAGGTGCAACAGCTGGAGCCGATGATGCGGCATGCTCCTCCACGGTCGGCCAGAACCACATCTAGAACAAGACGGTTTTGAAGAGCCACCAGGCGGACTGCCTGAAGCTCAGCCGTGTTGTTGGCGAGGATGCCAGCGGTGATGTTAATGCTTGTTTCTACTGCCTGAGTCAGGTGTCGGATAGCGCGGCTATTTGCCATTGGGCCCCACAGAGGAACAAGTCCCTTCGCCGCATCCAGGAACTGTGCTCCGGTGGAGTCGGCTTGTCCAATGTCTCCGGCGCGCTTTTGCCGGTGATGGTAGGCTGGAGCCACATACGTGGGGGGAAGAATGAAGGCGATGTAGCACGTACCCCTCCAGCCTTTTGGGAGCCAAGTGTAAGCTTTGGTGCCACAAACAAAGTACATATTCGGGGAAGCAACAAAGGAGGGGGGGTCAGCTGAGACCAATGTTTTGGTGATGCGACAAGAACTGTGACCCACCAGCTGCGTCCCCTGTCCTTCGAGACATACGAGTCCTGTGACATTGATGACAGACAGGGCTACGGTCAGGGTGGCAGCCGTTTGTTTCCGCAGGTGGGAGAAGGTGGGTCTGGCTGGATTGTGGAGCACTTGCATTTCGACCCTTTCTTTGGCAGGGATGTTCGTAAGGAAGGTTGAACCTGAAATTGCAGGACAAAAGGGGGCAGACGTCTTTCCTGTTTTGTTCAGCCAGAACCCATAGTAGAAGTGTGACACTGTTTGACCGGAAGCGGCGTTGTCCTTGTGGCTTTCCTGCATGAGGATCAACCAGACGAGGCAGGAGCCGTGAACTGAGAAAGGAGAAGGGATGAAGGGGATGGAGTGTCCGGTAGCATGGGGGAGCAACCCACAGATCCAGCAGTTCGTGGCATTTGCAGCAAGGTTGTGCTGGTGCAACAGTTGTACGAAGGAATTGTTCCAGAACTCCTTACGCCTTTCTCGGAGCTGAGGTGAAAGGGTGATCAGGTGGTGCTCTTTCATGGTGGTTGGCTGGACAGTGGTTGGCAACATCTGGTGAGCGGGTGTGCTTTCCTCCAAGATCCAGAAGGAAGTCATGAGGAGGAGGCAAAAGAGGAAGACAATGAAGAAAGCGATTGTCTTTGATTTGTGCAAATTATCAGTCTTTGGGTTCCTGTAGTGGGTATTTCCTGTTGCTTCCGCCGTCTTCTTATCTGGCGCTTCCATCATCTTCTTATCTGGCGCTTCCATCATCTTCATCTTCAAGGTGCTCGGTAGTGGGCAGAACCACAGACTTTGTTTAGCTTCTCTCCGGGTAACCCTTGGTTGCTTTGGGTCACCGTTCTGAGATTTTTAACTTAGTCAGTGGCCTACTTAGCCGAAGCTCCCTCCTTTCGACGCAGGAAATACCCTTCTCGGGATGGCACAGTGGGATCAGAGTGTTTTGCAAGTTCAAGTGCCTCGGTATCAGGATAGCAGTTCAGTGATGGTCGGTCTTTGTTCAGGAGCTCTTCTTGGGTGCTGACGTTGCCTGTCGTGTCCAGGGTCGAGGAAACCTTCTTGCAGTGGTGTGCGTGCAGCCAGTGCTTCTTCCCCTCCACTCGAAGAGCCGTCCGAGTGGTGATCAGTACTTGCCAGGGGCCCATCCACCGGGGTTCCAGACTCTTTGCCCGTTGAAAGTTTCGGACTAGGACGTACTCTCCCGGTTGGATATCGTGACCGGGACCCCTGGAAGCATCGGGGATGGCCTGCTGCACCTGTTGATGAATGACAGACAACGTTTTAGTTAATTTGTATAAATAATCTGACAGCAGGACGTCGGGGACGTCGTGAATGGAGGTCGGTTTAGGGGCAGTCCAGAGGTTCATTGGTCGCCCAAATACAACTTCGTAGGGGGTCAAGTGGTGCTTAGTGGGAGTGGAGCGCATCAATAGTAATGCCAGTGGAAGGGCATCTGGCCACTTAAGTCCTGTGATGGCCACTATTTTTGACAGTTTCAGTTTCAGTGTAGCGTTGTGTCGTTCAACCAGGCCAGCGGATTGGGGGTGGAAGACTGCATGGAACCTCTGTTTTACCCCCAACCCCTTCAGGATTAGTTGGATAACTTCAGCTATGAAGTGGGGGCCATTGTCGCTCCATAAAATTCGACAAAGGCCGTAGCGAGGGAAAAACTCTTTCAGTAGTACTTTGGCAGTAGTCATGGCAGTGTTATCACGGGTCGGATAGGCTTCCACCCATTTGCTGAAGGCACATACAATGACTAATACGTACTTCAAGCCTTGGCACCTCTCCAGTTGGATGTAATCCATCTGGAGGACCTCAAATGGGTGGTCGGGGATCCCAAACCCTCCCCGGGGTACTACAGTTCCTTTCCCGGGGTTGTGTTGTAGGCAAATAAGGCACTGCTGGACCAGGCGTTTGGCTGAGTCGGGGATCTTGTTGTTGTGCCAGACTTTGGAAATGAGTTCAATCATGGGGGCAGAACCTACGTGTGCAGGGGAGTGTGCCATTGTCAGTATGGGGATCAAGTATGAGTCGGGCAGCAACCATTTGTTCGTGTCTTTTGTCCGCCAGCAGCCTTCATCGTCCCTTAGACCCACCCGTGCCCATTCAGTCAGTTCGAGAGGTGTGCTAGCCGACTGGATGTCCCTAATTGTTTCCCTAGCGTCAGTCCATTTTTCTGCTTGTGACCTGGTCACATACATGCGTGTCGTTGTCCTATTCTCAGCTGTGGTTCGGGCAGTGATGTCGGCTAGTGCGTTTCCCTGTCCAACTAAATCTATCACCTTCTTGTGTGCCTGGCATTTGATCACTGCTAATCGTTTGGGGAGAAGAACTGCTTCAATCAGGGCGGAGACTAGATCTCCGTGAAGGATGGGCGTACCGTGGGACGTCAGGAATCCCCTTTCCCTCCACAGGAGCCCAAAATGACGAACCACCCCGAAGGCATACTGGCTGTCCGTGTAAATGTTCGCCGTGGTTCCTGCTGCTATGATACATGCTCGTGTGAGGGCAATTAGTTCGGCCGCCTGTGCGGACCGTTGTGTGATGCGAGCTGTTTCAACTACTGTTCGAGCTGTAGTCACCGCATAGGCCGCGGAAGTGGTGCAGTCTGGGAGTTTGATACAAGAGCCATCTACCCATAGTTCTCCATCAGGATCTGTAAAAGCAATGTCTCGGAGGTCAATTCTACTCCTAGTCTGTTCGTCCGTGAGGGTCACACAGTCGTGTATAGGGGGCACATCGGGGTCATTTTCGGGCAAGGGTAACAGTGTAGCAGGATTCAATGTCGTGCATCTCTTCAGAGTGATGTGGGGTGCAAGTAGAGTCAATTCGTACCCTGTTAGTCGTGCGCTAGTCAGGTGTTGAGTCTTAGTCTGGTTCAAAAGGGTGTCAACTGCATGGGGTACTAATACCGTGAGAGAGTTCGAAAGTACAATTCCCTCACTCTGGCGGAGCAGCGGCTACTGCTCGAAGGCAGGCAGGTAGAGCTCTGGCGACTGGATCAAGAGTGGCAGAGAAGTAGGCACAAGGGCGCTGTTTGGCGCCGATGGGCTGAGTTAGAACAGACAATGCGCATCCCTCCCTTTCGTGAGTGAAAAGGGAGTAGGGCTTGGAGTAATCTGGTGTTCCTAAAACGGATGCCGAGCAAAGGGCATCCCGCAACTCCTTAAAGGATGCTTGGCATTCGGGAGTCCAAGGGAGTGGGAACGGAACATCTTTGGCCAACAGGGAAAGTAGGGGTTTTATAATGAGGCTGAAATTTGGTAACCATTGTCGGCAGAAAGAGGTAAGGCCAACTAATGAACGGACTTGCTTCTGTGTTTCTGGAATGGGGGTGTCTAGGATGGTTTGGATTCGGTCGGGCGTAAGTTTCCTCCCTTCTTTGGACAGGAGATGGCCTAGGTATGTCACTTGGGGCTGGCAGAACTGCAGTTTCTTTTTGGAGACTTTGTGGCCATTCTCCGCAAGAAAGTGCAAGAGTTGGATAGTGGCTGTGATTGCAAGTGGAGTGGTGTCGGCTGCCAAAAGGATATCATAGACATATTGGATCAACACCACTCCATCTGGTAGCTGGACGGCGTCCAGCTGTCTTTTGAGGGCCTGGCTGTAAATGCTGGGACTTTCAGTGTAGCCCTGGGGAGCTCTACAAAATCGGTATGAACGGTTTTTTAAAGTGAAGCCGAAGAGATAACGGCTGTCTGGATGGATGGGGATAGAGAAAAATGCATTTTTAAGATCAATAACGGTGAAGGTGGTGGCAGTGGACGGGATGAGAGTCAGAATGGTGGCGATGTCTGAGACTACGGGGTACTGTGGCACCACCACTTTGTTGACTTCTCGCAGGTCGATGATGAAGCGGTATGCTTTCTCATCTCCCTCACCTTGCTTCTTAACAATGGGTAGGATAGGGCTATTGCAGACATTACTAACCACTTCCTCTACCACTCCTGCATCTACCAAGGACTGAATAATCGCTACCAATGCCTTCTCGCCTTCGGGCGATATCCGGTACTGTGGGAGTTTCGGGAGTATTGCATTTGGTCGAACAGTTATGTGTACAGGATCGATCATGATTTGTCCTACATCCGAGTCGTTTCTGGCCTATAGGTACAGGGGTAGGGTATCGAGCAAGGATAGGTCAGCATCTGTTATGGTGTACATATGTCGTGCAGGGTAGGGTCTGGACATGCTCGGGTTGTCGTACAGGATGACTCGGACTCCATCCGGGGAACACCTAATAGTAGCTCGGAAATGTTTCAGTAAATCAATACCCATAATGGCGTCAGGGGAGTTGGAGGAGAGCAGAAATGTTGTGTCAGTGGGATTGTTTCCTAGGTCAAAGGAGATAGGTACAGACAGGGGATTAGTGGAGGGCGTTCCATCGAAACCTATCGATGTAATGTGTGAGCCAGACAAGGGTGCCCTTGGAATCAGTCGCTTTGATAATACACTACGTGTCGCTCCAGTGTCTACCAAGAATGGAGACTTTGTACCCAGGACCTTAGCAGTGACGTAAGGACCTTGCTGGTCAACACAGAGCTCGACTGGATCCCTCCCTTGCCCCTGGCAGTCCTATGCAGAGTCGTGAGCATTGTTGCAGTCGGACTGTTGGCACTGATTTTGTCGGGGTCGGTCAAATGTGTTTGGTCTGCCAGGTCTATCATTGGTGGTGTCGTAGGTCTGCCCTCGCCCCTGCCCTCCAGTTTTTGGGCCATTTGTCATGTCCCTTGTCTCTTTATTTTTAATCATTTCCCGAAGGGCCGGGCATTGAGACTTCCAATGTCCAAATTCTTTGCAAAATGCACACTGGTTCTCATCGAGGTCGGTTCGTGGAGCGCCAGGTGTGGGGTTGCGGTCTCTAGGGGGCGAATTCCTAGGGGCATTCGACTGGTAGTTTCCCCTATACCGTTCCCTTCCTGTAGTCACTCCCTGCAATTGAGCAATCATCACTCGTTCCTTTAAGTCCTTTTTCTTTCTCTCAGTCGCCCTCTCGTTCTCGTTCTTTTGGTGTTCGTAATACTGAGCCATCTGAAGGATAGCTGCAGGTTTGGAGGCTCCCCAACTACTCTCACTCGTCTGTAACTTTTGGGAGACCTCTTGCGATAGCCCTTTTACGTAGTTTTGCACGAATAGGTGTTGTCCGGTTGCGGTGGTCATGTCTTGGCCACTGTAGTCGGAGAACACCGTTTCAAATCGGGAGAAATATTCTGATACGTCTTCCTGGGGTTTCTGACGGCAAGCCGTGACTACCGACCAGTCTACCTTCTTCTCTGGGATCAACGTCTTTAGCTTCTGCACTATTTTGTCGGGGAGTTCCAGTATGTCTTTTACAGGTTTCTTTCCGGGCTCTCGCTGCCTATCTAGTTCATCGAGTTGTTTCCAGGTGTGTCCGAACAGGTCTGTGTGGTCGGCTTTCCGGATTTGCTTCCACACATCGGCCGGTAGACACAACCCGAAAAACAAATCGATGTCCGACAGAGTCATTATGGTTGAGCCCAAGGCTGTGCCTAGTTCGGTATAAAATGCTGTAGGGTTCTTTCTTAAATCGGGCAGGGTTTGCCTAAAAGTTAAAATATCTTGCCGATCCCATGGTTGGTAAACCCAGTTGTACACAACCCTCCCTTTTGCATCTGCGTGGTTGATATCATCGTTTGTTCCCTGACCTCTTGGGGGAACCCAGTAGGGGGCGGCTTCTCTGATAGGCATCATAGTGTTGGCTGCTTCTAATGGGGGTTCAATCGTCTCAGGGACTTTGATCTTGACCTCTGGTTTCTGTTCCGCGAGGTGGCGGAAAACCTCAAGCGTTTGCATGAAGAGGTCCGTCACATCGCTCTCAGTCCCATCTCCAACATCGACCCTTCTATATAGAGCCGTCAGTTTAGCAGGACCCTTATTCTGGTACCTATCCTCATAGGCGTTCAGGGTGTGGTAGCTGAACCGTAAAATGAAATGCCGTCTGTGACTACCGGCATGTGAATTGTGCATATTCATCGTATATTCTTCGCTCTCCTTCCGTTCTACCAGGGTCTTTGCTATCTGGTCGATTCCATCCCGCTCATCTTTGCTCAACCTATTTGGCCTGGCTGTTAGCTGCCTGCTAGTCTCATGTTCATCTGCTGTTGTTACCAATGCGGCTGGTGCGAAGGCCGCAAGAGCCGGGGCACTAGCGCTAGGGTCACCCACGCCTGCACTTTGAGCTGGTGAGTGTTGTGCTAGAGGCTGGCAGGGAGCATAAGGAGGGGGCATGTAGATAATTGGAGGACCGAGCAGTAACTCGTCATTTGCCCGCTGTTTGGAGGGCATCTCCGGGTAGAGCGTAGGGGGGTCCTGACAGGGCATTGGCCTGCCAGTCCTGATTCTTGTGTTTGTTTACCTTCCTCTTTTCTTCTTATTTCTTCATCTGGTACTTTTGCGGCCAGATGGGCTGCTTTTCGTAACTCTTTCACTATTTTTGCTTCTTCTCTTTTCCTTCGCTGTTCTGCTTCTTTGCACCACATGCCAATACTATCGAGCATAGTGGGCGTAGCCTTATTTATTTTTACAGCTGCTTCTAGTGTTTTTATTTTATTTTCATCAAAAGAACCTATCAGTGGCCACTGACTTTCAGGATCCTTTTTTGTATATTTATGCCATAACTTACTATAAGCTATAGCGACTAGTCCTTGCTTAGTAAACATGTCCTTATTAGGGGTGCCTTCCAGTGGAGCTGGATGGTTCATCTCTAATAAGCGGTCCGGGTTGACCCAACTACTAACCAATGGGGAGAAGATAGGCATGACGGGTTACAATAGGGGGCAAAAGCCTGCACTACCTATCTTTTCACTACTTGCAAAAACTGGACAGAATATTCTATTCTACGCTGTTTGCAAACAGAGAATACCTCCAGAAGGAACCAATTCCAAACAGTCAATGTTTGGATAAACAATCAATCAATGAGGAATGAAATAGGCACGACGGGTTAAAGGCTTGCGTTGCCTACCCTTCACTATCTGCAAAGGGAGAGAGAATATTCCTATTCTTCCCCGTTTGTAGGCAGAGAAGATCCTTAAGAGAACCAACTTCGAGCAATTCAATGCCCGATTCAAACAACCAATTAATGGGGAGAAAAATAGGCACGGCAGCTTACAATGGGGGACAAAAGTCCGCGTTACCTATCCTTCACTATCTGCAAAGACTAAACAGAGTATGGCGACTCTGTGCTTGTTTGCAAATAGAGAATCTCTCAGAAACAATAAGACGAGTAATACTAGTATTTTCAAACAATCAATCAATCAATTTCGCAATTTGTCGTGTGTCACGACCTTACCCGGACCGCACGGACCGTTTCTCGTCTTCCGCTTCCAGCGCCCGATCGTCCTCTATTCTCTGTTGCTATCGCGGCACTCCTGGTGGTTCCCAGTCAGGACCGTAGATCACTCGGGAGAGGTCTGCTCGGAATCAGTGAAGTTCAGATGATCGGCTGTCAGACGAGGGTTTATCGGACAGGAGCTCTCCCGATCGTTGCAGTCGTTCACTCTGTCGTCGGGACCTCTCCCACTGGATCCACGTGTCGCTGATGGGCCCCGCGTTTGGGACGCCAATTGATAAAGATCAATTCAAAATGGTCAGGCTATTCTGTTGATGTTTCCTAAGTTAAATTTGCCCGGCGTTAGACGCCTCTAATACCATACGAAGTTATCCAATAAAGAGGCAGCGCTGGAGACAGGAAGACAGGAAACAAGTTTTATTCCGACGGAGTAGAACACATCAGATCGGACAACAAGGTATCGTCTCGAGGTGCTCTCTCAACCTCTCTGAGACCTGGTCTTTTATACACTGGTTCAAGACATGTGGACGCTCTTTATTACAACAAAGACATTGTGAAGTATAAGAACGACATCCCCGGCACCCCCCAGTTCCGGCCCATTCCAACACATGACAACAGTAGAGGCCCTTTCCCCTCATATGATTGGGAGGGGGCTATCACGCAGCTGAGTGTTCTGCCGATTCCTTTGGAATGTGTGCGCCTGATCGAATCTCAGGGGGTGGTGAGGTCATGATCAATAGTGGCTTCTTTCAAGAAAGGCGAGTGCATACAGTAGTGGGCAATAAACTGTATCCTCGGGCTAAGGGATGACCAGCGGTTCGTACAGGCAGTCGGGCTCAGAGGAAGGGGTCATCAAAGGAGGGGTATTCATGGACGGAAAGGAGGTGTTGGTCAGGCGCGGGGTGTGATTCCCTGAGACAGAGTCATGGGAGGGGAGGGTTCATGACTTGTGCATGTGAGTGCGGGGGCAGCCAGGGTGCGCGGGGAAGGCTTGCAAGGTTCAGGGAAGTGTGCTGACGGGCGATCGTGAACAGGGAGACCATGGTACCTAAAATGGCTGTCGTGTATGTTCATACGTGAGTCGGCAAGATGGCGTAGATGATGTTCACTACACGAACTAAAATTCCACACACCTACTCTATGGCGTTGTATCGATCGCATTTAGGATACAATCGGATAACTCACCATTAAAACAACAACTAATGGGTGGGTCAGCTTTTGATTCTCCATCAGTGGCTTACTACTGAAAAGCCTTGAATACTGTGGCAAATATCAGCAGGAGTGTTTTGGAATATATATGCAACAGATGTTTTGTATTCACAGTGGAAGTCCGTGCTCATGGATCACTAAATGGCAAAGAAAGAAACTTGGTATATCAGTGCAGGAAGGCATGGAATATTCTGTTTCAAACCTTTTTAATCGCTTATATAGACACACATAATCAAATACAGTACTGCTTAATCGTCAACAGTAATTGATATTCCTGGAGTGTAATCAGAATTCGGGGTAAATCAATAAATTTTTTTTATCATTCAGCCTCGATTAAATGTCTTATCTGGCCATGACATCATCCAGATGAACCGCCTTGCAATCCAACGCCTGTCTCAAGCAGAAGTCTATTAAGGCAGAGTTTGTTCTAATTGCCACTGTCAGAAAGCAACATCTTTTACATAAGGATGAGCCTTTGTGTTAATCTTTTCCTGTTTCCCACCATTCTCTAAAATATTTTATATAACACTTCTATTACTGCTTGCCATTCTGAATCAAGCATGTAAATCTATGAAAGATCCAATACTGGAGAAAAAATAACGTAGTTATCAGTTACTGTGGTTCTTCAGTTTTTTTTATCTTTTATAGGTTCACATGCGACCCACTCTCTCCCCTCCGCTCAAGCTCACCTAAAAACTACCTACATTTAAAAAATTGTGCTGTGAAATCCGAGGTATGGTGGTCTACAAGGGCAGTTCTGTTCACAGAGCTGCCTCCTGATTGGTTGAAGTTTGCTTCTTTCCTAATGATGTGAATAGGCTAACAGTATGGAAGTTTTAAGACTGTCTATGCTGGGTTTAGCATTGTATTCCTTACTAGAAATTACTGCGAGACTCACAGCTCGATGATGGGGATGATTCAGTCATGTGCATCTATGAAAGATACCAATACTGGAGAACCATAGTTATTCATATGTAACTTATTTTTTTTCCTAAACACTTATGATGCTTTCCATCAGGTCTAAACAGCTCATACTGATCCTGAACTATAATCTCATGTTGAAATACGCCTTCACAATATACTTTGTGAATAGCCTGATCTCTCTATTAACCTACTGTTGTGCTATCTCAGTCACATTTTTCTTTAATGCTCCCTGCCAAACCTGCTTTTTACCATTACTGTCTCTGAAACAAATGTTCCCGCCCACAAACACCTAACATACTCCAAATAAATTTTCATCATTTTTATTAATGACAAGCCATAAAGTTGAATCAAATCATTTCCCCTGAGATGGATTAACAACAGATTCGGACAAGCTCTACGTGACACTATCTCAGTCAACCAGGGTAGCAACTAGCCCCATCTGATTTTGTGCTTACCTCACCTCTCCACAACAAATGTATCCATCCACAAACAAATGCAACTTCCCAAACCCACTTTTCTGCATGGTTTGCTGCCCATCATACAAGTGAATGACCAATAATCCAAATGGTCCCAAACACCCAAACTAGTTCAGAAGCACAACCTGAAACATAACCTTTTAAGGTTTCATACAATTGATTCTTCAGTTCTAATGTACTTCAAGTAACAACCCAATACCCATCTACCCAATTTATTGATGCCCTCTGTTGAAAAACCCTGAGTATGCACCTCTGTGGTCACCCTAGTTCTAAAAGAATATGTCCCGAAATTCTCCCCTGGCAGGCCTAACACTAACACCATCTATCAACCCTAACAACTGGAACACTGTAAACTTACTACAGTCTACATTACAGAAAACAATCTACACTTCTGTTCCCCTCAACTCCATGAAACTCCACTCAGCCTTTGTACATTACAAAATTCCATTCTTCTGGCCAAAACTGTCACTTCTAGCATCAAAAATCACTTCCTTCTTATTTTCTTCAGGCATTCTCACCTCCATCGCCACAGTATCCAGCTTAGTGCCCAGAAAGGTGAAGATGGGAACTGGACTGTCAGTCTTTTCAGGTGTCAAGGGCACACCCAATTCTTCTATCAGACTATAATATTTCAATACTTTCTGCTAACACCCTACCTCAGCCTGTCCCACAACCAAGAACTAATCTCAATAATGTGTCACTAACTCATAACCAGAATTTGCTACAAAACACCACAGCAAAAAACACAATAAATGTCTTCAGCCTACAAGAGATAGCACAACCGAACAATAGTACCATGTCTACAAATATTTTCCAGTCAAACTGTATTCCCAGAAAGGAACAATCCAGCAGATGTATGGTCATTAACTGGAACACCAATTTGACATCATGTTTTGCCATCTTGATCTCTTCACCGCCTGTTCTTACCAGTCACATTGCCTCATTCACTGAGGAGAACTGCACTACAGTGTCCTTCCTCTGACAATAAAGTTATTCATTGACTACCTTTCTGGCCACAACAGGTGATGAATCATATAAAATTCACCTGGAGTGGGTTTTTTTAGTAACCACCCCCAACAGGAAAATCCTCACCTTTTCAAATGCCCAAAAGTCGGATAGTCTTGCCATCTGTCCTCTTAACATAACATCACACTTGTATTTGTAAAGCGCACGTTCATCCCCAAGGGGGCATCTTGGGGCTGAATAACAGATGTTTATTGTTACCCAACTCAATGGTACTCATTTTATCGACCTCAGAAAGGCTAAGTGGACCCGCCTGGATTTGAACCTATGACCATGAGGTCAAACACAGGTCCCTACAGTGGACGCATTTGTTCACCGAGCCACTAGACCCAGCTCTTCAAGTTCATTAAACAATTATTACTTTACAACCCATGGATGTTCCCCTGCTGATTTCAAATTCTCTGCAAAATGTATCACTTTTATACCCTAGTAACATAGGTGGAAACCTTCAGGAGAAACATGCAACCATCTCAATAACTTGCCAGTTTAAACTGGTGTATGAACACTTACATCCAATGTATTGCTTTTGCCCCTTCCTTTACTCTTGCTGTCCTTGGACTGGTATGGCAGTGTTCCCAAAACATTCCCTAATTGCATATTGTCCCTGCATTTTGAACTATCATGTTTATAATTGCACAGGGCTCTGGCAAAAAACCCTTGTTGAAACACCAACACAGACCTGTGATCTCTTCTATCCTCTACCTCATGCCCCCTTCCTCCCCAAGGGTTAAATGCCCAAAACATGACCTGTATGCAGTGGGACATCAAATGCAGTATGCAAAGCCGGTACCAGCTGTGTGGGAGCAATCTATTGTAGTCGCTATTCACTGTCTACCTCTTCTCATTGTATACCTGGATATATTTCCATCCTAGCATTTGCTTCCTTTTCTTGCCTAAGCCCAGCTAAACCCTCAAAATCCAGCTGTGCTTTTCTAATTATGTTTCTGTACTTAATAAGGCTACCGACCTATCAGGTGATTTTTACAGTAGACATCATTCCTCATCATTTGCTACGTGATCCCAATTCGCCCAGATTTGACAGTGCTTTTGGGGACATCCCCAGGCCTTATATGAAGGAAGCTCAAGTATCCTATATTGAGCCATACCACATCTCCCGACACTCAGAGGCGTTTTCTTTCTCCATTACTTGGCTATGCCCCTCTTCCCCATTATTCGCCCCAGTCTCAAAAGGGTTTTCTCAGTTCATATTGCACCTTCACCCTCTAAGATATTTAATATGGCAAGCTTTGGATGAAATGCTATTGGTCTCTTAAGTACTCTGTACACTATGTTGAATTTTACCACCCACAATTTCAGTATTGTGCAGCTCCAAATCATGTAGTAAAAATGTCACTCCTACATCTTAGACGCTATGGTCCAGGACCTTCTGTAAAGGACCAGAGTCATTCGGTAGGGGTGGGGGGATAGGTGGGTCAGGATTTGGAATTTATATATATATATATTCTTTTTTTACTGAAAAAAACCCGAAGGTTACAGGGACGTTATAGTTAGGCTCAGATGTCATCACTGATGTCACTGACCATGTCATGAGTGATATATTATGGGAGGTCCTAAGCAGTGTATTGCGGGGCATAATTTATAGTTAGCTCAGGTAAGTATAAGTGCAGAATTTCAATTTTTTTGTATGTGGGAAATTTGAGCCTAACTATAATGTCCTTGTAATCTTTGTTTTTTCAGTGAATTACTAAGGTTTTTTTCAAATCAATTTCCTAACTATAATGTCCATGTAACCTTTGTGTTTTTTCCAGTGAACTTGTAAGGGTTTTTCAATTTTATTTCCTAACTGTAACCTTTGAGTGTGGGTGTGTGAGTGGTTGGGGGGCCACCACCTCCCCAAGGCATGGCCGTACTACTGTTCGGACTGTTCTTTGCTGGCTTTTGGAGGTACGAGACACTTGCGCCTTATCACAGGTGCTGAGGACTTGTTTCATCCGCATTACGGGTGAAATCCCATTAGGATACACGTCGGGTCATATTGAGGGGAAGTGCATCTTGTACCTACGGTCCCCGTCTCTTCTTAGGAATGGTGCCCAAACTTAGGGCACGATGATGTGATATTTTCATGACGCTGAAGATTGTGAGGGGCGTTCACCAAATACTGTTGAGCACATTGGGCAATTAGCTTGAGATGCAATTTAATTATACTGAGGTACTTTATCCACTAGCCCAGCTGTCCCTAATTTAGTATAGAGCACGCAAAGAATTTGTACATGAAATCGGATCATTATTGTGGTCTTGGAAACTAGTGGTTATCGCCAGGAGGACCCCCCATACAGGAAGATACTAGTTATCAACCTATGAATAGGAATATTACCTTTGGAAACGTCATTGGTGTTAACTCTGTGACTAGCTCGAGAAAGTGAATACCTGGGATGATACAGCCCTGGTGACGCTTTTTTGTGAGGACTCTTGTTCACCTGACTTAGATCACTACATTTAGGTGTTTTCTGCGTAAGCCCTGACGAAGTTCCTGTGGCACTAGGGGAACGAAACGCGTTGGCTGTGCCCCTTTTTTAAGAAAACAAATTAATCTAAATAAAGAGAAGATATTTTCAAAACATCTTTCTACACAATTGACTTCATTGGAGTGCACCTTCCATTTCCGATGAACATTTTGTCTCTTATACATCCTGTGGCAGCGGGTGTCGGGAGTAGTTGCATCAACATATAATAGAAACAGACGGAATCAATGTGCTTGACCTTGGTCTGCTGCTGTGTGTTTTTTGGTACCTTACTGTTCGGACTGTAGTTGTGTCCAATATCTTTATGGCAATTAACATTAGAAGAGGGCTTTTTTGAGCCTCCCTTTTTCTCTGCCCCCACTTCACGATTCATTGCAAAGCTTTCTATGCACAACTAGACAAAGTGGGGCACTTTTCTGGGAACATTTCATGAAGATTTGTCAAATGATGCCAAAGTTATTAGCAAACCAAAACACGCTTTACCTGTGGAAACTTGGTCCTAAAAATATATGGGTGAGGCAGACAGTTTTGCGTGTCTGTACAAATGCATATATTATCTTTTTGTGCTATTTCATCCACTGGGGAGAGATGCACACCCAATTACTTAATACTTTACATATTCACACAAATCCTGGGAGTCTCAGCCTAGGGCGCTTCATCATCTATTGGACATAGGGTGAAAAGTCTAGGTTTGTTCCAGTTAACACCTATCCCTGCAGAGTGGCCAACTTCCTGTAGGATCTGCATCACAATTGTGCCAGAGTCTAGTGGGTGGCTAAAGTATATGAGGAGGTTATTTGAGTATAGGGATAGATTATCCTCCATAGACTCGGACCACTTGATCCCTGTGATCTGTTAACTTTGTTGGATTCATCAAGCTCAAGGTTCAATGGCAATAAAAATAACGGAGATAATGAGTGTCTCTGTCTTACCCCTCTATAGTAGGAATGATTACAACAATGGCCCATAAACTTGAACCCAAACCTGAAGTCCTGAGGAGGGCTTGCGGGTATAGGTGAGAAAACGCTAGTCAAAACCCATCCAGCCCAAGATAGCTAAGTGGTAGTCCGGGGAAATATTGTTGAAAACGTTTTCAAAATCGATCAGTAATAGCGCCAGGTTTTCCTTCAACTTAACTCCCAATGTCAGGGCATTTAATGCAAAGCGGATATTGTCTCTGGTGAGGCATGAAGCTGCTTGGTTAATTAAGTTTGTGATAACCATGTTAAGGCGAGTTGTAAGTGTTTTAAAGAGCATTTTAGCTTTTTCGTTTATCGGAAATTGGGCGATATGATTCTTATTTATCAGGGAGACAGAATGGTTGTACATGAACCTCACTTATGTCGGGCAGGAAGCTACGAATGTCTTTGGCTTTTTCAATCAAGTCCAGGAGCAACTTCTCTAGTGGTGTGGCCAGGCTTTTATAAAACTCTGCTGGGAATACGTCAGGCCCCATCGTCTTGAATGAAGAAAGTTGTTTGTTGTCCTATAAAACCTCTTCTACTTATATAGGATTGTCGAATTGTGTTTGCTCATTTTCAGACAAAGCCAGCATGGATTTGGAGGTCAGATATCTATTGAAAAAAGGGGAAGACACCCTGTAGAGCAAGCTGTAGTATTGTGCGCATTTGTTGGCTATGTCCCATGGCTAGGAAAGGATGATTTCATTTCCTCTTTCTAACTGAGCAGTATACCTGAACTCATCTTCTCTTCTCGTCAGCGAGTGGGTCAGCCTGCCTGTTCCCTTCCATCCCCACTTGTATAATTGGCTAAATGCCAAGAGCCATGTTATGTAAGCTTTCCCTCTCGGAAGCAACATGTCTCCTCCACCCCAACTCCTCCAACCTCCCTCCCCAAGCGACCTTTACCTCCCAGAACTGGCATTGACTGACCAACCCAAAGAGACGCTAGAGCACACATGGACACAGTTGTGGTCTGTAAGTTAACTTGGATGTTTCATTGTTATTACTTATTGTATACAGACCTCTTGGCACTGTAGTCACACCCATTTCCCCCCGGGAGACTGCTTGAGCCCGAATGCATCATGGGTCTTAGTAGGAAATGAGGTAAATACATATACTCGGGAAAATTCAGTGCAAGCACAGTCAATTTGGTAACTTTCTATGTGACGGACAGGGGTTTAATACATACTGTATTGCTGTGTCTATGAAAATGCTAATAAAGCATAAGTGTTAAAAAAACATTCTAGATGTTCATGATGTAACTTCACTTGACTGAGCTTACATATTCTTGCCTCCGTAGTATGCAATTGTGATCTGTAATCTTTCTCAGGCTTTTGGACAGCCCTCTCAAACGGACTGATTTTGTGTTATTGGTTCGGTGTGTGATTATTCTGATCATTTGTCCCCTTATGACCGTTTTGCAGACCTCCCACAACACCGCGGGTGAGTCTACAGTGCTCTTAGTATTGTGACACATTCTTGCTAGAGTGTCCCACACCTCATGCTTTTCAAGCCACCACGGGCTCATTCACCAGCTTCACACGGTGAACGGTGGTTTACTCATAAATTGAAGGTTAATTGGAGCGTGATGCAATAGCCCCTAGCATGGATGGCCATATTTTTAAGTTAGCATAAGTCAGCAGGAGACACCAGGAAATAGTCTATGCGGGACAATGACCTATGTATCCAAGAAAAGGGGTATCCCTCCTCACTTGGATGATAGTGTCGCCAAACATCAGAAATTCCCATGTATCCTAAGATGTCAGCAAAGGGTGTCGCTGAAGGCATTGTAGCATGCAGAGGCTCGGCTCTCATGTAATCTATGAGACCTTTAAAGACTCTTCCCACGATTGTTAAACCAGAGCCAAACATGGCCAGGAAGTTTTTGCACAAAGGGGGCGGAGCGTAGCCCAGCAACATTGTGATCTGTTTACTGTAAACATGCCTGTCACCATGCCATATCGCCCTGCCGTATCGTGCCACGTTTGTGTCACTTCTAGTGAGCAGTGTTTGTTCACCAATAACAGCCCTCTAGAACCACAGTCAATTTTAGCAAGTAACATTGTGTGGAACCCATTTCTAGATAGGCCTCTAGAATTATCCATTTTTAAATGAGTTTCTTGTAACATGAGGATACCAGTGCCATATTATGTAGCTGCTCTTAGCACTACTCCTTTTTTTGGGCCTTGTCCAGGAGTTGTTAGCCTCCCAAGAAATGCATTTCACCAGGGGCTGGCGTCCTGATTGAGAAGGCCCATCCTCCTTGGGGAATTGCTTTACTTGTAGGTGTTTTTAGTATCCTGTACCTGCATGTCAGGTGTCTAGGTAGCCTAAACCTGAAAACTAATAAGCAACCCCACTTGCCCTTCCCATACTTCAGAACATGAAGCCTTTAGGCAAACCATTGGTCTAAAGTACTGTGTCAGAGGGCAGGAAGGCTTGAAACGTGTTTCCACTCTCCTTCACCCCAGAGAAAACCAAATAAAACCCCTCTACTCTATCACCAATAAGAAAAGAGGGAAAACAACAGAAAAAAGCTCACCAAAAATTCTCTCTCTATTCAGGCCCACTCCATTAAGAAGGATGTGTACCCGGGGGCATGTAGGTCACTGGGTCAACAGGGACCCCTGTAAAGAACCATGTTATTTATATAAATCAATTTGGTTACTATTTGGGCATATGCCGATACCTTTCTCTACTATGAAGCCTTTCATGTGTGATGGGATAGTTTACGATCTATTGTGGTGAACTGGTCTTCTTCCTTCATGCCTGAGCCAAAAGGCCAGGCTTTTTTATATTTTCCCATCCAATTGCTTAGAACCCTCAGTGCTTTCCTGACCGCCCTCGCTACTCTCCATGAATTCTTTATTTTTTTTATTTTTTTAGGGCACACACTAACATCCACTAATCTGTCCCTTTAAGTCTATCTGGCGGCCAGCCAACAGCGAGTATCACAGCCTGGAAGGAGGTCTTGGAGACTTTGACCTGGCCTTAACTATCCCCAAACCCACCCTCTGGCGCTACACCAACCAACCCCTGCCTGTCTAGCACAGGTCTGAGCCAATCGCCCCCTGGGGGAAGATATCATAAGGACTCTACTATCCTAGGCACCCCTATAATGTGGCCGGTTTTGAAGTGATGTTGTAGTTCACACCCCAGCCTAAGACCACCCATTTTTACACATTTTTAAAAGACTCCTTATTGACTCCACATTAAACCACTGGAGTATCACCAAGCACCCTTCGTATTGGTCGAAAGATCCCGGATGTCATCCAAACCCACCCCACCCCACCCCACCTGGGAACAAGCTCCTTTGTCACCCAACCAGGATCAAGCTCGCAGAGAAGTTCAAAACCGGCAGGTGTCTCAAAATAGGTAATCGAAAGCCACAAAGCTCTCTGGGTGCTAAAGCACCGGCACCCGGGAAGCAAGTTCCGGCTTCCGTTCAAGTTAAAGTTGGGGAAGATCTCCAGGATCTGTGGGACCACGGTAACAGCCTCCAGTGGCCAAGAGACTGTAATGGGAAATGTACCCAACTTCAAGCTGTCAAGGGAAAACCCCGGAGATCCACTGGAGTCTCTAAAGCAACACCTACAGGATTCCTTGGATGATCAACATATGACTGATTCACCACCCACCCCTCAGGAGAGTTGCTCTCTCCACTGCCTTCCCAGACCGATCCTGCGGCAGCCAAACTATCTCCCACAGGCAAGGAGGCAGAGACTGAAATACCCAGTATTGCTGAACGAGCTGGATATGATCAAGGCCAACAAAGTTACAACCTCCAGCAGAATCCGATACCATCCCAACAGTTCCAGGACTACGTACGGGACTAGTCGAAAGGGTGCAGCCAGCAGCTGTGAACCCTGAGATCAACCACCAGTCTCATTTTTACCAATGACATTGTTTGTTTGCTGGATATAATGACTAGCCCCTCATGGCAAATGTTTGTATGACTGTCAATTGTCCGCTTACCTAGTTTTCTAGTTGAATGCATTCTCATGTTTATTCTGTTTATAATAAGGGAGGAATGTAATGTGATTGGCTTTGAAGGGGTGTTGTAGTTCACACACCGGCCTGAGACCACCTATGTCATGTGATCGCAGGAATAAATAAATAGGCAGGGCTAAGCATAGGCAGTCCCACGCCAGATCCTGACCTGCGTGTGCATGCCATTTACTATCGCGCAGCGGGAGGCCTATGAACAATGGGCCCGATTCACAAAAGTAATCTGAGGCAAAATCCTACCTTTACGACTTTCGGTATTCACACAGGGCATTTAGGAGTAGTAAATCACAAAAGTAATCTGAGACAAAATCCTAACTTTACGACTTTCGGTATTCACCAAGGGCATTTAGGAATAGTAAAGTTAGGATTTCTGAGAAAAAATCCTAACTTTATGACTTTTGGTATTCACAAAGTGCATTTAGGAGTAGTAAAGTTAGGAATCCTAACTTTAGTACTCCTAAATGCCCTTTGTGAATACCCAAAGTCATAAAGTTCGGATTTTGTCTCAGATTACTTTTGTGAATCGTGTCCTATGTTCTGAGCCCCAAACACCAGCTGGGGGCCAGAATACAACAACCGCAACCC
This sequence comes from Lissotriton helveticus, assembly GCF_964261635.1. Taxonomy (NCBI): domain Eukaryota; kingdom Metazoa; phylum Chordata; class Amphibia; order Caudata; family Salamandridae; genus Lissotriton; species Lissotriton helveticus. Next base: position 1,289,429,571 of record NC_136068.1, read on the forward strand.
CCACTGGAACTGGTACATAAGAGGAGCAATCCTTTGTGATACATTCCTTTGCGCTGAAGAGTCCAGCGAGTCCATCCCTAGAACATTTTATAAATCAACTGACTGTATTTTATTAGAAATGATCTGACTGTGGTACAACACTGCCGCCATTGACTAGAGAAGTTACAGAAGCTCTAGATAAATGTTACCATTCCATCAAGCAGTCCTAAACAGTATGCGCTGAAAGCCTTCGAAAACGTGACACATTCCCACGAGCCAGGGCTGCTGCACCGAAACCACCACCCGGAATTTGAGCTGACGCACACACGATGGACAGGATCAGGGAAATAAATCCTGGAAGATAAGATACGGCAGGCATCGAAAGCCTGAGCATTGGCATGCAAATGGTAAACACCTTGTTCATGATAAGCTGCAAGGGAATAAAAATAAATCTTGCAATCATGTTTTACTTCCCGGGTGTACTCATGTTAACTCTCAATTCATCATAGTGACGACTTTCGAGTTCCCTCCTTTAAGACCAAAGGGCATTCTGTGCGAGGAAGGCGTTTGCTGCCTTCAAAGGTCAAAACACCGGAACACTCCTTCGGTGGTGCTGGATCAGTTTTCAGAGTGGGGGTGCTGCCCGTGTTACATCGCTGACGTCATAGGAATTTTGAAAAATCCAAGCACCACACAAAGAAGAAGTGTAGCGAATGTTAAATGAACTCCGCACATTGAGCAGGAGAGTAGTACGTTTGTACTATAGAGACAGGGGTGGATTCTGGGGCTCACTGTTGCGAATATATCAATAAAGCATGGTCTGGTGGCACACCCGTTTAAAGAGAACATTTTTCATCAACATGGCCACTAAGTTTGCACAAACTTGTAGTTGCGCTGATAAATCTATGTAGTGCACAAAAGATAATGCATGAAAATTGGGTTTTAGCATATATTAATCATTTGTGCATAACCAAGGAAAGTGCCTTCGTATTATGTATTGATATTTGAAAATATTTGTTTCATAGTCAAAAATACATCCATTAAAAACAGTTAAAACAAGATAAAAACATACAAAAAGCACCAATAGAGAGCATAAAAGCCCATATACAAAGATCATCCAAACAACTGTAGTCACAAAAGGAGCATTCAGTGCGGTATGCAACGTTTACAACAAAATTTTTACAACGCACTACCATTACAAGGCAGGTATTTCCACGCATACCATTACAACGCATTGCGCTGGGGGGCGCTCTAGGGTAAGTAATAAGTTTAATTTTCTATCCAACACCTTCCCTAGTGTCCACGGGGACTGGAGTTGGAATAGAAAATTATACTTACCACTATCCAGCACCTCTAAGCGCTATGCGTTGTAACGGTATTCGTTGTAAATACCGCGTTGTAAAGGTATGCGTGGTAAAAGTATGCGTTGTAACGTCATACATCCATTCAGTGCCTATCTGTGTATAGCTTTTAGCACTTTGCTTCTGATTATCCATGCGGAGTGCAGAAATTTGGAAACAGCCACGACCAAGAGCGAGGTGGTGTCCCTTTAGCATATTCTATACATGGGGACAATCCATTTGGACGATGGTTTAACATTGAGGGGACAAAAAACAGCACATGCTCATCACTTTCGCGAGTAGTTGTGCAGCATGAGCAGCAGTCAGATTCGTGGTTCACCTTCCTCCACTTCACAGGAAAGGGTGCTACAGGTGGACACCCATGTCTAAATTGTAGATATAGGATTCGTGCCTGTGCCATGCATATAAAATCCCCAAACTCCTCAACCTTGCAAACAGGCTTATGAAGGTGGAACACACTTGTCAAACTCCCTATTAAAAAATTGTGGTCTCTAAGTGGCTAGCTATCTCTACCATCATATGTTTCACTGCAACGGCGTCCCTTACCCGAATTGTCTGAGGCTCACTCCAAATCTTCCATAGGCCCAAATCAAGCCATGTCTTTTTAAACACCCTTCACCAACTAACTCTCCATACCTCATTGGCTGAGATGACATCCCTCAAGCCCTCCTTAAGATGACACAGTTCATCGGTACTCCACACTCGGATCCAGTACAGCAAAGGTTTTAACAATAGCACTGTCGCTATCTCGTAAATTCATAAATCTAGACAGGGGGGGGGGGGGGCATTGACTTGTCCTTCCCTAGACCCAAAATTCCCCTAAGGAAGTTATTTTCTGATATGGACAAGGGGATATTTTTGCAGTAGCCCCATATTTCCACCCCATAAAGTGCTGCACTCCCCCCCACCAAGCTTGCACCTTATACATTTCTACTGCTAAAGGAGCAGGGGACCAAGCCGTTTTGTGGCAAACTTTTGTATGGCATCCACCCGTTGTTTCGCATTTAAAGTACTTTTTAAAGTCGGCAGATTCCATTATCCTGTCTCATCTACGCTGATACCCCGGCAGTCGAACTCCTGAACCCTTTCCAATGCCTCAGCACCCACCTTAATGACCCCTTTCACCCTACCTTTCTTGGAGTACACCATATATTTGGTCTTAGCAGTGTTATTTCGAGGCCAAAGTCTCTGCAAAATTGGCCTAAGCTATCAAACAGATTTTGAAGCCTCCTCCTAGCTTTATTCAAGAACAACATGTCATCTGCAAAGAGGAGTGCTGGTATTTTTACTCCCACCAAGGAAGGAGAGTCACTCACACAGTTCAATAGGTAGGTGAATCAGTTGTTTCTATATATTGGAGAAAACGGATTGGGGCAAGGACATAACCCTGCCATACAGGAAAGGCATCAGTTAACACTCCTTTCTCCCCACACCTTACTTTCGCAAAGTTCCTCTTGTGGAACAATCTAATCAATTGGAAGAGGACAGACAGGATGCCCAGTCCCTGGAGGACTTCCCAGAGCTTCTGGTGACCTGGTCAAAAGTGGCAACCAAATCTATGAACGCCACATCAAGGTAAACCTTTGCCAACTCTACTACCTTCCATTCGACCAAGAGGAACCGAAAGACCTGATCCATAGCCCTAACTTTCTGCCTAAAACCTGCCCGGAGGTCTGTGAGGATTTTGTTCTTCTCACACCAGTAAAGTGTCTTGATTTGTTTTGATACTATTAAAACCTTTGTTTCCATCACACTTCACAATTACAAAAAAATGCTCTTCATTTGTGCTTTCCTAACTCCTACTATATTTTGAAATTTGTGTACAGTTTACTTAAAGATATTTAAATCTTGTTCTAAAAAATAATTGACATCCCAAAGTCAATCCTTTCACATTCCATGTACTCCAGCAAGATTGTCATATAGTTCAGTTTACAAATGGTTCTTAATTCTGAATTGGGGCAGGGATGGAGCTGACCTAAGATTGAGTGGAAGGAGATTCCAGGATATAGCTGCTCTCACTGCAAAGCTGCTACTACTCCAAAGCTGCTGCCACCCCATTTTGATTTTTTAAATCTGATAGCATTTACTCGGAAGGAGCTTGCTGATCTTAAGTTTCTTGTAGGAGTGTACCATAGTAAGGCTTTCTATAGAAAGGAAGGTCCTTCTACAGTGCCTTCTTTACCAGATTCTCCATCATGGGTTTATTCTTAGAGCCTTGACCTTTAGAAACTTACCTGCAGACAGGGAAATCCCAAACCAATCTTTAAAGCAATATGTCATCTTAAAACAACTTTGAGAGTAGACGATTGTGCAGAAAAATGATGCTATGTCTTTCAAAGTTCAGACTCTACAATAGTGCAGTACTCCAGAGTAGCCTCATCAGTTGGGGTCATGAATGAATGAATTGAATTTATTTATTTGCATAAGTTAGTTAAAACCATTGCATTACAGTAAAAACATTAAAAGAAAACACAAAAAAACAAAAAAAGATACAATTCCTAGAAGTTAAAAACTCTGGTAAGGCGCAATAGTTGAGTCCTAACGTTTGACTCTGTGCTTCTTCACTTGTTTGCTCTTGGCCGTTGTTCTTTGTCCGGTCCCCGTGAAAGTATCAGCGATCTGGCTCCTTAAGTCTGATGGACTTACTTTGCTACCATTCTGCATGCTGTTACTCTTCCTCTGATGGAGTGATTGTGCTTATCGAGTGAGTTGGAAGTGTTCTTTCGTGGTCCTGGGGTTTTTGAAATAGTCCTTTACGAGGGCCGTGGAAGGGAGCAGTTCCGGGGTAAATAGCACCTCTGATCAATTGTACAAATCTTCCACAGCGGGCCAGGATGTGAGGTTCTTTTTGTGCGAAACATACTGCAGAGGCCTCACTGCAGGTAGGTACTTTTTCTCTCAGGCATAGTTCTCTCAAAATAATCTCAAAATAATCCTCCTTTCTGTGGCTAAGATCGGGCAACAGCACAGGAGGTGTAGCCATGATTCACATTTGTAGTCACACAGTCGACATGCTCCTTCAGTGTTTTGGTTTGCTCAGGCCCTGCTGGAATCCGTAATTGGAAGTGCCAGCAATCGCATGCAAATAATCTCTCTCCTGGTTTTAGGGTTGGGGGAACGGTAAGGTAGGGCTGAGGTTTGTTTACTAAGTATGAGTCGTTCAGTGGGGTAATCAAATATAAGATTTTTAATATGGCCTGGTCTTGCTGGAACGAGACTAATTGGACTTGTTTATTGATTCGCGATTTCCAAGTGGCGTATGATGTTCAGGGAAGAGCAAGTGCTGGTTTGTTTATTTAAATGGAGGCCATGGTTCTCATAAGCTGTTTGTGCCATGGTGAGCCAGTTTTTTCGAATATGTCTCTGAGGCAGCTCTTTAAGGATTCCCTCAGAGATTTTTGAATTCGGATGTACGAGAGTTCTGGGAGAAGAGAAGCTTGAGTGACCTTTCTGATGGCCACAGCTGAGGGACTTTTTAACTTGTTGTTCAATTTTATCAGACAGTATGTTATGGCAGTCGATTTGTTGGTCAGTTCCTTTTTATGGCCAGAGGGTCTTACGGTTTCTGTAAACCAGACCCCCAAGTACTTGTATTTCTGCACTGAATTGATTGTCCTGGGGCCTATGGTACAGGTAATATGTTGTTTGTGTTTTTGCCTGCCTATTATTATAATCTTGGTCTTTTCTGAGTTTATAGTAAGTTAATTCGATATGCTGTAATCATGTAAGCTGGTCAGGCTCGTTAGAGGCCCACTTTGGTGTGATCCATGATGACTATGTCATCTGCGTACTGAAGAATGTGTAGAGATCGATTGCATAGTCGGGGGGGGGGGGGCAAAGCTGCTGTTGACAAGAGCTTTTCCCAGGACTGCCGTGTACAGATTGAAAAGGAGGGGAGCCAGCACGCAGCCTTGTTTCAGACCTCCAGTTGTATAGATTTTAGCTGAGAGAAATGTGGGGCCTGTTTTCATCAGTTAGGGTGAATCTTGGGATTTTTGCTCCACTTTTCTGCTCCACTTTTTTCTTAAGTATGTGAGCTGTTGTTTTTGCTGAATTCATTTTTTTTTCAAGATCTTCTCCCTTTAACTCTGTTCCCTCTTTTTAGTACTTTTTTACTCATTAGAAACAATTGACTTTTTTAGCACACTGGTTTTGGCAACAACTTCTGCTTTTGTATAGATAAACAGCATGCATATCCGTCTCTAATCACTAGTATTTTTTCATTAGACCCACTGTTTCTTTCAGAAGCGTTGTCAAGACATATGACTGTCTTTTCCTTAAGTCTTAAGGGCTTTCGGCTGCATCAACTTATCAAGTGATTGATTGCACTCCAACTCCATGGTAACGTGTTTCAGTGACTAACTTCTTGAGTAAATTATTATATTTAGTTGGGTGAGAGGATTTTCGGTTGGCTTGATTAACTAGTGAATTAATTTGTGAGGGAGTGCATGAGTAAATGAATGACCAAATAAAGGGTCTCTTTATTGTGTGACTGTCTGGGTAGTTGATTTGGTGAGGGAATTGATGAATGAATGAGTTGATAACTGGAGATCATGAGTGAGTTGGTAAGTGAGATGCTGGGTGGGTCCATGTGAATGAGTGGACATTGAACTACATACAGAGAAGGGGAGAGTTAGCAATAGTAGCCTGACATTATGCATCAATAGAGAAGTAATGCCCAATGTGTAAAATTGGGCGGTTGTCTATCCTATGCCAGGGCGATGGACTAAATTACTCTGTCAAGCTGGCAGAGGTCCCGACGACCAAATTTTGAAAAATCCTCAGGCCGGTGGACATTTCAAGCATTGACAGGAACCGCCTTCAAGGCGTTCCTGCCAATGTATTGTCACTTTGCTGTACGGTTCCATCAAACATGATAGAACGGTAAAGCAAGTTAACAATTTTTTTAGATTTTCAAAAGCAAGATCCAAAAGCAGGATTTGTTAATGAAAAAAACAAAAAACAATGCTTACCTCGCCATGGGAGTTTGACAGGCAGTGAAAACTGACGTGTATGTCCGCCCATATGAATTCGGTGGGCGGATATACAGGTTAACCTCCAACGGTCCTCTCTCCATCGGGCCATCGGAGGGTGTACCCACAGCAGAGACACAGTAGTCTCCGCTGTCATTACACCAACTTTCCGCCCTCATTTAAATGGGACGAGCGGACTGTTATGCTGCGGTAAGGGTACTCCGCCTCCATTACAACAGAGTACCCTTTCCGCCAACATATCAGTCGGCAGCACAATCTATAATATTGCTGTATATAATATTACAAAGCTAACCTAACCTGCAGGTTTTTTGTTCCGGAACCAAATCTTATTTTATGTAAGAACCCCTTTCAGAGGGCTACAGCATGTAAGAGCTGCTGGGCTCAATTGTGGGGGCTGATGTTGAGTGCGTCGACCTTCAGTGAGCTCTGAGCAAGTAGCCCAAGTGCTACCCCTTCAGCACTTGAGTCTAAGTGGTAGCCCGGATCGAGTAGTCTAAGGCTCCCCATGGGGAAGATGGGAGGGCTTGGGTCTGGAGAATAGGAGCAGATTACATGGGCACAAGACTCAAAATACATCCAGCAACCCCATTAAATCAATGTCCAGACAGATACTTGATTTTATGATAAACCTAGTATTCATATACAAACACAATGTGAAATATGGCACACACAAACAATACACATGCTTTGTAGGGCCTGCACTCTAGTGTTGTTCAGATAAGGTCCTGAGTCCAACGTCCCCGTCTACTGACAATGGTTATTCACATTTAGGCAACATTCAGGTTAGGCCTCACTAGTAGGTACGAGTCCTAGAAGTTCTACGATGACTTCTTAGAAGTCAAAGTGTCCCAGTGCCCTTAGTGCTATGAGTCAGGGCAAGTTCCCCAGCCCATTGATCAGACTTACCGACTAATGCTGGTGTGTCGGCGATGAGCGATAGTCTTATCACTGCAGGCAAAACAGCTGGGGGTCCAAGCCCCTCCTATCGACATACGGGCAATGGACTAATTTTCTTAGAGGTTCCCTTTGGCATACCAGATTACTGACTTTGGGTGGCACAGGGCCTATGGTCCGCTCGGTGTGGCAGCCATTACCTGGATTGTAAATCTCACACTTTGCTTAGGTGTTCACTCGGCAGAATCCCCGTTGGACCTTGCTCCCTCAGGCCCAGTCCTCCTGCTCACAGCATCCTCTGGTCTCCGCAAGAGGACAAAAACTGGTGCATCTATTTCCAGGCAAAGATGTGATTTAGTGTCTCTGTCTTTGAAAGTTGTGTTGTGGGTGTTGCCTCCTTGGAAGTGCCCTTTCCTCTGTCCTGTCCTTTATCCAGGAAGCAGTCTGTCACAGCAGGATTGACTCCAATTTTGATAGCTCCACAACACAGGCCATGAGAGTGACTAGAGGATCACACCTGGATGTCAGCCTCACTGATATATGCCTAACAAAATGCTAACAAGCATTGGAAATGCAATAGGTCTCGCAGCATTAGAGTTAGTGCTTTTAGAATTGTTTATGGGTTTTTTTTGTAAATCTTTAGCATTTTTGTTTCCTGTAGCCAATGCTAAAGAATTACAAATAAAAAAAGCCATAAACAATTCTAAAAGCTCTAACTCAAATGCTCCGAGACCTATTGCACTGTGTGAGGGTGAGGGGTTGAGGGTGAGTGAGGGAGAGGGTGGGTGAGGGTGAGTGAGGGTGAGTGAGGGTGAGTGAGGGGTTGAGGGTGAGTGAGGGGTTGAGGGTGAGTGAGGGGTTGAGGGTGAGTGAGGGGTTGAGGGTGAGTGAGGGGTTGAGGGTGAGTGAGAGTGAGGGTGAGTGAGGGTGAGGGTGAGTGAGGGTGAGTGTGAGTTAGGGTGAGGGGTTGAGGGTGGGTGAGGGTGAGGGTGAGGGGTTGAGGGTGAGTGAGGATGAGTGAGGGTGAGTGAGGGGTTGAGGGTGAGTGAGGGTGAGTGAGGGTGAGTGAGGGTGAGTGAGGGTGAGTGAGGGTGAGTGAGAGTGAGTGAGAGTGAGGGTGAGTGAGGGTGAGTGAGGGGTTGAGGGTGAGGGGTTGAGGGTGAGGGGTTGAGGGTGAGGGGTTGAGGGTGAGGGGGTGAGGGGTTGAGGGTGAGGGGTTGAGGGTGAGTGAGTGAGGGTGAGGGGTTGAGGGTGAGTGAGTGAGGGTGAGGGGTTGAGGGTGAGTGAGGGTGAGGGGTTGAGGGTGAGGGGTTGAGGGTGAGGGGTTGAGGGTGAGGGGGTGAGGGTGAGGGGTTGAGGGTGAGGGGGTGAGGGGTTGAGGGGGTGAGGGTGAGGGGTTGAGGGTGAGTGAGTGAGGGTGAGTGAGGGTGAGGGTGGTGGCCCGATGGGAGAGAGCAGCCAGGATGGGAGAGAGTGTGAGAGAAATGGCAGGATGAGAGAGAGATGGCAGGATGGGAGAGAGAGATGTCAGGAAGGGAGAGAGATGGCAGGATGGGAGAGAGAGATGGCCGGATGGGAGAGAGTGTGAGAGAAATGTCAGGATGTGAGAGAGATGTCAGGATGTGAGAGAGATGGCAGGATAGGAGGATAGGCGAGAGGGCGTCAGGCAGACAGAGAGAGAGAGTGGGAGGAGCAGTGACTCTGTTACAGACAGATCGAGGGAAGTAGGGAGAGAGGTGAGGGGAGGGAGAAACGGCGGCCGCGATTACTGACACTTCAGGAGAGAGGGCGCGTGAGGAGAGCTGAGAGTGACAATGTCAACAAAGGACGGGAGGGCATGAAGAAAGGAGACCCCCTTGCAGAGGTGACGGGCAGAGAAGAAGAGACAGCGACTGGTGAAGGGTCATAGACAGAGGGCAATGGGAGAGAAAGGCGACATTGGCAGGGAGAGAGAGCAGTGATGGAAACACAGTTCATTAGACAGGAAGCGTAAAGGGTGTGAGGCTGGAGGGGGTACCAGGTGCGGCCCCCGCTCGGGGAAACGAGGTGGAAACAGAGAGAAGCGCTCCACAGCCAGAGGCAAAAGACGGGGTCCGGGCACAGGCGAGGAACGAGGGCACATTGGGTACAGGCAGCATTCATAACAGGGCGCGCTGGTGAGCGCCAAGCCTTCCTGCCCCCCAGGCCTGGAGAACAGACAGCAAGGCCCAGCTGCAGCCGCCCTGGCCTCCCGCCAGCCCCAGGAGATCAGCCGCCTGCAGGAGGAGTGATTCACCGCGGCGGCACAACGGAGCCTGTGTGCAGCGGCAGCGGCGGGCCGAGGGCCTGCTTGTTTTGGAACAGACGTATTGCATTGAAAAAATAAAGTTTACGAGGGCTTGAACCGGAGCTCAGCGACCGCTGCTCTATTTTAAGAAGCGTCTCGCGCTGTCACATAGACGCAGGCAGCGCGAGGCGCGTCTTTGCTCGCTGAAATGGTTTGCGAGATGTTTGTCACGAGCAAATGTAGCGCCTTGAAATAATAACGGGACACTGCGCAGAAATATTGTGTAAATCAGTGTGCATAAAAAAGGTGGCGTTCTGAATTGAAAATGTACATACTGGCTGGTTTGTCACTCCTTGATTCTGGTGGTGAAAACCCTAACAAGACGAAGAGAGCGAGAGTGAGCTGGCCCTGGAAACGCCTCCCCTCCCTGCTGTTTGTTTCAACAGAAAGAGGAGAGGAAGCAGCGCTGCTTGCCAGCACAGCCGCCCATAGGCAACAAGACGGAGGGAAGAGAGGGGAGGGGGGAGGAGAAATGCGACACGGCGGGAAGGGGAGGGGGCGGAGCGGGTAAAATAAACAAGACGGAGGGAAGAGAGGGGAGGGGGGAGGAGAAATGCGAGGGGGCGGAGCGGGTAAAATAAACAAGACGGAGGGAAGAGAGGGGAGGGGGGAGGAGAAATGCGACACGGCGGGAAGGGGAGGGGGCGGAGCGGGTAAACAAAGACGGACGTGCACGCGCTTTTAAGCTCAATGCGCATGCGCATTGAGCTTAAAAGTCACGGGCACTGCAAGGAATCGCCACGATTCCTTGCAGTGTGGATAAAGAGTGGATAAGTCCCAATACTCTCGCCTTGCTCGATGCGCATGCGCATCGACAGGCGAGACCTAAAAAGGCCCCAGCCTTGCTCTTTGTGATTCTCTATCTGTGCAGTGTTTCCCTTATCAGAGGTGTCCAGGCCCCACTGATCAGATACCTTTTCAGAATCAAAGAGCCGCTTTGAAGTGCACAGAAGAGTCTGGCCTTTCCTTCATCCAATATATGTCCCATCCAGCTCTTGGGAATGTAGCAATCCACAAAACTGTCTCGGTGCTTCTCCACATGCCCTTCCAAGGCACCTGGGTTTCCCAGATGGAAACCACAGACCTCAATGTATTGAACACTCATAGGCACACATACATCTCAGCATGCACAGGCAAACTCACGCGTGCTGCACAGCAATACATGCTATCATGATATATGCACAGGGCGAGTTAAGCACACAGCAGTGCATTAATTACTTGAGCGCTGGGAATGCTCCTGGGTAACAATGCATGTCCTTGTTTTATGATGTCTGCTGCAGTAAAGAAGGCGAATAACTATGTGCTAATTAGCCCAGACCAAATTGCAAGGTGAAGTCCCATCTGTAGAGTTGCACAAGATCCCAAATGTATTTTCATCTTTTTGAGTATCATCGGTGAGATGCAAACTCTTCCTCTATGTCATCATAAGTTAGTGGCCTATGTATAGCATGCAAGTAAACAAAGTTGTGCATCTTCTTGTTCCTTAAAATGTTACTTTGTGTGGCTAGTGCATGAGTTAAAAGTGTGAGACAATATAGAGTCTACTCTTAGTTCCTCAATTTACACTCTGTAGGCTCTTGTCCAAATTACAATGGTTCATTGTTTTATTGACTAGGATCTGCGAAATGACGTTGCCAATTTTTGTACTGTGCTGTGATGAAATAACCGCGCAGCCCAAAGAGTTTGGTTAAAAGGATGTACCTAAGTCTTGAATCATGAAAATGAATGAAACAGAATTCCTGCTGCAAATCATTGTGAGAAGATGCAAGTGCAGAAATAAAGGCCTGTTTGAGACAGCATGCCAATCATATCCAGCTGATTGTTCTTTTTGTCCAGCAAACATCCATCTTTGCCGGCAATCTAAATACTTACCTTTCAGCTGTGCAAAATCAGATGACTCTTAATTTTCTTCAGCTGAATGCCAAAAAATCTGAGTTTTTGCTTGTTGACAACAACACAGAGAGATTTCAGGGCTCCGTCTGACCCAGTTTACTACTGGTCTCCCATTGATCTTTGGAACCTCAAATCGAAGCTGTTTTTTCTCTCTTAAAATACTAAGAAAAACATTGCCTTTTTTTCAGTCTCACATGAAGATTGTTTTCGATTGGGGTTTTTTCCAGAGTAGATAACTGTAATAGTCTTTATCTTGAGATTCCTGATTCTTACCTACACCGACTACAAGTGATTCAAAATTGTGCAGCCCAAGTAGCTTGTGGGTTATGAGGTTTGATCATGTCTCTCAGACTTGAATCTATCCACAGAGGATCTCGGTGAGACAGAGGGTGGTCTTTAAAGTGCTATGTGTCATGCACCCATTTTTTAATGGCATTGAAAAATCCCCACCAGCACTTCAGATCAAGCTGTATAATCGAGTAGGGACTCTTCAATCCATTGCACAGCTAATATGTTTCATCCCGCATGTTAAGCAAGCCAGATCAGCTGGTCAGTCCCTTTCCATGCTTACTTTACAACTTTGGGATGATCTTTCTAGGGAATTCAATCCATTATGTGCCACATATGTTTAGTAAGGCTTTTAGATGTTGCAGCTCTGTTAATTGCACATTTGCTGGTTTGCTTTAATGCCTCTAAGTCATGTTTTGTTCGCCCCAATTGGTGAATGCTTCACCTAATAACTCTATTCAATTCACATCCATTTTGCATTTGCTTTGACAAAGAGGACATTAATGGCAGTATGCAGGAACGATGTCTGTTCCACATATTTCTCCAGTCGTCATTTGCAAAATAGAAGCTGTGCTTCATGTATAGATTCCACTGTTTAAATAGTTACCCACTAATCAGAACAGTCTGTTAATGCTTAGCAGTTACATAGGCAACCACAAACCAATACATCTTCCCTTGGCCAATATATCTGTGTAATAATCATTTCATTTAGAATTTGTGGTCTTTTCAGCATTCCTCTGCCTTTCATCGGAACCTCTTTTTAATTGCATTTCTCCCTTACTGTCGCCCAAACAGTTAACTTACCTGATAAGACCTGGGCTAGAATTCTTTCCTGCTCACTAGTGTTATTCTTTTCCTTATTCGTGATTTTGCTCCTCCTTCACCACCCCCTTCCCTCCCTAAAACATTGACATTCCTGATGTGTTCCTGTATAGCACATTATTAATACTACATCTTCATTGTACTGATGGGTACCTGAAACTAAGAAGACTAGTAATATAGCTGTGGTAAAAAGAGAGAAGGGACTTTGTTAGTCATCTATTTTGTCTTAATTTCAAATTAATAAATTCAGAATTTTTTTGTGCAAACCCTTTTAATGGGTTTTTTACATTACAAGATCATCACATGTTGTTATACATCATAATTACATGCATAGTGCTAAGAGATATGAGTACAAGCCAACAAGGATGTAAGCTACAAATAATTTAGGGTCGGGGAATATTGAAGTGTGACTCGTTTCGCCCCAGATGAGGTTCTCCTTCCTATAATATGTCCGGTTTGTGCAACTGCTGGTGTAATCAACTAGTTACTAACTTGGGAATGAACCAGGGATGAGTGGTTGGGGATGGGGATGTGAGTGGGCAGACAAGTGTTTGGTACTGGTGGCTATGCTGTGGGACTTACAAGGTCGGTCCTGGTGTTGGACGGGATCTGTCCCTGTGGGGCCTGACGGGGGCACACGTGTCTTTGTTGTCTCTGGGGGCCTCTGCGTTGTTGAGGGTTCTCTGGCGGCCTCGGCAGGAGGACCCTGGTTGAGCTCTCCCAATAGGAGCTGGTAACGCCAGGTGTAGTTGGGTTTCTGCCATTTGCTGTCGGAAGTGCTGAAGAAGTGCGGCCTATTCTGTGGAAATGCTGTGCCGGCACCCCTCCCCCCATATCTTTTCGTGCATGATTGCGACGTTGTGAGAAGTTGGCCTGGTATATGCTGTCCACTAATTAAAGTGGGCACCTCGTATCAGTCCAAACAACCCTTATTGATGATTAGGTTAAAGACAACCTTTATAGAAAGCTATCCTAGTGGTAGCTGTGGAGAGCAGCCTTCAGGCTAAGTCTCGAAGGAATGAAAATCAGCTTGTTTTACCAGATCAGAACCTCCTGATTAACCACATGAAAGGAGAACCACACAAGAGATATATAAAATATATGTATTTATTACTAAACACTCTCTACTAACCTCTATACTAGATTAGAGCACCAGGCACAAAATACTTAATCAATAGAACGACAGTAAATAGCACAATACACAGCAGGGAGACCAAACCATATACTAAGAAAGTGGTATAACAACAACGACTTGACTAGACACAGCGCCTAGAGCACATAGAATCACAGGGACCCCAAGGAACCACCCAAAGTAGTGACTCTGGGGACCCACGGAGGACGGTTGTAGTGTAAGAACACAGAAGCGAGCTCTGTACAGCTCTATGGGAAAGTCGCAGTTGGAAAATTACAGTTTAAGAACTCTTCGGAGAGGACTTCAAGCAAACCCTTTGGAACATAGAAGGTTCTAAGGCCAGCACCCTTTTGAGTACCGAAGTACCTGTGTTACCTATCCCAGGGGATCTGGGTTCATAGGGGTCAAGTGGTGTCGGAAACCGTTGTCGTTTTCAATGGCGCGACTCAAAGAAGTGCTGCTGCCGGGAAGATGAAATGCGTCCCACGGTAACCAAGCCTGGAAACATGGTGAGAAGAATCTCAAAGCAGAGGGTACAGAGTCTGGGTCACTTCAGGGTGACTAGGGGCTCGGTAGACGAATGCCCGCTGATGTCGGGTGCTTCAGGTGAGAAGACTGGATGCTTGACTCTGCAGCCACAGATACCAGGAGATGTCGATGATGACCTAAAGTCCGGAGGTGAGCTATCCCATAAAGGATGTCGAGTGCTGAGGGGTCAGTGTCCGGATTTAACACCAACAAGCCTTGGAAAATGGAACCCATGTGGGCAGAGGAAACCAGTCACGGTGAGGACCAGCAAGGTCCTAGAGACTCTCGAAGCTATGGGGAGTCAGGGCACATCTGGAGCAACCAGGGAAGCCCAAGAGAAATCAAAGTTATCTTCAAAGGGACCCACAGGCCAACAGACCAGGGATCGCGAAGGGACCTCACGCTGAATCACAAAGTACAGGCCCACGGAGCACTCATGGAGTGGAAGTCAGAAATCTTCAGTGGAAATTCTTTTCGGGGTCAGGACTACACATAGCCCATAGTACAGCCTCAGGGATTGCCACAAAGCATATGCTGCTTCAAAAGTACACTGTGCACAGGTGTTCAGGTTGCACGGTCCCCACAAGGGATACGGGTCTCAGAATTGCTGAGAGAGCAGATCAACCTCAGAGACGCTCAGGAATCTACCTCCTGTGTTGCAGAAATCTTCGGAGTCCTCAGGAGCTTGAGAGACGCAAACTGGTCAGATGCGTTAAGGTGCCTGCTTCATCAGGGGAGTAACTCCTTTACTCCAAGGGATATTCTTCAGTCATCCAGCGTAGTGTAGATCATAGAAGTACTTGGTTTCTGCTTGCAGAGTTTAGTCCAGGTAAAATCTAAAGTCCTGTAGTCAGGGTTCCTACTTTATACCCAAGGAAGGGGTTAGACAACTCTGGGGCCCCACATATGGGAGGGTCAGGACAGAGGGGTGGTTACACTCATGTCCTTTGTCCAGTTTCACGCCAGAGCAGGAGCAAATGGCTCCTGCAACCGGTTTGAGCTGGACTATGCACAGGGACACGAAATGTGCCCCCAGTGCAGACTGTCAGGCACTCTCAGAGTGCACCCACCAAGCCCCAATACACTAAATCCTGTCTGGGAGGTGGTCACACCTCCCTGTGACAGGAAACCTAATGTCTAGCATTCCCCTGCTCGAGCTCATCTCAGCAGCAGGAGGGCAGACGCGTGTCTGTGGCTGGCAGCATCAATTTTGTGATGCTCAGGTCGAGAAAGCTGGCACCGGGTAGACCGGTGCCCCACAGTAGTTGTTCTGCAAGAGAGGAATCATACCTCCCACACCAGTTACTGGTGTGGAGCAGTTACTGGTGTGGAGGTATGATTCCAAGGTGTTTGACACCAAACACAACATGTTTCTAAGCAGCCGTTTTAAAGTTAGCATTTACCGCAAGGTTATAATGCACTTAAGTATATATGGTTTGGCTGCATCACAGACAACCCTGGGGAATAGATTCTGAAGGCTGCAGAAGTGCTCTGCTCATGCAGGGGCACCCTCTCACACAAAACCCAGCACCCTGCCTTCAGGATTGATAAGGCCTGCCATACGGGTGACTGATAGGTTTATATGTGCAGTGATTTAGAATAGATGTAGGTAACCTATTTCTTAGTAAGGGGTGCATGCACCACCTTACACAGGCTGCAGTAGCAGACCTGTGGTGTCAGTTTGAATGGTTTCTCTGGGGTGGCAAAATACATGCTGCAACCCCTGGGAGACCTCTGGGGTACCTAAGCCCTGCGTACATAGTGTACCATATACTAGGGGCTGATAAGGGTACCCCAGTACACAACAGTGGAGAAGTGTGGCTCACTGGTTAGAGGCGGCAGACCCTGAAGCAGAGGTCAGACCCGGGACTAGGGTTCAATTTCCGACGCGGCAGGGTCTTGAGCCCAAATATCCACGGACTCGATAATTCTTGTTTCGGTGCCTACTCGAGTCACAGGTTCACACTCTGCAGCTCTGGACATGAGCTTGCTTAATCTCCACTACGGCCCCCCGCGGCGGGAGGCCTGGCTTTCACCTTGGGGATGCCCAGTACGGGTATCTCACAGGAAAAAACCAGGACGGGTTCCCAAGGCAAGCGCCGAGATGCCTACGGGTAATCGAGCGCTATATAAGAACGCTTAATAATAATAATAATATAAATAGTATCCAACTGGTAGGGTACCTAAAGTACATGCAATCAATTTAGAGGAGAAGCAGCTTGACTAGGGTCCTAGATAGCAGATTCCCAGTCAGTCTAAGTCGAAAACAGTGAGACATCAGCAAAAAGTGGGGTTAACTATAAGAAGCAGATCCTACTCTCCTACACACCTCCTCTGCTGTGCCCCATTTACTGACAGCTCCTATCCAGGCTCCCACTGGGGGCCCTGCTTGAGCCCGCCAGTGTATAGTGATCCCTTGCTTTGCTAGTAGGATAGCCAGTGATGCAAATCACATCTGGACCTTGCATTGTTTCCGGCGTCAAAACACCCATAGCACGTAGGCCTCCCATGTGTTGATGTCAGTATTTGTTTCTTTTTTGTTAATGTCATTTACATTTCTTTCATGGTAAGACTTTTTGTATATACTGGAGTATTTCCATTACCTTTGACCCTGACTCAGGATTTGATACTCAGTCCCTGGTCTTTGTTTTATGAAATCATCAAAAACACCTTTTGTCAACTTCAATTTTGTTTAAATTCAGTTTTCATCTCATACTTGATAGTTTTTTTTATTAGGTTCACATAATTTTCTCCATGGCACAGAATGGTGTATGCATTTAAAATGTTATCTTATCCCTATTCTCTTCTGTTCTAGGATCTTGGAAGACTGGAGATTCCAGCCGAGCTTGCTGTACTTCTCCGAACGGCTGAAGGTAAGAACAGCTGCCAAAGAAACTCACTCCCATTCTCCACCCTATAAAGTGACTTGCTCGATATACCATAATGTAAACCTGACACCAAAGTGTGAACAGTGTTAATCCTGCTCATGATTACAGGCTGGAGTTACTCATGACTGCTGGGTATTAGAGCTTTGCCACTGATACTGTGTGACCTGAAGAGAATGACATACTTTTCTGTACCATGGTTCTAGAATGGGAAGGGTGTATTTGTGTGTACTTGTATCTGTATTTATGTGTGTATGCAACCTCCAATGATTTAAGTACCTCTCTGCAATTTGAACTGACTCCATCGATGCCTTTAAAGCTGAGCGTGAACTGGGGCACTTAATGTACTTGTGCCACTAATAACACAAGTCCTATCACATACTGCATGCCACATCCCCCTGTGTCAAGCATACACATCATTTACCCTTTAATTAAGCTGAACTCTCACCACATATTGTGTGGCCGGTCTAGATGAGGTAGTCCTCAAACGGTTCTCCTCTTTCCTTCACAACCACTTCTAGAGAATCAAAATCAAAACCTTTGAGTCCACCTCCATCCCGTCAACAGGGGAGTACCCCAAGGATCAGTGCTCTCCCCTCAACTCTTCAACATTTACATGGAACCCATCACCTCCCTACTCAGAAAAGCTAACATCCCTTTCCACCTTTATGCTGATGATACTCAAATTTACTTGGAAATCTCCTCGGCCAAAGACATTCAAAGACTCAATGAAACACTAATAGAAGTGCAACTTTGGCAGACAAGTAACCACTTAAAACTGAACCCGGACAAAACCGAACTACTCCTCATTTCGAACAAAGAAGAGAACCCACTAATGGTAGAGTGGCTAAAAGCTATTGATGCGTTCAATGGGAACCTCACCCTGGCTGATTCTGTTAAATCTTTAGGCATCACCCTGGACTCAAAACTCGACATGACTAAACACATTAAGATCTCGGCGAAGAGCGCCTTCCTCAACCTGAGGCTACTGAACAAAATTAAACCTTTTATCCCGCCCAAAGATCTTAAACAAGCCACCCAGTCATTGGTGCAGTCAAGACTGGACTATGGAAACGCAGTCCTCTCTGGAATAGTGAAAACACATCTTGCTCCTCTGAAAACAACTCTCAACGCGGCTGCCAGAATGGTCACAGGAATAAAGAAATTTGATCACATCTCTCCTGCACTCAAAGATCTCAAGTGGCTACCAATAGAATTGCGGGCGAACTTCAGAACAGCCTGCCTCACCCACAAAGCCCTTCACACAGGCAAACCTGAATATATGGCGGCCAAACTTTAAAAAGCTGGCCAGAACAGAACTCTCAGAAGCTCTAACACCCTACTTCTCATCCCGCTAAAATCACGAAAACAAAAAACCACGGCTAGGTCCTTCGCTGGTAACACGCCCAAAATCTGGAACTCGATTCCCCATCACATCAGAATTATTTCTTCTTTCGCTAAATTAAAAAATCAGCTCAAAACCCTCTTCCTCGATCGAGCCCTAGCGAACAGCTAGAAGCAGCTGGAGCCTTGAGATTGACACCTCACCTCTCTTGGATGCGGTGTTAACAAGTCCTTGAAATGGAACTCTTCGTCATTGTCATTACGATTGTCCTGCGCTATTGTATTATGTTCTGCTCTCTTTTCATCTGCTCTGTAATTGATGTGATCACAGCGAAGACTCCAAGGAGACAGTCGTTCTTGAAGAAACGCTCGAGCAATCGCCAAGGCATCCCAGATCCGTAGAATTTCCCACTGGCTGGTGTTGTAGAATCGATCACATAAGAATATGAACCAGTGATCCAACAACATCCTGTGTGACCTGTCGGCTGACAAGCACCGGAAGCAGTATAAGAACTGAGGAAACGTATACCCAATACCAAGGCTGTCCAACCTATTCTCAGTCCTGATGAAGACCCGCCCCAGATGCACATAGTCAGTGCATCACCACTAGGGTCGAAACGTCGACGTACTCTGCTATAGATCTAACTGTACAAAGTCTGATAGGAACAAAAGAAACCATTTTGCCAAAAGACTATTGTGATTACAGTTGATAAGCTTGAAAAATTGCATTTTTATTTATCTATGTTGTGTAACCTGTAATTGTCCATCACAAATCACGATCTACACCACTTGTTGTATTTCATTGTATATGTCTTCTTGTATTTTGGACAGCATAGCTAATGCTTTATCTAGTCAAAATTACAGAGAAAGTTGAATACTAAAGGTTTACTTTCTCACCGTTTGGGTCAGTGTTTATTCATTTATTTGTCTTACTACATATGTACCCCTCCTGGGGGTAAACACACATTACAACGCATTTTTTACAACGCACTACCATTACAACGGAACTTTTACAACGCAAATACTATTACCACGCATTTATTTACAACGCATGTTTTTACAACGCAGGTACTTTTACAACGCATACCATTACAACGTAAGTATAGGTAAGTATATAATTATATTTAAAATGTTATATGTTAGGTTTTTTTTAAAGGGGTATTTTTAGGGTTCAGAGTCAGTTTTGGGTTTTTGGGTAAAGGGGTATTTTTAGGGTTTAGGGTCAGTTTTGGGTTTTTGGGTAAAGGGGTATTTTTAAGGTTCAGGGTCAGTTTTGGGTTTTTGGATAAAAGGGTATTTTTAGGGTTCAGGGTGAGTTTTGGGTTTTTGGGTAAAGGGGTATTTTTAGGGTTCAGGGTCAGTTTTGGGTTTTTGGGTAAAGGGTTTTTTTTAGGGTTCATGGTCAGTTTTCAGTTTTTGGGTAAAGGGGTATTTTTTGGGTTTAGGGTCAGTTTTCAGTTTTTGGGTAAAGGGGTATTTTTAGGGTTCAGGGTCAGTTTTCAGTTTTTGGGTAAAGGGGTATTTTTAGGGTTTAGGGTCAGTTTTCAGTTTTTGGGTAAAGGGGTATTTTTAGGGTTCAGGGTCAGTTTTGGGTTTTTGGGTAAAGGGGTATTTTTAGGGTTTAGGGTCAGTTTTCAGTTTTTGGGTAAAGGGGTATTTTTAGGGTTCAGGGTCAGTTTTCAGTTTTTGGGTAAAGGGGTATTTTTTGGGTTTAGGGTCAGTTTTCAGTTTTTGGGTAAAGGGGTATTTTTAGGGTTCAGGGTCAGTTTTCAGTTTTTGGGTAAAGGGGTATTTTTAGGGTATAGGGTCAGTTTTCAGTTTTTGGGTAAAGGGGTATTTTTAGGGTTCAGGGTCAGTTTTGGGAATTTTAGATAAAGGGGTACAAGAAAAAAATAAAATAAAAATAAATATACATTAAATTAATTAAATAAAATTAAATTAAATTAAATTAAATACAATTACATTAAATAAAAATAATTTTAAATAATATACAATTAAAAAAATTATATATACTTACCAATACTTACGTTGTAATGGTATGCGTTGTAAAGGTACCTGCGTTGTAAAAAAATGCGTTGTAAATACATGCGTGGTAATAGTATTTGCGTTGTAAAAGTCCCGTTGTAACGGTATGCGTTGTAAAAATATGCGTTTTAACGTCATATATCCCTCCTGGGGGTAAACACACATTACAACGCATTTTTTTGAAGTATTAAGTACCATGTTAAATTGAAGTACTCCTCCCGACAGAACCATTATTGTTTGTTTAATTACCCGCCCAGGTTCTGAGGGTTATAGGGTTACCCCATTACACTCAATGGGCTGTAATTGATGTGAAGCGCTCCAACCCCCCCCAGTCAGGCTAGCGCTATATAACACTTCTTAAATAAATAAATATTGTGAGGGCAATTGCAAGATATACCCCTATGGAAAGTGGAATGTTGAAGTAAACTGTCACACATTTGGTTCAAGTCAATAAAGTATTTAATGCAAAAAATAGCTGGCCGTGGGTCACAAAGCACACAGGGGGATCCACCTACACCTGTAATGGAAATAAGCTCCCTTAGAGAAGGCAGGATGTAGATATGTTCTCTATTGCAAAGAGTTCTAGTATGAACCACCTGACTAAATTCTCACCAAAGCCACTTGCACAGCTGAGCTCATGAAAGAACTGTTTGATGGCTGCTGTTATAATTCTTATATTGCATTATAGTGGCTGTACCATCCAGCATGGTGAGCCTTTAGAGTGTTGTTTTGCAAAGGGTTGCCTTAGTGACCAGAGTTCTGTGAGGTCACTGGATTGTAGGTGATAGGAGTAGTTATTGGAAAACAGGTGAAGGAGCTCCATGTATGCTGCTGGTATTGGCTAGAAAATTTGAAGTACTTACTTAGTTACTGAATCTGGTCATCACTTCAATTTGGTGATGAGGACGAGACACAAATCCACACTTGCAAAGTACAATGGATTAGTAAAAAATGTTCAATGTAAATCAGCACACAGCCGCTAGGCTGAAAAAGAGGTTTCTTCTTCTCAGTCTCTTAAGGTTGCCCATTTTCATCCATGGAACCACGGGTTGGCGAGAGAGGAAGCAGTGACTGCACGACAGAATATGAGAGTTTCATTTCATCTCTCGACCCGGAGGCTCATGGAGCACTGACTCCGTTTGTTTCTAGATTATACTCAGAAATACTGATAAAGCTTTAGAAAAACCCATACTTGTACCAATTAGTTATTGTATTTTTTAACATCACTTGTATATATTTCTCTTCACATATTTATAGCAACAAAATGAGTGACTGAGGGATCATACTCTGTCCTGACAAAGAAGCATCTCAAGCTTCGAAACATGTTGACACTTAAAGGAGAATACGCACATTACTAGTGTGATCTCTCCGACTCACATTTTTTAACAATACCAGCCTATGACCAATTAAAAAATGTTTAATCCATAAGGCCAGGTATTTTTTAACATCACCTTTTCATCCACCCCTGACCCTTTTTCACTCACAACAGATACACCTCACATAGCACTTACAATAATATAGTGCTCCAGCGTAGTCACCAGTTGCAACCCGTCCCGCAGCGGGGCGGGAAGACCCCGATGATGAAGCATGACACCAAGGGTCCTTTTGGTGTGTGAGGGGTATTTTAACAAACATTGCGTATGCCTTACATTTCTAGACATACAATAAACCTCTTTGAGGTGGATCCTTTTGTTTCATAAACTTTGTTTGGAGGATGCATCCACCTTAGTAAACTCAGGAGCACTACCTCTGCACTCCCTAATCTTTGATTTGCCCATTTTCATGAACACACCCCATCCAAATCTGTGAAATGTTTATTTTCTTTCGTACGAGGTAGAAGGTGGTGTGACAGAGTTTTGATGGCTAGCACAGTGTAATTAGAGTAACTTTTTATTTTTGTAGTTTTATATAGCACAAACTTGACCCGAAAGTATCAGAGTCCTTTACATGAGCACCAGTTGTGTTACAGACTGACACATTTGTTTTGTTCGGCACACGAACATTAAGTGATTTGCCCAGAATCACAGGATGTTGAGTGTCCATGCCAACAGTCAAACCTAGTTCCCCAGCTTCAAGGTTGACCGATGTAGCTGTTAGGCCTGTCTTTGGATTAGCTCACATATGTTTGGGTAACACAAACATAGTAAGTCTAATTTTGGACAGGTACTCCACTTCCTTTAAGCACACCAGAAGGAAAAGTTGTTCTTGGGATATCAATTTGGGTGAATATTGAAAAGGGATTTGGATCTTTATAATTAGATATAGTCCCATCACATTCACTGCATCCAATGAAAATGCAGGATGCAAAATCTTCTGTAAGGGCAATGAAACAATAAGGTCCTCAAAATAATTATGAGTAATATAGTTTACACGTTCAGGAGTGAAGTCTCCGTGCGAGTTTAAGTAAGAGTATTTTTCTTACCAATTCAAAAACAATTGGGATCATTGGTACTCTTCAGGTTATGTCAGTGGGCACATGGGAACTCAGCTAGCCTAAAGAAATAAATGGCCAGGTATTGTTTACTCTGATCAAGAAACTGAATTAAAGTCTTATCTTATTAGACTGAACACATGTTGACTTCATCACACCC
This sequence comes from Lissotriton helveticus, assembly GCF_964261635.1. Lineage (NCBI taxonomy): Eukaryota > Metazoa > Chordata > Amphibia > Caudata > Salamandridae > Lissotriton > Lissotriton helveticus. The sequence goes on from NC_136068.1 coordinate 1,289,452,633, forward strand.
ACTGTCCCTGATACAGCCACCTGTGAACTAACCAAACAAGCTTGCTTTGAGGGGCAGCCAGACGATCAATGGACTAGGTAGCTGGGAGGCTTCCTACTATCAGGATCACAGACCAAAGCCACAGCATGTGCATCTTCATTGTCTTTTTTTGTGGTGCATCTGTGAGGGCATGCTCTGTCAGCAGTGTCTCTCAGCCCTGTAGTCTATTTGTAATGTGATGTGTGGATCCGGGTGGACAGTCCTTAGCACTTGACAGCGGTGTTGGTGATCAGTAGGACTTGGTACTGATCTGGCCACCTGGGTAAGGCAATTACATTCACTGCTGGTCCTTTAAATAAATCCAGTCACCTCACAGCAGATTCCTATAGACTTTGATTGGGTCAGTGGACAGTGCCCTCTGTACTTTAGAACAGGAGCTATTGAATTGGTGAATCAGTTCATTGCAATATTCTAAAGGCACATCTTCAGGCCAGTGCAAATCAAGACCTGGAAAGAGTGGATGGGTGAATCATAGATCAATTATTCAGTCATAGATTCAAAGGCCAATGATAATTTCATGTAGTACTAGTTTAGTCTTTTGATTAATAATGGCTCTCGTCAACATTAGGGCTAATGGAAGTGCTTCAAACCATTTAAGCCTATTTTTGTCACATGGCTTAGATTTTGTATTTCCATTATATCTTTCTACCTTCCCTGAGGATGCAGGGTGATACAAGTGATGGAAATGTTGACTGATCCTTAACCCCTTCGACGCTCATGACGAGCCCAGCTCGTCATGGAGTTTCCATTGACTTCAATGGAAATTACATTCAAAGCCATAAAACACCTTAGCATCCAAGTGGTTAAACCCTTGCTTAGATCCTGATTTACTGATAACATAAATGGTTTCCTTTGTCACTTCTGAAATTAAGCTGAAATCTGGACCTGTGGCTAAAGTCTCAGATCGGTCTTTTGGCCACAGTGATAGCATCATCCTAAGCCCAGTGATTGGGCTCCTCCCATCAAAAGAAAAATTAGACCAAAACACAGTAACAAGAGCAACATATCAACATTTGAATTAAATATTCGCGTACATGTATTAAAGAAACATGAGGGGCAGATGGGCAGAGCATGTAGATTTACTCTTCTTGTCTGCATTGCAAGCTGCATGTACCACGATGCAAAGGAGCAAACATTTCTGGGATATGATGTAGTGTCCAACCACACCCTTTTACCTACCTAAACTGATTTTTATGACCTCCTCTACCATTTATCACACGTTCCTAATGTTCCTTTTTGTAAAAATTGCATTCCGGCCCATTGATTGCACTTCATCTGGCCCAAGCCAGAGAGTACAGCCTGAGCCGGAGAGTACGTCCCGGGTGTGGAGAGTGGCCAAAGCTGGAGATTCCAGCCCAACTGCGGACGTAAAGATACGACTTGTAAATGACCTTTGTGAATACCAAAAGTCGTAAAGTTAGACTTTTGACTCAAATTGCCTTTGTGAATATGGTCCATAGTATACTGCAGTGTATTTTCTATTTTTAAGTTATTTAAATATGCACAATAAAGTATACACGGTACTGTGGTAACACCTACAAATTACAGCGCTACTTAGAATTTTGTTTTTAAAATGTGCTGTTCTCCCTGCTGGAAAAATATATAGAAAATTATAAATACATTTCTCTACCTATTACCACTTTAATATAGTAGTAATAGGTAGTGAACAACAAGAACACCTACCACGTACCTATATAAAAGACCCTAACCCAGAATGCAGCGAAACTGTGCTAAAACTTCATGACAGTCTCTTACCTTTGGTTAACACAGCCATTAGCCAGTCACATACTTACTTATCATCCGCTGGTACTGCGTAATACCGCTAACTTACTGTAGTATACCGTGGCACAGTATATAACTTGGTAGCCACACTCCATTAACTATAACTCGCCACTCTTCCATGCACTATATACTCACAAAAGATTTGATTTGCGATGCCATAACTATTGTTGTAAATACTTTTATTTTACATGATATAAGTCATATAATATAAAAGAAGATAGATAAGTAGTGCATGAAGAAGGTGCAAGTTATAGTTAATCAAGCAGCTCCTGTGACCTGAGAGAGGAGGAAGCCATGCATCATACCTGAAGCACCGCTGGGGGATCACAAGCCCCTCAGCCCCTGCTAAGCGCAGGCCAAAGGCGGGCTGGGCCACCTCCCTAACGCTTAATATCCTGAACTGGTGCGGACAAGTTCCATGGCAAAGAAAAAAGATAAGTGTCAGGATACAGGAGGAGAAATAATAGACACTCTTGACTCCTTCCTTGTAAGAGCAGCAAATATATTAACTAAGGAAATCGAGCTCACAGAATGTCGGTTTTCTGTTGAGGAGATAAGAACTGGCTAGCTTACTATGGATGATCAGCCATTGACGGGAAGCAATGTTTATGCGGGGTTAGAGGGGTTGAAGGACCTGCTCCCTAACTCAATTGATAAGCACTTTGCCCCACCAGCCTCTACGTACATGACTTTAATGGATCTCCCGACAAAAAGAAGTAGGGGTGGGACTAGACAAAATAGTTCACCCAAAGCCAAGAAGTCGTCTAGACTTGAAATTTCGCTTCAGAGCTTACTATCTGTAAATATGGATGATCTCTTCCATAGAATGGAATCCTTTATCAAAATCATTTGTTGCAACATTTGAGGCGGGAAACAAAGTTAGCCATAGGGGCGGAACCATGGTACTTTAGCAAGGGAGTCATCTGCAGTCTCTCGTTAGTGCATCACATTCAGTTGATCAAACGGGGGAATTAGCTTATCCAAAACGAGACAGGGGTAATGCCCCCTTGACAGCAGTGCAGCCTGACTCCAGGATAGAAGCAATCCCCAATTTGGTCAGTCCCAGCATACAACAATTACTTTCCCTCCCCATGCCCTTAGAGAAAGCTAAAAAACCAAGAGTGAAGAGAGCAGCAAGAGGGGAAAATGGAAAGGGAGGTTCATGAGGGCACAGACTAGAGCTGCCTCCAGCAGCTTTTTCATATGCCCTGGTATTGGTAAACGTTCCTGAGCTTAGACAGTCTCAGGTTAAGACCACTGAAAAACGTTTGGTGAAGGCGTTACACTGGCTCTCTAAACTCACAAGAGGGGGTCCTTATTTACATAAGCACATTTTAATAGCAAGAAGAGTAACATGGGTGGGCCATGCTCCTAAAACTATAATGGGGTATTGCATCGTGGTGAACTTAGATAGTCCAGCCTTAGTCGGGAATGTGCTAAGCCACCTCCCACTTTCCCCATCCGTAAGTTCTCAGATAATTGCTTTGCCATTAAGCTACTGTTAAATACCGCATACCTCTCAGAGGGCAGAGATGGGGAAACTTAGGACCCTCAGCTATTCTAACCAGCAAAGTAACTCCCAAGTGAGAAGAGATGAGATTCCACTTAGAAATAAATATGCCCCACTGGAGAACCTAGAGGATTGTGATTGAGTGGCTAATAATGACAACAAGCATTTACAATGCAATGGTCTCTGCATTATTAAAGGTAGAGCTATTGGCATTGCTCATTAAATTTTTTTTTAAATTATAAATAAATAGCATTGTCATTTACATTGCCATTAGCTTACTCGTTAAATAAATGGTATTGTCATTTACAATGCCAATAGCTTAATCGATCGCATATGCATGACCTATTGCATTTACACCCACACAGAGCCACACACACACACAGCCACCCACACAGAGTCATTCACATAGAGCTACACTCACACACGCAGAGCCACCTACACAGAGCCACCCTCACACAGACAGAGCCACCCACACATAGAGCCACCTACAAAAAAAGCTATCCACACAGAGCCACACACACACACACAGAGCCCCCCCACACACACACAGAGCCCCACACACAGAGAGCCCCACACACAGAGAGCCCCACGCACAGAGAGCCCCACACACAGAGAGCCCCACGCACACAGAGCCCCACACACAGAGCCCCACACACAGAGCCACACACACACAGACAGAGCCACACACACACAGACAGAGCCACACACACACAGACAGAGCAACACACACACGGACAGAGCCAAACACACATGGACAGAGCCACACACACACGGACAGAGCCACACACACACGGACAGAGCCACACACACACGGACAGAGCCACACACACACAGACAGAGCCACACACACACAGACAGAGCCACACACACACAAACAGAGCCACACACAGACAGAGCCACACAGACAGAGCCACACACATTCCACTACAAGGCCATCACATTTACTGAACTGAGCCCTGAGGCTTTCACAGCCTGCAGAAATTGATTCATTACAATATGAGTGCAAGGATGGCTACCTGATAGCGTGCTCAGGGTAGCCGGTTGGGCACAACAGCCCCCTCTTTGTCATACTGTCCAAATGGCAGAGAGAGCAGTCATTGGAAGTAGTGTCTGTTCCTGTCTCACCAGAGCTCAGACCCATGTTTCTATTATGCATCAGGCCCTTGCTTGCTGTCCTCTCTCCGTGACCTCAGACTGACCCACAGTTTGGAAAGGCATATCCATGCTGACCGCCTGCAGCTACTTCTACTCCCTCCCTCAACCCCAGCCGGAAGAAAATGACACTCGAGGGCTGTGTGGTTACTACAACTTGTGAATCTACTAATCTACAGACACAAGTTATTGTTGGGACTACCTCTCCCTGCCAGACTCACTCCCACAAGAGACACGAAACTGACACTTGCGAGAGAGGCCACAAACTGAATGAGCACATTCCCATCAGACTGAAAAAGGGTTGATATGCGTTGGTGGCAGTGTGAGGAGGCTTGCACTGTCATGGAAGAAGGCATCTGTCACCTCCCGGGGAGAGGTAAATTGATTAGGCAAAGCCACAAAGGCACGGGACATCCCCTCAGAGTGTAGAGAGTGAGAACGGAGAGAAGACAGAAATGGAGTTAAAGGAAGGAAAGGAAGAAATGGCGAGAAAGCAAATAAAAAAAGTGAAAGAGGCATACGTGAGAAAGAGGTGAGGGCTGAGATAAAACCAAATGAGGGACATGGATGCGAGGAAGAGAAGGAGAGAGAAAAGGTAGGAGATAGCAGAGAGAAAGGGAGAACATAACAGCATTACAGAGGAGTGTCCGGTGCTTGCCTAGATCGCCAAGGGGTGGGGGTCAAGGGACAAGCAAAAGCACAATGACAATTCCAATATAAAACCACAACATCAAAGTTTTCAAAAACACTTGTGCATTGCAACTATCCTTTCAGGTTAATGCATTACAAAAAACAAGAATAAATAAACTTCTGAACTGCATGCACTCAAGCCCGTTTTGGAGGAACACAACTTATCAGCTGACCCTGGCATAAGAGGCAACGGCCATCCTCAAGGAAGCCCAGCCAGGAAAGAAAAGCCAGGTGCTCTGCCCTAGGCAGGTAGTCCACTGAAGGGGGTGTTGGGGGGGTCCCCAAGTAAATGGATGGGAAATCCCAAACTGCACTAGAAGAACTCTAAGTGGTTCGGTATAGGAAGATCATGTAAAGAGGGTCGGCAACGAGAGAGATAGGGTGGAAGGAGAGCGTGGAGCGAAAAAGAAAGGAAGAGCAGCGGAAGCGAAGGAGAGAAATCAGGGGATAATGGAGGAGACTAAGATAACGAGAGAAATGGGGGTCATATTGTATAGAGCTACCCTCTTCTTCTGGCAAGTCACTGCAGACGCAACTCCTCTTTGCTTCCCCGCCCAGTGACGCCGCCTCCATATGAAAGTAAGTCGATCCGAGGCACCACAGAGGGTTACAAACGTTCAGGCTGCTAAGCTCCGGAAACACAATCTCTTTGACAAACACACAGCTGGGCTCTTTCGTATAAAAGCTGAAGTGGTCACGCAAGAGTTTCTCATTATTATACAGTGTAGTCCCGGCGCTCATTTATACTCACAGTTTTCGCAGATTCTCTGATCTGAGTGATAAGGTTCTTTCTCCACGACCCAGAAAGGCACGGACTGCCAGGAGGGCCCGAGGGATGCAGGGTTACCACAGAGCACGCTGCAGCATCTAATATGCCAGCGCATCATCTACACTAGGGTGCCACATTTAGCATGCAAACTGCACTTCTCGGACCCACCTCTAAAGAGACCGGCAACACCAAAGGCATTCTGGGATTACACGCGTCTCTCGGCATGTCAAAAGCAAACGCGACCTCCAGTTCTCGACGGTGTTCGGGACTGCAGGAAGTTTCCCAGAGTCTGCAGCAGCCAGGCGTGCCTCGGTAATCACTGCGAGCCACCATTTGGAAAATCGATTTCCTTAAGATTGGGACACGGGAGGGTGGTTTCATACTATTTACATAATTTATTCGCCTCGGGTGGCTCCTCGAATACATTTTTACCCTTTCCAGGAAAAGGAGTTATTTTAGCGGTTAGAGGGCACGGGGTGGTAATGCGCTATAGATCAGGTCAGTTGGGTAGTACCGTGGGGCAGTATTGACCCACTGTGTGTTAACAGTGAGTTGTGCGAATCCGACTCAGCCTGTCACATTTGGAGCACAATTGGCTTAATATATCTTATATTAGAGCACTGGATACCAGGGCATGAAGAGTAGAAGAAAAGCGTAATGAAAAACGCGAGGTTTACAAATTACACTGCAACAGCAGGGTCTGGGAGTTTGCTACGGAAGCAGGAAACCCCACACCAACAAGGGAGACTTGCAAACCAAACTGAAATGTCACTGGAAAGCTGACAAACATTAATGTAGATCGGCAGCAATACAAGGCCCGAGATCTAGTAGTAAACAAGAAAAACTAGCAGACTTACCTAAACATGCGTGCTCCGGCTGATCACCACCATCTTTATCCGAGGCGAGGCAGAAATGCCTCGGAGAAAGCATCATCTTTTTCAGATTCGGGGGCGTGGTTTTCGTTCCCTCCTCTTCCCATTGGCTGGAAGGTAAAATTCCAGCCAATGGGAAGAGGAGAGAAAGAAAGCAAGAAAGAAGCTTAAAAAACGCCCCCGAATCCGAAAAAGACGGGGCTTGAACCGAGTGACGCCCCTCTCCTCCAATGGCTGGCCAGCATTTACTAGGCCAGCCAGTGGAGAAGAGGGGTGGGTTCCAAGCCCCCTCTAAGAAACATAAAATCTTCGGGCTTCGCCCACACTGCTTACACAGTGCGACGGAGTCCTCGACCTAACAATGTGAGAGAAGGGAAGCCTAGGGCAGTTTCCATAAAGAAAAAGGACAAGGAAGGGGGGCGTACAGGCTCCATAAGCCTAGTTACGTGGAATATAGCAGGTTTTAGGGAACAAAGGATAATTTGGACTGGCTGATGGAGCCAACTAAATATGACATATTATGTCTTCAGGAGGTGTGGGAAGTGGGTTCAGCTTTTTTAAACGACTTTTGCTCCTATCATTCCCCAGCGATCCCAACTAGGTCCGGTCGGGCCAAAGGTGGCATCTTGACACTGATAGGTAACACTACTAAGATAAAAATCATGAAGTTTTTAACCATTTTTCTTATTTTCATTTTCTGGTCTGCAAGGGGAACAGAGATACTGATGTGATTATAATGCATTTTTATAATAATTTCTTTGAGGAAGATATGACACTAGTGATTGATTCTTTGGAACAGGCGATTGGCGAAATTATCTCTCATCACAAAGCCCTTAATTTTGAACGGGCGGGGAATTTCAACGCTAAATGTTGCCAAAATATAGGGAGGCCTGTCTGTGGGTTAACAGACTGTGAAGGTTACCACATGACCTATTTTGAACATTGTACCTATGGGAACACTTTGAATAGGCTATTGGCGATGTGGAACTTGGTGATATTAAATAGTTTAAACTCACTTACTTGTGTCAGGGATGCAACAATTGGGAGCACAAATAAGAGGTCTACAATAGATTATATAATTGTCTCGGAAACGCTTAGTGGGAGATTGACAAATATACAAGTAACATTTTTGGGCGATACAGACCACGCTGCTCTTGATTGTCATCTGAAATGGGAGGGAAGATGTAAGAATTACCTAGTCTAAGTTCCTAAACCACTATTAGTGAGCTAAAATGTATATATCTTTAAAATGGGACCTTGTGGTAAAAGCGAGTTTCCTCCCTAAGGTGTTGCAATGCAAACAGGCAGAGATCATGACTTGCTTAGATTCGTATGTGAACCCCAAACATGATAAAGTAACCTTCGTGGAGGTATTAATTGAAATTAAACTTCATCTGACTGAGCCATTTGTGACTAAAAATCCCCCACCGGAACACTGGCTTGTCACATCATTTACAAAGGCTCTATCAAACCTTCACAATGCTTTACATATGATCCCTGGAAATGTGCCCTTTAGGCTGAGCCTAAGGCCTAAATGCAAGGAGGCTAGAGGAAATAGGTTGAAAACTAAAGGGAGGAAGCCTGGGCGGATTTGATATGAGCACCAGTTAGTGAAGATAGCAGAGAGTTTTGGAAGGTTGTAAATACTCCCTTTTTAAAAGACGCTGCTGGTCCCTCTCTAGATACACATATTGAAGAAGCTGGATGGGTGGCATACTTCAAAGTATCTTTTAAAGTACTCTTGAGGTAGTGTGCTATACTATCCTTCAAGCAGATGAGGAAAACAAGACCCACTTAGCATTCGAGATGGCTGAGTTATCTTGTGCGTTAGCACAATCCAGTGCCCTAACTAAAAATTACATACTGATATCTTTGATGGATAGTACGGCTAAAATGGTGGGACGCCTACTTTTAAATAGATTGGAGGAATGGGTTGAGGAGAGGAAAAGTTTGTCAATGGTGCAATATGGGTTCAGGAAGGGCAAAAGGACCATGAACCAATGGCTTAAGTATGGTGATCACCAAGTATACTGTGGTGAAGAAGGGTGTAAAAGTGTGTCTTCTTCAAGAACGCGTCGTACACACGAGGGCCATCTCTACATGGCATTTAGGGACCTATCAGCCGCATTTGTCCATGTAGTCCACAGTAAGCTATGGGAAATCATGGAGTCCTTGGGAGTAGACCCATTAATAATTAATTTTATAAGACCGCTATATGTAGGGGCCACGGCCTATGTCAGGTTTGGTAGAGAGGGAAAATGCGCAAAACGTTTGGTGTTTAGCATGTAGTGAGATTAGGATCTGTTCTCGCTCCATATCTGTTCTCCCTCTGCATCAACAGGGTAGGGAAGGCCCTAGAAAATGCACCAAGGATGTTCCATATAATAATTCAGCATCCCTCCCGACACTCCTGTATGTAGACGATGCAGTACTTTTAGCTAGAACCCTCAGAGCACTGCAGAGACGCATAGAGGAGTATACTAAATTCATGGACTCTCTGGATTTACTTGTTAATGAGACAAAATCGTATGCCTTAATCACAGGGTCACTAATACCAAAACTGGGTTTGGACTCAAATCAGTAAGGCCAAGCCTCAATTTACCAAAGAACTGAGCAATTGCCAGTACTGATGCCTATTCACACTCATTTATTCACGAGGGGCCATATTGAAATCAAACAACATGTACCTCAGACCTCTTTTTCAGTCTGAATAAATCTTTTTCTTTATTTCAATTATTTCTCACATTTATATACCCCCAAACAATCTCCAATTCGTCAAACCCTTATACATCACACCACAAAAACCTTCTAGTTAAAAGACATTATCATTAGCATTCTTCACATCCAATCCTCCCACTTCATACCACTCCATACATACTCATTCCATGTTGTCACTCGCTCACCACATCACCCAGCAATCACACTACAAACCAAAATGATTTATTTCTCTTAGAAGCATTCAAAAACACGCCATAGAAAAATATATTACATCATATGTACAATACATCAAACAATTTCAAATGGTTCACAATTCTTATGGCCAAAAAAGAAGGTCTACGCATTTCAAATCCCCTCAGTTCTCGGGGTTCTGATCAGGACCTAAAAGCTGGAAAAAAACAAAAACACTCTTTCGGTGTCAGCTTTAAAGAACCCCCTGGTCTTTGATTTAGCCCATTGCAGAGTAGATTTGGTAGATTCGCTTTTGTATCTTGGAACACTATTTGATGGAATTTTATTAAGGAAACAAACGGTTTTAAATGGAGCCTTTCAATTTGAGAGAAGTATTGCAGACTTATTTAATATTTTTAAGAAATATGCCAATCTCTTTACCAGGAAATGGAAGATCCAGCTGCACAAAATAGGTTGTGCTTGGTGGAGTTGGTAGAGTGGATGGGGAGGAGCTGCCTTAGACTCCATGCCAATAAGACAGAAGTTCTCATTTCTGGTAAAGCTGCTTCTGTCTGGTCCTGGGTTCTGTTCCAGTTCCTAAACAAATAGTATAGAACTTAAGAGTCTGGTTTGACCCCGAGTTGACTTTTTATACCCAGATAGGGTATGTTGCAGAGAAATGGTTAAACACTTAGAAAATCTTGAAGCAGATTATGGATCTTTCGCCTTTAGCAGCTAGGAAAACTATAGTCCAGTCATTGGTGACAGCTCAGCTGGACTACTGTAATATTCTCTACATTGGAGCAACCCGGAAGAGACTGCAAAAATTGCATAGAGTGCAGAATGGGGCAGCACGGTTAGTGTTGAATCTACCCAAATGCACACCCTTGGTTCTGGCTCTAGCTAAACTGCATTGGCTCCCCCCAAATAACAGAAATTCGTTCAAAGCGATTTGACTGTTTTATAAAATCATTATTGACAGGCGCCCTCTGTTTTTATCATCTATGGTGAAACCTTCTCTTCCCAAACACAGTCTTAGATCATCTAGAGCCAAATTAGCTGTGGTTCCCTTTGTGAAAAAAGCCCGGATGTGTTGCGGCTCTTTTGGTTTTCGTGCTGCTAAGTTGTGGTCCCCCCCCCCCCCCCCCCCCACCTCACCCCCATTTTAGGATGGAGTCTTCGGAAATAGCCTTCCGTAAAATGCTGAAAAACTGCCTCTGCTTGCAGTAGTACTTTTTAGTCAGATTTTTTTCATTCTGTATCCCGGTTTGGGTGTAGGTTGGTGGACAATACTAGCGCTGTGACACTCCCCAAGCGCTTTAGGAATTGACTTAAACTTATTATTATTAATGGTTTGAAATGTTTTCTTCAAAATGAAATGAAAACAAACTTGGGTATTTAAAAGATGATCTCTTGAGGAATTTACACTAGCCACAGCCCTCAGCTGAGGTAATTAAAATATGAGTACAGGAATGCAAAAATGGTGACAGCGTACCCTCTCTCCTCAACTGAAATTCTGTCCGCTCATTTAGAGTCTGAAGAAACTTATGTTAGCGAACTGAGACTGCTCTGTCTCCACCGCTGATAGACTCCTCTGATGGTCCAACAGAGTAATAGCCATTAGAGGTTTGGCCATTTGCCCTATTTAGACAGGGTGTACGAATGTCCAGTTGCTGCTTTCACACACTGCCATCCAAATGTGGTGTTAAGTGAAAGTAAAACCCCCCCACACTATTGCTTTTTTGTATTTTCAAAAGAAAATACTGCTTTGAAATTGAATGTGTGCCGTACAGCACAGTCATGTTGATATAGTCGCATGGGCCACCTTCAATGCATTAATGTTCCTTGGGGGTGGCAGACATCTCTAAATCCAGAGTATAGTTAATCTGTCATGCCGACAGAGTATTGAAGCGCTGCCTCGACTACCGCGGCGCAGGACGCGTGCAGGCAAAGCACAGCCCAAAGGCGGGCCCGTCCAAGCCCGTCAGAGCCCGAAGGAGGCCGGGCTGGGCCACATTATTGACATCTTATGATCTAGGACATATGCATTGAACTGTGCGAACAAGGTACGAGGTTACAGTATTCTATTGTTAACTTGAGGCTGTATTAAAGGTGCATCAAATCATGAGTAAATGTAAATCGCTATCGGGGCAGGGTGTGGCAGGAACTTTAGATGCCTTTCTATTAAGGGCCGAGTCGGCATTGATTCATGAAATCGCACTCACTGAGTGCAGATTATCATTAGGGCCTCATTTTCCTCCAAATCGATTGCCCACAATTGCCCCCGCAGTTAATATGAATCCAGTAGCTAATTCCTATGATATAAACATGTCGCATTTTTTGACAACAGAACTGGAAATTATTGATGCCCCGGAGGTTTCTGAGGCAACTACCAATTTGCCCAAGCCAAAACGTAACCACAAGGGGTCAGAAAGCTAAAGCCTGTTAAGGGAGTAGCCTTGCGCCACCATCTAAGAAAAGGAAGGGGCAGGGCCTCAATAGGCAAACTAACCCCTCATCAAAGGCGTTGGGACGTAAACCCAAATCTGTTGAGAGAGAGTCTACTCAGGGACATACTGGAACCCCAAAGGATACTGCATTATCAAGTTCAGTCCTAATTCAGGAGCAGCGGACTTCCAGAATGACTGTGTCAGGTCTTTTGAATCCATTCATGCAAAAGTTAACTCAACTGGAGGAGAGGCTAGTTATTTTGGAACAACTAGTAAACAGTGCTCCTCAAGCCCCCTGTCAATGCAGAATAAAGACTTCTAGCAGAAATGGGGACCCACTTCCCATTCAACCTGAAGGCAACCCTGTGAATGAGAGTGTTTCTCAACAACAAGTACTCTACTCTTCTAATAATTCTAACAACTTGGCCAGGCCCAGATTGCCAGGGAGAAGAGCAACGTCCCCTTTATTAAACCAAGCGGAGCCACTTCACCCGAAACAGGGTAGGCCCACAGGGCAAGACGATCCAAAGGGGGCCCTCTCTGGTAGGGAGGGTTATATTTCTGGAGTTAAAGGCCAGACTATAAGCAGCCCCAGACGTCAAGACTAAGGTAGGGGAAATCTGCCAGGTCCAAGGAAGCTGCATCTTCCCCCTGAAACAACACCATATACAGTTGTTCTGGCCAATGTTCTTCCTTTGCCATTTGGCAACGTAGAACATTGGTCAACATTGAGGAACACGTCTCTGCATTTATTAAGCACAAAGACAGGCATATCTAATGAGCTATTTACAGAGTTTAAGATCGCACGGCGGATTGGTTGGGTGGGAGTTCTACCAAGTCATTATCTGGTGATTATATTGTATTAACATTTAGGTCACAAGGTTTGGTTCAAACTAAACTAGATAGGGTAGGCAACTGGCCCGTTAACCCCTTCCATGCTGGTGACGAACCCCAGCCGTCACGTTCCACGGTGCTCGTGTGCTGATGACGGCTGGGGTTCGTCACGGCCCCGCCCTGTTCGTTCGGCGCCAGCACACGGGGGGAATCGCGGCCGCACGGAAGGGGTTAAAGCTAATGGGATAAGCATCTTACCTCTGGGTTTCTTCTATAAACTACATCGACTCCCACAGTATCTCCTAGAGGAAGAGAAACTTTGTGGACCAAGACAGTCCAGGTATGCAGTCCCAGTCAGTAATTATTTTGATTGACTGGCATCCCAGAACCAGCATTTAAATCGGGGTAGTTGGTTAGCTGGGCGCTGTGCTGATGGAATATTAGTGCAGGAAAGCAGAATAGACTCTTTTGAAACAGCTGGTGGGACAATCCCAATTTTCTGTACGAAGGACGTTCTAGAGAGGGCAGCTAGTACGTTGAACGTGGCTCCCTCTTCTGGACTTTGTGAGCACCCAACTCAACCACTAGTGCCACCTTGCGTTGATAATTTTGGGAGACAGCCATGACAACGCGGGCTTTACACAGCGCTGCCATTACGACGCTGCCATCCCAACACAAGTCGTTACAACGACTTGCGCTGGATGGCGCTAGATACTAAGGAATAGTAGATTTACTATTCCAACACCTTCCCTACTGTTGCGTAGGCTGGAGTTGGAATAGTAAATCATACTATTCCAAAATCCAGCGCCTACAGCGCAAGTCGTTGTAACAACTTGCGTTGTAATGGATGTGTCGTAATGGCAGCGCGGTGTAAAAGCCCACGTTGTCATGACGTACATCCATCATTTTAATACTCCCAAGCTTGTTCCCCCCACTCCCTTGATCAACCCTGAGTGTTTCCTTTAGAATCTTATCTCTTGGAACATCTCTGGGCTGCGCATAAAGTTACAAAACCAAGTATGGTGCGACTACATTGTGAACTACGATATACTTTGTCTGCAGGTAACCTGGTCTATAGGGACAAATCATATAAATGGTTTTAAAACATTTCACACGCAGGCAGTGAAGGACCTAGGGCTCTGCATATATATTTTTAACAAGCTAGCAATAGATAAAACCGAATCATATTTGGGGGATAGTTATTACCAGATAGTCAAAATGTTTTTGAGTGTAACACAATGCATTGTCCTGGTTAACCTCTATAACAACATCCCACCAGTTGAACTCAGTAAGGTGGTAAAAAAACGTGGTGATGATTTAAATTCAATCTGTAATATTGGCTCTAAAGATAGAATGTTCATCTTGGTTGGCGATTTTAATTGTCTTTTGTGCCCATTTGAGGATAGCAGAATGTGTGGTTTTATTAATGAAGAAGGTTTGTGTAACACCCACTTTTGCCACTCAGTGGCGGGGGAGTTGTTTTATGAGTTGCTTTTCAGTACTGAACTGGGTTTTGTAAATGAATTATTGGATACACCTGTTCCTATGCCTAATACTGTTAACGGAAGAGGCTTAGTCTCAACTATAGACTATATGTTAGTCTCATGTAACCATGCGTCTAGGTTGCATTCTTTTAAGGTTGGTGATAACTCTCTGAGCAACCATTTTGCCCGTTATTTAACGGTTAACATCCCATTATACCGGTCCAAAAGGGTTGCCAATGCCGCCCATACCACAGGAAAGATAAAACTCGACAAAACCAACAGTTATACTTTACAGTGGTCGAAAGTAGATCCTGTTGTGATGACAAAACAATTGGTAACGATTTGTAAATCCGCTTTTGACACTTGTCTAAGTGAATTAGCCTCTTATGATAGTATTCTAGCGTCTTTTCTTGAAATATCAAATGAGGTCAGGAATTTACAAACTACCCAGCATTGTAATAAAGTCAAAGATCCGGGGTGGTTCAATACGAAATGCACACAAGCATATTCCATCTAAAGCAGGAGCTTCACAGGCAGCCCCGAAGTCCTAATAATGTTAGGCAGGCGAGATTGGTCTATAGGCAGGCCATTAAAGATAGAAGGTGTGCCTTGAGGAATGATGCTTGGGAAGCTCTCCACAGAGCGGCGCAACAGAAAGATGGTGCCGCATTCTGGAGAGCAGTGAAGGCTCAGTTTCTACATCCTATTTCATTTTCCTGTTCCTTTCCTGTTGCTCCTGGGATGCTACTCCTTCAGGCGCTCTACCGTAGCCCTGTACACCACCCTCTATGCTCCTCTGTATCTCAGGAACTACTTCATGGAAGCCGCAGTGCCAAAGGCAAGCCCGTCTGCACCTGTCCATGGCTGGACCGTGACCAGCACACCAAACCCTGGCTTCCAACCCAGCATGCTGCTCTGGTCCCTGAACCCAGGACACCCATCCACACACTATAAGAGGCCCAATCCGCACCACACAGAAGGAGTCTTCGGCTACACCCACTGCCAGTTCACCTGCACCACAATACCCCCACACTCACACACCCTAACAACACATTTTACGCACCTACCTACAAGCATGTACCCCAATACAAGCTTTCATGCTTGATCCTCCAGACCTGCTTACTCATCAAACACACCATCGAAATCAGGGGCATCTTACACAATGACACCCCGGATATCCTCTTCGTCACAGAAACATGGCTGACCACGAGTCAAACACCGCACATCACTATAGCTATGTCTGCAGGATACAGACTTGTGCACCAAGACTGACAACATAGACCGGGAAGGTTGAGTCGCAATCATTTTCAAAGACTCCTTCAACTGCACTACAACCACAGAAGCTGCAACCCCCTTTATGGAACATCTACACATCAAGATACAGATGTCAGCAACATGCACACTAATTGGAACCCTCATATATCAACTGCCCGTGTCCTAGAGCCTTATCACTGACAACTTAGCAGACTTCATCACCCCTTTTGCCATCGACTCTAGCAAGTACATTCTACTAGGAGACTTCCACCTTGAAGATGAGAGTGACTCCAACACCAATGGACTCCTCGAAAGCCTAGAGAACCAGGGACTGACTATCTCAACACGTCACTGGACCCACACATTCCGCCAGATACACCCTCGAACTTGTCTTCATCCAATTATGTATCAGCATTACCCGCCTAACAAGACCCACCCCAATGAACGTGGCCAAATGCAGTTGGAACAACATCCAGGACTCCAGCTGGATAGAACCCCTGCACTGCAATCAACCAAACTCCACCAATGATCTAAAAAGCAACATAAAAAACCTGAACAATTGGTCCACTAAATGCGCCAACTCCCTGTCACTTCAGAAACAGCACACCGAGAAGAGCATGGAATCAAGCCAGATGGTACACGAATGAACTCTGCACAACAAAACACTGCCTGTTCGAAAAACATTCACCAGGGAAAAGACGGCCATCCTCATGTGAACCAACCTCTCCTGTGTACTTACTGACCCCAGGTCACACCACATCTACACGAAGGCAGAGCTTCCAACAGTGAAGTCCCCACCCACCTCATGAACACTTCCAGTACTTCGGGACATTTCCAGATGCCTGGAAACACTCAACGGTCAACACATTACTCAAGAAACCTTCCGCAGACTCCAGGAAACCATCAGATTAATGCCAGAGCTCCCTTCTAGCCTACCCTGCCAAAGTAATGGAAAAAGCCATAAATGCACAGCTCTCCTACCACCTCAACGCACACCAGGTCCTTGACAAGTTGCCATCAGGTTTTCAGCCAAATCACAGCACTCAGACTGCCCTCATCGCAGCAACCAATGGCTTCAGGATGATCTTAGACCATGGAGACACAGCAGCCCTGACACTACTTGACGTCTCTGCCGCCTTCAACACAATCCACGAGACCCTAATCAGAAGACTACACAAGACAGAGATACAAAGACCCGCCCTTATCAGAAGACTACACTAGACAGGCGTACAAAGACCCACTCTTAACTGGATCTATTTCTTGACTTCCTCACAGGAAAGGACACAAAGAATCAGCCTACCATCCTAGATATCATATGGCAAGCAACTCATCGGCGGGATACCCCAAGAATCATCCATCAGCCGATCACATTTCAACACCTACATGACCCCTACGGCAGACCGCATCAGGTCTTACAAAATTAACTTAATATCGATCACAGATGACACCCAGCTGACATTCTCACTGACTTAGAAGACCCCACCACAAAAAAAACTTTGCCACATGCACGACTGGCGTAAGCTCATTGATGGAACCAGACTGCCTCAAACTCAACACAGACAAAAGTGAAGTAGTCTTTGGAAAGAAAACATCCCCCTGAGACTCCACCAGGAGGCCTACTAACCTCATACCCCACTGCCACCACCAAAGCAAGAAATCTGAGATTCATTCTACGTGACAAGCTCGACATGACAGCCCAAGTAAATGCAATGACCTCCACCTGCTTCCACATACTCAAGATGCTACAAAGATGCTACAAAGACTCTTCAACACAGGGAAAACAGTCTCTCAGGCCTTGATCACCAGCAGACTCGACTACGGCAACACACTCTTCTCAGGAATCACTAAAAAGCTACTTAACCAGCTCCAGACCATTCAAAACACTGCAGCAATACTCATACTCAACCTCCCTCACCACACCCACATACCCCACACCCCAAGGAACTACACAGGCTCCCAATCAACAAACACACCCAATTCAAACTACTCACGCATACTTACAAAGCACCAGCCCTGCATACACATCTATACACTAACCTGTCCAGGCATCGGTCGCCTGCCCTCTTGCTAAAGTGCCTGGATAGCCTTACCGGTGATTAGAAGACTATATAAGTAACTATAGCCTAACATAACAGCCCTGTAGAATCCTATGTCTTGGATGTGACTGGAGAGATGTGTGAAAGCTGGGTGGGTTTGATTCTACTCATGGTTGTAAGATTTTTTCTTTTGTGCTTGACTTCCTTTTTTGCTACCTTGCCTTACTAGCAGGAAGCTAAAAGTTAATGTGTTTCTGCGTATTCATTTGTTGAGTAGTGGTCATGTTTGATTGGGCTTGTTATGTTGTGTTGTATCTACTTTGGTATTTACTTGCCTTGTTGGCCAGTAAACCAGGCTTTAAAAAATGATTGAATGATCATGACATTTATTGCCTTTTGTATCCTAATGCTGTATCCTTCCAACTCTCTGTGTACACATTTCTGAGATATTCTCACATCCTAGTTGAGGTGGTTAATTTGCTCAGTACCTAGTTAAGGTGGTTAATTTGCTCGGTAGCAAACTTGCAGGAATACATAAAGAGACCTGTCTCTCGTGTCTTTAAGAATGGTATAGACTCTCAACTCTAGACGTTTTAGTTGAATGCAGACATGTGATGTATCCGAGCTCACTTTCAAACGTAACAGTTATCAGTCACAAATTTACCTCATCCAAATTGTGGGAGAAACTCCACTAGCGGGAGGTAGCAACAGCATATAGTTATAGAAGCTCCTTTTTCTCTACTTCAAACATCTGTAAATCATGTCATCCTCTAGATCTATGGGGAGGATGCCAGATTTGCTTTCAAGGTAGAAGGAAATTTTCTTGGACTAATGTGTTCCACAGCTTATAAAATAGGGGTCATCTTATGAAGGACTCTGTCCATCCCTGCTTCCCATAACTCCTCTCACACAAACATCTTTAATGTATGAAATCTTCACTTTGTTAAAGAATGGAGCACTATAGAGAGTTCCTTGCATCCATGAATGGTGTCTCAGTTAGCACTGTCTTCTGAACCTTCCTTCTTCACCTGATTTCTACTCAAAGACTACTTCAGTGCAGCCACTTGAGAACCACAAGAAAAACATCAGTGGTAGGATATTGTTTTTCAACCGAAATGTCAAGCTCTAAGCACTTGTTCCCTCACAGCTAGTAGGCTTGGTGTCCTTTTGAGAGTTCATCTTTAGCACTTTGTGCCTTGTAGAATTGGGAATAGGTTTCTTTCCAGTGTGCTTGTTGCATATTTCTCCCTGTCCTTGATGTTTTTTGCAATTACAATACAGCAACAGCTTAGCAGAAGCCCTTCCATTGATACAGTTTCTGTGAGATGTTCATGAATACATGCAGTCTCTCTTTTGGTTTGAATATCAACATCTGTGGAGAATTGAGAGGAAAAATAAGTTTTAAGAGAACCCCGTGTGTCCTTGAAAAGGATGTTTATCATTCTAGCAATACTGGTAAACTTTTAAACTAGAGAAATAATCAACAACCATGTTAATTTTAAATGTACTGCATTACACAGACTTCAGACTCACCTGCACTTGTGATGGCTTACTTCAGCACCATAGTTGGATGCTTGTGTGCATGCTGTCTTTTTAAGATTATGCTGTTCCGATTTGAATAAATTCGTGTTTCTGCGATATTTTAACCCTTGTTGATAATCTGTTAGTAACATCTGCATACACGGTAAACTTGAATTTAGAATTCCTTTGGGTTTTTCAACCTGTAAATCTGGTTCAAGGTGTTAATTCCTTATTCCATGAGGTCCAACTTGTAATTGCTTAGTACTTAAATGACCCATGGTTACGTAAATCTCATATGCAGATTTACTACCCTATAAATACTGTAACATCTCCCTGTCACAAATAGTAAAAACAAGAGATACGCACAAGGACCATGTATTGTCAGTGATGAGGATTCAGTTGCCCCCAAAGCTCGACACCAGCCCGATAGCTGTGACATCGCTAGTCATATCCCCGAAGCGAGATCTGCCAATGTTATGCAATTTATGGATGCTTCTGGCTCTGATTTACAGCGTCAGTCTATGGCCAATCTCCTACGGCAAGGTAATGATCCATTACATGTTGGTTATGCCCATACCAGGGGCTTACTTATGCCATGGAACATTGCAGGTCTGAGCTAAAAAATATCAATACCCGATTGGCTCATTTTTGTAAATGAGTTTGATATTTGCTTTTTCCAAGAGACTGGGCTCCTGGCACCGCAATTTTGTGCAGGCTACTTAAATGTTCATGTTTCAGCTACCAAAGGTGCAAAAGGCCGCCCAGCAGGTGGCCTTACTATATGGGTCTGTCAAGCGCTGGGCCTGAGCATTAAAGAATTACCATCTAAGAGTAGCGATATCCAGGTGATAAGGATGAACCTGGGTCCTCTAGGATATGTTGACATCTACAATGTCTATGTGTGGGCAAGTCCCAAGTTCTAACGGTTTTGAACAGCTTCATCGATCTCTACTCAACTGGCACCTCACCGATTAAGAAGATGCCGAATGGGGAGTCCCAAAATTAGAACTTGACCCCGTAAAAAAATGGACGGCAGTGGTCATCCAGATTAACATTAATATTCTCTGTAGTATGAAATTCTGGCATACAATTGATGATATGGTAATAAAGGACTGCCTTGAAAGTGACTATAATCCCTTGTGTGTTACTCAAGGTTGGTGGAAGTCTGTGCAACCACATATGGGGGAGATTGAATCCTATGCCCCGGATGTTGTTCCCACCAATGACATTCGTCGGCTTAAATGGTCATATATAATTGAAAATCCTGAGGCTCTGGGAAATATCATCAATGATGTAGACTGCACCACGCTGGAGATTGAGCAAATTCTGTCTTCAGGAGGGGACTTGGGGCAAGTAACATAGGCACATGATAGCTTCTTTATGCGCACGAGATCCCATTTCATTAAGCCCATTAGAACCAAGAAACTAGCTGACCCGAAACCTTCACAGTGGTATAATAAAGAATGCAGACTAGCTAGAATCGCCCTTGGTAGTGCAATCAGGGGTGGGGAAACAGATATTGTCCGTACTGCCAGGTATGAATATAAAAAAGCCATCCATAAAGCCAAGCGCTTATGGAATGAGCTCAGATGGCAGGACCTTCTGGTCTGGTCACTCCACACACCGCGCAGCTCCCTCGCTGGAGTGCCGTGACCCCCATTGGTCCACCCCGCTCCCGCCTCCCAGCTGCCCCGCCATCCCACGGTCCATTTAAGGTGGTCGCCACACGGTGGTGATCTGTGACCTTTGCCCCTGCCTGCAGGGCTGGTCACTCCACACACCGCGCAGCTCCCTCGCTGAGTGCCGTGACCCCCGACCCCTCCGCTGCTGCCTCGCACAGGCGTGTGCCTGGACCGTCACTCTACCGGCTCACCTCCTGCCTTGTGCCCCTGATCGCCTTAGCGTTCCTTTCGCCTGTGTTCAGCGTTGCTTGGTAATTTTGTTGCTGTATTGTGTTGACCTGTTTTGTCCCCATATTGTGCCTCCTTTGCCGTCCTCGTGTCCTTCCCGCCGCTTGTCACCCTCCCCGCTCCCCGCCGCTGCTCCCCTGCGGCCCCGCCCAGCTTCGTTCGTCATTCCCGCCCATTGGTCCACCCGCTCCCGCCTCCCAGCTGCCCCGCCCTCGCCCCACCCCCCACTATGCGGAGTCCACGCGTACGCGCAGCTTGCACGCGCAGCGGGCGCGCCGATTGCGCGCCGAAGGCGCGCCAAAGGTAAGCCCGTCTGCGCCCGTCCGCGCCCGTCCGCGCCTGGACCGCGCCCAGGGCCCGGACCCCTGGCCCCCACCGACGGAAGCCGACCCGACTGTCCTACGACGCCACCGACCTCATCGCACTCAACACCGGCAGACTCCCGGGCTGCTACCGAGCCACCCCGAGACGCACCCACGGACCCTTCTGCTGCAACTCCTGCAAGTTCACCTGCATCCGGACCTGCACCACTCCAGCAGTGCCCAAGACCTCGACGAGCAACAGCAGCAGCCACCTGAAGTGCATCCTGCTCAACACCCGCTCAGTCCACAGACACGCCGTCGAGCTCTGGAACCTGATCGACACCACAACCCCAGACGTCGCCTTCCTCACGGAAACCTGGATGAACGCCTCCTCAGCGCCCGACATCGCCATCGCCATCCCGGACGGCTACAAGATCATCCGGAGGGACCGCGTCAACCAGACAGGAGGAGGCATTGCCATCATCCACAGGAACTCCATCCGCATCACAACCAACACCGACGACACCCTCGCACCCGCCGAGCACCTGCACTTCCAGATCCACATCAACCCCAAGACGACCCTCAGAGGCACGCTCATCTACAGACCCCCGGGACCACGCACACAATTCGGCAAAGACATCGCCGACTTCGTCAGCCCGCACGCCCTCCCCTCCGCTGACTACATCCTCCTCGGGGACCTCAACTTCCACCTGGAGAACAACAACGACCGCAACACCACCACCCTGCTGGACAACCTCGCTAACCTCGGACTCAAGCAACTGGTGACCACCTCCACCCACTACGCCGGACACACACTCGACCCCGTCTTCTCCTCCAGCAAGGACATCACATTCAGCCACGCCACCGGACTCCACTGGACGGACCACAGCTGCGTCCACTTCAGCTTCAAAAGGACCACGATCCACCACCAACAGCAACAGGTAGCATGCAGAAGCTGGAACAAGATCACAGCCGACCAGCTCGCAACCTCCCTGAGCAAGAACCCACCCACCAGCGCTACGAACCCCAGCCAAGTGGCCACCAACCTCACGAAGTGGATCAGCGACTGCGCAGACGACCTAGCTAAGCATGGGCGGATTTTGCGGATGCACGATTCACGAATTTGCGTATTCACGGATCGTGGATCCGCAAAATCCGCGGATTTTGCAGATCGGCGGATTTGGGGGCGGGGCTTCCATGCCAGGACCATCGTGCCAGATTGAACCCTGCCCTTCATATTGATTCAAGAAGACGCCACCGTTTTGTGCCATACCTCTACTGAACTGGAGTACTTTCTACTGGATAATCAGTAAGTGCTACCTCGTTGGGTAAATGTATAGTGCTTTTACTACACTACAGCTACCTAAAGTGCCAGAGAGTTGTCAACAGCGACCAGGTGTGTGTTACTATGCAATCGCGCCGAAGGGCGCAGGGGTCCCTTGAGTGACCTATCATAGTGGGTAAATGGCGGGAAGACGGTGCACACCTCGAGTGTGTGGGCGGGGCCAAACGGACGGGGCTTCCATGCGAGTGCACATGCCTCTTGTGTGTATAAAAGGTCAGAGACCGATCAGAGCAGCAGATTAAGAGACAGAAGCTCCTGGTCACAGGAACAGCACGGGGATTGCGCTCATGAAAGTCAAGGATGCAAAGGCCTCTGTCCAGCATCACAGCTGATTTTCGATGGTACATTTGGGAAGAAGGCACACCTGCCCAGCCTCCACAACGCTCACGATTGTTTTTGGGCTGATGAATGAGTCACTGAATTTAAGCTTCAACTAGGGCACATGCTTATTTCTGTAAGTGCTTGCGGAAGAGGTTTACTTTTTGTGCCAGGACCGTCGTGCCAGAATGAACCCTGCCCTTCATATTTATTCAAGAAGACACCACCGTTTTGTGCCTGTTGTAACTAATTTACAATGGCGCCGGCAAGCTGCCAGCGCCATCCTAAAATAGTTACTAAATTAGCTTCAACAGGAAGCTCTAATTGGTAAAATAAAGCAGGCGCTCGAGCCCCTGCTTTATCTTATCTATTAGAGCTTCCTGCTGAAGCTAATTAAGTAACTTTAGGATGGCGCTGGCAGCTTGCCGGCGCCATCGTAAATTAGTTACAGACCAGCAAGGCTTGAACTTTTGACCGAGGAATCCGCCGCTCGCGAATTGCGAATTTTCGGTAAATTCGTGAGAGTTCGCGGATTTACCGAAAATCCGCAAAATCCGCGATCGGAGCGGATTTTGCGCTCATGCTTAGACCTAGCCCCCCTGAGGACCCCGCCTGGCAGACCTGGCAGCAAGAAAGCCCCATGGTTTACCGACGAACTCAAGAACTCGAAGAAGAACTGCAGAGCCCTTGAGAAAGCCTGGCGCAAAGACCCAACACCGGACAACATGACTGCCCTCAAGCTCGCCACCCGAAAACACCACCAACTGATACACACCACCAAGAAAACTGCATTCAAGGAACGACTGGACAACAACGCACACAACAGCAAGGAACTCTTCAACATCGTTAAAGAGCTCTCCAACCCCAACGCCGGAAACAACGACATCACCCCCTCGCAGGACCTCTGCAACTCCCTCGCCTCCTACTTCCACAACAAGATCGCGGACATACACAACAGCTTCTGCACTCAACCGACGCACGCCACGACCGAACCACCAGCCCCCACCACCACCCTCCGCGCCTGGACCCCGATCACCACCGAAGACACCGTCCGCACGATGAACTCCATCCACTCCGGATCTCCGACCGAACCTTGCCCTCACCACGTCTTCAACAAAGCCGACGCTGTCATCGCACCCCACCTGCGGGACATCATCAACACCTCCTTTGACACCGTCACCTTCCCGGAGAACTGGAAGCATGCCGAACTCAGCACCCTACTAAAGAAGCCATCAGCCGACCCCACCGACCTCAAAAACTACCGACCCATCTCGCTGCTCCCGTTCCCAGCTAAAGTCATCGAGAAGACCGTCAACAAGCAGCTGGCCGCCTTCCTCGAGACAAATGGATCCCTCGACATCTCGCAGTCTGGCTTCCGGGCCAACCACAACACCGAGACCGCCCTGATCGCAGCCACCGATGACATCCGAGCTCTGCTCGACAATGGAGAAACAGCGGCCCTCATCTTCCTTGACCTCTCCGCGGCCTTCGACACTGTCTGCCACCGCACCCTAGTACAGCGTCTCAGCAACGTCGGAATCCAGGAGAAGGCACTGGAGTGGACCACCTCCTTCCTCGCCGGAAGGACACAGAGAGTCCGCCTCCCCCGTTCAGATCTGAAGCCACCAAAGTCATCTGCGGCGTTCCTCAAGGCTCCTCGCTCAGCCCAACCCTCTTCAACGTCTACATGAGTCCCCTCGCAGCCATCGCACGCCAGCACAACCTCAACATCATCTCCTACGCCAACGACACCCAGCTGATCCTCTCCCTCACCAACGACCCCGCCACCGCCAGAGCCAACCTACACGAAGGGATGAAAGAGGTAGCCGAATGGATGAAGAACAGCCGCCTGAAACTGAACTCGGACAAGACGGAAGTCCTCATCCTGGGATCCTCACCTTCCGCCTGGGATGACTCCTGGTGGCCCCCCGCACTAGGCAGCGCACCCAAACCTACAGACCACGCACGCAACCTGGGCTTCATCCTGGACTCCTCCCTCTCCATGACCAGACAAGTCAACGCCGTCTCCTCGTCATGCTTCAACATCCTACGCATGCTACGCAAGATCTTCCGGTGGATCCCCACCGAGACCAGGAAGACGGTCACCCAGGCCCTCGTCACCAGCCGACTGGACTACGGCAACTCGCTCTACGCCGGAACCACCGCCAAACTTCAGAAGAGACTCCAACGGATCCAGAAAACATCAGCGCGACTCATCCTGGACATCCCCCGTCGCAACCACATCTCCGGACACCTGAGAGACCTGCACTGGCTCCCAGTCAACAAGAGAATCACCTTCCGTCTCCTCACCCACGCACACAAAGCCCTGCACAACCAAGGCCCAGGATACCTCAACAGCCGCCTCAACTTCTACGCTCCCAAACGCCAGCTGCGATTGACCGGCCACGCCCTCGCCGCCGTCCACCGCATCCGAAGAGCCACCACAGGAGGAAGGTCCTTCTCCTACCTCGCCGCCAAGACCTGGAACTCCCTCCCGACCCCCCTCCGCCTGACCCAGGACCACCTCGCCTTCAGGAAGCAGCTCAAGACCTGGCTGTTCGAGCAGTAGCAGACCCCCCCTCCCCAAGCGCCTTGAGACCCTCCGGGTGAGTAGCGCGCTATACAAATGCTTTGATTGATTGATTGATTGATTGATTGACCTTAAAGAAGCCAGCTCGCAGAATAGCAGTAAATTATTCTGGAGTATTATAAAATGGGGCAGAGGGGGCCAACCAGATCAGCCTCAAAATCATGTCTTGCAGGAAGACTAGGTTAATTATTTCAGACCCCAATACGCCTGCAGCCCCTCAGAGAATCATAGGGAAGATTCTAGTTATGTATTTTACTTGGATGAGGCTTTTAACAATAATGATGTTTCCCTAGCTCTTGGTGCAGTGGCAGGAGGTAGAGCGCCGGGACCCGATGGTGTCCCCGCGGATGTGTTCCTCCATGATAAAGCAAGATGGGGTAGATACATTTTGCTGATGGCAAATGCGATGGCTCAGGGTGCCCCGGTACCAGATTCCTGGAAAGGGGCTGAAAAAATTCCAGTATACAAAAAAGGAGACACATCGCTCCCAGGGAACTACAGACCTATCAGTTTGATAGATACGATACAAAAGGTAGTTGGGAGGTTAATCCTGAACAAAATCCTAGATTGGATAGATGAGAGTAGTATACTGTCCCCCTTTCAAGCAGGTTTCCATAAATACACTAGTACCATCAATCTGGTTCTGGGGGGTGAAAAAGACAGCAACAGACAGTAAGGATTTTGAACCGCTTGGTAAAGTTCAGATGATAGGGAAAATGAATGACAAGAGGTATAAAAGAGGGAAAAATGTAAACATGATTAAAAAATGGAGTAAATCGGTTCTGCAGGCACGTAAAAGGATGTGAATAGCTATGTTAATGAATAGAAAAATTAGGATCTGTACTTTAAATATATGCGGCCTAAATGACTCTAAGAAACGTCAAATTTTAGCTAAAATTATACAGATAATACAGATAGATATATTGTGTTTGCAGGAAACACATGTTGCATGGGCCAACAGAGATTATTTAAAAAATATGGGAATGGAATTAGTTGTCTGTTCTAAGCAAACTGGAGTTAAAAGAGGGGTAGCGATACTTAAGAAAAGGGGTGTGGGAGAATGTGTAAGGGCTGATGCGGATAAATGGGGCCGATGGGCTATTTGTGAACTAAAGGTGGAGCAAAAAAGGTTTTCACTCTGTAATGTGTATGGGCCGAAACTGGATGATGCCGAAGTCTTTAATTTTCTGAATTTGGAAATAGCACAATGGACTCTGCCCATGTTAATGTGTGGTGACTTTAACATTCATATTGACTCATGTATGAATATTAGATCTAATCCAGTACATCCAGGGAGAAAGAAGATTGTTTATGCGGCCTTAAGAAATTTGTTAATGGATCATGGTCTTCATGATGTTTGGAATATAAAATATCCATGGGATCCTGGGTTTACCTTTTATTCTGCCCCCCATTCCAAATTTGTACGGTTAGATTACTTTTTTATAACACCAGAGCTGCTTGCTAAAGCTAAACTCGAGATCCATCCTAAATTGGTCTCCGATCACAATCCGATAGTCTTAGAGTTGGCTTTAGATTTGCAAGATAAAGTAGAACCCCAACAGTGGTCCTATGATAGGAAGCTCCTTCTGGATGAGGAGTACTGCCAGGCTATGACCAAAACAATTCAGGATTTTTTTTTCTATTAATAAGGGCACGACCTCCCAGGAAATAGTCTGGGATACGTTCAAATCGGTAATAAGGGGGGAAACCGTTAGCTTCTCCAAGTTTAAAAGCAAAAAGACTCAGTCTAAGTATCAGCAGAACTCTGAGCAGGTTCTTAAGGTAGAGGAGAAACTAGCTGAGGTTATTAGACATGGTGCAGAGGCAGAAGTAATCCAGCTGGCCCAAAGGGAACTCACGGTTAAAAGGTCTAGCGTATATGCTTATATTGCCGACCAAATTGCTGCAAATTATATACAACATAACGAAACGGCATATGAGTTCGGGGAAAGAACAGGAAGAGTGCTGGCAAAAAGGACAAGGGAGAAAGCGGTGTATAATGATATCCCTAAAATTAAAGATTTGCAGGGGGCACTGCAAGAGACTAAGGAAGGTGTGTTAATGGCTTTCCAAGGGTTTTACCAACGGTTATATGGGGAGGAGCCGGATAGGATAGATGCTGGGGACTATTTAAGGGATTTGATTCCGAAAACTTTGTCGGAGGTACAAAAGACAGCATTGACGGCTGCACCAGACTGGAGAGAAATTGAGTCAGCAATTTTAGGCTTAGCCCAGGGTAAGGCCATGGGACCTGATAATATCCCTCTGGAATTTTACCGAACTTTCAGGAGTATATTAAAAAAAGAACTATTGGAAGTTTGTCAGCAAGCCTTTTTGGGTAAGGCTCCCCGTTCATGGGCGGAAGCTACGATAGTGGTCTTTAATAAAAAAGGTAAAAATGCTGAGGAGATGGGGTCATATCGGCCGATATCTTTACTGAACTCGGACAGCAAAATTTACTCCAAGGTAATTGCTAATCGGCTAAATGACCTGATGCCAGGTTTAGTATCTCTTCGACAACACGGATTTATACAGCACAGAGGTACTACCGATCATATAAGACGGATTATATCCCTACTGGATTGGGCTCAGGGTACACATTCTCCGGTCGGTGTGGCCCTGTTGGACGCAGCAAAAGCGTTTGCCAGGGTCGCTTGGTATTTTATGTGGCTGGTTTTGGAAAGGAAGGGGTTTCCCGGTGAATTTATCAGGGCAGTTCAGACACTATATTTTAATCCATCTGCTACTGTTCGAATTTCAGGGAAGACGTCGGGGAAAATATCTATAACAAGGGGGACAAGACAGGGGTGTCCCTGTTCCCCCTTGCTATTTGCCTTGTATATTGATCCCTTTATTATTAGCCTAGAGGACAATATTGTAATTAAACCTGTGCAGATAATGAATCAGGATTTTAAAGTATGTGCTTACGCGGATGATATTGCGGTTGTGACGTCAGATTTGTGTACCGCATTTCCAAATATTATAGAGTCAGCCGAGAAATTTGGGCATTTCTCGGGGTACAAATTGAACGTCGATAAGATACAGCTTATTCACTCAGATGTTTGCCGACCAGAGAATATTAGGCTCGCAAAAGAAGCCAATTATTTAGGGATTAAAATTACAGCTAATATTGAAAAAATCATCTCTATAAACCTGGACCCTATTACTGGTTCTTCTAACAAGCTGCTAGAAAGAATAAATAACTTAAAGCTCTCATTGTTTGGCCGCAGTAATGTACTAAAAATGCTTGTTTTCCCAACGTTCCTGTACCTATTTCGTTCTATCCCTTTCATTATCTCTTCCGGTTATTTTGCCCGAATAAATAGAATGTGTTCTAGATTTCTCTGGGGATACCATCGGGCTCGGAGAGCGCTAGTAAAATGTGTGTTACCCCGAGAAAGAGGAGGCTGGGGTATTCCGAACTTTCAATTCTATCACTGGGTAGTGATTCTGCAACATATGGGAGTACTAATTCTCCCTGACGATCCGGTCGA
The DNA here is from genome assembly GCF_964261635.1 of Lissotriton helveticus. Taxonomy (NCBI): domain Eukaryota; kingdom Metazoa; phylum Chordata; class Amphibia; order Caudata; family Salamandridae; genus Lissotriton; species Lissotriton helveticus. The sequence continues at coordinate 1,289,481,874 of NC_136068.1, forward strand.
GGATTTTGCCTCGCCTTCTATTTATGAGATGCTCCTGGGCGCCGAGGCTAAACAATGTCTAAATCGAATTATTGAGCCTAGTTACTATAAAAAAACAAATGTAAGACTATTTATTCTGCTTATGTTATATGGAGGACAATAAAGAAGAGATTTAGAATAGGCCCTAATATAAATACATATACTCCTTTGCAGAAATGCTCTTTTCTCCCAGAATTATTTCGAGACGGGGTAATGCAAAGGTGGCACTCTTTGGGGATATGTAATTTTGGTGATCTGTTTCAAGGGAATGATTTTGTTTCATTTGATTATTTAAGGAAAGAATACCATTTGTATCACGCAGATTTTTTTAAGTATCTCCAGATACGAAGTTTTTGTGTTCAGAAACTCGCAAAACAGATTATATTGCTGGGGTAAATTGGGATAGTTGAAGCCATAAAGGAACGGAGTAAGATAGGGTCTTTATATCAGTTGCTTCTGGAGAAGGTAGAAGACGATTTAGAGGATAGGGTACTTAAATGGCAAAACAAGCTGAACGTTGAACATGTTAATTTGGAGAGAAGTATGGAGATTGCGGGTAATGTATTACTCAATGGGTCAATGATTAGTCAACACTTTATGTCAGTTTTTGAATTATACTACACGCCGGTTAAACTGGCTAAATGGAATTCGGGGCGTGGGACGAATTGCAATCGATGTAATTTATATGCAGCGGACGCCGCTCATATGTTTTATAGATGCCCTAAGCTATTTCAACTTATTGCCGATATTGAGTTTTATTTAAGGAACAGTTTGAGTATTTCTGTTAAATTAACAGCTCCTCCGGTTATTTTTGGGTGTAATGAAAGTGCGACTTACCAGGGTTCTGAACCAGAGGAAGGTTTTATTTTTATCTGCATGTCGGCATATCGCTCTTGTATTACATCTCAATGGCTCGATGAGGACCCACCAAATTTCATTATGTGGCAAACTAAATTACTGTCTATCTACCATCTTGAGATAGCATTGTATAAAATCAAGGGCATTAAGAAGAAAACTTTTGGATTCAAAGTATGGTCTCCTTTAGCTAACTGGTTAGGCTTGTAAGAAAAACTATGGCTAAATTTATGTATATGGTATTTTATTTCTTTTCTTTTTTGTCTCCTATCTGCTGTGACTTTTTGAGTCTACGATTTGTCTTAAATGTTAAGATACTGCTTAAGGATTGATAATTATATGTTGAAAAATGTTTTCCCTTACTGTCTGTGTGCTGTCATAAAAATTCAATAAATTAAAAAAAAAAGTACCATCAATGAATTCTTCCCTTTTATCCTTCTGTATTGGAAGACAGTGACCCTGGGCAAAGGTAGCCTCAATGCTGCCTTTGTTGATTTAAGAGCAGCATTTGACCTTGTTCCCTGTTCCTGTCTGTGGGCGACGCTGAGTGAACTAGGTCTTTCTAAAGAGCTGCTAACTCTTATAATGAGGTTGCATGAGGCAAATTATGCTAGAATTTAGTGGGGGGGACAGGGTAGGGTCACCACCCAGTTTCCTGTAGAACGCGGGGTGCGGCAAGGTTGTGCTATGGCACCAACGTTATTTTCTTTGTGTATTAACTGAATAGTGGATTTCTTCTTGTCAGTGACCTTAGCTGGTGTAAATATCCCGATTTTAATGTTCGCGGATGACACATTAATTATCTCAAAGACTCCTAGATGCCTCCAGCGAGCCTTAGTAATTTTTGAAGATTTTTGTTTTGCTCGCGGCCTGGAAGTTAATGTGGCAAAAACGAAATTAATGGCTTTTAACCTGCACAGAAAGTTTAAAGGAAAAATTTGAATAAATAACCAACCACTCGAACAGGTCAGGGCTTTCACTTACTTGGGGATCCACGTAGAGAAGGACCTAAAGTGGAATTATCACATCGATATAGCAGCATTAAAACATCGGCAACTTATGGGAGCCTTAAGAATAGAACACAAAAACCCATTAGACCAGTGCTCCAAGTTTATGATTCAAAAGTTGTCAGCTCCACCCTCCACAGTGCTGAACTCTGGGGGGGTTGAGAACGTAGCTTTCTTAAGTCTTTCTGAAAATAAGTTCCTCCATAGTATTACTAATCTCCCCGAAAGCACTCCATTAAGGCCGTTAAGATATGATCTGGGTAGAAATGCCATTACAGATGTTGCCAAACTGCGCCCTATTCTATACTGGCGCAGGTTGTGGACAACTGTCATCATACACCACGGGTTTCCTTGATGTAATAAAATCTGATGGCTTGCATAAAATCGGCTGGCTAATGTGAGTTAGAAATAGCCTAGTGGGCTTAGGTATGAAAACGCTTTAGGACAATCCAACAGATGCCTCTTTCCCCTCTAAAAAGATCTTAAAAGAGAAATATTAGGAAAGGGTCACCTATAATGTTTGGACTAATACTGATTCATCTTCAATGACGGGAATCTTTCTGGAATCAAAATGTATTCCCAGACTTGAAACCTACTGGGATACTATTACTAAACCAAGGGACAGGAAATTGTATTTTCAGCTGAGGGTAGGTTCACTACCCCTAAGATCTCTTACTTCCAGGTGATCTCCACCAAGCGATAACACCTGCCTGGCCTGTGGGATCTATAAAGAAACAGTCGCCCATATGCTCTTTGCATGTTCAGCCTATGCCACCTCAAGGAGGGTTTGGCTGAGCCCTATGTGCAAACTACTTGGCACAAATAGGAGTGCTGAAGCTGAAAGGTTTATATGCACCAGTACGTTGCCATTCATTACAATGGCGGTTGCTAAATATCTGGGGTGGGTGTGGGTAATAAGGCTGAATTCAATATCTGGGGAAATCAATCTTGAGCAAAATGTATAGTTTGTTTAGCTCGAATTTAGAATGTGACTGATTCAATAATAAACTGTTTTAGTTTTATTCTAAACAGATTTTTACTGAAAGGAAGCTGGTAATATGAAATTTGTATTTTTTCTACTTGTCAAGATCCTAGTTTTTTTTCAATTTTTCCACCAACAGGACTATGTATAACCCAGCTAAGACATTTTTAAGTGTGTATATTTAAATGTTGTTTGTACTGTGCTTTTATGGTTACATGTCAAATAAAGCTTGTTTGGATTGGACTGGTAAAAACAAGAGGGTATGTTAAGACCCTTTATGTCTTTTATTCACTCAACATGTTTTTGCCCAAGCTAGACCTATCCAGGTCAAAATCAATTTCTTCTGGACTTTTGGTCCTCAATTCCCCTTGTTCCCTGCACTAATTTATAATTTGTGATGTTATGAAAGTGTGCACTGTCTTCTAATGTGAACAATAACATTGAACAGTACAAGATGTAAAGCCCCACATTCATTCTATACAACGTCATACAGAAGAGTAGAAGAAAACCTAAGATGTGAATAGGGTACCCTTTCATATTTATTGTAATTTGTTCAATCCGGAAAGATATAGACCACATGTTACAAGGCAACTAGAAGTGTAAACTTAAAGCTACTGAAATACAGAAGTCTTGGAAATCAGTCAAATTAAATAAGAAAAACATGAGATGCTCAAGCTGCTGCCATGCACATTCCAGCATGAGAAATATGAGCTGCAGGATCCTTGATTAGTTGCTCTGAATATTCTGACAGGCTTCCTTTAAAAGAAAGAAGACAGCGCCTCAAACTGGTTGTATGTGCAGAGGCGGCTAGTATCCTTTGAAAGTAGTGAGGCGAGCCAAATGCCCCACTACTTCCAAAAAGCAAAAATTTAACAACCCCTCCCTCCAAAAGCCAAAATACAAACAACCTCTCCCTTCAAAAGGCCAAAATGAAATACAAGCACATGCATTACACATTTAATAGAAATAAAAGTAAGTTGTACTTACCCACGGGCTATGACGCGTCCGACTCGGTGTACTCCTGCAGTCTGTGGCAGGAAGAGCTCCCCTAACCAATCAAGATGCTGCTCTCATGCTGTTAACCAGCATAAGAGGAGCACCAGGATTGGATGCAGCGGGTTGCACCGATGCTCCTTCAGGCCCTGGAGGCCTATGCTTCCTCTCCACATAGCTGTTTAAGACAGCTGAGTGGAGAGCTGCAAAGTGCGCATGTCAGTTTGGCTGTCGTAAGACAGTCAGCCAAACCGACATACATATTTTGCAGTGTCTGGCCAGTTCTCCATGCCCCCAATCGACTGCAGAAGACAGTCAGGACATGCCCCCTTTTCTCCTGGCTCATGGGCAGGCTGGAGGCTGCTGAAATAATTTCAATGCCACTTTGTTTTTAACACTTATTGCGGCTCGCAGTGGGCGGGGAGGTGGTGCCCCCCCCCCATAAAGAAACTGCTGCTGTGCATATGCAGTGCCCATTAGCAGCTCTCTCACAGCGTCACACAGTGAATACACCCATAAATGTGTCTATACGCACTTACATATACCCTGATGAGTGGCGATATATATTCCTACCCTTCAGCCTACCAGCAGTTGCCTGGGTTCTAATCGCACCATCACTGCATCAATGTGCACAGATGCTTGTCCACTTGTTTATCCATAATTCGATTGACTTCAAGGGGCTTATTCACAAACTGCATTCTGTTGTATGTGAATTAAGGCTACAGTAGTACTACTCGCACTACAAAATGTTTTTCACAAACCTATGTGAGGTGACCTCTGACTGTCCTACCCTTTCTCTGCAGAGATCCCCACACACAGGTATATCCTTCAGGTATAAATGTGGGAGGAACAAGAGGAGTGACTGGAAAATTGAGAATACTTAATTTCTAAATGGGAGGGGTTTAGCAAAATTTAAGGGGAGGTTTAGGGAGGGACATGCTAATACAAACACAACACTCAAAAACGTAAGACGATTCCATTCACAGGCTTCAATTCTGGAGTCAATACAGCCATAGCGGTATATTTATTTAAATTAAGTCTGATTAACTTTTAAAATGATAAAATAATTATTTATCATTTTTTTACCACACACATATATAGTTAGAACGACTTTATACAATTATTCAATAATTATTTTATTTTAAAAGCTTATGCAGTTAATCAAAAATAAATAAACTTTTATTAGGAAATTAAATATTTTAAATTAGTTAAACACATAATTTTTAACAATATTTACTTTGTATTATATCAAAATAAAAATGTTAGTGTGGGACGGATTTTTTAAATTATTATTTGAAAATTATAAATGAAAATACATTTAAATTAATTATTTAATACACATTCAAGTTAATGAATTCATTTGCTGTAACATTTTATTTTATTATTTATACGGTAAATCCACTCAAAATGAATTTACATTCATGTTATGCAGTCAATTATTTTCAATATTTTTTATAGAATAATAAACTTTAAAAATGTTGCCTGCAAATGCCAATAGTGAGATATTCTCTACTGTGACAGAGATCTCAACCTACAAGTGCAAAGTTACTAATAGTGGCTTTACACTTGTAAACCCTGTTATAGGAGTCTACAAACTTGATTTGAGGGGGTGGAGAAATGGAAGTCTAAACTTCTCATTCTACACTTGGAAATCATGAATAGAAAAAAAATGTTGTTACACGTAGGTGTATAAGAAATATACCTATGAGTACATTTACTTGTGTATATTTCCTTTGTGAATGTAGGCACCACCATAATTGTACGGCTGGAGCCCAAATTTTCTGTGAAAGCCACCACAACACTATCACAGTCCTTTAAAAGGAGTGGGGGGAGAAGGCAAGGTGTTCTGTGGAAAGAACAGGGTGGAACGTAAGAGAGACAGGCTTGAGGAAAACAGGCTGATAAGCTTAGTGGAGCAGACAACCGACTAGCAGACAGAAGGAAGGATTTGTGGGTCATTATGGTAACATAGCAAAAGGACTTGGGTTGATCTTCAGACATCAATAAAGAGTGAGATATGTTTGAGTTGGGAAAGCAGTGTACTTACCTTCTGCATGGGCTTGTTCACTAAGAAGATGCAGCTAATCCTGTATAATGAATTTAATTGCAGCATGTTTCTGAAGTGTACAGTGATGAAATTCTTTTTTATACCATTGTAGGGCTACATCATGCCAAGGTCAGCCGCATCACTGAGGTCTCACTTCCAGAAATCAAGGTACAGACTAACCTCAAGCTGCCACCGGATATCAACAACTTCCCATTCTCCAAATTTGTTGCTGCAAACTTCCAGGTTTGTCCATCATTAAATCAAGAGTGCCAAAAGTGCTTTTATGGAATTTTATAGACAAGTGGCTGGTTGTGGCAGGGGTGTACTGAGTGCTAATGAAAGACAATATCGAGTGTTTATAATAAGAGAATTAATCACCAAATGTGATAGAAGAACAAATTTGAAATCATTTATCTAAAAAATTATTTGTTTGCAATTAGTTCATAAAATTGGCAAAACATTCAAAAAGCCCTGTTTAGAATAGTGGTAAACAATGGAGAAAATAAGTTGCTAAAAGTACCCCAAATTATTCCACAAATAAAAAATAAACAATTCTTGGCCAAACAAAAATGATTTGAAGTCTGAAAGGTGCAAAAAATGTTTTTTTTTTCTAATAAAAGTGCAAACAAAGAAAATAGTGCTGTAATACATGCTTCCCTTTGCAGCAACTGAGTGTTAGGTGACTGCAAACGGAGCCCTGGCCATTTTGAAACACTCACGTTTGCTGTCCTTTGGATTCAAAGCATGTGCATTTCCCATCATTAAAATGTGAAGAAATCACCATTTACATTTATTTTTCAAATAAAACACAAAGCCAGTGATACATTTCCTAAATCTTAACTAATTAATACATCTGAATTAGTTGTGTTGGAAATAAGAAAATGTAATTTAAAAAAGTCCGGAAAGTTCGACCTTTGCCAGCTGTAAGGAAGGGGAAACATCTCCTTACATAAAGACTGGTTCGCAAAGGTATTGTTCTGAATATTATGGACTTCTTCCAATGGTCTGAATAGATTTACAACTTTTATAGGGTTCATAAACCTACCGAAGCATAATCGAGTATATTTATTTGGTTATATCTGACTCTAAATGCAGGTGAAAATCCTGAGGTTTATGGTTGTTTTTAAGCTGCAATGAACCTTAACCTTTGTTCTGTTTTTGTACACAAGTTTGTTTCCCCCCTGTGTAGAAACATCTCCCCTACCACAGTATGTAAATATGGGGATATTTGGGGATTTGTATATCCACTTTATTCACGTTAGTCAACCTTTTTCTTTAATAGTGCCAGATGTGTGAAAGGAGATAAAAAACCACCATTGCAAATGTTTGCGAATGCCCTCAAAGTTACAGATTTGTACATATTTATCACATTTCCAATGGCCAAGATGCTGCTCTTCCTAAGAAAACACCCTTGGTTTCATCTCCAATGCTCAAATTATAATTGATGGAAAATTGCCACACTTTTCACCACTGAAATTAAACTGACACTTTCCCAGATCCTGCAAGTTGTTCTAATCAACTGTGGTAAACTGACATTGCAGGATAGGTAGATAGATAGATAGATAGATAGATAGATAGATAGATAGATAGATAGATAGATAGATAGATAGATAGATAGATAGATAGATAGATAGATAGATAGATAGAATGTTAGTTCACACCCTATCTTCAATAATCTACATTTATTTTGTTTTCCTTATTGGGAGTGTTCCTATCCACTTCTGCTTAGTACCATCTATCACAGCCTACCCTTTCTTCCACTGTTCCACTGAGACTTGAAAAGATCCTGGTATTTTGGCTTTCATTAATAGCTCGTCCCTTGTCGAAAACTGGTATTCAGTGTTTCTGTGCTCGCTTTATGATTGTAAGGATCGATAGAAACTTCAGTAATCAAGTATTCCTGAGCTACAGTATGTAGACCTGCATTTCATGTATTGACATTCTACCCGATGTGAGCTGCACATTACCAACAAACCAGTACTGAAAAATACTGTGTTTTCTTTCTCTCTCTCTCTCTCCTTCTCCTCCCGAAGGGACATTTTTGCTAGGTTTCTTTCTTCCGTAGCAAGTTTCTTCTTTTATCGGTCACAAGATTTCAAAAGAGTTGTGGATTGTCCTTGAATTCAGGATCAGCATTTTGGATCCCTCGGTCGATCGCCAAAGATCAAATGCTATCTTCCAAAGATACTGCTATTGTGTGTTACATTCCCTAACTGTATAAACCATCACCGTGGTGTTCTGTCTGCAGATAAATACTCAAGAAATTCAGGTCTAGAAAGACTTAATGTATTTCCATGTAACCCAAAAATTGTAAAAGTCTTGTACCATACAACAGTCCTCATGTGAAGTCTGGTAAATAGGATATTAAAGCTACTTTGGGGTCTAGTAACTTCAAGAGAAAGCAAAGAATTAGATTGGTTTATTAAGACAAATCCATGTGATGTTTATTAATAGAATTGGGAGCAGAATTTTGTGTAGTTTAGTTTTTTTTATTTCAGTGATTTCAGAGCTGCATCTGAGTCGACCTTCCGTATAGGCTGGTTATTTATAGATTGTAGATGCTAGACACCAAAATGCATAGAGTGCTTAGAAAGACCTCTGTCCTCCTGGTCAGGCACTCTGCCCTCTGCCCCAGCAGCTCCGCTGTAGTGCCACTGCCCTCACACCTCTCCTAGTAAGTAGGTGTTCGAGGCCTGTCTACTCTTTTTGTGCCAGGTAAGCGTTTTTGTGCCTGTAATTGTTTTGTGCCTTTTAATTGTTACTGCTGTGTATTTTTTGTTTAAATTCCCTGATTTTTGTGCTCCATTACCTGCGGCCTTGTTGTGTCCTCTGTGCCCGTTTCGTCATCCTTTCCCCACGCTGCTACCCCCACAGTCCCTTCCCCCACCGATGCCTTGAGGTGCATCCTCCTCAACGTGTGCTCACTGTACAGACATGCCATAGAGATCTGGGACCTCCTTGACACCCTCTCGTCAGACGCCGCCTTCTTCACTGAAACTTGGACCAATGCCTCCTATTCCCCCAACATCGCCACCACCACCCCGACGGATACAAGATCTAGCGGAAGGACCGCCCGTGAGGAGGACACACCATCGCACACAAGAGCTCTCTCCGACTCTCCACCTCCAGCACAAGTGACTCCCCCTCCACCACCTAACACCTCTACCTCCAGATCCAGACCAGCCCCAGAATGATGCTTCGTGGCACCCTCACCTACAGAACCCCGGACCTTGAACTTCGTTCCTCTCTAACATCACTGACCTCATCGCGCCCCACGCTATCGCCTTCATGGACTACATACTCATCGGAGACCTGAACTTCCACCTCAACAACCCCAGCGACCCCAACTCCACCGCCCTCCTGGAAAACCTCGCCAACATCGGACTGAAACAGCTTGTCACCACCTCTACCCACAAGGAAGGGCACATCCTCGACCCCATCCTCACAGGAGGGAACAACATCTGCTTCAGCCACACTACGCAGCCCCTCTGGATGGACCACCACTGCCTACACTTCTCTTTCAACAATGCCACCGAACACAAACCCACTCCACGCCCTGTGCGAAGGACTGGATCAAGGTCACAGAGGAGCACCTCAACTCCACCCTCAACCACGATCCCCCTCCTGCCTCGACCGACTCTAACCCTGCAGCCAAAGAACTACACCACTGGATTATCAACTGTGCAGACAAGCTCGCCCTCCTCCAGAACCCCGACAGATAGCGCCCCTTGAAGGCCACCTGGTTCACCACTGACATCCAAGATTCCAGACGCACCTGCAGATGTCTCAAAAAACGATGGAGGAACAGCAAAACCACAGAAGACCAAACCACCTACAAAAACGCCATGACAGAATACCACCAACTCATCCGATCCATTAAAAGGACTTTTATCCGGAACAAAATCCTCGCCAACTCCAGCAATTCAAAGGAACTATACAGCATCATCCAGCAATTCACCAACCCCCCCCCAGCAAAGCCACTGACGTCAAACACTCCCAGGACCTCTGCAACAACCTAGGCTCCTACTTCCATCTGAAAATCAAGGCCCTCTATTACAACTTCAGTGAACAAACCCCAGAAACCACCTCTTCCTCCAGCGAAGACAGCCAGCCCAGCATCACCGCCTGGACCCCTGTCTCCACTGAAGATACCGCCACAACCATGAATAGAACTCACTCAGGAGCACCCACTGACTCCTGTCCACTGCACATCTTTCACAGAGCCGCTGCCACCATAGCACCCAACCTACGATGGACCATCAACGCCACCTTCGAAACCGGCACTTTCCCAGACGACTGGAAATACGCAGAAGTCGAGCCCCTCCTCAAAAAACCCTCTGCAGACCGACAGACCTGAAAAACTACCAACCCATCTCTCTTCTCCCATTCGCAGCCAAAGTCACTGAGAAGATCGTCAACGCCCAGCTGACTAACTTCATTGAGGAGAACACCATATTCCACCCTCCCTATCTGGATTCCGGAGCAACCACAGCACCGAGGCCACCCTCCTCGCCGCCACGGACCACATCCGAACGCTCCTCAACCAAGGCCACATGGCGGTCCTCATCCTACTGGAACATTCTGCAACCTTTGACACCGTCTCCCACCGCACTCTCGCAGCCAGACTCCATGACGCCGGCATACAGGGAACCACCCTCGACTGGCTCCGCTTCTTCCTTGCCAGCAGAATCCAAAAGATCAGACTCCCGCCATTCCTCTCTGAGCCCACAGAGATCAACTGCAGAGTACCCCAAGGATCTTTGCTCAGACCCACGCTCTTTAACATCTACATGGCCCCCCTCGCCGCCATCATCAGACAGCTTGGACTCAGCATAGTATCCTACACCGACGATACCTAGGTCATACTCTCCCTCACAAAGGAAACTGATGCCACCAGACTCCGCTTCCAGGAAGGAATTAAAGACATTGCATCCTGGATGAGCAGCAACTGTCTGAGGCTCAACTCGGAGAAGACAGATGTCTTCGTCCTCGGACCTACCCCCTCAGCCTGGGACAACACCTGGTGGTACACCGTCCTCAGCAACCCCCCCACCCCAACGGACCACCCCCGAAACCTCTGCATCATACTTGACTCCTCCCTCTCCATGACCCGACAGATCAACGTCGTTGCCTCCACCTGCTTCAACACCCTCCGCATCCTGCGCTAGACCTTTAGGACCCCCCCCGCCAGAAAGACCGTTACCCATGCACTCATAACAAGCAGACTGGACTACGTAAATGCCCTCTACACTGGAATCATCAAAACCCTGCTACGCAAACTCCAGACCATCCAGAACACTGCAGCCAGACTCGTCCTCGGCATCCCACGACATGATCACATCACCCAACACCTGCGAGACCTCCACTGGCTACCCTTCGAGACGAGATGAACGTTCAGGCTACTCACCCATGCCTACAAATCTCTCTACAACACTGGACCCAAATACCTCAATAAAAGAGTCTCATTCCCCATACCAAGAAGAAACCTCCGCTCCACCGACCTCGCCCTAGCAGAAACCCTGCACATCCGCAGAACCAGAGCGGGTGGAGGAGACTTCTCCTACATCGTGGCGAAGGCCTGGAACGAGCTCCCCCATTCTGCACACCTTCAGGAAAAGCCTCAAGCCATAGCTCTTCGGCTAACTCGGAGTATCCAAGAGATCTGTTGAAAATAGGGGGTCCTTTTGATGAATGGTCCACATAATTTTGGCCAAAATATTGAAGCATTCAACTGGTAGAAACTAATTAAAGTTGTAGAAGTCCAGAATGGTACAGAGGCTGGCCACCTTTTTCACACATCAAAAAAAGTAAGTACAAGGGGAGGAGCCTAGCTCGCGGCCGTGATGGTCGCCCTTTAGCTCGGCTCCCGCAGCCCTCCATCCTGACTGCCTATCCTGTCTTTTATCCTGTCCCGGGACGACACACTTTTGGGGAATTGGAAACATTACGGCTTGTTTGTACTTACCATCTGACCCCGGGGTCTCGACGTGCAGTGGCTCCGGAGTTCTGGCCTCCGAGAGATCGGGGCCTCTGCGAGACTTGGACCGGGACCTGGCCGGTGGGATCCGACGGCTCTCGGCCCCGGCCGAGAGCGAGAACCAGTGTTGGGAGCCGATGTGCGAAGATCCCGGCGATCCTGAACCGGACCTGCCCTGGTGGTCGCGTGGCCGACGTGGGTGAGAAGCCCCGGGACCTGATTCTGAGAGGGGGTCTCCCCCCGCCGCTGCTTTGTCCGGCGGCCCTGGTCCTCGGGGCCCGGACTCCGCTTGTTTGGGGCACCGGTGCTGGTGCGGGCGGAGACCCGTTTTGGGCGGACATCCTTTTGGCATCGAAGCCGCCCTTGCTGGGACCCCCGGCGCTTGTAAAGTCCTACATTTGAGAACTGTTATTTCCGGGGGTCCTCGTGGGCGGCGATTGGGCTGATTCACGAAATGGCGGCCGGCCCTCTGGAACGAGAGTCACCCTGTGGCGGCGGGCCCGAGTTGCCTGATTGTGTGGGGATCGGATCTGGTGGGCGTGAGCCGACAGTCAGAGATATCCTGGAAGCCCTCAGATCCCTGCACGCTTCCCTGGCCCTGGGCGTCTCGGTGGGTCCGCCACGATCCGCCGCCATTTTGGGCGGCCGTTTCTTCTTGTCGCCCTCTTGTTTCGATGCCTCCATTGCCTCACCCCCCTCGATTGACCTGAGTGTCTCCACCACTGATCGAAGATCGTGTAGTGTGCTGGTGACTTTGGGGCGCCCTGCTTTTCAAGGTTCGGACCCCGGGGACTCGGATGCTGTACTGCGACCCTGTTCGACATTGTTGCCTGGAATTATGGGTGGACTTCCTCCTGCGCCTGCTTCGATGACTTTGCCTGTGTTTAAAATTGGGACCACCTCGCCCGCTCAAGTGGCGCAACTGAACTCGTTTCTCATGGCTCGTGCTTCGATTGTTGATGCATCGATACTTTCAGTTTGGACTACTGCTCACTTTTCGATCTATCTACCCCCCACGTAGCTATGCTAGTCACCATTCCACTCGATTATATGCTGATTTCGTATTTAGTATGTGGTTGTACATTGCCATGTGGTGGGTGGGGTTTGTCGCTCGGAAGGGTTGGGGGTGAAATGTACGACTTCTGCTTGATTCCCGGTATGCGATTTCGTTGCACAATTGTCTCTGATTGTAGAGGGGTGGGAGGTCCCCTTCTCCTAATATTTTGTGGCGCGTGATGGGGTGTCGTCCTGGTCAGTTTTTGATTGTACTTGTCGGGTTGGGCGGAGGGCTGTGGCCTACCGTTTGTATTATAGTTATTCTGCTCCTCCCTCCTGTTTTCTTTCTCCGCTTTTGTGGCCTTTTTGTCTCGTTTTTCTTTCTTTCTTCTTGCTATATTTCGGGTTCTGGTTTAGGGCGACAGGCACGCTGTTTGAAGGGTAGGCCGTAGCCTTCTACAGGGGTGCAGGGTGGGACGGGCGGGTTGGGTTCTATTTTTTGTTTGTTTTCTGGTTCTATGGCCCTTTTGTATCTCTTTTTCGTGAGGCCGCGTCTGTCCCGACCTCCTATGGTGTGTTTCGGGTGGGGGTATGGCATCGTTACTCCTCCTGCTACATTTCGGCTGTCTTTCCATCCGATTGCCATGCCCCACTTGGGCCGCTAATCCTTTTGTCTCCTGTCCTCCCACCACGGGAGCCGTGTCGGCGTGTCTTTTACCTTTCTTTTTTTCATATTTCCTTATCCCCTTTTTATTGTTTGGTTTTTCTTCCCTCCATTTTCCTTTCCCTTCCTCTCCCCCCCCCCTACCTAGTCCCCCTTCCCTTTTTCCTTCCTGCGTCCCAGAGGGTACTGTGACGGGCGGGTTTTCATGCATTGTCTTCCGATCCCTCTGTTCTGGCTTGGTAGTGTCCTGGGTGGTGAGCGTGTTACGAGGATAATGCTCAGGGGCTGACTGTATCTCACATATCCTGATTTCTTGACTGCATTGTGTTGTCCCCCTGATATTTTGCCCCATGCCCCCTTCTTAATGTTGAGGTTGATTACGGGATGTCGGATGCCTCCGTATTGCAAGTGTGCCTGTCATACGTCCTCTCCCCTTATTGTAAAATTAAGCCTTCTTTACTCCTGTGTTTTAGCCCTTTAGTTTCTGTATTTCTTCTCCCCTATTGCGATTGTACGGCCTCTGCTTTGTATTGATTGATTATGTACTATTTGCCTGATGACTCCTGACTGTTTTGTACCCTGCGGCCGGCCGGCTTGGTTGTGGGCCTCGATTTGTCTTCTTTTGATATCAATAAAGGTTTAAAAAAAATAAATTAAAAAAAAAGTAAGTACAAATCATGTCCCTGTCTATGTACATACCAAACAACATATTTTGTAACTATGTCATTAGTGGATATTAAAGTAGATGATGAATGAGGGGTGAAAGTCTGGAGGGAAATAGAATGAAAGACGGAAACCATAGCCCACAATTTATTTCAAATTCTTTATTATTTCCAGACAACATGGAAATACATCAGCAGGATTATTCACAGCAGTTGTGGTCTTACAGCAACGAATATATACAAATGAAGGGAAGTAGAAAAGAGAAAAAGGGAATAGGAAAACATGAGACTTACAAATTAGTAAATATCAAAAATAATAGAGTGTCTATCTCCTAATTGATATACCAGCTTTTTAATCAGGACAGGCCTCATTGTATAGAGATCATACATTTAACGTGCTATAAATTTGTAAATCATTAAGAGAGGTACAAAAGGGCATAACAATGTCACTGACAATAAGGAGGCATCCAATCGGAAAATACATTAATTACTTCATTAAATCTTTCCCATGTGCAATTCAGTGAGCCTGTATACGCTGGTCTAAAGCTGCCCATTTACTCATGCCCCATTCTCAACATGTAACTCCTGGGGCATTTGGTTTTCAAAATTGATCACAATTAATTCTTAAGTTAACAAGACAGCCAATGCAAAGACTTATTTAATCAATTCCCTTTTTCCATAGAATGTATAAAACGACCCAGAGATTATTGTGCTTCCAAACAATTGTGTATTTGAGCTGCACTCTTCAAGGGAGACACCCCCATATCCTATAAGCCTATATATAGAAAGTAGTACTTTTCCATGTGAATAACATTGATCACTTATGTCTTGAATTTGTGACAATGGACATCTTTGGCTGTTATTTATTCATTTGGCATGACATTAATTATGCCACATGCAAATATTTAGCCTGGATTAACTTGAGTCTGACCAATACTGGGTACACCAGTAGAACAACAAGAGAGTGTCAAGAAAACAAGGTAGATTAGCACATGATCAGAGATCAGTATATTCCCGTAAAATTCACATTGGAAATCGTTAGGGATTTATTAGAAGCCCTCACTCACCACCCTGGGTGGTCACATGCTTCATCATCGGGCCCACCAGGAGAAGCCGAGTGCCTCCCTGGTGTGCTACAACGCCAGATTACTGCGGAGCTGGATTTTTTGTGACAGTGATGTGAAAAATGTGGTATTAAAATTGTCAAAGAGCTGTACCAGAAAGAAAAATGTATTCAGTGGTCAGTCTGACAAGGTTAAAATATGTGTAGGGAAATGTGCCAATTAATGTATTGGTTATTTCCACTTAGAGTGGGGTCGACATGTTACTGGGTACATTCATAATATGGAGGCAACAATGACGAACCTCATCAGTTAATTGCAACCTCAACTCAATCTCCTAGCGAAGCTTAGATTCCTGTGTGTGTTTCCCATGTCTTTCCAGTACACCTCTCTATGAATCTCAGTTATCTTCATAGCTACAGCTCTTACTGCTCCGTATACTGCATTTTCAAGTTGTTGGTTGGGGAACCCAGGCATCCTAGTTATCATAATTGTAGCTCCATAAATTTGAAATTACCCGATCTTAAAGACCACACTCCTCACTCTAAAAATGTCTTCAGCTTGTTGTTTTGTGATAGATCTCATGATCATGTGAGCCCCGGCTCACTATTCATGTGATCACTTTATATTTATACGGATAATCAGCACTGGATGGTCATAAAATAGGAACATTTGTTTAGAAGAGGGTTACATCTTTGCACTGTGAGAAAATTGGCATGCCTCTGAGGGATAATACTTTTACTGGTCTTTCCCTAAACGCCAGAGTTCATCTCCCACCTCCTTACTAGAATATTGTCTGCATCCGTTAATCTACAATCGAAATTAACTATCATAATGCTGTCAATATAGCTGGCAACTTTAATTCCAAGTAATTTGCATAGTTTTAAAAGGCAGAGAAGAAGAAGAAATCGAGAGTTCATTAAAATGTAATTTATAGTTTTACTTTTTTTTCTGAAATACACATAGCGTTGCCTACAACCCACCAGTCAGCAATGAGCATTGTAACAATAAACATAACAAGCTTTGCTGTAAACTTTCCTCCGCCCAACCTCCACATATTGCTATAATAGTACTAGAAGAGGATACAGTGGGCCTGACAACCAAGTATATTAAATGTTATTCAGTCAGGCAGGGAGTATTGATCTACAGGGGATACCTGGAGGTTCCGCAAGACACTGTCTGCCAGTATGAGATGTAATACTTTAAGACATTTGGGGCATGTTGGCTTTGTATATTCTCAAGAGAGAATATGAATTAAAGAAGCTCAATCTGTTTTTATGCCTTAGGGCTGTGTTGTATAAAGATGGTGGTTTTCCAAAAATCTGAAAGCAAAATCAATCTCAGCCAGAATTATTCCCCAATATCAGAGAAGTTTGGGGCACGGCCATAACAAATGTGCGAGAGTACCCACAGCTCCACACCCTCTACAACATATATCAGACCTCAACTTGCCCCTCCTGGCTATTTTACGCGAGGTATGTGTATCGATTTTATATTGCGTCTCTCTGATTATTACACGTTGTACCAAAATGCTAGCTTGTCATAAAAACCCTTCCAGTTTCTAGGAGATGTGCCAACTCCATGGTCCCTCTCCCAGCATCTTTGACCTGGCATTTGTTTCGGACAGGTTGAGCCCCAGCAAGAGTTGATTGTAGATGTTGATTGTGGGCTCTATGCTTGAGGCATTGTTTTAAAGGAGTAAGAGGCCGTGTTGCTCCTTCCTCAATGTGCGGGGGTAAGATCCATCGATGGGCCTTCATGTATCCAAGTCTTTTGGACTCAAAAAGCTTATACTGTCTTTTAATTTCTTCACAAGATTTCATCTCACCATTCTGGAACAGGGAGCCCATCCTAACACAACTATTCATCCTCAATTTCCTTGAAAGTTTGCTTATCTGAAGCCAGCAAAAACTCCGAGTTGAAGCACATAGGTGCGAAAGGTGAAGGATTGAGGGATAAGCCGAAGTGGGCATCCACACTGTCTTGTATTGCTAAGGTTACTCTAGTGACCAGAGAGAAGTATAAACCCCAGCTTTGTTGAGCTCTGCACAGCCAAGATACCTGCCACAGATGGGTCTCTGCAATTAGTAATCGATGTAGCACCATTGTTTGGTGGGTTTTGTATTCGCCCAATCTACCAGGTATCGCAAGAAGGTGGCCTGATAGTGGCCAGATAGTAACTCAAGATGTGTGGAATTGCCAATCCTCCCTGTTGGACCAGGCGGTGAAGTGTCCTAATTGCTCTCCTTGAGGGAAGGCGGGGGCAGTTCTTACCTCGCCAAATGAAATGCTTGATGGCTAATCACAGGGTTTCAACCCCATGATCAATGTTAAAGCATAGGATTCTGGGCAAGATGGTAATTTCGACTATGACAACCCTGGCCAACCAGGAAAAATATTTCATGTGCCAAAACTCTAAGCCTTGTTTTACCTGTCAGTGAATTAGCAAAGTTGAGGTTCATTATTTGAGACCTGGTGTGACACAGCGGCTTACCACATATGTCATTGCCGAGGCCTCCCAGTCTAAAGGCTTTAGATTGTTCAAGGCCACTGAATGCTGCGGTAGTGGATTAAAAAGAAGGGCTTCTGTCTTTGCTATATTTATTTGAAAGCTTAAGACCATCCTTTGTCTTTCCAATTCCTTCAATAGTGGAAGAAAATAAGCTCTCTGGTCTTCTAAAGCAATCATGTTATCATCTGATAGCATTGTAAGTTTGTATGTGTCCACTCAACCCATTTATTTCAATCATACATCAAATGGATTTATCCAGAGGTTCCAGGGTTAGTGCAAAAAGGAATGACACTAGTGGGCAGCCTGTCTTCTTCCCATGCCTATCGCCAGCAGTAATGATCTAACCCAGTAATAATCTAACCCGGTTGACTCTGAAGGTTTGTAGCGAGCCATAACTCGCCAGAGCCCAAGTGTAGTAATACTGATCTGATAGAGACTACTAGCTGCAGATTCCTTCATGTAGAACTATCCCCATGCGTGAGACTGGATCAAGAAACTTTTCTGCCACAGGTTCCCTGCGTGCCGGGGGCGGGACGACATCACGCGACTCCGCCCACGCGTCGTCCGCGTACGTGACATTAGCGAGGTCAAATAAGACCCGCCCCAGTGCGCCTACGTCAGTTTTTTTTCCCTTTTCCACGTGCAACGCGGATCCGGTCCTTGCTTCTGGCCTGTTTAGGGTCCCTTTTCTTCCATTTTTTTTTGGTGGTGGAACAGTGTGCGAATGCCTTCGGGCTTCAAAACTTGCATGTTTTGTGGGCGTCTCATGTCAGCGACGGACCTGCACCTCATTTGTATGTGGTGTTTGGGGGGAGGATCACGGCACCACTTATTGCACGGTGTGCCAACAGTTGAAGCCAAAGACGTGGCGGGAGCGCCGGATGAAACTTCTATCGGCGCATCTCTCCAGGTCGACATCCTCCCCTCGGTCTGCTTCGGCGGACGGCTTCAGATACGCCTGTGATCGTCCTCGCCCTTCTTGGATGTCACATGAGCGTCGCCCCCAGTGGGTAAGTGTTGCAGTTTGTCCCCGGGGGCTGGTGTACAGCCTGCCGGGGGCATGGACTCTCCGCGGGTGATGCGGCCCGTGTGTCGTCCTAGCCACCGTTTCCCGGTGTTGGGGCGTCGAGAGTTCAAATGGAGACATACGCGGCGGCCTTGCAGGCCTCGCTGGTGTCTCCTCCTCCTTCCCCTCCTGGGGCGTCAGCGGATCCCTCGCCCTGCACAGGGCCCTCCGCGGCGCCTGGTTCGGATCAGGTTTGGAGGATGTGGTTCTGTTGGGGTGCGGCTCTTCCGGGGCACCTCCTTCAGGCCATGCCGTCTCTGTCTCTCCGCAAACTCCTGCGGGAGTCCCTGTCGTGTTGCGGGAGGTCGCTGGGGCTCGGGTCGCATCCCCAAGCCCCTCTTGGTCCTTTGACTTGGTGGTCCTATCTCAGGCCGAGGTGACACCGCTACGGCAGCAGCTGGACCGTGTGGAGCCACAGGGGTCAGTGGACCCTCCTCGTCCCGCTCCGGATCGAGGCCCGTGGAGGACCCCTCGTCCCTCTCCGGGCCCATCTCGTCCCTCTCCACAGGCGGCTGCCTCGTCAGAGGGCGAGTCGGAGATTGAATCGTCGCTGGCATCGCCTCATGGGTTGCCGAGTGATCTACGCCTCATTCTGGGCCGTGGCTGGCGGAGGGCTTCATGTCACTCTCCAGGCCTTTCTCGTTCCCCCACGCAGGTGGCTGCCTCGGCAGGAGTCGGGTCAGCATCGTCCCGGCGCCACCCCGGAGCCGGTTCGGCTCCAGCCCTACTCCGGTCTCTGATCCGGTTTCCGGTGCGGGGTGACTTGGAGGAACCTTTTCCTGTGACGCCGGATGGTGCCGACGTCCTGCCTCAGGCAGCGGACTCCACGGCTCCGCGCAGGGTTCGTACTGAGGATTCGTCTTCGGACACATCTTCTTCTCCAGAGGCAGCCTGTATATTGGTGTCGTCCTCCCCGGAGACTGGTCGCCGTGTGGTGTCCTTTTCACTGACGTCGAAGGGCGGCTCCCCGCTCTTCCTGAGGCAGAGGTGTTCGTCAGAAGAGCGGCATGTCCCTCATTCTTCGGCTCCTTTTGACTTCCAGATCTGGCCCTTGCCCGTCCGCTTGGCCTCGGGACGGCCGCCTTAGTTTCCACGGAGGAGCTGCTTTCGCCACCGCGGGCCCAAGAGTGGCGGGTGCGGCCTTCGCACACGTGGTGTCCACGGCTGTGGGCATCCTGCGTATCGTTGACCCGGTGCCTCACTTTCCGGTGGACCATCTATTGGATGTCCTCCACCAGGGCTCTGGTGGGAGGAAAATCTTACTTCCTTTTGAAGGTTCTCTCCTTTCTTCCTTGACGGGGGCTTGGAGGCGTCCCGCCTCGGGGGACCCGGTGCCTCAACATCTTCTGCACCGGCACCTCCCGGCGCCGCGTGACCCGGCGTGTCTTTCCCTTCACCCCTCAGCCGCCAGCCCCCTTTTGCGGACTGCTTTTCCCTCCCTTCCACCACTGTTGACTTTGCCATCCCCAGAGGCCCACTGGCTGGACTCGAGGGGGCGCAACATGTTCGCCTCGACCAGCGCTGCCCTGCGGGCCCTTAACTCCTTGTTTGTGATGGCTAGGGCCTCCTCCTGTTTGTGGGACTCAGCTGAGTCTCTGGCAGCGTCCCAGGAGACTGGTCAGGTGGACTTACGCCATCATGCTTTGGATGGCCGGGAGCTTGCGCCGTTTATTCTCCACTCTGGACATCTCGAAGGTGCTGGGCCGGGCCATGGCTTCTTCAGTCGCTCGCCGTCGCCATGCTTGGCTTCGGGACGGAGTATTCCCTGAGAATATTCGGGAGCGACTCATTGACCTTCTGTTTGATGGCAGTCTGTTGTTTTATGCCCCGGCCGACTCTACTATCCAACGGCTCTTGGCAGGGCTCCGTCCTCCTCCTCCGCCTTATCCTCCCCCGTCCCCTCCTCAGTGACTCCTGAGTTGGGTTGATTCCGGGCCTTCTTAGGCCGGTTATTCTGGCTGTGGAGTGTGTGTTCTGGCCAGTTGCGTCCTTCCTTGGGACTTTGGCATTGTTGGCTGCTGGACAGCCCTTTTGTTGCTTCTGTGTGGTGTTCTGCCGGAGTTGTTGCGCTTGAGTCCCTTGCTCACTTGGCCACTTGATTCAAGATAGCCTGGCTGATGAGGATTATGAATCCGAAACCAGTCCCAGGATGCTTTTTTCCGGTCCAGGGAAGACATGGCTTGGCAGTTCGGGCTGGACTGTTCCCATGAGGCACAGGGTCAGACTGATTTGCATATGGCCATGTCTGAACTGGGGTGGCTGAGTGAGCTAAAGAATGGTGATTGATTAAACCCAGATCAGTTGACGGGGGGTGAGTGTTTGATTTGCTCAAACGCTCCGTCCATCATCCCCTTTTGTATCGCGGAGTTGTTGCGCAGACTTGGCCCTGAGATTAGGCCTTCTGCTTCACTAGAGGGCTGCTTTTTTCCCCATGGGTCTTTTGTTTTTTCCTCTGCTGTGGAAGTTCTTCCAAAGAGGGTTCCCATATCTTGGGACTTAACATACCCTATGTGGGGTAGTGGTAGCTGTCATATGGCTTGCTCTCTGCTAGGGGGTTCTGGTCGCCTTCGGGTGCCTGTTCTCCATGGCGTTTATGTAGGTTGCTTTTGCTTCCTGAGGTCGTGTGCGCGACCACTCGTAGTGGTGTGCCCGGGCATCTCCTCCTCTCCCTGCTCCTGCCCTGAGGTCTGGGATGATCCTGTGTTCTCCCTTGCCGGGCGCTGCCTACTCGGCCTTTCTGGGGCCTCGGGCTGTTCTTCTTGCTTCTGGCGGCTTTTGACTGCTGGCGCTGTTCTGGCTGGCAGGTTGATCTCCATCTGGAGTGGGTTCGCCTTCTTTTCCCTTATTTCCTTGGGTCCTCTAGGCTTCTTCTTCTGCTCTTCCTGTCTTGGCATGGGGTGGCAGCTGGTTTGCCTTGTGGGGGAGTGTGGTGCTTCGGCCTCTCCGACCTTGCCCTTGGTTCCTCTGCTGTGACTGTACGGGCCTCTCAGCCTTCTTCTCCCTCCTACATCCTTTTGGAGTTTGTAGGGTTCTGCTTGTGGGGGTTCCCATTGCCTGGCAGGGATGAGGTTCTACCTGGTCCACAGATCTGGTCCCCTGTGGGGCCCTCTGTTCTGTATTGGCTGGTGGGGTCCTTTTGCAGACCCTCCTTCCCAGGGGGTATTGCTAGGGTATCTATTCTACGTGAAGGAATCTGCGGCTAGTAGTCTCTATCAGATGTACGAGTTACTTACCTTGGGTAACGATGTATCTGGTAGAGATGATTCTAGCCGCAGATTCCTTCACGGCCCGACCTTCCTCCCCTATTCTGCGAAGACCCTTGGGTTGGTCTTCAGTACTCGCCCCCCGGCGGGGGGCTGTGTCTCCTGTGAGTGCCTTCTTTGTTCTTGATGGGTGGCTCCGTCTGGGGACGGTACATTTCTCCTTTGGGGGATGGGGTTCCGGTGCTCCGGTGCCCTGCTGCTCTGGCTACTCCAGGGTTGGGGGGGATTGCTTTCTATCCCTGTCCTCCCTCCCCTCCCTTCCTTCCATTGTTATCCTCCGATTAAGGGTCATCTGGCCATGTCTTGCCCTTGTCCCTTGTGGGTGGGTGCTCTCTATGTTGGGGTGGCTTGGAGGTTTGTTGTCCCTGTCTGTCTAGGGACTGGTTCCCTTCCTTGCTCAGGATGGGGGTGGTAGGTTTACTCTGTGTGCCATGACTTTACGCATGTTCCTTGCATCAGGGGCACAGGGGTGGGGGGCTGTCTATGTGCTGGCAGGGTGGCTGCACAGCCCTCTGCTTGTTCTTTCTTCTTTCCCTGCCTTTGAGTTCTACGGTGTTGACACTACTCTGTTGGTGTTGTTAGTCACCATTTTTTCTGCTCTTCACACACTGTTCCCATGCTTCCACAGTTTTTTATCTGGTGGTTCCGCGTTGTGGTACGGAAAGGTTCTCTGAAGAAAACTGACGTAGGCGCGCCGGGGCGGGTCTTATGTGACCTCGCTGACATCACGTACGCGGACGATGCCTGGGCGGAGTCGCGTGATGTTGCCCTGGCACACAGGGATGCTGTGGCACAAAAGTTTCCGGGGATAATTCTACGTGAAGGAATCTGTGGCTAGAATCGTCTCTACCAGATCCATCGTTACCGAAGGTAAGTATCTCATACTTCAATCCTGCTTTGCTCAGAACTTCTGCCATGAAAGTTTAGTCCATTCTCTAGAATGCCTTCTGTGTCAGATGAGATCAGGAGGATGTTAAGTTGTTTGCTTTAGGTGTGCTCTATTATGTGGATATGTTTTTTAGTACTCTCCCCGCATTGACGACACTAGTACCCTGAACATTTTTATACCCGAATTCAGCAACGAAAGGGGCTTGGGATCCTTACCTGGTTTGGATAACACAACAATCACAGCCTCATTCATCGAAGGTGTCACCCCACCATCTCCCTGAAACTCTTAAATGAAAGAGTGTATCCAAAATAGTAGTCAAGCTTTGGCAGAACATCCTATAAAAAAATAGCTGGATACCTGTCTGGTCCCGGTACCCAGAAGTTCCCTGTGAAATTCATCAGTGCATAAATCCAGTGACAACCTTCATGGCGAAACCCTGCAGCATTTACACCTTATTATGGGTCTTTAATTTAATATTTAGTGGATGTGCTTTACTAGGATGCTCCACTTACATCTACAACCAGCTTCAATATTACCTAATTAACCAATTCAGTCACTAGAGATTGCGTAAAAACACCTTGATAACAGTAAAATTACAAAGCCCTGTCGTTTCTTGTAAACTTGAAGGTATTTATATGGCTTACCTGAATCATTCTAATTATACTTGATGACTATTGAAATCAGAACATATGGCTCTTCCTCCTTTGAAGGCTTTTGTTCAAGAGCCCTTGACACTCATGTTGGCTGTAGCAACTGCCAATATTAATTTACTAGTTGCTAATCAAATATTTGTTTCTTGAGTAACATTACAATTTTGTAAATACTATGGGCGTATCCTACTTTGAAGCTGAACTAATACATTAAGGCTCCAAAAGTAATTGCAGATGTAGTTGCTAATTTGCTAAATCCTTTTTAGGATGCCTCAAATCTATTTTTAGTTTTTTCATTTTTTTTACACGTGCCTGAGAGGTAATTGGCACAATAGAGTGCACCTACCGCTGGGAATATATAGCTCTCATATTACTTATTTTTTCAGCAATTAAATATAGGTAAACTATAGGTTTGTGTAAACTTTGGTGAAATTCGATGCAATTTTGAGACATTTATTTATTACTTTGGGGGTTCTAAAACATATTATAGTAGTCCTGGAAAAAGATACTTCATAAACACGCAGTTTCACCTACGAAAACCTTCCTGTGTAACATGGGCTAATGGGAAAATAAGCAAAGGTAGCGAAATGATGATGAGAAGTGCACTGAAGATTGTATACTCTTGCTCATTTCTCCTATGAATGACCCCTTAGTTTCGAACCCTGCAGCTGTGCACAGCCAACATGGGAAGATGGGAGAGACAAAGGGAGCAAGAGAGAGAAAGACCCAGAAAAAGAGTGAAATAGAAAGAGAGTGAAGCAAAGAGAGTGAAGCAAAAAGAGTGATAGAGTGACCTGGAAAGAAAAAGACAGAGACCCAGAGCGACTGCAAGAAACCCCCAATGTACTTTAAAGTAACGAAAAGGTTACTACAATTGTGCAGAGGGGCTTTACATGATGTGTTTATTGGTACCCTTCGTTCTACTAGTACCGAGGGAGGAGGTGCTTGAAAAGGAGAATGGATAGAATGGAATTTCCTCATGACATTGTTCTCTCACCAGGTTGTTCATCAGTGCTTTACGACAAAAGGTAGAGAGCGAAGAAAACATTGAAAATGATGAACGAATGGGGGTGGAAAAGAGGTGTATTTTCAGAGTGAAGCATGGCAGTGACAGGAATGGGGAGAAGGCTTTGTCAGCAGTGCTTAACATGGATATTGCTAACTGAAGCTATTGTCTGTTTCTGGAATAATTGCTCCCTGGTCAGATATGCCTATACTTTACTTCCGAAAATCAAATGAGGTTGGGATATGGGATTAGGTGGTTTGCTGGGTCTATCGATTGTGCCTATTTTCCTGCCTGTCACAACACAGTAGAATGTAGTTCGTCTGTTCCCACACTATGATTACTCCTGTTTGTCCCAAATCTTTTTACTATCTTTCTAACTTAGGCCCAGCATTATTGTCTAAAGAAAGTCTCATGCATCCAAAGTTATTTCATACTGCTACTGAACTTCCAAACCAGAAAGTCTAATTACATCTGCCTTTAGCTTCACACAAGAATTCCATGAAAATATGCAAAGAGTGATCAGTGATCAAATTACATTATTCATGCAGTGGAGTTGTGAATTATTTTCATGAATGGTATTTATATTTAATAATGTACTCCTACTTGTGTTCAGAGACATGTTGTAGGTTTAGGTATCAGTCCCGAGCTGCTATGGCATTCATTCACGAAAATGCCAGCAGCTGTTGAAGTGGCGTCACACGTTGATTCCTTGACACAAAATTAGCTCTGCAACAATTTTCTTTTCTTTCTATGCAATGGTGAGGTAGAGGATAGGAAATGGCAAATTTTGAAATGCAAAACCAAGGGTGCCTATCAGCCTAAGGTCCCTCCTTGATGCACCCCCCAAAAAGTGATGCACATGTAAAGTGCACAAATGCCCTAGGGGCAAGTGTGTGCTTTATGGCTCTTAAAAACAAGCACTGGCGTTGCCAATAGGTCTCGCAATAGGAAAGTTGGAGCTATTGGTTTTGTAAATGACAAAGCCCTTATGTTTTTAAAATGAAAAGAAAAATAAAAGACATTGTTATTTGCAATTGTAATAGCTCCAACTTTCCTACTGCGAGACCTATTGGCAACGCAAGTGCTTGTTATTAGGTGTCCATGGAGGGGACGGTCTGCTTGGCCAGATGTGTTTCAAGATTTTAATGAATTCCAGAGCAACTGGTTTGTCCTTAAATGTCAGAACGAGTGTTTTCAACGTTCTATTTAGTTTGCTGCGCAGCTTGTAATCAATGAATAATTATCTGAGGACCCAATACAGTAAAGAAGCGCAGGAGTATGAGGTGAAGAGAATGGGGCAGAGATATTAGGGGGGGAGCTCGTAATGTCGAAACAAAAGTATAATTGAGGAGGCCCTGTTGGGTTTAACAACGTCTACCTATAGCTGGGACGATTCTGTGGGAACGATTTATAAATCTAATCTGAGACTGAGTCCTTACCCTTTGCACTGTGACGCAGTTGAGAAGTCAAATTGTAAATACTTATTCATTTCAGGGATATATACTGGATTAGTGAATAACTTCTAGGGAGATTCGATGCACTTTTCAGAATCATGGAACCTGGCCAGGGCCTGCCACCAGCGCCGGCTGCTGCAGGACATGGCCTGGCGCAGAGTGACGGGATCTGGGGGCTGAGAGGGAAGCGAGCCGGAGGGGGAAGGTCAATGCTGGGGGAGAAGCTGGGAAGGCGAGTCAGAAGGAGAGCAGCCCCTGAGCTGAGAAAAGGATCAGCGGGGTAGTGGTGGGAAAGAAGGGCGCAGAGAAGCGTGAGAAAAGAAAGTAACTGAGAGGTAGGATACCGAAGGGAAAAGAGGCCGGGGAAGTAGAGCTAGGCAGGCAAGATAAATAGAATGAGAGACAAGCACAGCCGTCAAAGCGGGATGCTGCCAGCGGCTAAGCGGCTGCTATTTCAACATGCAGAAAGAGGTGGCAGGGAAGCAGAGCAGGATGCCCGTACGAGAGGGCTTCTTTCACTCGTGGCAAGGTAGAGCTGTGCCGGTGCGCTCTCGCTCTGTCTTTCAAGCAGTTTTGTATTGTGAGACCTATTGGCAACGCCAGTGCTCGTTTCTGTGGCTGCTTGTTCAAGAAGCAGTGCCCTCAATATAAACATGCTGGCTGGAGGGAGCATGTTTTCACAATATTGGAGCGGCAATGTTGATTAAGGTTGTAGTGCCTGAATGAACTGAACTACAGAAGCAAGAGTATTAGACCACCATTATATAAAATGTGTTCGGATTGAGGTATTGCTAACTCGCTGATCTTGGTGTAACATCATGTTAATGACAGGGGAGGAGAAGCCGCAGAGCGCACGCTGGGCGAAGCCCTTTGATGTGCTGTGTGGCCGTGAATGCCAGCGTGTTAGGGGAGGAGAAGCCGCAGAGCGCATGCTGGGCGAAGCCCTTTGATGTGCTGTGCGGCCGTGAATGCGTGTGCTTGTTTGCTCACGTGATTCACGTGAACTTCAAGAAAACCGCACGAACGAAACCCTTGGTTTCACGATTTTTTTGAGCACTTGAATTCTCGCTCCCTCAATGCGCTTGCCAGCATTTAAAGGTCACGAGACATAAATAATGTGGGTGTTTTTTTTTTTTTTTAAATTGTGCATGATTACTATCATAATAGCATTTCCTAATTGCCCTGTTCACATTTAATACATGTTTTATACATGTACTTAGGAAATTGCGAATCCCTATTTGTAATTTCCTATTTAAGGAATCGCAAAATGCTGGGGAGAAATTGCATTTTACGATTCCCTATCTGCTTTTATACAGTCTGAAAGGCTGTTTTGCATTTTTTAACGGGCCGAAATTACGATTCGGCCCGTTAAGAAATACAGTTTCTTTTCGTACATCTGGCCCATGGTGTTGATTTTGCAACAAATACACATCCTGATCAGGTCCCGCTTGCGACTCAATTAGACCCTGCTTGCCACTTACCCTTTGCGGGTACCCTTACACTTACCCTTTGTGGGTTTTTGAGCAAGAGAAGCTTTTCGCTGGCCATTACCTATTTATAGCTTTCTGCCATCCCTCTGGGGGATGTGTGTAGCCTTGTGCCTCTATTCAACTATGTGACATGCAGGCGCTAGCCAAACGCCTTGTCTCTAGTCATCTTCCTCGTGGGGCCTGTCATCGCCACTCTTTATTTCTTCCATTACTATTCTTGGTCTCTATCTTTGCTCACTGAGTTGAACTCAAAGGTCAGTTTCGAGGAGTGGCCTTAAGAGACTGGCTATAAAAGAGAGTCGAGACACCGCAGGCGCGACAGGAGAGTGCTAGGCCATACATGCTTTGAACCGTCCCAAAGTGCAGACAGTAGATGGAATGTCTCTTAGTACCAACACATTTCCTCTTTCCCTTCATTTTCTAAGGAGCAGACTACATGATAGGAGTTGGCAGGGCATTGATCTGACTGGAGAACATGAAAGGCTGGTTGGGTTGAAGAAATGTCAGTCAAATGCAAAATGGATTAAATGCTATTGTCAAAGGATTTTTTCTAAAAATGGTCAAATGGTGCCTTTTGAGGCACTGCTAGATTAATTTATTGCAAGCGAATACGTATACCAAAATAAAGGGGGCTCGTATGTGCTTCCGCTATTTCATTTTCGTTTTTTGTTGGGGGGGCGGGGTAATTATGTAAAGAGAACTAGGCGCAAGAGGGCTGCAGAGCATTGTAGATACTTATGTGGAAAGCAGTATGCATGTGTGATTACAGAGCGCGCGTGTTTGGCTGTGCAGATATGGATAAGTTACTATAGTTTGGCACAAGCAATAATGAACAATCCCTCCCTTTCGCTCCCCCCTCACCCCTAAGAGTCAGTGCATTCCTACAGAGGTGAGAAAGCATAACTATAGGCATGCACATTGAGGCGTGGGACGGGGCAGTGGGGCAAGATGTCTCACCTCAGATGTTAATATCTCATGGCCATCGCAAGATGTCTGACAAGGATTAGAGTATGCTTCAGGTCTTAGTGTGAAGTGAGTCCTAGTGATCTCACAGGCGAACCCGTAGGGGAGTCAGGCTCTGAGTCGGTGAAACTATTCACCAGGGCCTCCCAAGCATGGGCTGTGTCTATTGTTCGTATCCCTAATCTGGCTTCTCTCAGGGGCAATCTTCCTTCACAACTCACCCATTTCGCCATCTCCCTTCTCCATGTGAGTATTCGAGGGCCGCCCAGTGACCTCCGGTTTCTGGCGATCTCACGTTTGGTCAGGGCAAATGCCAAGTCTTGAAACTTGCTTGTAACCTTCGTCTTGAATGTATGGGGAAACCATCCTAGGAGGCCATGGCCCGGGGAGTCAGGAAGTTCCCCCTATCGTAGTAATGACTTCCCCCAAAAGATGCGCAGTGAGGGGAATGACCAGAACATATGGAGAATATGAGCTCCTCTCTCCCCACACCTAGACAGGTTGCGTGGGCCAGGTGGAAATATCTACCCATCCGCTCTGGGGTGAGGTACGGCCTATGTCGCACATAATAATTGAGTAATTTAAAGCGCGCCTTTCTGGAGATTTTGGGCGTTCTCTCCTGGATACTGTCCCAATCCTTATCTGCTAAAGGGAACTCCTAAATCCTTCTCCCACAGTGACCATAAGTGTTGTAGTGACTGTTGGAAAGAATCTGGATTTCTGCCAACTTACGTTGAGGCCCGACAAGAGTCCGAACCTGTCCACCATTGCTCTCGCTCCATCCAGATCCTCCCCTGTGTTGCGAAGGAAAATGAGTAGGTCATCTGCATAGAGTACTATGCAATGATGATGCCTCACAGTTGCAATCCCCTGTAGACACGTCCAGATCGTGCATAGGCAGCCAAAGGCTCGATGGCAATAGCAAAGAGCAGGGGTGAGAGGGGGCATGGGACAGGCATGGAAGTGTTTACTTAACTTGTGGCAATTTCAAAGTAGCAGAAGTGTAGAGGGGCTGTTTCCAGGCAGAAGGAAGATAATGCATCTGTTTTTTAGATCTTTTCTGGTTAGTAGTAAACATTTCACGGTCACGATCCTTGAGAAGTTCTGGCTAGGGGCGTGTTGAGGGTACCACGTTAGTTTAGTTTCTGTGTATTTCAGTTTGTCAGTATCTGATCTTCTAGATCAAGCACCTGGTGTTGAACTGGATGTGAGCCCAGAGGGAGGACTACCGGAGATATTTTATGGTGGCGAGATGTAGATTACCGAGAGCCCAATTGGTTCAAAGTGTGTGTACCAGCAGGAATCCAAGTGGGCCAATTAACAAGCAAGCAATTCAATTTGATTGAGCCATTATCTCAAATCAATGCCAGATTTTCATTTTTTACTTTACTAATTAGTTTTAAGTCAATAGATAAGATCAGTTTTTTCGAGTTTTGAAATATGTCCACAGAGTGAAGGAGGTTTCTGTTACAGGATGTTAAAAAATATATCCAACTGGAGTGTTGTAAATTTCGTCTCTCTACCTCCAACCATATTGGTCAATATTTATCCGATTGAGGTAGCCACCTAGAGCTATGCTTGACGAGAATGGTCTTATGACATAAATAGAAGTCAGATAATCTAACTCCTCTCAAGGTTTTGGGTAGTCTTATTTTTTTCTCAAATTTTTTTATTATTCCATTTTGTCATGGGTGTTGTGGAAAAGTCAGCCCATATCGCACCCGATGCCCAGGCTGCTGGTGCAGGGCGACTCTTCATTCTCATCTTGAATAATTACCAAACAAAGAGACGGGCACTGGAAGTAGGAAAACAAGAACAGGGTTTATTACTCATGAGGAGAGCCTGTCCTTTGGGACACTCGCATAGTGTCTTCGGGAGGTGCTCTAACAAGTTTCTCTGAGACTTCGTCTTTTATACACAGGTTGGTGGCACACAGGCAACCTTTATTACAATCAACACTTTGTATAGTATGGAGGTATTCCAACACGTGGCTACAGTAGGGCCCTTATCCTCCATGCAATAGGAGGGGGCTGTCATGCGGCTGAGTGTTCCGCTGATTTTATTGGAATGTGTGTGCCTGATCGAATCTCAGGGGGTGGGGCGGTCGTGGTCAATAGTGGCTTCTTTCGAGAGAGACGAGTGCGTACAGTGATGGGCAATAAACTGTATCCTTGGGCTAAGGGATGACCAGCGGTCTGTGCAGACATTCAGGCTCAGAGGAAGAGGTCATCAAAGGAGGGGTATTCATGGGGGGGCAGGAGGTGTCGGTCAGGCGCGGGACGCGATTCTTAGGGACAGAGTCATGCGGGAGGGGAGGGCTCATGACTCGTGCATGAGAGAGCGGGAGCAGTCAGGGTGCATGGGGGATGCTTGCAGGGTCAGGGAAGTGCGCTGATGAGCGATCGTGGACAGGGAGACCATGGTACCTAAAATGGCTGTCGTGTGCGTGTGTGCTATGCCAGCGGGACAACATAGTCAGAGTCTTAGCGATATCCATTCTGTTTACGCCAAGGGGTACTGTGGACACAAATGAACGCCGCTTATGTACATACATATTGCTATTTTTAACAGTCGCCACTTTTTACATAGGCACGTTCAATTTCTACACAGTCGATGTGATAGGCAGAATACGATGCATGTTAATTTACATCTGTTAGGCTCTTTATACAAGCCTAGAAATCGGCATAATATTCTGTCGGGGTAGAATCAAAAAGGTGCTTCGACACATAAAAATCAAGTTCACATTTTTCTCTCTAGTGACATCATATACAGAAAGAACGCTCTGATACCTTCCGGCTTGCCAGTACAATAGGGGGTCTTTGGACAACTAACCACATGAGTGACCGATGAAACATTTCTTAAAAGGCAATACAAAATGGTTGAGGGAGGTGTTCAATTTGATACAAGTAATTTAGTCAAGGGGCGAATAGAAAGTTCTGGAAAGGGGGAGGGTCTTTGTCGCAATGTCTTTTAACAGAGTCCGTCTTCTTTTGTTGGCGCTGCTGAGCACCGGCGGTGGAGCTATAGGTCCAGCTCGGAATCATCCTTACGCGTTGCAGGGTGCGATAAGTCCTCTGCTGTTAGATCACAGTCCTGTTTCCTAACTCATTTTCTTAGGGGTGCCTTATGCTGGGCACCTGCGTGTCTTTCTTTTTCCGTGACAAAATCCCAGTCCATAGTCAAAGTTTATATGAAAGAGTTTGTTGAATAATCGAGGGAGGAGAGGGCGGAGTGGGGCCAGATCTTCGAACACACCAAGGGACCAAGGGAGCAAAGGACAATGAGCAGGCAGGCCCATCAGTCGGACTTAAAAAGGGACGGGGACTTCAGGCACGAGTGGGTCAGCAAGTCGAGGGCTTCAAGGCAGCCCCTTATTTCTTCATCAGCTGAACTTGGAAGTAGTGCCTCGTCCCGCGTCTCGTTGCTCTGCGGCCCCACCTTTGGTCGTCACACGTGCTCCATGATCTGTGGCCAGGCTGTGCGTCACGTCCAGCTCCTCTCCTTTTGTGATTGTATCTTTGAATGGGTGAAAAACAAGTTTTAGAAAAACTGGTCGAGAGAATAGATATACATCTCAATCCATCCCCATGCCTGAGTAGGTGGGGGATAGGTTCATCGGTCACAATCAAAAGGTCGTCACTTATGGAGTCTGGAGAAGGGTATTGCACATTGAATTCATAGACTAGTTTTGTCGTACATTCGCGACATATGATAAGAGAAATTGGATTTTTGTACACAATGTATTACATCACATCAAACATCGAGTCCTTTATGTAGAGACTCGTTCTTCCCTTTAACCCAAGTATCGACGATCTTACATCTCTTTTCGGGGTCGGCTAATTTTTGCAAGCAGGGGCATTATCGTAGGGTTGATCGGGGGCGCGTGGGTGCTTTTGAACAGGGAGCTGGGGTCGATCGGGGGAAGTGGGGTGGCTCTGGACATCCGCACTTAGGTGCAAGGGGGTGGGGCAATCGGGGCATTTGGGGATCCCATTTCTAATGAACTGAGAAACAGAAGGCCATTGACGCTATAGTTCCGTTATAAAAGGCCAGATTAGGGAACATCCGTCGTCTAACCTGTCCTTTCCTTCATTACCAACTCGGGTTCTATCGTGTGCAGAAAGGAGAGGTAGTAATGTGGCAAGTCACAATTCGCTTTGGTTTTGGTCAATTTTGCTGAACACCTTTGTGTTCGAGAAAACCCAATAATGTTTTGTGCCGGAGGGGCACAACGTCTTTATACTTGAAAAGAGGAAACGGGATTTTTGGAAAGAGGAAAAAGAGAGAGAGAGAGAGAAAGAGAAGAGAGAGAGAGAGAGAGAGAGAGAGAGAGAGAGAGAGAGAGAGTGAGAGAGAGAGAGAGAGACCGCACCCTAAATGGTCCATTCGGTACACGTATGACATGGGGAGAGAAAGAGAGGCGGGTACAATAATGGACCGTTCAGTGCGCGCAACACAGAACAACAGGGGTTAAGTAACACGGAAACACAGACAGAGGGATGACGTAGATTCATGCATCACGTACACACAAACTCAGACGGGGAAGACAGTACATGTATTATACACAAAAAAATCCAAGACAAAACATAAAACAGTTATTGGCCACAATTATCCTTTTCTGTATGCCGAGCATCTTTATCATCCTACGCTCTTTTTACCTTTTTCTTATCCTTTTATTCGTTGGCTACCTCTTACTGGTGGCTTTTTGATTGTACACACTTACGTCTTTGGCAACTGGTCATGAAC
Source organism: Lissotriton helveticus (assembly GCF_964261635.1). Classification (NCBI taxonomy): domain Eukaryota; kingdom Metazoa; phylum Chordata; class Amphibia; order Caudata; family Salamandridae; genus Lissotriton; species Lissotriton helveticus. The sequence goes on from NC_136068.1 coordinate 1,289,515,175, forward strand.
TAACCTGGTCGGGCTAATGCTCACAGCGGTTTATTCGAGTCATTTTTAGCAAGTGCGTTTCCAGGTTGAGACAACAGTTGGTGATAATTGGAGAGCAATGGGGCAGCTTTTGGTTCTAAGCCTATGAGGATGCGGAAAAGGAGGTAGTAGGTTTTCAAATATTGGCAATATCTCTAGTCCTCTCGGCGGAGGATACTTGTGTAACCCCTACCTCGAAATACCCTAAACTTTTTCCTACTTAGTTAAACGTAAGAATGCTTAATCATGTGTGTACATTATTCTTTTTGCTTTATTCGGGGTTTGTCGTGGTTAGGTACTATAATCAGACCCCTTTTCCCGTCTCTTCGTCTGTTGGATCACTATTTTCGTCGGCATTCCGAGGTGACCTGCAGAGAGAGAGAAAAGGAGGGGCATTCCGAGGTGACCTGCAGAGAGAGAGAAAAAAGGAGGGAAGGGAGGGCAGGCTACATTGATAGACACATTTAGCGTGCATAACCCCAGAAAGGCTTTTACTTACTGCGTACTCGGCCTATTTCCACAGGATGTGATCACTGCCAACTGGGGCGTTTAAGCCCAGGTGGATCGTTAGTGTGATTTTTCTTATATAGGTAGCATATAAAGTATGGGCTAAATACCTGGATCTTCAGCGGTTGCTTTTGGCTGTATAAAAAGGAAAAATACACAACCAAAATTCGACCCTTCATATTTGCAATATTTCTATGTGCTATACCTTTTCAACCCTTTTTTATCTAATCGAGCTTAGTCATTCCGCCCATATTTCAGTTATATCGAAAAATAGGCATTATTCATTCAAGACTTTATCAATTTACACGGACAAATATAGTTGCTTTCTCAAAAAATCTTTAATAAGAATGTCGGTGCATAAATACGGGCCTACAATCCTGTGGACCAGCCACGGAGCAGGCTGAAACTGTAGATGCGAGGATACTTTATTAGTAGAAAACTTTAATGGAGTCGGTGGTCGTTTATTTCATACAAAAGTGCAAAAAAGCGCAATAAAATCATGTCGAGACTTCAGTGTGAGTGAGTGTCATAAGTGTTGGGCTTCCAACTTTCAATAATCACGATGTGCAAAACTCACACAATTCATTGTCCGAATGTTCGATTTAATACCCATCGGATGTCAATTTACCGTCTGAACACATAATCAGTACCCATCCAATATCAATTCATTGTCCGAACCTATAACCAGTACCCATCCCATATCAATTCATTTCCTGAATTTATAGTGTACATCCTATATCAATCCATTGTTCGAACTCACAATCAGTACATATTCTATATCAATCTATATGTTTAAAAACTTCATACATATCCTATGACACCAAAGCTGAGCAATCGGAGTACAAAAAGAGTTGAGGGTTCCATTTGCTTCGGCGCCATTTTGGGTGCAGTCAGGCAGAACCAGGCATAGTCTAAATGTCTACTAACTCGTGGTTGGGCCCAGGGCTTCCTTTGGCAGTCCCAAAGTTCCGTTAAAGGGCAAAAGAAAGGATCGGTGGTTTGAACCATTAGTCAAAAAAAGGGGGGGTGCAACAATATTCCTACCGGGTCATACTGTGCTTTCACCGGAACTGATCCGACTGTGGTCTGCAGGATTCTAGTCATTCAGACTGAGGCTGGCGACAGCATGGGAGCGCCGACGTCCTGCGGCTACATTTCCATCGTTCCGTGGGCAATCATGGCAGTCACTCCCCATCGGGGGTATTTGCGGGAGTCGGGGACTCCCGCGGCTCCTCTAGAATCTTCAAGTTTGTGGAGAACTATGACAGTGGAGTCAACAAGTGACCGGACCATTCCTTCATGCTGGGCCCGCTCTTGCCACGTCGATCGCCATTTTGAAAGTTCGGCAGCTACCGGCGATCGCGGGGTCAAATGAGCGGACGGGCTCCACCCTGCCGGGCGAGACGTTGCAGCATCGCCACAGTGGAAGAACCCTTTTCCGGGCGCCTTGAGCGCTGAGGGTGCAACTGGGAAGCTTCCACCTGGGGAGGCGGGAGAGGCCTGTTCGCACCGTCTCTCCCTCCCAGTGCACCCCACGGCATCTCGCTTGACATTTGTTGTGGCCGGACCAGGCGATGAAGACGGGGGGGGGTCGGAGGCATGTGCAAGACATCCCCCCAGTGTTGTCGCAGCCATTATAAAAGAAAAAGTGGTGCCTGGCGTGTTGCTGCTGCCATTACGGAGGAGAAAAGAAAGAAGTGTCGCCTGGCGTGTTGTCGCTGCCATTACGAAGGAGAAAAGGAAAAAACGTCCTGTCTGTCTTTGGGCCGAGCTTCCGGTGGATGTCGGCCGGACGCCCCTTGCTCTGGCCCCATGAACGGGTTCCTTGGCTCATCGGCTGCAGCCGGATCCCGTCGGCCCCAGTCCCTGGCCATTGGTGGCCGGACCGGGAGAGCATGTGGCGGGACTATCTGCAACTCTCACGTGCCACCGCGGCCGGACTGGGAGAGAGAGGGGAGGGTCGAGGACATAGACATTCCCCCCCCTGCAACTCTCCAGCGTTGTCAAGGCAATCCCCTGGCCGGGTCCCGTTGGCCTCGGTCTCTCCTCCGGCTACACCCTACGTTTACGATCTCCTGGCCGACTGTTGGCAGCAGGACCCGCCTTATATGGGTTGCTTCCGGCTGGGCGGAGCCGCACCCTGCTCCACTTTGGAATTTTCCAGAGTGGGGGCGGATGTTCTGCTGACTTTCATTTTCTACAGTTTACCGTTCTCGTTTCTAACGTTTCCTATTTCTAGGGCATTACTAGGTTTTATTATTACGTATTGTTATTGTTTCTTTGTTCGTTGTTTAAATAAAAGTTCATGTTCATCAGTGGCCTACTGATTTCGTTTCCCTATTCCTTTCTTTCCGGATTGTTTCATGCTAAAGTTTTCTGTTAACAGTTTACAGTGATCACTTTATTATCTCATATGTCCTTTTCACTAGGGGTGCTTTCTGGTCGGGTCAGATGATCTTCCTCTAGTAAATGGTCCGGGCGAAACTGGCGTATCAACCAGTGGGGAGTAGATAGGCATGACAGATTACAACGGGGGACAAAGGTCCGCATTACCTACCCTTCACTACTTGCAAAGACTAGAGTATGGCGACTTCTGTGCTCGTTTGCAAAATAGAGAATACCTCCAAAAAGAACCAATTCCCAAACAGTCAACGTTTGGATAAACAATCAATCAATGAGGAATGGAATAGGTACGACGTGTTAAAGGTTTGCGTTACCCACCCTTCACTATCGGCAAAGGGAGAGAGAATATTCCTATTCTTCCCCGTTTGCAGGCAGAGAAGATCCTTTAAGAGAACCAACTTCGAACAATTCTATGCTCGATTCAATCAATCAATCAATGGGGAGAAAAAGATAGGCACGACGTGTTAAAGTTTTGCGTTGCCTACCCTTCACTTATCTGCAAAGAATAAACAGAGTATGGCGATTCTGTGTTTGTTTGCAAATAGAGAATCTCCCAGAAGCAATCAATAGGAAATACTAGTATTATCAAACAATCAATCAATCAATTTCGCAATTTGTCGTGTGTCACGACCTTACCCGGACCGGACCATGTGGGCAGTTCTTCGCCTTCCTTTTTCCAGTGCCCGATCGTTCTCTTTCTCCATGTTTTTACCGCAGCATTTCTGTGGGGATTCCAGTCACGACAATAGGTCACTTGAGAGAGGTCCGTTCAGAATCGGTGAAGTTCATTCAATCGGCAGCCGGACGAGGGCCCTCTCAAGGCAGGTATACTCCAATCACTTAGATGTTCACCCCATCGTCTGGACCTCTCTTACCGGACCCTATGTCGCTGATGGCCCCCGCGTTTGGGGCGCCAATTGTGGAAAAGTCAGCCCATATCGCACCCGATGCCCAGGCTGCTGGTGCAGGGCGACTCTTCATTCTCATCTTGAATAATTACCAAACAAAGAGACGGGCACTGGAAGTAGGAAAACAAGAACAGGGTTTATTACTCATGAGGAGAGCCTGTCCTTTGGGACACTCGCATAGTGTCTTCGGGAGGTGCTCTAACAAGTTTCTCTGAGACTTCGTCTTTTATACACAGGTTGGTGGCACACAGGCAACCTTTATTACAATCAACACTTTGTATAGTATGGAGGTATTCCAACACGTGGCTACAGTAGGGCCCTTATCCTCCATGCAATAGGAGGGGGCTGTCATGCGGCTGAGTGTTCCGCTGATTCTATTGGAATGTGTGTGCCTGATCGAATCTCAGGGGGTGGGGCGGTCGTGGTCAATAGTGGCTTCTTTCGAGAGAGACGAGTGCGTACAGTGATGGGCAATAAACTGTATCCTTGGGCTAAGGGATGACCAGCGGTCTGTGCAGACATTCAGGCTCAGAGGAAGAGGTCATCAAAGGAGGGGTATTCATGGGGGGGCAGGAGGTGTCCGTCAGGCGCGGGACGCGATTCTTAGGGACAGAGTCATGCGGGAGGGGAGGGCTCATGACTCGCGCATGAGAGAGCGGGAGCAGTCAGGGTGCATGGGGGATGCTTGCAGGGTCAGGGAAGTGCGCTGATGAGCGATCGTGGACAGGGAGACCATGGTACCTAAAATGGCTGTCGTGTGCGTGTGTGCTATGCCAGCGGGACAACACAGTCAGAGTCTTAGCGATATCCATTCTGTTTACGCCAAGGGGTACTGTGGACACAAATGAACGCCGCTTATGTACATACATATTGCTATTTTTAACATGTTGTCATCATTTTAATTGTTTTATTTCTTCCCCACCAAGTAAAACATTTTGGAGACCAACTTTATAGAATATTCAATACTTTTTGCAGAGTGATGTTTTCATTATGTTTGAGAATTTCATTAATTTTAACATTACATTAGATACCAAGATATGTTATTGATTGACTTTGCCAGTGCATATCTGAATTTCCTTCTTGCACCCAATTTTTTTAGGACCATCACTTCATATTTATCCCTGTTTAAAGTATATCCTGATACCAGAGAGAAAGCTTCAGTAGTATTTGACAAGGCCTGAATAGATTCCGTATTTTCAGTAAAAAATAATACATTGTCTGCATAAGCGGCTGCTTTAAATGTGAAGATACCAAATGTGACACCTGCAATGTCTTTATTATCTCTTATTGTCTGTAATAGAGGTTAAATAACTAGAAGAACAATCATTTGCAATGCAACTGGTCTCGCATTTGTGAAAGTTGGAGCCATTGGTGTTGTAAATTATTTATTTTTTACTTATGTTTTTTGTTTGTAGTTGATGTATGTTGATTGTTGTGAAATTATGTGGTTTGAATTGGAATTGTTAGTTGTGGAATTGTGTGGGATGCAATTGTGTGGTGTGTAGTGTATTTGTGTAGTGGAATTATGTGGTATGATGAATAGATAGGGGTGAGAGCGGTATAAAATAGATAGAAAGTAAGATTGAGAGGCCTAGGTATTTTGTGTGTTTGAAGTGGTGAATAAACTGTAGATAGAGCATGTTGGCAAACTAACTGTAGCCTCAACTTCAGTGCATAATTTATTGACACAAAATAAACCTTAAACCAAATCGTGACTAACATTGCTAAATTCTGGGAGTAGTCCATTCAACTGAATTGTATGTCCGGAATTTGCATGCTCCCTGTGTGACCCTGTGACCACCAGTTTTCAAACGTAAAACCAGTTTTATAGCACTTACAGACAGGTTAACTCAGCAGCACAGCTTTCCGCCATGTCACAAATCCCACACACACACTGTAACTAAGAGTGCATACTTGTTGCAGCGGTCCGCTGCTGGAAAGTTGAGATCGGGGTACCCTTGCTTTTGCTAATAAATGATGCATGAAAAAGGGGTTTGTGTCAGTTCGCTAAGTTTTATATATAGAAAGAACCTCTCACTCGAACAACAAATGTCGAGTGTTTGAGACTTGGGACACACAAGGAAGTAAAGACAAAATCCCAGTGTTAAGGAACAGACTAAATTAAAATCTACATGGCAACTACATAGTTATTGAGCAGCCTTGCACTTTGAGAGAGAGCCAAATTGATAATGAATGAAGCTTTTCCCTAAGAGCCTCGAAATCCCTTGAAGCAGATTTCTGAGGAGTCATGCGTATAACATATGCTTTAAAGCGCTCAGACTGAATATTTTTTTAGAGGCACCTCTTGTGGACCTCTAGTCTTGACACGGACTACACGCAACTAACTGGATTCAATTGTGCTGATCCCCTTACTGCCTCCGCTGTTTTGAAATAAAGAAATTGAGCAGTCCAGATGAAGGTGGACACAAGTTTAACAATCCACTGAAACGTGTGTCGGCCTGATCTACTTTCCAGCTAGCTGTATAACCTTGGAACATAAATGAAGGATTCTCGTCAAGAGTTACTTAGTGCAAGCCTTGCTAGCTGGAACACTACGTATGGGACGTGTGTATGAGTATGATTGTGATGTGGTGACTGTATGTGAGGCTGTACAACTGTGCTTTTGTAAGGGGTTTTACACACCTTTCGATTAACTGCATTTTGAATATTGTATTATTTTTGGTTTTTTGTGTACATTGTATTTATATTGGTCTTTTGTCAAATTTAGTATGATTTGCTCTTTATATTGTAATACAAGTTCAGGAATTGTATTTCAAAGAAAATACAAATGGTAAAATGGTTTACAAGCAGCATAATTTAATTAATAAAAATTAAAATAAAATGAGTCATGCCACTTTTGAAGTCATGCATTGTATGTGTATTTAGTAACGTCACTACAAAGGGACAGCCCGCGTGAGCTATTCTTAGCCAGTGTTAAAACATTTGTTGGGCGAGTGGGAGGTTCTTTCAATATTATTGTTGTTTGATTCACCTTTCTCCCAGACCACATAAAGCATCTCCCAAGGGGTACCTTTGACCTTGTGAGTTCTCTAACTTTTTCCACACATTTCTTCAGTCACAATGTGTAAGGTATATGCTTCATATGTGGCACGTTATGCGATCTGCAAAATTAATGTACTTTTGTCTGTAGCATGCCATAAGTTACTTTCTTACAACCTATAGTTCGCATTCACAGCAGCCAGTCAGGTGTATGGTTGCCACATTTGCCCCGCCCCCATGGAGCTAGAGAAAAAACAACATACCAGCTGATAAGAAAGTGCTTTTACATTTCCCATAAAATTGATTTACCAGCCCTCTATCCCAGCCCGATCACTGTATAATTCCCTGCTCAGGTGCCATTTTAAAGACGTCAAAATGCAGAAGTGATGTTACAAACAAGAATAGTGGATGGCTGCCACGGTGGGAAATATATAGCTGTCTTAGACCTAGTTCTAATGCTATTTATTGCCATTTTTTGCTAACAAATAGAGTTTGTTGATTTCAACCACTAGGATTTGAACTGTCCGCCCTTCAGCTGTCTGACAGCTCATAACTAAATGTTCTAAATACCACGTGCCACAAATGGACCCATTTGGGAAAAGGACGACGAGAATTTTCTTGTGTGCAGAGAGGAATGCCAGTGCCAACCTGGAGCTATTTTATTGGCAAAGCCGGCCAGATAGGTCTCGCCAAGTTAAACACACAAAGTGCACAGAGAGGTGTTAGATGGCAGTTTCCGGGAAGATTGTAAGTGTTGTATGTGTCGCAGTGACATGCACAGGCATATTTTACTTAGGGGCAAAGAAAACATTTATTGTTTGAAGCGCCAAGGCTGGAAAAGGAGGAAATACTGGCCTTCCAAAGAAAACAGTGAGTTAAGCGCTTGCTAAGTGTTATTCTGCAGTGCAACCCTTTAATCCCGCGGGGGTAACATTCAGACTATCATTAAAAGGGGTAGATGTAGCACTTGCTATTTACAGCGTTATGAAATAGGAAGGCTGCAGTAGCAAACGCTATATTGAAAGGGGAACACATTATATTGCTGTATTTATTATTTTCTTTAAAAAAATGATCGAATCGAGTTTTAATGATATACATTATGTAATACAGATTTATTTTAGTTATATTTAAGTTGCGGGTTGCTTGGTTTGTAGGAGTATAGAGTGGGAAGTTAAATAAGTAAATATTTTTTTTAAGTATATTTAATTGATAAATAATTATGTAAATTGTTATAGATTTATTTTCATTATATTTTAGGTGTAGGTGTAGGTTGCTAGGTTTGTAGGGATATAAGGTGGAAAGTTAAGTAATATTTGAATAGCCATTAATTTTTTATTGTAAATTCATTATTACATTGTTTATGAGTTTTGAAAATGTGATAATTGATGTTTATTGGTTTTTAAGTTTTATACGTATTTTATGTTAAGTAATAATGTTTATTTTTAGAGTCTTAAATGTTTTGTAAAGTAATAGCTTTATTCAAATATGTAATATGTTTGAAGTTAAGTAGTTTACCTACTGTTGCTTAGACTGGAGTGGTAATTGTAAATGTAACCCTTCCGAAGTCCAACACTTGCCCTACCGATGAACTGACTGGAGTGGGAGTAGTACATTTTACCCCTCTGAAGTCCAGTGTTTTTCCTACAGTTGTATAGACTGGAGTAGGAATCCAAGCCTTGATCCAGCCCTTAATATGGTCCTCGAAGAACCCACCTGAAACCCAGTGGCAAGGCCGAAAGAAGAGGACACTGTGCTACAACCTAACACAGAGCCATCATCGATACAAAGTGATGCGCTAAAGGCAGCTGCAACCAGGTACGGTGTAAAAGGCTGACAGCAGTGTCATGAGGAAACAGTCACTTGCCGTCAGAAAAGAAGATGGTGCCTCATGACCTCCCACTGGGCGTGACGGCCCAGGTACCAACACAAGGCCAGTGCTTGCAGGAGGGACTGACCCAGGTGAACAGCTGCCATCACATGAACAGCATATACTCTCAACAACAGTAGAAAAGAGCTTGAAGTACAATGCCACTGTTTCTGTAACTACCACCACGATTTGACATGGCAAAAAAGCAGAATATTAGAGCCAATGGACTGCAATGATGGAGAGGTTTGGTGACGTCATAGATGCACTAGAAGAAGTACATGATAAGAAGGTCTTTAAGTATCTAAAGAATCTTGCTAGGGATGGAGTAAAATAAGTAAGAAAAAAAAAACCAGAGTGGGATAATCTCGTACCGTCAATTCAAAGAAGCATTAGGAGCTAAATTCAATCCAAATCCAAATGTTGACTGTGAGAGGAACATTTTCAATCAAGCGACACAACAAATTGGTGAAATGATGGATGAGGTTGTGTAGAGACTTGACATGCTTATCAAACGTTGTCCATTTAGTCAATTTAATGATGAAGGTACCTCGGAGTTATTGAAAGCTGCCTTTCAGACTCATTCAGAAAACGCATGTTGAGAGAACCACTTAGTTGAGAAAAAGTGCATAAAGCTGCAAGAGCTGAGGAAAGAGCATATTGGCAAGCTGCCGACATGGAACCTGGAACAGAGAAGAGTGAATCGGCATTAATCATGAAGAGCAAACCCAAGCAAAAAGTAGACACAGGTAAATCGTCATCCTCATAGCAAGGAAAGCTGGGTTTCCAATGTGGATTTTCATTTTCACATGAGGGCAAATGTCCAGTCATCGGATAGACTTGCAAAGGTTGCGGAAAGGAAAACCACTTCATAACGGTTTGCAAGACAAAGGAGAAACCATGTGCATCACGGTGAGATGAGAAAATGGACACCAGAAAGTTCCAGAAGCATTCTTGCGCGCCTAGAAAGACGAAAAGCAACCTCAGTTGCAACAGATGGAAACTGAATGAAGTTGACCATCATCATGTTCATCCACCAAAAGTTCTTCAGTGTCACAATTCGAGCGACATTGAAGAGGGTGAATGTGTGATGATCATATCCACCAAAAAGCGACATGCACATGTGAGTCGGAAAGTGACTTTGGGGGCCCGTGGCTTTCGGTTTATGGCTGAGGGGGTACCTAAGGGACCCCCTTGTAAAACCCTGCACTGTATGGCAGGCACCGTGGGGTGCCTGTGAAAGGGTGCAGGGTTTTCCCGCACACACCCCATTTTCCCATAGGAGCCTGGGTTACTGCCGTTTGTCGGGCGGAACATGAGCTCCCATAGAGAACAATGGAACTCCGACCACGTGTTGGTCGGTCCCGAGTCCAAGGCGGTGTTGCTCGGAGGCAATTCTGCCCGACACCGTAATGAGCCATGAAAGCTGCTCCCTCTCCCATTGCTTAATGGGGGATTTAGAGGAGTCCTATATGGTCAGTTAACCACTGCATTGTCAATTTAGAAAATCATAACTTTGTTAAAAAAAAGTTTATGGCTGAATTGACAGGACAAGCGCTAAAGCAGAGCATCTATTTAAGCATACTTAAACAAGGGAATTATTAGCGATGGAATCCCTAAACTCTGCAAGTGTTAGGGAGACTACATAAGTAGGTGCTAACAATTTACCTCACTTTCAGGGTGGTTTCCATTGCCCATAGCTGGTCATGGATATTATATCATACAACATTAGCAATGGTTATATTTCCACCAGAATATATGCATCGAAAGTGGATCCATCAACGGCGGAGACAGCCTCTTTGTGATGAACTTCCTCTGTCATGGCCTAGAAATCCAAATACAATTGTTTCCACACTCAGTGTGATGGCGGACACACACAGGCCAGAGACAGAAATTAGGCTGTCAAAATTAGAAATCCACTTAGTGAAGATTTGTTTTCCAATTGAGAGATTTGGTTCTCAGAGCTGGCAGAGTTGGCTTGGTCTCTAGGGATGACCATCGATCAGAGCAGAACTATTTTAATAGAAACCAGTTTAAGACCAAATGAGTGAAGTTTTTGTATTGGGCTGTGGAAAGAGACATCAACCCTTTAGCATGGTCAGTTCATCCAATATTGTTGTATTATTCTTTTTGATGAACTCTGGCACTAAGGGGCCGATTATGATGGCGGACGGACCTGAGTCCGTCCGCCACCATAAAGTAGGAGGGACCGTCCGCAGGGGCAGTGGCGGTCCCTCCATACAGATTAGGATGTGACCGCCAGGGTGGCGGTCACATCCTCTATTTTTAACATTGCGGCGGGTGCAGCTTCAAGCTGCACCCGCCGCAATGTTAAAAATGCATGCACGGCATTTGCGTGCACAAAGCGGCAGGCACCACGCGGTGCCTGCCGCTTTATACACGCAAATGCAGGGGGGTACCATAGGTACCCCCCACCCCCCTTCACCCAGGGGGCCCGCAACGGGCCCCTGAAGTGAAGGTCCGTATGCTTTTCCACGGCGGAAAAGCCGCCGTGGAAAAGCATACTTTTTACTCTATCATAATATGGCTGGCGGTGTCTGATAGACACCGCCAGCCATGTGAATGCTTTTCCACCGCGGTCGGAAGGCGACCGCGGCGGAAAAGCGGCGGACAGATTCAAAGACCCACCAGCCATCCTAATTTGGCGGTGGGTCTTTAAAGCATCCGCAGCGGTTTTCCCGCATCCTCCGGGCCGGCGGTGGCTTCCGCCGGCCCGGAGGATGCGGGAAATCCGCGATCCTAATGAGCCCCTAAGTTAGTCTAGCAAAGTATATATACATGATGGAAAATGGAACTTGCACGAACACATGTATCCAATTTCTTTCATTGCAGAATGAAGTCATCAGAAAGCACTCTGAATGTCTTTGGCATTTTTCACATAGGAAGAAATCCCAACCAATGTGCAACCTAAATTTTGTTCTGAATAATTGATCTCTCAAACCCTTTGAGTCAACGTCTAGTTCATCTCTCTTCGGTTTCATGCAGCTAGTGGCACATGCCTTGGCCAGTATTCTATCCATAAGCCTAAACTCCACACCCCCAATTTGTATTTGTATTTGTAAAGCACGACATTCATCCAAGGGATATCACGGCGCTGTGCTAAGACTTCTGGTGTGTGACTGAGTGGTTCATGAATTTGGACGGTATTGTTTTCCAGAAAACAAGTGAGTCTTAAGTTTTTTCCTGAAGACAAGATAGGCCTCTGTGAGGCGGAGTTTGTATGGTAAGTCATTCCAGTGTTTTGGTGCCCGGTATGAGAAGCTACAACCTCCTGTTCTTGTCTTCTTGATGCGTTTTGTTCTGCTAGAGCTAGGGACTGTGATCTTAAGCACCTAGTGGGTACATAAAATTCAACTTTCCTCTGTAGGATGAAAGGCCCCTTTTGGTGCAGGGTCTTTTGTGTGAAGATGAGCAGCTTAAATTTCGCTCTTTGGCACATTGGCAGCCAATGAAGTAATTGCAAGCACTTGGACAATGAGCTGAATCTGTCTTTGTTGCATACCAATTTGGCTGCGGCGTTTTGCACCACCTGTAGTCGTGTGCAAAGGTAATCTGCCATGCCCATGAATAGTGCATTACCATAATCCAGTCTACTGGTAAGTAGTGCTTGCGTTACGGTTCTCCTACAATCTTACGAGATCCAAGGAAATAGCCTTCTTAGAAGCTTCAACATCGCGAAGCTTCTTCCACACAGACCCCGCACATGGTCCTGCATGGATAGGGTATTGTCCACGAGGACCCCCAGATTCTTTGTGCATTGCTTTGGAAATGGAGCGTCCCCCAGTGTCTGGGGCCACCAGGTGGTATTCCAGACACGTTTGGCTCCTCCGAAGAGTAAGATTTCGGACTTTCCTGCATTCAGTTTAATCATTAATCCCATTTTAGTCACCAGTTCCCTGTCAATTAATTCCCACATGAATCGTAGTCCATATCAGCACTTAGGCACAGCCATCAGCCGCCTGCATGCCACTCCCTATCAAGCAATAATGTGGCCACTACCACTTAGCATAGCTGTGGTCTGGTCCTTTCTTTAGGGATTCCAGTCCTCTCTGATAGATTCAAATGTTGTGCAATGATGGCTGCCCTTCAGTTCTCTCCACCACTCTATGTGTGGAGAGAATTGTGAACTAGCCAGGTGTAGGAGGGAGGGGCAGAACAAGGCCAGCTACCCTCAGTGTCCCCTGTATGGAGTGTGAGCAAGAATAGAGTCTATGGGTTAGGGATATAACACAGGCAGCAGTTTTAGATCATCACTTTTGTCTCTTTACTGTAGAGACATCGCCAAAAGTTCTAGATGGCTCCTTCGTACACAAGGCAGTGGTCTTCACCAGCCCCTACATGCAGAGGTGGCCGATTGTAGAGGTTAGGAGAAATAGGGGCCACCTGGACCAGTGTTTGCTTCTCCTTTCTCCAATAGAGTATGAGTTGGAACTTTTAGGTACCACCATCACAGTAAGGCGCTCAAATAAGTAAGAGAATCAAGCCTTTGTATTTAGTCTGAAAGTGTCAGAGCACTCCCCGCCACTCCCCGATGTTGAAGGAACATTCTTCAAGCCAAAGAGTTTAGCACAGCATCTCTCCTTTCCAATATAAATACATTGAGAGCAGAGTAAAATAAATACTCGTCTTGCTATGTACAAGACGATGGTAGATATCCTAGATGGTACTGCAACTCATTTTAATCTTATTTCCTCCCCCGACTGGAGCTGAGCCATTCATCTTTCACATGTTCCTCTGATAGACTGCTAGGACTGGAACCTGATGTATCTGCGGCAACTCCTACTCTGAATGTCTGTCAGAATAATAAGAGACTAATATATGTAGAATAGATGGGTAATAATAATTTACAGGAATATTTTTCACAGAGGGATTCTGAGAAACCTCAATTAGACAAAGAGAATGGCACTCGAGTTGTCTAGGATATCACTCAGAACCCTGTTATTCACTTTTTTACTTGAAGCGTAATTTTATCACTTTATATTTATTGCAAGATGGCTACTAGCATGTTACAAAAACCTAAATAAATATCCTAGTCAGTATCTAGCCAAATGTCCAAATCCAAGGACTCTTCAAGAAAAGTTCAGGGTGTACAATGATTGTTTTCAGACATTGTATTATTAATCTGGGAGGGGGTACCACAATCAGCTCAATAACCCTACTCTGGTTAGATCAAACCTGGGGTTGGACAGAATCCACATCTGCTTAACTCCATGTGCCTATGCCAAAAGCAGCAGAGACGTATGTGCTAATTTCAAGCAGTACCAACAATTTCAAACTGAAAAACATCAAACAACACAACAAAATTCCCAAGCCAATTAAAAAAATATGGAAACGTTTTAAGAACCAAAAACACAACAAGATCATCAGAATACGTTAGGGGGAACCAGATATATGGATTTTTTAACTTTAAGGCAAAAATCAACTAGAAAATGTCGAATAGTATGGAAAAAGAACAGTTTGCAGTTGACCGGGTTCTGGGTGCAATTTGAGGCTAATTCCGATGGAAAAGAGGTTGGATACACTCAGCAGGTTGTCCCGGTCAAAAGTTTAACCTTCAGACATAGGGCCAGATGTAGGTAGCCCAATACCGGTCAGTAACGGCCGAAATTACCGAATTTCGGCCGTTACCGATCGGTATTAGGCATTTGTGATGTAGGGGCCAAATTTAAGGATTCGGTAATTTACCGAATCGGTAATTTAAGGAATCGGTAAATTACCGAATTCTTAAATACCGATTTGGTAAATTACCGAATCCTTAATGTAAGGAGCACTCAAGTGAGTGCATTCTTCATTTAAGGATTCGTTATTTACCACCAACTACAAGTTGGTGGTAAATAACGAAAACCTGGGATAAAGCAAATTTGTGCTTTTCCACAAGTGCCATGTGGCAGGCATACATGCCCTTAGGGCATGTATGTGTTCCACATGTGCACCCATGCATTATTCAGGGGTGCAACAGGGTGTCAATGTGACACCCTGCCACCCTTATAAGTCTTTCCCCTATTACCGAATTCTCATTCATTCCTATGGGCCTCCAGGCCCATAGGAATGAATGGGGAATACTGAATCGGTAAATACCGAATCAGTATTTACCGAATTTTACCGATTTGGTAAAAATTACCGAATCATTACCTACATACCATTTACCGATTCTGAAATACCGAATCGGTAAAATTCGATATTTTAGAATCGGTAAATAGTATTTACCTACATATGGCCCTTAGTCTCCAGCTGCTGGGAAAGCTTGGTATGTTTAGTCTTGCACCCCCTAGTTCCTCAGTTCAGGCTTTGGGTCACCATATCTTCCTCCAGCCAGGTCTCCTAAACGTTTTAGTTCTCTTTAGTCAACTGGGTTATCTTGGAGTCAGTGGTTCTTGAGTCTGTGTGTCCTTGAGTCCGTGTGTCAGGTCTTTCCTCTTCTTGCAGTAGGAGTCAGAAGTCTTCTTCCTGCAGGGCCTTCGTCTTTATTTTTTTTAAAACATATTTTATTGGCAATTGTATTTTGTTAATACATACATTCAGTCGTACATTTTTAGCGGAGTCCTGGTGTACATTTCTTGTCTGTATCATTCTTTAGTGTGCCATCGTCAGTAACCCTTTATCGACAGAACTATCTCCCTTCCCCTCTTGAGTTGCTTGCTAGTAAGTGAAGTTTGGTAAGTACATGGTGAGAGGTGGTCAGGTGCGAGGTCTCTATGAACCGTGTGCTAACTTACTGTATCCTCTAGCAGTGTAAAGCCGGTTGTCCCTCTTGCTTGCCGGCTGGGTCTGGTTCAGCTGCTCTCGGGGTACCCGCCTTGCTGAGAGCGTCTGTGTCAGCTGCCACTAGTTCTCCCACGAGGTCCTCCCAAGCCCTGGCCCTCTCCATCTTACCTATTCCCCGGCTGGCCTCTCGAAGTAGCAGTCTCCCTTTCGCCCCTGCCCATCTTTCGGAAGCCGGGAGCACTGATAATCTGCTATTTAAAAAAATATTTGTTTGTGTAATCTGCGTGTGTTTATGCTTTTAACTTTCGCCTTGCCTTGCACCCACTGAGCGCTACTGCCTTCCCCTCGCTGATCGTTCCTCCGCACAGCCGATTAAGGTGCTGTAGCGGGGACCGGCGAGTTCCGACGCCATCTTGAGGGTACTCTGGGGTTGCCGGTGCAGTCTCTCGGCCACTCCCACCTTTGGCCAGCATATCATGACATCTCCCTCCCGTCCGCGAAGCGGACGCGCGCAGCCGTGATGTCACCTATCTCCCGACTCCTACTATGCCCTCCGTGCCGACCGCCCCGACGGGAAAGTCGGTGGTGGCGTGGCTATGATTATCCGGTCTAATCTCCAGTTCCAGCCCCTCTCCGTTCGGTCAATCTCTTGGTTCCTCTTACTGTTGTCCTTGTATACCGTCCCCCTCAAACTATGTCTCACTTAGTGCCAGATTTACAGGAACTTTTGGCCACCCTTGTGATCAACAATTCCTCAGTTCTCCTTTTGAGTGATTTCAATTATTGGCCTGGAGACCCTAGGGAAGATCAGACATCCAAAGACTTCTCGGACACCCTCCGCTGTCTCAATTTTGTTTCTCATATTCACGCCCCCACCCACGTGCATGGCCACATTCTCGACCAGATTTGGTCAGTCAGTCGGACCATCCTCTCTCCTATTATCCTTCCTTGTATCTGGTCGGACCATTCGCTTATTTCCTTTTCGATTGATTTTGGAGCTATAGCTCCCCCTGCCTAAGAACGTCTCAGCCCGGAACTGGAATCCAGTGGACCTTAATACTCTCTGTTCCTCCTTGGCGACCTCTTCCCCCGACCTATCCGACCTTTCCCTTGACCTCCAAGTGGACGCCGTCAACTACTGGCTGTCCACTTCTTGCGATCGGGTCGCTCCCCTCAGGAGGGTCAGGTCCTGTCGCCTCCATGAAGCTAATAAGTGGTTTTCCAGTGACCTCAAAACTCTTAAACTGGCTCTTAGACAGTCAGAGCGCCAGTGGAGACGCAATTATTGCCCCTCCCTGAGAGCTCGACATAGGCTCCTTCTCCACAACTATAAGAAAGCTATCCTTTTAGCCAAAACGGAATACTTCACCGGGAACATCATTTTAGCGGCTAATAAACCCAAGGAGATTTTCTCCATTGTCCACAACTTAGCTGCATCCGACAGAGCTAATCAATATCCTGTCCCTTCCCAAGCACTCTGCCATTCTCTCAATGATTTTTTCCTTGAAAAAATCGCCAATATCAAACGAAACATCCCTCTGTCATCCTCTCCCCTTCCCCCTTCGCCCTCCCCCCCACCGTTCCCTTTCCTTGACCGTCTCTCACCTATCTCCATGGATTCCTTCCTTGCTCTTCTCAGAAAGGTCAAGTCCGGCTCCCCCGCCGATTGTGGTCCGGCACATATCTTAAGGGAGCTGTTTTCTGGCTGCCCTGACCCTCCTCTGCTCCTTCTCAATGCGTCCATCTCTCAGGGCGTAGTCCCGGCTTCTTTCAAATCAGCTACAGTTATCCCCATTCTAAAAAAACCTGGTACGGACCCCACTCTCCCTGCCAATTTTAGGCCCATATCCTTGCTTCCTTACTTCGGCAAGATTCTGGAGAGCCATTTTACTTCCTGTCTCTCGTCTTACATCGAAGACAACCATCTATTGGCCTCCCACCAAGCGGGCTTCCGTCCGGCCCATTCTACAGAATCTGTGGTCCTTTCTGTCCTGGACGAGCTGAAGAGCAAGGCAGATTCCAACTCCCCCCAAGCCTTGGTGCTTCTTGATCTGTCCGCTGCTTTTGACACGGTCGACCATTCCATCCTTCTCGATCGTGTCAGAGCAGCGGGCATCCGTGGGACCGCTCTCACGTGGCTCTCCTCATTTCTCCAAGGCCGGACGCAGGCGGTCCAACTCTCGGGCTTTACCGCCCCCACCCGCTCGGTGCCCTGTGGGGTCCCCCAAGGTTCTTCCCTCTCCCCTCTTCTTTTTAATCTTTACATCCACCCCCTCATTGTTTCTCTGCTTAACAAGTAGGTCTCCGTATTTAATTATGCGCATGATCTCCAGCTTGTTTTTGATCTCTCTTCTTCCCCAGATTCTATTCTTAAATTTCAAACCACACTCATCTTTATTTCTGACTGGATGAATCAAAATCATCTCAAACTTAACCCGGACAAAACGGAGTTGGTCCTAACTGGCGATCCCACCAGTCCCTGGTCCCCCGCCTTCTGGCCTTCCACTTTCGACCCTCCCCGGTTCCCTCCGCCTCAGTTAAAACTTTGGGAATCAAAATTAGCCAAGACCTCTCCATGCGACCTCATATTAGTTCTGTTGTTTCATCCTGTTTTTTGTCCCTCAGAATTAACCGCAAGATTTCCCTTTTTTTCCCCTTGATGCCCTTAAACTTATTGTCCTGGCAATGATTCTTTCCCGTTTGGACTACGGGAACTGCCTGTACGTGGGCATCCCTGCCTACGAACTGCGGCGCCTCCAGTCCATCCAGAATCAGGCCGCCCGTCTCCTCTACCGGCTCCCCAAGTTCCACCACATCACTCCTTTACTAAAGTCCCTTCATTGGCTTCCCATCTTACAAAGAACTCTCTTCAAAATGGGCTGTATGGTCTTCATGGCCCGTGCCCGTACAGCCCCAGCCTACATAAACTCCATGATTACCCCCTACCTCCCTTCTCGCAACCTCCGCTCTTCAACCCAGGCGCTCCTCAGTGTCCCCCGCTTTCGAAAGTCCAGAGTGGGCGGCACTAGGTTCTCCACCCTTGCCCCCTGTCTCTGGAACAGTCTTCCTCTGACCATCAGGTCTATCACTATATATCTGCACTTTCGTAAAGCACTTAAAACCCATCTGTTTGCCAAAGCCTTCTCTTTGCAGTAATTTCCTGGTGCTTCCCACTTCCCCGTTTGTCAATCCTTCAGCGCCAGGAAACCGCTTGGTAACAGAGCGCTTTACAAATCCTTTCAACTTTCAAGCTCCTTTCTCCAAGTGACGAGTCTCGGCCCCCCCCAGCGCTTTCCAGTTCCTGGCTATCTCCCGCTTGGCTAAAATATAAGCGAGGTCTTGAAACTTTCCCGTCACCTTATTTTTGGCTGTGTGAGGGAACCACCCTAAGATGTAATGTTCTAGGGTCTATGGAAGTTCTTTGTCATTCAGGTCACCTATACTTGTCTAATTTCCCCCCAGAAAGTTTGCAGTGGTGGGTAGCTCCAGAACATAAGTAGTATGTGCACCTCTCTCTCTCCGCACCTCGGGCAGGCCGCAGAGTCCGCACCAAAGTACCTCCTGATGCGAACCGGCGTTAAATATGCCCTATGCAGCACATAGTAGTTAATTAATTTAAATCGTGCATTTCTAGATACAGGGCCTTCTTCTTTAGATGTGGTCTTCCCAGACTCTGGAATATTCTGAGTAGGTGGTGGTGGAGGTGCCAGATTTATCTTGTTCACTAACCAGTGATTGGAGGGATTCTATCCCCCAATCCAATCGTTTTTCTTGCAGTCCCCCATCTCCTTTTGTAGCACTTCCTCTTGGTCTTATTGTAAAATTACCCAAGAGCCCCTGTTTCAAAATGACGAGACCCAGCTGCCACCAGGTAGGCCTGTCTTCAGCTTCTTGACCACTGCCCTGCTCTACAGGATCAAGGCTGGTTTTCCTCCTGTTGTTGCTGGAGCCTAATTGTCTGGGAAAATCTGAGAAGGAAAAGGAGAAGCTCTCCCTGGCATCTGCAAGTCCAAAGAGTTATTGCTGAAGCTGCAGTTTGTTCTGCCAACTACTCCTGTCCACTCCCAAATAGCTAATCTCTGCTAAGTGGTCTGCATTTAATACCCATTGGCACTGGCATAACGAAAGTTGAGGAGGCCCCCTTCAGGGAACATGAAGGGCCCCCCACTCTGTATTTAATATTGAGCTATCAGGCCTGAGTACAGTGCTGAGGGGGCCCGTGCAGCTCGGGCACCCCCGCACCGTGGGGGCTGCGGGGGCCTGTGTTACGCCCCTGCCCATTGGCTTTTCCTGGACCCAGAGGCAAGCTACTGTCCTCTGAACGGGCCGTTATATATCCCTTCCAAGGTTGTGTATTTGAGCTCTGGAGGTGACATGAGTGGCAGAACTGGCCTTAAGCCATTTCTGTCTAGGGCATCCTAAAGTAAATATTTTATCAAATTACTTTTCTGCTTAAAGTATCACAAATTTGACTTCACCATTAAGTCAGATTTTAAAAACTAAGCACAAAATTACTTTGATGCATTTTTCTAGTCCTTTCCTGAGCGGAGGTGCAAAGTAAAGATTTTAATACGACTTAGGCCTATTAGAGAAAGGTCTAATCAGGCCCATCAATTGAAATAGCGTTTGCCATTTATTTTTACTGTTGGGCACACTAACTTCAAAATGTAGTGTGCCATATTTTTATATAGTAGCACTCTGCTCCTAAGGGCTTACTACGCAGACTTTAGGGGTGACTTATGACTATATGAAAATAGGTTTTTTCTACAAGGAAGAGGTAGTTTTCTCTACTATGTGGCATATCACTTAATTTAAACTGCAGCCTAGTCAGAGCACAGTGCTCTTGGTATATATACATTTGTGGTAATATGTGTGGGTTTGTTTGTAAATACACAGGGCTGCCCAGATATGACATTTAACTTTCCACGTCATTAGTCATAGGTAAGGCAGCCTTTACAATGGACTTACAGGAAAGTTAAATAGGCCAAATAGGGAGTTCCAATGTACAGTATATGATTTGTAGGGGAAGCACAGGCACGTTACTACTGTTTAGCAGTGGTAGAGTGCACAGAGATCTAAAGCGAGCAAAAAAGGGTCCAGAAAACATTACAAAATCTAGGGTTACTATGCATAAAAGGCACATTTCCTATAATTGTTGACTGAAGAGATTGGAGAGAGCAGTGTGTGGCCAATAGGTGGTATTTGAAGAGATGCCCTGGGCCTAAGTAAAAGGAGAACGTTGTGGGTAAATGTGGCTGATGGATATTATGATGATATGTACAGTGTACAGGTTATGAGATCTACAGGTCGTCATATGTATGTATGTATGTAAGGTATTTGCTATATGTGGCTAGTAACCAACCTTGTTGGTTTTAGTAGTACCTCTATTAACTTGCAGGACCAGGGACACTCCAGTCAACATGCCACTCATGCTCTCCTCTCCCTCTAGGCAGCCAATCTACCCGAGCTGGGACAGCTTCTTCAGCAGCCCCTGACGCGCCTGCCAGTGGAGGAGCGCCAGCACGCGCTGGAGATCTACAAGTTGGTGAGTGGGTGATTCTCTGATCTAGCACTGAGAGGACAGCTATCGGAGGCTAGCACTAACACCTTTCGGTAGAGGTGAGCAGGTAGGTGCACCTGGCAGGTAGGTTCTTTTTTGTCAATTCTACAGCTGTCAAGTCAGTTACATGTAGATCTGAAACTAAAACCCGCATGCAGCAGTGCATCTATGCCACAGGATTAGGCTGGAATACAGAAAGCTATTTTTTAAAAACATGCAAATGTCCTTCCACTAAGTTGCAGGTAAGGTCTCTGATTATCACTCAAGTGGAACGGGTTTCTGCTCCGCAAGATCAAGACTGGCCTAATGTTCCCACATTCCTGCTGGTAAAATCACCTGAGGCGTTCCTCTCATGAGCAGCCAAGCCTCCCCCCCTGTACTTTACAAAGGTTTTCTTTGGCATGGTGGGAGCTTGCAGTGCTCTCCCCTACCTAAACTATTCTTCCCTTTCCCTCTCCTACCCTACAAGTCACCCTTCACAGAGAGTGAAACCTCTCGGAATAGGGAATGCCATGCAGAATTCCTTGCCGAAACAGTTATTCCCCATTTCAGTAAACGTAATTCCGGCCACCTAACTTTCATTAGGGCCTGGTAAGGATACATTTAAAACATTCAAGTAAGTGTCCAATTTGTAACCTTAATTGTAAGTAAATATATCTTAAGCTGGTACCCAGAATATTTAGCATGGAAGCGACCCTCCTAGAGTTATGGACGCCCTTGTTTTAAGAATTAAGACAGTCTGAAGGGGTCAACTCCAGCATGCTAGTTTCATCTATGTGCGGGTCGCCGTAACTCTATTTCCTAAAAGAAGTATCTATTTTCAAAAATATTTTTGAACATTATTTATCAAAATACATTTTCTGTGTCCCAGTCCTC
Source organism: Lissotriton helveticus (assembly GCF_964261635.1). Classification (NCBI taxonomy): domain Eukaryota; kingdom Metazoa; phylum Chordata; class Amphibia; order Caudata; family Salamandridae; genus Lissotriton; species Lissotriton helveticus. Next base: position 1,289,537,037 of record NC_136068.1, read on the forward strand.
AATTAGAAGAGATAGGTTCCTGTCTGAAAAAGTATTTTAATTCCTCCTTTTAAAAAGAAATATGTAAAGGAAGTGGTGCCAGAGGGCAGTGCAGTGTCTGGATAAGTTACTTTGGACAGCTGAAAGAGAACAAGGGGTCAGATGTACGACTGCTTTTTGCAGTCGCAAAGAGCTTTTTGCCCATTTGCGACCGCAAAAAGCATGTGGCCCGTGTACCCACCCTATTTTGCGAGTCGCTAATTAATTTGTGACTTGCAAAATAGGGTTAGCGACTCGCTCTTAGGAAGGGGCGTTCCAAGGGTGTCCCTTCCTAATAGCAAACTGGAAGGGGACCCCTTCCCCTTTAGGAACGCATGCACAATTAATTTTATAAAAAAGACAATTTCCTCTAAAGTACTGAACCAAAGAGCACCCTTTAAACGTGCTGCATAAAAAAAAACGCTTTATTTAAAAGCAGTCCCAGACATGGTGGTCTGCTGACCCCAGCAGGCCACCATCCCTGGGAGTGCTAGCCATTCTGAATGGGGTCGCAAATTGCGACTGCCTCATTAATATGCATGAGGAATGCAATTTGAGACCCCATTGGGAATCGCAAACAGTGTTTCAGACACTGTTGTGCATCCCAATTTGCGAGCCGCAAATTGCGAGTCGCAAATGCGATGCAATTTGTGACTCGCAAAATGATGGGTCGTACATCTGGCCCAAGGATCTTAGAGCCTGATTTATCAAGGCCCTGTTTTGCGATTTCCTAATTGCGATTCTTTGCGATTCGCAATTAAGAAATCGCAAAACGGAATGCAGAAAGTGTGTTTAACACTTTCTGGGATTCCTATGGGATAGCAAATGACCTACCTCATGAATATTAATGTGGTGGGTCGCAATTCGCGACTCCCTACGAATCGCAAAAATCACAGGGATGGTGGCCTGCTGGGCTCAGCAGACCACCATGACTGTGATTGCTTTTAAATAAAGCAATTCTTTGTTTTTTTAAATGCAGCCCGTTTTCCTTAAAGAAAAACGGGATGCGTAAAAAAACAAAAAAAAACGTTTTTCATCCCGTAGGGACCCCTTCCCATTTGCGAATGGGTTACTACCTACTTGAAGTAGGTAGTAAAATGTGAATGTTATCCGACCGCATTTCGGTCGCAAAACATTCATACATACGAATGCGATTTGGTATTAGAAAGAGACGCCCTAAACACACCCCTTCCTAATAGCGAATCGCAATCCCTTTTTGTGATTCGGTAAGATGTTACAGCATCTCAAAATATGCTTTGCTACGTCCGCAAAGCATTTTTTGCGTTTGTGAATCGGCCCGTTTGCGAACTCAAAAAGCCTTGATACATCCGGCCCTATATTGTTATCTCATAAAAGAAGAGCCAGGATTTATAGGGGCAATGGGTGATCTATTTATAAATATAAAGAGATAATGGCCTACAATTCATAACAATAGACCAACAAGCTCATCCTCCAAGTTGTTCGGTTGCTGGGAACAGGAATAGAAAAGCCAAACGAGAAAACATGATCAGGATGTACAACCTTATTGATAGAAATAGTTAGTGAAGTCTGATATACTTGTGTGTCCTTTCTAGGGTCAGAATTCAAAGCCCACTTTAATGTTAAAAAAGTTATCGATTGCTCTTCGGGCCTTGCCGATTTCTTTGGAACATTCCTCTTGGAAATAGCAGCACTTACATTTTCTTGTGGTTGAGTGGGCTGCAGGTCTATCCGAAAGGGGTGTGCTGGCCTTTAGGTAAAATATGGAAATAAAAGACTATTGATCTGGCCACGGAATGTTTAGAAGTAGGAACCCCACATTAGTAGCTTCATAATTAACAAAGAGCAGACTTGGTAGTACCGCTTTCCAGTGACTGGGACTCATTTTTGATTGTTGGGCGACCCAGACTTTGGGACGTACTTATAACTGGGCCTATGGGAGACTGCCAAAAAGTGCCAGATGTCCCGCCCAATGACTTAGGATTGATGGCACCTAACCACAGCGGATGGAACATCCACCACTTTTTGGCTGGTTTTCCATATCTCCCCAACTCTAAATACGACCCTTTGACCCTTCGGTGGCTCAGTATCAGCAGTAGCGGGGTCTCCCCAGAGTCTACCACTCTCCAGAGACTGAGGCTCTTCAGTGGTTCAGCTCTGCACGGATGCGACATTGCCACATTTTCTGCTGTACCCTTCAGGCTTCTTTTAGCTGCTCTGTCTGATTTGACCAGCTGGGTTTCTCTCAGATTCAGGCTCCTGTTTGCCCGGCTGGAGCATTCAAACTTACTGTCTTTACTTTCTTGGCTAGGACAGTCTCTCATGAAGTGTCTGCTTTGCCAAGGTGCCTCTCTCGTACCTGATGCTTTTGTATTGACAAGCTCACGCTGCCTGTCTGACTTCAATTCACCCACACTCTCTACTTTGCCCATTTGGCTGAGTCTCAGCCAATCAAAGCAGATACTATAGGTGAGACAGGGTCTAACTGTCCATAAGACCCTGTCTCGCCTGTAGTTTCTGGTTTGATTGGCTGGTCTGGCTCACTGACAGCCTCTGTTTGCCAGAGCTCTAGCTCTCTCTCACCCACAGCCCCTGCTTTGCCCAGCTTACTGTTTTACCTATGGTGTCTCGCTTACCCGGCTAGCTCTGCCTCACTGACAGTCTAATGGTCTATCCTTTGCCTGACTGTCTTCACCTCACCCACGGTTGTCTGGGTCACTCTGGTTTATGTGTATGCCCTGTTTTTGTGGTTGGCCATCTCTTCTGCGTCTAGCTTGCTCTGTCTAACTTGTGGGCTCTCCTTTGCCTGACTGTCTCTGTCTCGCCTGTGGTCTCTGTTTTATGTGGATAGCTCTTTCTTTGCTCAGGCCTCTGTTTAACACTTTTGAGCCCTCTCAGCCACCTCATATCTCTATTTTCTTTTCAGATCCTTCGCTTTGTGGGGGACACCCGGCTACAAGACTGGCAGGAGGTAACCCTGGGCAACTACATTGCTCAGCGGGTTCTCGCCCACCCTGCTCTTCGTGATGAGGTTCTTAGCCAGCTGGTGTCCCTGACGTGGCAGAATCCAGTAGAGGGACAGGCCCCGCGTGCCTGGCTACTTACTGCTGCCCTGCTGGACTGCATCAGTCCCTCGCCCACTTTGGAAAAGCCACTTCTCAAGTAAGTAATGGTTAGCTAGGCTTTGTGACGCCGCCTAGTCATTATTGCATACACACTGTTAATGCTAGATTCCTGTTAATTGGGGACTCTTTGTTAAGGCCTCTATCGTCCTTGGGTAACATGGCTAATTCTGACCTCTGAGTAAATTTATTTGTGGGGGATTCGTTTTAAAATGTTGCACAAAGACTTAAACTTCAAGGCCCTTATGTGCTTGTTGGGTGGTTTATGTCCAAAAGTGAGAGCATGCTAATGCTGGGCTTGGCAAAACATTGACTGTGGGATGGGTATGGTGGAAGGACTGGGCAGTTACATTCTCTGCCTCTGGTCTATTTGCTTTACTTCTAGACCCGTTATTAGGGACCTTTTCAGGGACACCGACTACAGAACCATTCAGAGTGGCTGGATTATATTTTCTGGCACTGGCTTTTGCAGATCATCTCAAACATTCACAGAGCAGTGCCAGTAACTTATAATCTCTGCAAAACATTTGGGGAATATTTGGGATGTCTTCTGAACAGTGAAACTCCTAGTCGCTTGTTTTGACCTACAGGTCGCAGCTTTAATTTCTCTGCTCGGTGGCCCGAACTTCACAGCACACTCAGTACCGGCAGCCTCTCCTGGCATACGTGGTGCAGCGGTACATGCAAACAAGGTGCTGGTCCTCACTGCACGGCAGTCTATAACATAGTGGATCCTCCTGGCATACAGTGTCCCAGCTAAGGCCCACATAGGTCTTGGCACTTGACGACAGCAATAACTTCCATGGTGGCCCCTCCTGGCATACAAGGTCACCGCAACAATGTGGTACTGGTTTCAATCTCCCCCCACATCATACAGCTCATTACTATCTTCATGGCAGCCCTTTCCTAGCATACGGCGGTCACTGGCCTGTTTCTGCACACAGGCAACAACCCATTTGGAGCAGCAGCTTTCTCCTCTCACCTTGCACCGGGAGTCTGCTTAACAGGGCTCCCCACTGGACGTGGCTACCTCCAACTCTCCACTCTTTCACACTGGTTTTGGCAAGCAAGCAGGCAGGTGCTGATGCTTCAGAGGAGATGGTCTTCATTTCCCTAGAGGATGCCCCCTCACCCTGAAGGGAGACTAGCAAGCCTTGGCCCCCCTAACCTGGTCAAAGGCAGAAGTTTTGCAAAGATTCACCTCCTCACACAGCAGATGGCACATTTCTGGGGTCTCAACCTCCCCTTCTTATAGTCTACTCCAGACACCAATTGTGATTTAGGTTCTAAGCCTTTTAAGTTTTATGTTGGGGTTCTGCTTCTTTTAAAGTATACATTCTTCTTCTTCTTTTTCCTTTTGACAGGCTGTCTGTCACAGCGAGAGAGACTCCAAAGCTGATAGCTCCACAACACAGGCCATAGGAGTGACTAGAGTTCACACCTGTATGTCAGCCACAATGATATGTGCTTTAAAAAGTTAATCCCATGCTCCCAGCCTTACTCTTCATGACTTCCTTACCAGCTCCATCTCCTTTCTTGTGATCTCTCACTGAATCAAAGAGCACTCTTTAAAGTACACTGTTGGAGTCTCTCTCTTTACTTTCTTCATTGTGTTCCACCAAGCTTTTAGGAATGCAAAGGTTTCTCTTCTCCTCATGTCTTCGATATGCAGTCTGGGTCTCCCAAAATAAAACACAGGGTCCTCCTTGTAATGCACCATTACAGGCACACTTGTACTCAGTGTATGTACACAACACACACACTATCCAACTCTATTACCTCCATGTATGGTGCACCACAAACACGCATACAAGGCACTGTACAACACAGGCCCAACATACCTCAACAACCGCTTTGACTTCTACCAACCCACCAAATACCTGTCTTCATCCTCACTCTCACTTGCAAACACTTCTCTGTATCTGCAAAAGGTGAACAGCAGGTCTGGTATTCTACCACATTGCACTCAAAACCTGCAATGACCTCCCTCTACACACCAGGGCCTCCTCTTTGCTTCTTGAATTTGGCAAAAAGCTGAAGACCTGGCTCTTCAAAGAATTCCCAGCGGCTGACTCCCTACACCCTCATGCCCACGCCTAGGCACCGACTCCAGCTACCAGGTGATCAGCCGTGCTATACAAATCAACATAACATACAGTCGATACACCATTCATTCTGTATGCACTGCTCATTACTGTAGCCTTTCTGTATTGTGCCATTGTGTACTACATGCAAACATACCCTCTACTAACACACATTTTCACCATGCACGGACAGTATGATGCTTGTTTTTTCACGTATTGTACTTCTCACAAGCACACAGACACCTAGCGGGGGTATTTAGACAAAATATTGAGTCGTAAATATCAGGAGATGGAAATATCAGGAAAACGAAATTGTGATACAAAAATATTGTGATGCAGAAATATTGTTGGCAAGAATATAATTTTTTCAGTCAAATAATATTGTTGTTAAGAATAGTAAATTTAACCCCTCCAATGTCCAACCCTTTTTCCCTACTGTTGCACAGACTGGAGTAGGAATAGTAAATGTAACCCCTCTGAAAGGCCAGTGCTTTCCCTACTGTTAAACAGACTGGAGTGGAAACAGTAAATCTTACCCCTCCGGAGTCCAACGCTTTCTCTAATGTTGCACAGACTGGAGTGGGAATAGTAAATCTAACCCCTCCACGCTTCAACACTTTCCCTACTGTTGCACAGATTGGAGTGAGAATAGTAAATGTTACCCCTTCGAAGTCCAACATTTTCCCTACTGTTTAACAGACTGAGGTAGGAATGGTAAATGTAACCCCTCCGAAGTCCAATGCTTTTCATACGGTTGCAGAGACTGGAGTGGGAATAGTATATTTAATGCAACAGTAGGTAGAGCGTTGTACTTTGGTGGGGTAAAAGTTACTAATAATATGAAAAATAATATAATTTAAAATATATTTTTAAATAATTGTATTATATATATACATATATATATATATATATATATATATATATATATATATATATATATATATATATATATATATATATATATATATATATATATATATATATATATATATATATATATATATATATATATATATATATATATATGTATGCTCCAAAGGTTGCCCACCTGGTTGGGAAGCACTTTAGGACCAGCGATGCCTCTTGGACTGAGCAGCTCATGTGATGCGGCCTGACGCGTTTCGCTTAATTGCTTTTTCAAAGGCCGATTCTTTCAGTTCTCCAGCGGCTTGCGCAGACATTCAAATCACTACTGCCGACTGCTGATTCGTCAATTTCACGCACTGTTTTGTGGGGCATGTAGTGTTTATGCTGTGCTCATTCAACCTTGTATAGGTGCCAGGAGACTTCAGTTCTCTGATGCATGCCCTGAATGGGCCACAGGGGCTGGAAAGTCTTTATTTCGGGTGCCAGTCCTTCCGCAATGAACCGGGCAGATTCCCGACTCGGCGGCCCGCAAACGTTAATGCGGTAGTGCTCCCCCGCGGCCGAGCTGCCGCGTATAAATGTATGCTCCAAAGGTTGCCCACCTGGTTGGGAAGCACTTTAGGACCAGCGATGCCTCTTGGACTGAGCAGCTCATGTGATGCGGCCTGACGCGTTTCGCTTAATTGCTTTTTCAAAGGCCGATTCTTTCAGTTCTCCAGCGGCTTGTGCAGACATTCAAATCACTACTGCCGACTGCTGATTCGTAAATTTCACGCACTGTTTTGTGGGGCATGTAGTGTTTATACTGTGCTCATTCAACCTTGTATAGGTGCCAGGAGACTTCAGTTCTCTGATGCATGCCCTGAATGGGCCACAGGGGCTGGAAAGTCTTTATTTCGGGTGCCAGTCCTTCCGCAATGAACCGGGCAGATTCCCGACTCGGCGGCCCGCAAACGTTAATGCGGTAGTGCTCCCCCGCGGCCGAGCTGCCGCGTGTAAATGTATGCTCCAAAGGTTGCCCACCTGGTTGGGAAGCACTTTAGGACCAGCGATGCCTCTTGGACTGAGCAGCTCATGTGATGCGGCCTGACGCGTTTCGCTTAATTGCTTTTTCAAAGGCGATTCTTTCAGTTCTCCAGCGGCTTGCACAGACATTCAAATCACTACTGCCGACTGCTGATTCGTCAATTTCACGCACTGTTTTGTGGGGCATGTAGTGCTTTTGCTGTGCTCATTCAACCTTGTATAGGTGCCAGGAGACTTCAGTTCTCTGATGCATGCCCTGAATGGGCCACAGGGGCTGGAAAGTCTTTATTTCGGGTGCCAGTCCTTCCGCAATGAACCGGGCAGATTCCCGACTCGGCGGCCCGCAAACGTTAATGCGGTAGTGCTCCCCCGCGGCCGAGCTGCCGCGTGTAAATGTATGCTTCAAAGGTTGCCCACCTGGTTGGGAAGCACTTTAGGACCAGCGATGCCGCTTGGACTGAGCAGCTCATGTGATGCGGCCTGACGCGTTCCGCTTAATTGCTTTTTCAAAGGGCGATTCTTTCAGTTCTCCAGCGGCTTGCGCAGACATTCAAATCACTACTGCCGACTGCTGATTCGTCAATTTCACGCACTGTTTTGTGGGGCATGTAGTGTTTATGCTGTGCTCATTCAACCTTGTATAGGTGCCAGGAGACTTCAGTTCTCTGATGCATGCCCTGAATGGGCCACAGGGGCTGGAAAGTCTTTATTTCGGGTGCCAGTCCTTCCGCAATGAACCGGGCAGATTCCCGACTCGGCGGCCCGCAAACGTTAATGCGGTAGTGCTCCCCCGCGGCCGAGCTGCCGCGTGTAAATGTATGCTCCAAAGGTTGCCCACCTGGTTGGGAAGCACTTTAGGACCAGCGATGCCTCTTGGACTGAGCAGCTCATGTGATGCGGCCTGAAGCGTTTCGCTTAATTGCTTTTTCAAAGGCCGATTCTTTCAGTTCTCCAGCGGCTTGCGCAGACATTCAAATCACTACTGCCGACTGCTGATTCGTCAATTTCACGCACTGTTTTGTGGGGCATGTAGTGTTTATGCTGTGTCAACTTTTTATGGTTTTTTGTATTAATTGTATACATGTGTAATTTTAAATGTATATTGCTATACCTTGTTTTTATGAATAAAATGTGATAATTTTTAATTTACATTTCCATTGTGTATGGTGCATTCAGAGCTCTTATGACGTTTTTTTTATTGTTTGCTTTTGACCCCAAGGGGATTGTTGAGTTACTGGTTTTGAATAGAACATTGTGTATTGAACTAAAGTAGCTCCTTACCTCCCATAGTGTTTCTGTGGTAGGCAGGAGTAGTGTATCAGTGTTTCTCCGATACGTAGCTTGTGTGAGGGACTTTTGTAGATTTGGCCTTACTCCAGTGACACAGGTTTAAAAATACATCTTCACTCCTACTGATCAATGCACAGAATGCTTCCACCACCGCACACGCGCTGCCTAACTCTTGGTGAAAGCAGTAGCCTTCCACCACTATGAGAGTAGTGCTTTGGGTGCCTCGCCCGGTCCAACAAGACTGCAATCCATGAGCCAGGCCTACATCATGGTGCACACACATGGTCTTTGTTTGCCTATGAAAACAGAAATCAACATTAGGGACCCTGACAACGGTACAGTTGGGCACTCAGAGCAGGGGTACATGTTCATTACCATACAGAGAACTTTTTCATCCCCAAAAACATCTTTTCACTCTCCCTGTATGTACTTCCTCGCATCTACTTCACTTCACCACCAATCAAACACACAATGCACCCACTCGTATGTAAGCATTGCATTTTCCTTTACTTTCACTTTGTCAATATTTTGAAAACTGTGCATCTTCTTCACACATGTTTTCATTGAATCACATTTGCAACTGCCATACGTGACCATATGTCTGTGCTCTCTTCCAAGCGGCCAAGGATTGGATCACTATGTATTCTGCATACTTTTTTGACCTAGTGACAGCCCTCCCACTGCTTTCAGCCTCAACTCAGGGAATCTAAATCATTGTCCATTATGAACACATGGGTACAACTAAGTTCAAAGTACATACTATACAAGAGTAACATGCTTCACAAAAATCTACAGAAGCACAACATCCAAGAAGTAGTAAATGTTTTTAGGGAATGAAAGATTAAGTAAAACATGTGCAATATAAACAGGAACTAAATCGGTGACTTGAATTACTTTCACATGTTTTACAGTCATTGTTCAGAAATTGATTGTTGTTTTTGTCTGTAAGGTTAAGGAGTATAGGGCCTGATAGGGACCCTTTTCAATGTTAGGTGTTAATTAGAACCGGGTCTGAGACCCGGAGGGACCATGGCTACTAACCAGTCCTGTGATGCAATGATGGCGGCGTTTTTCCTCAGTTCTCTAAACAAAAGCGAGAGTGAGAAGGGAAAGGAAAGCCCGTCCCACTTCCCTTACCTCATGTGTCCAACAAAAAGAACAAGCTTGCTACCGTACCATTCAACTGTCACTCATGTCAATTAACTAACATTAGTTTTTTTAAAGGAACCCTGGCCCACCAATCTATTTGGTGGCATGCATCATCATCGGGTTCCCACCTAAGATGCTGAGTGCATCTGAGGTGTGTTTTAACGCCTAATTACAGCAGAGCTGATTTTTTTCATTGTAATGAGGTGAATTTATGAGTGAAATTTTAAACCTACCTCCATACATGCTCCCTTTAGGGATAAATTGTAAAAATGGACTCCTTGGGTAGGGTTACAAACGGTGGGGATGTGCAGTGAGAAATTAGTAGTCTCTCACATCCTGATGTTTGGTCGACATGTTTCAACTAATGGTGCGTGCTGGTTGATTCACAGTCGCTTTCTTCAGGACCAAGGTGTTAAGGTAAAAATATAAACAAAATTGTGAATGCACACACACTAAGGCATGCATATATGGGGTGGTTTATTCGTGACTTAAGATTTTCACCAAACTTCTTGGAGTATCAGTAAAGTGAGACAGACATAATGCATCAAGACGTGGTAGAATTAAAAAGCACTGATGAAGATAATGCAGAGCAGGCGTAGCAGGTGCATGTCGTGCAACATGCTCATGATGCAACTGGACAAATGTATCTGGTTTTCCATGCACATGTGTTATATTCAAGATGCATGCAGTTGTCTAAAACATGTATGGGTCTATGTGTAAATACCACCACCCGTACCATTTTCGTTTGTATTGTCCTTTATAATGTTAAAGGGCAATTTCATTTTAAAGTGCTCTCTCTTTTCATTTGCCACATACCACTCGTTGTGACAATGAGCACCTCTCAGCACTTTATGCCCATTTCATTCAACTGTAATCATAGCCTATAGTGCCATCAGGCAGAAAACCAGTGTTGCTTGACCCCCATACAGTGGATGTGTACAGGGATGCGTGGTCTCGCTTAACTCATTTCTTCATGGTAAAAAGATGCATGCCTCTAGGTCACGTACTCGTGTTGCCACCAATTAGGGCAAAATGGATCCCAGGGGTAGGCAGCGCCTATGGTCGCCCTCTGTAGAGGTGATCAAACAGAGTACCATCAGCCCAATTTTTTCCTCAGTTTTATACAAAAAAACTTCTAAGGTCTGTGGTTGCGCCCAGACGGGTTGCGACCTCTAGGCGAGACATCCTCCCCCTCACCAACTTATTTCGTCAAGGTCATCCGCCTGCCTTCATGCCTACTGCGGTCCTGCTTTGGATCTGGATATTGCTCAGACCTCGGCCCGAGTGGACTAAGGAGTGAGGTCAGCATCCCAGGGTTTGCGCTTTAGCGCGCGTATGCCAACGCCATGCCGGCCAAGCGGCTTCTCTCATTGGACACTTCTGTCATGTCCCTAATTGGTAACCCCCCAACTGTAAATTAACCCACTATTGTCCTCCAGTGTTGTGTTAGATTTCACAGGCGTATTATAAGGATAAAATTTAAGGTGCAGGCGTGTGTGTAAAGGAACATTTTGCTCAGCTGATTCAAAGTAGCATGCACGTATTCTGATCACTTGGGTCCAGACAAACATTGAAAGCTTTATGTACGTTTGGGAATGCGTTATATTCAATCATATAACTCACAGGCCATGTTGCTACTATGCTCGGCCCAGCGAAGGGAACCACAATGTTGCTTCCACATAATGCCGAATTAGTCATATATAGCTTATGGTATATGGTCTAGTGTAGTTTGTATAGGGGATCTATGGGTTACGAGCAAATCAGAGAAGGCCCAGGGTTAAGCAATAAAAATGTATTAACAATACTTTTAGGGTCAGCATTAATCTCAAGGCATGTATTATGCGATGTCACCCCTGAGTACTGGTATTCATAAAAAGACTCATATGGTCTTGGGGCCTTTTACTGTCCCAAGTAGCAAGATTTCGAAGGGCCCGTACAATAAATCTTGTACACTCATACTTGTCCCAGGGAGTCAGGTATCTGAAAGACCTGTACATGAATCTTGCAGATCATTGGATGTAGAGAGGGATGACCTGTGTATCTCACAGAGAACGCGTTCCAAGGTATGTCGTCATTCAGCCCTGTATTCTGTATGGACAAGTGATTTATCCTTCACTGTTCTTTCTGAAAGAGTCGACCCAGTAGGTTGTCCTGACCAGCTTCCAGTTGTTCGATTACAACCCAGAGAATGTCATTTTGTGTGTGGCCTTCCTTTGGAAAATGGTCCGTCATCCTCGTGGTGTTTTGTTTGCATCTCACATTGCTGCGATGTTCGCAAATCCTGGTTTTGACTTTTCTGCTGGTCATTCCTATGAACCATAACTGAAAAGGTCATGTTTTATTATAGTGCAAAGCTTGCCTGGTTCCAGACTGAACATCCTTGTAGTTGCAGTCAAGTGGCATACGCTGCAATTGCCACAAGCGTAATGACCCACTACATCAGGTAGACGCCAGTTATTCAATACAGTGTTCCTCTGTTGTGAGGATCTCTTGGGGTGTGTGGAGACTAGACAGTCCTTCAGATGGCTTGCTGTCTTGAAAGAGAACAGGGGTTTCATCCAGTTAAATTTCCCCGTTTCTAGTATGAGCCAATGCTTGTTTATGGCTTTTGTCACTTGATTGGAAATTGTACTGTAGGTTGTGAATCATGTTATCGCAGTGGCAGCCTCGCTTCTGATATGTTCCTCTAACAGGGCTACCCTGTTTTGATTGCATGCACGTTTCCGGGTAGACCTTATGATTTCCTCTGGCTACTCTCGGTCCAGTAACTTCTCTGTAAGGGATTTTGCTTGTGAATTGAAGTCTTCAATTTTACCGCAGTTCCTCCTTAGTCTTTAAATTGCCCATAGGGTAGATTCTCCCTTAGTGCTCCAGGGTGGAAACTGTCAAATATTAGTAAGGTGGCCTTGCCCGTTGCTTTATTGTAAGTTCTTGTATGTAGTTTTCCATCCTCTGCAAATATCGTTACTTCCAGGAAAGTGATTGTTCTGCCATCTACTGTATGTGTAAATTACAAATTAGTGTTGAGTTCATCGATCCATTCCAAAAATGGGTCCAGTGACTGTGTCTGTCCCTCCCAGATGATCAGAATATCATCTATGCATAGTTTCCATAGTTTTATTCTTCCTCAGTAGCGGTTGTTAGTACCCAAGATATGTATTTTCTCAAAGTTGAACCCAAAGTCCTGCCACACTCGGGGCATTTGTGCTCCTTATTGATGTTCCGAATTGTCTGTAAGTAGAGTGTTCCTTTAAACGCAAATAAATTCTCCATCAGGGCCAAATGTGCACACTCCATTATGAACCGGCGTGGGCTATTGTATTCCAGGGGGAAACATCCTTTACAACGAAACTTTTACAACGCAGTGCTTTTACAACGCAGGTTTTACAACGAAAACCATTTCAACGCATTGCGCTGGGGGGCGCTCTAGGATAGGGAATAGATTTAATTTACTATCCAACACCTTCCTTAGTATCCACGGGGACTGGAGTTGGAATAGTAAATTAAACTATTCACTATCCAGCACCCCAAAGCGCTATGTGTTGTAAAGGTTTGCGTTGTAAAAACTGCGTTGTAACAGCATACGTGGTAAAAGCATGCGTTGTAACGTCATACATCCTATTCCAGGGCATCCCTGATGACGGTCATGGTTTCCTCCTGCAGAAGGCTGGTGTACAGACTCTCTATGTCAAAGCTCACCATAAAATTGCTCTCCGGGTCAAAGTCAACTTCGTTGGGTAGGTTTAGCAAATACTGGTGTCCTTCAAATAAGTTGAGGTGCCCTGTACCAAGGGTTTCAGAAAAAAATCACTAAACTGTGAAAGTGGCTCAAGTAAGAAAACTACTGGGAATCACGGTGGTGGTGTCCGGTTTTTATCAATCTTAGGGAGTGTATAGAAATACGATATTCTGGGATTCTTGGTGCCATGAAAGTCTGACTCTTGCTTCGGGATGTCACCTTTAGATTCTGACTTTTGTTCTTTTTTCTTAGTTCTGGAGTGGGATCACAGGGAAACTGAAATGGTATTGGTGGTGATTTTTACACATAGACCCATAAATGTTTTAGACAATGGTATGCGTCTTGAATACAACACGTGTATGTGGAAATCCAGATGCATGTTTCTAGTTGCATGATGAGCATGTTGCACGACACACGCCTGCGGCGCCAGCTCTGCATTATCTTCATCAATGCTTTTTAATTCTACCATGTCTTGATGCAATATGTCTATATCAATGTATTCGATTTTTACAGCTTCAACAAGAAGTTTATTAGTTACTTCTGTGATTTGCTCGTAACCCCTACATACACTACACAAGACCATATTCCATAAGCTAGTTATGATGAATTCCGCAATATGTGGAATCAACATCATAGTTCCCTTCGCCGGTGCAGCGCATAGTAGCAACCTAGTCTGTGAGTAGTATGATTGAATATAATGCACCCCCAAAATGTACATAAATCTTTCAATGTTTGTCTGCACCCAAATGACAAGAATATGTGCACACTACTTTGAATCAGCTGAGCAAAATTTTTCTTTACACACGTCTACACTTGTAATATTATCCTTATAATACGCTTGTGAAATCAAACATGAGACCGAAGGACAGTAGTGGGTTCATTTTACAGTTGGACGGGTTTCCAATTCGGGGCATGACAGGAGTGTCCAATGAAAGAAGTCGCCTGAACTGCATGACGTCAGCATACACACGCTGACGCTCAAACCCCGGGATGCTGGCCTTGCTTCTTAGTCCGTTAGTGCTGGGGTCAGAGCAATAGCTAGGTTTCGAGCAGGACCGCAGTAGGTATAAAGGCAGATGGACGAGGTAAATCAGGGAGGAGGTCCTGCTGGAGGTCGCAACCCATATGGGAGAGATCAGTGGACTTTTATTACTACTGAGGAAAGAATTGGGCTGATTGTACTCTGTTTCTTTCCCTCCACAGAGTGTGACTTTAGGTGCAGCCTCCCCCGAGGTCCATGTTGCCCTAGTTGGTAACAACACATGTTGATGACATAGGGGAAAATGTTCACCAATTTTCTGCTTCTTCTTTCACGTATACCTACTGGCATGTCGCACAGTTAATGTTGTGCCGCATCCATCTTTTTCCCATAAAGAAATAAGTTCCCTAGGCCACATACGCCGTATGGCACAACGCAAAACTGGCTTTCTGCCTGCTTACACAACCGGCTATGATTACAGTTGAATGAAATGGGCACAAAGTGCCGAGAGGTGCTCGTTGTCACAACTAGTGGTATGTGGCAGGGAGCGCTTTAAACTGAAATTGCCCTTTAAACTTATAAATGACTATACGAAACGAAATGGTATGGGTGATGATTTTTACACCTAGACCTATAAATGTTTTAGACAACTGCATGCAACTTGACTACAACAAGAGTGTGTGGAAAACTGGATACATTCGTCCAGTTCCATGATGAGTATGTTCTACGTAACACGCCTGCTCTGCCCGATCTCTATAGTCTTAAACAGTGCTTTTTAATTCTACCATGTCTTGATGCATTATTTCTGTCCCACTGTATTCGATGATCTTTACGGATACTACACGAAGTTGGGTGAAAATCGTAAGTCACAAATAAACCGCCTCTTATACGCATGCCTAAGTGAGTGTGCATTCACTATTTTTTTTTTTGCCCTAACACCTTGGTCCTGAAGAAAGCCAATGTGACTCAACCAGCACGCACCATTCACTGAAACATGTCGACCAAACACCAGGATGTGAGAGACAACTAATTTCTCACTGCTCATCCACCACTGTTTTTAACCTTACCCAGGAGTCCATTATAAAAATGTATCCCTCAAGGACGGATATCCTGAAGGTAGTTTTAAAAATTCACTCACAAATTTACTCCATCACAAAGAAAAAACAACTCTGCTGTAATTAGGCGTTGCAGCACACCTAAGATGCACTCTGCATCTTAGGTGGGAACCCGATGATGAAGCATGCCATGAAAGAGATTAGTGGGTGAGGGTTCTTTTAAAAAACGTAATGTTTTTTTCTGAGACATAAGTTAATTGAAAAGAGTGACAATTGAATGGCACTGTAGTAAGCTGGTTTTTCCTCAGTTGCCATATTGTTTTGCCTTCATTATCTATAGTACACTTACACTGAAATGTCAATAAATGCTTATAAAGAATAGAAATGCTGCCTTGAAGCGGAGCCTTATAAGTCTACTTCTATAGTCAGCTAGCGCACTGAAGCCCATTAAGATAGCAAAGCACCTAACGTCTTTCCAGTAAGCCTTGGTTTGATGACTGAGGTGTTGCTATGACGGAATAAGATTTCTTTTGTAACCGTCATTGGCTTACACTCCTCAACAACATAGTGGGAGCCTCAATCTACCTTACATCTTGGATAATTGTTTGAACCAAAAAGACTTGGTGAGTTTATTTATTTTGATATCAGTTGTCATTTGATCGAGATACCACCCTAGCAGGGCACCCCTTTCTACCTCATCTTGCACTGTATATTGCCCTAGCCCTATTCCCACCTTTGGATAGCTTTAAGCTTCCTCATCCTTTGACATAGGCTCTCAGCTTTGCATTACACAACACTTTGTACCGCACATCAACACTAACCTTTGACCTCTTACTATGTTTACAGGTACGTGTCCGACCATGGGCTGGATGGATATCGGGCCATATGCCAGAATAAACTCCTGAAATCCAGTCAGCAGGCAGTTGCTGCCCCTAATGTGTGCCGCAAACACCCTCCCACCCTGCTGGAATGGACGGCCAATGAGAGAAAGGGGAAGATAGTGCTGGAGGCATACACCTTTACCGGTGAGTGCTAAAAGTGTCATCAGGTCTGATGTCATCCCCCCTTACTGCCCCTCACATACATGATAAACGCCTGTTCATGAATGCACCATCAGTACTCTCTAAGCCTCACCTGGCTCACTAATGCGCTCTCTTTTCATCTCTTGTGCTTCACAGAGGAGATGTACTCCACCGAGGTGGATTCTTGGACGACAGGTGAAGAGTTTGCCTCATGGATCCTCCAATCAAGGTAGTGTATGAGTGAGTCTAAGCATGTGCCTAGCCTGACCATGTATGCATCAATCTGTTATACGTATGTGCCTACATTTGGACTTGTATGTCTGAGCTTGTAGATGATGGCTTGAATCAAAGTTCCATTCCAAATTCACATGTGTTGAAGACCCTAACACCTGGTGTTCATTCCGTATCATAACTACCCAAAGAACATACAAGGATGCAAATTAAGCAGTGAGTGATTTAGGGATGGTTTCTTTTGAGAAAAGCAATATTGAGTACTCTACTTTGAAGAGTTTGAATTGCCAGTATGTCTCACAGTTGTCCTTTGAAAAATAATTGTCTTTGGCATGTTACAAACTTGGTGATTTGGCTTAGAGTGCAGTCTTCGAAAAAGACAAAGTGTCTCAGGCCTTTCACCTCACAGTTACTCCCATTATGACATCTTCCACCTGATGATACAAAGATACTGTTTCAACACGATGAACTATACCAGAGGAACACTTTGATGTCAAAACCTTCCACAAAGATGTCACCTCTCTGTTCTCCAGTATTGTATATTTTATAGATTCACATGCTTGAATCTTCCCCGTCATGGTGGAAGTCCCACGGTAACAGTAATAATAGTAGTGCTAAAGCCTTAGCATTAACTCCATTGAAAAACAATAGTATTTAGTAACCTATCTACATTGTTTAAAACATCCAAACTTCAGCCAATCAGAGCTGAGACCCTGGAGTACTCATCCCCTGCAGAGCCACCAGACCTCAAATTTCTTACTGCATGTCGTGTGTTAAGGAGTCTAACCCTGGGCGTAGTTCGTGTAAAAGCGCTATGCGTAGCTACGCGAAGTGCACTACGCGAGCTACGCGTAGCACTATGTGAACTGCAAAGTGCGGTAGGAAATGCTGTTCGCAATGATTGCACTGTGCCGAATGCTTGTCCGCACTGTGCAATCATTGCAAGCGGCATCTTGCACAGTGCAAGCAGTCGTTTTCTGCCACTCGAATAGATTTGTTCTCGAGTGGCAGTTTTCTCAACGCGGACTTTAGTTTCTCATCACGAGCGGTCGCGAGCATACACGACCACTCGCAATGAGAAACCTGACCTCCCTGCGTTGAGAATCTCGCCGGGAGGTTTATTTTCCATGCTTGCGATCGGCAACTTGATGTTGCTGATCGCGAACGAGGAAAAAGTCTCGCCGGGATGTCATTTTGCTCGCTCGCGGTCGCCAACTTGACGTTGAGGACTGCGAGCGAGCAAAAATTGCCTGCTACTACGCAAACTACGCGAGCGTAGTGTAGTTTTCCGCCCAGGCCTAAAGGAGTCTCCATGAGCTCTGCTAAGCAACAGTGTTTCTCTGTTACCCTTTTAACCACCAATTTCCAAATATCACTTCATCTCATTCCAGCATCTGAAGTACAGTTGGAGAGTGTATTTTGACTTTGTTTCTCACAGAATGTCAGAATCTAAAAAAGGGCTGTTTAGACTCTGCCAGACTTATTGAAAAAGCAGACTCTTCTCTGAGGATCCTCATAAGGAATGCCTGTATTGTCCCTATCCAGACCATAAGCCCAGAGAATGTAAGTACTGCTGTATGTTTTCAGCAAAAAACCTTATGGATAGAGAGGGTAGATTACTTTTATGGCTCCAGAGGAAGAAGGCGGCCTCTGACTCAGGCTCTGAGAATGAGGAGAAAGCTCACTCCTCTTCTAGGAAAGAGGGAGAATTGTCTTCTGCCCACGGAGACATTAAAAGATCTAAGTCTCAAGGTAAAGACACATCTGAGGAGAAAAGATCCAAAAAACATCAGACTGGCCCTTCCACCTATATTCAGAGATCTGGTTCAGTGCCTCCGTCTACTCTTCACCCCTCTGAAGAGCCTTCTTTGTTGACAGACCTTCTGTTTATGTCACCATCGTCTAACAATTCGCCTTCTACAGCTAAGCCGCAGTTTCAGGCTCACTACCATAACGACGATCAAGACGGCGACAGCGTCATCGTGCAGGGATGGGATTTTAACTCCATCATCAACGATGACAAGACCATTCCTGACGATCAAGACCACCTCACCGTCGACGGCAACCCTCATTGATGTCCCGTTGACAAAGACTTCTCAAGCCACCTCATCGACGTTGCAACCAACCATGTCATCGATGGGTCCGTCGACGGTCCTGTCAACGGAAGGAATAAGTATTTTAAAGTTAAAACCATTGCTTTTGAAATTTTCCAAGATCTCTCCTTTGCCTCTAGCTTGCCTTCTGGATTTCCAGAAGACAGAAGATTAAGGCATATTTGGCTCTGCGTACAGCCCTTCTCAATTGAAGGTTAAATGTCAAGAGTCATATGAAGAGGAAGATGCGGAAGACAATTCATCGGGTTACCTACAGGGAGACTACTCCTTCACTGATAGTGGTCCCCCCTCTGCTCAGCACTTGGATACCTTTCAGGAGCATTACCCTGAGGTGGAGCACCATCATCTCCAGAACAACTCTGTCAATGTCCCTATTTCCTTTGTTACAGACTTTTGTCTCATGTTGAATACCTATTATGCAATGGCCCACGCCTCCATGAGAAGTCCCTTTCATCGCTGCTGCTCCACAAAGCACGAAAAGACAGATAAAGGACAAGGTAATACCTCTGGTTATTTCCATGCCGGATAACGTACAAGACAGTGTTGATCAGAAATTAGAGTAGGGTGAGCTTCACACAGACCTTGATGCACCTAATGAATAGGATGATTATATTGCCTCAATGCCACCATATCCTACCCCGCCAGCAGCTGATTCAC
Organism: Lissotriton helveticus; assembly: GCF_964261635.1. Taxonomy (NCBI): domain Eukaryota; kingdom Metazoa; phylum Chordata; class Amphibia; order Caudata; family Salamandridae; genus Lissotriton; species Lissotriton helveticus. The sequence goes on from NC_136068.1 coordinate 1,289,556,369, forward strand.
CACCTGCGGATATTGGCGGTTTCCACGACTTTCTAGAGAGGGCTTCAGAATGCTCGACCTCCCTATGCCAGCAAACATGGCAGAGTGCTTTCTGTATGACTTTAAACCTGGGACTCACCGCCCCACTCGGCTATACTCGTTGAGGTTTCTTGTGGCCGGAGGTGCTTAAAATAATGAAGACACAAGCATCCACTCCCACTGTCGTACCTAAGCTCGACACAAATATATAAGGCTTCTGAAAATTCCCCCACATGCCTAATTGGCCACCACTTTTGACCGGATTCGGTCATCATGCAAGCCGCACAGAGAAGAGCCAAAAATCCTGCATCGCCATGCACAGCCCCACCGGATAAAGAAGGATATATTGTGCCGCACAATATAGCTAAAATATTTTTTTGCCCTGGCGGCCACCTCCATTAGAGCTTCTAATGCCATGGCCATCCTAGGGAGATACGACCGCAAGATGTGATCAGACATCTCGTCTTCGCTGGAGTATTTCCCTGAAGTCAGGAAGAAGGAGGTGAGAGACATTCTATTGGAACAAGAAAGGGCCTAAACCGAGATTGACATTGCCATGTCCACCACCTTCAGGCAGATTGCTGGAGCATTGGTGTTGAGTTGCCAGGGATGGCTTAAGGCCACCACTTTCCGCCCTGAGGTGCAGGCTAAGGTATTTGATATGCCGTTCGCGGAGAATGTCTTTTTGGTAAGCACATCTATGAGCCACTCCAGTCAATCAAATCAGATTCTGACATGGCCAAATTGCTCACATCTTGCAGCAGAGAACATTTCAGTCCTTTCGAGGCAGAGGTAAAATGCAATATCCCTCTCAACCGCAGTTTCAACAGTGGTTTCAGACTTACTCTGAACAGGCCTATCGTCCATTGTATTTAACCCAGGCCTACCACCGGAACACAACACCATCTTATTCAAGGACATCGGGATGCCAACGTCCACCAGCGGCTGGAAAATCTTCAGATACCAACAGGAGACAATAAGAAGCCACAGGCTCCTGCCACTACAGTTCGGTTCGCCTTGTCCAAATTCATTGAAAAATGGTAGTTCATATCTTCAGACAAATGGGTGTTAGATGTTTTCCAGCATGGTCACACGCTGAAATTTGTTCAACAAACTCTGGATTTTCCACCACGGAAGACATCGCCGTTTTCCAGTTCTCAAAAAGGAAATTCGATTACTCCTTTCCAAACAGGCAATAGAAGAGGTTCCACGCGATCAGTGCTATCAAGGATTCTACTCCCACTTCTTCCTCATCAAGAAGAAGACCGGGAAATGAAGGCAAATAAGGGACCTCAGGATATTGAACTTGGTAATCAAAAATCAACCATTCAGGATGCTTTCTCTCCTGGAGATCCTGCTTTTCATGGATGCGGAGGACTATCTCCCCTACCTCGATCTGCTGGATGCATATTTTCGCATCCCCATACTTCCCAAGCATCGCAGGTTTCACTGGTTTTAAGTGGCAGGGTGGCACTGTCAATCAATCAATAATCTTTATTTCGATTATAAGAAACCATAAAAGATAACATATAATATAAAACAATCATAAGACAAATCTTTCAATTCATAACCCGTCTTGTTCAGACACAATTATAAGTGCTTATCGGAGTCCCAATAAAGGTTTTCCTTGTAATTAAGACAATAAATACGGTTTTAAAGTCTAAAATCATGGAACGTCCATCAAAAATGTCATTTTAGCAAAATTTACAATACTACCAATTAATTTAGGCACAATTTTTGCAGGATGTTGTTTCCTTCATAAAATATATTTAAAACTATCGGCATTATGGACAAGGGTCCATACCAATTACCTTTTGGGTATTATTATTGTTTTCTTAGCACAAGATTAATCACAGAGGTAACTAAAACTTTAAACCCCTTCTCCTCCTTATTAGATCTACACAGAAAAGGTATCTGCTTATGCTGATTACAATAGGTTGGGCAGTATCCGTTTGCAATATTCTTTCCGCCTCACTGCAGCATCTAAATCCCAAACGGCGACAAATTGGTTTATTCCATTTTCTCCTAGCATAGATATAAGCAGGGCAGAACAATAACATGTGTACTTCTTTCTCTTTGACGCCTGTGTTGCAAAGTTCACAACTACCATTGTTTTCCTTTCCTATGTTACACACCCATTTTGTAGTATTTGCATTAATTTGCAAAGTGCCATAACGAAATTTTAAATACAGAGATTTGGCAAGACCTGGTTGAATTTCATCCATAAAAGGCTCGAATTTACTGTTTGGTTTCATGGTAAGGTACCTCAAGGATAAGGTGCCTAGATTGGGGTTGTGTGACCGGGAATTTTGAATAAACGCCCAGTTGTTTAGTTTTAACAGTTTTTTAGAGCTCAAAGTCAGGCCTTCTGGGTCCTCACAAAAATGTCTCAACCCCAATTTAGTAAACCAGTCCTCGATATGAGTCAACCATGCCAACCTTGTGTTATTTTTTATTTTTAGAATATCCTGTAGGCCTTCTCTGTAATGGGCAAGTTCGTCTGTTGACCACAAGCGGACCCAAAACAATAATGGCCGTAAAGCCGCGTGGTCATCAGTACAATGGATGTGTAGATCCATTACAAGAGGGAGTATAGGGGTCCACCCTGGGATACTTAGTAGTTTCCTAAGAAAGATATTCTCTTGTGCCATAAATGTGTTTTGTACTGCGCATCCCCATAATTCTGCCCCGTAGAGGTAAGCAGATTGTGCCTTGTATTTATATAACTCCAATACTGGGGAAACGTCTTTCGATTGGCTGCTCTTGTGTCTCCTCGCTATCGAAACTAAATTCTGGATAAGAATTGTTTTACTCTTGTCCAGCTGCGGTTTCCAGTCTAATTTAGTATCTAGAGTAATGCCCAGGCTATTAAAATTATGCACATATTCTATCCTTTCTTACATAGAGTCGCTTACATTTTTTCTAATTCCGGTTATATTCCAGGAAATTAACTTTATTTTGGGCTTACCGCCTTCATTGGGTATGTTACCATTTATCCTTGTAGTATTAACTTCCGCTAGCTCTGGGCACTCTATATTATTACATGGATCATTATTTATATTATGGTGTCCTATAGCTTTATCACCCTGGTTTTCTATCAAGGTTTGTTTTTCATACACCTTCTTTTGAGCTGTTACATATACTTGACCTCTACCACAAATCCTGAAATCAGTCTCAACCTCGGTGTTAGTAGAGTTGCGGGACGGGGCCTCTGTATGAATTTTAGGGGGCACCTCTAGGGTCCTGTTATTAATGCTCAAAATTCCTAACTCTGTAGGATCATTAGAGGTGCCACCATTGTTCGCGCCTAGAGATATACTGGTTGCTAAGTTATCCATTGCCTGACTAGTTCCAGGTAGTTGTCAATCCTGAGAGTCTAGGTCTGACAGGGCCTCATATCTATTAGATTGAGTAAAAGATGGATCTCCACTAACTTTAATCTCCCCTGATGCCTATAGAAATAGCCTCAAGGAAGAGCACTAATCTCTGTCTTGGGATTGAGGGTTGCATCGTGGTTTGATAGTAAGGTATGGACCATACTTGGCCTGCGAAAGTTTACCACAATGCAATACCCTCTAATATTCTTAGTAGAATTCCCTACCCACCCTACTCTCCTAACCATTAGTATCTCACTGGCATCTCTGGGGTGAATCATCGTTTGTCTTACCAGCCAGTCTAGGGTTTTATTCCTTAATTCTACCCAATTTTCTTTCTGGTCCTTCCTTAATGCTGGAACCCCAGTCAGTATTATAACATAGGGGCATGCAGCTGGGGGAGTTGTAATGCCACCTTATTAGGAACCAATGGTTCACTGGGTTCGTTAGTTCCCTCACTTCTACTAGGAACACTATCACCCTTAGCCCCATCTGGGGATTTTACGTGGCGCTTCTGTCTGCTATGGGTTGCTAATACATGCGTCCCTGTTGCTGGTCCCCCCGCTGGCTTACTCCCAGTGTTCCTGGCCATTGATTTATCCTGTATTTTGTCAATATTCCCATCTTTGGCAACTAGCAAACGGTTTCCTCCCATTGCCCCCTGTGTCTTCTCTATACCCTCCAGTTGGTAATTGGCTCTTAATATTAGTGTTTAGGGTGTTAATTACAGATTCGAGCATACTCACTATGTCCCACAAAATAGAGAAATTCTTTTCAGCCAGCTCACAAATGCATGTTAAAGCTGAGCTTAGTCCTGGGTAAATAGTTCTTGCAGGCTGGTCAGTCATAACTTTCTTAGAGCTAGTATTATCTATGAGTTTCGTTGTCACAGTCTCTGTCTCTGTTTGTGTGCCTACCGAGGTACAATTAGCTGTTGGAAAAGTTACAGTGCTCCCTTTGCCCTTAGTTTTCTTTGCTCCAATGTCCTTCTTTCTTTTCTCTGCCCTTGTTAATTCTTACATGTGTCCAAATTAGTTATAGTCTTGGACTGGATGGCTCTATTATTGATTAGTAAAGGACTCAAAGTCACGTCAGGGCCAGTGGGTAAAGGGGGTAAAGGGACAGTACTTGATAGAGCATTTGTGACTGAATTGAATACATTATTCTGGGTCTGGTTGACAGTTTCTGGTAAAGGCAAGGAAATACCAGATATTAGATGCCTCTGTAATGTGGCGGGACAGCGCTGTTGCCAGAGACCCCATAGAATTCTAGAATTTAGATCTCCCCCAAATACAGGCATATGACATCAGCATGCCTGTCAACGATGGTCGTAGAGGACTTTGAAGAACTGCAAAGGATAACATTAGGGCCATGTCCTCCTTGAGCAGTTGGTGTATGTTCACAGCACAATTCATTTCTTAAACTAACACAGAAGCACACATAACCACTCTACCATCCGTACACATAAGGACAGTAGGCCTCCTAAAGCCACATTCTCAGTCATTGTCACACTGGCCGTCTCAGCTGCAAACACAGGAACATGAGTGTGGAACCACCGCCAAGGAGCAAACAAAGGTGGGAGCCCTCCATCCAGGAACCTAACCTCTGCTAAGGCCCACTGGTGAAGCCTCCTGGCTCCACTGTTAGGCAGCGATCATAGTTTTTTACATTCCTGTGATGTATTGAACAAAATATCCCAGATACAGTACAAAGAAAATTATGAAATGTGGGCTTAAATTCAATTATAGCCCTGGTGGCCAGACCCATTGGTAAAGCCTACCTCATAGTGAACCATATAACCTGTGCCTGTCTGTCAGTTACAGCAGCTTTACATTTCACAGACTTGTTAATACTTTTTTTATAGCATTATCAGTCATTTGCATTACAGTTTAAAGTTTATGGAGGAGATATTAAGTTTACATCCTGATAAACAAGTCGTCATCAGTGTGATACACAAGTGGGGCACATTGCTAGTGAACAGTCATGACGTGAAAGAGTACGCATGGTCACCTTTTTCTTGATCTTAGTGGTTCGGGTATATGTGTGTGTCCTTGTCATAATTTCACCCAGTAGTTTATGACGTTGCGAACTCCAATTTCAATTCTCACACATCGGTATCCAGGAGAGTCGTCTTAAGGTAAGAGGTCCCTGCTGGTGTGCCTTGCCGCCACTCCTCAAACAAATAAAAGAGCAATGTCTTGAGAAAGGTCCCTTCGGCCCTATTGATAAAGAAAGGAAGCTCTTTCTCTACTAAGGGATTTTTAGCAAGGAAAAATAGTCCAGAACTGTAATCTAACCAAAACTCCTAATATAATTCCTTTTAGCCCACCACCCCTACCTACATTGAAGTGACTTTTATAATCAATGCCTTCTTTTCTTCCATCACTGTACTTGGAGTAAAGGAAGCTTTCCCCCTGATTGTGAGAGGACACAGCAGCTCTTTTCACATTATCGAAGCCTTCACCTTTAAGGTCTCCATCATTAACCAACCCAGCTTCTCAGGCAACCTTTTTGCATCTCCCATCCTTTAACCTTGTGTTGTTCAAGAGAATGTCGATGACCAAGAAATATGCACTGTCTTCTCCAAAGAAGCCACCATCATCAATAGACATCTCATTACTGGGAATATAGGAAGAGATACCTTTCGCAAGCACAGGTGGCTGTCGACATTACAGTACTGATGTGGCAAGTAGAATACACTGGATTACCTCCAAGGGACAAGGACCCAGTTATGTGCCAGGGACTTGTGAATTCTCATTTAAATATTGGAAAGCTCATGGAAGGCTTTTTTTTCCACCTGCCCCAGCCCTTCCCTCGCCACCTCTAGTTTGGAATACTGAAATTCATCTTCACCTACTCCACCTTGAAAAGCAAATGATAGTGATAGTGCGCTCAAAGCAGATGTCTTTGGAGCTGATACTGTAGGTAGTGAATTATATGGATAAAGACCCTCAACGTTGTAATGAGGTCATGCAAAGAATATTAGCAGGAAAACTGTGTGGGGCCAAGGAAGCTTCAAGGTATATTATGCTCCCAAGAATGTCTGGTCCTGGTGCTGTGATATTCTCCCAGAAGCAAAGGATAGAGCCACCCCATCTGGCAACGTGAAAGATAAAATGAACTTTTTCCCCCTATTTACCATTATGGAAAAACCTAAAATATATTTGATGGCCGGCTCTAGTCAAGGCCACACCTTGGAGGCAGTGTTTTAATTCTGACATCATCGTTTCCAACCCCCTTCCTTAATACTAGGGTGGACAAAACGTACAGAGCACCTTAGGTCAAGTTCGATGTTATCAGCTGGGGCCGAGAAAACTTCATCCAACCCAGTACTTGTCTCCCTCATTCCACTAAACTTTAATGAAAAAAGTATAATGCTTTCAAAAACTTCACTGTGAAGACGGCCAATGCAGTGTCTACACTCTCATGATCCAGTGAGGTTACGTGGTAGTATATTTGTTGGTGCACCACAAAATACCCAGCGTGTTGTTTAGGTCAGAAGCAATTCTGAGCAGCAGTGGGTTTGTCTGAAGATAAAGTAGACATTTCTCATCACCATTGCTCGGGTCCACTCCGGCACACGATTGGTGAAACATCACAGGGATACAGGAGGGATGCATATGCTTAGAGATACTCCAGAATCAGAATTGGCCCTTGTGCAGATAGAAGAGAAGGTCATTGTTGTTTTGGCGGAAAAACAAATGCTTAGAACATCACCCAGTTTTGCAGATTAATTCGTGGGTTCTACTCCAGACAGGTTATTAGAAACCGAAACCCAGATATGTGTACTGAATGATACTTTGCAAACAGGAGGAGGCCATCTGACCATTAACATTTTACCTCAACATGGACTGGGCAGAGGATCAGCAGCAGAAGTCCAAAGCAACAAAATGTGGCTAACTAGGGTAGGTGCTTAATATGAGGCGGTGTATGCTGGTGGGGCCCACGGGCATTCACTTTTTGGGACCAGTGCTAATTTTTCATCACCAGACTTTGACCCAGAACAAGAGAGAGAAAGGGAGAACAAAGGAGAAAGAGAATAATGAGGAAACAGCCTACCCTAAAAAATGAACATGTCCCTGTGTAACGTAACAGGTGCTCATGTAAAGCGCTCTAATACTTTTGGGTCGAGTTCGCGCTATATAAATCTGCAAAAAAAAGTGGAGGATGCAGAGACGAAAATGAACCTGCAAGAGTGCGATACAGAGGCAGAAGAAAGAGGCATGGTTGAATCAAGAATATGCAGCCTTGATATTCACCAACCATGATCTTCTGTAGTGCTGGATGCGGGCTTCGGAAGAAAATTTTGGGCCCCAGCACATATTTATTTTTACAAATTTAGTACTGGCTAGGTACCGCCAGAAAGTGGCATTTGGTAATATGGTGGATGACCCCGCTAAGTGTACAATCACTTCATAGTTGAGAAAACACTCTTCCCTCAGACCATGTCACCACCCATGTCGGCCATAAGACCGACCATTGCAAGGATGTCCCTTTACGGGGATTGCAACATTATCAGGGTTGCAGCCGGAGACCAAGACAAGCACAGTTGAGGACATAGAAGTTGGTATCAAGATTGAATACTTGTAGTGCAGAAGGTAAGTCCATTATTTAGTGCATTGAAACCTCACTGAGAGAAACGCCCTTGCATTCTTCCATCCCAGCCACCGCAGTCATGTGAATAAAGACTTTCAATGTGTAAGCCTGAAAACGCAAACGTCTAAGAATGTGTGTCAGCAAGGGAGGCCTTTTGTAGTTTGTGTGCTTTGGCTAGTGTTAATCTGAGATTCAATAAAGCCATGAAGATGCAAGTGTATCTGCATGAGAATATTTGAATGTTTTTCGATGATTATGCGTATTTCACCGTGCACACTGCTGAATGGACTACATATGGTTTGGATACCTAAATGCTGCCTCTGAATTTGATCACCTCTGTTTTCCTCTCTCCATTCCTTCCTCGCACGTCCACTTGTCTACGTTATTCTACCTTCACCACTCCCTCTCACTTTCTCCTCCCTCTTTCAACCCTTCTTTCTGCCCACCACTACTTTATTTTTTCATATTTCCCTTCCTTTCTTCTCTTTATTCTTGACCCTGTCTCTTTTGACACTCCATTCTCTCTTCCTCCATTTCTTACTTTTTCTCCCTCATTCTCTTCTCTGATTTTGTGCCCATCCTTCGAGTGTTGTCACTCCCCCCACCCTGTTTTCCATCCATCCTTCTTAATTCTGACTTCATTATTTTTCTTTCCTTCTCTCTGTCCTTTCTTCAACACCTTTATCTTTTCCATCCTCTTCCTTCGTCATCTCTCTTTTCTTAATCTCTATCACCTGCTACCTCATTTCTCCGGATATACTTCCCTCCTTTTACTGACTTATTTCTTCCTTTTGTTCTCCTTTTCCACCTCTTCTTTTCCTCTTTTCTTTCTCCATGCTTCTTAACCATTGCACATTATTTCTCCTATCATATTCCTTATTTCCCATCACTCCCCTCTCCCCCCTTGCCTCCCTTTTCTCTCTATACTGCTTCTTGTTTCCTGGTCTCCCCTTGCCACCCAGGGGTGTGTTGGAAACCCCCCGAGGCTGGTCTGTCTCCCTCTTCACAGGTGACGACTGGCAGGATCTGACTGGCTGTGACTTTGTCCTGGATTTGATCGCAGAGACCGAAGAGTACCTGAGCCCCTCTAGCTCATCCCTATATTACCCCCTCATGAATGATTCAAGGGTGGGCAGCTCTCCTTCGTCCCCACTGATCATGTGAGTACCTAGAACGTAGCTCCCCTTTTGTTTTGATTTTGTTCCAGACTTGGTGCTTTAGGTTCCACATCACATCTAACTTTGGTATGTTGTATTCTTAGGATGGAGCAGCACATCCCACCGCCACCCATCATGCAGGCGCCGGTCCTGCCGCCACCGCCCTTCCCAGCCCCCGGATTCAACCCCAACCGAGCTAAAGGTGAGCCATTTCTCGTTCTGCGTTATTGGCAGGGTGGTAAGGGCACTTGGAATCCAATGGCAAACCCAAGGATCCAATTCCACAGCAGTGTTACCCGGCATATAATCAGTTACCATGCATCAGTCATCCGTGCAGATATCTGTACACCTTCCATTCAGAAGGCACATAAACAAAGCTTGACAACTGGTCAAAACCATCTTTGTGACATATGGAAACTTGCAACTAGGCGTAGTCCTGTCAGGATGGCAGAGGAGCATAGAGACCTCTACTCTAATGTGTTGACATCATACACTGCCAGGAACACATGACCAGTGTTGTATGAGATGGGGTTCCAGCTCCCCATGCTTACTTGAACGATAGGAACACACACATGGTGCCATTATATACTTGAACTGATCAAGGCCACTGCCATAAAATTTTCGTGCCTACTTTGAAGCCAGCAGGATTTGATTCTTCACTACGCTAACAGAGTCTCTCTACAGCACACCTAATAAGTAAGAACCATATTTAGCCGTCATGAGTGCCCCTGTTTCCACGGTGCTCCATGTACCGTTTGGTTATGTAATTTGCTTACCTGTATTCTTTTTTCAGACTCTGGGACTGCCCCTTTCTCTACCTCAATGACGGGAGTAACTTTTTAAAAATAGGCCTTACATGTGCGTGATTTCCACAACTTAGACACTTGTCACTCAATGTTTCAGTCTCTTTCAAATGTCTCTGAGATCTACTTTTCTCTATGAGTTGTTTTTTAGGCATTCTGATTCCTACTTGAAGTAAGGTAACTGTGAACCTCGGGTATAGACCATATATTTTAATTACATGATATTTTAATTAATTACCTTGCATATAGTATTGGATGCTTATTAATTTCTCAGTGACATAGGGCCGATATAGTGCTCTTTTACTTTGTTCATCCTGATGATGACCCCATTACTCTTTCAGGAGTTGAAACGCTGTAAACACCCATAGGCGCAGTGACATCGATGTCAGATGAATGGAAGATTGCAATACCAGTCAGGTTTTTAGGCATGAAGGGCAAGGGGTAACCTCACTGTGGGCGAGGATGACCTAGCAGAAGATTGCGGTAGTACTCACCACCTGAGAGTCATTTGTTGGAGGCTGAAGACCTCAAGCTCCTCAGTGATCCTTTGTAATGCTTGGCTATGCCACCCTAAGATATATGCATTTATGCAGGTCTGGAAACGCAATTTATAAATGCATATACCTTAGGGTGGCATAGCCAAGCATTACAAAGGATCACTGAGGAGCTTGAGGTCTTCAGCCTCCAACAAATGACTCCTCGCCCACAGTGAGGCTATCCAGTGAAAGCAAGGCACCCAGGTCAAGACACGGGGGTCAGTAGCTCCACCTATACGACTCTGTTCTAAAAGGTTCATCCAAAAAGAAAGAAGTGAAACAGTCTAAGCTCCGGCCCTCAATCAATACCCACCGATGCAAGTGACAAGGAGAACCCTATTGTCGAATGTGTCAATGGCCATTGAAAGATCTGTGAGGACACTGGTGTTCCCCCAGCAGCATGCATTTGGCATTGTCTACCACATGAACTTTAGGAGCCTCAGTCTGATTGCTAAATGCTCAACAAATAATAGGTATTGATGTGCATTTAACGCTCTAACAGGGCAGTCATGTCCATGCATGTATTCACTTCTACAACATATAAATAGGCATTAGCATCTCTATAAGAAGAAAAGTATGTTAACATCATACCTCTCCTGCACTCTTCCCTTTCTATCTCGAACCAACAAAGATCAACCATAACAGTGGTAGACAGATGAGTTATCATTCATCACCTTGAGGGGGAAGACAACATCAAACATCTGTTCTAATCTTATGCGTTACTGTTAGATTTGGGGGACTCTAGTTGGCACAGGTAGGTACTTGTGACAAATAGGAACCCTTGCCTCTAGTCAGGATAAGGGGATTACACTCCTAAAATAACCCCTGCTCACCCCCTTGGTAGCTTGGCACGAGCAGACAGGCTTATCTGGCGCAGTGTGTAAAGCATTTGTGACCACATACAGTAACCCAGTGACAACACTACAGATGGACACCACACAAGGTTTTATATAAAAAACAAGTATACTTTATATAGATTTACCACCAGACCATAAATGACAAAAATGCACAATACTGTTACTTTAAGATGGTAGATTTAGCTTAGTTCAGTTCTGTTCTTAAGATGCGACACTTTGCGTCAATGTACCTTAGGTTGCGTTGCGCTTCCACGACAAGCAATGTCGCAGCGAGGGAAATGCAGAAAAGTTCAGGTGCAAAGAAATAAAGACGTGAAGATCTTCCAGATGCGGCACGCTTCTCCAGGGCTGCGAGAAGTTCTCGGTTCAATGCGTGGACTGCAGCGGCGACACCCTTATTCAGCGATGCGACGGCAACAGCTCCAACTGCGACACTCTTCTCCCACGATGCGTGAAGCTTCCGCGCAATGCGACAACTTCAGCGGTAACATCCATGATGCGACGGCAGCAGCTCCGACGGCGGCGCGCTTCTCGGGGATGCGAGGCACTTTTCATTGATGCGGTGCATTGTGACAGTTCCAGCTGCGACACCCTCCCTTGGAGTTGCGACGGCAGACACAGCGACGGTGACACGCTCCGACCTCGTTGCGAGACTCTTCTCTCGATGCGGTGCAATGCGACAGCTACAGCGGTGACACCCTCCTTCGGAGTTGCGACGGCAGCAGTAGCGAGGGCGACACGCTTCCTCTTTGTTGCGGCACGCTTCTCTCAATGCGGTGCAGTGCAACAGTTCCAGTGGCGACACCCTCCTTTGGAGTTGCAACGGCAGGCACAGCGACGGCAACACGCTTCTTCCTCGATGAGTCGCACTTCCAGCTCCTTGTGACACGCAGTTCCTCAGAAGGCCCAAAACAGCAGCAGGCACTTCCAAAAGAACTCTGGGGAGCTGGGGGATGAAGTTTGTTGTCCCTGAGACTTCAGCAGGAGGCACACTCTTTTCCAAGCCCCTGGAGATCCTTCACAAGTTGAAAGCAAAGTACACAAAGTTCCTTTCTCCTTCCTTTGGCAGTAAGGCAACCACTGCAGGCCAATTCCCCAAGCAGCACTTCAGCTTGGGAATAGTCTCGCTTCAGTTTCTTCAGGTTCCTCTCCTCAGTAAAGGTTTCTTCTTGTAGTCCAAAAGTGCTCTAATTTCATGGGATCGGGGTCCCAATATTTATACCCCAAAATCATTTGTTCTCTGAGGGGAGAGGGGCCTTTGCCCAGTCCAAAACAGTTCTGAAGCACTCTGTTTACCAGACTTCACTTTTCCTTTCACAGTGCAGGGCAGAAACATCAGACGCCCCACAGGAGATAGAGCCAGCATTGTGGAAGGCAAGTACAGTCCTGGAGCACTTTGTTAGGAGGACTCCTTCTCTTCTTTCAGTGTGCAGCACAGAGACATCAGCCGCTCCCCAGGAGGTGGAGCCAGCATTGTGGAAGGCAGGCACAGCCCTATTCCATCTAGATGCAGATCTCTCTATTCACCACTGGGCTGACTCATCCTGTCTCTTGGAATCCCCCAGCCCTGTCACTCAAAAACCAGACAAGGAATACACAACCTAGAAGAGACAGGCTTGAAAGGTTAGACAAGCAAATGCCTACTTTCTAAAAGTGGTATTTGCAAACACAGAATGTTAAAACCAACTTCACTAAAAGATGTATTTTATCATTCTGAGTTCAGGCATACTAAACTCGAATTTTTACCATGTTCTCTGAGTCAGTTAGGATTATAAAATGTAATAATCCCAACAGCCCATTCTGGCCTATGGAGAACAGGTAGCCTTGTAATAGTGAAAAACGAAAATGGCTGTAATTCACATCAGGGCTTGTCCTACCTTATACTTACAATGCACTCTGCCCTTGGGCCTACCATAGGGGTGACTGATATGAAGAAAAGGGAAGTTTTAGGGAATGGCAAGTGGGTGCACTTGCCCAGTCAGCATGACAGTACCAGACTGCACGCAGGCTCTGCAATGGCAGACTTTAGACACATTTTACAAGGCTGCTTCTGTGGGTGGCACAACCGGTGCTGCAGGCCCACCAGCAGCATTTGGAATTACAAGCCCTGGGCACACTCAGTGCACTAGACTAGGGTCTGACAAGTAAACCAAATAGCCAAACATGGAACCACTGATTAATACATCAATTTTCAATAGGGAGCAATTGCACTGTGGCACTGAATAGCAGTGGCACAGTGCCCAAAGCATTTAACACCAGCAAAAATACATGAGGCAACAGCAAAAATGGAAGGGAGACCCACACCAATGGTGCCAGGTCTAACAGTTACCAACCTAATTTTTGTACGTGACATATGTTTCAGGGCTACACTTTATGTTGAACACCAGTAGGTGTTTAAGGCATCAGTCGGCTCTAAATGTATTGAATAGGAATGCAAGGTGGACACTTCATTATTTCCCAAAGCATTGCTCTCTCTCCTTTGCAGTCTTCCCTAAGATCCACCAAAGTTTAGGTAACCAAGCTTTCCCCACTGACACCCTCACCGAAAACCCCCTCCCCATTCATGGTTCACCTGCTCGCAACATGTGATAGGTGCTTTTTTTCCCTTCCAAGAGTATTAAAGAAACTCTGCTTCGGATAGGCGTCCCAACAGGATCTCCTCGCAACAATCTGCTTCCTTAATTGTCTGCTTCACCTCTCTTCAGAATTGTGTGATGTGGTGGTATGATCAGAAAATGTCGGTCAATGTGAACTCTCCCTACACTCTCTTCAACGTGTGATGATGTGTATACCTCTCTGTTTACGATTTAAAAAAAGAGTCTCTCCCAAGTTATTGGTCCTCCCCATAATGCTTCACGATTGATCCTTGTTTAGATGTATTCTGAGGTCATCTTTCCAAGCATTGCCGAAAAGGAGCTTGTCTTCGCCTTGCGTCTATGGGTCTTAAAAGCTGTGTAATTCTATATAGACGCGAAATAGTATACTTATCTCCAGGCGCCATCACCATTATTTTCTTAAATTCTGTTAGCTGCTTCATCACTTCTTTCTGTTGGTGGATTCTGGACCTAGATGCTCAGCTGAATGTATCTGAAGTGTTCCCTCTCCACCAGCCCAAAGATTTCCTTTGCTTCTGCAAAATGTTTATATGTCCTTTCGAGCACTGATCTTTCAGCCTTATGGACTCCCTCTCTCCATGCCAAGGACGCCCTCCTCTCCAAACCAGAAGTCTGCATTACCCCACAGTAGTTCAAACTAAGACAGGAACATAGTCAGTGCTCCACATGTGCTCTAAGGGACCCATTCCCTCTGCGTTGCCCTCGTGACAGGGGAAACGAAGCTTCTGGTCTCACTGAAGTTTAGGCAGACACACCACCTCCCAGGGTGGCCTTCCACTTAATATGTGATCCAGCATCAACCGACCATTGTCTGTTTCTTCCGAAATTATACATTTATTCTTCAACTTACTCCGTTTTTTTGTCAATCTTTACTTAATAACTAGGCAAGAAACTGATCACCTGTCTCGAACCTCAAGAGCTGGGAGCACCTTTCACTTTTAATTCCTCAGGCACAGAACCTTTTTCTGGTCTGGTGCAAAGCAGAGATCTTTTCTTTTTGTACTGCTTTTCATCCTGATACATTCATAGTGACTACATTTAATTTTAAGAGATTTGTATGCACCAGAACCTTGGTAGTATATTTCTTTTTAATCTTTGATCATTATTCTTTGCTCAGGAATTCGTTTTGACCTTTCCTAATAATATTACTTTGTGTGAACTGAAAAACTATTAAGTGTGTGACACAATAATCAGTTATTTGGAAAGGTTCTACTAATATAACACCAGATTTGTACATTTGGGGAACAGAAAAAGGTAACTTTTTTTTACTGCCACCAAAATATTATTTTCTCAACAATTAGCGTTTTCCCTATGGCTGCCCATAAGTGCAGCATTTGTTAGTCACTTAAAGTTACTTTCCTGCCAGAATCTCATTTCCCTCACTTCCCCTGGCTCTTCCTTCGTATGAGCCCTGACTCAGAGTATATGAAGAAGAAGCACCAGGAATAAACGGGAAGTAGGACTCGGAGAAGCGGGTTTACTTTCCGCAGGTCTCATCCTTACCTTACCTTCCCCTATTCCGTGGATCTTCACCAGCTTACTGTTTGATGGGACGATGGATAAAAATGGCACTGCCCTTTGATGCGCCAGATGGAGGAAGAGGAAAGGTGTGGATGGTGGCAGAAGGTAGCAGGGTCAGTGTAGCATAGCAACACATCCCAAAGTGCAAAATACATACCATGATCTAGTAAGGGACTGGTTCAGTGAGGTACATCAGAATATCACCCGCATGCAGCCATATTCTCTCTTCCCAGCTCGTGTATCATGGCCAACCTCAGATTTGTATGTCCACTCATTTCCATGCGGCCAACGCCTCCACCGCCAGCGCAAAGAACATTGGCGATAGAGGGCCGTCCTGTCTTGTTCTCTTCTCAATATGAAATTCCTGGGAAAGACATCCGTTAACTTCACCCTTGCTCTCAGTCCAGTATAAAGCAATCTCACCCACTAAATATAGCGGGGACTAAATCCCATCTTAGCCAACACTGCAGACAAGAATGGCCATTCGACCGAATTGAAGGCCTTATCCTATTAGCATCTAAAGAGGCACTGGTCCATGGACATGGCCTTTCCCTGCCCCAGCCGGAGTGTTGTGGAGCCTCCTCAGGTTCAATCTAGTCGACCTATAAGGCACGAATCCCATGTGGTCTGGGTGTACTTGATCAGTCACCAATGGGCGCGTTCTGTAAGCTATCAATTTTGCCAAGATTTTGGCATTAGTATTAAATAGGGATATCAGCCTATAGGAATCGCACCTATCAAGCGGTTTCCCTGCTTTGGAGGGATAGGACGATCGTCGCTGTTTGAACGTCCTCTGGCAGTACCCTAGTGTGGTATGCTTCCTCTTACATTGTATGCAGCAGGACAGCCACTTGTCTAGTTAATTTGTGGAAAAAGTCTATTGAGAGCCAATTCGGGCCTGGGGTCTTTCCTGCCTGCAATTGGGAAATAGCCAGTGTAGCCACCGCCACTGTGAGGTCCGCTTCCAGCTCCTCCCCTGAGCCTGGCTCAGCCACCTGGTAGGGCAGTCCTGTACAAACTCCAGCACTACTTCTGGGGGTGCAACCAGCCTGGTCCTGTAGAAATCTGTCATGTATATCACAAAGGCCTGCACTATATTCCCGCTCCCACGTACTTTGACACCAGTGTCCTGTGCAAGCTCTCTAATGTGCACCCCCTTCCTCTCCCTGCTCCCCAACCACGCTAGCAGGTTCCCTGACTTGTCCCGGCATCGTGCCTCTTTCATACTTTTGAACAGCAACCTGTGTTACATTGAGAAATAAGCACTTAACTGATGTTTCTCACATGAAGATGAACATATAAGATGTTAGTTTTTGACATACTGTAATTAAGACAATAGATATATGTGGGAATGTTGCGTACCCTTATGAATGTTTGAGCTACAAACTGAAACATAGTTTTGCTGAATATGCACCACCCGTGCAAACAGAGACTGGGCCGCAGGTCTGCATTGTGCCAGCAATGCCATACCCTATGAATTCTAAGCACTGTGTGCAGCGTACCACTGGCTGGACCGTATTGCAGTGCTGTGTTTGTGCAGCCGCTGCAATGTTGGCCAGCACAGTGGAGAGGAGTCACTTGTAGTGATTTTTCGAAGTTGTGCCTCATTAGCATTCATGAGGTAGTAGCCATTCTGCAAACTCTTGCAAATGATTACTGTTGAAGTCATAAAAGCCTGCAAGGGATACCAGATACCCACATCTGTATTGCTTTTTCATTGTGCCATTATGACCTTGGTCCTTAATAGCACGCCCTCAAAAGACCTGTTATCTGCCCCTCACAATTTAGTAGCTTTCATTCATACAGTGAAAGCTGATCCTCATTGACTGTTATCACTTTGTAGATGTTTAGGGATTGACAAAGCAGTCTGAAACCATTCAGTGCTTTGTGACGCACATTCTGCTCAAGTTGCAATGAAAGGACTTCTTTGGCTCCCCATTCACTATTTTTTATTTGCAATGACTCGCAATGCAATGCATTGTGTGACTCAATCACATCTAATACTCCATACATAACAAAACCGTTGTCAAGCTTGCTAGTGCGTGCAGCAAAGTTTGAGACATCGGCCATATGATCTTTATATACAGGGATTCCATAGTGTACCTGTCAGTCAGTCAGTCAGTCAGTCAAATATCTTTATTCGGTTTATGTGCAAACCATAAACGCATTCTAAAAAACAGATTATGTCAGCAACTGTAAATCCCTAATGTATATAACCTAATCAAAGCTCATAAATACATATAAAATCAATGGATGAAAATAGTACAAACTAATTTCATTTTAACACAATGATAAAAATATACATGATAATAAAATATTAAGTTATGTTCCTCAGGGTTCTTACGGCTGCAGATAAGAAATTAGCAATGTTAAAAGTTTCCCATACATCTGTCAACATTTGCAAATAGAGAAGGGCAGGTCTCACTTGCATAAAACCTTTGTTAATTAAAATTGGAAAAATAAAACGTTTCCTAATGACAGTAAGGTGCTCACAGAAAAATAAGAAGTGTATGATATCCTGTCCCGAGAAACTATTGCAGGTACAGGGCCCAAGATCATCTACCTTCTTCCAACCTTTCTGTTCACCAAGAAGAAAATGAAATTGATTAAGTCTGAATCTAATCAATAAGAAACAATGATTATTGTTTGTGACATAGCCTAAATATGGTTCCATGGATAGTGTTGTTTTGCATAGCTGGTGGGCCCTTACTGTCACCTTTGCCAGCTCTCTCTCTTCTCTGTCCATGGTAGCTAAGCGCAGGTATGTTTCCTTGGACCATTTTATATCTCCCTTCTCTAATGTTTCTGGGGAGTTATATAATTCTGGTCTACCCAGCTTTACTGATAGCTTCTGAACGTATTTGAGCCAGGGTATACACAACCCATGATCGAGTGACATACAATCTTTCAAGATATCATGGTTTAGTACTAATTCAGGGTTTAGCCAAGTAGCCATCCATTTCTGTAGGGGTGCCACGGCAATTGCGTCTTCAACAAAGCCAATTCCACATTCCTGATGGACGATGTAATTGGCTGTTGTTTTAGGGACAGTTAGAAGGTTCTTTAAAAACCTGTCTTCGACAACCTGTATAGCCTTCGTGTTTTTAATGCCCCACAAATCTGTCATGAGCTCAATGTACTAGGTTCTTTGCAGAATCTAGTTAGCATCAGCTACTGTTTAGAAAGAATATATTAGTCCAATGACGAGAGCACTGAGTAAGGGTTGATGATTTTGTAGTTGAGGACAAGTTTTCACTCAGTCACATTCTATTCGAACCTCCATGTGAGGGATTCTTGGCCCCCTGTGTCTTGGAAGATCAACCTGCCCACAAAATGAGCATTGTCGGAGTCAGTGGTTCAGGCGTTTTCAGAAAGATGGTGAAGTGTAAATGTGTTTTTTTATGTGTAGAGGTGTGGTGAAAAATGAGACATCACTGCAGTACTGATGGTTTTTAAATCATATGGGTGCTTTTTATGTTTGTATTTGGATTCTGTGATAAACTCAGAGCTCCTTCAAAAGGAGCTTACCCCATATGACGTCCCATTTAAGTAGATGTTTTTATGTATTCATAAGCAGATGCATGGCTTTTTAAAGAGCAATATTAAAACCATCATGAAGTGACTGTTGCAACAAAAGATTGTAAAGTGTCCAGAAAAGAAGCTTTCACTTTCCTAATTCTAATTCTCGATGTTTCACACTTTCCTGCTGTCTGAATCTTACTACAGAAGGTTTTACTATTTATCCATTGTCTTGGTTCATCTACATTCAGCTCCTGTCTAAACAAGCATTGGAAATGAAATATGTCTCGTATTTGTTTGTTAGAGCCATTTGATTTGCTATTGGTATTGTTATTTAGCTATGTGTTATTTAGAGGTTAGGTTTGTATACCTGTAGCTTATTCCTGAATAATGGTACCTGTACATGCGTGCTTCCTGTGTCTCCTGAACAGCACCCAACTTCTACATGCAACAAGACCCTATCCTAAAACAAAAGTGGGGATGAGGGCAGTTGTAGCTGTTAATGTTACCTCGCAACATCTGTGCTAGTTATTAAATCCTGTCTCCACTGAAGACAGGCAAAAAGGCAAATTCACTAATATTTTGGGCCCACATGATGGACATGATAGTCTTACCCTCCCTGGACAGTGACCATAATGCACTTTCTTTATCCCTAACACGCTGGTGGCGGGAGAGTCATCTAGTCAGTGGAGATCGTGATGCACCTGTGCCAATGCCTTTGGGAGGGGTGGTCCCTTCAAACTGTCTAAGACGACTAAAATGGGATAAAGTGGCAATCGATGAAGAAAAACTCTCCTGCATTCGTGCTGTTGCCTCAGGGGCCTGTGCAATTTTGGAAAATGAGCCTGTCAGTCCAAACTATATTACAGCATTGTTTAGTGAGGTTTCGACGTCAATTGGGGGCCTATTTAAAGCTAAGATAAAAAGGGGATTTAAGAACCCTGATAAGCGGCATGGGAATTTTGGCTGGTACTCAAAAGAGTGTCGTGCTAGAAAGAAAGCACTAATATTGGCTGTAAAAAGTGGAGATGTGACCCTAATAGCCACTGAACGTAAGAGGTATAAAGCGGAGCTAAAGTTGGCAAGGAGAGAGTGGGAAGACGCTTTTTGGCAGGAACTTCGTGTTGCCAGTGGTGGAAAAAATGCAAGAGGCTTTTGGGATCTAATACGCAAGAAAAATAGACCCCTAGACACTGTCATCACTTGTAACATAACTGAGGATCGATGGCATTTACATTTTTCAAAATTGTATACAGCTCCTGTAGCAGAGGTAATGGACTTCGCTCTACCTCATATCTCTCGAGGTGATGGGAGCTTCGAGGAAAGCCTGTTTACTAGGAAAGAGACAGAAGGTGCAATAAAATCTCTTGTACCGCGCAAAGCGGCCGGCCCCGATGGCCTTCCTGGTGACCTGCTTCGTATGGACTTGGGCAATTGGAGTATGCTAATTGCATCAGTTTTAAATGCTGCTATGGCGGGTGCACCCCTGCCTGCTTCATGGATGGCCGCGGAGGTGGTCCCTCTGCATAAGAAAGGCTCAAGAGAAGACCCAGCGAACTACAGGCCGATTAGCCTGATCGATTGCTCGCAGAAAGTAGCAGGCAAGGTTCTTTTAGCCAGAGTCCAGCAGTGGGCAGAGGAAAACAAGATTCTTTCAGATTTTCAGGCTGGGTTCCGAGCTGGCACGGGAACAATCGAACAAACATTAAGGCTACTTATGATTTATTGGAAGGTGGTCGTGATTGGGAAGGGTACCTTATATCTGGCCTTCATCGACCTCCGCACAGCCTTCGATTTGGTCCCTAGAAATAACTTATGGAAGGTTTTGTGTGACCTTGGTATGCCATCTTACTTGCTCCATTTGATTATGAGGTTCCATGAAAAAAACTATGCCCAAATTCGCTGGGGGCCGAATGGTGAAAAGACCTTAAGAATAGATGTGAACAGAGGTGTAAGACAGGGGTGCGTACTTGCACCA
This sequence comes from Lissotriton helveticus, assembly GCF_964261635.1. Taxonomy (NCBI): domain Eukaryota; kingdom Metazoa; phylum Chordata; class Amphibia; order Caudata; family Salamandridae; genus Lissotriton; species Lissotriton helveticus. The sequence goes on from NC_136068.1 coordinate 1,289,577,343, forward strand.
ACACTCTTCTCGCTCTACGTGAATGGGGTGGTGGATTGTCTGACCAGGATACCAGCTGATGCACCCCGTCTGGCAGGTCGCTTAATTCCTACCCTGCTTTTTGCGGACGATACTTTACTTCTGTCAAAATCCCCGATGGGACTTCAGCAGCTTCTCTTTGGTTTTGATGACTTTTGCAAGCAAAGAGGACTCTGCATTAACACTGACAAAACAAAGTATCTTATCCTGAATCCCCCGCAAAAACTTGGCCCCCCTCCAACACTAGGGTCTGTTGCATTGGAAAGGACCAAAACGTTTGATTACTTGGGTATCCGGCTGGTGGACTCGATGAAATGGGACCATCATTTGACCAAAATGTTGCTAAGTTTGAAAAGAGTAACTGGGGCTCTGTTGAAAGAGCAAAGAGCAGCCTCCACGAAACCTATAGCAGCAGTAATGGATATTTATTCGGCCAGAGGAGTAAGTGCCGCTCTCTATGGGGCGGAACTCTGGGGAACGTCAAACATGAAAGATCTTACTCGAGCTGAGAACACCTTCTTGAGAAGTTTGATGTCCCTCGGTCCCTCTGTCCCTATCCTGCCGTTGCAACTAGACATGGGCTGTCGGGCGATTGAGGACCAAGCCAAGTTACGCCCTTTGCTTCTGTGGACCCGCATTTGGAGAGTACCTGAACTGTCAAGTTATGCGGATGGCCTGCGTGAGATTATTAAATCCACTGGTTGGACAAAAATAAAATGGTTAAGGGACATCAAAGCATTACTTGTCAACCTGGGCCTAGAAGAAGCTTGGCATCAACAGACGGCTCCGCCCAAACTAATGCTAAAACAACTCTATTGGAATTGGGTGGCAAATAAAAGAAACTCTTCTGTAACGATTTGTAAATCGTCCAGAAATTTTATGGAGTTTAAAGATGTCCCCCTCAGAGAACTGTATTTGGACATTATTTCTGCCCCATGGGAAAGATCCTTGTATTTCAAATTTAGAATAGGTCTTCTTCCCTTAATGGAACTCACAAGTCATTGGAAAATTCCCTACCAGACTGCCCCGTGGTGCCCCTTCTGCCCACAGCGCTATGAATCTGTCCCTCACTTTTTATTCGAGTGTCCTGTCTATAAAGTTCCACGGACGAAATGGCTAAAACCTATGTGCCAAACACTGGGAACAAGACATTGTAATATGGCTCTAAGGATACTACTTTCAGACACTCGTTCATTTTATGCATGCGCCACCTCGAAGTATCTTGGGTGGGCATGGCGGATTCGGTCAAAAAGACTTAGACAAATAGTTTAATCGTGTTTTTATCTGCTGTTTTTTATTATGTAAGGAGTCTTTTTTATATGTGTCCTATTCTTATTTGTTTAAAATGAATTTTAATTGTATGTACGCTTTTTAAGATATTTTTTATGTCGAAATAAAGCCTTTTTGACTTGACTTGACTTGACTAATATTAGAGGAGAGAAATCTTAGCCTGGAGGCGAGTCTGGCCAAATAAGCAGTATGTACCCATGTTTTGATCAGAACTGATGTCTAGTATGCATTTTTCCGACTAAGAAAACCTGTTAACCCCAGGAGCCACGGACAAGACACTACAGTGGAGCATTATGCAGTGTTAACCCTGCTTCTTTGTGCCCTTGTAGCTGAGATAAGGGTGATGATGTGCCCTACATTCTCAAGTGGTAACTGGACATATGGTATAGGTTGTACCACTGTGCACTGACGTCATTGAGGGAGGTGAAACGACCTCAATCAAGTTAAAGGAGAAAACATCTATGGCGAGAGGCAGTAAAAAAAAGACATCAGAGACTCCTCCACTGAGGGAAGGACCACCGAAACGGAACACCATACTCACCGAGCTACTGGAAAAGCACCATTGTGCATCAGTGGTCCTGTGTAGTCAGTGTCCAGCACGCACAATATAATGCATTATCTGCTGCATAAATTGATAAAATATTTGTTTCGAGAATAAAAAGCCAAGTTAAAAAATGTTGCACATCAAGTTCAATTGGGAAAAAAGAATTAAAGATTCAAGGGGTCAATATGTCCCGTAGTTATGATCGGGACTACCTTGCTCAGAAGTCCTCGGTTGCACACATGAAATTGGCGTGGGAGAGTAGCCAACACTTCCCCTACGTGGATCGGCTACCCAGCCACAATCTGAGGCGAGAAGTCTTGAAAATGCGAATTGGCATAAACCCAGGTTATGCGAATAACGGGGTTCGAAACCTAATGATAGGATGTAATGGGAAATGCACCTGCACTTTAGGAACCACCTGCGATATTTTACACATTTTATTAGATTGTACGAGATTTTTAGACTTTCGAAAGGAGTTTTTATGTCCGATTTTTAAAAAATATAAGATTACGCACAGAATGCAAGCTGCTACTCTGTTGGTGGAAATGGAGAATTTAGATATAGCCTGTGCGTTGGGGAAATATATGAATAAAGTTAAGTTGTTCCTCAAATGCGCAGAAGAACATGTATAGTGCAGCCCTTATCTTTGAATAAAGGTAGAGACACCAAGGTATAACAGTAGTAAAAAGTGCATTCTGAAGAAGTCATGTATAGGCAAAAAAAAAATATATATATATATATATATTTTTTTTTTTTTATTTCTTTTTAGCGATTTTAATAAATAAATGTTATAATACTCCATTTTAAAAGGAACAAGAGAAGTTAAACTACATGTATCTCGAGGTGTAATTGTGGTTTTAAAATTATCATGTTATGCTGCTGCTCTTTCTCTTGCTGAATATTGTCATGTTTTGTTGCTGTTCTTTCTCTTATCACGGAATGTGGGAAGTGTACTTTTAAGATTTTAACAAATCAATAAAGTTTTGTTTGACAAGTTCAGTCATTCTTTGTAATGTGTTCACTATTAGCAAACACGCAGATTTACACATTCAAACTTAAAAAGAATGTAAACATACCATACGGTTCTTAAGAGTTCCTTTAACGGAATTATAAGCCACATAATTAGTCTTTCTTAGCCGCGCAATTTAGGCACCTTGGCCACATAATTCGGCACTCCAATTCTGTAAAATTGTCGTGGCAAAGCCGCATACCTACGGCGATTGTGGCAATAATTAACATAAGCGGCATGAAAAAAAGGATTCAACACTGTAATGTGTGAATACTAAGAGACCACATTGCCGGTTGCGGGCCATAAAAAACAGAAAACGCGGTGGAAGACAGAACTGCGCTATGGGACAATAGTTCTGTTGAAGCTTGCAAGACGGGCTGAGAAAATACCAGAGGTGCAAGACTTTCAGAGCCTGAAAATCTTACTTGCACGCGCGTGTACAATACATTGCATCAATATAACAGCTTAACAAATTTCATTTGGAATTGTCAGCGCTGTGTCTCGAGCACACTGTGTTCGCTGTGTATTTTAAAGATGAATTGGGGAAGCGCACAAAACGTGTATGAAGAGCTGTTTACAATTAAAACAAGAACAGACACTCACAGTGCACTTCCGTACTGCGAGCCACATGCACGGCAGCCGGCATCGATGGGGCTGTTGAGCAGCTGAAAGAAAACAGTGCTCACCGAATATACAACGCCGAATGTGTAACGCCTCAAGTAAAACATCCAGTCCGGGTGGGCGGGGACAAAAGTACACAGGGCGGTAACAAGGAGGGACTAAGAAGCCTCCTTTTCAATCAGAAGCCAGTGTTTACCATGGAAGATGACGCCACCCAATCAAAATGATGGACGGGGCTTCAATTCCCCTTCCGAAACCGTATTGATGACAAAAAGCCCTTGCAGAGCGAGGAGCGCATGCGCGCTCAAGCGCTAGGTCTGCGAGACCTAAATAGGGATAACCTTTCAAAACAGCTTGGGCCAGGCACTCACCTCAAGAACTATGTTTGGGTTCACAACGGTAAAGTCGCAGGCCAAGAGCCATTTATGCTATTAACATAGTGAAGCAGGCTGTGTGGTTTTGTGGGCTCTTATCTACCACCCTAATATATATTTTTAAGACATCTTATTGCAGAAGTGTGTTGAATACAAGGTTTTCAGAGCTAATCGTGCTTCAGAATATATTGACTGCTGGGGTGCTCTGCTAACCTTGGGGGTGAACGCTTGACTCCACGCTGCCCTCCTGCCTGCCGCCGCAGCTCCTGGCTCTGTGTAGGTCTCCCTCCCGCCGCCGCAGCTTCTTCCCACACTAGCGCGGCCGCAGAGAGGGGGGGGACTACACTTCCCGAGATCCTTCGCGGCAGGAAGCCGCCATCAATCATCCCGCGCCCGGAGGTGCTAAAAGCGCTTAGCGGGCCGCGCCGGGCTAAGCCCGGGACAAGGGCGGGCCGTCTGCGGCCGTCCGTGACAGTTCGAGGCAGGGCTGGGCCACCTTATTGACAATTTGCAGGACTGGATATACAGGTGACTTCATGCTTGGACATTGGAATAGGGGTATTTGTAATTTGTTGCCTTTGGACTCAATATTAACAACGATGCAAACAGGCTGTTAACTCAACCCATATTGATACTTGTTGCTATAGCGTAGGGTTGATATCAGCCACAGGACCTGGGGTGCTATTATATAGGTCCTTTGTTTGTTTATTTGGCAGCCCCTGTGGAAAATGTCTAAACGGAAGTTAGAAAAAACACCAAAACACAAGGTTAATAATGGCCCCACCATTGATGAATATTTGGTTAAGGCTGTGAGTGTCATTAATGAAGAAATTACCAGGGCAGAACGACGTCTATCCTTGGGGGTAGCACCTGGGTCTGACACTATGCCAGCCTTGGAGGCTGATGTCATCTTGGTTAATTCACAACTCGAGGCCCCCATAACTCAGGTCAACCAAGAATTCCCCATCCTATTACAGGATACACCCCTGCAGGAAGAGCAACCCCAATCACCTAATCCTAGTGACCCCCCCAACACCGAAAAGGAGAAGAAATTGTAAAAAAGATCAGATTAAATTAGTGAATAACGGCAAACCTAGAAAAGGACCTGTGACCCGTAATCAAAAGAAGGCCCCTGAGAACAATGATGTCCCTTTTAATCTACCTGATGACCTTGTTAATATAATTATTTCAACATTGACTCAGAAACTGGATTCTATGCTTAAACCTCTGGTTGCTAAGTTAGACACTTTAAGTCTGGAGATTGAGAAATTGGGCAATATTACGAAAACTAGGTATAGCCAAATCAGGGATATAGACACCAATTCCCTGGTACAAATGCCAGACCTATCACTCACACCGTCAGTGGCTACGCCTAACCCAAACACCCTAACTACCACAATGGCCAGGCATTGTAATTTGATCTCCAGTACGCAGAATAACTGTGCCATTCTAAACACCAGAGGGAGTGTACATTCAGACTCACAGCCTAGTACCGTATGTTCCAGTAGTAACGGGCAAAAGAATAACAAAAAGAAACCCCAAGATATGAGTAAGCCTAAGGGACGTGAGGAACAGAAAGAGCAGGTTGTGATTAATTTACCGCCAGATTGCAGTCCTTACGTAGTGGTCATGGTTAAAGTCCCATCGTTAGGGGTAGAACAAACCGAAAGGCATAGCACCCTGAAGAACAAGGTACTTCATTGGCTTCATGATCATTGCAATTTCCCTGTGGAATGCGTGGACCAAATCCTATTAACTAGAAGGGTGCAGTGGATAGGTCCACTCAGAAAAACCATACAACGGGACTGCATAGTTATTAATTTCAAGAATCCATCCTGGGCAAAAACGTCCCTTGAGAGAGCGGCTTGTAGCACCAGTATAGAGCGATCAATTTCACTCTACCCACTTGGTTATTTCTATAAACATCTAGACAATCCCCTCTTAGGTGGAAGGAACTCCCAACCCAGTAGATTAATAGATACTATTGACCCAGTTACCCATCACATCCTCCCATTATCCAATAGATTCCATGCCTTAAGTACTCTAGACTGTAATGATTGACTGACCCTAGCACAAAAACATGGGGGGGGGGGTAGATATTGTTTGCCCCCTGTCACTGATATTGATAACAGTCACTGGTCCACCGAGTTATCCTTAGAGCCCGGAACACCAATAAATAGGACTGCTATGCACAAGCTAATGACTGAATCCAACGATGATATGAATGAGACCGGAAACAGGGCTAAGGAGGACAGGAGTAATAGACTGGGCATATTAACACATCAACCACTATCTACATCATTAGAAAACACTAGGGAGTCAGTCAACAAAAGCACTTTAGGCAACCCTGTAGTACCTAACCAAGGGAGAGGTTTTTCTATTATGACGTGGAACACAGCTGGCCTGACAAATAAGATCGACATGCCGGGTTGGAAGGATTTCATTAGTACACACGATATAGTGTGTCTCCAAGAAACATGGAGCACTATAGATGTATTTATAGAGGGGTATACGGCATATAACCTGGCATATAACCTGCCCGCGTTACCGTCACCGTCAGGTAGAGCTAAAGGTGGGCTGCTAACTCTGTTGAAAAATAATCTTCCAGTGAAAGTCATGAATAGTACCAAAGTAGGGCATTTTGCACAGCTATTACTGATTAAACATAGGGGTAGTCGGGATGTATTGTTGATCAATTTTTATAACAATATTTTTAATTCCACCCGACATAGTCTGGTCACAGATTTAAGACAGGACCTAAGTAACATGACTGACATAGATATCAATAATGTGAATATGGTCTGGTTAGGGGATTTTAACCTGTCTCACTGTCCATTGTCCACGACCAAAGCATGCGGGCTTCAATCAGATGAAGGGGATAACCGTCTACACTTTCCACATTGCTCATATGGTAACACCCTAAATGCAGTTATGACTGAATTTGATTTAGATATTCTGCAATGTGCGAAAATGTGAACGGGAAGGATATCCCGACTTTTACAGTAAGGTCATCCGAGAGCTGTATAGACCATGTCATAATCTCTGTTAATATTGCCCACCTATGTACCATCCCACAGATTGTTGCATTGCCCATGAGTGACCATAACCCAATCACATTGGAATTATATGTCTGGGGGATTAAGAAGGCTGTCTCATGTACCATTGTTAACAATATCGTATCAATACGCTCGAATGGCACAAGAATTAGGTGGAAGGGAGAGAACTCGGCCGAATTAACAAAAAAAATTATGATGGCTTGTGGTCATGAAATTGCAGATAATTTATCCTTAATGACCCAACCTACTGAGATCTTAGTTAATTTTAATACGATTAACAAACGTATCTCTAAATTTTTTACTAAGACCGCTTCCAAAAATCAAAAACAGGATAGGGGATGGTTTGACCACGCCTGTACTGTTACATTAAATAAGCTGAAATTTGCTCTACCATCCAAACCTAGGGATAGTTCAGTTGTCCGTAGTCTTAAACTTGAATACAATTTTAATATAAGACGAAGGAAGGCTGAACTACAACAAGAAGCTTGGGAAAACCTTGACTTTGCCGCAAGGACTGCCAATCATAAACTGTTCTGGGACACAGTGAATAGTAAATTTCTTAAAAACAAAACTGTCCCGGAACACTGTCCCGGAACTTTTGGCGCATGTAAGTTGCACGGATTGGGTGGACCATTTTTCCAGCATTTTTAATCCTAACGATATCCCAATGATTGATACAACAACACAAAATAAATGGCCAATTATCAACCTAGATATATCACTAGAGGAGGTATTGACAGGCATAAGTAACAGTAAGGGGGGAAAAGCACCTGGGGCAGATGGTGTGCCAATAGATATCTATAAATCCCTACCCGAATTATGGGGACCAATACTTACAATGGTCTTCAATGCCGCAGTAACCGAGGGATGCCCCCCACTTGGGGGCAATCCGTCATTATACCGATCCATAAAAAGGGCAATAAATCCGAAGCAGAAAAGTACAGACCCATTTCTCTACTTGACTCCTCGGTCAAAATTATGAGTAGAGTCCTGTTGGTTAGACTGTAGGAGTGGGTTTCGGAAAACAACATCTTGGCCCAATCGCAGTACGGCTTTAGAAAAGGCCTGGGTACTCTGGAACAGAGTATTAATCTAGAGCTCCTTATAGCAAAATATACAAAAGCTAAACAGGGCCGGCTTTTTTTATGTTTTGTAGCAGTGCTTTTGATTTAGTAAACCATGGTGTTCTTTGGCCTGTTTTACTTAACCTTGGTGCACCCAGAGCAATTATTTACTTTCTGGCCAGAAGGTATTAAAACTTATCAACTAAGGTCCGGTATGGACACCAGGGAGAATGTACACCTAATTTGAGAGTAAAATGTGGTATTCGCCAAGGATGTGTGTTGGCCCCACTGCTTTTTACCTTATTCATCAATTAAGTGGATGAGGCCCTTAAAAAGATCCCTGCGGACTCCCCTTTGGTGGACGGCAAAGAGACACCGGTTCTGCTATACGCAGACGATGCCGTATTGTTATCAAGAACTCCGGTGGGGCTTCAGAAGCTAATTGATGGGTTTGCTAATTTTATAAATAATAGGATGTTGCTGATAAACAAAACCAAAACATTCACTATGGTTTGTGGAGAGAGATATAGAAACCTGAGACCATTTATAATAGAAGGTAATAAAATAACAAACGTTGAGTCCTTCTGTTATTTAGGTATCTCATTTTCATCAAATGGGGAATGGATTTATGAAAGGATAAAGGTGCAGGCCAAACTTAGAAAAAGTATCAACGGAGTTTTTAAATTTGCCGCTAATTTGGAAAATCGGTGGGTTAAAGAAATGATTGACATCTACAAAGCCAGATGTACTTCAGTGGTTCTGTACGGGGCTGGAATATGGGGTCATCAAATATGTGGGATTTTACAAACAGAGGAGAACACCTTTCTAAAAAAGCTTTTATGCCTTCCAACCTCACCTTCTACAGAACGTATCCACAGCGAAGTTGGCCTTAATTACTTATTGGATCTGATAGCCATGAGACCACTGCAGCTGTGGAGATCCATCTGGTCTAAGGAAGAGACCCTTTTTACCAAGGCTATCATAAATGACTGTTTGAGGTTGGATAACGCAAAACGGATACCTTGGCTTAAATATGTAATTAAATCCTATGGTGACATTTTTGATATATCCATTACAGGGAATCTTAGTAGTCCATCATCACTATCTAAACAGGAATTGAAAGGTACTTTCCTGACCAATAGGATTAATAATAGGCATGAAACCATTAAGAACCAGGATACATACCAATTCTATCATATGTATAGTGTTACAACGGGTCTCCAAGGATATTTAAAATTTGTCACTAGAAGTTCCCACCGATTTGTTTTAACCAGAATGCGGCTTGGTTTAGTGCACCACTTGATTGCGTTTCCCATTATGAAAAAGCACTCCTCCTCCCCATGCCCGTGTGATGGCCATTCTAAGCAGAGTACCACGCACTTTTCACTTTTATGTAAACTGTTTTTGGCATTCAGAATCATGTATCTTAAACCACTTTTTTAAAAACATGAGGCTAAGACCATCAAAGCTGCTATGTCCTTATTGATGACTCAGGAAGAACCGGGGATTTGTTTCTTTACCGCTTCTTTTATACTTAGTTCTATTAAGGCCAGTAAGAGTATGGTATTTTAAACGGTATTTTATTCTTTTAAAAAGTTATAATAAGGATGGGCCATATTAATATACTAATAAATGTAGGATTTTACATGATAGACTTTACTATATCTAACTATTAAGGTGCAATAAGTCTATTGTTTACATTGAGCACCCTGCCCTTTTCCTCTTGTTGTAATTATATAGCTGCTAAGTGCCAATTGTTTACATTTAGCACATCGCACTTTATATGTCATGTTTACTAAGATGTTATATAGCTGTTTAACTGCTAAGATATATTTGTTTACATTAAGCATATCGCACTGTATACATCTTGTTTATTATGATGTAATCTTGTAGTTACAAAAATGTTATTGTATTTTTTCAATGATACGTATTATATTATTACCAGGGAAACGGTCATATAACGAACTGTTCTTATTGTTCTGTATTAAATGTGTGCTTTTATGGTTGTCTGTCCCAACCGAATAAAGCTATATTTGAATTGAATTGACTGCTTCCTTCTGCCAGTATACACCCAAATGTTACAGGAGGAGGATTCCTTGGTGTTGTTAGCATGCAGTGTGTTGTGGTGGGTGAGTATCCCTACTACAGAGTGCAACAATGTGGATTACAACGTGCACTGTGATGAATTAATAGCTCTAAGTTCAATATGATGGTTTAGTGTCCCTAGGACATGTGTGGTGCTAGCATTCATGGTGTACAGTGTGGTGAGTTAGTGCTCATAGGACACAATGCTGTGTGGTAGGCTAGTATCGTTAGGATTCCGTGCAGTGAGGTGTTTTCATGTAATTAGGATACAGTGCTGTGTGTTGGCTAATGAACCTATGTTGTAAAATGTAGTGCATTAGTGGGTCTAGGTTGCAGTGCACTGTGGTGGTTAGAGTTAATGGCATTTCAAACATTGTGACTGCTTATTGTCCATAGAACGCTTGTTATTAAATTACTTATAAAACTTTATTCATTTAGACCCAGATTAACACTGCTCATAACCCCAGATAACCACCTCTTTAAGTTGTCTCAAGTACCGATAGCTGTGTCCAGCGGCACCCTCTTTTCTTAAGAGGGGTTAGATGAGGTTGCTGCTCCAGCACTATTTGTCCTGGCTCAAGCCCCCTCACCCCGCCCCTTGCTCCCCACCACAGAATTACTGAATGTGCCAGAAAGTACACCAAAAAAACCAGATACACACCTTTCAGTCACATTAAATTGTCCAAATACCTTTCGTTAACAAGCAATGTTGTTTGCTTAAAACGTTTAACATCCCTTATCTCCCCAGCTGTAAGTGGCACATTTAGCCAATCCCATCGCCCGTCCTCCATCCATGCTAAGACAGCCTGGTCTAAGTATTCTTTAATCTCAGCTAAAGACTGAGAGGACGTAAAAGAATGCAACAAATGATAATGCAACTCAGATACTTCAGTCATTAGGCAGAGAGTTCTACAAACCTTCCCTTGGCAATTCATTACCTCCAGTACCTCAGCCCACCCCCTTTTCTTCTGCACTGTCCATACTAAGATGAACCCAGGATGATCCCCTTCACCATATCTCCTCACCGCAACATTCAAATCAAATCAGGTGTTTGTTAAGCGCCATTACTCACCCGTAAGGGAGTCAAGGCGCTGGGCGAGGTGTATCCGTTGCATACATTTAGTCTTGGTGTTGCTGTATGGCGAAACTCCACCAGAGCAGCCCCAGTTTGATGCAGGATGCATTTATCTCCACTGGCAGTGTTCGTATCCACAAATCTACTCAAATTGCCTTGTAATCTGTTCAGCTGTGCTCTCATGTATCGAAGTGCTGCGTGCTGGCATGAGTTACAGATACCCCTTATGTACTCCTTAAAGGCCTCCCACAGTGCAAAGCCACTCTCAACCATGCCTGCTTTGAATTAAAAAAAAGCTCTTCACTTCCGATCTCAGTTATTTTGGAAAGCTCCACCAGTCAGGACCTCACTTTTGAATTTTCAGATCCTCATTGGTGAGATGAGGTGGGACGCTTTAGCTCTGCAATCACTGGAGAGGGATCTGGCCATGTTCTAGGTAGAAATTGACAACAACCCGATAGACATTCTGTACAATACCCTTACATAAGAAGTAAACTGATCCTGAAGTGTATATCATGAACATTTGAATAAAAGGTGTAGCTCTAACGCACTAACGCAAGGGTTGTAATGCCACCACAAAGTAGCTACTCACTTTACACAGCCATGTCACTGCTCAGATTGCGGGGAGAGGGGTTGGCCTAACGGCTAGGTCGCTCAACCTCGGACCTGGGGATCTGGGTTCGAGTCTCGGTAACGACGCCAAAAAAAAACCTCCTGTGATTCTGGGCAAATCACTTAATCTCCCCGTGCCTAAAATATGAAAGTGTGTCCTCATGTAACGTAACTGGTGCTATGTAAAACGCTCTGATACCTGATTCGGTTCGGGTCTAGTTCGCGCTATATAAAACTCTACAAAAAAAAATAATAATTAACCAGTCCCATCTAGTGTATCATCTAGGATCTTGTTGAAGTCCACCTACCCCCTCTGTCTTACTGCATATACCCTATCACTGATCTGAGTAAAATGCCTTTCCGTTACCAAGTTGGAACTCACAGAACATTGAACAAGTCTAAACATCATCCACCACTCCACCCCCAATCCACACCAATCAACCCCAACCGTCAGTGACACTCCTCTACAAAGGTCAATCAGGATCATTATGTTTTACGCAGAAGCCCTTTGTTGACCAAGCCCAGGAAACTAATGTCATCACTAGAGGGCAAGTTATCACCACAAAGCTCCCATCAAATTTCTCCCCAACACTCAGGTGTTACCTGAGACGCGCTTTTGAATTCTATTCCAGAGAGTTTAATTTTCGTGCATAGTTAAACAAAGGCCTAAGAGACCTAACACTAAGCAGAATCACAAATAACCCCTGGCAGCCCAGCTTAAAATGTAAACCTTGTGTCAGCCATGATGACAAAAGTCTTCAATTAAAAAGCAGCACTTAGAGTTAGGGCTGATGATGGTCCCACCTCAGCTCACAAACATCAAGAGAAGCATATGCTATAATGTTATAGCCAGCATCTAACACCAGCCAAAAAGCGATACCATCTCAGCGTAAGAAAATGAAGTGGGTAGCCTCTATTGCGGTGCTGTATATGTCAATGCTGGTGCTCCAGCCAGTGTTCTGCCCTAACTTCCAGATAGTCCCCAAACTCTAGAAAAATGCCTAACCGTTTAACTGTGGTGAAGTGATTCCTGTGCCACTCAGGCAGCATCTTGAGCCCGGTCAGACAGAATCGCCACCCCCCAGCACCTGCACAAAGACAAGGAGAAAGTTCCAGGACTGAGACTGCCCCCAAAAAACCCACTCATCACCCGTATGGTAGCTCCAAAGGTCCAATGCTACACTGCCCACTACCAAAGCAATCAAGTCACCACTTCCTGATGCAATTGCTGAGGGGCACCACCATGTCCTGATAAACAACAAGGAGGTGATGGACCAGCCTCCTAGAGCCAATTCAGTGGATAAAGAAGGCAGAGTCAAGTTCAGTCAAAAACTAATATCGCCCTAAATAGGATAGGGGATCAATACACAAGAAACCTCAAGCAGCAGTTCCTACTCATTGTAGTAACAGTTGTATGACAGAATATGATCTACAAAAATATGGGAACACGGTGATATTGTGTCAAAAATGTCCTCAACAAAAAATATGGAATTATTGTGTTTGCATACTTTGAATGTAAACTTCAGAAATATTGAAAGAAAAATATTGTGGGCAAGAATATCGTAGGTGTGTGTGTGTGTGTGCGTGTGTGTGTGTGCGTGTGTATATATATATATATATATATATATAAGATTTGGTGCCACGTCGTGCTCCCAATAATTCACAAGTCTCCTTTGCTGTATAGTAGAAATATGGTACTTATTCAAGAATATTCAACACAAATGAACATGTTCTCCAACGCGTTTTGGAGGTCAGCATCTGCAAGTAGAGAGGACTGTGCTGATCTGAGAAGACCACTCTTAGAGCGATGTTTACAATGTGTACCGTTTTTACTCGGAGGGTATTCACAAATTGTTTAAAGGTAAACATTTAAAATTAATTACCTCAGTGTATGTATATGTGTACTATATATATATATATATATATATATATATATATATATATATATATATATTTATGTGTGTGTATATGTATTACCTACTGGCGGTCACCAGTAGGTAGTTATAGTTAGAACCTAGTTTCCATAGGAAAAACATTTTTTGATGTGCCAATAACTTTGGCGTCATTTGACGAATCTTTGCAAAATTCTCCAAATAAAAGAGTGTATCCAGGTCAGCTCCTGTCCTGAAAGTTTGGGAGTGATTCATCAAGCGGGGTCTGAGAAAAACTGGGGGTCCCGAAACGCATTTTCCCTATGTTAATTTCCATTTTGCAACGGGCTACAGCCCTATGTGCTGAATGGAATTATCCCAAATTTGGCAAAAAGGTAGAGCTTGGTTCAGAAAGTGACCTTCTTTTAAAGGGTGTAAATCCGTTCAGTAGTTTTTGAGAAAATCAAAAAATAAGCATCAAAAAATCAATTTCCCATAGGAAACTTTGGGCAAGGCTATAGCCGAAACTACTGAACGGAATTATCCCAAATTTGAAAAAAAGGTAGAGCTTGGATCAGAAAGCGACCTTTTTTTTAAATGGTGTAAATCCGTTCAGTAGTTGCTGAGAAATTAGAAAAATAAAAGTTTCGATATCTGTCCCGAGCACGAGCTTCACTGTGATTGGCGGCTAACACTCCAAACCAGGAAGTGTTGGCAGCCATCTTGTGACTCAGTAGAAGCAAGTCACCAGAAAACAGAGAAACAAAGATATAAAACAAGAGAAGGGGGCAAGGTAGAAACACCCTGACCCCCTAGTCTTGCTCAGGGGGTCCCAGAAGGACCCCCAGGGCCAAATAAAGCATTAAAAAAGAATAATAATGTTGGCGCAATTCGCACTGGGGTCGCGAGTTCCTGTGTTTTATTTTAATGAGGCCTCTGGGTGGGCTAGGTCCTGGGGGCATTAATTAAAAAATAATAGCGGGGTCCGCTGCGGCCCCCGCAGCCCTGGGGCTTTACTCATGTTGGGAGGGGGATTCAGTAGGCTGTGGAAATTATATCGGGAAAACACAAATGCGCCATATTGCGGCCTTCCTTGATATAATGCGGAATAATGTTTACTTATAATGCAGTGTTCGCTTTTATCACGGATAGTGTCACTTTGTTACAGGAAATGTAATAATGTGTGGGAGGGCGTGTTCTGAATCTGTGCACGGAACACAATTAACGTTTAATTGGCTGAGGTGTTCCAACAACAATCTTAATGTTATTTGGCTGCGAACCATTGAAAGTAGAAGTGTTTTCAGCCATTCACTTCCCCTCCGCAGAGTAGCAAGGACATCTGATTGGCTCACATGTTCTAAGGAGGACCTTCTAGAGCTTAGTGTTCATTGGTTGCGAACCAATGAAAGTAGAAGTTTTGCTAACTATTCCTTTCTCCTCCACTGAGTAGGAGGGACATCTGATTGGCTGACATGTTCTAAGGAGGAGCTTCCAGAGCTTAATGTTGATTGGCGGCGAATTATTGAAAGTAGAAGTGTTACCAGCCATTCACTTACCCTCCGTGGAGTAGGAGGGACATCTGATTGTCTGACATGTTCCAAGGAGGACTTTCTGAAGCTTACTGTTGATTGGCTGTAAACCATTGAAAGTAGAAGTGCTGTCAGTGATTCCTTCCCCTCCGCGGAGTATTAGGGACATCTCATTGGGTAACGTGTTCCAAGTGGGACCTTCCCAAGCTTAATGTTCATTGGCTGTGAAGCATTAAAAGTAGAAGTGTTGACAGTCATTCCCTCCTCTTCTGCGGAACACCATGGACATTTTATTGACTAAAGTGTTCCAAGTACAAGTTTGCTCCTTATTGGGTGGGAACGGTTCACTGTTGTCAGCCATTTTGTGACACATTTCAAAAGAGAACGGGAAAACAAAGTTGTAGAGGGGAGTGTAGGAACACTGTTAACTCTGTACAGTGGTCACAAGGTGGTGGACAGGGACTGTGAAGGTCATTTTTTAAAGTGTATTTTAAGGGCCATTTATATAATTTACGTGGGGCCTACAAATCATGTCGGGAAAATAACAGTGTGTTGCTTTCTTCTTTTTATTAAGTCAGCGGGTGGGATACTTCACAGGAGCAGTATTTACTTATAATGGGGTGGTTACTTTTCTGACGGGGAGTGCTACATCTTTGGAGCTAATATAATATGGAGGAGGGGGTTGAAAAAGAGAGCTTACTGTTGTGGTCTTCATTTAAATAAGGTTCTGTGTAACCTACGTCTCGGGAGCAATGTTTACTTATGATATATAGTTATAGTGCTCTGCTTACTTCTGTTGCGGATAGTGCTATTTCCTTGCAGCAAAATAGTAGGTGTGGTTTCAGTTTTTATTAAGCAATCACAAATATACTTTCTGACTCCTGCAGAGGTGGTCGCTCCCCACGCTCCCTGATATCGTAGCGCTGGACTGCTACATTGCCTGCTTTTAAATTGTGCCAGATTGGTATCGTAGCGCAGCGCTGGACTGCTACATTGCCTGCATTTTCAATTGTGCCACACTGGTATCGTAGCGCTATATCGCATTGCCTGAGTGTTTGCTTCGCCTTGTTTCGCTTTTGTTTCTGCTGCCATCTTGTTGTTTGTTTGCCTCCCAGCCCGTCCCTCCACCCCGCTCCCGCCCCCCAGCTGCTCCTCCCTCCCACAGATAGCATAGGAATCGTCCTGCCTGCCCTAGCGTTGTGACCATCCTGACTCCTGCAGAGGTGGTCGCTCCCTGATATCGTAGCGCTGGACTGCTACATTGCCTGCTTTTAAATTGTGCCAGATTGGTATCGTAGCTCAGCGCTGGACTGCTACATTGCCTGCATTTTCAATTGTGCCACACTGGTATCGTAGCGCTATATCGCATTGCCTGAGTGTTTGCTTCGCCTTGTTTCGCTTTTGTTTCTGCTGCCATTTTGTTGTTTGTTTGCCTCCCAGCCCGTCCCTCCACCCCGCTCCCGCCTCCCAGCTGCTCCTCCCTCGCTCCACCCCCCTCCACTATCCACTTATGACATATGCTTCTGCGCGCAGCGTTCATGCGCAGTGGTCGCGCCCGATGCGTGCCGAAGGCGCGCCAAAGGTAAGCCCATCTACGCCCGTCCGCGCCTGGACCGCGCCCAGCGCCAGACCCCCTGGCCCCCGCAAAATCCACTCCACTCGCGTAACGTACGACGCCGCTACCCTCTCAGCACTTAACCCCGTCCGACTCCCAAACTGCTACCAAGCCGCCCCAGGACACACCCATGGACCCTTCACCTGCCACTCCTGCAAGGTCGACTGCATCAGGACCCACACCAATTCCACAAACTCCAAGCAGAGCTCTGACACTAGCCACCTGAAGTGCATCCTGCTCAACACCCGCTCGGTCCACAGACACGCCATTGAACTTTGGAACCTACTCGACACCACATCGCCGGACGTCGCCTTCATTACAGAAACCTGGATGAACGCCTCATCTGTGCCCGACATCGCCATAGCCATCCCGGACGGCTACAAGATCATCCGAAAGGACCGCATCAACCAAACAGGAGGAGGAATCCCCATCATTCATAAGAACACCATCCGCATCACGACCAGTTCCGATGACAACCTCAGAACCGCCGAACACCTTCACTTCCAGATTCACATCGACCCTAAGACCACACTCAGAGGCACCCTCATCTATAGACCACCCAGACCCCGCACACAATTCAGCGAAGACATCACTGACTTCATCAGCCCTCACGCCCTCCCCTCCGAGGACTACATTCTACTGGGAGACCTCAACTCCCACCTGGAAAAGAACAACGACCGCAACACCACCACCCTTTTGGACAACCTTGCCAATCTCGGACTCAAACAACTTGTTGACACCCCCACCCACTTTGCCGGGCACACGCTCGACCCAATCTTCACTTCCAGCAAGCACATCTCCTTTAATCACACCACAGCTCTCCATTGGACGTACCACAGCTGTGTTCACTTCAACTACAAAAAGACTACGACCCACAACCACCCACAACCAATTCCTCTGAGAAACTGGAATAAAATTACCACCGACCTGCTCTTCACATCGCTTCACCAAAACCCTCCTGCAAAATCATCGGACCCAAACCAAGCAGCCACCAACCTCACACAATGGATCACCCACAGCGCTGACGAATTAGCACCCTTGAAAAACCATCAAATCAAGCAAGGCAGCAAAAAAGCCCCCTGGTTTAATGATGACCTTAAGAAATCCAAGAAGATCTGTCGCACCCTCGAGAAAGCCTGGCGAAAAAACCCAACCACTGACAACCTGGCCACCTTCAAGAACGCCACTCGCAAACACCACCAACTGATCCGATCCACCAAGAAATCAGCATTCAAGAATCGACTCGACAACAACGCCCACAACAGCAAAGAACTATTCATCATCGTCAAAGTTTACCAACCCCACCGCCGGCACCAACGACATCACTCCCTCCCAAGTCCTCTGCGACTCTCTAGCCTCGTTCTTCCACAACAAAATCGCTGACATACATAACAGCTTTGGAGACCAGCCCACCCCACCCACCTCCAAACTAAAACCCCCCTCCAACAATATTTGCGCCTGGAACCCAATCACCACTGAAGACACCATCCGCCTGATGAACACCATTCACTCAGGATCGCCAACCGACCCATGTCCCCGCCACATTTTCAACAAAGCAGACTCCATTACCGCACCCCCTCTCTGAGACGTCATCAACTGCTCCCTCAACTCCGCCACCTTCCCGGATAGCTGGAAACATGCCGAACTCAGCGCCCTCTTGAAGAAACCCACAGCAGACCCCGCTGAACTTAAGAACTACCGCCCCATTTCGCTCCTCCCATTCCCTGCCAAAGTCATTGAGAAAGCCGTCAACAGTCAACTCGCCTCCTTCCTCGAATCCAACAAATCCCTCGACCCTTCACAGTCCGGCTTCCGAGCCAAACACAGCACCGAGACCGCCCTCATCGCAGCAACAGACGACATTCGAACTCTACTGGACAACGGAGAAAATGCTGCCCTCATCCTGTCATGTATTCCTATCGGTTCTGAATCGATCCCCCTATTCCTGACCCTATTCTAGTTAAACAAACCAACAAGTTAACTAGCAGTCAGCCCATGAGGCAGAAAACCCCCATGATGCAGATACCGTTATCTGACGCAGTCACACTACGGCACAGGAACGTGTTATCTGATTAGGTCATAACGCTTGCGATCTAATTAGACAAGCGATATTCCTCCAGCCCCTGATAAGGCATACGGAGTTCTCATAACAAATCAAACCTATGACAACCTGGGCAAAACCCTGCGGCCATTGTTTTGATTTCACCGAGAACTTTAGTAAAAGAATGTGCTAACGAGCAAGTCGTATGACATCTTTATTGACGTATCTATGTCCATCCTTACGTCAATCTCGGCACCTTAAAGGTATAAATATTACCGATCTTGCCATATGCAAACACACGCGTGGTGACGAGACGGAGCAGCCATCCTTGCCGAAGCCGAGAGCAGAGCAGACCCCGCTGGCAGCAGCCCCGCCTTTCTGACGCGCTGAGAGACGCGCTGCTTTCTCCTGCCGAGAATCCAGCACCGGCGTTTCCGGGTAGCCCTCGCAGGCAGCCTGGAATATCGAGACCAGAGAGAGAGATACCATTCCTCATTCATCCTAACTTCCAGGTACAGAACTGAATAACCCCTCACAGAGAATTCTTTAGTTATTCACTTGGCAAAAACAAACTTAACTTAAACTGTAACTTTCTATTCCCGCCCACGTATTAGACTTAGGTCAGGTACACGGGGTAGGCGTATCTAGAAACACCAGTTGAGTACGTTTAGTCAAATGTATATGTGTATGTAATATATTTTATTCATTTTAAAACATCTTATGGCTTAGAAACCATATCAATGTTTTTACAGTATTACTTTATACTATTGCTTTTAATGTATGCACTTTACTTAACTATCAGTATCGCAATAATATCGATCCATTTCTCTTGTACGAGAAAAGAGACTGATCAATAAATAACACCTTTTTATTGAACACGCCCGTCTCTTCCTTTTCTCTACATTCTGATGAGACTAAGAATGCACGTACTGACTGAGTAAAATAAATTGCCTTTTGTTCACACGACTCTCGAGATTGACTCTTGATTAGGGGAGAGCAAAGTTGTCATGTTCTATGGTTGTCAGAAACTAAATCCCTTCTTGTCTAATCAGGGAAGTTAAGTCCTCCTTGAACATTCGAGAAAGTTTCTAGCGAACTCTGAGCTAAGCTGGCAAACCCAAAACTTTAAGTCTAGTATCGACAGTAGTAGACCTAGTTAACGTCTGGCCTAGGCCTTTACTGCTGTAGGTATTATTCCAATGCGCAGAGCCTATTGGGAAGATAGGAACTACACTACATGGCGCCCAACGCGTTTGGAAAGGGCGATAAAACTAACGTAAGACATTTAGAGTAACTCAGTCGTGCTTTCTCACTCAGACCCCTTTTCCCAAATACTCCAAAGACGTCTGGAGTGGGTGAAAGGTTATATCCGCCAGACCTCGCAGGAGGGAACTCCTATGTATGGTTCTTGGTTTAGTCAACGTTGAAGGATAAACAGTTCCAAAATATTGTGCATCTAATCTTTGTTCCATAAGAAACCTGATCTGCAAACAAAAGACATAAGTTTCCTGTCGGTAAAATGGCAGAGAGTGATGATGAAAGAGAGGCAGTTAGATCAGCAACTGAACTCGCAGATGCTGATGCTACCATGCAAGCAGCAGACGCGGATATAATACTCATTCCGGTCATCAAAAGGAGATCTATAACCTTAAAACTTATAGAAAATGGACTGACACCTAGAGGTGGCACAGTCATATTCGTAATTGAGGCACACGAATATCGGCAGACAGAGGTATACTATTCATGGATACATTTTCCAGCAGCAAATGCTGTAACAAAGTACTTCCACTACTACAAAATAGAGGAACCTCCTGAAATGTACACTCCTTTCGAGGAGGTGGAAGTACCACTCAAATTCCAAGAGCATTTGCTCTTATTTGATGGCGCCCTAAAACATAATAATCACATCACCAGGCTCGGTCCTTTAGGTAGACCAGGAGCAACGTGGCCGGTCTTAGCCGGATACACACCACACCCAGACATCGAAGGGATGTCTACAGGAGAGCTGTTAATACAGCTAAAACAATTACTAAAAATTCATAGACAATTAGTCCAATATGTAATGCGGACTTCAACAATTCAGCCAGCGATTAAACTTCCACAGCTGACCCCTCACCAGGGGAACACAAATAAAATTACACCACAGAACATCCAATCCTGCCTAGGTAAAGTACCGGCTAAACGGGAACAAATACCATTCTGGTTGGCACAGAAAATTACCCAAATAGAGGCGGTGTTTCCTGACACCACCCCGCTAGAAAAACACAGGATTCTGACTATCTGTCTTCCAATGGGAATCGCACCACACATAGAGGACTGTGACACTTGGGGTACAGTCTTTGCTTCCATCTACACAAAAACGCACGGTGTTCCATCCATTTCGGTGATACCAGATGTGCTAAAACAAATTCAAGACGAATACGGTCCAGAACCTGCTTTAACTCTTGGTATGAAATTACTGAAAGACTTCAAGCAGGTCTCGGCTATATTATTAGCCAATATAAAAGGTGAAGCAGCAAACGTGGCGATCCGCCAGAGGTTAAAAGAGACAGATATAGCAGACCAACCAGCTGAAATTGCCAGAATCATAGAAAAATCCTATGAGGAACTAGGTAGAGATAGTTTAGGTGGAATACCAGTAAAACCGCAACTGACTGAAAGTCCAGAAAAAATATTTTTTAATAACAATTCACCAAAAAAGAACTGGGATGGAAACAAACAATCCAATCCTAAAGAAAAGAAATTCCAGTCCAGAGGAAGGTCTCCTAGGCGAAGAGAAAAATCTCCAAACCGAAGACAGAGGTCACCGCAGAGTGACCCCTCTGGGAATAGATATAACCTTAGAAATAGGGATAATATTAAAAAACCTGATAGATATCAAGACATTGATACACGTCCCTCTCAATCTTTTCAGAATTCCTCGCAGAAATCGGAAAGAAGAGGACGATCAGAACAAAGAGAAGAGCACGCCAAGTCCAAAGACAAGGAACCTGCTCAGCTAAAAAAGAAATTACAATTTCCAAAAAAGAAGGTAGCCAGTATCAAGGTAGTTAACAATGCCGAGAATACTGAGGACACAACTGAAAAACGGAGAGTGGGCTCAGACAATGCTAGACAGTGCAGCAGAAGTGAGCATAGCTCGCAAAGTCCTTATGAATCATCTGGAGACAGTGGACACGAATGAATATCTTCAAGTGGAAACTGCAGACACCAGGGTTAGCAAACCTCACAAGATATACGAGATAACATTACGTATAGAGGGAGATAAGACTAGGAAATTAAGGGGACTATTTTGGGATAACCTCTCCAAGGGTTATGACATCCTTCTAGCTGAAAAAGACTGGCCACCAGAGTTTGTCAGGGAGTGCCCTCATGGCGAAGAAGTAATTATGCCTGCCTTCTCAAATCAAATTCCAATTCATAAAAAATACACACTTGCTAGAAAGTGGGCAGTGGCTCTAGCACCTGCTTTATATAAAAATCATGTAGGATGGGATGAGGATTCTCCTCCTTACAAAATCCAGTTAAAATCACAACCTACTGCACAAAGGCAGTACCCAATTAAGCAAGAAGCTAAAAAACAGGTAAATGAAATACTAGATCAGCTAGAATACCAGGGGGTGATTGAAACTTGCACCTCACAAATGAACAATCCTTTGTTTCCGGTCTCCAAACCAGACAATTCATATCGTCTAGTTTTGGATTACCGACACCTTAACACATGTTGCAAAACTTTTGCAGTGCAAAACTCACACAGTGCTGCACTAATGAATAACATAGTGCGCAAAAAATACAAAACAACCTTGGACATCTCCAATGGATTCTTTTGTCAAAACATAGCACCAGAGAGCAGATATTTAACTGCATTCTCAGTAAATGGCACTCAAAAACAATTCTGTCGGTTAGCCCAGGGGTACAAGAACAGCCCGGGGGTATTCTCAGCGAGAGTAACAGAATTACTTCAACTATATGATGATGAAGCATTATCTTATGTCGATGACATTTACTTAACAGATGATGACTTGGAGACTCACTTGAAAAGAGTGAACACCATAGTACTTGGGTTCGCAGCAGAGGGTTACAAATTCAACTTTAAAAAGTCCAGAATTGCCCATCTGACGGTCTTGTACGTAGGATATGAATTATCAAGTATAGCCTGGCTGACAATTTTCTAAGAACTAGAAGAATTAAAAAATCTAGAATATGAAGAAACATATCCTCTGCCAATCGACATTCTGCCTTTATGACATTACGCTTGTGTAATCTATACAGACGGACATGCTCAACCCTCCGTTTGGGGAGAACAAGCATACAACCCCACATGTGAGATTACAAAAGAAGTGTGGCGCGGAGGTAAACTAAAACCTCTATTAACAAAGACACACTCAGTAGAAAGTAATTCAGAACAACAAACTGAAATAATAGCATTGAAAATGGCGCTAGATAATGCGGATCGCGAATTCCCGACACTTATAGTGTCAGATTCGTATTACTGTGTCAAATCATATAACAGCGATTTGCAGACATGGATTCAAAACGGTTACAAAGATGACACAGATGCACCAATAAAGCAGAAACTGCTCTGGGAACAAATAGCTCTTTTACAAAAAGAACTACCAAAGACTCACGTGACTCACTCACTGAGTCATCAGCGTGATGGCGTTCACGTTGTAGGGAATTCATTGGCTGAAACAGCCGCAGCGGCAGCCACTAAATCGGCTCCCGTAGTTCGAAAAAAGCGTACATTAAAATACATTGATGGTGAAACAGTGCTGGCGGTGAAAACGTCATCAAAAGGCGACTGCTCAGCGTTACCGATCAACTATCCACTCAATTATACATACATAATCAATGCAAACTCCGTCCCTTTTGCTCGAATCCCTGGAGTGGGGGATAGAGTGATTCCAAACATGGACAGGAGAAACTTGTTAATCGCAGACGCACACATGGGCGAGGGTCTCAGACACCTTAAATTAAAAGATTCTCTGGAAGAATTACAATCACGGTACTGGTGGCCAGGCATGAGCCTGCGTCACACCATGTTTGTAAAACGCTGCCCAAACTGCAATAGAGATCGCAGTGGGGAGAGAAACAGTTTGATACCTCGTCGTATTACGGCAGATAATATTACCAGTAAAAAGAATGGCTTGCGATTAACATATACAGGCTAGTTTCCACTTATAATGTAGATCACCAGCACTCGGCTGACGTCCGGACTGTTATACAAAGATTTGCGAGTCTAAATGGCATATACGCTAAGAGCATGCTACGTTCGACCATTGTTTTCACTCAAGCCCACCAGCCTGGGGGGAAACATGGCCGAATGAGCACAGTCCAGCGGGAATCTTCTCACTTCCTTCCTGAGGGTACGGGATGGTGTAAAGAAAAAACCAAGGCATAAAGCAATCTATAGCGGAAAGGATATTAGGTTCGGGAGCTGGGTGGGTCAAACATCTAATAAGTGTCCAACGTAGTCTCAATAACTTGCCAAGAAATTCTCTGAAGGGATTCAGTGCGTACGAATTATTATTTGGAACTAGGATGATGATCTCTGACATTGATAGTCAGACTTCAGTGGTGAAAGAAAAAAGCTTTGATATCAAAGACCGTTTGGCTATTTTGCAGGACTTAAACAAAATAAGAAAAGACCTGAGCAACATAAAGTTGAAAAAACAGCCAACAACCACTGAAGAACCACCACCTGTCCCAGCAAGACCTGTCTGGATTCCAAAAGTCGGGGATCTAGTCAGGGAAAAGATCGCGGTAAAGAAGGAATTTGGGCCTTCTTACAGAAAAGCAGTTCCTGTCTTGTCTGTCAACGGGACAAGATCAGTTGTACTACCGCCACTTGCTGGTAAAAAGGAGAACCGAGTTGTATCAATCGACCTGGTAAAACCACAACATGTGGCCGATAACAAACAGTAGGCCAAGTGGACTCCCAATAAGTAGCAGAACACCAAGGTTTGCTACCAGTACAGAGGTCCTAACGAAGAGGCTCATCACATTCGAAACGCCTACAGAAGAACAACAAGGACTATGCAACAATGCAATAGAACTCAGACCTCTGAAAACCCAAATAAAAACATTTAGCAGAGACACACCTATCTATAATGAAGTACCAAGTGAAAATGCAAGAAACAAAAATCCTGAACCAATTGGAACAATTGACAGAACTGCATCCGGCTACTTCATAAACTTCGATGATTCCTCTGAAAGCCTCAGTGAATCAAAGACACAGCCATCATCAAAATCCTTTAAAGACAAAGCTAAGGAACTTTTGAAACAACTGAAAGAAACATATCTGATTTCTCCATGGATTGAATTTTGGGTGGGTTTTGGTGCATTTATCCTCATACTTTGGCTCATCATGGTACTTACTTTGGGACGCTTCATTGAGGGAAAATATGCCAAAATGGACACAGCAAGTCAGAAAATCAACTTGATCCTCAAACTACACACATCTTCACACGTCGAGAAAAGAGAACTTTCTTCAGCCAACTTCACAGCCAATCCGATACCTGATGGGGTAGCCTGGGACAACACTGACTATGAAATTTATGGTCCGGTCGAGATCCTGAAATATCCACACCAAATTAAGATCTCATTGAGTGACTTTGCAAAACCAAACTCATTTGCTGATGATTGGGACTTCGAAAGCATTAATAATATGATGTCTGACTTAGTAATGTCTGCTAAATTTACCAAACATGATTATTTGCAGGGTTCTACAAATTATGACAGTATGTATTGCTATAACCACTATGGTAACCACTTTTTACATAGATCTGCACAACCTAGAAATGTTTTAAATTATAATCAATGGGAACATTGTGCAACACCTCCAAAAGGGAGCTCAAGAACCGTTTACGACAAATATTCATATTTTTCAGGTTTTAACACAAGTAATGCTGAAACATTTTATTTTAAATTGTCAAACAAGACAGGAACCAAAACCATGATAACCAACACAAAATTGTTATATTCAGACTCATTTTTTGAACAAATGAATACTTTTGGATTTGATTATTGGGACAAAAATGTTGAATTGAAAAGTGTTTGGGGCACAAAAGAATGGCAAGTACAGGGTATAGAAGCTTTGTTTAGAGCCTGCATGATCCCAGAACAAATGATATTTTTAAATGACACTGTTCAACAGACCACCTGTCTTGGCTTAGCCAAAATCAAAGATTTAAATAAACCGTCTATTCCAAAACCAACAATGTTTAGCAATAACTCTGATACAGATGAAGAGATAGACGTAAACCATATATTAAACCAAAACAGAACACATCCTGATTGGAAACAGTGGTTGATCTGGCCCACAGATACTAATAACTGTCAAGACAGATTCCTGAACAAAACACAGGGTTTCAAAATGAACAGGCCAGACCCTAGATATCCTCAAAGACATCACCCAGGGATAATAACCACCTACAGTGTGGGCAAATTATGCCTTCAATGGCTAAAAACTTCCACACTGGCAGAAATTAAGCAACACCTAACTTTACTTACTGATGGTGCTGACTTGCGTGATTTCACTTTGGGACCACGCAAACAGCGTCAAAAGCGTTTCATAGCAGCCTCTGTATATGCAGCATACAATGAGGCCTGGAAGGTTACTCAAATTGAAACAGCAGAGAGAATACGGGAAATTGACCGTATTAATTTGGAAAAATCACTTTCTGTAGTGGACAATGGGTTAATGACTCTGTCCTCCAGAATTTTTTCTTTGGACAGCATTGTGTCGTCAGCAATCGATATATTATCGCAAGACTTACTGTTATTACAACATGGTCAGTCACAATTGCGTTCTATTGTACAGCTTGGCTGGACGTTACAAAATCTGCGTTCAGGCTATGTGCCTTGGCGTTTAATCAACACAACGTCACTATTCCAAATCTTTAACCTTACTGATAGACAAATCGGTATGGCGCAAAAGGGTGCTGATTATACAATCTTGAGCATTGAAAAACTAGAAAGATTACCAATGACAATGTCAGAACGACCTGTCAGTGAATGGATAATACACGGAATCATAAATATTCCAATCTCAACCTTCAGGTTTCAATACTGCCAAAAATATATACAGGCTGGCATGTACGAGAAATTGGGAAAGGGGTACCTTAAAACAACATGGAACCTGCCCTATTCACATGCATGTGTCAGTAATAAAGGACAGAAAGTGTTTCTTAGTGGCAACAATTGTGCGATGTCACTGAGTGGCACACTTCTGTGTAACGGAATTAGTTTGCATGGAGCCTGTGAAGGGAATTCATACAACCTTTCATGTCACCAGCAAGGCGCACCTGCAACTGAAATAGAACCATTCTTTCAAAGACTCTATAATGGGAGTTACATTCTTATTGTAGACCGCAGATGTTGTAGTCTTATGCCCGGGACTCCTTATCTAGTTACTACGACTGCGAAGGTCAAGTGCTGTGGACGCACATTGTTCCCCAGCTCCTTTCCAGACAGGGAGGCAAGGGCATGGCCCGATTTGAAAATTACTTCTATTCGAATAGATACTTTAAGCAGAATGAAAACAGTCCTTCTTCAGACGCCTACCAGGCTGTCGTCATCAAAAGAAACGTATGATCTACAAGTCGCAAGGACGACTGCAGAGATACATACATTATTATCAACTAATTCCCCCGTACATTTCGCGGAAATCCTGAATGAAATCTTAAATATTTCTGATACCAATGGGGTCTCAAAGGTATTTAAGACAGTATTTTCGATGGCATTAACACCATTCAAAGCCATACTGGGTATTTTTCCAGATTTCGTCCATTCGATTTTTGGCGGACTTCCCCTGATTCTGGGACTAATTGCAGGAATCCTATTCTTAGTCCTTATTTTTCGTTATGGCAACCCATGTCACAGACAAAACTCTTGCGACAAGGGAAGAAACAATCCTAGCCATTGGATACCGGGACCGGATATCAAAAATCCTGGGACTTTCCCGGCTTAGAGACCTGAACATGACTTGGTTTCTATCATTTCGACCAATGTGGCAAAGATGTGTTTTACCTGTATTGAGGTGTCTGCTATGCGGAGAAGAATGCGTGTTAGACACCTGTCTGACGCTACAATCGGATGCGCCGATGGATGCAGAAACATTGTTGAGCCCGATCAAGGTTCATGCTTTGTGCTGCCCTCAAAGGCTACCAATCCCGATGACGGCATTCGTGGAAGCTTCACCACTACGATTGATGGGTAGTGAAGTTCAAGATGAAAGCAGCATCGAACAGGTACGACCTTCTGTCAGTAATGCAAATCAGAATGTCAATGGAGACAATCATGCGCAAGAATGCATGATTACACCTATTTCCGAGTTAGTGGAACTTTCCCAGGAAGCTGTTGACAGTTTTTTCGAAAGCCTAAATGTTATGATGTTCTCACCCGAACAGAAATAGAGACTT
Source organism: Lissotriton helveticus (assembly GCF_964261635.1). Classification (NCBI taxonomy): domain Eukaryota; kingdom Metazoa; phylum Chordata; class Amphibia; order Caudata; family Salamandridae; genus Lissotriton; species Lissotriton helveticus. Next base: position 1,289,605,569 of record NC_136068.1, read on the forward strand.
TTGAGCAAGCTCGCACACGGCGTTCCCTGAATTCGGCCTTCAACTTTAAAAATAAAGTCACATGAACATTTTCGCTACAGTTCACGGACAGCAGTTTTTTCAGCAGCCCCAAATATTTTTGCATATTTTTCGGGACACTATCTTCTGCTTAAAGTAAGAACTATTCTTAGAGAACTAAGGTTTCTACATTTTAGATAGCTTATAGACATTAGCTGCCCGCTGGCATGTTCATAAAGATATTTTATTCTGTGATGGAATGGTCTCGAAACTTTTTTCTGTCAGAAACCATTTCATGTGTAATTCTCATATACCAAATAAGCAATAATGTATACAAATGCGATTACTTTGGCATTTTTCTACAGCTTGAGTGCATACCATATATATATGTCTGCAATTTTTTTTCAGTATATTTGAAAATTTCAAAATGCATTTATGTATTTTGGGGTGGTAAGGTATACACACTACTCTATAGTATGTTGTACTATGTTATACTATGCCTAGATTAGTAAATATGTCCATAGTTAGCGTGGAGTGGGTGTCATGTATTCCTATCGGTTCTGAATCGATCCCCCTATTCCTGACCCTATTCTAGTTAAACAAACCAACAAGTTAACTAGCAGTCAGCCCATGAGGCAGAAAACCCCCATGATGCAGATACCGTTATCTGACGCAGTCACACTACGGCACAGGAACGTGTTATCTGATTAGGTCATAACGCTTGCGATCTAATTAGACAAGCGATATTCCTCCAGCCCCTGATAAGGCATACGGAGTTCTCATAACAAATCAAACCTATGACAACCTGGGCAAAACCCTGCGGCCATTGTTTTGATTTCACCGAGAACTTTAGTAAAAGAATGTGCTAACGAGCAAGTCGTATGACATCTTTATTGACGTATCTATGTCCATCCTTACGTCAATCTCGGCACCTTAAAGGTATAAATATTACCGATCTTGCCATATGCAAACACACGCCTGGTGACGAGACGGAGCAGCCATCCTTGCTGAAGCCGAGAGCAGAGCAGACCCCGCTGGCAGCAGCCCCGCCTTTCTGACGCGCTGAGAGACGCGCTGCTTTCTCCTGCCGAGAATCCAGCACCGGCGTTTCCGGGTAGCCCTCGCAGGCAGCCTGGAATATCGAGACCAGAGAGAGAGATACCATTCCTCATTCATCCTAACTTCCAGGTACAGAACTGAATAACCCCTCACAGAGAATTCTTTAGTTATTCACTTGGCAAAAACAAACTTAACTTAAACTGTAACTTTCTATTCCCCCCCACGTATTAGACTTAGGTCAGGTACACGGGGTAGGCGTATCTAGAAACACCAGTTGAGTACGTTTAGTCAAATGTATATGTGTATGTAATATATTTTATTCATTTTAAAACATCTTATGGCTTAGAAACCATATCAATGTTTTTACAGTATTACTTTATACTATTGCTTTTAATGTATGCACTTTACTTAACTATAAGTATCGCAATAATATCGATCCATTTCTCTTGTACGAGAAAAGAGACTGATCAATAAATAACACCTTTTTATTGAACACGCCCGTCTCTTCCTTTTCTCTACATTCTGATGAGACTAAGAATGCACGTACTGACTGAGTAAAATAAATTGCCTTTTGTTCACACGACTCTCGAGATTGACTCTTGATTAGGGGAGAGCAAAGTTGTCATGTTCTATGGTTGTCAGAAACTAAATCCCTTCTTGTCTAATCAGGGAAGTTAAGTCCTCCTTGAACATTCGAGAAAGTTTCTAGCGAACTCTGAGCTAAGCTGGCAAACCCAAAACTTTAAGTCTAGTATCGACAGTAGTAGACCTAGTTAACGTCTGGCCTAGGCCTTTACTGCTGTAGGTATTATTCCAATGCGCAGAGCCTATTGGGAAGATAGGAACTACACTACAATCCTACTCGACCTGTCCGCAGCCTTCGACACAGTCTGTCATAGCACCCTCATACAAACCCTCAGCAACGTCGGAATACAAGGAAAAGCATTGGACTGGATAATCTCGTTCCTCGCCGGAAGAACCCAGAGAGTCCGCCTCCCCCCTTTTAGTTCAGAGGCCACCGAAGTCATCTGCGGCGTACCCCAAGGATCTTCACTCAGTCCCACCCTCTTCAACGTATACATGAGTCCCCTCGCATCCATTGCGCGCCAACACAACCTCAACATTATCTCCTACGCAGACGACACTCAGCTGATCCTATCCCTCACCAAAGACCCAAACACCGCCAAAACCAACCTACACGAAGGGATGAAAGAAGTAGCCGAGTGGATGAAGAACAACCGTTTAAAACTAAACTCGGACAAAACGGAAGTCCTCATCTTAGGATCATCCCCCTCCGCCTGGGACGACTCATGGTGGCCATCGGCCCTGGGAACCGCACCCATACCAACAGACCACGCACGTAACCTGGGCTTCATCCTGGACTCCTCCCTCTCGATGACCAGACAAGTCAACGCCGTCTCATCATCATGCTTCAACATCCTACGTATGCTCAAAAAAATCTTCCGTTGGATCCCCACCGAAACAAGAAAGACGGTCACCCATGCACTGGTTACAAGCCGACTGGACTACGGAAACACCCTCTACACCGGAACCACAGCCAAACTACAGAAAAAACTCCAACGCATCCAAAACGCCTCAGCCAGACTCATCCTAGACATCCCCCGCCAAGCTCACATTTCCGGTCACCTGAAAGACCTCCACTGGCTCCCCGTCAACAAGAGAATAACGTTCCGCCTCCTCACCCACGCACACAAAGCCCTCTACAACCTAGGACCCGAATACCTCAACACGCGCCTGTCCTTCTACACCCCCACCCGCCAACTTCGATCGTCCAATCAAGCCCTCACCGCAATTCCACGCATCCAAAGATCCACCATGGGAGGAAGATCCTTCTCCTACTTATCTGCCAAGACCTGGAATTCCCTCCCCACCCACCTCCGCCTCACACAGAACCACCTCTCCTTCAGAAAACAACTAAAAACTTGGATATTTGATAAGTAAAGCTCCCCCCCTCCCTCAAGCGCCTTGAGACCCTCTGGGTGAGTAGTGCGCTATACAAATTTAGACTTGACTTGACTTGACTTGACTTCTTAGGAAAGTGTAGCTGTATATATCAGCGGGGTGACAAATAAAAACACAATTCATAAAATATCCCTTAAGCGTGGCCACGCCCTCCTTTTGTTTTGTTGCCTATAGTTTGTAAAAGTGTTGCCCCATATTCTTGTTAATATAAGAGGGCATCAGTTACTTTTAAGATGAAGTAGAAAAAAAGTGCTACAAGAAACACTCCCGCACTACAGCATCTCAGGTCAGAAGAACAATAACATGTAAAAAACAGTTAAACATAAATGACGTCATATTACCTAGAAATGCACGCTTCTTCAAAACATTAATTAAACCACTATGTATACAGGTTTTTTTTTAAAGACTACTATTTAAAAAAATATTAGCAGTGTTACAAATTGTGAGGTAGTAAGTTATCAACGGAAATAACTGTAGTAAATGTATGTTGCAGAGATAGATCTTCAACTCCTCTGAAGTACAATAAGTTCACAGTATTAAAATATACACTGTGACTTCATAGTATTCCACAGGGGAAGAAGAATAAGGAGGACAAAAAAAACCCAACATTTTTACAATCTCTATTCTGTAGAAGTCTGGAACGTTTTGTCGTAGTGCTTAGAGGTCGCTCACTGCTCTGGTAACAGAATACATAGTCCATTAAGAATATATAGAAAAGTAGTAATATATACAATATTAGTTTTATATATTCTATATGGAGAACGAGAATAGGAACCACGACAAAGAAAAAGAGAAATAAGAAAATATCAATTAAGAAATGTACGGTTTATCAAAGGCATTCAGTAAAAAAGTATCTATGCCAAAAATCTTTTTTAAAACTGCAATTTCGAAAAATATTCTCACTGTAAAAATATCTGATCAAGTAAGTTATAATGGTCAGTAAGCTGTATTTGAGATGGTTTACTCCTATGATGCCACACAAAAAAGGAAAAGGAAAATAAAGTCATAAACACAAAACAAAATCAATAACAAAATATTTTTCAGCGGCGAATATGTTCAAAGCTTTTTTTTCCGGAACTTCAAAATCTTTCGTCTTCACGCCGACGGCTCATAAACTCCGCTCAGATCATAATGACTGTGAATCTTATAATATACAAATTCACTGTATATGATCAAAGGGGGGAACATTCAACAATTCTCACAGTCATAGAGAAAGAGCCCAAAAAATTATATATATATATATATATATATATATATATATATCAAGTTTCACAAGTTACCCACAAGGCAGGGCGCACTCACAATTCGGCGTGTCATCTGGTAAGGAAATGTCAGGCACATCCAGCGTCTTGCAGTAACCTGACGCGTTTCGAGTAAACCACTCTTAATCATAGGTTTTCACTGCCACACACAAACTGCCAACAAAATGGTTTCCAGCAATCTCCCTTTAATAATGCGCCATCAATCACAGTCAGGTGAGTTCAGCTTCAATTGCATCATGGGACTGGAAGTCCATAACATAAATCCCAAGTGGGCTGTAGGCAGTTCTGCATGAAATAAATTGTTCATCACGGGTGTGCCAGCCCGAACATTCCCCAAGTGCACCTTTCGCCTGTTTGTTCCGCTCCGCTGAAAGCGAGTCCAGCAGCAGAACCGCCTGCTACGCGGCGGTGCACCCCTCGGCCGGGTCGGCCGAAATAAATCAAGTTTCACAAGTTACCCACAAGGCAGGGCGCACTCACAATTCGGCGTGTCATCTGGTAAGGAAATGTCAGGCACATCCAGCGTCTTGCAGTAACCTGACGCGTTTCGAGTAAACCACTCTTAATCATAGGTTTTCACTGCCACACACAAACTGCCAACAAAATGGTTTCCAGCAATCTCCCTTTAATAATGCGCCATCAATCACAGTCAGGTGAGTTCAGCTTCAATTGCATCATGGGACTGGAAGTCCATAACATAAATCCCAAGTGGGCTGTAGGCAGTTCTGCATGAAATAAATTGTTCATCACGGGTGTGCCAGCCCGAACATTCCCCAAGTGCACCTTTCGCCTGTTTGTTCCGCTCCGCTGAAAGCGAGTCCAGCAGCAGAACCGCCTGCTACGCGGCGGTGCACCCCTCGGCCGGGTCGGCCGAAATAAATCAAGTTTCACAAGTTACCCACAAGGCAGGGCGCACTCACAATTCGGCGTGTCATCTGGTAAGGAAATGTCAGGCACATCCAGTGTCTTGCAGTAACCTGACGCGTTTCGAGTAAACCACTCTTAATCATAGGTTTTCACTGCCACACACAAACTGCCAACAAAATGGTTTCCAGCAATCTCCCTTTAATAATGCGCCATCAATCACAGTCAGGTGAGTTCAGCTTCAATTGCATCATGGGACTGGAAGTCCATAACATAAATCCCAAGTGGGCTGTAGGCAGTTCTGCATGAAATAAATTGTTCATCACGGGTGTGCCAGCCCGAACATTCCCCAAGTGCACCTTTCGCCTGTTTGTTCCGCTCCGCTGAAAGCGAGTCCAGCAGCAGAACCGCCTGCTACGCGGCGGTGCACCCCTCGGCCGGGTCGGCCGAAATAAATCAAGTTTCACAAGTTACCCACAAGGCAGGGCGCACTCACAATTCGGCGTGTCATCTGGTAAGGAAATGTCAGGCACATCCAGCGTCTTGCAGTAACCTGACGCGTTTCGAGTAAACCACTCTTAATCATAGGTTTTCACTGCCACACACAAACTGCCAACAAAATGGTTTCCAGCAATCTCCCTTTAATAATGCGCCATCAATCACAGTCAGGTGAGTTCAGCTTCAATTGCATCATGGGACTGGAAGTCCATAACATAAATCCCAAGTGGGCTGTAGGCAGTTCTGCATGAAATAAATTGTTCATCACGGGTGTGCCAGCCCGAACATTCCCCAAGTGCACCTTTCGCCTGTTTGTTCCGCTCCGCTGAAAGCGAGTCCAGCAGCAGAACCGCCTGCTACGCGGCGGTGCACCCCTCGGCCGGGTCGGCCGAAATAAATCAAGTTTCACAAGTTACCCACAAGGCAGGGCGCACTCACAATTCGGCGTGTCATCTGGTAAGGAAATGTCAGGCACATCCAGCGTCTTGCAGTAACCTGACGCGTTTCGAGTAAACCACTCTTAATCATAGGTTTTCACTGCCACACACAAACTGCCAACAAAATGGTTTCCAGCAATCTCCCTTTAATAATGCGCCATCAATCACAGTCAGGTGAGTTCAGCTTCAATTGCATCATGGGACTGGAAGTCCATAACATAAATCCCAAGTGGGCTGTAGGCAGTTCTGCATGAAATAAATTGTTCATCACGGGTGTGCCAGCCCGAACATTCCCCAAGTGCACCTTTCGCCTGTTTGTTCCGCTCCGCTGAAAGCGAGTCCAGCAGCAGAACCGCCTGCTACGCGGCGGTGCACCCCTCGGCCGGGTCGGCCGAAATAAATCAAGTTTCACAAGTTACCCACAAGGCAGGGCGCACTCACAATTCGGCGTGTCATCTGGTAAGGAAATGTCAGGCACATCCAGCGTCTTGCAGTAACCTGACGCGTTTCGAGTAAACCACTCTTAATCATAGGTTTTCACTGCCACACACAAACTGCCAACAAAATGGTTTCCAGCAATCTCCCTTTAATAATGCGCCATCAATCACAGTCAGGTGAGTTCAGCTTCAATTGCATCATGGGACTGGAAGTCCATAACATAAATCCCAAGTGGGCTGTAGGCAGTTCTGCATGAAATAAATTGTTCATCACGGGTGTGCCAGCCCGAACATTCCCCAAGTGCACCTTTCGCCTGTTTGTTCCGCTCCGCTGAAAGCGAGTCCAGCAGCAGAACCGCCTGCTACGCGGCGGTGCACCCCTCGGCCGGGTCGGCCGAAATAAATCAAGTTTCACAAGTTACCCACAAGGCAGGGCGCACTCACAATTCGGCGTGTCATCTGGTAAGGAAATGTCAGGCACATCCAGCGTCTTGCAGTAACCTGACGCGTTTCGAGTAAACCACTCTTAATCATAGGTTTTCACTGCCACACACAAACTGCCAACAAAATGGTTTCCAGCAATCTCCCTTTAATAATGCGCCATCAATCACAGTCAGGTGAGTTCAGCTTCAATTGCATCATGGGACTGGAAGTCCATAACATAAATCCCAAGTGGGCTGTAGGCAGTTCTGCATGAAATAAATTGTTCATCACGGGTGTGCCAGCCCGAACATTCCCCAAGTGCACCTTTCGCCTGTTTGTTCCGCTCCGCTGAAAGCGAGTCCAGCAGCAGAACCGCCTGCTACGCGGCGGTGCACCCCTCGGCCGGGTCGGCCGAAATAAATCAAGTTTCACAAGTTACCCACAAGGCAGGGCGCACTCACAATTCGGCGTGTCATCTGGTAAGGAAATGTCAGGCACATCCAGCGTCTTGCAGTAACCTGACGCGTTTCGAGTAAACCACTCTTAATCATAGGTTTTCACTGCCACACACAAACTGCCAACAAAATGGTTTCCAGCAATCTCCCTTTAATAATGCGCCATCAATCACAGTCAGGTGAGTTCAGCTTCAATTGCATCATGGGACTGGAAGTCCATAACATAAATCCCAAGTGGGCTGTAGGCAGTTCTGCATGAAATAAATTGTTCATCACGGGTGTGCCAGCCCGAACATTCCCCAAGTGCACCTTTCGCCTGTTTGTTCCGCTCCGCTGAAAGCGAGTCCAGCAGCAGAAACGCCTGCTACGCGGCGGTGCACCCCTCGGCCGGGTCGGCCGAAATAAATCAAGTTTCACAAGTTACCCACAAGGCAGGGCGCACTCACAATTCGGCGTGTCATCTGGTAAGGAAATGTCAGGCACATCCAGCGTCTTGCAGTAACCTGACGCGTTTCGAGTAAACCACTCTTAATCATAGGTTTTCACTGCCACACACAAACTGCCAACAAAATGGTTTCCAGCAATCTCCCTTTAATAATGCGCCATCAATCACAGTCAGGTGAGTTCAGCTTCAATTGCATCATGGGACTGGAAGTCCATAACATAAATCCCAAGTGGGCTGTAGGCAGTTCTGCATGAAATAAATTGTTCATCACGGGTGTGCCAGCCCGAACATTCCCCAAGTGCACCTTTCGCCTGTTTGTTCCGCTCCGCTGAAAGCGAGTCCAGCAGCAGAACCGCCTGCTACGCGGCGGTGCACCCCTCGGCCGGGTCGGCCGAAATAAATCAAGTTTCACAAGTTACCCACAAGGCAGGGCGCACTCACAATTCGGCGTGTCATCTGGTAAGGAAATGTCAGGCACATCCAGCGTCTTGCAGTAACCTGACGCGTTTCGAGTAAACCACTCTTAATCATAGGTTTTCACTGCCACACACAAACTGCCAACAAAATGGTTTCCAGCAATCTCCCTTTAATAATGCGCCATCAATCACAGTCAGGTGAGTTCAGCTTCAATTGCATCATGGGACTGGAAGTCCATAACATAAATCCCAAGTGGGCTGTAGGCAGTTCTGCATGAAATAAATTGTTCATCACGGGTGTGCCAGCCCGAACATTCCCCAAGTGCACCTTTCGCCTGTTTGTTCCGCTCCGCTGAAAGCGAGTCCAGCAGCAGAACCGCCTGCTACGCGGCGGTGCACCCCTCGGCCGGGTCGGCCGAAATAAATCAAGTTTCACAAGTTACCCACAAGGCAGGGCGCACTCACAATTCGGCGTGTCATCTGGTAAGGAAATGTCAGGCACATCCAGCGTCTTGCAGTAACCTGACGCGTTTCGAGTAAACCACTCTTAATCATAGGTTTTCACTGCCACACACAAACTGCCAACAAAATGGTTTCCAGCAATCTCCCTTTAATAATGCGCCATCAATCACAGTCAGGTGAGTTCAGCTTCAATTGCATCATGGGACTGGAAGTCCATAACATAAATCCCAAGTGGGCTGTAGGCAGTTCTGCATGAAATAAATTGTTCATCACGGGTGTGCCAGCCCGAACATTCCCCAAGTGCACCTTTCGCCTGTTTGTTCCGCTCCGCTGAAAGCGAGTCCAGCAGCAGAACCGCCTGCTACGCGGCGGTGCACCCCTCGGCCGGGTCGGCCGAAATAAATCAAGTTTCACAAGTTACCCACAAGGCAGGGCGCACTCACAATTCGGCGTGTCATCTGGTAAGGAAATGTCAGGCACATCCAGCGTCTTGCAGTAACCTGACGCGTTTCGAGTAAACCACTCTTAATCATAGGTTTTCACTGCCACACACAAACTGCCAACAAAATGGTTTCCAGCAATCTCCCTTTAATAATGCGCCATCAATCACAGTCAGGTGAGTTCAGCTTCAATTGCATCATGGGACTGGAAGTCCATAACATAAATCCCAAGTGGGCTGTAGGCAGTTCTGCATGAAATAAATTGTTCATCACGGGTGTGCCAGCCCGAACATTCCCCAAGTGCACCTTTCGCCTGTTTGTTCCGCTCCGCTGAAAGCGAGTCCAGCAGCTGATGACACGCCGAATTGTGAGTGCGCCCTGCCTTGTGGGTAACTTGTGAAACTTGATTTATTTCGGCCGACCCGGCCGAGGGGTGCACCGCCGCGTAGCAGGCGGTTCTGCTGCTGGACTCGCTTTCAGCGGAGCGGAACAAACAGGCGAAAGGTGCACTTGGGGAATGTTCGGGCTGGCACACCCGTGATGAACAATTTATTTCATGCAGAACTGCCTACAGCCCACTTGGGATTTATGTTATGGACTTCCAGTCCCATGATGCAATTGAAGCTGAACTCACCTGACTGTGATTGATGGCGCATTATTAAAGGGAGATTGCTGGAAACCATTTTGTTGGCAGTTTGTGTGTGGCAGTGAAAACCTATGATTAAGAGTGGTTTACTCGAAACGCGTCAGGTTACTGCAAGACGCTGGATGTGCCTGACATTTCCTTACCAGATGACACGCCGAATTGTGAGTGCGCCCTGCCTTGTGGGTAACTTGTGAAACTTGATTTATTTCGGCCGACCCGGCCGAGGGGTGCACCGCCGCGTAGCAGGCGGTTCTGCTGCTGGACTCGCTTTCAGCGGAGCGGAACAAACAGGCGAAAGGTGCACTTGGGGAATGTTCGGGCTGGCACACCCGTGATGAACAATTTATTTCATGCAGAACTGCCTACAGCCCACTTGGGATTTATGTTATGGACTTCCAGTCCCATGATGCAATTGAAGCTGAACTCACCTGACTGTGATTGATGGCGCATTATTAAAGGGAGATTGCTGGAAACCATTTTGTTGGCAGTTTGTGTGTGGCAGTGAAAACCTATGATTAAGAGTGGTTTACTCGAAACGCGTCAGGTTACTGCAAGACGCTGGATGTGCCTGACATTTCCTTACCAGATGACACGCCGAATTGTGAGTGCGCCCTGCCTTGTGGGTAACTTGTGAAACTTGATTTATTTCGGCCGACCCGGCCGAGGGGTGCACCGCCGCGTAGCAGGCGGTTCTGCTGCTGGACTCGCTTTCAGCGGAGCGGAACAAACAGGCGAAAGGTGCACTTGGGGAATGTTCGGGCTGGCACACCCGTGATGAACAATTTATTTCATGCAGAACTGCCTACAGCCCACTTGGGATTTATGTTATGGACTTCCAGTCCCATGATGCAATTGAAGCTGAACTCACCTGACTGTGATTGATGGCGCATTATTAAAGGGAGATTGCTGGAAACCATTTTGTTGGCAGTTTGTGTGTGGCAGTGAAAACCTATGATTAAGAGTGGTTTACTCGAAACGCGTCAGGTTACTGCAAGACGCTGGATGTGCCTGACATTTCCTTACCAGATGACACGCCGAATTGTGAGTGCGCCCTGCCTTGTGGGTAACTTGTGAAACTTGATATATATATATATATATATATATATATATATAGTTGCCAAGGTACAATATTCATAGAGTGCCACGGGTTAGCTGTTAATCAGAGCCAGTGTTTACCATATGACCAGTCCATAACGGAGATCCGCGCCAAGCTTGCAAAGAGGTACTGCCCATAGCCAGCATTCTTCCAGCGTAGGTATACATGTGAAGGTTAGCGTGAAAGCGCATACAGTAATTTCCCCTGCTTGTTCACAGATCTGCTATACTTTGATTATTATAATGTACATACTCACAGTATACGAACTTGAAGGAGCCAGAAAAGGAACAGTGTTTCCTCTATTCTGGGTGTTTCTCAATACCACCTGCTTACGTTACATATAAATGGCAAAAACAACTATTAGCACTTTTTTGCAATCCAAATCTTCAAATATTCACAAATAGCTACGTATTATAAATATCTACTATGCCATAATCAAACAACGTACAACTCCGTAACATGTTTTGTTATCGCAAACGAAGAATCCGACGCTAGAAAAGGGAACCTGCATCACAGAATGGACTCGCAAAAATAACTCGCAAAAACGAAACTAATTGAACAACGGGTGTGGTTTATATACTTTTTGGTTATTGAGTAGTCTATGGAAGGAAGATGCAGCTCCACCCATTTAGGTGTCACATTTACAGTTGACACGTGCTCCTGTTTTAACTGTTTCACTTGTGCACGTGTTGGGAAAAGTTACAAAATGTGAAGCTGTAAAAGTTTCACTTTCGATCCTAATAGTACCTTAATATGTACATATATATTGGAGAGCTTAAAAACTGTTACCCGGAAAACCGTGTCATTTCCTTTGACTAAAAACATCTATTAATTGCAGTAATTCTAAATAGAAGATATGAAAATAATATTGTTTAGAATAGAAGAAAAAATAAGTATGTCCTAATATTTCTCCTCACTATGGTTTGTGAAGCGTACAGGTACCCCTGGAAGGGGGGGGGAGGGCGGCGCTCAGGGGCGTTGGGAAGATTTACATCAGTGATGTCATTTGAGATGACATCAGTGATGTCACTGACCATGCCATGAATTATGTAATATGTGACTTTATAAGCAGTGCATTGTGGGGGCGCGAGTTATAGTTAGTTGAACTAACTATAACGGTGGAATTTCTATGGTTCTGTAAGAGTGAAATGTCCAGCTAACTATACGGCCCTGAAACCTGTGTTTTTTCAGTGAATTTGTAAAGTTTTCCAAATGCTAATTTCTAACTATAACGTCTGTAAAACCTATGGTTTTTTTGAGTGAATATATATATCTATGTATATATGCATATATATGTGTATATGCATATATATGTATATATATGTGTGTGTATATACATATATGTGTGTGTGTGTGTATGTGTGTATTATGTATGTAGCATTATGTCATTTAATAAAATTAATTTAAATAATGAAATGCACCTAGACAAAATATTCTGAAACATGTCTGGAGATACCGAGCATTGACTGCACCAACAATGGTGAATACTACAACTTTTCCACTAAAGTGAGTGTCATAATGCACTGCATGTACCACACTACATATGGGTGAATTGTGTGGTAGTATGTCAGGGAGTGTGCTCTCTCTCCATACCACCCCTTTTTTGGTTGGTTCTTTTGAGTTATTGGGAGGGCAAGCTCATTGGGATGCACCTTCATTCTTAGGTGGTATAGAAACCTAAGAAAACTGTGATCAGAATTGTCAACACCCCCAAATTTAAGGTGTTAATTTTTACTGAAGAAGGACAAGTATTCTGACGTTTCTAGAGATACCCAGCACTGACTGCACCAACCATGGTGAATACTAAAGACTTTCAACCAAAGTAAGTGTTATTATCCACTGCATTATCACAATACATTTGGGTAAATTGTGGGATGGTATGACAGGCATTGTGCTTGCTCCGCTTCCCCCTTTTGTTGTGGTAGGAGATACTGAATCAATTTTTCCAAAAAGGGTGCAATTTGGCCCAACTCCACCGTTTTAGGCACCTCAGCTAAGAAAATGTTCTTCCCTCCAGGCTCTCCCCTCTTGATATTCTAGTCTGACATGTGCAGCTTTTGGGTCCTGAGTTTGTGTTTGAACTGTCTTCTGTAAGACTCACTCTGCTCTCGAGGTAAGTGACTCTCCCTGTCGCAGAGTTCAAATGTTTCTGCATCTGGTCCAATTTTATGCATACTTAATCCAATTTGTTCCATATTGTGGTTTTCATATCCTTCAAGTCTGCACCGGAGTATCATATTGACTGGACAGACGTATTCCCCAAAGAGGGGAAGGCCATTTTGTCTGCCAGTGACTGCCCCACTTGGTTGCTTTCAACCGCTGTAAAATCTTTTGTTTTCTTCTGTTTCTTGTGAGCTTTGCCCATAGTACAGGTGGCATTGCTTCCACTGTCTGTTCCTTGGATTTGGTTACAGGTGACACTTGATAGTTGTGCTCTAAATTTGAAGTACTTGCAAGAGAGTTAAAGCTCAGCAGCAGCACAGCCTTCTACCAGGCAGCATCATGTGACCTCCCTTTGAACAACCAATGTATGCACTTCTAAACCTACTGGACTGTCTTGGCATCTCACATATTTGTATATAAAACATCACCCGCTTTAAAAAGATCCTGTGCGGAGAAAAACAGGTGCATGCGACATCGCAGCCTGTGATGAAACTGCAGCCACAGAGTCACGTAAACTCACGTCCTGACTGCAGGAAGAGGAGAGAGATCTGATGGCGTAGACACGCCCACGTTTGAGTCACTCTTCTTGAAATAGCATACACCAGCAGGACACTGGAACATAAGTGACCGCCAAAAAAAGAGGCAAGTGTGTATTTTGTGTGACAAGCGCTGCCTCCCGCTTCCGCACCGTAGGGGGAACAGTGGCCCGAGAAACACAGGGCCCTGAACAGACTGGCACTGTGACGCACTTGGGAGAAACTGTAAGAAATGGCCCAAAATACAGAGGGACCCCAGCCCACACTAAAATCCCAGTGGAACTTAACACACTTCCACGCAGACACAGGGGTGACAGACTTCCGGTCAAAGGAGGCAAGCATCAGGCCACAAACATTCGGAGACCCCTCGAGGGCAAATCCAGAGCAAAATAGCCTGCAAAGAGGAAGTGAGTGGCGCCACCCAGGACTAGTGACACATTCACCCATCAGACCTGAACTGTTATAGAACTGCAGTGGTGACCTGGTGAAGCAGGCCGGATACCACTGAACAAAACTTTCTGGGAGCACGTTGGTGGCGCCACTACTAGCTGGAGGGGAAAAGCCGACAGGCCACGTGGGAGCTTCCCTGGTAGGCGGCGGTGAGTACCCCAAGCGGCGAAAGATTAGCTTTTGGCGCAATAATGGCAACGACTAAGGGGGGTCGCGGCTCACACCATCAAAAAGTTGACAAATTCGCTTGGTAGAAAACGCAAGAGAAGGGGGCGGCTGGACATGCCACAGCGCAGGAAACAAATTTCAAGGCCTGGGAACACCCAGGTCTGTGAGATGCACAGCCTTTGTCCCTGTGGTTTCAATTGCTTCTACAATTTTTTTTTAAAGTTTTTTTTATAGATCAAAACAAAGTTGCACAAAGAAAATGTTAAAGCCTTATATTGTTAAATACTAACCCTGGGTGTAGTTTGCGTAGTTGTGCTACGCGTAGCTACGCAAAGTGCACTTCGTACTACGCGAGATACGCGTAGCGCTATGCGTACTGCGCTGTTCACAATGATTGCACAGTGCGGGATGCTCGTCCGCACTGTGCAATCCAGTTTTGTTCAGTAACAGTTTTTATCCACGATAGCATTTTTACATGGGGCGTCTCTTGAGTCCTGGTTGGGCATGTCTTGAAGGTGGTCCATCGCTTTTCACTTGATGAGCAGCCTGCCTTTTCACAACGCTTCTGGTAAACAGACTTCTCCTTCAGTATTTTGGAGGATTTATTTGTCATGTGCAAATCCTATTATTTTCATACTGTATTCGTACACATTCAGTTACCTGGTGACATCTCTGTCTATTCTCCATTTTTGTTGTAGTTCCACACAGAAGGAACAGAATTAAACCATCTTATTTGTACTTGGAAACCCCCTGAAGAAGGGTTAATATTAACACGAAATGCATTGGGAATTTCTTTTGCACTATTGATTTCAAGTGTAACTTAGTGTTTGTTAAAGCACATTTATATACAACAGAGAGTTGTACATGTTTCGCTTATAGAAACTTGCATCGTTTAGAATAGTTAGTATTTAACAATATAAGGCTTTCAAATTTTCTTTGTGCGACTTTGTTTTGTTGGAAGCAATTGAAACCACAGGGACAAAGGCTGTGCATCTCACAGACCTGGGTGTTCCCAGGCCTTCAAATTTGTTATTAGTGCCTTGGGGTTAGGGCTATACCCCTCATGTGAGAGAGCACGCAGATACATCACTAAATGACCATTTAGCTTTTCTACAAACATTGCAACTTACATTGTTTGACAAGGTGTGAAGGTCTACCCACATACAAGGTATTTAGATACAGTGCAGTAAACCCCACAAAAACCAGCAGACCAAGATTCCCCCACATTGAACGACGTAATGGCGTCGATTACGGGAGTGCACGCATCACTCGAGGGCCGCGTAGACTCCTTCTCCACAGACATCTCGCTACTCCGGGCAGACCTTAGGAAAATGGACTCTAGAGTCAAAGAGGTGGAAGATGTCACCCGAGTATTGGAGGCAGACACGTCGACACCCAAGAAACAGGTATCTGAATTACAACTCCACACCAAGTCCCTGACAGCTCAACTGGGCGATTATGGGGGGGGGGGTCGAGGCGTCACAATGTCCGTATTTTAGGTTTACCAGAAAAGGTCGAAGGACCAACAATGGATCTATCTGTGGAAGACCTCATCACTAAACACCTGCAACCCAAAAACCTCTCCAACAACTTGCTGGTGGGGGGGAGGCCTAAACCGGGGGCACCCGCGACCAAATCAAGAGACTTTTGATCTTTTGACTGGGTGAGAGTATTCTGCTTAATTCAGAGACTCTGTCCCTCACCACCCCTTGTTGTAAATATTTTTGTCCACCCTAAGCGTGGAAGGGTATACTCAGACATGAGTCCCTTGCTCATTGCACCATCAGGATTCAAGCAAGCCGGGCCGAAGACGGCTGTAATGCCAGAAACCGGTCCCCGGAAGCTTGTTTCCTTCCCAGTGAAAGAATTGGCTTTTGTAGTTTGGTTTGCCCTGTTCCCATCATGCACTGGGACAGGAACAGACTAATTTGCATACAGCCAGGTTCTGAAACTGGGATGGTGCAATGAGCTAAAAAACGGTGTTGGATCTAGCCCTGATCTTTTGACTGGGTGAGAGTATTCTGCTTAATTCAGAGACTCTGTCCCTCACCACCCCTTGTTGTAAATATTTTTGTCCACCCTAAGCGTGGAAGGGTATACTCAAACATGAGTCCCTTGCTCATTGCACCATCAGGATTCAAGCAAGCCGGGCCGAAGACGGCTGTAATGCCAGAAACCGGTCCCCGGAAGCTTGTTTCCTTCCCAGTGTAAGAATTGGCTTTTGTAGTTTGGTTTGCCCTGTTCCCATCATGCACTGGGACAGGAACAGACTAATTTGCATACAGCCAGGTTCTGAAACTGGGATGGTGCAATGAGCTAAAAAACGGTGTTGGATCTAGCCCTGATCTTTTGACTGGGTGAGAGTATTCTGCTTAATTCAGAGACTCTGTCCCTCACCACCCCTTGTTGTAAATATTTTTGTCCACCCTAAGCGTGGAATGGTATACTCAGACATGAGTCCCTTGCTCATTGCACCATCAGGATTCAAGCAAGCCGGGCCGAAGACGGCTGTAATGCCAGAAACCGGTCCCCGGAAGCTTGTTTCCTTCCCAGTGTAAGAATTGGCTTTTGTAGTTTGGTTTGCCCTGTTCCCATCATGCACTGGGACAGGAACAGACTAATTTGCATACAGCCAGGTTCTGAAACTGGGATGGTGCAATGAGCTAAAAAACGGTGTTGGATCTAGCCCTGATCTTTTGACTGGGTGAGAGTATTCTGCTTAATTCAGAGACTCTGTCCCTCACCACCCCTTGTTGTAAATATCTCGGTGAGATTGAGGCCTCCGGGCACCCGAGACAGGGACCTCGCCTGCGGGACCCGACCGGCGGAGAAGAGATTGCCGGCCCCGGCCGCGAAAGTGAGCCACTGGTGGGAACCGTTATGCGTGTGCCCCGGAGATCCTGAACCGGCCCCGACGACTGGGCCGTGCGGCTGGAGGGGGACGAGAAGTGTTGGGGGCTGATCGTGTGAAGGGGTCCCTTCGCCTTTGTCCTGTCCGGCGGCCCTGCACCCCGCACCTGGCTCTCGCCTGTGGGGCCTGCCACTGTTCGGAGGGGACCCCCCCCCCCCATCGGGCGCTCACCCATCCTGTGCCGGTGAGGCCGTTGTTGGGAGCCTCCGGAGGTCTGTAAAGTCCTCCATTTGGAAACTGTTTGGGGGCCCACGGTAGAGTGTGGGGTGGCGAAACTCACAAGATGGCTACCGACAACGTGGGGGATGCTCCGCTCTGCATCGGCGCTCCTTACCGGCTGGACTGTGCGGAGGCCTGGGTGTGTAATCGAGCGCCCACGCCCGGAGATGTCTTGGACGCCTTGATGTCATTGTACGCTATCTTGGCCCCCGGTGCCTCTGCCGACCCCATGCGGCTCGCCGCCATTTTGGGCCGCCGCTCTTCCATGCACCCCTATCGTCCTTATGCCGCCATTGTTTCGCCCCCTTCGGCTGTGCCAGGAGTTGCTGTTGTTCTTCTTCGGCCGACTGATGGGCCGGTGACTTTTGACTCTCTGCCTCCTCACCGCCTGGATTTCGAGGACTTCCACACGCCGCGGAGATCTACTCCTTCCCGGGTACCTGGGACTTATGGTGGGCCGCTGTTTGATCCCGCTTCGTTGGATTCGAACTTTTGTCCTGGAGGGGTACCTTTGTATTGTCGAATTGCGCATCTGGACTCCGGCTTGCCTTTGCTTGCCCTGTCGTTGCTACTACAATTGACTTGCTTTATTGACTTTTCGCGTTCCCTCCGTACGAAGGCTCTCCCTGATTTATATCACTGCTGTGACTTTGGACAACATTACGATTATTTTGTGCTGGGTGGTCCGCTCCATATTCTCCTTTATTGGGTTGGTTTCGTGGTTAGGAAGGGTTTGGGGTGAGTTGTACGACATGATAGTTTGCTGGTTTACCTGCCCGTTGCACTGATGTATGTACTCCCTGATACGGTGAATCGTTACACTCTCTTCCTCCTCCCCCTCCCTGTGATTTTTTGCTGTATGTGAAGATGTAGTATTGATTTGATGCTTATTCATTCGTTGGTCGGGGGAGGGTCGCGGCCGAATGTATTTGCTTATATCCTCTGGCTCCTCCCTCACGTTTATTTTTGTTTTGTATTTCCTCTCCTCTTCTTTTTGTCTTCTTTCTCTACTTTCTTTTTTCGCTATATTTCGGGTTTCGGATTAGGGCGACAGGCACGCTGTTTGGAGGGTAGGCCGTAGCCTTCTGCAGGGGTGCGGGGTGGGACGGGTGGGTGGGGTCTTTCAGATGTTTTCTTTTGGTTCTATGGCCCTTTTCTATTCCTTTATAGTGGTGCCGCTTCTGTCCTCGCATCTCGGGCATGAGTGGGTTGGGGTCTGTTGCTATGCCACTTTTATCGGTTTCGATGCTTCGTCGCGACTGCCATGCCATTCTTTTCGCCTGCTCTCCACTTTCTTCTGTACTATTAGCCGCGGGTTGCCTGGCCCGGGGTGGCGCCCATCTTGCACGATTGTGTTTCTCCTTTTATATTTCTTTGTTTTGCTCTTTCTCCTTCCTTTCCCCCCCCCTTTCTGTCCCCCCTTTTTGGTTTCCTCCCCTTTGTTTTCCCCCCTATTTTTCCACCCTTCCCCTTCCCTATCCCCTTTTCCCCCCCTCCCCTTCCCCCCCCCTTTTTTTCCCAGGCTCGTATTGTTAGAAGTGGGTTCGGTTCGTATAAGTTTATCCGTTCCCCTTGTTTCTGTTAGCGTGTTATTGGGTGGGGGACATAAGATCTTGGTAGCACTTGTATGCTTCTCCACTATATTTTACGTTTATTTTGTGCTGCGATCGACTCGTGCCCTTACATCCTCCTCCCCCCCCCAAACCCCCCCCTTTCTTTCGTTTCAGCATGGGTGTATTCCTGTTTCTGGGTTATCCCTTGTTTGTGAATCAGTCATGAGCCTTGTCCCCTTATCATAAAATGGACCTCATTGATCCTGATATTGGGCCGTTATTGCCGCTTATCCCATTTTTAGCGTTGTTTAATTATGTTTGCTTGCCTGCCAACTGGCCTTGTGTCGCTTATTTTGATTTCTTTGACCGTCTTTGACTTGTGGCCGGCCGGATTGGTTGTAGGCCCGAACATGTTTATCCTAATGATGCAAATAAAGGTCTTCAAAAAAAAAAAAAAAAAAGGCAGAGTGAGCTCACAGCAGCTAGCTAGTCATACTATTGAAATAGCCAGGTTTTTAATTTCCTCCTGAATACACCTAAGTCAGATGCCTGTCTAAGAGAAGGTGACAGTGCCGTTCCAATAGCAGGATGACACCACTTGAAAAGAGCGGCCGCCCATGCGGGAACGGGAAAACCTAGGAATGGTCACCATAAACTGCATCGAGGACCTTAACGTTCATTGAGGGGTGTAGTGCTGGATCCTTTTCCTAATGTAATGGGTCCCTGAGTTGTGTAGGGCCTTAAAGGCCAGGGTAAGAGCCTTAAACAGGACCCTCTTATGCACCGTAAGCCAATGAAGAGATTTTAAGTGGGGGGTCATGTGTACCCTGGGTCCTACCATCAGAATAGCTCTGGCTGCCACATTCTGAATCACCGGCAGGCGACCTAAAAGATATTCCGGTAAGCCTAGATATAGGACATGTGAGTAGTCCAGCCTTGATGCAATCAGGGCCTGCACTACCGTCTTTCTGAGGGGGACCGAGAGCAGGGGGAGGAAATTCTTCAGCATTTTTAAAAGCCAAAAGCAGGTGCAGGTGCAGGCCAGTTTGAATTTGGGTCTTCATGGACATGTCCAAATCCAACTACACCCGAGGTTTTTTTACTGTGGTAATAGAGGACTTCGGAGGAGACATGTCCAGTGGCCACCACTGGCGCCACTCCTCACTCGAATTGGAACCTAAAAAACGAATCTCCGACTTTTGGGATTACACTTTAATTGGTTCACTCTGAGCCAGGAAAACACCTCCGTTAGGCAGGTGTTTATCTCACTGCCTCGGAACACAGTGCCTTTCTCGCTGGTGAACAGAAGTTGCGTGTCATCGGAGTAAGATACCATTTTAGCACCGAATTTCTCCGCTAAGAGTGCAAGGGGGGCCATATACATGTTAAACAGGGCCGGACTTAGAATTGAGCCCTGGGGAACTCCTACTATCATGGGGGTGATAGGGGCCGAGAAAGGGTGGGACCATACAGTTTGCTGGCGGACGCTTAAAAAGGAAGTGTACCATTTGAGAACCGTGCCGCCAATACCGCCTTCCTGAAGTCTTTCCATGAGTTGCTCATGGGGCACGGTATCAAAGGCCAGATGAGGTCCGAGATTGGCTGGATGGATGGCGACGAGTCGGAGATTGGGGACAACTGGACCGACAGGATCGACATCCAGGGACAATACAGAAACGACAAGACCCCGCGCATGGACACAATGATCAACACTCCAAAAGTGGCTTGTGAATGGACTCCACTGGACTCAAGGCTAAAACACAGGGTATGAAGGCATTCCCGGGGACAAATGAGAGTCTGGGACACCTACACGTGAGTCTCGCCTTACTGACTCCAGTATTGTTTTCTTTCAGAGCGCAATATTCAGGGTCAACCATTTGGGGACAATCTGTAGACAGTACACTGAGATTCCAGAATGCGGCAGCAGACAAGAGGAGCGGATGAGTATAGTATAACTTAATCTAGTGTCTCCTGCGGCATACTGTATGATCGTATATGGCAGGAGGAGGAATGGGGAGGGTTGAGACCACAACACCTCTGTTATAGGGCTGGGAGTATGACGGCCCTGCACTGTTGGGGGGGGCCAAGGGACACCGTCATGCAGGGAGGCAGGGAGGTGGGTGTGAGTGTTGGGGGGAGGGGGGTGTTCAAATTGTTTATATTTTCATTTTGGTTTTCGTACAGCAAAGATCAGCATTACTAATGTGATGTGTAGGGGTAAACATACAGCCACAGACTTCAAGAGTAAATGAGTGGGTGGCAACAAGGGGCATATGTCTAAGAAGTAGCCCAATCAACAAACCTGCGAGAGCTCAAAGCACACTGATACTAAAAATCTATACCAAAGCTTACAATCAAGCAGCTGAAAGTATGTGTCTGGGACAAAGAGGCTCAGCTATGAGTCCCTAGTCGAAAGGATAGCAGGTAGTACGCATACACAGCAATGGTAGGCGTTGTAAGTAAAGACCTCACATGAAACTTGAACGGGTTAGGAGACAAATTAAAGAGAAACATAGTCCTCCAGTACTTAAGACTGTCAAGCACCAGGCATAGTTTTCCTACATGAGACCCACTTTTGTGGTAAATAAATAAATAATACCTCTATTTTTGAATGGATAAATGAATAACAGATAGCTCAATAAATAAGAGTCAAGATTCGAGGTAGTAGGAGTTTGCAGGTTTAATACAGCATAAAGGACAGGAACAGGACAACCTGCACAGGAATAGGATGACAGGGCCCGGCAGCTGCCGGGGCTGGATCTGGGATGAGCGCGCTAACTTTAATAACAGTACACAAGCATATATACTAAAACAGTTGCATTACAGTGAATACAATAGGCGGAGCAGTGGGTGTGGTCAATAGCAGTCGCGAAAGATAAGGGTGAAAGTAGGTGTAACAGGAGGCGTATACATAGACATGTGATGTAAACGTAACAGATTATGTCATAAATGGGGCGGAAACATGGAGGGGGCTACCTAAGGAGCCGGGACCTCTAACCTAATGGTGCGCGCAAACTGACAATGACGTGTTACTAGGAGAAGCTGGGGGCTATGAACTCTGTGCTAGGAGCAGAGACTGAAGTCTGGAGAGTCAGGGCGACATGTACCTAAACCCTATCTAGTATCTTATGTTTAGAGGACATGTTGATATAAACTAAAAGTCAGGAGGGGAAAGGCTAACAGACTCTAAGACTGATGCATGCATTATTCTACATGTAGTGCGTTGAAGAATATTAAATGACCATTAAATACAGTATTTCTCTTACATGGAGACGTAAAGGCTAGACGATGACGGAAACTATTGATGCGATTCAGTAGCTTAGGAATGCAGAGAAGGAGGGCTGAACTGATAACTAGAATCATAACATACTCTTGGCAGACTCAGAGGCAGAGCCAGGCTGAGCCGGGCACTGTGAGGCAGGAAGTAAGTGAAGGGTCGAGGATACAGGTGGGGGCTGTATCGCTCCTCAGCGAGGGTTCAGGAGACAGAAGCTGAATCTGGTGTCCGGGCCCATTTGAGGCCTAGAAAACGGGGACTTTACAATGAAATAACGTGCACACTGAGAAACGTGGCAACGCAACTTTACATAGGCCTAATATTCGTAGTATTCACGAGAACTGGAAACTGGCATACTAGAGATGGACACAACTGTAATTGCGTCTTTAATCGAACATGGGGGATACATATGCATATTAATCATGCACACATAACATAAGATGGAGGACACGTAGGGACACAGAACATGGCAAAATTTACTTTTCCACATTCCCTCCTTGTCACTACGTTTCCATCAGGAAACATCAATATTCATGATACCATCTATCATTTCATACAGTATCATTTGCTCGTCTCGAATTTTCTTGGAACGGGTTTTAGAACAGGACTTGGGACTAGGAATACAAGAGGTAGCACAAATGCCGCAAATCGCGGGGCCACATTGTAAACAGAGGCAGCAACTGAATATGATCGCTACTGCAATACCTAGAAAAGACAATACTTTCCATCCCCAGGCGGAAATTATATTCCAGAACCAACCGGACCATGTCCAGGTGCCTGGATCTTGGTGTAACATATGGGCAATTTTATGGAGTCTGGTTATAGCTGAATAAACAGACGGTGCGTTATTAGGAATGAAAATGCAGCAACTAGATCCGATGACTCTACAGGCCCCGCCCCTATCGGCCAGTATGACGTCAAGGACGAGACGATTCTGGAGCACGACAATTCTCATAAAGGATTGTTCTTCGGTTAAGTTACCTAGAGCAGAAGTAGTCTCAATCACTACTGCTTCAAGGGTTCTGGTTAATCTACGTATCAGTTTACTATTCACGACAGTACCTAAGTAGGGGAAGACACCTTTATTGATATCTATGTATTGCTCTAGAGCAGTTTCAGTATAATC
The DNA here is from genome assembly GCF_964261635.1 of Lissotriton helveticus. Classification (NCBI taxonomy): domain Eukaryota; kingdom Metazoa; phylum Chordata; class Amphibia; order Caudata; family Salamandridae; genus Lissotriton; species Lissotriton helveticus. The sequence goes on from NC_136068.1 coordinate 1,289,628,892, forward strand.
GACAATCGGGAGATCTCTCTTGTGTCTAGTATGTACTAGGTGGGAATTCCTATGATAGTCAGGTGGGGCTAGAAAAACTGGTGGCAGTAGGAAGGCAATGTAACAGGTTCCCTCCCAATCGAGGGGCAGACGAACATATGCGGTTTGACCACAAACAAAATAGGAATGACGTGAAGCTTTGAAAATAGATTTCCTACTGTCACTATACTTGACAATAGTCGTACAATCACTATGGCCTACATGTACGGAACCATTCTTTCGGACACATAATTCACCTTTGACTGGTAGTACTGACATAGCAGGTAAGTCGGGAGTAGAATCAGATTGAACATTCAGGACCATAAAATTCGAAGAATAATTACCTAAGTTATAAACTTCATTTTCTAGATCTAACCCTGTTCTGTGGGGAAGACCTTGCTTGTCTGGAAAACATGTACTATTAAGAAAAGACATATCTGTTGAGGATGACGTTAACGTGGACCATGCTCCACACGAACCATTATGTGAAAATGGATAAGGAAAGAGTGGCAGAACTCCCTTCGGTGTCTGGAAAGGGGGGAGTCGACCACACACCGAACAATTAGTGGCATTGCTGGTCTGGTGTGAATAATGTAACATGCGGATAAAAGAATTATTACGCATAGCAAGACGATATGAAAGTTCATGAGGAGGCAGATCACTAAACGTATGCTCTACTGTAGCAATAGAAGACGTATTTACATGAGGAGCTGGAAAATACAAATAAAATGCATAACCTGTGCAGGAAAACATAAGGCTAAAATATAGCAGAAAACATAAAATAATAGTGCAACTTTTAGAGTTCTCACTAACTCTCTCTCTGTGGGGGTCTATTTTATACATGTCAGAAACCGGTCTAACCGTTTCACCTAGGGGAGGACTTAGACAATCAAACTGGCTGACTTATTTTACTAGACCTTAATTTCTTCTTATACTCCTGCTGCGGAGTTTTCTCTAACAGGGAGGGATTCGTATCATAGTCTTTTGCGGGACAGTCCTTAAGAATAGTACTTTGGCAGTCTTTCAAATCCTCGGAAATGTTCTTGAGCAGGATTTAGAACGTTGCAGCGTCTGATTTCTATGTGTGGCTGGAACAGTGTCAATTCATAACCTGTTAAACGTGCAATTGTCAAGTGCTGAGTCTGTGTTCGGTTTAAAAGAACTTCCACAGAGTGTGGAACTTGTACTGTCAAGGAATGCCCTAACACTATGGAATCACTCTGTCTGATAGCTAGTGCTGTGGCTGCAACTGACTTGAGGCACGCAGGCAGCGCCTGGGCTACAGGATCTAGTGTGCTCGAAAAATAAGCACAGGGCTTGTATTGTCCTGCTTGATCTTGTGTGAGAACAGATAATGCTGTACCTTCACGTTCAGTGACGAAAAGTGTAAAAGGCTTACTGTAGTTCGGTGTAGCGAGAACTGGAGCTTGGCATAAGGCTTTCTTTAACTCATTGAAACTAAGTGTATGTTCAGATGTCCAAGGGAGGACAGTCGATACGGCTGCCTCCTGTGTCGTTAACTGTATCAGTGGCTTGGCTAGAAATGCATACTGAGGAATCCATTGTCTGCAATAAGAAGTGAGGCCGATAAAAGCACGTACCTCCTTCTGGGTCTTGGGCTGAGGAAGACTCGCTATTAACTGGATACGGTCAGGTGTCAACTGCCTACCCCTCTTGGACAGTAAGTGGCCTAAATAGATCACTTGCTGGACACAGAATTGAAGCTTCGAAGGGGACACCTTGTGCCCCATCTCGGCAAGGAAATACAAGACTGTAAGGGATGCTCGCTCGCAAGCACGTTCAGAACGGGCTGTGATCAGTAGATCATCGACATACTGGAGCAGGGCAGTGTCAGTTGGCATGTGAATATTGTCTAGTTGTCTCTTAAGTGCTTGACTGTAAATACTAGGACTTTCTGTGAAACCTTGAGGAGCTCGTGTGAACATATAGCTCCTTCCATTTAAACAAAATCCGAAAAGAAACTGGCTGTCTGGATGAATGGGGACACTGAAAAATGCGTTCTTGAGGTCTATGACTGTAAAAAATGAGGCTTCAGAATCAATGGCTGTCAATAGGGAAGAGATATCTGGGACAACTGGGTACTGGGGAATAATACATTTGTTGAGTTCTCGAAGGTCAATCACTAATCGATATACTGGGGGTGCATTTGGATCAGTACGTTTCATGACTGGAATGATCGGAGAATTACATACATTGGAGTCAGTTTCTACAACTACTCCTTGAGCGATGAGCTCGTCAATAATTTTGGATAAGGCTGCTACAGCCTCAGGTGGCAATCTGTACTGTCTGATTCGTGGTAACACTACACCTGGTTTGAGAGTCACACGATGGGGTGTGATTTGCATATAACCAACATCAGTTGGACCTTGTGCCCATAGATGCTGCGGAACATTAGATAATCTTGGATCAAAATCTCGTAATACATAGTGACCCTTGAAGTCACGTAAGAACAATCGTATTCCCTCTGGGGAGCAGCAAATAACTGCACCTAATTCTTTCAGTGTTTTAATACCTAACAGATTTTCTGGACATGACTTCGTAAGTAACAGATCAGTAGTGCGGGACAATGGACCTACTTCTAGAATAACTGGCTTAGATATCTCGTTTACAATAGGCTTTCCTGAAAATCCAAGGGAAACATTTCTAGAGCCTGAGAGCGGAGCCCCTGGAACTTCGGCGTGACTGATGGTCGTCCTACTTGCCCCTGTATCAATCAGAAACTTTCTGTCTTTCCCTAGTACTTGACTATGAACATAGGGACCCTCTTGATCTACAGGTATCTCGATGAGAGGCAAGCCTACCTCCCTCTCTAGGCTGTTTCATGAATATGGCTGATACTCTGGATATTCGGACTGTGCATACTGGTACATCTGCTGTGTAACATGCTGTGTTGCAGCAATAGGCTGCGGTGCTGGAACTGTCTGTTGTACATTCTGTGGCTGAGAAGTCTGTGAAACTTGTTCTTGTCTAGGCGGACGTGGTCTTTCTTTAGTTTTACCAGTAGCTATATTGTGTTTCAGAACTGCACACTCGTTTATATAGTGACCTGGCTGTTTACAATAATTGCAGGTCCCTTTAACGGGAACTGCAGGATGACTGGCTTGATTCGTACCCCTCTTCTGACTGTCTTGAGGAACAGATTGTGCAACTAGTACTTTCATTTTCGTATCTTTCATACGTTTTCTTTCATGATCTTGCTCTTCTTTGATTCTATTCTGGTGATATTGAAGCATCTGTAACATTTGGGACGGGGTATTAGCTTGCCAGGTACTTTCGACTTTCAAAACTCGGTTCTTAACTTGTGGACTTGAATTCTCGACTAATTTAGTAACAAAGAGATGAGGGTATGACTCGCTACTTGTCTTGAGGCCACTGTTAATACTAAAGCATTTCTCGAATCTAGAATAAAAATCACTAGTGTCTTCGTCTTGTTTCTGTTTACAGGCTGAGATTGCATCCCAGTCTTCCTTTTTAGTGGCTAATAATCTGGGCAAAACTTGTATCAATAATTCAGGTAATTCTTTACATTTCTCTCCAAGACCGGTACCTGGTACTCGTATCTTATCTTCAGCTTCGAGAACTGCCCAATCGATCTTTTTCTCTCCCACCTCCCATTCTTTTTCCTTGAGTTTCTCGTATACCCCTGCGGGCAACAGGACCTTTAACATTTTAATAATATCTGGATACGTGTATTCTCCCATACGGAGCATGTCTTTTAATTCTCGGTGGAACCCTGCTGGAACTTTGTCATGACAGGGAATTAATTTCTTCATCTCTAAGAGTTCCATCTTTGTAATCGGGGTGTAAACAAACACTCGTTGCATTTCACCATCTGCTGTCCTGACTGGGTGTACTTCTCGTAACGGATTCTGTCTATCTATGTAAAAGGGTTTACTTTCTGGGGGTGAGACGAACAAAATGCGGGTTCAAAAACGTTCTATATTTGTGGCGCTGTTCTAGAATAACACTAATTAAATCGGTACCTAGACCTTTCCATCTATACTGGAGTAACTCGTTCAGGACATCGTGTAACGGACCTGGATCAGAATGTTGACCCTCATACAGAGTAATGAGGTGCTGAATCATATACATACCCACCAGTCGTTGCTCGGCTGGAGGCAGTTTCAGAAACATTTGTGCCACTATTTCGTCTGGAAAAGTGGTAGAATCAGTAATCCATCGGACTGCTGATCGGGCTAGTTCTTGTTCATGCATAGTACTTAACTCACTGTAACCGATTCGTGATTTCAGAATGTGATCGGTAGCTTGAAATACTTGTTCTAGAGAACCTTGTTCTGGTGCTGGATGAGGAACAGTTTTCTTGTAATCTAGACGTGAATGTCGGTCGGAAAGTCTAGTTCTACCTACATACGCTATTCTAGTGGGATTCTCGTCGTCTACCTCTTCAGTAGAAGAGTCATTTTCTTTCTTGTTTACTAGTGCTTCTTTGCGTTTCTCGTGTAACCTTATTATTTCTTTACGGATTTTCTTGTACATACTCTCTATACTACTGAGTGTCCTGTGTTTACCCTCGGCTATATTATCACTCCACCTTGTCAGGATTCTCATTTCGGCCGGATCTTTAGTCGGATAATCTTGTTCTCTTATTAGACAATTAATCAGAAACTTTAATATCATGAGCTGGATCTCAGCTTTCCTTTGAGACATGGCTTCGCCAATACTTTCTGGATCATCCCCTGTACGGATGAAACGATATATTCTGTCTAGATCTCCTTTCATATCCGGTAGGGTGTCCAAATACCCGGTCACCCGTCTTACACGGATGGAATATATTACTGTACTATCATCACCTGCAACTGGATCATAGCGGCATTCAGTGAGAGCTCGTCGGATATCTGCAACGGACTTATATTTGGGCGTACGCTGTAACGCACATTCATGTAACTCGGCCAACGTTCTACGTTGGTGTGGTGGCGGGGTACCAGGAGGACCTCCTCCTGCGGCCCCTAAACTAGAATCGTCGACTGATACTCGTCGTACCGGTGCGGTGGGAAATTGTAATGTAGGCTGGACCGGGGGTACCGTAGCGGGTACTGCAAAGGGTGCCCCGGTGTCTGGGGGAGCAGGAATTGCCTGATTTACAGGGACTGGCGGAACAGGATTTGCATATTCCGGGACTGTGTCGTCCAAATAGGACGAGATGAAAATATCAGCTGCGGTCGGTTTGTGACGTAGCTTGATCGGAACTAATGGTGGCGGAAAATTACTGGATGCCTCCGGGGTCGCTTTTGGCAAGCCATCGGCAAGAAGAGGATACATACCCTTAATAAGGGCATGCCTCTGTCTGTCTGACTGTTCGGTTTTGACTCGTTCACCTATCTCGATTAATTCCTTTTCTTGGGCTCGTTCTAAGGATTCTCTACTTACTTCTGACTTTCTGATTTCTTTTTCGGTTCTTCTATGAGATTCTTTACGCCATAACTCGATGGCATCTTTCTGTGACTGTCTGGCTTTCTTTTTCCATAATGCTTCTTCTACTCTCATGATGCACTCGGCATCCCATGTACCCGATACGGGCCATCTATACTTTTCTTCTAATTCCTTGGTGTACTCCACCCATAAATCTAGATATAATATGGCACTTATGCCATGCTTCTGATACATAAAATGACCTGGACTGTCCCTAGGCGGGACAGGAACTGCTGCTTCTAGCAGACCTTTTCTGGTTTTTAACTGACGTAGTTTAGAAAATAAGGGCATGACTGAACTGTAATCTAGACACAATACAATACACAATGAACACGATAATTACTCCACATTCATACCACGACATTACAATACATGAAAAACATTTAAAGAAACAGTTCGAACAGAATACTACCTGGAATACTGAAAACAGAATTTTCTCGAGAAACAGAACTGACTAGAACAGAAACTAGATGTACTGCTAAAACAGTACGAAACTTACCGGTCTCATAAAGAGACACGTTAGGACCCGCATCCACCAAAGTGGACACTTCGTTTTGGGTCTGTGTACCACCAACCCACGGACCAGAGTCAATTAGATTGACCCTGTCTAGATACTACCCCAGCAATGGTACTCACCGGGCAGCAAGAACGGAAAGCCTCGGACTGGACTGGACTGCTTCGACGCCGGACGGACGAACTTCGGACTTCAGTTACGGGTGGGCCTCCGGATACCTCGGACCTTGGACTCTCGGCTTGGGCTCTGGTCGGGACTCGCCGCGTTCCTCCACCGCCTCGTCTGGATGCTGGACCGCCACCTCCGTCTCCTCCGTGGGCCTGAGGGATACTTGAAGCAGAAATATCTGCACGTGCACGGTATGGTTCCGTCACGGCTGCAGAGGGTCAGGGGGCCGGCGTGGCTTCACCGGCGCGTGGGGAAAGGGCAAGTCCCTATTCGGGCGCCATTATGTGGTAAATAAATAAATAATACCTCTATTTTTGAATGGATAAATGAATAACAGATAGCTCAATAAATAAGAGTCAAGATTCGAGGTAGTAGGAGTTTGCAGGTTTAATACAGCATAAAGGACAGGAACAGGACAACCTGCACAGGAATAGGATGACAGGGCCCGGCAGCTGCCGGGGCTGGATCTGGGATGAGCGCGCTAACTTTAATAACAGTACACAAGCATATATACTAAAACAGTTGCATTACAGTGAATACAATAGGCGGAGCAGTGGGTGTGGTCAATAGCAGTCGCGAAAGATAAGGGTGAAAGTAGGTGTAACAGGAGGCGTATACATAGACATGTGATGTAAACGTAACAGAGTATGTCATAAATGGGGCGGAAACATGGAGGGGGCTACCTAAGGAGCCGGGACCTCTAACCTAATGGTGCGCGCAAACTGACAATGACGTGTTACTAGGAGAAGCTGGGGGCTATGAACTCTGTGCTAGGAGCAGAGACTGAAGTCTGGAGAGTCAGGGCGACATGTACCTAAACCCTATCTAGTATCTTATGTTTAGAGGACATGTTGATATAAACTAAAAGTCAGGAGGGGAAAGGCTAACAGACTCTAAGACTGCTGCATGCATTATTCTACATGTAGTGCGTTGAAGAATATTAAATGACCATTAAATACAGTATTTCTCTTACATGGAGACGTAAAGGCTAGACGATGACGGAAACTATTGATGCAATTCAGTAGCTTAGGAATGCAGAGAAGGAGGGCTGAACTGATAACTAGAATCATAACATACTCTTGGCAGACTCAGAGGCAGAGCCAGGCTGAGCCGGGCACTGTGAGGCAGGAAGTAAGTGAAGGGTCGAGGATACAGGTGGGGGCTGTATCGCTCCTCAGCGAGGGTTCAGGAGACAGAAGCTGAATCTGGTGTCCGGGCCCATTTGAGGCCTAGAAAACGGGGACTTTACAATGAAATAACGTGCACACTGAGAAACGTGGCAACGCAACTTTACATAGGCCTAATATTCGTAGTATTCACGAGAACTGGAAACTGGCATACTAGAGATGGACACAACTGTAATTGCGTCTTTAATCGAACATGGGGGATACATATGCATATTAATCATGCACACATAACATAAGATGGAGGACACGTAGGGACACAGAACATGGCAAAATTTACTTTTCCACACTTTATCGGCAATTCGTGCAAAGCCCTTAATAGCCGAGGTTTCCAACTTATCGCACACGCAGGATTCATCACTAGCTCCCAGGATACGGGTATCCTTCTCTGCAAAAATTGCCCCTATATGGTCAGTAACATATGGACAGACGAGCAGGGTAGGTTTGCAGCGGCTACAGGTACGTGGGAAGGGAAACCCCTCAATATATTATCCGGCACTTCAACAAGCCACATAAAGCGACCTTAGTAAACTCATCATTGATCTTCCTGTGGGCACAATAGTTATTGGAGGAGAGTTTAATTTAACAATGGATGGGCTGTTTGATCGGTGACCCGCCCCCCACCCACCCCCCCCTGCAGAGACCCAATAACGGGGCCAAACTAGCAGATTTCCTCTCAGCGCTCGGCCTGGGCGATATCTGGAGACAGTTCAGCCCCAATACTCCACAATTTACCTTTAATTCAGGGGCCCATGGTAGCCAATCTTGCATAGATTATTTATTTACCCACACTGAGGATCTTCCCGACTTCACTGAGTCCCGATGTTTGGCAAGGGGAATCTCAGATCACTCCACAGTGCTCGCAAGAATGAAAATCGGAACCCAACCAAAACACACAACTTTAAAAATTAACCCCTGGGCACTAAAAATACTGCATATTAAGTCTGAACTGCTAAAAGAAACAGACTTATATTTTAATGAAAACATAGGCTCCGTGTCCTCGCCACAAATGATTTTGGGAGCTTATGGGTCAGTTATTAGGGGCAAAGCGATTGCCTTAATGGTGGGACACAAAAGGAAACTAATAAATCGACTAGAACAATTTGAGGATGAAATCCTAAGAGGTGAAAAGAACTTAGCTCAGGTAATGGACGATTCCCTCAAACCGATGCTAGAGGCCAAAAAGCTAAATTATAGGCAACTGCTCACTAAGGCAGCGAAGTCTAGGCAAAAGACAGTGTACCAAAAATATACAAACTTGGAGAACAAATGGGTACGTTGGTAGCATGGCTTGAAAAAAGAGAGCAGGAACAGAGAAGGGTCTGCCAACTGAGGATAGAAGAGGGAGTAGAAATAAATGACCCGCAGGGAATAGCAGAGGCCTTTGCTGATTGTTTTGATAAGATTTACACATCGGTTTCAGAAACCACGGCCCTTGACGCCCGTAACCTTTTTGCCACTATTCAAGTCAATAGTCTCTCCTCAGCTGAATGAGACTCCCTTGAGGAAGATCTCCCAACAGAGAAAATACAGTTAGCTAATAAAGATATACGCTTGGGTAAGGCCATGGGCCCCAACGGGCTTCCTATTGAATTATTCAAGATGGCGGCAACAAAATTGATGCCCCACTTACGCCAAATGTATCCAGAGAGTTTAAACAAAAGACATCTGCCAGCAGAGATACTGCTAACCACGATTATACATAAAGAAGGTAATCCGACAGAGGACTCTACATTCTATCGGCCCATCTCGCTTCTGACAGCAGAGGCAAAATTTCTCACTAAAGTACTAGCTAATAGGCTTATCCCCCTAATTAAAAATCTGGCGCACCCCGATCAATCAGGAATTATGCAAGCTGCAACACTGCCTCAAATCGATGCCGCCTCCGTGGGGTGATAGGCAAGGTTGACACCATCCGCGAAGAAGCAGCCTTGCTGTCGCTAGACGCCAAGATGTCTTTTGATACCATTGAAGGGTCTTTTCTATTCGCCGTACTGGAATGCATGGATTTTGTCCCTAATTTTATCACGTGGATCAAGCTCCTATATACCGAGCCACAAGCGCAGATCGTCGTAAACCGACACACATTGCTGCAAATACACCTGGGGAGAGGAACCAGACAGGGGTGCCCCCTATCGCCGTTAATTTTTGCGTTAGTACTAGAACTGCTGGCGATATGGGTAAGGGGTGGCTCTTTGATACAGGACAGAAGATCATGGGGACAAGATCTCCCTCTATGCAGACGACATACTGGTATATATGGCGTTGCCTTCGTTGTCCATACATTGTATTCTACATATATTTAGAATTTTTGGCAGACGCTAAGTCTACACAATAAACTGGTCGAAATCCCTCCTATTCTTATTACAAGGGGAAAAACCTAGACTGATAGAAAAATATGGCATCCTCGCAGCAACAGACGGGTTCTGATACCTGGGAATCAATGTAACCACTGATTCTACCTGGTTTTACAACACCAACTTGCAAGGTCCTTTAAACTGGCTACGAGCGGACATCAAACACCGGCCTGCCCTGCCACTGACCCTAGGGTCAGTGGCAGGGCAAGCAGCACTTTATAAGATGCTGGCATTACCCCGTTTTTTTATATGCACTACAAAATGCCCGTTACAGGGTGCCAGACTCCTATTTTGTGACTGTCAAAGGTGCCTTGCTCACATTGCTTTGAGATGGGTGGGCACCACGTATCGCCATGCAGAAATTAACAGTGGGGTGGTATGATGGTGGGATCGCATTACCTGACCTCAAACTCTACTATTTGGCATCCGAAATGACGATAATCAATTGATGGGTACATAGCCCGCAAATGGACCCATGCCTTCATACGGAACAGTGGCTAATGGGACAGGGAGGATATCGAAGGGCACTTCATACCAACCCTAATAATTTACGACTCGCTGGTCCAATGACTCATAAAATAGAAATCTGGCATTGGGTCACAAAAAACTCGGGTAGCACAAGATGATTACATAGGTTACCCCCTTTGGGAATCCCAGTGGCTTGGCTGTCTGAGCACTTGCCCCGGATTCGATAAGTGGGATTTGATAGGTATTTTGGAAGTGAGAGACATGTGAACTAAAAACGGAGTACTATCTTTCGCAGCACTGCAGAAAGAATACCAGATGGCACAGGCGGAAACCTTTAGATACTTACAAATCAGCCATGCCCTGACAACAGCGATACTGGAGGGTGGCTCAATATCCAAAGCATCCCCCCTCGAAGATAGACTACTGTTGGATCATATGACTAAGAAAGCTATTTCCCTAAAATATAAAAAGCTGCTCAACAATCGACCAAACCCACTGATACGCTTAAGGCAGCAATGGGAGTCAGATCTGGGTGACTTAGAGGACGATGACTAGTGAGATGCACTCGCCTCACCCTGGGAAATCTCTATTCCCATGAGACTTAGACTACTTCAGCTTAAAACCCTACACCTAGTTTACCTATTGGCAATAGTCCTGGTTAAGATGAAGAGGAGAGCTGATACACGCTGTCTATGACATTTCTCCCATTAGGGAACCTTCTTCCATACGACTTGGGAATGCCCAATTATTCAAACATATTAGGCAGCGATCACATCAAAAATGGAAAGTGCGGGGGGAAAAAAACTCAATGCCAATCCTAAACTCTGTTTATTAAACATATGGGAAGTCACTGACCTAACACAAATTGAAATATCATGGGCATTGCTGGGATGGGCGCTTGCAAAACGGAATATAGCACAAAAATTTAGAGATTAGTGGACCCACCACTAGTGAAAGGCTGGGTGGCAGACATGAACAGGGCTATGATAGCAGAGAAAGACGTCTTCAAAAACAGGGGAGGCCCCAAAAAATGGGATCGAAAGTGGGTGGCATGGAATATATACAGAGGCGATATCTGTTTGTCACCAGCAGCTGAGCTGGATAGGAGGGAAGCGGGGCTGGTGGATCCGCCTGGTGAATGAAAAGAGGTAGGTGCATATGACTGGAAATGTTACAGATTGTAAAAGTTAACAAACCGAATACTAATGTTGTAACCCACCAGTATCAAGCAAATAACAAACTGGCTGTGTCTTGTGCTGTATTGTTCAATAAAAGGAGTTAAAAAAATAAGATCCTTTTGATGCCCCATAAATTCAGTCTTTGGTAGAACCCATTGTGAGCTTCAATACTCCAGCGTTTGACCTCGGATAGCCTTTTAGCAATCATGAGCCCATCCCCAGATAGTCCTACTGCCATATCAATCAATCAATCAATCAATCAAACGAGCTTTATTCGATATCAAGTAGTAAAATCATAAAAGCATACATGCATATAATAACAAATTCATCATCCAATAACACAATACTTTCATATCGCTGCAGCATCATGTGAAATTATTTTTTTAATTTGACATAATCTCCCAGCATATTCTCAAAGGTCTCTTTGCTGATGGAGAAGCAGTTGTAAAAAGTACCTATATTTGATAGGTGGCATGTGCAGAATTCTGTATATATTGGTGGAGAGACCCAGCAAATAGTGGAATGTTTCTTAATATGGCTCTGTTTTTTTTTTATCCTAGTTCAAAACAATGCTGAGTATTCTGGGCTTGACAACTATGTTGACAACCTCTTCAATCCTGTGACAACATCCCCTACAGTGAGTTTAATGCCTGTCTGTACTTTAGTTCTTCCAGCACAAATCTTTAATGCAAAGGTGATCCAAATCCAATAGCAAGATTTCTCAATGTATCTGATTCATTATCTATATTTAATCAACCAGCCCTTTTTTGAGTGGTGAATCCATGCACTGAAGTACTACTGGTCAACCGAATGAAGAGATATTTGTGGCTTATTTCGTTGGTTGAAAAAATATGAACCGAGCTTTTACTGTCCCTTGTGCAGTGCAACATTTCTTTGTTTTTATGTGCATGCAGGGGGGCAGCGGGAGAGCAGAATGTTCTGGGCTGGCTTTTTCTGTGTTGGTACTTCTTCCCTCCTTTGTTTTCCTGCTCTGTCATCTTCTTGGGTCAGAAATTCATAACATGTTTTGATTCAATTCAAGGCTCTGTCCTATGCCCACGTCTTTGGCATCTAAAGCCCTAAACCATAACTTTCTTTGTACAGGATCCTGTTACACTTTTGGGTTTTAGGGCTCAAACGTATTTAGTTGTCCCTCATTGCTACAAGAACTGCTGAGGAACTAGGACAGAGGCCAGACTTATCATTGTATCCTAAATAAATTGTGATATTCTTAAGTTCTGTTGTGTTGGCACTGTAAACCAAACCATACCAATGTAACTACACCTAAGACTTGGGAAGATATCTCACAACTTACAAATGAGTGTACCTAAGATCACTCTAATGTAGAAAGGTGCAGATTATTTGAATTGCATCAAAATATTTCGTTAGTTTTACCAAACTGTAAGAAATGTTATCCCAGCTCCAGAAGGCGTTAGAACCTTCTGGTTGTGGATGTTAAGCCTAGTTGTAACAGTTGCAGAATCCCGTATATAAAGACTTGGTGCTAGATATATTACTGGGCTGGCCTCATCAAAACACAGTGTTTGTGTTGCATTGGTGATGCAACCAAAATCTTTGTGCTGTTGTGCATATTTGTGACACAGAACAAAGTGATCATTTCATACCATTACTATAAGTCCTCCCTCCTTATTGTTCACGAAGCACAATGTATTGTACACATGGTTATGAATGTAGAGGTGCAAGCCTACAAAGGACAGAAGACCTCCATCTTTAATTGCCCACAAATGTCATTTACTGAATGGCAAGGCCAGATTTTAAGCATGATGTGGTTTGCAACGGCTCCACTGAAGTATTTGCTTGCTCACTGTAATGAAGGAGGAGTATTCATTTCACTCCACATTGGTTCACAATATTGACACTGGCAGTTGCTCAAAGGGCAATCCTTAATAATGAGTGTAATGAATTCAAGTCTCTAAAATGAACGACAGGGGTTAACCAAAATGAACCACGCTTTGCACTTTTACTACATGGACAGCAAAATGAAATCTAAAAAGATCTGCTTTTCTCATGCTCATAATCACATTCCAAATTTGTTCTGTACATAGAACATGGCATCTAAAAAGCATGATGTGAAAATTGTGTCTCAGCAAAAGCTTTCGGACACCTCGTTGCGAGGGCTAAGCTGGGTCTCACTACATGGCCAGTTCCAGTCTTTCTTGTAGAGATTGTCTTAGAAAATAAACGTCTCCATCAGTGCCCTTTGCATGAGAAGTTGTTTACCCCAAGGTGAAGGCAAAGTCAATCCTCTTTGGCATTCTCCTAGACAGCCATCTCGCACTTAGGCAATGTTTTCGAGAGAGCCTCAGTAACAGGACCTTATCGCCTAGAAGAAAAAAGGCAGCAAAACTTAATTCTTTAACTTGCTTGTAATAATATGCTTTTGAAACGTTGCTAAAGCACACATTCTCTGTCTCTCTACACGAGATTCTTTTGTACCACAATGAACACACTGTCTCTCTGTTCATGGTCAGTCTCTATCACAATAGTCATGCTGTCCATGATAGTTTCCTCTGAAACACATTAACCTTTCTTCCCCTGTTAAATATCTAGATTGATTACAGTCCCACGTGCACTACTGTACCACAGCCAGCCCATGCATGTACCATCCTCTCTGCACTACAGTGATCATAAGGAGTCCCTCTATGAGTGACTGCTACCATAAAACGACACCCTTTCAGCTTCCTGTTTCATCTTGCTCTTAGCCTGTCCACTCTCATTGCATTGGAGTTGGGTAAAAAGTAGATTCAGACCTGATTTCTCACCTTTAAGGAGCTGCAGAGACCCGGACCACTGAACTCGCGCATGAAGGGAGGTGGCAAAATTGGACCAACCCACCAGGGATCCTATACAGGTGAGTCTGAGGTGAGAAGGGGGTTCCACCAGTAGGGGAAGTAGACAAAGAGAAAACTCCATCAACCCATACCTTCACCCTCCATCCCTTTCTCAGAGCATATTACATGGACAACCAAGGGCTAGATGCAGGTAAATCTAATTTACCGATTCTAAAATACCGAATTTTACCGATTCGGTATTTTAGAATCGGTAACTTAGATGTAGGTAATAATTCGGTATTTTTTACCGAATCGGTAAGATTCGGTATTTGCCATTGATTCCTATGGGCCTGGATGCCCATAGGAATGAATGTCAATTACCGATTCAGTAAATACCGAAAAATGCAAGGGTGGCAGGGTGTCACTTTGACACCCTGTTGCACCCCTGATTAGTGCTTGTGTGCCATGTGGCACACATGGCACAGGTGTACATGCACAGATTTGCATATACACAGGTATTCGTTATTTACCACCAACTAATAGTTGGTGGTAAATAACGAATCCTTAAAGCCCTGTGGCACTCTTTACAGTGCCACCTACATCTCAAAATACAGATTCTGTAATTTTACTGATTCGGTAATTTACCGATTCGGTAAAATTACCGCATCTGTATTTTAAGATGCCCTGCATCTCAGTATCCAAATACCGGTCGGTAACGGCCGAAAATCTGTATTTTCGGGCGTTACCAACCGGTATTTGGATACCTACATCTGGCCCTAATGTAGGCACAAGTGCAAGACATTCCCTGTCCAGTATATTTACAGTCATACAATCTGTACGGGACACTAGAAGGCGCTTACAGTAGCACCAAGAACACAGTCTAAAGGTAAATCACTACTGAGAATACAGTTCTAAGATCATAAAAGCACATACGATGAGGGAGCATGCTTCAGACCTCACAGTAACAAGCCACTTAGGTATGGGGTAAGAGAGTAGGAATTTGATGTGGTTTACATGAACATGTGCCACAGAAGCATAGAAGTGACAGAGAGCTCCCTTCTTTACAGCTTCTCATTAATGCATGTAATACAAGTACCTGGTAAAAGTGAGCTCCCAGCCCTACAGAGATTACTGAAATAGAATTCAGTTCAAACAGGCATGAGGAAGAGAAAGCTCAATGCCCAGTAGATCGTACAGTAATGCAAAGTCAAATAGGCATTGGAGCCAGAGGGAGCCTCTGGGCCTGTAAAGTCAAATATAACTCATCCATGTTGAA
Source organism: Lissotriton helveticus (assembly GCF_964261635.1). NCBI lineage: Eukaryota > Metazoa > Chordata > Amphibia > Caudata > Salamandridae > Lissotriton > Lissotriton helveticus. The sequence goes on from NC_136068.1 coordinate 1,289,644,298, forward strand.
AGATGGGTGAGGCAGAGCTGCTTGCCCTGCATGGCTTACAGTGACAGAAGTCAAAAAGGCACAGACGCAGGTGGGAAAAAATCATAGTGGTGAGAAGGAGTTAGGCGCTCTGCAAAGATTATTGTAAAAGAGAGTATACAACCGCAGGAATCACAATCCGTTACTGTATTATGGAGCCCTGGGCTTTTAACATGTTTCTTATTGCTTTCTTCTAGGCATTCCACTCATGCCCAGCTACTCGGTGGGTTAGTAACACCCATTCTGTACTTTTTGTGAGTTCACTTGTCTCTGGTTGAAACTGGACTTTTTTCCAAAGGAATGACGAGCTGGCATATTCTCTGTCCCTGGCTTGTGGTGTGGTGTGGAGCTGCATGGCATTTTTGTGTGCTATTGCGCATTCATTTATGTTATGTATATAATGTGAAACTAGCCAAAATGGTAGCTGAGCACTGTATAGGGTCCAAGACTACCATACATTCAATGAGTGATAAGAAAGGTAGTTTGTTGATGGATTGTTACTGCATTCTGCAATACTGTTTTTTTAAAAGTTTTGTGTCTTCCACTCTTTCCTAAATTGGAGGTGCTTTGGGGTGGTCCTTATGGATATGGAGATGTTGTTTCAGATCCTAGGTGAATCATAGATGGAAAAGGCCTTCATTTGGTGATATGGTCCTTTGGGTTCAGATGGTGTACTACACAACAGTTGCTCATAGTGTCCATTCTTTTCATATGTAGGTTTTCCTGCCATGGGACAGATGCCTGGGTATTCATCCATGCCAATGATGGGTGGAATGATGCCAGGGGGGATGCAGGCAATGAACACCATGCAAATGATGCCCACCATGCCAGGTAATACAATTGGGGGTACAAGGGTGACACAATAGTATAAAGCATGTGATTGGTGATGTGGAGGGGTTTATGTATGTTTCTCAGTTGGCGTAGGGAGGGCCCTCTGACAGCAGTTGCCTCCGATTTCTTTTCTTCATGCATGCTTGAATCATTTCTGTTTTTAAGCTGAGAATCTCAATTTAACATTACAATAGATGTTCTATGTTATAGTCCTAAAGCTATAACAATGTATCTTTAATAGCCAAGTCGTATGATTTAAAATGAACTAAACTTGAACCGATCAGTCTGAAGACCACAACCTGAAAGTCTACCAGATTTCTACTACACATAGTGTGTGCAATAGGCTCTCTTGAGCTCCCCTCAGTTTTTTCTCCGTATGTTTCTTTTTTTCTACAGTTTTCTTCTTACTGGTTAGTTGATAACTGTAGTTACTTAACCCCATGGATGCTCAGCATATTCCCCTGCTGTGCTGAGAAATCGGAAATCCCACCCATCATGACGAGCTGGGCTCGTCATGAGCGTGCGAGGAGGCTACTTCATGACGAGCCCAGCTCGTCATGAGCGTGGAAGGGGTTAACAAGCTATTAAACTCTTTTCACATTTCATCTTGTCAGATACTACCAAAAATAGACCCTGTGGCTCTTTTTCCAAAAAGAGGCTATGTTCTGATATAACAATTTAGCTATCTTATATAGCACAAACAAGACCCAGATGATCCTTTATAAGGATTGTATGTATCGCCTCTACCCATTTCACAAGCCTAAGGCCTGCGATAGATGCAGAACGATTTCCATAAAAACTTTAAAGGATAGGAAGGTAAAGCTCTTGTGGCTTCAGAAATCAAGGGAGGAAGGTATTTCAAATGAGGAATTAAGCTTGTCTTCAAAGACATAAAAAACCCATCAGAGGTCTCACTGTCAAGATAAGGTTTCAAGAACAGAAGACCCATCTAACTCAAAACAAACTATGAAGGAATCCAAGCACCATAGTGAATCTGCTGAGGTAACTCAGAGTTACAAGAAGCCTAAGCTTCAACTAGAACCATCATCAGCATTTCACAGGGAAAAGCCAGGAAGGGTTCCACAGCGGTATGCGTGTAGCGCCAAGACACTCATGACTATAAGTGCGCTTTACAAGTACGAATCATTTCATTTCATTTCATTTCATCACCAAGCAGGCACATACTCAAAAGTGCCATTTTCAGAGCCACAGGAAATATAGTTTTCACCTTCATGTTTCCTTTCACCTTTAATAAGAACCATAACATTGCTCCGATGAAGCTCACTCGTCAACTAAATGTAAATGTAAATGTCGGAATTTGTAAAGCGCACAGCTACCTCCACCGGAGGTGTCCCGGCGCTGTCCGTATACCGCTTAGGAACCCTTCCTGGCTTTCCTGGGAAATGTCCACTCCTGGGCACCCCCCAGGTGCAGCCAGGCATCCCAGCGCTTTTGGGGCCGTTGTGGATACTAAGCAAGCTATTGCCCAGAGTTGCAGCGTGGGACCCATGATCAGAACAGGCACTGAGGCGAGAATATCCAGTCAGGGGAATTAATGAGCCAGAGACCCGCCGAGGCGGGAATCAAACCCTGGTCCCTGGCCAGAGCTCTGCATTAAGGTCTGCCTGCTCTAACCATTGAGCCACACTTCTCCACTACAGCAAGAAGTGTGCTGTTGAAAACCAGAATACTTCCACAATTGACAATCCCATTCCTGTCTCAGTCTACAATAGTGAGGTTGACAAAGCAGCTTAAAGACAAGACCAAATAAAGATCTTTGTTGACAATAAAGGAACTGTTGACAACAATATCATCAGTGGGACATCCATCTACCACACTTAAGGTTATGCAGAATCCAGCAACTGTACTGCAGTGGTCCCTAAACTAGAAAAGAAGCACAACGCTCCAGATACTACATCAGCATGTTTAGTAGGACATTCTAAAGTGGACTCAGTAGTAGTGCAAGCAGCACAAAGAAGGTTGATGAATCCTTAAGCTCTTTGCACAGTGCCCCCTGACAGAGTAGACAGATGTCTTGACAATATTGGGAAAAGAGTTTCTACTTGATCAGCGGCAACCATCAAAGCTGCAAATGTCCTTGCAGTTTCTGATGGATTTTTGTAACTGCAGTTTTCTTACCTTTAGAAAATCCTCAGGCACTAGACTGTATCCAGAAGAATTTACCAGCAAAGTTCCTCTGTGTCAGCGGCTCCTCTTAGACTTTGTTCAGACCTGGAAGTGACAATGGAGGCGCATATAAGCACCATCAGTGTCAGTTCTTTTCTTTCCTTGCCTTCATACTCGGGTCCAGAGCTCACTCCTACTTTCCTCTTCAGTTGACATGCTTTTTCTTCACAATCATGGTCAGACTGGGAACCCAAAGCAGCCCTGGCAATTTTATCTGACCAGCCCCCCACGGTGCGTAGTGAGCGAGTCTCACCACTACGAGGGGAGTTTGGGCGAGGTGCAAGTGTAAACCACTGGAGGGCCATGAGAGGCTGGGAACGAAATCAATGTCAATTACCGAATCGGTAAAGTAAATACCGATTCGGTAAAATTACCGATTTTGCAAGGTGGACAGGGTGTCACATTGACACCCTGTTGCACCCCTGATTCTGGCTTGTGTGCCATGTGGCACACATACATGCCCTAAGGGCATGTATGTGTGCCACATGGCACAGGTGTACATGCACAGATGTGCATGTACACAGGAATCCGTTATTTACCATGACATAGTATGTCATGGTAAATAACGAATTCTTAAGGGCCGGTGGCACTGTTTTCAGTGCCACCTACATCACAAACTTGAGATTCGGTAAATTTACCGATTCGGTAATTTACAGATTCGGTACATTTACCGATTCTGTAAATATACCGAATCGGTAAATTTAAGGCCCCCTACATCTCAATCACCAAATACCGGTCGGTAACGGCCGAAATCGTCCGTTACCGACCGGTATTTGGTGACCTACATCTGGCCCCAAATATTTCCCTCACAGACCGTCATATTTTCACCATTGAACATAGTTCCTATACATTTCATAAAACATCAGGAAATGCAACAGTAACAACTCTAATCATCTCATTTATTATTTTATTTTATTTTATCAAAAACCTTTTCACTTTCTTTTTTTCATCTCATTTTTCATATTTTTGTAGTTTACCAAAAACTTTTCATTTTTATAAATTATTGTCCTTATCACATAAAAAGCACAATGACATATTATTCTGGATTTCTCGGCTCACAAATGCATTTCTTTTATAGCAGTGATTATTTACAAAACAGAAAACATGAAACCAAATCTGAGAAAAATGCATAAAGAGAAACAAATTCCTAAAGAAAAATAAGTTCCCCTGGTTAGAAATAAATACATACAATCATACTACAGTCACACCAAATCATACATTCTCACATCAACTACACTCATCCAATATCTGTACACAGTTGAGTATTATCTGGCAAGAGAGAACTGCTGCCAGCACCAGAGTCTCCAAATGGAACATGAGACTACGCACTAGGTTGACGCGTGTTTCGGTGGATTCAAGATGTAAAGACCACCTTCCTCAGGACCTTTCCAGATATATAACAATCAATTCATAGGGGACCTATAAATACATAAAGATATGAGGACTGTTGCACTAAAAATAAGAAGACTTATAACAAAGGTAAGTGTCATAGTCGGACCCAACATGAACATCCACATATTTAACCTGGCCATATCATGCTCAAACTCTCAATAACGATGAAAAAAATCAAATAAAAAGACAAGATAGAGGAAAGGAAAAAAATGACAAGAATATATACATACAGCATATCACAATCCAATCGAACATATCTTCCATTGCAGCAAAGAAAAACAATCAACCACCAAAGATGATACTAAAGTAGACCTCATAGTTCAAACAATCATCACCATCACCCTGTGAAAGAAATATTATCAGAAAACTGTTCTTCATCCACCAAAACCACCCTGGCATCAATTTTACATAAATGTACATAATGCCAAAGTGCAATATGTGTTCATTTCATTACTGCCAATCCAAATCGGGTGGATCCATCGACAATTTCTTATTAAACCTCCAAAGGTAATCTGTCCAGGTTCCTAAAATTAGTAAATACACAGTTAACAGTTCAACCTGTCACCTTTAGGTGAGAACAAGAAGATAATTTATTTCCCAGTACATTTACCAAGAGATTATTTTGTATGAGGTCATCATCTAATGCTTATTTAAATACATATAATCCTCCTAAGTAGCAAGTCGTCACGTCCAAATTGCACCAATTATGCTGAAAAAGGCCCAGTTTATATTTTGATTTGAAAGATGCCAGTAGGTTTGTATACTAGGCTGTGTCCTCCTTTTGGACCACCAACTGAAGAGTGTGCCTCCTTTGCTGTGATAATGAGATGTGTAGCAAAGGTTTGGGACTTACAACTTCCAAGTATGGAAGTTGAAACAAAAGTACTAACAGAGGTTTTTGCTGTCCAGATAAACATCATCTGAACCCTTACTTCCATTTAATGAAACCCTGACTGACACTCTTATCAGACCTGGTCTAAACCCTGTTCCTGCCTCCCAGTGAACCGGCAGGTTGCTAATTGCTGCAGGCTGGTGCCATCTGATCCAGATTTCTTTACTCCACGCCTTACACCAGAGGGCTTGATAGTTCAAGTTTTCTTCAGTAAAATGAACCCCAAGTCTGTTCGTATGACTCCTCCTGACAGAGTCAGATTGTCTTAGGGATTTTGGGAAAGTGGATGTTTTCCTCTTCCTACCTATCTGGTCAGTCTTTGTCAGCTGCTTTGCGGGGAGATATACCCATGCTTTATGGGACATGGGTGGCAAGTTCTTGGCAGCGGTGTCTGAGGATTTTTGGGCAATTTGGCTCAAATACTTGATAATAGTCAAGACACCACAAATTACATCATCCACTCTGGGCTAGACCCTAATGGCTGCATGAGCAGAGCAGTTGGCACTAGCGTGGTGCTTTGGATGCATGCTCTGATGCAATCCACAGGTTTCTCTGGGGACATGCAAATCTCTTAAATGGACATTCAGTTTGATGGGCCTTGCATGTTTGGCAAGAATGCTGATTTGGCTGTTTTTTAGACCACTGCACCTCCCGCCCACATCAGAGCATCTCTCAGAGGATCATCTGGCCATTGTGCTCCAAGGAGTGCAGGTTATTTTGTCCAGAGGAGCCACAGAGAGCATCCCAGGTCCTGAAAATTGGGACTGGCTGATACTCGTGCTATTTCCTTGTACCAAAGAAGGATGGAGGCCTTCATCTTATTTTGGGTGTCTGTTATCTAAACACCTTCTTGTAAAGGACAAATACAAAATGCTCACATTTACCCAGGTTCTGTCTTTCCTGGATACAGATAACTGGATGGTGGCTGGACCTGCAGGATGCCAACCTTTGTGCACCTTCCTGCAGTCCCAGAGAAGCTACCTTTGACCTCGCAAGTGCCCTTTACGTGTTTTCATGAAAGCGATGTCAGAGGCTGTGGCACAACTTCAGAGGATGGGGATTCCAGTTTTCCCCTACCTTGACCTTGGCATGCTCACCACATTCGTAGACCACCTCCAGATGAAGGTGACCACCTGATATTGCTAGGGTTCATTATGAACCACCCAAAGTCACATCTTACTCCTTTTGCAGAGGCTTTCTTTCGTTAGAGTGATCCTGGGTACAGTGAAGTTTCCATCCTTCCCTTTACCACAATATGTGGAGGATACTCAGGCTATGATCCCAGTGTTTCAGCCTTGTTCCTGGGATGGGTTTCAGTCCTGAAGCTTTTTGGCCCAATCCAGGTTTTAGAGGTGACAACAAAAGACCTGCAGTGGCGGCTCAACTGTAATTGGACTATCTGTAGACCCCTCTCCGTTCCCCTCCCAGAGATGACAGTGGTGACAGATGCATTATTGTATAGTTGGTGAGGACATATAGGATAAGTGGAAATCAGAAAACTCTTGTCTCTTGTGGAAACCCACCTCAATGGGCCATCCATCAGGCACTAAAAGCCTTCCTACCTCCCATTAAATAAAGACTAGTTTGGGGTCCCATGAACAGTACCATGTGGTACTGCAACAAGCAGGGTGGTGGAGGATCCTGGGTCCTATGCCAAGAAACAGTTCACCTCTGGAGCTGACTGGAATGCCGGAGCATCTCCCTGGTCATTAACCACCTAGCTGAATTTCTGATTGACAAGACGGATGAACTCAGCTCAACTGCTCTCACCTGGTGGATCACATACGGTGGTTACACCCCAAGGTGGGAGACGGCATCTTACAGCAAGTGAGAGCAGGTGAGAGCCCAGGCTAGATCTTTTCGCCACTGGTGAGAATGCGCAATGTAAAAACATTTGCACTCTAGAGTTTCTGAGACAAATTCAGAATAGAGTGAAGCACAAGATTCCTGTGCACCTTTCTACTGCTATGTCTTCTGCCCCAAGTTTTGAAGGAGGTCAAGAACAACGAGGTTCAAAGTCATCCTAGTAGCTCCAGAGTGGGAGTGTGGTGAACACTTTGACCTCCTGAGGCGGAAACCGGGAGAGTCGCTTTGAGATTTTTAAAATTTTTGTGTGTAATACTGTGATTTTAAGACAGATCTTTTACTGCTGAGTGTAACATTGTGATCTAAGACAAGACCTACCTCACTCCATTGGGCACTCCCGCGCGGCGGTTTGGAACGCTGCCGCGGGATACTTCCTTGTGTTGCCGCCACCCCTGGGACACACAGGCCACGCCCACCACCACTTAGGCCACGCCCCTTTTTACCGAGTACTTAAAGCGATTCGTGTAAAAGCGCGAGTCTGAACACTTTTACCACCTGAGGCGGAAGCCGGGAGAGTCGCTTTGAGATTTTTAAAATTTTTGTGTGTAATACTGTGATTTTAAGACAGATCTTTTACTGCTGAGTGTAACATTGTGATCTAAGACAAGACCTACCTCACTCCATTAGGCACTCCCGCGCAGCGGTTTGGATCGCTGCCGCGGGATACTTCCTCGTGTTGCCGCCACCCCTGGGACACACAGGCCACGCCCACCACCACTTAGGCCACGCCCCTTTTTACCGAGTACTTAAAGCTATTCATGTAAAAGCGCGAGTCTGAACACTTTGACCTCCTGAGGCGGAAGCCGGGAGAGTCGCTTTGAGATTTTTAAAATTTTTGTGTGTAATACTGTGATTTTAATCTGGTGAGGTAACAGGGACCCCCTGGAAGGGATGAGTTTCCTGGGTCAGGTTTAAGCAAACATATGCAAGGGTAAAAGCCCAGGCCAAAAATATAAAGTCTGTCAAAAACAGGAAAAAGGACACACTATAAGGCGAAGAAGGACTCAAGGAGGAAAATTATATGATAAAGTACAAAGTTTAATTACATTAATAAAAAATTGGAGTGAATATATTCATTGATACACATAATCATAAAATGAAGTATAAAAAAGTGATTTTCATAAAATAAGTTATTCCTACTAAGAAATATGCATAGGTCACAAGAAAGTTATTAACATAATGATAATGACCAGACAATGTTGAGGATGCTGATTTCTGTGATTTTAAGACAGATCTTTTACTGCTGAGTGTAACATTGTGATCTAAGACAAGACCTACCTCACTCCATTGGGCACTCACGCGCAGCGGTTTGGAACGCTGCCGCGGGATACTTCCTCGTGTTGCCGCCACCCCTGGGACACACAGGCCACGCCCACCACCACTTAGGCCACGCCCCGCCCCCACCTATTATTATTTAATATGTGTCTCCATTGGGCGCGCAGCGGACGAGCGCAGCGGGCGCCCCTAAGGCAAGCCCGTCTGCGCCCGTCCGTGACCAGACTGCGGCCGGGGCCAGGCATGCTGTCGGTGAGGGTGCGCGCAAGGGTAGGATCGTGTGGCCAAGGGATGACCTATGGGCTCTCAATACTGGCTCTGAGGCCTGCACTCAGGGGATAGATCTTCAGTCTACTACTCTTCCCCAGACATGCGGAGCCAGTGGATTATCATTGGCATCAAGAGACGCCGCAAGGTTTTCTAAACCTAAGCCGCCGAATAACAAAGGCCTTAGAGCTGGCCTCCTGAACTGCAGATCCCTAGTTAAACATACAGATGATATCTGGCTACTACTAGAAGAGCACGAGTGAGACGCTCTGTTTCTAACAGAAACATGGATCAATGAGGATAGTTTGACCGCCATCGCGCTGGCAGTACCCCTGGGATATAAAATATGCTTCTCGAACCGCAGAGGCACAAAAAGAGGCGGAGGTGTCGCTGTCATATTCAAAGAACAGCTCACACTAACATCCTCGGCCCCGACCATGATTCAGGGAATTGAGGGGCTACACTTTTGTTTTCAGATGAGTCCGCAACTATCCCTGGCGGCATTAGTGATCTACCGCCCACCCGGCAGAGAGGACCCAATTTACTAACTCTGCTGGAGACGATTGTTCAGAGCTCCCTCCTCCACCCTCAATTCATCGTAGTCGGGGATTTCAACATTCACATGGACAAAGCGGACTGTGCCCCTGCAGAGTTGTTGAGATCCACACTTAACTCAGCTAAGCTGAGACTGATTAATGGCGGCCCCACGCACAGAGCGGGTCACATGCTCGATCTAATTTTTACCAATATTATTGATGTGAAGGCGGAGACACCTCTACCGTTAGCCTGGTCGGACCACTCACTGATCCCATTTAAATTAAATATAGCTGTGGATAGTCCTGCTTCAAACAAATGCTCTTTTATGAAGAGACAATGGAAAAAGCTAGTCCCTGATATTATGGGCCCGGTCTTGGCTCAGAATATCCCCTCTCTCACCTCAAATGCTAATATGGACGCACAGCTTCTCAATGATTGGGTCGGGAATATGGTATCTTCCATTGCTCCAGCCTCACGTGCAATATCTAAACGGAACTCCCCCTCCGCCCCTTGGTTCTCTCAGGACCTCAGAATAGAGAAAGCAGCCTGCAAGAGGCTGGAGAGACTCTGGAGGGCAAACTATGAGCCCCTAGAAAAAAACAGATATAAGGAAGCATCTAAAAAGTTCCAGAAGGCTATTAGGAAGGCAAAAAAACAGTTTTATGCGGATTCCATCCAACAGGCTGAGCAATCAAGTAAACAGATTTTTAAGGTGGTACAGTCCTTTTTCAAACCTAAATGTATTGAGAGAGAGGCCCCCCCGTCAAGCACTCTGTGTGAAAGCATTTCAGAGTTCTTTGACCAGAAAATTAAAAAAGTCTATGAGTCCTTCGGGCCAGAGAAAAACACGGTGAAATCGGACCTAGCCATCAAAGAGGTGGTTGGTGAAACCGCAGCTCAATTTCAGGCGATATCCCTGAGTGCGGTCAGGCAAGAACTAAATCGCTGCAAGTCAGGCTCACCGGACGACCCATGTCCCCCAAAACTCTGGCGCACCATAGCTGATTCTGTGGCCCCCACATTACAACAGATCTGGAATACGTCCATCGTCTCTGGTGTATTCCCTAACATTTGGAAAAATGCAACCCTTCTCCCGCTTAAAAAAAAACCTAATGGGGATCCAGAAGACCTCAGCAATCTGCGCCCGATCTCTCTGCTAGCAGCACCGGGTAAAATGTTCGAGAAAATAATACAGCGTCAGCTGAGCAAATTCATTGAAGACAACAAGATACTACATGAGACGCAATCAGGCTTTCGCCCAGGCTTCAGTACGGAGACAGCATTAATTGAGGTAGCAGAGTCAGTAAGGTGGTCGATGGATTCAGGAAGCTCCGCGATGCTGGTACTCCTGGATCTGTCGGCCGCCTTCGACACGGTTGATCATGCTAGACTCTTGATGCGACTGGCTGAGACAGGCATCCGAGACCAGGCACTGGGATGGATACAGTCGTACCCGTCCCAGAGAACACAGAAGGTGGCTCTGGGGACTGTTTCCTCAACGCCCAAAGTCCTCAGTTGTGGCGTCCCTCAAGGGTCGGCACTCAGCCCCCTCTTGTTCAACATCTACCTCGCTCCACTCTTTACGCTGATTGCCAATTGGGGTGTTAAGGCAATCTCATACGCCAATGACACCCAATTGGTATTTCCGTATTCAGAGGTGTCGCAGGAGGCCTTCTCGAGTTTCAAGGGTTGTCTCCAAGATGTGGCCTGTTGGATGAACACGAATAAATTAAAACTCAACGCTAATAAAACGGAAGTGATTTTCTTTGGTAAAGGTCCACCTCCACCCTCAGAGCTTTGGTGGCCAGCGGAGATGGGACAGCCCCCTTCACCCAGCCTAACGGCAAAGAATCTGGGAGTGCGGTGGGATGACAGTCTGTCCTTGACCTCGCACATCCAATAAGTAGTAGGCTGCTGCTTGAGTAAGCTGAGAAATCTCCGCAAGATTCTGAGACTTCTACCGGAGAGTTGCAGAAAAATAGTAATCCATGCCACAGTGACATCTAGGCTGGATTACGCCAACGGCCTCTATCTGGGCCTACCAAAATACCTAATCCAAAAACTTCAGCTGGTCCAAAATGCGGCTGCGAGACTGTTAATGCGGATTCCTTTCAAGCACTCAGTCTCTCCGTATCTTCGGTCACTTCATTGGTTATCAGTTGCCAGCAGAATCAAATTCAAGGCACTCACGCTGGCCTTTAGATCTCTGTTTGGCACCTGTCCTCAGTACTTGAAAGCCCGACTCCCGAGATACTCCCAGGCCGAGCACTTCGCTCCAGCTGCCGAGTTCGACTTGCCGTCCCACGAGTGAATAGGGCCCGACTGGGGGGTCGAACTTTTTTGGCAAATGTTGCGACACTGTGGAACACCCTACCCCCAGCAATTCGGACAGCGTCCTCTGAATTATGCTTCAAGCGGCTGCTAAATACTTGGCTCTTTACCCAACCGCGCTAGGCCTCTTCACCTCAGTCCTCTTGGTTAAATGTGTTCTATCAAGCGCCGGGACACCTCCCTGTGAGGTAGCTGTTCGCGCTACATAAAATGCTGTATTATTAGTATTATTATGGTACCTGGAACTTTTGGGAATGAGCAGTTGTCCTCCGATCAGACTATGGCTTCATCTTCAGGAGGGCCTTTTGTCACAGCAGCAGGGCAGAGTCTGCATCTCCATGTGTAGAGAGGGAGTGGCAGCATTAAACTGCATTTGATCTTCCTCCCGAAGTTGAGCATGTCAACCTGGTTGCAAGCCATAGGACATGTTAGTGGCCTTGTGTGGTGCCCTTAATACCCATCTTGTGCAGGCCAATTCAGCCTTTTTAAGTTTACTGCACCAACTGTCCTACTCTTTATGATGAGATTTCTGAAAGGTTTGACTCATTTATTTCCTCCAAAACCTTTTTTGATGCCACAGTTGAATCTGAATTTAATTTAGTTTTCACTTTCCTCATGGCCACACCTTTCGAAACAATGTACAGCTGTCTGCTGCATCTCCTGACTGAAAATTGTGCTTTTGGTCACAATGACTTCAGCTCTCTGTGAGTGAACTCCAAGCTCTCTCGGTGCAGCCACCTAACACCATCTTTTGCCCACATAAAGTGGTGTTGAGAACCAGGGTGGCCCTTTCACCAAAAGTCGTGACTGCTTTTCATGTTTAGTAATCTATCACTCTCTCAATGTTCTTTGCACTTCCTTACTGCATGAAAGAAGAGAGACTCCATTGGGTGGACCTCAAAGGAGCTTTAAGCTTATACAATCATCAGAGACCATTGGGTGGACGATTAGCTCTTGTGGGGTACTCTGGGGCAAAGAAGGGCAAAGCAGTGCAGAACAGGACTCTGTTTAAGTGGCTAGTCCTTCTGAATTAAGATCTGCAACACACTAGCCAATAAGCAAACTCCAGAGGTATTGGTGTACACTCCACCAGGGCCAAGGTTGTGAAGTGCCTGCAGTTGACATCGGTCAGGATGCGATGTGGGCATTGGCACAGGTGTTCACTACTGCGTTAACAGTCAGGTCCGACAGGATGGTCCTGCAAAACATTTTGATATGAGACATTCCTCAGGTCTGGGAGGTACTGCTTTGGTATCTATTGAAAGGTGAGAAATGTGCAGTTAGAAGTATCCATCAGATGTTACACTCAGTAACAATCTTTCTGGTGAATACTCTATCTAACTGCAGTTTCCTTACAGACCTCCCACCTCCCTGTTCTATGAAATGGTCTCTTCTACATAAAAACAAGTTCCAATTTAGAAATCTTCACACTGGTTCCTCTGTTTATTGTTGGGCTCTGCATCTGAGCGAGCAGAGTCAAGAAAGAAACTGAGAACGACACACAGGGGTGGCACTTATATTTGGCTCCACCGCTTCTGGGGAAGAATGAAGTCAACGTGAAGCTGTGAAGCCGCCCAATTCCACCTACCAGCATGGAGTGCATTGCTGTTAAAATCTTCCCGATCCAGTGTAGCGCCCGTGGATATTCTAACTGTGAGGAATCTGCAGTTAGATAGAGTATACACCAGAAAGAATATTTGCAAAGGTAAGTAGCTAGTTCTCATCTAGCCTCAAGTCTGGAAGACCTACCAGAAGATAAAAAGAATGAGGCGCTCAATAGTTTGAGTATGGGTGAATGAATATCGGGGACATACATAGATGCGTCTATACTTGTAGCAAACATAATTCAGGCAGCTGGCAGGAGCAGCTGTCGTAAAACAGAGATGGCTATATTGCACTTCATTTAGACCAGAAATACAAAGTAGAATTTTGGAAATGCTATTTGATGGTGAATCTCTTTATATGAAACATGCAGAGGAGGCACTCCAAGGCATAGAAACAAACCTGGAAACTGCCAGATCGCTGGTAGTAGTACTTCAGCAATGCAGACAACAGTCCTTTAGGCCTTACAGAGGGAAATGACAGCTATCCAATAGAGGAGGATATCGGCTGTACAGGGATCAACCAGCCCATTTCCAGTATCAACCATGCCATCTGCAATACCAACCTCGGTACAGGCCATCAACATCATATTTGAGAACTATGCCAAGACGAAGAACTGCTATGCAATCTAGAACACAGGATACTGGAAGAAGAAGCTGATGGAGGACAGGCACCGGCCACCAAGAGTCACTGCCCAGTTGGTGGGAAAATGTCCTTGTGCTGAAGAGTTTGGAGCATGATCACAATGGACAGATGGGTCTGCGAACTAGTGGAAAAGGGTTGTACTTTTGAGTTTCTAAAAGAACTTCAAATAAACCACCATGTAACATCTACATCTGACAAATTTGTAAGCTGGAATTCTTTCCATGATAAAAAAGCATTTGCAATGCAATAGGTCTCGCATTTTTTAAAGGTAGAGCTGTTGGCGTTGAAAATTATAATGGTTTTTACTTTTGCTTTTTTATTTGCAACAATAAATAGACTCCTCGCATGCATAAACACCCATAAATATTCGACCTATATGCAAGAACACAGAGCAAGCTACCCCAGAGCGATAACATGAGTTAAGTTGAGTAATGTTACTAGTAGTGCAGTAATGAAAAGAGTTTCTCTTTTAAAAAAAAGTAAAAATAAGATGAAAAAGATACATTACTCTTATTTACCTTTCTATGTTTGTCTTCAGAAAATAAGGGCCCTTTGACCTTTGCAGCTATCAAATGACAAGACATATTTTATTAAAATAGGGTAAGCCAAGAAGCAGTTCATATATAGATATATTAAGCTGCTAGGTTGACATTGTTATCTTTATTTGCAGCGCGGAGCTTTATATCTACTATTTTAGGCTACATGGGACAACTTATGATGATTTGTATATTGCAATTGGACAGTTTGCAAAAACTGCAATAGAAGTATCCCGGATATGAGCGTTTTCTACAAATGATACCCTAAATTTATTGTAAACTGTGAGAAATTATGGTACCAGATAAAGTAACTTCAACAAGAATAATGTGGGGAATGCTTGGTTGAAATGAAAAGAAAAAAAACAAAGCAATAGTGAAGTGTGGCTATGGCATGAGTTGGGACTCAGTAAACACTAATTATCAAAACTATTCCCTAGGTGTTTCAGCTCTTCCCTCGTACAGTTTAATCCCAGTCAAACAATACACTCAGCAGCTTCCTTGAGTAAACGCTGCCATGCACAATACAGTTGTATACATACACATGCGTATCTCCTTGCTCCCCTGTTGATTTGGTCTTTCTCTGCCTGCACTATAAAGATACTAATATCTTTCTAGAGACTAAACTCATGTTCTTATGAGATATTTGTTTGTTCACTTTTATTTCTTTGTTGTTAGGCATCCTGCCACTCTGTGCTTAAGATCCTCACATGTGTGCTATGTCAAGATCTTAAATAAGAAATATAACGTGATGTCCCATCAGTTTATAAGAATGAACGAACTAGATGTACATTATTCCAGCGCTCACACTTCACGTTTCAAAATCTGCGCCTCCGAATGTAATGGCGGTGTGTGTGTGTGTCAGCTCCCTGAGAAACATTCCAGCCTCTTGTGGGTTCACCTGGCATCATTTAGAAAAGATCTGTATTACCCAAGAATAAAAAACCCTCTGTGCACTGACCTGAAACGGACATGATTAAAGCACGGTGAGGGCACTGTTAGAATGCATGCTTCCTGAAAAGGTGCTCACCGGGTGACGAAAACCAGGCAGTGCCAGTGTGAATGGGGCCGGCAAGGATGAGAAAATAATTCCACCTTCCTGCTACAGTGCTGACCAAGCAAGAACATGCAACCACTACTCCCAACAGAAACAAGCATGACTAGTGTTTGTAAGCGTAGTTTCAAAGAAACAAGGGAACCCTCTAGGTAATCAAGGACCAGGAGTAATAGTTTTATCAGGCAACAAAGGTCCTTAACTTAAATTAATAAACAAAACAATGAATTATAGACAACAATCTGTGCTATAATGAAGAAAGTGTCCAGCCGGACACTGATTTAATTATTGGAAAAGATTAAACAGTATGAGTATGAAAAAGGCTTTATTTCGATAAAAACATATCTTAAAAGCATGAGCATAGAACAATACTTTAACATCATAAAAAGATCCATTTTTCGTCAACATGAACACCTAGATGCCAACTTCTTACAATTTTTCTTAAAAAGTACACATATTACATCGAAAATAAAACGCAAAGTAGAAAAGTAAAAACTACTCGCACATAAGAGTAAAATCACAGATTAAATATTTTCTCTTAGCCTTTTCAATCTGATGGACCAGGCCCATCTCAAAAACTTTGACAAACCACATACATACAATAAGTGAGTATCCGATTTAAAAATGCGCAGCGCTACAGAATGGTGTCTAGTACCCAGTTCTCTACATAACGGTTTGAGCCAGCAGTTCCTCGGTGAGTTATATGCCGGACATGCGAACAGGATGTGTGCCATTGATTCTATTCTAGACTCGCAATTTGGGCAAAAAGGGGATGTTTGAAAAGGGACTTTCCAGCGGGCAGTCAATTCGCGTATTGGTAATATACCAACCCTATATTTGAAATACAAAGCCCTGTCGAAGGGCTTCTGGATAATGTCAAGATAGGGTTTACAAAAAGTAACATCCTTGATCCTCAAAAAGTCATCGGTTATTCTGCCTAATTTGGGATCAGAGTTGTATTTACTAGATACCCAACTCCAATAAAGTTTCTTCGATACTCCTTTTGGTGGGGCAGATCTATTTTCCCATGCATCATTGAGGCCCAAATCACAAAGCAAGGATTTGACATCTTTAAGCCACTTAAATTTATGCCATCCCAACATGGACATTATTTCCGACAGACCCTCTGCATACTTTGCTAACTCCGGCACTCGCCACAGCCGAGCCCATAATAAGAGCAGTCGGACTTTTGCCAGGTAATTAATCGAATGACACCCCAATTCAATTAACAGTGAATTAGAGTAGGAGTGCTCTGAGGGAGTGCCATTATATCTTTAAGGAATTTATTTTCAGATCTTGTCAACTGTTCCATATTACTTGTGCCCCACAGTTCGGCTCCGTATAGGGCCGAGCTTACTCCTCTTGCCTTGTATATTTCGATAACCGGAGCAACGGGTCTAGTCTAGATTTGTATATTGCAATTGGACAGTTTGCAAAAACTGTAATAGAAGTATCCCGGATATGAGCGTTTTCTACAAATGATACCCTAAATTTATTGTAAACTGTGAGAAATTATGGTACCAGATAAAGTAACTTCAACAAGAATAATGTGGGGAATGCTTGGTTGAAATGAAAAGAAAAAAAACAAAGCAATAGTGAAGTGTGGCTATGGCATGAGTTGGGACTCAGTAAACACTAATTATCAAAACTATTCCCTAGGTGTTTCAGCTCTTCCCTCGTACAGTTTAATCCCAGTCAAACAATACACTCAGCAGCTTCCTTGAGTAAACGCTGCCATGCACAATACAGTTGTATACATACACATGCGTATCTCCTTGCTCCCCTGTTGATTTGGTCTTTCTCTGCCTGCACTATAAAGATACTAATATCTTTCTAGAGACTAAACTCATGTTCTTATGAGATATTTGTTTGTTCACTTTTATTTCTTTGTTGTTAAGCATCCTGCCACTCTGTGCTTAAGATCCTCACATGTGTGCTATGTCAAGATCTTAAATAAGAAATATAACGTGATGTCCCATCAGTTTATAAGAATGAACGAACTAGATGTACATTATTCCAGCGCTCACACTTCACGTTTCAAAATCTGCGCCTCCGAATGTAATGGCGGTGTGTGTGTGTGTCAGCTCCCTGAAAAACATTCCAGCCTCTTGTGGGTTCACCTGGCATCATTTAGAAAAGATCTGTATTACCCAAGAATAAAAAACCCTCTGTGCACTGACCTGAAATGGACATGATTAAAGCACGGTGAGGGCACTGTTAGAATGCATGCTTCCTGAAAAGGTGCTCACCGGGTGACGAAAACCAGGCAGTGCCAGTGTGAATGGGGCCGGCAAGGATGAGAAAATAATTCCACCTTCCTGCTACAGTGCTGACCAAGCAAGAACATGCAACCACTACTCCCAACAGAAACAAGCATGACTAGTGTTTGTAAGCGTAGTTTCAAAGAAACAAGGGAACCCTCTAGGTAATCAAGGACCAGGGGTAATAGTTTTATCAGGCAACAAAGGTCCTTAACTTAAATTAATAAACAAAACAATGAATTATAGACAACAATCTGTGCTATAATGAAGAAAGTGTCCAGACGGACACTGATTTAATTATTGGAAAAGATTAAACAGTATGAGTATGAAAAAGGCTTTATTTCGATAAAAACATATCTTAAAAGCATGAGCATAGAACAATACTTTAACATCATAAAAAGATCCATTTTTCGTCAACATGAACACCTAGATGCCAACTTCTTACAATTTTTCTTAAAAAGTACACATATTACATCGAAAATAAAACGCAAAGTAGAAAAGTAAAAACTACTCGCACATAAGAGTAAAATCACAGATTAAATATTTTCTCTTAGCCTTTTCAATCTGATGGACCAGGCCCATCTCAAAAACTTTGACAAATCACATACATACAATAAGTGAGTATCCGATTTAAAAATGCGCAGCGCTACAGAATGGTGTCTAGTACCCAGTTCTCTACATAACGGTTTGAGCCAGCAGTTCCTCGGTGAGTTATATGCCGGACATGCGAACAGGATGTGTGCCATTGATTCTATTCTAGACTCGCAATTTGGGCAAAAAGGGGATGTTTGAAAAGGGACTTTCCAGCGGGCAGTCAATTTGCGTATTGGTAATATACCAACCCTAAATTTGAAATACAAAGCCCTGTCGAAGAGCTTCTGGATAATGTCAAGATAGGGTTTAAAAAAAGTAACATCCTTGATCCTCAAAAAGTCATCGGTTATTCTGCCTAATTTGGGATCAGAGTTGTATTTACTAGATACCCAACTCCAATAAAGTTTCTTCAATACTCCTTTTGGTGGGGCAGATCTATTTTCCCATGCATCATTGAGGCCCAAATCACAAAGCAAGGATTTGACATCTTTAAGCCACTTAAATTTATGACATCCCAACATGGACATTATTTCCGACAGACCCTCCGCACACTTTGCTAACTCCGGCACTCGCCACAGCCGAGCCCATAATAAGAGCGGTCGGACTTTTGCCAGGTAATTAATCGAATGACACCCCAATTCAAGTAACAGTGAATTAGAGTAGGAGTGCTCTGAGGGAGTGCCATTATATCTTTAAGGAATTTATTTTCAGATCTTGTCAACTGTTCCATATTACTTGTGCCCCACAGTTCGGCTCCGTATAGGGCCGAGCTTACTCCTCTTGCCTAGTATATTTCGATAACCGGAGCAACGGGTCTAGTTGATGAAGAGCGTTGTTCCTTGAGGATGGCCCCCACTACATTTTTGTGGCATAAAAGCATTTTCTGTATGTGAGGGTTCCACTGCATGGTATCGGAAATGCGTATTCCAAGATAATCAAATAGGGTAACCCTTTCCAAAGATACAAGGTTCAAGACTGGGGGCCTACCCAGCTTTTTTGGTGGGTTCAGTACCAAGTACTTGGTCTTATCTGTGTTTAGTACCGAAGGTTTACGTTATTGATGCAGGGGGTCTCGGCGGGGAATTCCGTGATGAGGATATCCACGAGTTGGGATATGATCTAGAGTTCCGGATGGAACATCTTCAAACCGCTGGCGGGCTCGATGGCACCTATATTCCCCGCCGAGACCCGCTGCATCAATACCGTGAACCTTCGGTACTTGCATTCTCCCCTAGGAAATGGACTCATAGGTGCCGGCAGCAATTTCGACTGACCGCGCTAACCGCTCCACTCCGAAGCTCCTCCTCCAGGTTAAATTAACCTCCTCCAGTTCCAACCCCTCCGCCACCCCGGAACTTCATAGGACCTTGGAATCCCAACCAAGCTCCGCCATCCGAAATTCTACAGGACTGTAGAATCACTATCAAGCTCCGCCACCTTACTCCTTCAAGGCTTGCAAAATCAGGCAATACATTTCTAGTCCTGATGATGATCCTTTATTTTTAATAGGATCGAAACGCCGTCGACAGTCTATGTAGTTACACACCAGTTTTCCTATTGTGTTACCCAACTGTGTTTACTACATGAGTACAGCTAGGCCAATGTATCATTTGTTACTAGCGTCTCGTTATTAGATAATTGCCTGCAAATACCCCGCTCTTTTAAATCCCTTGGTTTTGTCCTGGTTGTGTTATATGTATTGGATACAGGATTGTACCCCACTGTATAAATGTTCACCTTATCTGTTTAATCTTTTCCAATAATTAAATCAGTGTCTGGCTGGACACTTTCTTCATTATAGTACAGATTGTTGTCTATAATTCATTGTTTTGTTTATTAATTTAAGTTAAGGACCTTTGTTGCCCGATAAAAATAATAGTGTTTGTAAGCGCCATGTTGTTTGCATCAGTGAAATGTGTGCCGAGCTCAAAATTGTACCCGCCGTTTTCAGGCACCATCTGCAAGCGCTTATAGAATTCTCCAGGAATGTACATTTTCTGATGCTCACTGAAGGATGACAGTTCTGTATACCAGAGAGTGTAGTGGACTGAGTCTGTACAATACTTTGAAAACTCAGTGAGACAACCATTTTTTGTGGGGAAAGTCTATTGAAAGGAAAACAAAACATGCTTTGCACTGCAGCACAGATATAGTGAATTTGTAAGTTGGCCCTTTTGTTTACTTTTACTATAAGATTGCGGAAGCTTTGTTATGGATGGCGAGTTTTAACCTTGTGTCTGAATTCGGGTGCAGCAGTCGAAAACAAGATGGCCAGCGCTGCTTTGGAATGCATAATGTAAATGTATTATGCTTGTGCGTTCCAAAGGAGTGACAGTCATCTTCTATATTCTTCTCGAGGGGAGAGGATGTGGCAAGAGCGGCAGCCCTCGAAGCTGGCAAATAGGGTTCGATTTTTGGAGGGAGGCATAAAATACCATATTGCTTGCCAAATCACTTAATCTCTCTGTTTACTTCTGTAATGGATTGTTGATGTTAAACTAAATAGCACGGCATGCTGCTCCCTCTGGCTGTTTGTAGTTGAAAACAAGAAGCAGCGTGTTGCTGCACAGGACGAACAGGAATGGGTGGTGGGGTGGGGCGAGCTGTGCGCTGAAGAAAACGAAATGCACACAGCTGAAATTGCTCACAAGTAAGCATTGCAAGTCCCGATAACGCACTGCTTTAAAAAAATCAGAAATATTTATACATGCATAAAGAATATGAATGTGCATGGCTGCAATTGTTTACTACCTACATTAACTGCAACTCCGCATGCTGGGCTGCAAAAAAAGGAAAAGAAAGTTCCCCTCAAGCACATCAAACACAAAAGCGGACGAAAACAGTAGTTAGGCACTGCTGGTTCTGGACTAAACGGAAGTCAGTATGGATCAACAGCCAGTAAAAACCCAGCTAACAAGAGGTATGCCAACGTTAAACAAATGGTGAGCAGCAGGAGATATTACCCGGCAATAGGCGGAGTTTCACCCAACATATAGATTACTTGATGTCTCGGAGAGACGGTGCATGTGCTGCCTAGGCAAGACCTAAAAAGGGACAAGGGAAAAGGTTCCCAAATCCCAGAAAAACATCTGGAGTCTCTTCCCTTTTTTTTTTTAATTAAGAATAAAGACAGGAGAGTGGATGCCACATTTAAATCTGCAGCTGCTTACTACTTTTTCAAGATGGTTTCACTGTAGGAACTTCTTCATCTGTTAATAGAATCAGAATTTATGACCATTTTAGATAGGCAAGATGCACATTTTCACACTCCTATTCACCCTAGCCATCGAACATACTGCCTTTCGGGCTGAAGTTTGCACAAAGGATATTTATGCATGTCACTGGGTGCAGCTCATTTAAGAAAATAGGGCAATCAAGTGTTTCCATATTTGAATGACTGGGTGATAAAAAGTCCATGGTACAATTTGATCAGAAGATCAAAACGAGCATGTTTGAGCTTATCCCAATAACGTGGGATTAGCAGTCAATATAGAGTAGTTGGTAACAAATCTATGTACCAAACTTCAGGTTCTGGGAGCAATTTGAATACACAAAAAGCAAAGGCATTGCCCCCCAGTGAAGTTACACAAATTGCAAGACCTAACAATTCAAGAGCTAGATCACGGTACAACAATTTACTCATCTTTTAGGCATGAGCTCCTCCTCTATTCCAATGATTCCACTCTGCAACTGGCATATTAGGCAGCTCCAGAGAGTGGATTCAGATAAAAGGGTATTTCAACGATTAGGTTGAAGTAACAACAAAGATAAAAGGGATTGGTGTGGTGGAGGAAATGGTCCAACATATCAAAGAGTCTCCGTTTCCTCATAGAGCCTGCAAAGTTTATTTTGATGGAAGACATGTCCATCGAAGGATGGGGAGCTCATCTCCAGGAGCTGGTTATCAATGGCAGGTGTCCTTGGGAAGAAAGTTTCCTGCATATAAACCTAGTGCAGCTTATGGCTGTGGGATTTGGTCTTCGGTCCTTCTTAACGAGACTAAAAGTATACTCACTATTGATACACTGACAATACTAGCACCATGTTTTATATATAAAACAATGTGGAATAAGATTTAAGGAATTATCTAAGGAAACACAGGGGCTTTGGAACTGGGCAACACAGCACAGCGTATCTGTGGTAGTAGAATGTGTACTGGGCAGAAAAATGAGTGGGTGGATGCCCTCAGTCGTAGCGCACCCAATAGTGATCACCAAAATCCCAGATTTACAAGATGTTTGCAGTGTGGGGCAAATTGAAAATCTATCTCTTCGCTAAAGACTTAAATCGCAAATGCCAATTCTGCGAAAGCAGGTGTAAATTATGACTAGGGTCCGGAATGTCCTTTTTCTTGTATGATCAGGAACTTTTGCATACACAGATCTGCCTCTTCTGCAAATTCCACAAGTGCTAAAAAAAATAAGGGAATCTTGCTGATTAATTCTAATCCCCCAAGCATGGTCAAGACAATTTACTGAAAAAATTCTGCTCTTGGAAGCTCTTTCAATTCCGCTGTCACAAGGGCAAGACCTCTTGACCAGAGCCAATGTTCAGCTCCAACATCCAGATCCAACATCCATATTCAGATCCAACATCCATATTCAGATCCAACATCCATATCCAGCATCATTGAAGGTTCATGCTTGGCCCCTAACACATTTAATGTTCAAGTTTAAAAATCCCAAAAGACTGCAGAGAAATCCTGACGGAGGCAAGATCTACATCAACAAATAAGACTTACTGTGGTAAATGGCGAAGGTTTGTAACTGGTGTGAACAACAAAGTTTACATCCTATGTCTGCAATGCCACATTAGATCATTCCCTATCTTTTAAATCTTGCTCGATCAGAGTTAGCCCATGTATTGATCAAAGTTCATACCAATTAAGTTTCCTATTTCTGAAAAGAATTGAACAAATCTTCATTTATAGTAATAGGATAATAAAAGAATTCATGAAAGGCCTCTTGAGGTCTTTTCCCCTGTTAAGAAATCACTAGTGGTTTGGCAACTCAATATAGTTCTGTCTCAGCTTATGCAAGAACCATTTGAGCCAATGAATAGGGCAGGATTAAAGTTCATTCATAGAAGGTAGGCCCACTTTGGCATTGACATCAGCTAAAAGAGTCAGCAAAATCCAAGCTTTCACAATCAAAGACCCATTTCTCCAGTTTCAGACTGACAGAGTGATGCTAAGACCTAACCCGAAATTTATGTCTAAAGTGCCTTCCGATTTGTACATGAATGAGCAAATCATGCTTAAATAACTTTTTCTATATCCAACAACTTCTCCAGAGAGACATTATTTTGATATAAGATGTCCTTATTTTTCTTGGGTTTCCCTGCAGATTTCTACTTAACTGAGATCCCCTAGGAGTCGCCATACTTTTCCTGCCCACTAGTTCAGGGAGCTTGGTGGCTAATTAGGTATTTTTGACATTAGATGATGTTATCGCCCTCGAGGAAAAGTCCAGATTAAGAAAGGCTGAGATCTAATTGCTCTAGAAGTTTCATTGAGCGGACTAGGCATTAATATCCTCAGGCTAATGTTCTGATCATTGGGGCATGAGTGCCTTACTCTCCTACGGGTTACCTTGCTAGGGCAGTGAGCTTGGATCTAAAGAACCAAACCTATTGTACAAGGGGAAGTTGCGCATATCTTCAAATAGCTGGTTTATTCTAGGATACTCGCAGGATAAAAGGAAGGATTCTTCACAGCTTGTGACAAACTTATTTGGGAGGCCAAAGGGGGCTTATAAAAATATCCCAGGCGTAGTAAGTTCACCCCTTACCCCTTAAGTGATCAGTAGAACTGTTACTTAGCAAATCATAAACAACTGTAGGGTCTCTAAAGTTGATGACCACACTATCTCCGGGACGGTCCTTTGTCTCCTTCCCAATCCACTCCACACGCTGGGTGCACAATATGTTGCTGGCCATTGAAGTTGGAAAGTGCCTTTATTTACCCAGCCAGTTAAGATATTTATTGCTCAGTTCTGTGTGGTTTTCCCTCGCCCATCTCTCAAACCAGGGACCTCAGACATCACAACTACGTATGGACAGGCCTCTGGGAGTAAATCAATAGTCTTGGCCTTATTTTGAGGCGGATTGGGAATGGCCACTACATTTCTGCGGTTACTTCTTGATGGTAATTCTCCAGAGTATCTGTTAAGGGTGTCAATTGGGCATGTGTTTCCCTTTAGACCATTACCTCCTATGCTCCATACTTCCCCAGACCATGGTCAGGTCCTATGCTACTTCTATGGGTCTGGGATAGTTCGGTCCTTGAAGTACCAAATCCATCCAGCTGGTCTGCCTTTGGGGATAAAGTTTTGGCATGAGGATGTTCGTGATCTATATTGGCTTTAGTCAGTGCAATTACTCAAGAATCGAGGACAACTATTTTGTCCAGAAGTGGCCTGAATTCATGGTGTATCACCCCCTTGAGTTGGTCCATTGCAGTGCCTATAAACTCATCTATCCAAACTGGTCTCTGTACAACCAGATTTTTGCCTCCTTTTAAATGTGCCAATTTTCCTGCATTGCCCCTAGATTTGGAAAACAGTGTGGGCGTTGGGGCATTGTTGTTGGGGTAGCATCCGGTCGACGTTACCTGTTTTGCTTTAATCACGGTTAGGGTGCTTCCTGTTAGGAGTTCCCTTCCGCTAAATCATCAACAGTTGCGGGCCTAGTGGGCATGGGCGCTTTTTTGTTGGCGGGGTTGGAGTCGCTATCAGAGTCGGTAGTAGCTACAATATCTGTATTGGACTTCAACTGGGTAGAAATGGGAGAAATTAGGCTAGCTGGACTTTTGCGGGCTTCCCCATCACCCCCAAGTGAAAGACTCCTCTCTGTGTGTTCCATTTTATTCACAATTGCACCAATAGTTTGCTGGAGCATTTTGTCAATTGCAATCACTTGGGCAGGTGGTTGTATGGAAAGCTACCCACCAGTACAGTTACGTTTACCCATCGTAATGAGCCCTGTTGACCCAGTAGAAAATGGTATACTTTTGAGATGGTTGATAGGACTTACCCCTGCAGTTCTTGGTTGTTTCAGTGCAAGAGGCCAAGAGGGGTGGACCAGCGCAGCCTCATCCCACCGCGGACGGGCACAGATGGGCCTGCTTTTGACCCGGACTTCACCCGGCCACGTCCAGCGCAGTGGGAGCCTGCACTAATTTGTAGAGCGCTTCTGAGTGCATTCTGCAGTTGTTAGCGGCTTCCTGCAGTAGCTGATGGGGTTCGAGGTCTCACCCCGGAATCGCGGTCATAGGAGTCCTGTGCAGCGGGAGCCATGCGCTATTTTGCAGAGAGCCTCCGGGCACATTCTGCAGTCATTGGCGGCTTCCTGCCACAGTGGCAAATGGGGTTTTGGTCCCCGCAGAAACGCGGTCACGGCAGGCCTGCACAGCTGGAGCCCTATGCTAATTTGGAGAGCCCCTCCGGGCATGTTCTGCAGTCGTTGGCAGCTTTTTGCTGCATTGGCTGATGAGGGTTGAGGTCACAGTAGTTGGCCTTGTTTCCAAATTGGGGGATCCTGACCCGGCAAATGTATCAATATGTTTGATTTTTGCCTCTTTCAGGAGACATGGCAAAGTCATGAAATTAATTATCCTAACTTTGCCATCTACAATATTAACGCCAGGTGTTGTGGGAAGGGTAGACCCTCAGAAGGTCTAGTGATCTGGATTGGTGTACATGTGAGGTGTGTGGTGCTTGAGATCGAAACAATTGAGGAAGATATTCTTTGTGTGACTATTAAACTGCCTAAGGCTCCTGAGCAAATATCTATCACATATACTTGAGACCCAACGTTAAACGCTTGGAATCCACCACCATTGACAAGATAATTACCCACACAGTAGGTCTCCATCTAAATACACTAAGACTTGTGGGGGTAGGGGGTGATATAAATTGCCAGTTTGAACCACTGGAAAAATGTATTTATAGGAAAGCAGGGAGAGATCAAGCAACTATTTTATTTCTGCACAAGGCACAATCAATTACCCTGTCATTTTTGTTTTCTTACAACTATCTAAACATGATTTTGTGAAATACACATGTTGTAGTGTATTTCCTATATTCCCAATTGGCTCTGCACATTGGAATAATATATCCTATAGATTTGACGTAGGACTTAGGTCGACTAGGTCTCTATTGAATATATTAGACTTAATTGTGAGTGCCAGCTAGCTCAGAGGTCACTAGAAACTTTCTTGAATAAACAAAAAGGGATTAGTTTCTGACAACCGCATAAACATGACAACTTTGTTTCCCCAAGAATAAAACTGATCTTCAGAGTTGTGGAAACAATAGATAGATATTTTACTCAGTCAATCGTGCATGCTTCGTTTCATCAGAGGTGCAGAGAAATAGAGAGACGGGCGTTTTCAATAAAAGAATTTATTGAGCAGTCTTCTTTCTCATGCAAGTAAAGTGAACTGCTACAATCGTAATACTGGCTGCAAAGTATAATGCGTACAGTAAGAAGAGTATTATAAAATAATACTGTAAAAGCATTGTATGGTTTCTAAACCATAGATAAATACATACATAAATAACAAAGCTCAACTGGTGCTTCTAAAATACGCCTACCCCAATGTACCTAACCTAAATCTAGTACGAGGGAAGAAGTAAGTGAGGTGTAGCATAAGTTTAGTTTTTCTTTGCCAAGAATCTAACCAAGATTTCTCTTAGGGTCTAATCAGCTCCGTACCTTAGTTTTAGAATGAAGGAGGTCTGGTATCTCTGTCTCGAGACTCGATTTCCCAACACCCCGCGAGGGGAGCTTTGAAACACTGGAGCTGGATGCTCAGCGAGAGAAAGGCAGCCTCTCTGTCAGTGCATCAGCTGGAGGGTCGACTTCCTTCGGCACTTGCTGTAGCGAGCTGCGTTGGGGAAGTAGATAGTCGAGCTGCTCCGAACCACTGTGTGTTTGCTAGGGCAAGTGTAGGCATATTTATACCTTGAAGGTGCCTAGTTTGACGTAAACTCGGACATAATAACGTCACCAGAGAACCCCAAGGGAATGGTAGTTCTTTGAAAACGTCATGATTTCTAGGACAAATCAATATTCAAGTAAGGGGATGTCCCTGACTGCTGAAGCTGAGTTTTCAAAGAAATCGTTGTGGCTTTTTGGAACCAGTGGAAGTAGCCATGCCTGTATTTGGACTGGATGGGTTATGTCTAAATATGGGTCTGATTTCTCTGCCTATCTAAGGGCAATGTGAATTATAGCTATATAAGGGCATGAATCGCTAAATTACGCTTGATTCTAAAATGTTTCACAACAATGTCATCGGATGGTGCTGGATATACACAAAAAAACAAATACATATATATCAAACATAATATATACAATACATATGGCAAGACAATAAATCACATATAATTCATAATCACAATATGGTACACAAACACGCTATATACAACAATAAAAGAAAACCTTCAATGTTATTCAAACTGCATGTACACTCCTTATTCTGAGTGATACACTGTGAGAAAGTCACCTGTGCGCCTGAGGTATCTCACCTCCTACCCTCTATCTTTAGGTGCCCTAACTATAAGGAAATAATTTTTGGAAATGATAGGACTCCTCCAGGTTTTGTCGACGCAGTCGCAGTTGCGTTTCAGCCTTTCATTTCTTATGGCTTCATCAGGAAGAGGGAATATCTGGAATCGACTCTTTAGTCGCCCACAAAATATATTTCCACCATCCAGTCAATACTCATGTGGGTACACAGATACCCGTCTCAGCTTGGATCCTTTCACCTCCTGTGCGTCGTGGACTTTGCACCGGTCCACGTAGTCACCGGGTGTCTCTCAAAGGAAAAAAGTAAGTCCACCGCCTCACTGCCTGAAAAGGGTTCACTCCCTGTTCTGGAATCTAATTGCCACTGGGAATAGAGGAGGAAGAGCTAAAATGAATAACAATGTAGCAGCAGAGGCATGGATAGCCCACTTCACTAACTTATACCAACAAAACCCTGAGGTGAACATACTCCCTGAAACTCCGGCCATCACCCTGTGTGCTGGAACAGCGCGGTAGGATAAAGGTTTTTCCCCGATAATTAGTAAGGAGCTGGAAGATGTCATTAGAAAGATAGCCCAGCAGCAAGCACCTAGCATCGATAAGATCCCAGTAGATCTTTATCTATCAGAAATAGAGGTTTGGTCACCATACTGCACTGTGGAATTTAAGGCCATTTCAAAAGGTGCAAGTATACCAAAGTCATGGGCCGGGTCGAGATTCTCCCCATCTATAAGAAGGGCGTCCCTTGGACCCTGCCAATTACAGACAAATCTGTTTAATTGATACGGCACAGAAACTTTTTAGCAGGGTCATAATGAGCAGGCTCCAATACTGGCTTGAAGAGAATGAAATCCTTTGCCCACTTTAAGCTGGATTTCTATCCCACACTTCCACTGTGGATCAGGTCTTTAGACTCCAGATGAATTATTGGAAGATCGTTAACCTCGAGTAGGGAATGCTTTATG
Source organism: Lissotriton helveticus (assembly GCF_964261635.1). NCBI lineage: Eukaryota > Metazoa > Chordata > Amphibia > Caudata > Salamandridae > Lissotriton > Lissotriton helveticus. Next base: position 1,289,673,079 of record NC_136068.1, read on the forward strand.
CAGTATTTGGTGACCTAAGAGTTGCATTTGACCTTGTTCCAAGAGTCATGTTGTGGAATCGTCTGCCAGAACTGGGCATCCCAACCTACCTGTGCAGCATAATTAAGAAACTGCACCAGAACAACTACGCACAATTAAGATGTGGCTAGTTGGGTGAAGTTACTGATCCTATTCCAGTGAAGACTGGCGTAAGACAGAGCTGTGTGTTAGCCCCACCCTCTTTACTCTGTTTTTAAATGACCTGGTAGATGTTTTAAATAGCAGGGAAAATTATGCCTTGCGTCTAGCGACATGAGGGTATCCGGTCCTCATGTTCGCTGACAACACACTTTTGTTGTCGAAGTTCCCCATGGGGCTGCAGAAAATACTTGATGTGTTCAACAAATTATGTGGGTCAAGGGGGCTGGAAACTATATAAGCAAAACGAAATTTATGTATCTGAAAGAAACAGGTTAGTATTAGATTCCTTACCTTAGAATATCCCCAGGCGTCAGTCTGGATCCGGAAACTTTTGCGTAGCAGTACCCCTGCGCGTCGGTAGGTGTCGTCTGCAGGCGTCCCCTGCGGCTCCGCGTCCGTCGTCGGCGTCGTGCGCCGTGATGACGTCGCTGGAGTATATAGACGCCACCTCCGCGCGCTGACGTCAGTTCTTCTTTTTTCCGCGCCAGTTAGCGCAGATCCGAGAAGTGCAGTACTCCGGTCTTTTGACCAAAGTTTTTTAATCTTTTACTGTTACGGTGCCGGTAGGATGCCCGGTTTTAAGAACTGTGATGGTTGTGACCGCACGATGTCGGTCACGGATCATCACCGACTCTGCCTCCGGTGTCTGGGCCCCGACCACGCCGTGGATGACTGTGTCGATTGCCGGGCCCTGACGAGTAAGGCTAGGCGGGAGCGGTCCCGCAAGCTACTCGAACTGCGGGTGTCGGCCCCACGTCGAGAGCGGTCCCGGTCCGGCCGGAGGTCGAGGGAGCGGTCGAGGGAGCGGTCGCGGAGCCATCACGAGCGCTCCGGAAGTCGTCACCATTCCTCTGGTTCCTCAGGTAGGAAACACAAGAAGTCGGGGCGTCGTCATCGTACCCCCGACTCCCCCCGACGCTCGCGCGATGCGGCCGGGTGGCCCCACCCCCGCGGCTCCGCGTGAGTCGCCGGCGCGGCCTGCTCCATACCCGGCGGTCCCTGGGCAAGGCGCGTCGCGTGAGGAGATAGAGGAGTTCCTTATGGCCATGAGGGCACTGTCTCCTCCGACGGGGCCTACGGCGCCTTCGGGCCCTGTGCTCCCGTCCGGGGGCCCTAGCGGTTCGGGTGTCCCTGCCTCGACGCCGTCGGGTGCTCCGGCTCCGACCCCGGCGCCGCAAGGACCATCAGGGTCGACGCCGGCTGGTCTACCGGCCTCTCCGGCGCCGATTCCATCGGGGTTGCCCCCGAAGCCGCCCCCGCGCGGCTCCGGTGCTCCCGCGGCGCCGGTGCTCCGGGGCCGGCTCCGGGCGGCGCCGTCCCCATAACCTCTCCGACTCCGGACGCGGAGTCGGACCGGCGTCGCCCGACGCCGATGGGGCCTGTGGACCCCGAGGAGCCGGTCTACATTGTTGACTCCGAATATGGGGAAGATGTAGAATCCGGTGAGGTTTGGGAGGGGTCTGAGGACCCTCTGTCACGTGAGTGTCAGTACGACGTGGACTGGACAGGTGATTTGGGTGACGCCAGTGGTCTGGACGACTCTCCTAACCCTGGTTTTGTCTCGCCTCCTACTGTGGCTTCGGAGGCTGGGGCTGCTTATTCAGTGGTGTTGATGAGGGCTGCCAAGGCCTTACACCTTGAGCTCCCCGTCGCGGTCGTGAGGCCTAACATCCTCACTGAGGTCTTCAAACCGCAGTCATGCCCACAGGAGCCTCTGCTGCCGTTCAACGAAGCCTTGACAGACGTTCTTTTGGGCACGTGGTCCAGGCCCGCTTCAGGTTCGCCTGTTGATAGGAACGTGGCCAGACGCCACCGTCCATGTCCGGACGACCCCAAGTTCCTGTCCACCCATCCCACCCCTGAGAGTCTGGTGATCCAGGCCTCGACCTCCCAGACCGCATTCCCGTCGGCCCCGCCCGATCGGGAATCCAAGAGGTACGACCAATATGGGAAGAAGGTCTTCTCGTCCCTGAGGACTGCGGTCTTGCAACACCGCATGCCTCTTGGGCCGCTACACCCACTCTCTGTGGGATACGGTCGCGGAGTTGCTGCCAGAATGCCCGCAGGAGGTACGGGTAAAGCTCGGCAAGGCTATGATTGAAGGCCGAGATGCAGCAAGATACTCCATCAGGTGTGGTCTTGATACGACCGACTCGCTGGGCAGAGCGATGTCCACAACGGTGGCGATTCGTCGCCACGCCTGGCTGAGATCCGCCAACTTTTCGGCTGATGTCCAAAATACTTTGATGGACATGCCGTTCGATGGCAGTCGCCTGTTTGGCGACAAGGCGGACCACGCGCTGGAGCGCTTCAAGGACTCCAGGGTCACGGCCAAGTCCTTGGGTCTCTCGACCCAGCGCCAGCAAACGGGTTCGTTTCGCTCCTTTCGTGGCCACGGAAGGGGCGGTCCCACACGGGCTGCCAGTCACGCACCGCAGAACACTTCTCAATGCGGTGGCGGCCGTGGATTCCGCCGTGGAGGCGGTCGGGGACAACGGCGAGGTCAGACCACACCTCCCCCCGCAGCATCAGCCTCCAAATCCTCCTAGTCCGTGCTTTCAGGCCCATGTGACGCCAGTGGGTGGCAGGGTTCGCCATCACCACTCCCGCTGGCGCTCTATCACATCGGACAGGTGGGTGCTGCAGCTCGTCCGAAGGGGCTACTCCCTCCCCTTCGAGACCTCTCCTCCAGCCATGCCACCGCAGAACCACCGTGTGTCGGGGGACCACTTGACACTTCTGCAGGAGGAAGTTACGGCCCTCTTGGCCAAGGGGGCCATCGAGCGCGTTCCTGGGCCAGAAGTAGGGCGTGGTTGCTATTCCCACTACTTTCTGGTACCCAAGAAGGACAAGGGGGGCCTGCGTCCTATCTTGGATCTACGGAACGTCAACGGCTTCCTCCGGAAGGAGAAGTTCAAGATGTTGACTTTGGCTCAGGTCTTGGCTGCTCTAGACCCGCCAGACTGGATGGTGGCGTTGGACTTGCAGGACGCGTATTTTCACATCCCCATCCTGCCGGCCCACCGGCGTTACCTGCGGTTCACGGTAGGCCACGAGCACTTTCAGTTTATCGTGCTCCCATTCGGCCTTACCAGCGCCCCACGGGTGTTCACGAAAGTGATGGCGGTGGTCGCAGCTCCTCTGCGCCGGTTAGGGGTTTCAGTCTTCCCCTACCTCGAAGACTGGTTGTTGAAGGCGGGCTCGCCCCAGACAGTCGTCCACCACCTTCAGATGACGGCGGACCTCCTGCACGAGCTGGGGTTTTCCATCAATGTGCCGAAATCACACCTGTGTCCCTTTCAAAAGCTCCTTTTCATCGGAGCGGTTCTCGACTCGGCGCAGTTTCGGGTTTATCCTCCGGAACGGCGGATCCGGGATATACAGGCTTTGATTCCCATCTTTCAGCCGTTATCCCGGGTTTCGGTCAGGTTGACGCTGCGGCTGCTGGGGCTGATGGCTTCCTGCATCCTTCTGGTGCATCACGCCCGGTGGCGGATGCGGGCTCTGCAGTGGGACCTGAAGTTTCAGTGGGCCCAGCATCAAGGCAACCTATCCGACCATGTCCTGATCTCGGAGGGCACTGCGAGCCAGTTGCAGTGGTGGCTTACGGACCGCGATTGGGTCAGAGGCAGATCCCTCTCCCTTCCCCAACCGGAGCACGTAGTTGTGACGGACGCGTCCCTCCAGGGCTGGGGAGGCCACTTGGGAGAGGCGGAGATCAGAGGCATCTGGTCTCCGGCGGAGTCCCGGCTCCACATCAACATGTTGGAGCTGCGGGCGATTCGCCTAGCACTGAAGGCATTCCTCCCCTTTGTCAACGGGAGTGTAGTGCAGGTGTTCACGGACAACACCACCGCCATGTGGTACTGCAACAAGCAGGGCGGAGTGGGGTCGTGGACCCTTTGCCAGGAGGCTCTGCGTCTCTGGCAATGGCTGGAACGTCAGGGCGTGACTCTGACGGTTCAACACTGAACGCCAGGGCGGACGAACTCAGCCGTCGGTGCTCGGTGGATCACGAATGGCGTCTGAACTCGGACGTGGCGAAAGGCCTCTTTCTGCAATGGGGAGAGCCTTGGTTAGATCTATTCGCCACAGAAGAGAACGCGCAATGTCATCAGTTCTGCGCGTTGGAGTTTCCAAGACGGCACTCGCACGGCGACGCCTTTCGGCGCGAGTGGAGCTGCGGTCTGTTGTACGCCTTTCCGCCTATACCACTTCTGCCCAGAGTGCTGAAGAAGATCAGGCGCGACCGGGCCCAAGTTATCCTTGTGGCTCCGGACTGGGCTCGAAGGTACTGGTATCCCGAGCTACTCAGCATGTCAGTCGGTCCCTCGATCCGCCTGCCCCTTCGGGAGGACCTTCTGTCGCAGCAGCAGGGGACGGTCCTCCACCCGAACCTGTCCAGTCTCCACCTCCATGCGTGGAGATTGAGCGGCGACAGTTGAGGCCATTTGACTTGCCTCCTGAGGTTTGTGATGTGATTCTGGCAGCCAGGCGTCCCTCCACAAAGTCGGTATACGCCTGCCGGTGGAACAGATTTGTGGCATGGTGCACAGCAAAGGCTGTGGACCCTCTCTCTGCCCCTCTTTCCGAGGTTCTCCTCTTTCTTCTCTCTCTTGCCCAGCAGGGCTCTGCTCTGGGCACTATCAAGGGCTACCTTTCTGCCCTTTCGGCCTTTCTCAGGCTACCTGATCAGCCTTCTTTGTTCAAGTCCCCTATTGTAACGAGATTCTTAAAGGGCATCACGCACATGTATCCACCTATTCCGTTCGTGATGCCTCAGTGGGACTTGAACCTGGTTCTGACCTTCTTGATGTGCGCTCCCTTTGAGCCACTTCATTCCTGTCCTCTCCGTCTCCTGACTTTAAAGACGGCCTTCCTGGTTGCCATCACCTCTGCCAGGAGAGTGAGTGAGCTCCAGGCTCTTTCTGTCAAACCTCCTTTCATGTCCATTCATCCAGACAAGGTGATTCTGAGAACTAGACCTTCTTTCCTGCCCAAAGTAGTCTCTGCTTTTCACATCGGGCAGTCCATCACCTTACCCTCCTTCTTCCCGCCTCCGCATCCTTCAAAGGATGAAGAGCGGCTCCATCGTCTGGACCCAAAACGTGCGCTTTCATTTTATATGGATCGCACACGCCAGTTCCAGGTGGATGACCAACTGTTTGTTGGCTACGTGGGTGCGAAGAAGGGACGGGCGGTACATAAACGGACCATCTCTCGGTGGGTCGTTCTGTGCATCAAAGCGTGCTACTCTTTGGCTCGGAAGGAGCCTCCTGTTGGGCTGAGGGCCCATTCCACTCGGGCCATGGCGGCTACTACTGCCCTGGGCCGGGGAGTCCCTTTGCAGGACATTTGCCAGGCGGCTACGTGGGCCTCGCTGCACACCTTTGCGAGGCACTACTGCCTGGACAGTCAAGTCCGGAGGGATGGCTTCTTTGGCCGTTCGGTCCTCCAGGACTTTCTGGTGTAGGATTGTATTGGTTCGCAGACCCACCTCCGGAGTTGGTATTGCTGGGGTATCTATTCTAAGGTAAGGAATCTAATACTAACCTGTTTCTTTCAGATGAACAAGTTACTTACCTTCGGTAACGATATATCTGTAAGAAACAGTAGTTAGTATTAGATTCCTTACCGCCCCACCCATCCTCCCCGTTCTGCGAACTGATTCCTAGGGTTAAGGACATCCCTTTCAGGGCCCTAGTTTCAATTGGCACCAGTGTTGGTTCTCACATGGCTCTGCGTGTTCTGGCGCGGAAAAGCTGTGTACAAAGAACTGACGTCAGCGCGCGGAGGCGGCGTCTATATACTCCAGCGACGTCATCACGGCGCACGACGCCGACGACGGACGCGGAGCCGCAGGGGACGCCTGCAGATGACGCCTACCGACGCGCAGGGGTACTGCTACGCAAAAGTTTCCGGATCCAGACTGACGCCTGGGGATATTCTAAGGTAAGGAATCTAATACTAACTACTGTTTCTTACAGATATATCGTTACCGAAGGTAAGTAACTTGTTCTTTTAACCCTTGTCCCTCAACACGCTCCAATCCCACCTTAGATGGTGTCCCATTAGAACAGGCACATCATTTTGATTATCTAGGGATTACACTTGATGAGAAGCTGTACTGGATATCACATGTTGCTAAAAGAAGATTAAAATTAGAACAGCAAAGTGTGGTTCTGCTGAAGCTGTATAAAGGTTTGTTGTGTAAATTCATAACACCAGTAATCCAACTATATACATAACAGGCACTAGCGGCTACACTGTAGGGTTCGGAGCTATGGGGCCATAAGAACATCATACCCCTGGAAATGGCTGAGAACAGATTTATCAGGCAAATGCTGTGTCTACCAGTCAGCACTCCCTTAGTACCACTGAGGCTTGATTTGGGTCTCAGGTCAAAATCCATTCATTTTCTGGAGACGAATCTGGGCCCCACCTGAACTTCTGCCCTATCGAAACAGGTTGGTGGAAATTTCCAAACATCCAAACGCTGTTAATTTACCATGGATTAAATATGTGAGCAACACCTTAATGGGGATGGGTTTAGATAACCTCTGGATTGACCCGGCAGGCTGTTGTACCAATATTACTATGAAGGAGTTGAAAAACCAATTCTACACCTATAAACTTAATATTCTTTTAACGCTGGCACCCTGACACTTTAACTACTTAATTTTTAATGATAAAAGACAACTTTTACTAAATATATTTTTTAGACGCTATAGAACCAAATTTAGCTAAACAATTATACATTCAGTTCTGACATGGAAACCTGCCCCTCAAATGTTTTAGATCAAAATGGACACGGACATAGAACAGGATTGTAGCTTGTGTGGTCATAAGAAAGAAAGTGCATAAAGAACCATGGGCCAAATGGCTTATTTCAATTTGTCGAACGCTGGGTGTCAGTAGGTATAAGAACGTTATCAGGATTTTCCAAGCTGATATGACTCCCTATCTGGTCTTTGCAGTGTCCAGATATTTGTTTCACTCTTGGTTAAAAAGAAATAAGTAATGGAATATTAGCGAAATCTTACCTAGCAAGGCCTTATCACTATTCATAATTTTATAATTTAAGTGCTTTTTAACTTGTACGTGAAGCTGTAATGATCTTGTGTGATTTTATGTCTATCCATATTTCGCATTCATTTGTCTTATCACTTTTTTAAATATGAAGTCATTGTTTTTGATGTTTGTTTTTTTATTTTAACATTTAATTTGTATCTCTTTTATAGCGCATTATCGAAATAAAGAGTATTTGAAATTATATAAGATGTCTAGAATTCTACCTGTATAGAACGGAGAGGTTCAGGAAATCAGAATGAGCTTCTGGTTGCCTTTGGCACCCGGGTAAGAGAGAAGCCATTTTCAAGCAGGGTGTCACGAGCGGTTGCAACTGCGATTTTTTAATGAAATTTTAAAGGGTCAACATGCCACTTCACAGCAAGGTGATGGCTCTTTGCATCAGAGGTGTTTCTACTTCAATGGCTCTGTCCACTGGAGTGTCATTGACAGATATACGCAAAGCAGCAACGTGGACGAATATACACATGTTCATTTACAAGACACTATGGTCTAGAAGAGACTGCACAAAAGGATAAACAGTGAGCAAGGTAGCATTACATGATCAGTTTCAATAAGGTGAGCCACTCTAAGCTTTTTCCCTTTCATCTACTATGATCTTATAATGTTGCTTAATAACTTTTGCTTGTTAATTTGATTCAAGCATGTGAATCTAGATACGATCCACTACTGTAGAACAAAAAAGTTACTTACCTGTAATGATCGTTCTCCGGTGTTGGTATCCCTCATCGATTCATATGCGACCCACCCTGCTCCCCATAAGAGGCAAACCTATTTGTATTACTCCTTCACATGATTTTCTTTTATTGGTTGGACTTTGGTTCATTTTAAATTATGTGCCTAGTCTGCTGAAGATACATTGTTATAGCTTTAGGGCTATCTTTAACATGGAACTGCTCTTGTAATGTTACCATAGGAAATCTCACCTCAACAACAGAGATGATTCAAGCATGTGAATTTATGAAAGATACCAATACTGGAGAACTACCATTGCTGGTAAGTAACCTTTTTAGCTCATTCTCTTCAAGGTAAATATTTATGGAATATGTGTAGACGTCCTGTGAACAACACAGCCTTGGAATCTGCCTGCTGTAGTGTGAAGTGGATGGTTTTACTTGTCTCCAGTGTACAGCGTTCCCGTTGAAAGCACATGGTACCAGGGTACTGCTCAGGCACCGAGACATTGGGCCCATCCATCTAACTTGTGTTTGATGTATCTTATCTACTATGCTTGTTTTTGTCGGGAAGAAGTTTCGTGTAGTGGTTATTGTGTTAGAAAGATTGTTTGTTCTTCCCTCTGGCATGACACTAACCAAAGTTGTTAAGTTTATAATTAGTGATTTTAGTGATTCGATCTCATCACGTAAAAGGATAACTAAATCAGATGCTATGTTACCCCTGCTGGAATTTGAATTAGATGTCGCAGTGGAAGTACATGCCCCTTCAGCCCCTTCTACCTGCATCATTTGTCTAATTGGGGAATCATCATGAATATAAGCCAAAACTGCATACCTGTTACCAGAGGATATTGAAGGAACAGAGGGAGATAAACATTTCTCAGTCAGAACTTTAGGGGGCACGTCATGACCCACGTGACAATGAGCCTCACCTGTTGTAATTGGCCGGCTATTGCTTTCAGTAATGCTTCCATCTTTAACTCTTCTTTTTGCCCGAAACATGGCAGGTATTAGGGGGGGATCACTAACATCATTTACTGGTCTTAATTGAGCTACACTCTCATCTCCTGAGGCCTCAACGTTAGTGTGGCCTAGATCGGCCACAAGAATCTCCCTGCAATCTTCCACAAGATTATCAATTCGATCGATGACACAATTTACAGCGGCATGACTGGACCCTTTCTTAGTTTTCCTTCCCTTTCGGTGCTTCGGGGGGTTACCATCCCCACCCAACCCCCCTCCATGGATTTGCGTTTCCCCATACCTCTTTTTTGTATAGGCTGTAGTAGCAAACAGAGTAGAACTAGCAGTGGTTTTCAGGGGGCTCAATACAAAATAATATTAACCTTAGTCCGGATCTTAGAAGAGAACACCCTCAGCCCTCTTTTGTGGTGCAAGTTCCACAGGTTGGTTCAGGCCAACATCATGTCTGGTATATAAGGAGTTAGAGCGGCCTGCCCTGCCTCGGCTGCCCCCAGACAGCCACAGACGGCCCGCCCTTTGCCCGGGCTTCGCCCGGCACGTCCCGCGCGTGTCCCGCGGGGCGGGAGGCGTGCTCAAGTCAAGTCAAGTCAAGTCAGAATTTATATAGCGCACTACATACCCATAGGGTCTCAAGGCGCTTGAGGAAGGGGGGGGGGGAGGTTTACTTATCGAATATCCAGGTTTTAAGTTGTTTTCTGAAGGCTAGGTGGTTTTGAGTAAGGCGGAGGTGGATGGGAAGGGAATTCCAGGTTTTGGCCGCTAAGTAGGAGAAGGATCTTCCCCCCATGGTGGCTTTGTGGATGCGCGGAACAGCGGCGAGGGCTTGGTTGGACGAACGCAGCTGGCGGGTGGGGGTGTAAAAGGAAAGGCGCGTGTTGAGACAATCAGGTCCAAGTTCGTATAGGGCTTTGTGTGCGTGGGTGAGGAGACGGAACGTTATTCTCTTGTTGACGGGGAGCCAGTGAAGTTCTTTCAGGTGAACGGAAATGTGGTCTGTGCGGGGGATGTCTAGTATGAGTCTGGCTGAAGCATTTTGGATGCGTTGGAGTTTTTTCTGCAGTTTTGCGGTGGAGCCGGCGTAAAGGGTATTTCCGTAGTCCAGACGGCTTGTAACCAGTGCGTGGGTGACCGTTTTTCTTGTTTCGGTGGGGATCCAGCGAAATGTTTTTTTGAGCATGCGTAGGATGTTGAAGCATGAAGATGAGACGGCGTTGACTTGTCTGGTCATCGAGAGTGAGGAGTCCAGGATGATGCCCAGGTTCCGTGCGTGGTCCGTCGGTATGGGGGCTTTTCCTAGGGCCGTTGGCCACCAAGAGTCGTCCCAGGCGGAAGGGGATGAACCTAAGATGAGGACTTCCGTTTTGTCCGAGTTCAGTTTCAGACGGCTGTGCTTCATCCACTCGGCTACTTCTTTCATCCCTTCATGAAGGTTGGTTTTGACGGTGGTTGGGTCTTTGGTGAGTGAGAGGATCAGCTGAGTGTCATCAGCGTAGGAGATGATGTTGAGGTTGTGTTGACGTGCGATGGTTGCGAGGGGGCTCATGTAGACGTTGAAGAGGGTGGGGCTGAGTGATGATCCTTGCGGGATGCCGCAGATGACTTCGGTGGCCTCTGACTTAAAAGGGGGGAGGCGGACTCTCTGAGTTCTTCCAGCGAGGAACGAAATGATCCAGTCCAATGCTTTTCCTTGAATTCCGATGTTTCTGAGGCGTTGTATCAGGGTGTTATGGCAGACTGTGTCGAAGGCTGCGGAGAGGTCGAGAAGGATGAGGGCGACTGTGTCTCCGTTGTCCAGTAGTGTTCGAATGTCGTCTGTTGCTGCGATGAGGGCTGTCTCGGTGCTGTGTTTGGCTCGGAAGCCAGACTGTGAGGAGTCGAGTGATTTGTTGGATTCGAGGAAGGCGGCGAGCTGGTTGTTGATGGCTTTCTCAATGACTTTGGCAGGGAATGGGAGGAGCGAGATGGGGCGGTAGTTTTTGAGTTCGGTGGGGTCAGCTGTGGGTTTCTTTAGAAGGGCGCTGAGTTCGGCGTGTTTCCAGCTTTCTGGGAATGTGGCGGAGTTAAGGGAGCAGTTGATGACATCTCGGAGATGGGGTGCGATAATGGAGTCTGCTTTGTTGAAGATGTGATGGGGGCATGGGTCTGTAGGGGATCCTGAGTGGATGGACTTCATCAGGCGAATGGTGGCTTCTGTGGTGATTGGGTTCCAGTCGAAAAGGTTATTCGGAGGAGGTACAGGTTCGGAGGTGAGTGGGGTGGACTGGTTTACGGGTTGGTTGTCAAAGCTGTTATGAATGTCGGCGATTTTGTCATGGAAGAATGAGGCGAGGGAGTCGCAGAGGACTTGAGAGGGGGTGATGTCGTTAGAGCTGGCGGTGGGGTTGGTGAATTCTTTGATGATGTTGAAAAGTTCCTTGCTGTTGTCGGCGTTGTTGTCTAGTCGGTCTTAGAGTGCTTATTTCTTGGCTGTCCGGATAAGTTGGTGGTGTTTGCGGGTGGCGTTTTTGAAGGCGGCTTGGGTGATAGTGTTTGGCTCTGTTTTCCAAGTTTTCTCAAGGGAACGACAGAGCTTCTTGGATTTCTTAAGGTCATCGTTGAACCAGGGGGCGTTCTTGCTTCCTTGCTTGATTTGATGTTTTTTCAAGGGTGCTAGTTTGTCGTCAGTTTGGGTTAACCATTGTGTGAGGTTGATGGCGGCTTGGTTAGGGTTCGTTGAGTAGGCAGGGGGTTTTTGAAGATCTGGTCGATGGTGATTTTGTTCCAATTTCTTCGCAGAGTTGGTTGAGGGTGGTTGTGGATCGAGGTCTTATTGTAAATGAAGTGGATGCAACTGTGGTCCGTCCAGTGGAGAGGTGTGGTGTGAGTGAAGGAGATATACTTGCTGGAAGTGAAGATAGGGTCGAGTGTGTGTCCTGCATAGAGTGTGGGGGTGTTAACAAGTTGTTTGAGTCCGAGATTGGCGAGATTGTCCAGAAGGGTGGTAGTGTTACTGTCGTTGTTCTTTTCCAGATGGAAATTGAGGTCTCCCAGTAGAATGTATTCTTCCGAGGGGAGGGCGTGTGGGGTGATGAAGTCAGTGATGTCTTCGCTGAATTTTGTACGGGGTCCTGGTGGCCTGTAGAGGAGGGTGCCTCTGAGTGTGGTCTTGGGGTCGGTGTGGATCTGGAAGTGAAGGTGTTCGGCGATAGCGAGATTGTCTTCTGAGCTGGTTGAGACGCGGATGGTGTTCTTGTGGACGATGGCGATGCCTCCTCCTGTTTGAATGGTGCGGTCCTTACGGATGATTTTGTAGCCGTCCGGGATGGCTATGGTGATGTCTGGAGCTGAAGAGGCATTCATCCAGGTTTCTGTTAGGAAGGTGATGTCCGGAGAAATGGTGTTGAGTAGATTCCAAAGGTCGATGGCGTGTTTGTGAACCGAGCGGGTGTTGAGAAGGATGCATTTAAGGTGGTTGGTGTTGGATCTCTGTTTGGTGTTTGTTGGTTTGGTGTGGGTCTTGATGCAGGTGAATTTGCAAGAGTGGCAGCTGAAGGGTCCATGGGTGTGTCCTGGGGCTGCTTGGGCGCAGTTAGGGAGTTGGCCGGGGTTAAGTGCTAAGAGGGTGGAGGCGCCGTATGTAATGCGGGAGGGATGGGTGAAGCGGGGACCAGGGGGTCTGGCGCTGGGCGCGGTCGAGGCGCGGACGGGCGTAGACGGGCTTACCTTTGGCGCACCTTCGGCGCGACCACTGCGCGTGGACGCTGCGCGTAAAGGCATCTGACATAAGAGGATGGAGGAAGGGGAGGGGCGAGGGAGGGTCAGCTGGGAGGCGGGAGCGTGTTGGAGGTACGGGCTGGGACGACACAACAACAAAATGGCAGCAACAAAAACAAATGTAAGCAGGGTGAGGTCGGGGCGAGCAGTGGAGCGCTACAGCCAACAATCCAATTACCAACAACAGTGATGAATGTCAAGCGCTATGAAGCACCACAGAGCCGCGCTATGAAAATATGCAAGCACAATGCGGCGCTATGGAAATATGCAGTCACAATGCGGCGCTATGAAAAATATGCAATCACAATGCGGCGCTATGACAATATGCAGGCACAGTGTGGCGCTATGAAAATATTAAAGTACAGAGCACAGGCAGCGTTGGAATAGCGCTACGATACCCAGGAGGAGTGAGGGGAGCGACCGCTTCTGCACGGGTCAGGACGGTCACAGCTCTCTGAGGGGGTGGGGTCGGCCTATACTATTAGTGGGAGGGAGGGTCAGCTGGGAGGCGGGAGCGTGTTGGAGGTACGGGCTGGGACGACACAACAACAAAATGGCAGCAACAAAAACAAATGTAAGCAGGGTGAGGTCGGGGTGAGCAGTGGAGCGCTACAGCCAACAATCCAATTACCAACAACAGTGATGAATGTCAAGCGCTATGAAGCACCACAGAGCCGCGCTATGAAAATATGCAAGCACAATGCGGCGCTATGGAAATATGCAGTCACAATGCGGCGCTATGAAAAATATGCAATCACAATGCGGCGCTATGACAATATGCAGGCACAGTGTGGCGCTATGAAAATATTAAAGTACAGAGCACAGGCAGCGTTGGAATAGCGCTACGATACCCAGGAGGAGTGAGGGGAGCGACCGCTTCTGCACGGGTCAGGACGGTCCTCGCACTTTGTAGCGCCTCCAGGCGCAAAGCTGACGTCACTGGTGGAGCGCCGGGCCCCGGGGCAGCTGGGATGTGTAGTTTCCCGCTGTCGCCCGGTCTGGCGTGGAAGGAGCTGCCGCCGTTGCCCTCACGGCACAGAGGGGGAATAGGTGTTGATCTGCTTGCCAAGGACAGGTAGGTGGAACTGGCCGTTGCCCTCACGGCGTGTGTCCGAGAATCCGCGTCCCCCGTTGTCTAACAGTATTTGGTGGTTTTTATGATTAAAAGGGGTTCCGACATGAGCTGGAGGTAGGATTCATGCCTTGTGGTATTAAAAACATTTGGGGTTTAAAAAGGTTACAAGAGACCACTCCTTAATTAACCCATGTGTATAGAAATATTTACAAAATGCTTACACTTTTCTATTTAGTAAGTTGCAAAATTATGTTAATGGTTCAGTGACTAGTAGAGATTGTATTTAATTACTTACAGGGCCACTGGAAGGACATATTTCTTAAGATCACTGCTTCAACTTTACCAGATTGTCAACTCTTGTTGTTCCCATTGTGCAGTTCCCCAGCAGACCGAACATCAGTTTTAATATTTAGGTTGTCTTTCTCCCCTCATCGATGGCTGCACATTTCTTGTTCTATTATTAGCAAAGTTCCAAATTCACCTTCTACGCTAATTCCAAAACATGTAAGAGGCTGTACTTTATGCAAAAATAAGAATACTTTTCTCAGTGCAGTGGCATTCACATCTGAAGAGAGGGTTCTGGCTTGGAGTTGTTTAATTCTTGCCATTGGAGAAGGGGTGAGGACTATTGTATCTCAACAATCATTCGATGTAAACAAGAAATGCAACTGTTACATAGAGGAGAGTCGGAAGAGGCGATATTATCAGATGATATAATTATTGTATCTGACACGGGCCACTTGTGATGAGGATCTTCGTGTTCCACCTGGGAATCGGTGCTAAAATGGTTAGAAACCTCATAGTCATGTTGTCTAAGCATTGGAGAGACAGCATCCGCACTACTTTCAATGCAGGGACCCACTGAACGCTACAATACCTTTGGAATGAGAGAATTGTTGGTAGGGATGTGCAGCAAATGACCTTTTTCTTTCTCCATCCTGCAGCAATGATGATGCCACAGCAACAGCCTATGATGATGCCACAGCAACAGCCTATGATGATGCCACAGGTCCAGCCCATGCTGATGCAGCAACCACAGCCCATGATGATGCAGCCGCCTCAACAGGCCCCATCTGCCGCAGCCTCTTCGAGGGCAGCAGCTGAGCAGCAGACCTTCATCAACCAGCAGGCCCTCCTTCTGGTGAGCAGCACCACAGCAATTGATAAGAATGAGCATGCCAATGGGGAGAAAGTGGAAGATGGAGAGAATAAGAAACTAAAAGAAGAACTATCTGAAAAATGGTGGGTGGAGGAGTGAGGTGCAAAAGGTCTGTAAGGATATCAATGAGCGGCCACTGGTACTGTGAAGCGGTGGGGCGAGGAGCGGGGGGAACATAACAAAGTCAAAAAATAATAAAACTACGCTTACCTGCTCCAACTGCCGCCGCCATCCTCCCGATCCTCGCGCCCATGTCAGGAACTTGATGCACACTGCGCAGGCTCCATGCTACAAAACCCAGCGCTGCTCACATGCTGGGAATGCTATTTCCAGCATGTGAGCAGCACTGGGATTGGTCTGAGCGCCTTGGTTCGGCACTCAGACATAGAGAGGTAGCCTGTGTTGGTTTCTCCTCCCAGCTGTACAACACAACTAGGAGGGGAAAGGCTACGTGCGCATGATGGTTTAGCCGGCCATCTGGGGCTGGCCAAACCATCATGCGCATATAGCAGTGCCCACCACTCTCCCCTCCTCCCTGGTGCTGCAGCGTCACTGTGGCTGTCCCCGCATCTCCCTCGGCTGGCAGGACGCAAAATAAAATGATAATAAAAACCTTTTATTATCATTTTATATGTCCTTGCCTCTGCTGGCTTTCAACAGGGGGTGACGCGCCACCACCATAACGGTGGAACCGTCCCTGAAGGATATTGCTTGGCTTCTCCAACTAGTAGCTTGTGAGCTACTGGTAGCTCTCCAGTTGCCTATATGTAGCTTTCCTGTGTGTAGCCCAGCCTACGAAATTAGAATCTCTTGCTTGATTGAAATGATATGTTTACCACAATCGAAAAGCATACATTCAAGGAGAAAATGTGCGTATTTTCAGAACTCAAAAACTGATATCTGGAGAAAATGGTTGCACTTTCAAAATATTTGAAAATATGATATTTGAGTGATTTTTTAAGGGGCGTTGAGGAGATTTTCTAGTAATAATATTAGTGACGGGGCAGTGCAGCTATGGCTGTTATGTACAACCCACATGAAGGCATTCCACATTGCAAAAACCTTTTTATATTACTGCTGGAAACCATGCCTGATGAATTGAGGTGAACACTATTCATAACCTTTCATATGGTGGACAATAATATAATTTTGCCTGATGTGGTCACTATGCAACAATAACAATACTATAGTAGTAGCTCGGGTGATTTTCACTAAATGTATGTAGTTGTCATCTCAGAAAAATTATGAAATTGAGCCTATATAGGGACAGGGGCACTTCCACTCTGTGAGTATTCCAACATAACATAACTTTATGTATGTATGCACTTCTGCAGGAAGTTCTGTATGAAAGGCGGGAGCTTCTTTAGGGACATACTGCTGACGTGCCTAAATACATGGGCAGGAATGCAGGTGACTCTTGGCCAACTGTGTCCGTCCCAGAGATGGCAACTAACAAGCGAGTATGAATGACAGCCTGAAACTTCACAGATTCATCACTGAGTAGGTTTCCAATGTCTTGGCGAGTTGAGGCTCCTGTGAAGTACAGACATGATCTTCTTGCTGTAGCAGGCATACAAATATTTTCCAGTGTAGGGCCTTCCAGCGATAAATACACTGCTTTAGAATTTGTTGATGGCTGTCAGGAGTGTCTAGTGCTAAATTTGCTTCCAAGGAAACCTAGGGAAACGACTTCCAATCCTGACTTTGGCACGTGACCAAAAATGGTGTGGTTCTGGGCTAATCATTTTATATTCCTGTGCCTCCGAGTGTAAATACGAAAATAAGTGTAGCATGTGCTGTGTATCACTGTCTCAGTATTTTACAGAGCTGTGTGCTTGTACTCCGGTCTGCATTTACGCATCATTCAGTTTAATATATAGCATTGCAGGATTCAAATATTCTTGGTCCAGTTAAATACGAAAAATAAAATAAATAGTTCAGCAGCATATTAGCGTAATTCGAACTTTCATGGTGGAAAACTGGTGTCACAGGTAAGAGTGGTGCTTTTTGCCGTCTAGGCTCAGCAGATGACACTTCAAGCAAGCGTGCTTTCGCAACAACAGCAGCAACAGCAGATGCAACAGCAGCAGCAACAACTGAAGCAGCAGGAGAAACCGCAAAAGCAACAAGAGCTGCCGCGGGCTCCTGAACCCCCCAGGGCTCCTCCTCATGGCTCGACACCTCCAGTCCCTGCGCCACCCCCTGCCCCAGTGGAACCTACTGGACCAAAGCCACTCAACCCCCAAAAACAGTCACGAGCCAGCCAGAAGAAAACCAGTCCAATGACTCAACCCACCGCTCCAAAGCCTGTAAGTACTTTTACTTTCACTAAATGGAGGGGTCTTTAGCTGAATAAAGGGATAAATGTGAGCATAGAGTACAGCTTTATAGACTAGCCCCCGCTCCAGGCACTATTGACCTCTGACTGTCACTGCCAAGAAATTGGAAGTAAAGCAATTTAAGGGACTGATTCAGAGGTGGGTGGACAGAGTAGTCGCCATCTGCATTCTCAGAGTTACCCGACCACCACATTTGGAGATGTCTGCCAGACCTGCGGTCATCTCAATACCTTGAAAAGAACTGCTGCCATAACCAAATACCCTGTTTATCAAACTCTAAATCAGGTCTCAAGTGGCTTTCTGAAAGAAGAAAAAGATTTCAATTCTCTCAGCATGGATGAGAAGATGTTCTGTAAGAGTGGAGTAACAAGGCATTCCTCTACTCTGGGACTTAGTGACTAGACGAGTGTTGGGAGCCGTAAACAGCAGGGTTGTACCTTTTGGTTTTTCTAAGATTGACTCTGATGGGCACCTTGATGAAGAGAACCGCATTGCCCGTGCGGTGATCTCTGTGCCTTCAGAGAAGCAATCATACCTACAGTGATCTTTGTGCCATCACAGGAGTCAGTGGCGAAAAAGTTTGGTGTGCATCCGCCATGTTTTTGACGGCCTTACGGCATTCGTTTTTAATTTTTCAGAAACAAAAGACAAATCACCCCCCACAGCCTGGGAGTTTTTCCCCAGGGTGTGGGTGGGAGTTTATTTTCTGTTTGTTATGGACAGAAAAAAAATACCACACACTGTCTGCTCTAAATAGGGAAGGTGGTCTGATGCCCCAAAGACATCTACTCCTTAAGAATAAGGTTTACAATTCATTTTAAAACTGATGGTCCGCCAGATTAATAATTGAGCAGGCATACCAAGGGTTTAGAGGCCAAGGTACTCTATTGCTTTTGTGATGGAGTACTCTGTCATACTTCGTCACTTTTGTGATGGAGTACCCTGTCCAACAAATTCTAAATAAGGCCCCAAAGTCCCTTCACATCCATGTTTCATCCAAACAGACGTAAATATACATCCGAATTCACCCTCACAGATTTACTTATAGATCCCCTATACACAAACCCACCAACAGGCAAAGGTTTATGCCCAAACATGCAGAGCTGCGGGGGCCACAATGCCACTCAACTTCAGTACACACACATACTTATAGCCCTACACGCAAACTACACATACACATTGAACCTTCATGTAAACAGATCCGTTGATTGGCTGGACAGCCATGGGATGCACAGCTACACTCTTCACACAAATACACACAAAACCACAGGAAGATACACACAGATTTCCCCCACCCACATTTCTCCTCTAGACACACACACACATACTTTACACTGACAGCTATATGCTGGTGCCTCACAGCCTCTGCCACCACATCAATTACATGTCCCCCAAAATTACCACACTCCACACAGGTCCCTCATGTGCCTTCAATCTGACTTTCGGAGCACCAGCCATCTAGACACACTGAAACGTTTATGTGTTCTTTGGTGTTATGTTGACTAGTTTTATGGAGCACAGCAATTACCCGAAGAGGTCAGGGCGCTAGCACTGTGGAAGAAGGGCAGAAACCCTGATGGCAATTACTTAGGGAAAAGCCAGGTTTTTAAGGCGTTCCTGAAAGTGAGCAGGTTAGGAATGGATCTGATGTGGGGAGGTCGAGTATTCCTTTCCTTGGCTGTTGTATTGGCCAATCGTCAGCCTCCCCAATTAGTCAATATGGGGAGGTGGTACTGCTTGTGGAGGGCAGCGTGAAGTGTGAGGATCTCACTGTAATTTTTCTCTCAGGTAAATCAGCTGAGTGAAGACGAAAGGGATGATGACAACAGCCTCTACAACGAACAACTGGACACCTTCCAGCAAAAGCGAGAATTCTTCCAGAAGATTGGTCTGTTGTGCATAGTTGGTATTTAATACTGAATTGTAATGCCGATGCCTTTACTTGACTTGGGAGGAGGGCGGATGTTGGTCTGTGTCCTTTTTGGTGCCATGGCAGTGTAAGTCCGGATTCTTTCGGGACACGTTTATGCTAAAAGCACGCATTGAAAACTTCATGACCAGCCACAGGTCCTGCATTAGCGTTGCTCATGCCGTCAAAAGCTTTGTTTTAAATAAAACGCCGACGGAGGCTCATTTCTAAAGGGCTCCTAGGGTTTTTAAATCACCTTTATTTTCTGCACTTAATCTCTATGTCACAATTGTATTTTGAGTAAGAATTTACCTTTCTGCTGTTGTCCTGGCGTGTTCCCTGTTCCACCACTGAGTCTTCAGTTTGTTGTGGAGGGATAGATCGCCACAGCAGGAAGTGCGCTACTCCACTTCCTGTTTCCACAGAGGTTAGCAGTCTAGCCGCTCGCCTCCACCGGCATAAAAACCTTATGCCCCTCTAACGCTCAGCGGAAGCGTGCAGCGGGCGCGCCCAGGCAAGCCCGTCTGCGCCCGTCCGCGCCTGGACCGGGCCCAGGGCCTCTCCCCCTGGTCTTATTGCTCCCATTCCAACGGTACCTCTTTATGCTATTCCTCATCGCAGCTAAAGGAAATCAACTCACGTGCCACTAGACCTCACTGTCGGCATCTGCCCCTTTCTATCAACCTCACATCCGTACCAGTCCCATGTCCCTCTTGCACTTTCATACTTCCTCCTCCCCTTCCCTCTACCTACAACCCCCCTCCTACTCTCCGGTCCCTCTATCGCTCGGCGCTCATTAATGCCCGCTCCCTCCCCACACATAACTTGGAAATCATGGAGTTTATCTCCAGCCAAGATCTTGACATCCTGTTTATCACAGAGACCTGGGACGATGCCTCTTCCGGTCCGGACTTCTGCTAGGCGATACCGGATGTTTTCTGTGTGATAAGACAGGACAGACCCACAGGCAAGGGTGGCGGGCTAGCTATTATTCATAAAGCCCTATACCCTACGAAAATAGAATCTATTCATCGCTCTGATTTTGAGGCCCTCACTTATTCCATCGCCCTCAATAACAATCAAGTCTTCAAAGGCACCCTCCTATACCGCCCCCCAGGTCCTCGCAAACGTTTCCTCTCAGCCCTGGATGAACTGATTGAGCCTCTGGTGGGACCTTCCGACTACACTATACTAGGAGATTTTAATTTTCATCTTGAATCTCCTAGTGACAAGGACACTATCCAACTCATCGCTGACCTTCAAGTGGTTGGACTCCACCAGTTAGTATCAGTTTCCACTCACCAAGCAGGCCACACCCTCGATGGGCTGTTTACTAACAACCCCGATATTACGCTGCTCACGGTCCTCCCCCTGGTATGGTCACACCATGCCGCAGTTATTTTTACTACGAAGGCCCACAACCCTAATCCGCCTCAATCTAAAGCCCACACTTCCAAGAGCACTAGAGCTTGGAAAAACATAGATATCCCTCTACTTACCCATACCCTCACTACCTCTCTTTACGAGGCTTGCTCCAATCCTAGCTTAGTATCCAACATGTACCAGGACTGGCTTCAGGATGCTCTCAACTCGGTAGCTCCGATCAAATCCATCTTTCCTAATCGAACCACTCCGTCTGCGCCATGGTTCACAGAGGGCCTTAGACTCCAGAGACAGTACTGCAGGAACCTTGAGAGACATTGGCGTAAACACTACAAACCTCAGGACAAACAAACCTATAAGGACGCACTAGCTATATATAAGCGATCCATTGTTACCCACAAGAGCACCTTCTTCCTATCCCAAATTGAGTCTGCCCAGAACTCCACTAAGAAGTTGTTCCAAGTAGTCAACACCCTTTCCAATCCCCCGACAGGTCCTTCTATCGAGGCATCCCAAGAACTCTGCAATTTTTTAGCCATATTCTTTGCCACCAAGGTCACCACTATATATTCAGCTTTTTCCTCTCAAACCCACCCCGATGCTTCCGACCCTAACCCCTCTCCTACTCCCTCCAGCCCTACCTTTTCCAATTTTTACACAGTCCCTGTGGAACAGATTCATAAATTTATTGTCTCCATCAGGTCAGGGTCTGCCCTAGACCCTTGTCTACCTTCCATACTTAAACTCCTAACTGAGGTTATCACGCCTCCACTCACTGACATCTGCAAATCCATGTTTCTCACAGGTTCCTACCCAGAAGTCTGGGAAAAATCAGTTATTAAACCTCTTTTAAAAAAACCTTCCCTTGACCCCTCTGAACCATGCAACTACAGACCCATAGCTTGCCTCCCGTTCCCTGCCAAGATATTTGAAACACTCATGAACTATCAGCTCTCTGAATACATTAATCAACATCACCTCCTAGACGACACCCAATTTGGGTTTAGGCAGGGTCACGGTACAGAAACTGCCCTGATAAAGGCGACTGATGAGATCAGGGCAATCCTAGATCAAGGGGGGGCGGCGGTCCTCATACTTTTAGACCTATCCGCTGCCTCTGCCAATATTCCAACTCCCTTCACATTATTACTTACTACATTTTCGGACGGGACACCATTTATTTCAAGTGGATGCAGTTTCTGGTGTTCTGATCATCTTGCTCCTGCTCATTCCCCCCGTCCATCCATCCATCCGTCCACTCATCCATCCACTCACTTATCCATTCATCATCCATCCACTCACTGATAGATCCATTCATCCATTCAACATTCCATCCACTGACGGATCCATCTATCCCCTCACTGATCCATCCATCCACTCACTAATCCCCACTGACGGATCCATCTATCCCCTCACTGATCCATCCATCCATCCATTCATCCATCCACTCACGGATCCATCCATCCACTCACGGATCCATCCATCCACTCACGGATCCATCCATCCACTCACTGATCCATCCATCCACTCACTGATCCATCCATCCACTCACTGATCCATCCATCCACTCACAGATCCATCCATCCATACATACATACATCCACTCACGGATCCATCCTTCCACTCACGGATCCCTCCACTGAACGCCACAGCACCACTAAACGCCACAGCACCACTGAATGCCACAGAACCACTGAATGCCACAGCACCACTGAACGCCACAGCACCACTGAACGCAACAGCATTACTCAACGCCTCAGCACCACGCCACAGCACCACTCCATGCAACATCACCACTCCATGGCATCACTCCACGCCACGGCATCACTCCACGCCACGGCATCACTCCACGGCATCACTCCACGCCACAGCATCACTTCACGCCACAGCATCACTCCACGCCACAGCAGCACTCCATGCCACAGCACCACTCAATGCCCCAGCACCACTCAACGCCTCAGTACCACTCAACGCCCCAGTACCACAACATCACTCAGCACCGCAGCATCACTCGGCACCACAGCATCACTCAGCACCACAGCATAACTCAATGGTACAGCATCACTCAGCACCACTCAACGCAACAGCACCACTCAACGCCACAGCATCACTTGGCACCACTTAACACCACAGCATCACTCAGCACCACTAAACGCCACAGAATCGCTCAGCACCACTGAATGCCACAGCATCACTCTGTGCAACAATTCAATTCAACAACTGGTTCAAATATGTTCTCTCAATGTTTCAAGCTTTATTACAAATGTCACCAAAAAAATGTTAATATTTCACTTCTGTTCTTGGATTTTCGTCACAATAAAATACAATTAACATAATCTTCCCAAGAGTTATTTACAAAAGTTTAAGCTATTGCCATTATAAATTACAATAACTTTTATTTAAGTATTAATTATTTAAAAGAATAAAAGCCATTGTTATTTGTAATATCAATACATCTAAGTCATGTAAATACAATGTCACATTTGCGAAAGTTAAAACTATTGGCATTGTAAATGACAAAGCTATTAATTTCACTATTTTCAAAACCAACACAGAAATAAAATATTTGTCATTTACAATACCAATAGCTCAAACTTTCCTAATGCGAGACCTATTGCATTGCAAATGCTTGTTTTCTTTTGCTAGCAAAGATAGCTCTGCGGAGCAGACGTGCAATATTACGTTTGCTAAGGGCTTAGGTAGGGAATCAAAGGCGGGGTTCTAGCTTTTGCTGCTAGTGACAGAAGACACCCATTTAAAAAATAAGATGTTCAGTTCCAATATTGTCATGCATTTAAGGCATACCTTTAATCTGGCGGTGAAGGGAATTTTTAAGGTATTTAACACTCAACCAGAACAAAGTTCTATGATACTGCCTGAATGTTACCTAAGGTTTATAGTGGGCGTACAGTATTATTCTATTGTTCGGAGTACTGACTGCTCCACCTATTTTTTTGTCAAAAACTTTTTATTGGTTTTTACACAAATACACAACATTTGTAGCTCGGCCGAACATAGTTCGCATGCCAAGATCAGTTATCTAAAGACAACACACAGCTTTTCCACAAGTTCTCAGCATGACTATTCGCCTTACCTAGGCACAGACGTTCGATCATTACAGTGCCTTACATGCATAGTTTACATGTCTCATGTTGCTTCTGTGCTGTTCCCTCAGGAGCTAACAGATTAAACATATCACAAAACAACTAAACATTTCCTTGGTACCCCATGTATATGACCCTAACATGGCTGAGGTGAGTGTAGGGCAGGCGTAATCCGGAGTCCAGAGGACCCAAGGGGTCCACCGCTCCAAGCTCGGGGGAGACTGGGGTCGCCCTCGGAAGAGTCAGTAAAAGGCCTAGATGCTTCGACTTCCTGGGAATTCAAGACTGGGGCCAAATTTGTTATATCTGAAGGAGGTGGAGGGCCCACAACCTAGGCCCGCAGGCAAATAGAGGTAACCCCTCCGACAATTAACCCACCTAGGGACTCCAAATGTAATCATAGCTCCTGCTGGAATCTTCATTACTATCTGTCGTCCGGTCGAGGGCTAGAGTTTGCCAGAAACGGGCATGCCATTGGGTAAGAGAGAGGGCCTCTGGTTTCGTCCAGGCGGATGCTATTGACATTTTGGCCACCTCAGACATAGCTACATGATAGAGCAGTCCCCCTGTGGTTGGTACTTCAGACTGGGATCACGCACCCCCAAAAGTGTGTGTTCGAGGGAAGCAGGGAATGGGTACCCCAGAATCTGTTTGATTTGGCAAAGAATTTCTTTCCAGAAGGGTTGAATGGAAGGTCAGTCCCACCAAATATGGCGGAGATCTCCCAAAAGCCCACAGCCCAGCCAGCATCTATCGGAAGTGTTTGGGAAAATAGTATGTAGTTTCTGGGGGTGTAGATACCATTCATACATGATTTTGTAATTGGCTTCTCTCAAGAACATGAAACAGTTATATTTAGCAATGACTTTGTATAGGGAGCTCCACTGTGTCTCTACAATGGGGGTGTGTAGCTTGGCATCCCAGAACCCTCTGTGGCGCGGAACTTGATGTGGACCCACCGTTAGAAGGAGGGAGTACAGAAAGGATATGCAGCCCTTAGTCTTGTTGACGGTTTGGACAAACCTCTCTATTGCGAGCAAGCCCCTGGTTGCGGCCAGCCACTCCTGGGGTTGTTGCACCCAGTGTTTTAAATGGAAATAGTGGTATTCTTCTGTAGGCGCGGGATTAAAAAGAGCAGCACAATCTGCGAAGGAGCGTAGTTCTCCTAGCTTGAAGAGTTCAGATAACATGAGGCAACCACCCTCCCTCCAATTATCAAAGGGACCTTCTGGTAGCACGGGAGGGAAGGCAGGGTTAAAATGAATGGGGTGTGGGGGCATGGAAAGGTCGTTAGGGGCAATGCCTTGGTTACGCTATCCCACACCCTTAGGGTTGTGGCTGTGGGGGTGCTCAGATAGACATTGTTAGGTCTATCTTGTTTTGGTTTCCAAGGTGGGTCCCAAATAGTTCTTCCTGCTATCTGCCTATTCATATGTAGCCAATGTCTATCTGAGGCTTTAAGGGACCACTTGGCCAAGACCCAATGTTGTGCGGCTCTATAATACAGGAGGAAATCGAGGAGACCTCCCTCCAGGCGTGCCTAGTACATAATCGCTGGGATAAGAGGGATCTTTGCCCCTGCCAAATACATTTTGTGCAGTATCAGACTAAAGGAGGTAGCCCATAAATCCTGTAGAGCCTAGGGCGAACATCTGTAACAAACAACAATGTCTCTATGGGTGTTGGTTGAAGGTTAATTTCAAGCAGCACAATAAATTACTGGGAGAGGAAGGAGAATCCAGGGAGACAAAAGAACAATTTGAAAACATAGGATTGAGTTTAGAAAATACATATATTTGTCATATTTAAAATTTACATATTAAAACATATGTAAGGGTAGCACTGCGTTACATTAAATGGCATGTAACCTGTGGGATACTCTGCACAAGTGCTCGTGAAAAATGGTGACGGCGCAAGTGACACATGAGGAAGTATGCACAGCAACAGGAAGGGGCGCAACAAAAAAACACAAATGATGGTGAGATTTACATAGTCAGGATACCCAAACAATAAATGCTAATATATACAAAGGAAATCAAGCTGGGTATCCTTTAGTAATAGCACTGAAATATTTGCTGTAAAAGTCAATGGTGTTTCGGCCTGTTGAAGTAGTCAGACCATCATCAGGACCAGGTTACTCTTATTTCTTATAGCAGTGCTATAGGTAAAAATATACACCCTCAATGGTGGACTAAGTGGGGTCAGAAAGAAGAAGGGATAAGGAATTAAGGAATGAGAGTTATGGATGAGCCCAAGAGGGAAGGTTAGGACAAGTTCAGATCGCAGCGTACAAATCAAAGCAAAGGAAGAATACCGCATGACTAGGCTCAGAGAAGGTGATATGTACAAAAAAGTGCAATGCCCAAGGAGGAACCACGGCGATGTATGCAATGTATTGTGACAGAAATCCCAATCGTGTTAGAGGAGGGTCCTGGAACAATCCAGGTAAAACCTGGAACACCTCTGCCTAAAGCAAGAGAAGGTAAGTACGTACGCTGATAAGGCAAAGGCAGCACTGGAGGGTTGGAAGGGAAGACAACTTACTAGTCAGGGGGCTCTGAGGAGGTGGCGATGGGAGGTCCCTGGAGGGTGGTACAGAGAAGGTCCACGTTTTACTGCATCGATCTGTGGTGAGACAGATGCAGCTGGGCGTAAATACCTGGGAAGCAAGGAAGCTAGCTTGGTAAGCAAGGCTGCTGAAGCCTGTAGCGAACACTGTGTGCGCAGGTTGCTGAATGGCAGGCAATGGGTAAATACAAGCCTGTTGGTAAAAATGTCCCCCAAGGGTGGAGGGTTGTCCCAGTGGCATACAGGGGGGTATTGAGCCTGACAGGAAAATAGGGACGCCAGATGAAAATCGCAAACACCGGAGTGGTTTGAATGGAATGGAAGCTCCGGTCTGGAATAATTAAGGAAACCGGCAACACAGAAATCATGAGAGAGCAAGTGCTCGGTTTGGGAATTAGTGTAACCCAATGGGAATAAAAACTGGTGAACGAGTCCGCATGGTGCCCCAATGTATGACCCGAGCATCCAGAAGGTAAATCAGGCTCATGAAATTGGGGTGACAAGAGGTGGCCCCCGGCCGCAAGGTTGGGTAGGATGTGTCAGTGAGAGAATCCGAGTGAAACTCAAGCCTCAACGCGGCTCAGGATTGAGCTCGCGATATTGCAGTCATACCGGGAGCGCGAGACCGTGATTATGGTCAGCGCGGTCAAAAGCGCGGACCTCATCCGAAGTCTGCCGGAGTCAGGACAGAGCGGCAGGTTTAAGGCTGAAAGCTATTTTGCACGACTTGGGGAGCGCGAGACCGTGGTTCTGGTCAACGCGGTCAAAAGCGCGGACCCTATGTGAAGATGCAGGCATACACTAAGGATGACTCTGAAGCCTGGCTGGGGTAATTACTTCTTTATTGATTATATGTGTCTCACACCCAAAGAGCGCCGAGCCTCTGCTCCGGCGCCGCTGCTCCCGCTGTGGTTTCGCGCTCTCCGCGCTCTGCCACGCCCCCTACATCCGCAGCCAATCCTGGCCGCCTGCACGTCACGTCCGCCGACGTGCCGTGCATCAACTAGACCGTCTCTACATATCTCCCTTTTTTCCACACAAACATTGCACTTACAGTCCGTCGCTCAAATCATAGTCTCTGAACCTCGTGGGCCTCACCACCGCTCTGCCACTCCGTGTCCGTCTTACTGGGGTGGTGTTGTTCTCTTCTTCACCTTGCCTGTTCCTGTCATCACCGTTCTCCTCGGCTCTTATCTCCTGCTCGCTGTTCCTTGCTTCTCCCTGTCGTTGCTCTCCTTCTCTCAATGTGATCTCGTTCTCCTGATGTACTTGCTTCTCACTCTCACATTCTTCTGATTCTCCACCTGCCCTTTCACAGTCCCAAACCAGGATCTTATTACATCTGGCCATGCGGTCTTGTGACCATATGTTGCCGTCACTCAGCCTGGCCGCTCTTCCCTTAATTTCCTTCACCTGCAAGGGCTTGCTGTATTTGCTCTCTCCTTTTCTTTGCAGAGTGGGCAGCTTCACTCTCACCCATTCTCCTTCCTTAAGCTCTGTGTCTCGCACGTTCCTCCGGGCATTATAATGTCTTGTGTATACTGCCTTGGCTTTCTCAATGTTGGCCCGCACCACAGCAGGAGACCATTCACTTACTACCGTCTTTTCCTTCCATACCCGGTTGTCCTGAGTGAATGGTTCTCGGCCGCGCAGCAGCTGGAAGGGGCTGTATCCCGTACTTGTGGGAGTGATCCTGTATGCCCATAACATGTGCCATATGTCCTTCTCCCAGTCTTTGTTGTCCGAGATGGCTGCTTGGATCGACCCCATCACCACCCTATTGAAGCGTTCTACTTGGCCGTTTCCTGCTGGGTGGTATATTGATGTATGCTTCGCCTGGATGCCGTTCCTTTCCATGAAGTTGTCCCACTTTTCCGATCGGAACTGGGGCCCATTATCACTGAGGATAGACTTGGGTATGCCTTCCCTCACAAAAGTGTCTGCCAGGAATTTCACTATTGTTTCCGTGTCCATGGCTTCCTCTATCTTGACCTCTGGCCATTTCGAGAACCTGTCAACAAGGACACACACGTACTTCTGGACCCCTTGGGTGTCTAGGACGGGGCCTAAGATGTCGACGGACAACTCTTCCCAGGGGTTCCTTGGTGTTTCGAATGCACCCAATGCTGGACGCAGGGGTTTGAGTGTCTTGTCTGCGCCTTGGCACCTCACACATTCTCTCACATGTCGTTCCGCTCTTATGTCCATTCCCGGCCACCAATAGTTCTGCTTGGACCTCAGTTTGAGCTTCCCAATGCCCAGGTGCCCTTCGTGCAACATATCCAACAGTCTGGGTATGATGTTCGATGGAGGGACGACTTTCTCTCCTCTATATACAAATGTTCCTTGATTGTCCAGGGAGAGTTCCTCCCTCACTTCAAAGTAGGGGTTAAGTTCTCTCCGGACCCGTCTCTTATCCGGCCATCCTTGGGTGATGTAAGTTTTCACCTCTTCTAACGTCTGGTCCTCTGCATACGCTTGTGTCCACTCTTGAAGGCTGATAACCTTTTCATGATCCTCCATTAGTGCCACCCATTCTTCTGTGCCTGACTTGTCTTCTTCGCTCGGTTCCATGGCCGCCGCTCGGCTCAGGTAGTCTGCTACCTTGTTTTTGCTGCCTGGTATGTGTTCCACATCATACCTAAACTCTAGGAGTTTTAGCGACATCTTCGATATCCGGGGCGTTGCCTCTGCATGGCCACTCGATGTCAGCACTCTCAGTAGCGGTTTGTGGTCGGTCCGTAATTGAAATCTGGTGCCCCACAGGAATTGTCGAAAGCGCGTGGTGGCCCACACCACCGCCAGCATCTCCTTTTCTATCACACTGTATTTCCTTTCTGTCTCACTCAGTGTGCGCGAGGCGAAGCAGATCGTTTCCAACTGTCCTTGCCCTCGGTCTTGCATGAGGACTGCACCCAGTCCCTTGTCGCTGGCATCTGTGGTGAGGACGGTTTTACCTTGAGGGTCGAACCCTTGAAGGGGTATAGCTCCAGCCACTTCCTTTTTGATGATCTCGAATTCCCTTTGTGTGTCTTCTGACCACTTGAATTCCGTGTTCTCTTTCGTTAGCTGTCTCATGTAATGAGTCTTTGAGGCAAAGTGCTGCACAAATTTTCCGTAATACTCTGCCATCCCCAGGAATGACCTGACCTCTTCCTTGGTGGTGGGGGATGGTGCCTCACAAATCGCTCTGACATTATCTGCTTTGGGAGTTACACCTTGCGCTCCTATCTCATGCCCCAGGTAGGTTACCGAGTTCATCCCTATTCTGCATTTGGACCGTTCGGCCGTGAGTCCTTTCCCTTCTAGGATCTTCAAAACTTCTGCCAACTTCCTGTCGTGGTCTGGTATGTCTCTGCCCATCACCAAGATGTCATCTTGGAAGTATTGGACTTCCTTAATGTCCTTGAATAATTGGTGCATCATCTTCTGGAACACCGCCGCTGCTGAAGCTAAGCCGAATGGCATCCTGCGGAATTGATAGCACCCAAACGGGGTGATGAAAGATGTTAGTTTGCGGCTGTCCGGATGCAGAGCTATTTGATGGTATGCAGAGGTCAAGTCTATGGTTGAGTACCACTTAATCCCCCTGGTGCTGGCCAGCATCTCCTCTATCCTGGGCAAGGGGAATCTTTCCACCACAATGTTTTTATTCAGTTCTCTCAGGTCAACGCACAACCGGACCCTTCCGTTGGGTTTCTTAACCACTACCAGGGGCGCCAGCCACTCGGCGCACGTGATGGGTTCTATGATCCCCTTTTTTTCCAGGTCTTGGAGTTCTGCTCTTACAGCGTCTCTCACTGCCAACGGGACATTCCTAGCCTTGTGGGCCACCGGGACAGCGTCCTCCTTCAGGATGATCTTGTGGGCGAATTTTTCCAGCTTCCCTACTGTGCCCCCGAATACCTTGGGATATTCGCTCCTCCATTTGTCCAGACTCGGCCCTGCCACCTGGTCCGTCAGAAGTATTTGCTCCTTGCCACCCGGGTCCAGCTTGATTCCTAGGTCGCCTTGATCCAGCCAACCCAAGACCGACGGCCCTCTCTCCAATACATAGAGTTTACAGTGTGCCGACCGGCCTCGGAATTCGAAGGTCAAGGGTCTGAATCCCGCCATGGGAATGCGATCTCCGTTGTACGTGACTGGGCGGATGTCTAGCTTTTCTAGCTCTGGGCCGAGACGTGGTGCAAATTTCTCCTCCCATACTGCTCTCTGGATGATGGTGAAGGGTGATCCAGTATCTGCCACCACGTTGATCTTGACACCGCCTATAGCCATCTCCAAAACCGGTTTCATCGTGCGTCTACCTTCTCTGTCTAGGACTTTGCCCTCCGTGCTTAGTACCTGGTCCTCAATGTAAATCACAGTGACTTCTTCTGGCTCTGAATCATCGTCCGGATCGTCGTTGCCTTGACCCACACATCTCACCATGCTCTTGGAGGCCTTCTTTCTGCAAACTTTCTCGTAGTGGCCGATTATTCCGCAGAATGCGCACTTGGCGCGGAACGCGGGGCACTTCCGATCGTGCGCCTCGTGCGACCAGCTCCCACACCTGTAGCATGACTTCCTGTTGCTACCTGCTTGTTTACTTGACGTGCTCGTGCTGCTTTGCCACTTGTTGGGCTCTCTTTCCGTTGGTTTCCTGTTTTGATACTCTCTGCGAGGCCTCTCGTCATCTACTTTGTTCACCATTGTGCTGGACGCCATATCTTTTTTCGTCACTTCAGCACATCGACGTGCTAATTCCGCTCTTTTCACGATGACCAACACCTCCTTCAGTGTGGTGTCTCCACTAGCCCATAGCTTGTCCTGCACATTCGTGCACGTGGTATGCATCACCACCTGGTCCTTGATGAATTCCTCTTCCCAGTTGGCGTACCTGCACGTGGCTGCCAGCCGTTTCAGCGCCGCCACGTACTCCTCCACTGTTTCTCCTTGCCTCTGCTTCCTCTGTTGGAAATTAAACCTATCCACCGACACGCACACCGCCGGTCTGAAGTGTTCATTGAGGTCTTCGAGCGCATGTGCGTATACATCGTCGTCTGTGGATGCTCTCTGTTTCGGGACCAAGCTCTTGTAAATCCGGAGACCTTCTGGGCCTAAGTTCAGTAGCAAAATGCGTTTCTTCCTCCGGGGTTTGAACACTTCCTCATTCTCATCTTCTAGTACACCTATGAAATTGTCGATGTATTCTCTCCAGTCCTCCCACTTCATGAGGGGTTCTCCTGGGCGAGGTAGGAACTGTACCGGAGCCATCGCGTAACCTGCTTGCGCGCTCATCTTCTCGCTCTTCACTGCGGGTAGTGTTCTTACTTGGCTGCGGGGACCCCCTGGTGTGTCGTCTTGTTCTTCTCCACTTGCTGGGGTTCGGGGACTGTCCGTGTCGGCCCCCTCGGCTCCTTGTGAACCCTCCAGCGCGTGTTCACTGGGTCTGCTGTTCGCTGCGTGGGTCGGTGCCCTTCTCCTGCCTTATTTCTTGGTTGCCAGGGCTTGTCCTCCCTTTTTTTTTTTCCTTCCTCTGCGCCACACCCTCCGGTGTGCCGGGCTCTGCCGCACTCTTTGGGGTACCTGTTATCCTGCACCAGGTGGTCCTGCTCCTCTGTACCTTGTGGGGTGGTCCCAAAGCTTCTGGTGCTTGCTTGTCGCCTGGGGCTGAGTCAGTGGTCCTGCCTTGCTGGGGGGTCTTCAATCCCACCCTCGTCGCCACTGTGAAGATGCAGGCATACACTAAGGATGACTCTGAAGCCTGGCTGGGGTAATTACTTCTTTATTGATTATATGTGTCTCACACCCAAAGAGCGCCGAGCCTCTGCTCCGGCGCCGCTGCTCCCGCTGTGGTTTCGCGCTCTCCGCGCTCTGCCACGCCCCCTACATCCGCAGCCAATCCTGGCCGCCTGCACGTCACGTCCGCCGACGTGCCGTGCATCAACTAGACCGTCTCTACACCCTATCCGAAGACTTTTGGAGTCAGGGCAGCACGGCAGGTATAAGGCTGAAAGCTAACTCGATGGTGCTCGGAGTCAAAGCAGCGTGGGGAGGGAAAGAGGCGCGGCTTACGAGTGGGATGAAGCAGTCAGCTGAAGATGGACGATTCAATTCAAACTAGATGCCAGCATGAATCAGGCTCTAGTGACGACCTCGGCGCACACAGAAATGAAGATGGGGAAGGTCTAGTCAGATGATGCACAACGACATGCACACGTTTGAAAAGAGTAGAATGTAAACAGCGTGCAAATAGTTAGAAGGACAGGGAAGAAAGACTTAGACGCTCAAGTGAGCATATTGTGTATATTAGTTATATAAAAGGAACAACAGTGGTACATTGAAGGTAAAAGTAAGTCATGCATAATAACATTTTCGTGTTGAGATCACTTAAATACAATTTTGTGGAATATACACTGATTCAAGGCCTTGAGAGAGATAGAGAAGGCGGGGTACGACATTCATCTTTATTGCGTTTATTCGGCCTTTCCATGTTATATATCCGGAGCTCCATTTTTTAAAATCGGTTTTGAGCTGTCGCAGCAAGGGGGGGAAATTAGCCTTATAGAGAGATGTGTAAGTTTGGGGGTAATTGTAAGGTCCAGGTAGGTAATTTCTTTGCGTGGACATCGGAACGGCGAAGTTTCCTCGATCGCTGCCATCATTTCTTGGGGCATTGTCAGGTTAAGTAAGAAGGATTTGGAAAGATTAACTTTAAACCCCGCTACTCATTCAAAATGATTAAGTTTGACATGTATAGCCGGCAGGGAAGCACTAGGGTCAGTGATGGGTAGCAATACATCATCCACGAAGAGTGAAATTTTGTGTTCATTTGGTCCAGATCTGATGCCACTGATCTCTGGATTAGATCATATCCGCACTGTGAGTTGTTCGATACAGAGAGCGAAGAGCATGGGAGATAGGGGACAGCCCTGCCTTGTGACTCGTGATAGATCGAAAAAGTCTGAGGCAACTTCATTTACTAGAACTCGGGATCTATGGGAGGGGTAGTTAGCTTTCAACATTCCCAGGAAGGCCTCACCAAACCCGAAGCGGCGTAGGGTGCACATTAAGAAGGGCATATCGACCTGGTTGAAGGCCTTCTCTGCATCTAATGATAAAAGGGCCACTGGGATACGTTTCTTCTAAACTTTATCAATTAGGTGCATTGTCCTGCCTAAGTTATCTTGGGTCTGGCATCCCTTGATAAAACCCGATTGGTCGGGGTGAATTAGTGTAGGTAAAATATCTACTAGTCTGCTGGCCAATATCTTGGAGTATAGTTTGGCGGCCAGATTCACTAGTGCTATGGGCCTGTATGAGGCACATAATTGGGGATCTTTCCCTGCCTTGGGGATTTTAGTGATTAACTCTTCCCCCATGGATGGAGATACTTGTTGGGTAGTTGCTATTTAGTTAAAGAGATCTCGCAGATGGGGAGTTAGCTCAGCTGCAGATGTTCTGTAGAATTGGGCATTCAGTCCTTGAGGCCCTGGGGCTTTCAGGAGTTTGAGGCTGTCTATTGCCTTCTGGACTTCTTCCCTCGTAATAAGTGTGCTAAGGTCATCATTATTGGCAGGGGAGACCTGTGGGAGCTTAGTGAGTCCAGGTAATGAGCTTGGTCCTGTTCTATGAAGAGATCTGCTGCATAGAGTGAGCAGTAAAAATCACGGAAGGCCCTTGCTTTCCCTCCCTCGCTAAGGTGTGTGGTGACCTTGTCGTCGACTATTTGTTTAACGCATTCTTTTTCTTGTTTCACTCTAAGTTGTCCCATGATAGCCCCGGGACTGGAGGCTCATAAAGTTTTTTTCCTGACCCATTGGTATATATTGCCTGGAGTTTTCCTTTCAGTGCAGTTACTTTCCGTAGAGTTTGTATGGACGGGGTGTCCTTGTGCGCCCTTTCCTCATCTCGCAACTCCCCCTCTAATGAGAGCCATTCCTCTGTCTGTCGCTTTTTCAAAGTGATAGCTAGCGTGGTGCATTTCCCCCTTCTTACTGCCTTAAAGGTGCCCCAATTATTCAAGTGAGAGGGGTCTGTGGGGTCGTTGATAGCGAAGAAGTCTTTAATCGACTTCCTCAAGTCATCACAGAGAAGCCTATCTCTGCTAAGAATTTGGGGAAAATACCACCTAGCAAGTTTAGAGTGTGTGCCGGCCAGTTGATCAGGATTTCTAGTGGGGCATGATCCAAGAGAAATATCTGGTGTATTTGAGCACTCAAGATCGTCTGCTGGAGTGCTTGGCTGGTGAAGATATGGTTAATCCTAGAGTAAGATCTGTGGGAGTGAGAGAACAAGGAGTAATCTTGTGTTGAGGGATTGAGGGCCCTCCTTGTATCGATCAGTCCCCTGCATTGTAAAGAGGATTTGAGAGACTTACTAAAGACTCCCCCAGTTGTCCGCTGTGGGTGGGTAGTGTCTACTGTAGTGTCCCATATGAGATTAAAATCTCCCAATAAGATTATGTCCCTCGTGGCAAAGCCCTCCAGAGGAGATAAAAATGTGAGGAGAAATTTCGACTGACCGGCATTGGGACCATAGACCGTGGCTATGGTACATGGTCGTCCCATCAATATCCCTCTGACCATAAGGAACCTCCCAGCTTTGTCAGTTTTGGTGTTGTGAGGCTGAAAGTGAATCGAGGAGTGAAATAGGAGGGCGACGCAGTTCTGTTTAGTAGTGTTCAAAGTGCGGAAAATTAGTGGGTAGCTTTTGTGTTTCAGGCGGAGGTCTTCCCCTTTCCCTAGGTGGGTTTCTTGTAATGCTACTATACGGACATGATGGTCCCATAGGAATTTCCACAAACGTTGCCTCTTGTTAGGGGAGTTGAGACCCCTTGCATTCCATGAAAAACAATTAACTACTATTTAAATAGTGATGTGTAGCACCTTTGTTAATGCAAGCATTCTATTGATTCGGTCCGGTCAAAAGTCCCCCGATCCCTAATCCACCCCTAACACCCCCAGCCATCCAGTCAAATATGCCACATTCTAGGTACCACAGTGAAAACAATTAAACAAAACATAAGCAATAACTTTTAGTTGAGAAGTCCCCAAAGCGATAGAAAAGCTTCATTCTTGGTGACTCAATGGGCGTGTTCATTCCCGCTCCTAGACCCCCGCTTGCATGTATATTTGGACACTAGTTTTCTAGAACAGTTATTCCTTTGAGACAGAATGAGCCGAGGACAAAGAGAGAAAAAACAAACTTGTATCTCAGTCTGAGGAAATAGAGATACTCCCCTCTATTTTGTCTTATACCCTAGGATCTCAGGTACAAGGAGACTCTTTCACTATGTGGCCTCTCTCTCAGGGTGGTATCTTTCCTTGAACAGCAGGTTAGAGGGAGCCAATCACCACAGTACTGGGTTGGAGTTCCAACACTTGTCAATGCTTCGTCGTCTTGCCACCCCTCTTGGGCGTCTGTCAGGGGCCCGATGAGCACTGCTCCGTCGCCTGCTCCACGGGTTCTCTCCCTGAGGTTGATGCCTGCTGCTGTGGTGTTTTCTCGAGGCCGATCAGGGCCGCCACCCCCTCCACCTCCATAAAGTGGTGTTTTTTGTTGCCAAAGGGAAAGGCTATGCCAAAAGGGTAAGTCCATCGGTATTTAATCTGGTGATCCCTTAGTGCCACTGTAATCGGACTGAACTGTTGCCTGCATGCCAGTTTGGCTTGGGTCACATCTTGGAAGAATGAGCACTTTGCACCCTGAAAGTTTACCATATCGCTGCTCCTGACTTTCCGGAGGACCAGTACCTTAGTTTTAAAGGAGCTCAATTTGGCCAGAATGTCTCTTGGGCATCTATTTTCCCCTTGCAGCCGTGGGCCCACCCTGTGTACTCGTTCCAGCTGCACCTCTGGACAGTCGTCTCCCAGGACACTGGAGAAGAGACCCACCATGAACGTTTCCAGGTCTGTCCCTTTGCTTCCTTCTTTCAGGCCCCTCGCTCTTATATTGTGTCAGCTGGAGCGGTTTTCTAAAGCTTCGCATTTTACCATGGTGGAGTCCACGGTGCAGGAACCGAACGAGTCTACGTCTGCTTGAAGCCCCACTAGTTTCGTTCACATCTCTGCCCTGAATGCGTTGAACGAGGCGCCGATGTTGGCCTTGATGTCTTCTCTGAGTTCCCTCTTGAACACCCTCAGTGTCGCCAGCAGATCTTCCCAGGTGAGCGCCATCCCGCTGCCACGTAAGCTTCCCCTTCTTTCTCCACCCTGGGCTCAGTTGGAGCAAAATAGCTGGAGACTCTGTTAGTTTGAGTCTTTTTCGGTGGCCACAGGCCTCGGTCAATGCAGTGCAGTCCCCCAAAGAGTTTGTGCATTAGACTAGGTCAGTCTAATCTGGGGCATGGTGGGCTACTCTCCGTCAGCTCGGGGCCTCTGCCTCGATGAGGCCTCAGGTAGCTACTTGCTTTGGCTTAGGTAAGTACATTTAAGAGATCCCCAGCTATTTGCTTGCTTGCTCTTTGCAAGCAGGCAGTCACATTCCCTTTTGCAGGGCACACGCCTCTTGGGCAAGTCCTTTCTCTCTATAGAATCAGCCACAGGTTGGGGGTCTCACAAGGTATTTTGGACCTGTCTGGCGCTATTTTAAAGTCAGGCATCTTTGGTATACCTCATGAGGGATGCCTCTAGTGCCTTCGTTTCCCCGCTGGGGCCCAGGTTGTAGAGGAGGGATATTACCCAGGAGCTTCCCATCCTCCGCTGCTTTATTGGCACGCTCCCACCTGGGTGTTGGGCTGCTCGTTGGCCCTTCCTCCGACATGTCCCTGTGGAGCGATAGGGTGTCTGCCCATCTCACTGAGAGTCGAATCTAGCCTCCTCTCCGCCTCGCCATCCATTATTTCGACCCCGGGGGGGCTATGCTGCATGCTGGGTCCATCTCAGTGAGTTTGTCCGTGGTCCAGGGGAGGCGGCTCCGCCGAGTCGATGAACACCTGGCCGGTAACACTGCCATTTTGAGTCTTTCTCCGTGCCGCAGGCCGGCTCGTATCAGACCCTTAAAAGCTCTCCTTCAGCTACTTGGCAGTCTTTTTCATGTCCTCTTGTCACGGCGCGCCCCACTCTAGGATTTTCGCGGTGTTTCACTTGCCGGGTGGACCAAATTCCACAGGGCTCTGAGCTTAGGCGATCGGAGTCACGTCCTCTTGGTCATGATGGTTGGCCATGCCCCCTCCACCCATTTTTACAAAAGTACTGGTGGCTGTGGATGCTTCATTGCAGTGGAGAGGAGGCAATGTATTTTCAACTTTGGCTGGCTGGTTCTGGACAGGACCTGCAGGAACGTCTTTCATTCTCCACCGGATTGTGGATATTCAGGAAACGATTCAAAGTTTTCTGACTAGCTCTTATCCCAGTTCTGCGGGGTCTGGATCTGCTTGGCCTCATGTATCCTGTTGCTGGCATATGCTAGATGGCAGATAGCTGCCCTTCAGTGGTACCTGCAGTTAAAATGCCATCAGGATCAGGAGAGCCTCTTGAAATGAAATTAGGCTTTAATAGAGTGCTACGTATGCCCGGAGGTGTCTAGACGCTACCTTCAGAACTATGGAATTCATATAAGATTAGCTTGGACTCACCCTCTAAAAAGCCAAGTCTTCAGACCTTTTCTGAAGTTTAACAGATTGATTTCTTATTTAAGGTTGAGCTTGGACAGCTCGCATGCGCTGCTCTGCGGGGCATGTAGTATTGAGTTAAGGATGTGAAGCTCCGCCCACTCTCTGCCCATATTTTTAATTGCCGTGTCTTGTTGTACTTCTTAAATGCTGACTTCTGATTCCTTCATCACCTTGTTAGTCCCTCCTTAGTACCTTGTCTTCATTTGAAACCTCCCATGACGACTGGCCCTTTTACTTCTGATGTTACACTGTACGTCTTATTTAGTCAGTATGCACTATTTACTTTAATGAGTTTTACCCTACTGCAGCTAGGACATGGTTTCCTTACACCCAGTGTTCCATGCGCACTTTCACTTTCCCGATTTTTGCATTCAGTGTGTCATGCGCGCTTTCACTTTCCCGACTTTTGCATCGTTTGGTCACCTGAAGCCTGTGTTTTGGATGCTTTTATGACGAAGCAGTTTGAATTCACACTGCCACATCTCACGGGGCTTGCACGTATGATATGAGATGCCTTGCTTAAAGGGCAAGGGCGGATTTCAGTCACAACTGTACTAGATTTCAATAGGCAGCAATCAGTACTAGGGTCACCATAAGACCTCAAGTCACCATAACATAATTTTTGCAAACATTTTACAAAGCATTATTTTCAGGTGCGTTCGTCCAGTTGGTTTATTTGAACTGAACCAAGAAGACGGCATCTTCCAGAAAGTACTGTTTAAGTGTATCACTTTAATACTTGAATTGAGCAACACACGTCTGGTTTTCTTCGTGCGAAAAACAAACATCTCTGCCTTGTGGTGGCTTATCTGAGTCCCTCAAGCTGCAATTAAGAGTGGACTGTTTGCATAGCTAGGGCCCTTAAGTACGTTAATGCCAGATCCGGTAAATGAACGTGCTTTCAATATGATATAATTTGTTAAACGTGCAACAACAACAAAGCATTGAAGGCAGTAGGACCAGCCAAAGAATTGTGCCCTGAGGTCAAAGTCAAACATTGACACACACATTGTTGTCCCAGAATCCCACTGGTTCCTAGGAAGGGAAACGACCAGGCTGGCAAGTGAAATAAATATTAAATTTTCGTAGTCCTCTGTCCATTTCTTGTCTGTATCTTTTGACATTGATGTTTTCATACCATATGGTACTGGTTCGCCTGAAGTAAGTTAGAACTGGATCCATGCAAGGGAGAGGGATGTCTTATGAAACTTTTCATAGAAGGCCTCATTTTTCCAATCCCGAAAGTAGCTGCTGGGTTGAGCCACTATCTTCAATCCTGAAAAATACCACATCTCATAACTCTTAGGTTGTCTCTTTCTTGCTCTCTATTTACATCTGTCTCCCTTTCCTTCTGAGTTTCTCCTCTCTCTATGATACGTTTCTTCATTTTCATTTTATGTTTTCTCACAAATCCCTCACAACTCCTGTGTGCAGCTTGCCAACCTCATTTTCCTCACTCTTGACTCCTCTGATTTTCTTCTTTCTCCGTTTCCATTTGTACAGCTTTCTCTTTGCTTTTTTAAAATTTCTGCCTTATGGGCATTTCTGTTTTCCACTATCTTGCTTTGTCTCACAGCTGTGATGTATTATGTGTATCTTCTTTCCATCTTCGTCTTCTACATCTCTTGGTCTCTCACTCTCTCTCACTTTCTTTCTTATTCTTTCTCTTACATCCATTTTCACTCAGCAACCAGCATGCTTCCTTTTTGTTTTCTCTATCTCTTTTTTCAGGTCACCATTTCTCTCTCTTTCACATTCCCTTTGTGTCTGTCACTCACTTTTCTATTTCTGTCTCAAACCTACCTCCATCTATCACTTGCTCATACCTCCTAATCTCTCTCACATATTGATGAATTCTTTCTTTCTCTGAGTCTCTGTTTTTCACTCTTGCAGACCCTTATTTTTTTACTCTTTTTTCTTCACCCTCTTGTTTTATTTTTATATATTTATTTCTTACTCTGTTGCTCTGTCTCTTTTGCTCACTCTTCAATATTTACAATTCACATTTCTCCTTGTGCAGCTTCGTTGCATTGTTTTCCTTGCCTTCTTGGTCTGTTTTCTTTTCTCCCCATTTCCTCACTTTCAGTCTGACGGTCCCTATGTCTAAGACTTCCTTAGCCGTGTATTTCCTCAATTGCAATTGCTCCTCTCCCATTGTCTTGCTTGCCTTTCACAGTTTCTCTTTCCCTCACCCCTTTGACTCCTTTGCTTTATTTCTTTCTCTGTCCCTTTCTATCTTTCACTTTTTCTTTGTTTTGTTCGCACAATTTTACCTCATCCACACTTCGTGTTTTTCACTGCTCTGTCTGCTTTTGTGTCCCAGGTGACTTTTTCCTCAAGCCAGAAACTTTTTCATCTCTCTCTTGTTCTCTTTCTTTCATATGTGTGTTGTTTGTCAACAGCTCCCTGTTTTCTAAACCTGTCGTGCTCTCTCACTTTCTTTCACTCATATCCCTCTTGCTCTCTGTCTTTCAACTCACATTGTTCTATTTTTAGTTCGAGACTGGGCGGTGCATGCGCTGTCGTGAGGCATGCAGTACTGGAGTATGGACTTGACACTCTGCCCATTTTTGTAATTGGCTTGTGTCTTTGTCTTTTCTAAACGCTTTCTTGCGATTCATTATTAGGCTTGTTAGTCCCGCCTTCTCTGCATTTGTTACCTCTCATAACGACTGGACCTTTTACTTGTGTTGTTACATGATCTGCTTTATCTTGGCTGTGAGCACTATTTTATTAAATGATTTGGCCCTATTCCACTTACTAACTCGCAGCACGCCACCCTCTTTTATTTTATGTACTATTGGCAGGTGCACATGTGATTTTTTAATTTTTTTATTTTAGTGGTGCGGCCCGCTTTAAGTATAGCTTTGCACTTATTTATTTATTTATTTACTTCTTATTTTTATTTACTACCGCCCATGCGTCACTTTCACATTCATGAAGGCCACTTGCCCTTCTTTAGACAAGCTGCGTCTAAAGAAAGGTGTGCGGCCAACATTAAAGTGAAAGCGCAGCATGGACGCTTTTACCAAAAAAAAAAAAACATCTGTTTGTCAAATTGACAAACAGGAGCTTTTTTTGGTCAAAGCCCCCATGCAGCGGTTTCACTTTGCTGTCGACCACGGCCCTTTCTTTAGATGTGGCTTGTCTAAAGAAAGGGGTGTGGCCTTCATGAATGTGAAAGCACCATATGGGCGCTACTGATGCAATAGGTCTCGCATTTGCGAGAGTTTAAGCTATTACATTGCCAATAGCTTAAACTCTTGTCAATGCGAGACCTATTGCATTGCTAATGCCTATTTAGATTTGTTGGTAGGGAATTCCAAAGTCTAGTTGTGGTGTGAGTGAAGTTGTTGCCCCAGCCCCCCACCACCATTTGACTTTACACAATCTGGGAGTGACAAAGTTCCCGCAGTCCGCTGACCTGAGTGGTCTAGCCAGGGCATAAGGCTTCAAATAGTGTGACATTTGCAGTGGACCTAGTCCATGCAATGATTTAAAAGCTATGCATAAGGCTTTGAATTGAATACGCTTAGCAACTGGCAGCCACTGCAGTTGGATCAGGGTCTTGAAGGCGGAATCAAGTCTCGTAATGCCCAGAAGAACTTGAGCCACTGCATTTTGTGCCATCTGGAGCTTAAGGATACTTCGCTTATTTGCACCAGTAAATAATGCCTTACAGTAGTCTAGCCTGGATGCAATTTGTGCAGTGACCACTGTTTTTCTCACATCAAAAAGGATAAAAGGAAATACCTTCCTCAGAACTTTGAGAATAAAGAAGCAAGTAGAATTGGCTGAGGTAAAGATCTTCCACCCTGTTCATCCAGATGCCCATTGTGCATGAACCTCTCTAACTCTTTGGTGGGCCATACTTCAGCCCTCTGTAGGTCTGGCTGTGGTGGTAACAGATGCTCCCTCACTGTGCTAGGGTATCTATCTGGGCAACATTACGCCACCAGGCCTTTGGTCGGCATCGTAGCAATTCTTGCACATAAATGTGACCCCGCTAGTTGTGTCCATTATACCATGAAGGCTTTTCTCCCTTTCTGGGAGCAACATTCAGATTCTGTCAGACAACACCATGCACACCCATTATATTAACAGACAGGCTCAATCAACAAGAGGGCTGATGCCTTAACCATCTCTCACTGAGGTCCATGTGTGGGACCTGCCCCTTGAAGTAACAGAGGTGATTCTTTCCATATTTGGGTTTTCATTCATGGATTGCTTAACTACGGCCTAGAACAGGAAATATCCTTAGTTTTGTGCCATCCACTTCCTTATGATTGGTTCCCTGGGAGATGTCTGCAGGTTCAGCTAGTGTCAATGCCTACAGTACGTTCTGCCCTCATCCTGTTTCTGTCAAAAATCCTGCAGAAAGTGTGTTGAGCACAGCTGATTACAAATGCCCCAGTCAGGTACGCCGGTCTTTTGGCACTCAGCACTTTGCCATCCCTTCCTCTCCCATGCAGAGTGGACCTGATCTCAAAGCAGGACGGTTACATAACAGACTTTATCTTGGCAGCCAGGAAGTCTACTAGCAAAACTATATATGCAGATTGCTGGACTAAGTTCATTCAGTCAGAACGCATCATACCTATTAATTCTCATCTTTCCAACATCTTGCGATTTGCGTCATCAATTGCTAAGCAGGGTCTGTTGGTGGCAATAATTCATATCATATTGTTGGAGAACTTCACTCCCTGTCAGTTGTCACCCTTTCTCATATTTTCTACCCAGGTAACTTGGTTATTGGCACCTGTCTATCCTTCTCAAACAAGGTGGTTTCTGCCTTGCATTTGGCCCAGTCTATTACATCTTCATCTTTCCTTCCTCCTCCACCTCCAACCAAAGAGGAGGAGTGATCACAATGACTGGACGCTATACCTGCATGGTCTTCCTATATTGCAGTGGTGACTTCCATCCCCATATAGAGAGGGCAAGAGAATAGATGCCTCCAATAAAAGAGTTTCCTTTATGGCTGCCATATCAATTCCAGCAGCGAACACCATGGCCCTCAAAAGCAGATATGATTGCCAGACTGGTCAGATGTAGCTCCCTACATTGAACTTCTACAAGGACAAGAAGCGGAAAGCTAAGGCAATTTTCCATGAAGGGTGGAAGGCTTGGGTTGCTCCTATAGATGTGGCAAACCTTGTGTTTTGGCACATAGTTTTGGGTTGCTACTCTTCATATACAGGGTTGGCTAAGAGCAACATCTTTCAGATCAAAAGTTCAAAGTTGCATACTTGATATGCCCTTTTGATGGTGACCCCTGTTTGGGAAACATACTCAGAATATAAACACTAAAACAGACATGGCCAAATCTCTAGGTATCTTACAATATTGATGTTCCCAGCCTTTTCGCAGCACCAGAGCAAAGAGTACTACATACCGCAAGGGATATCAGAGTAATAGTTACCAACCATACCAGGCACTGTGGACCCAATACTGTCAGTACTACTAGAGTCAACAGCAGTAACCATCCTATAGAATACAACCATCTGTATCCTGCAACACGCAATAATATAAGCAAAGGGGATGTACCTACCCAAAAT
Source organism: Lissotriton helveticus (assembly GCF_964261635.1). Taxonomy (NCBI): domain Eukaryota; kingdom Metazoa; phylum Chordata; class Amphibia; order Caudata; family Salamandridae; genus Lissotriton; species Lissotriton helveticus. The sequence goes on from NC_136068.1 coordinate 1,289,716,456, forward strand.
CACAAGAGGCAGACTTTTGCCACTGATGAACTCTTGGCCGAAATGGTGGAAGGGTATTGGCCTATGGGTCATGATGGGTGCAAATAACATTGTATAGATGGTTATTGTGTCTCATCCACTTTGGAGACACAGTGAGATTTCTCCAGTGTCGCCCACAGTCACCGCTGCCCAAAGGTCTGTGCTTACTGAAGACAAAATCCTCCTCATGCTAATGAGCCCAGCTTCAAAGCATCAGCCAAATGTAGGCTTGTAAAGGAGATTTTTTCTAATCAAGAAGGAAAGATCAGATAAATGGAGACCCATCCTAGATCTACATCAGACCATAGTCTTACTGAGAAAATAATATTTCCAAATAGTCACTCAGCAGCAACTGTTGCAGCTGGTAAATTAGAGAGAGAACTTTTGGCATCCTTGGTACTTCAAAATGCCAACTTTCGCATTCCAGCTTATTGCAAATGGAACTTATTAAGGTGCGAGGTGACAGGTCACCATTACCAATTCACAGAGACCCATTATGGCCTCACATCACCTTTGAAACTATTCACAAATTGTATGACACCAGTAGCAGGGCGCCTTCTGTGTTTGGGTCACTGTGATACCCATACCTCAACATTTGGTTGATCATTCAGGGTAGCCATGACACACTCAGTAAGCAAGCTGTTCCAAAAATTAGGGCTTACACTTGTGAGGAAAGTGGTTCATTATATTGTGTGGTTATGTGACCTCACTGTGTAAGAAAGGCACAATTCCATATCAGGACCAGTCAGGTTTATTGGTAAAAACATAGATGAGTCCTGGGTAGCTGTGGCTCAGGGCAGTCAGGCTTTTCACAGGAAGAAGTGTAAAGCAATAACAAGTACCAACACACTTAAATAAGAAGGAAATACAATACAATAAAAATCCTACACTAATTTATAAAAATAGATTGCATTTTTATCTTTAAATGGACATCTCAATGACAAACATCCACTGGAGGGCTACAGAGTTATGAATTTCAAGAACAAGACAATAAATTGAAGCTTTCTCTTAGCGTAATAAATCATTGTACTTTATCCCGACTCGCAGTTTTAGGATTAGCCAAAACAAGTAACTTAAAAACGGCTATAAGAGTACTCTTGTGGGAACCAACTTCAAAAGGGAGACGGTCACAGGGACCAGTAAGCCCCAGTTGAACAGTTATCTAGCAGTTAAAACAGTCTACAGTCCGGTTCTATGGTCTATGGGCGAACCACTATGGAAATCAATGGAGTGGTCTCGATGCAAGGGATGCAGAATGCTTGAGATGCTCAAGGATGCTGAGCCAGTGTTGGCAGTCTCCCTGTGGCTACCCCTTGATCAACGAACAAGGAGGGGCAACTTTGGACTCAGGGGGGTCTATATCCCAAGAGTCTGAAAGACGTCCAGCACAAAACCAGTTTCTAGTTACAGCAAAACCAGTAGTTCTCCTTAACTTGCAGTAAATTCCGTGTTGGGTGACCAAACTGCACTCTGATGACACTTTCGGGTACAGCAGATTCGGATGTTATTTTTGAGGGTCTACCTTGGTGTCCTGCAGCAATCAGACTTCTTGGTGCTGTACTCTCAGAGGAGTTGCTTTCTCACCTTTTATGTTCCTGTGGCTGTAACAGGGAGTCAGGTAACTGACTCTTGGAGTTGCCTTCTCGGATTGGTGTCACTACAACGCATGCTTTTACCACGCATGCCTTTACAACGCGGTTTTTACCACGCAGTCCATTACAACGCATAATGCTTTTAGGCGCTGGATAGTGAATTATTTAATTTACTATTCCAACTCCAGTCCCCGTGGATAGCAGGGAAGGTGTTGGATAGTATATTAAATACATTCCCTATCCTAGAGCGCCCCCCAGCGCAATGCGTTGTAATGGTTTGCGTGGTAAAAGTTGCGATGTAATGGTAGTGCGTTGTAAAAAATTTGTTGTAACCGTGCCACACCGCCTTCTCTGTATGGGGCTCAGAGCCAACTTTTCCACGAGCGGGACATCACATGCACAGTCCTTTCTTTGCTAGCCCCCGGTGTAAGCAGGTGCAGTCCAGTCTTTGATGCAGCCTCTCTTTGCTGTGTCCAACGAACAGCAGGAAAGTAATTTGGTCCTCTATCTAGTACCGACATGATCTGAGGTCTGGGTGCAAGGGGTGCCACTTTTATGGCATTATTGTGCCCTGGGGGGATGTGGCGACTACTAGACAAGGTGCTACCAGGTACTAGTGAAGACTTCCTGAAAAATGTGGCTTCTAACTGGCCCAGAATGCAACATTCTACTTAACCCCAACAAAGCAGAACCCTTTTCTTGGGTTATTTAGCTCCCTAGCTCATCGGAACTACCTGGTGGCTACACGACCATGGAAAAAACAGTTTGGCCATGACTTCTCCCTCCATATCCAAAAAGCCAGCCTGTCTGCTAAAACAAAAGAGCAACCCCTCTTGTGTATGACTACCATTTCCCCCTTAATGGCAGCTCCCCTTTTGAAGCTTGCCTTTCAGGCTCACACCCTGTTTGGCCCGCCTGTCAGTACAAGGTAACACCTCTACCATTGACAGGCCTTTTGTGTTCCTTCCTGGGAGTCATTCTCTATTCCCCCAGGTGGGCAGAAGGCTGTCTTGAGGACAGCAGCTTGTGTTCACCATAAATGATCACTGGAGACTTTAGGCACCAAAGTGTCAACTTTCTAAAATTGCTATTTGTGCAACATTTACATTAAATTCGACTTGAGCAACTTGTTGGGTTTATTACAGAGATTCTTAATACCTCGAAGTATCATGGTTAGTAGCCCCATTCAGCAGTTAGCACTGCTGAGTTGTCAGCATGTAACTCTGTACTTGCCAACGGGGCTACTAGCCTTTCCATAGTAAAATCAACAATGCAGGATTTTTATTGTCAAGACATGTAAAGTTACTAGAACACATATACCAATTTTTAATATACAGCACCCTACCATAAGTTTCAATAGGCCTGCCTTAGGGGTGATGTGTATATATACTAAAAGGGTAGGTCTGGAATTTGTCATTAGTTTAAATAATAAAGTCAAGTTAGCAGTCCGGAACTGAGGCTATGAGTCTTGCTTTGCTTTGTCACACTCGTGGTGGCAGAATAACTGCTGCAGTCCATGAGGGACACATTAACTTACAGGCCCTGGGTACCCCTGGTACCACCTCTGGGAACTTATAAATAAGTTAACTTATGCCAATTGTGGGTGAGCCAAATAAACTTAGATCTTTTGAAGGGTCTGAGCACTGGCACTGAGGCCTTTTGGTCAGGACTCAATACGCCTACAGAGTCGAAAAACCAGCAGCATCAGCCTAAAAACATGAGCGCAGTCATACAAAAGAGATGCATTTCCTTACAACATTCAAAAATCAACGCTGCACCCATACCTCAAAATGCATTTCCTTGAGACACCATTAGACACACAGGAGATGAAGACATATCCCTCCCAAGACAGTCATGTGAGTCTGTCAGCCTTGACAAGTATGATCTAAAAGCAACTAGTTTGTCAAGATACACTTGGTGAAAAGACTACTAGGAATGATATCATCTTATATATGCCTCAAACGGTTTTGCCAATAACAAATGCTTCCGAAACAGCACAAACTGCACAAGGAAGGGACGCAAATATCTGGCTTATTCAATTATCAAATTAAAATAATTGCAACCGTGAAAAAGGCTGTCCTGTGGTGGACATCAACAAAGAACACAGGAGTGGGCCTGTTGTATCTTCCACCCCAAACAGACTTTGTTCACCACAGATGCCTCAATGCAAGGATGTGAGGCAGATCTTCGAGCGGTAACAGCCAAAGGCAGTGGCCTACATAGGAAACAAAAGTGCACATCAGTGTGCTGGAACTGAGAGCTCTTATGTGAAGACTTCAGTCCTTTCTATTGCAATGACACCATTCATAGGTGTTGGTCAGAACGGGCAGCACTGGATGGATGTTTTACATCAGCACAGCCGCGGTCCGTGCAGGTAAGAGCGGTGGGGCTGGGTTGGGGGGGGGGGGATTCAACAGACAACCTCGAGTGAAAATTAAATAAATAATTAGTTTTCCCTCCTTGCCGTCTGTTGAAATACCCCCCACCCCCAACCGACCCTACCGCTCTTACCAGCACTGGCCGCAGCTGTATCTACAAACAGGGACTCACAAGATCTCTAGTACTGTCACTGAAGGCTCAACACCTGTGACATTGGGTTATAAAATACAAGATATTTCTAAAGACTGAACATCTACCAGGAGCAGATAAAGACCAAATGGACAACCTCAGCCGCACATTGCAGAGATGCCACAAATAGGAAAGCAATAACACTCTACTGAGAAGAGTGTTCCATAGAAAACCAAGATTAAACCTGTTTGCAACAGGGGAATGCGAGTTCAATGCAAGCAGGTACCCATAGCCAGAATTATGGGGAAAAGTGTTTGTGATTGCATGGTCAGGGACTTATGTCTGCACTTTGTGGTATGTCCTCTGTTATAGACAGTCACTGCACACTCCACCATGAGTATGGCAGCATCATTTTCTCTCTATGCAGGAGTGCCATTTACTAACATCTGCCAAGCAGCTACCTGGAAGAATCGCCATCCCTTCCCTCAACCCTACTGTTCGGATGCTGGAGCAGACAGCAATACAGTGCTGGGAAGAGCAATGCTCCATTATTTTTTCAATTATTAACGGACCACCTGCAAACTGATGGTACTGCTTGCTATTCTGAATCAAGAATGTGAATCTATGAAGGATTCTTTGCTGGAGGGGAAAAAATGGCATATCTGTACCTAAAGTTCTCCAGCATTTAAATTTTTCATAGATTCCCATGTGGCCCTCCCTCCTCACATGTGGCCTTCCCTCCTCCCCAAATAGAGGCTCTCTTCTTGTTAACTTCTGCTTTTTACACTTGTGCTGGAAATCTGAGGTGAGCTGGCCTCTGGGAGGGGTGGCAGCCATCGCATTCATCTAATTTACAGGATTTCAGGTCTTTCAGAACGAGGTAACTGCGCTGCTCGAGTGATAATGTTTTAAAGCCTTTCAAGACAACTATACTCTCATACTGCTACTGTAAGGTTATGGTGGCTCTCCCACCTTCGCCACAGGGAATTATTCAGTCACGTGCATCTCATCTCCGAAAGGTACCAATGCTCTATAGTTACAGGTGAGTAACTTTTTTCATCCAAACTGGGCATCCTCTCTATGCCAGTATTGGCCTTGGACCCCACGTCTGCTGCTGGGTAAATACAAAGCGGGCTCACAAAAAGCAGTTTTTGCTCCTTTTTTAAACAGAGTTTTATGCAAATTCTGCAACTATTGATATGATAACCTCCTGGTTGTAATAATCTTGATTAATCTCTGAAAGGTCCCTCTTTATCAACGAGGACGTGCTTTTTAATTATAAAACTGTCCTAGGTGGTGTTAGCAGAGGACTGTTATGGTTTACATTAGATGCTTTTGGAGTCCCACCCCCATTATTATGCGCCATACAGTCAACATATTCCGGGACCTGGGCTATGGGGAGACTGGGACGGGCGCTCAGCGTGTGAACAAATTGACACAAATTAGGACCTGAAACAAAATGTGTACCCCTGCTTTTTAGACTGTGTAACTCCATTTTTGGTGCCGAAGTCAGCAAAGGTAAATCGTTTCCACCTAAACTAGTCTCATAGCTTATTCAAGCCCTTCAGTACGTTGATCATACGCTGATTTTGAGATATCACCGGTGTAAGTCTCCCAAGAGCATTGTAGCAGTGAGAGGCTTAATATCTCACCAGCAATTTAGTCATGAACATCAGCAACACTCACATCCTGATTTCTGGAAGGTGGCGGAACACCCCTGTTGAATGTTCCCTGGGCTGAAGGGGAGGTACAGGATAGTCTAACTGAAACTATTAAACGCTGGACGGAAGGCACAAGTCCCATATTGCAACTCTCAAAAATAAACTTCCTTCACTGTCATATTCTTTCAGGTGTTGCATGCATAGCTAGTAAGCCCTGCACCACCTCTATTCTAAACTTGATAGACCTAAGCCTTTGCACCGTTGCTCTACAGGCTTGAGACCCACTCTAACAAAATAGTAAAGAGCCTGGATTGGTTGCATTGCACAACCTTCAGAAATCTATATGGGCACTCATTTCCAACATCCTTGGCACAGATAAACCTGCAGTTTGCTTTGCTAAATCAGGCCTTTGCGTTGGATTCTCTTTTTGTGAATTTGATGAATAGGGCTAAACACTGAAATAATATACATAAAGCACTATTGTGGAATACATTCACCGGTCACAATGGAGTCACCAATGCCTGGTGATCGGCCATGTTAGATAAGGCTTCGAGTTCTCCAGATGTTGGTGTTGTTGGGACGGTGGCTTTACTTGCACTGCTTTAGGGCGGGTAACGTGCGTTCATCTTGTGGATCATTTAAAGCAGACCACACTGATCTTGTTGGTAAAAATCTGCCTGGATGTCTATAGCTCTTAGCAAGATGTAAACGAGCACAGGCATTTGCATGTCTCCATAAACCGCCATATAGGGCATAAAGTTACTATGAAGAGACTGCTGGAAGTCCTTTCCCTACAAGTAGGGTCCTACAGACTTTGCTCTTAAAAATTGAGTCTCTATCCCATATACTCCCTACCTCCCCGATCGGTTAATGCAGGTATTCGTCATGCAATTCTTCTGTAATATTATGTCTGAACAAGAAAAACAATTAGAATTGTGTTAATGTGGCTAAAGTTTCAGTCATTGTGATAACGGTTTAGATGCAAGTATGTTTGTTTTTCAGTATGTACATCACATTTTTTACATTTTCTTTTACGTCTGACGTTAGGCAAGGCTTTTTGAACTCACTAAAATTACATGTAGAGTATACTTGTAGCTGCTTTCAGCTGGTCCTTTTCATCCATTGGTCTCTTGCTGTGCCATTTATTTTTTCATCTGTCTACTGCAGCATACAGCATGGGGCAGTGGGTCAGCCAATATCAGCCATTGGCTAATTTCAGAATGAATGACCGAATTCTGCACTTCTACAAGCAGCACACCCACACACAAAGCAGTTCCCTTCACAAAGAGCATCACCACGACAAGCAGTTGCCTCCACAAGGAGCACATCCACCACAAAGTATTTCCCTTCAGTGACAGGGAATACTAAGATAGTGAGTACTTTTTGAGACCAAACATTTGTTTTGCTTTTAGCCAATTTTTTCTACATTGGCAGGGCCTGGTAGAGGTTGCAACAATAACATTTACAAAGACCGTTGCAAAACAAAACAAGCACTGACAAAGCCAAAAGATTAGACGGCAATGCCTGTTCATTTGACTTTGCAAGCACCTGGCAGGATGTAATTGGAATTTAACAATAAATTTACTTTCTCCACAAATGTCTGGCATTCTGCATACTGTTCTTTAATGTAATGTGCAATTTTTATTTCAAATTTATTGTAACAATTTTAAGTATCAACAATTAAATTTACGGACTGGCTGAGAAGGTGGTTGGTGTAAAGTGGGCAGCATTAGCAGTGGTTGAACAGATGTAAAATAGCTGGGGGAGGTGTAGAGTGTTGTGTGGGGCAGATGCTGAATGGTAAGTAGTTGGAGTCTGGGCGGGGCAGTGTGGAAGATTTAGTTGATGTGGAGTAGCAAATTGCAGACAATAGCCTAACGAAACTTGAGCAGGCCCCCCTGCAAACTACCCGGAGCCCCCTCCCCCTCTGAACTAGTCAGGCGCTCTCAGGCCAGGGTACTGTGCTGAGGGGGGCCACTGGACCTTGGGCCCTCTCCCCGCACCGCGGGGGCCTATGTTACGCCACTGATTGTAGAGTCAGCACTTGTCCTTACAGTGTGGTATGGGAGGTGTGGCAGGTGCAGAACTGTTGATTGAATATGAGCAGTATGGGAGGTTCTACTGAGACTAATATCGGTGAATGTGGTGAGTGGGTGGTTAAAAAGCAGAGTCAGATTGTGGGAATGTAGGATTCACAGCTGTTGAGGTGAGGTACAGAGATGCACTGCAGACAAAGGGATGTACACTTTTGAGAGACCACTAATGAAGTTGTAGCAGAAGATTCACTGGAATATATATCTTCTTCAAAACCAGATGGCAGCATCTGAAAATGTTTGCTAGCTAAACAGTTCAGTATGGCATGACATAAAACACTGAATTCAATGGTGTCTTCCCTGCAGGGAAAGGAGAAACAGAGGTAAAGAAAGTCCGCCCCACCTCCAAGATCCTTCTACCGAGGAGGAACTCTGAAGATGAAGAAGAGGAGGAGGAACCTTGCCGAGAAAGCAGTCCAGAGCCAAAACCCAGTAAGGCTCTAACAGCAGCCTGGGTCCCTATAAACTTTCTTGTCACATACAGATTTCCCATTTCAGGCTATACCCATGCCATTACAGGCTGGTAAAGCTCCAAGGGTTTCTTCCCTAAAGTACTGTATTGCATTGTTAATGAACGGGTCTGTGTGGGAGTTATTGCTCTCATAAGCAGTGGAGAAAGTGTTTTAGACAGTTGTTGCCACTGTGGGGCAAGGTACACTGGGAGCCATTTATGGAGGCTGCTGGTGAACCCAAAAGGAGTGCGTATTCTTTCTCCGAGCATTCCTGTGTTGAACTGCCCCTCTGTTTTATCAAACCTACATTCTAAAATAAAAAGAATCACCGTAATGGGTTTAAGGGGCAGAGCTGATTTGTCTCCCTACAGCGACAGGATGTTTCATGTTTGTGGCGAATACGGGGCCATTCCAGGGTGATTTTTACCCTGAATGAGCGGGAAAGTACTCTAGAAAAACAGTTGGATTAGAAGAATGCTTGGGGTATTCTTGACAATGGGTGTTACTTTTGTTTCGCATTTAGTGATACTGCCTAGGTTGAGAGGATCAAGACCCTGATTATGAAGCAAGCAGAGCGGAATTACGCTATGCTATTCCATGCTACATGATTCTGAGTGGGCCCATGTTCCTGCATCCAGTTTTCCTGGGTTATGGAACAGCGGCAGTAATTCCTCCCGGAAACATTGCATGATGCTTTATCTGCAGCAGCAGCCAAGCAACTTTCCCAATTTCTCTCTGGCAGAAGTAGCTCAAAGTTATCTCCCTGGCACAACTTAGCTTCCCCTTCCGCCCCTACTTCCACCACCCCCACATCAACCCCACAGCACACAGAAGCTGCAGCAGCTAAGAGCAGGTGGCAGATGTATGTGTTAAACCCCATGTAATTGGTCTTTCAGTGTGGTTTTATGACTGGTAACTCCAGTCCCACTGTGTTATTCCCCAATCCTTGGGGTTTAACTCGTAATTGCCCGATACAGGTGCAGTGTTACTGTGCAGTAACATAAATTTAGCATGCTGTGTTTGCACTCCGCCAAGCAGCTCGTTATTAGGGCCTAAGTGGTTGATCAGGTCTTGCCCAGAGTGGGACAAGTAGCCTATACCAAAAGAAAGGACATTATTCTGAAATAGCACTGACAAGCCACCAGGTTTTGGACAGCCTTGGTGGCATGTAGGGCTCTGGACTGACTGGTATTTGATGGACATTAACTAAGCCCTAGTCTGCTTTCAGAGGCGCAGGCGGATCCGGAATGATCTCACTGTTCTACATGCCTGTCAGTCTTTGCTGGCCCGCTTCTTTCTCAGGGTCAAGACTGATTTGCATACGGGTGGGTCCAAACTGGGGTGGCAAAGTGAGCTAAAGAACAATGATGGTTTCAACCCAGATCTGTGACTGGGGGTGAGTGTCTGAAAGGTTTCAGCACTCCCTCCATCATCTCCTTGTGTTTACTTTGTTTACCCTAAGTTGGCAGGGTATGGCCATAAGTGGGTCCATTGTTCACTTTGCCACTGGATTCAAGATAGCCTGGCTGATGAGGGGTGTTACCCCGAAACAGGTCCCAGGATGCTTGTTTCTGTTTCAGGGAGGACCTGGCCTGGCAGTTTGGGCTGGACTGTTCCCATGAGGCATAGGATCAAGACTGATTTGCATATGGTTGGGTACAAACTGGGGTGGTGAAGTGGGATAAAGAACGATGATGGATACAACTCAGATCTGTCACTGGGGCAGAGTGTCTAAAAAGTTTCAGCGCTTTATACATCATCTCCTTGTGTTTGCTTCTTTCTCTGACCTACATGCTCAGCACTGTATATTGTCTCAGCCCTCAGTCACAGACCGCTTTACCTGTCTTCCCCATGACCTTGACCCGGAAGGGAGAGTGTTGGTTGGTACAGCTTCCCAAGGTAACGATAAAATCTCTTTTTGTGCAGAAGTTACTGTTCCGCCACCTCCAAAGCCGCCCACGCAGAAGCCGGAAGTGCAGAAGAAACCCAAAGATATTAACGGAAGCAAGGAACCCAAAAAGAAGCCTACCCCTCCTCTGAAACCACAGCCCAGTCGGGAGATCAGTAACATCATCAAAAATTACAAGAGCAGGCCGGGCCCAGAACCACAGCCGATCCAGCCACTGAGGTGAGAGACCGCCCCAGGCCACGGAGCATCCGCCTGCACTGCAGCCTGTGGAACTGGAGATATAAGAATTATCCTCACATGCTACTTGCAGCAATAGGCGCCTTGCAGCCCCGGGCACTTATACAGGGGATGTCCAGCAGGTAGAGAGTGCTGGGTCGTGCATATGGGCTGGCACGATAAGGCCAGCAACACTTGGGAACCAGGCTCCCAGGCTCAGGCCACACCTGACCTCCTCAGGCTCCTCGTGCACCACATAAGAGGATGCACATTGCCAGGATGTATCCAGCAAGTGGTCTAACGTCACTTTTTCTTTTTTAGAATATTTTGCATTTCTAACTTCGTTGATTTCTTTTATTTTACATCTCATTACGTTTACCGCTTTATTAACCACAGATGTCATATTGTATTGTATTGTAAGGGGTGCTTATAGAGCGCACTGACACCATGGGTTTCCTGGCGCTGGTTGGATGCAGAGGGGACAGGGGGACTTAACTAGATTGGGGGAACAGCCAGGTTTTTAAAGATTTACGAAAAAGAATCAGAGAATTGGAGGTTTTGAGGGAGAGAGGAAGAGAGTTCCAAAGTTTGGGGGCCAAATATGCAAATCTTCGGCCTCCAGATCTGCAAAGTTTGAAAGAGGGAGTGGTCAGGAAGTGAAGATGGGAGGATCTCAGGTTCCGGGATGGGTAGTAGGGCCTGATAAGAGATTTCAGGAAGGCGGGACAAGGTCCAGCTAGCGACTTGAAAGTGAGGCAGCCGATCTTGAAGGCCGCCCTTGAAGTGACAGGGAGCCAGTGCAGTTTGGAAAGGAGAGGCCTGGCAGATAGCCACTTCGAGATCCCAAGGGCCAGTCTCGCCGCTTGATTTTGAACAGCTTGCAGTCTGGCCAAAGATGTTTTAGGCAGGCCGTGATAGATCGCGTTTGAAAAATCTAAGCGGGAGAGGACGAGGGCCATGATGACTTGCAGGAGGGCATCAGGTGTAAGGAGGTAAGCCACTTTCCTAATCCTGCGCAGCTGGTAAATGCAGGAGGAGACCACCGTCCCCACCTGAGGCCCAAGGGATAGACCGGAGTCAATGGTGACCCCCAGACTCTTCACCGAGGCCACGGGGATGGGAGAGGGGCCAAGTTCCGCCGGCCAGAAGTGTGGCCCCCAGAGGGTGGCACTCCTACCGGGAAGGAGGAGCTCTGTCTTACCGGGGTTCAATTTTAGCTGATTTTGGCCCATCCACTGGAGAATGTGGGACATGACTGCCTGGAAGTTGGGAATAGCGGAAGGGGAGTTGAGAGAAAAGATGAGTTGCAGGTCGTCCGCATAATTAAAAACGGTGACGTCCCACTGCCTCAGAGAAAAAAGAAGGGGTCGAAGATAGAGATTAAAGAGAAGAGGGGATAAAGAGGAGCCCTGGGGGACCCCGCAGGGCGAGTGCTCCCTAGGAGCCCTGAAAGTGCCCTGGCTAAGGGTCTGAGACCTCCCGGTCAGGAAGGATTTGACCCAAGCCAGCGCCAGGCCTTGGATGCCAGCCTGCTCGACACGGTGGAAAAGAATGTTATGATCCACCGTGTCGAAGGCGGCTGACAGGTCTAATAATACCAAGGCCTGGGGGGTACCCTTGTCAACGCCGTCTCTCAGGGCGTCCAGCACGGCCAAGATCACTGTCTCCGTAGAGTGGCCGGGTCTAAAGCCAGCCTGGTTAGCCTCGAGAAAGTTGGAGCTCTCGATGAACTGTGAGAGACAGGCGGTGACGTGGGCTTCCAGGATTTTCGAAAAGAAGGGCAAAAGGGAGATGGGGAGGTAATTCGCCAGGACGGCGGGGTCGGCCCCGGGTTTCTTCAGAAGAGGCACCAGCACGGCCTCCTTGAAGGAGCTCGGCACCGTACCAGAAGAAAGAGAAGAGTTTAGCAGGGGGAGGATGCAGTCGGGTAGAGAATGGCAGATGTCCCGGAGTATGGAAGGGGGACAACAATCGTCTGGGGATCCAGACTTAGTGCGGGAGGCCAGAGTGGCCAGAGATGTAGGGTCTAGAAGAGGGAATTGTGTAAGCGAAGAGGTGTTGTGAGGGGGGGAGACAGATCCAGCGCCAGGAGGAATGACTGGAATGGTGTCCTTGATCAATACAATTTTCTGAATAAAAAAGGTACTAAGAATGTTACACGCTTCCTGTGTAGGGGCCTGAGTTGGGAGCGTCCTGGGATCGGAAGTAAATTCGTTGAGGACTTTGAAAATTTCTTTGGACTTACAGGGGGCTGATAAAATTTTTCCTGAGGCATAAGCTTTTTTTGCTGCGGAGATGGCAAGTTTGTACCTATTACGGGCGGCCACATAGGCATCTCTACTTAGCGGGCAGTAGTCTCTCCTCCACTTACGCTCTAATTGACGGAGTTCCAGGTGGAGGGTTTTAAGATGGGAGGTGAACCATTTATGGGAATTGCTGTGTCGAGATCGGGGGAACTTGGTTAGGGGAGCAAAGATGTCGCTGGCTGTCGTGAGCCAGTCAGCCACATGCCCATAAAGCTCATTGGTACCGATGTCATTGGGAAGCAAGGGACGGGTTTGGGACAGGTGAGACAACAATTTAGGGCAGTCGACAGCCCTCCACTTACGGGCAGTGCCACCCTCCTGCGGGGGGATCCTAATCTGGCCAACTGCCGAAATAGTGGTGTCGATCAAAAAATGATCAGACCACACGCATGGTGTTATTAGTGGGCAAGAGGACTTGACCCCATGGGTCCAAATGTGATCGAGGATGTGGCCGCCCCTATGGGTGGCGGACCTGACTAGTTGAGTAAAGTTCAGGCTCGACAGACCCTCGAACAGTTCGGAAGCATGCGGGCCAGCGTCCTCATGCTGAAACCAGTAGTTAAAGAAACCAATGATGACGATACGGGGGAGGAGGTGGCGATGTTGGTCAACTGGTCAATAAAGGATGAAGGGAAGGACGGCATAGGGTGGGGGGGGCGATAGAGTACCACAAGGGTGACTGCACCCACCTCAGTCCCAAGGCTAAGGACCAGGGTGTCCACTTCTGGGAGAGTCATGGCCGCGGAGGCAATGATCTTGAGATCCTTGCGTATTACCGCCGCCACCCCTCCCCCGGAGCGACCCCCCGATCGGTTGGTGTTCAGCAGAAAATAGTCTGGGGGTAGCGCAGCCAAGATATCGGGGAGTGAATCATTAGTGAGCCAGGTCTCCGATAGTAGTAGGACGTCCGGGCTTTCAGTCATAAGTAAATGAAGAATGTCAGCTTGATGCCTGACCATAGAACGAGTATTTAGATATAATACGACTCTGCGACTCGGTAGGAGCAGTAGCGATGAATGATAGCGCCGGCTCAAGATGGGGGGGGGAGGAGCCTGCAATACCAAGTGACGTAATTCGAGTCCAGGTGTCGGGGGAGAGAGGGCTGGCAGAGGCTTGTAGGCACCTAAGAGCGGAAGGGGAGTAGGATATAGAGGTGGCAGCATCCCTAGCCCCTGGGCCCGTCCAGCCGCGGACGGGCGCAGACGGGCTGGACTTAGGCGCGACTTCGGCGCGCCGACGGCGTGCCCGCTGCGCCCGTCCGCTGCGCTCCCTGTAAGGGGGCGCCATTTTATGGGCTGAGGCCGTGAGGGGCCGAGCGCTGCACCGCTCGCCTGCTCACCCTCCTCACCCAAGATGGCGGCCAAACAGCGCGACCCGGCGGGAATTGATCTCCTGCAAGGGCGGCTGTCAAAGATGTAAATAATTACGCTCGGCGCGTGATGGTGGCAACCTGCACAACAAAAAAGTTAGACATATACAAGAGGCAGTTAAAATGTTTTAAAAGCAAATTAAATTGTGCGCGAAGAGCGCGGAGAGCAGCGCGAGTCAAGCGCGAGTCAGGCGAGTGGCTAGGTCCCACTGGCCGGCTCGTAGCATCCAACCATATATAAACTAAGTCTGGGCGGTGAACTCCGCTCGCGGAGTTTGTAGACTTTTCCGCACTCCGCATTATGCAGAGCTCGCGGAGTTCTGAAAAACTCTGCTTCGCATTGCAGAGCGGAGTTTTTTTCCTCGTTCGCGTTGTCAACATCAAGTTGGCAAGCGAGCGAGGAAAATCCACCTCCAGGCGAGATTTTTCCTGGTTCGCGATCTTCAACATCAAGTTGGCGAGCTCGTGCATGGAAAATCAACCTCCTGGTGAGATTTCTCAATGAAGGCAGTCAGATTTCTCACTGCGAGTGGCCGTGTATGCTCGCTACTGCTTGCGGTGAGAAACTGCCCATTCGCGTTGAGAAAGCTGCTGCTCAAGTAAAATCTACTCAAGCGGCAGAAAGAAAGCAGGGCCCTCTTGCACTGTGCATGGTGCCGATCGCGATGATTGCACAGTGCAGACAAGCCCCTGGCACTGAAAATCACTGCAAACGTCATTTATCTAACGCACTACGCTGCCCGCGGAGCTCCGCGTAGTGCGGCAGAGGTTTTTTGTTGCACTTCGCGAAGTTCCATGTAGCTTATCCGGCTGACGTACTCAATTTGCGCAGTAAGGTGCCCAAGACATCCGGACTTGTTTGTGACTAGTTTGGTACCAGCTAGCTTGGGGTCCAGTGGTTAGGTTTAGTACGGCCCAGTTCTTGGTTAATAAAAAGAAAAAGAGGTCCTGAGTCCTAAAGCTTGTTGTAGGAACCTGCCAATGACACTGCCGAATGTCGGGGTTCTCGAATACCTTTAGTTGACTCTACCTCTCCTCATCACCCTACACCTCCTGTCTCTTTAGCTCACTCTTTCAGGTTCATTCTCATCACTGCTTTCGCCCTTTGTTGCTGTTTTCTCGATTTATCTTCTTCCTTTTCTGTCTCTCTTTCTTGCATGTTAACATAAGCATCATGAAAGCGAATCCCTGGTGCCCAAAAGGCTGTCTGTGTCTGTGCTCACCACCTGCTCCACAGCATAAAATAAAGCCCTGGTCAGGGCCCTTGCCAGAGTTTTAGTACTCACCCGATCGTCTTCGAAAACATGGCTTGGCTGTGAGAGGGCATTTCCATGATTGACGTGTGCTGGTTTCCTTCTAAACTTTTCAGAACTCCACACCACTTGTTGGAGAGCTCAGGCTGCCCCGCAGCAGCAGACTGGACACTTGTTAAGGGACATACGCTTGAACCAAAGGCCTGGGCGAACGGAATGAAAAACAAATTCTGAGGTTTAAACTACTTTGCGTAATGGTGTGAATTTAAAAACAAAACGCTCTCCATTTACAAGAGGAAGATGAGCCAGTCTCTTGTTTCTACCCTGTCCTACCTCATTTCCCCCATCTTTTCCCTGTGCAGGTGGAATTATTGTTACCAGATGTAACCAGAGGTGCTAATTATCTCCCAGGGTTTTTAGGAGCTGCGGGGCTCAAGTGTGTGTAATAGTGGGGTGCCACCAGGAGTGGGGTGCCACCAGGAGTAAGCTGATAAAGGCGGCGCCTGCCTGCATCTTTACCCCTGGGGCCACTCTACCCTGGGAGGTAATTAGCACCGTCCTAAGTACCTGGGGCCTCATTTATGAGAAATGACGCATCACTACGTGAAAGCAGCGATGCGTCACTTCTCAGTGCGCACTCCTTGCGACATGATTGATGCGTCATATTTATGATATGACGCATCATGTTGCAAGGAGTTACAGATACGTCAGTATTTCTGACGTATCTGTAAGCGCAAAAGTGACGCATTTTTGGAGTGTGTCACAAAAGTGACGCAACTCCAGCAATGTGTCCTTTCACATGGGGCGAGCCCCATGTAAAAGGGCCTGCTTCAGTCTTACGCCTGCTGTGAGGCAGGCGTAAAAAATTGACGCATTTGTGTCCTAGAAGTGGCGCAGTGAAATCTTATAGATTTCACTGCGTCACTTCTATGACCCTTTCTTGCGTCAGAACGCCCCCCCCCCCTCTGCATACATTATACCTGGCATAGGTATAATGTAGCGCAGGGGTTTACAAAGTGACGCATCTATCTAGATACGTCACTTTGTAAATATGATGCAACAATGCACATTTTTTATGCTGCTGGTGCGTCAAAGTGACGCACGGCCTCATAAATGAGGCCCCAGAACCGGATTTGACAGTGAAGTAATGCTTGTGTATGATTGGAGTAAATAAGTGGTGCACCCTACAATCTGACTACTAATAGGAACAGACATTCATGTCATTTATGAGATTGAAAGGGGATCTGTAAGGTCCTGACGAAACCCGGATTACTCTTCGAGTATAAAACAACCGGTTGAAACATGTTGACACAAGGATGTCGGAGTCAATAAACAAACTCTTTATTGCATCCCGCCCTGTGCTGTAACCTCGCCAATGGTGCCCCATTAATAAAATTATTTTTTGGGGGGTCACCTGCAAGCTATTTTATAAAATGTGGATATCCTGTAGGGCATCCTCTCACTTCTACTGCTTTACCTAAAATGTGGGGAAATCCTTGTGGGGGGCCTGATGCCAGCAAAATTGGCATCGAAGGGGATGTCCAGTCTGGGGAGCCCTCCTCAACACCTTTAGCACTGATGGTCTTTCTTTAATAATCCACTAGGTAAACCATGCAGAAAATCTTGTCATATTCCCAACATCCTGGGATAAATCTCCCAGCACATTCAGAACATTCAGAACATTATTTGTGTTTTTTCCGAAGATGGACTTCTGTTTTGGAGGTTCTGTGTTTAGAAACAGCAAACCTGGTGGCATTTACGACATATTACCTGCTGGCACCTTTTCTTTGATGTAGATTCTACCTGGGCCACAGGAGCCGGTACGGGGATAAAAAGTCTCAAACAACTTTAAGTTGAGACAATGACCATCATATTGAATTGTAAATGTTTGCCTGCTTAGTAGAAAGTTCCTGACACTGTTTCTTGCTCCTTGTGCTATCGATCTGGCAAGCTCAGTAGCGAGAGCAGCAGTGTTCCCAGGGTGCGGCTGCTTATTAACAGCAAGGACGAAATGTATGGAAGGAAGTCACAACAGTGATGGGGTATTGCACTATTGTCTGCAAGGTGGGAAGTAGACGGATTGTATGGACATTTCCTATGTGTGGCTGTGTAGGGATGAAATGTTATCCTACTGGTGCACAACTTTAGGTGTAACATTGAGGGAAGAGAATAAGTGCTTCTAAGCTGAGTGAGAGTTTTTTTCTCCATTTTTGGCGGTAGAAGCGTGTTGCTGCTCTTAGGTTGTCAGCTGTGAGGTAGACCAGGGTTGTGAGGTAGGCCAGGGTTTCCGGGAGTCAGAAGAGGGGTGTGAGGGGATATGATGTATTTGAAAAGAAGATAAACCAGTAGATTCGGCTATTGGTGAGTTTTAGTGTTAAAATAAAATTAGACAAGGGGGAAGGGGTGTGGAGGTTGGTTAAGTGGTTAAGTATTGCATCTTGATGGTCAGAGAATAATCCCAGTTGGCAGGTGTTGTCGATGATGGACTTTGTCTACCTTAGTATGGGAAGGAGAGTGATGATGTCCTTCAAGAAGCATTGGGGATCTTAGGTGTTGTGGGTTAGCAATGTTGGCAGGGATTTGTTTTGGCCCCACCTCTGTAGCATAGTCATGAAGTGTTGATAAAAGTAGCTTGTAGTGGAGAGCTGAGGTGCTCAAGCTGCTCAAGCTGCTCCTCATTTATAAGGCCCAGTGAGGCTAAAACCTGTCTGGGGCTGTTCCTGTTCAGAGGGGTCATGCTCCGGCAATCTAGTCTAGAGTGTGCCCATTGTAGCAGTGCGAAGGCGGATTTGCATAAGGAATGAAGTTAATCAAAAGGAGACTAGCTTAAGTAAAAAAAGGGGGTTAACAAAGATTAATTTTAATTCAAGGACTCAAGTATGTTTCGTCAGGGGGTAGTGGCACCTGGTAGGTGTGCTCATAAAGCCCTCACCCACCAACCTAGTTGGTAGCATGCTTCATCATCGGGCCCACCCAGTGACACCTAGCGTGTCCCGGGTGTGCTTCGACGCCTGATTACAGCGGAGCAGGTATGTCGCTGAGTGTGCGGTGAAGAGTGTTATGGGATGTGAATTAAAACGGCTTGGCGGGGGTCCCAGTACCCGTAGGTAAATTAGACTTTAATACCTGGGCCACCGTCAGCGGTTAAAAATAAGGCTGTTGGATGTTAGAGGCGAGTTACGACCTCCCACATCCTGAGACGGGTCAACATGTTTCAGCCAGTGCCTTATGAATATGCTGGCTTTCTTCAGGACGGATTAAAATATGTGTGAGTGATTAGAACTAGTGGGTGTGTAATTCAGACTATGTGTATACACGCCCTAAAGTGTTTTTCTATGTGTGAGAGGGGGATTCCCTTCTCAAAACACGCTAGTTCAGGTAGTATGCTACTTCTTGGCTGTGAAGTGGCAATGATTGGCCAGAATTGCTGGGCAGAGCCTGCTTTGGACCTGTAGTGCCTCCTTCGCAGAACCGGTTCTGCGAAGGAGGCACTGCAGGTCCAAAGCAGGCTCTGCCCAGCAATTCTGGCCAACCATTGCCACTTCACAGCCATGAAGTAGCATACTACCTGAACTAGCGTGTTTTGAGAAGGGAATCCCCCTCTCACACATAGAAAAACACTTTAGGGCGTGTATACACATAGTCTGAATTACACACCCACTAGTTCTAATCACTCACACATATTTTAATCCGTCCTGAAGAAAGCCAGCATATTCATAAGGCACTGGCTGAAACATGTTGACCCGTCTCAGGATGTGGGAGGTCGTAACTCGCCTCTAACATCCAACAGCCTTATTTTTAACCGCTGACGGTGGCCCAGGTATTAAAGTCTAATTTACCTACGGGTACTGGGACCCCCGCCAAGCCGTTTTAATTCACATCCCATAACACTCTTCACCTCACACTCAGCGACATACCTGCTCCGCTGTAATCAGGCGTCGAAGCACACCCGGGACACGCTAGGTGTCACTGGGTGGGCCCGATGATGAAGCATGCCACCAACTAGGTTGGTGGGTGAGGGCTTTATGAGCACACCTACCAGGTGCCACTACCCCCTGACGAAACATACTTGAGTCCTTGAATTAAAATTAATCTTTGTTAACCCCCTTTTTTTACTTAAGCTAGTCTCCTTTTGATTAACTTCATATAAACCCGGGGATATGGACTAGCTATCTGGTCCTCTCTCTCCCTCTTGATACACGATAGGATTTGCATAAGGCCCAGCCTTGGGGAGGGGGGCGTAAAAAACAAAAGAATACTTCCCAGGGTAACTACCTGTGGCTAAGAATATTTTAAGAATTCCATTTGCTGGCATCCATCTTATGCAACAGAGTAACTTTTCCAAAGTAAGGTATTATTGCTACACATGGGCAGTGTGAAGATGTCAATCCCCAAGCAATGGACAAATTAGAAAAGCAGGAGGTAGTGAGATACATTACAGAAATCAGCTCTTCTCCGATTGAACCACATAGTTTGAAGTTGGGAAACTTCGTAGAACATAGGAGAGGAGAATGGGAGCCCAGAAAGGAGTAGACTCTGACTGAGGACAGGGTTTTGCACTTCTTGAATTCCAGCTGCTGAGCAGGCATTGGTCACACTTTGTTGTTGCCCTGCATTGAACACCTGCCCCACTATGTTCATATGCCTTTAAAACAATATGAAATTAATTTCCCTAAATACTATTCAAATATATGCATTGTGGGCATGTTTTTTATTTCTGTCTCATTCATATCTAACAATATTTTATATATTTCTTCAGTATGCTTGATGTGTAGGCTGGGTACAGATTTGGATCCATGTACAAATGTTCTGTCTGGGATACTGGTGTCTACTGCTTGGCTAGCTTTGCCATCGAATGGTCTCTTCAGCTACTGCTGGGCTCCTAGGACATCTCTAACCATACGAGCTTTGGAGGACTGACCGCTGGGGAGGCCTGTCCTAGTGCTGGGATTGCAAATAGAGACCTATTTTGTCACTGCTTCCTCCATTTTGGAGTTCAGCATTTACAGCATGGATAGTGGAGTATAGACTTTTTGCATATACTCTTTGCCAAACTCAGAATTAGTTCTAGTATACTCAAGTTCAGTAGCAAAGAGGGCAGTTCTTCTAAAAAGCCTGCTTTGGATTTGTATGACCTGTATAATACTGCAGATATCTTTTTAATGTTTGCTTTTGCTTTCCCTGCTGAATCCTGAATTAGACCAAACAGAGTTTACTTTCTCTGTTGTTCTTGTATCCCCCTACAGGAAGCCACCAGTGAACCTCTTCAAACGCAAGGACCCGAAGGATGAAGCTCTGGCAATGCTGGGCATGTCTTCAGACAAGGTTGGTTTCTAATAGTGTGCATTCAGTTCAATTCAATTCAATTCAGTTAATTTATATAGCGCGCTACATACCCATAGGGTCTCAAGGCGCTTGGAGAAGGGTGGGGAATTACTTGTCGAATATCCAGGTTTTAAGTTGCTTTCTGAATGTTAGGTGGTTCTGAGTGAGGCGAAGGTGAATGGGAAGTGAGTTCCAGGTTTTTGCCGCCAGGTAGGAGAAGGATCTTCCTCCCATGGTGGTTTTGTTGATGCGAGGTACAGCAGCAAGGGCTTGGTGGGAGGAGCGCAGCAGGCGGGAGGGGGTGTAGAAGGAAAGTCGTGTGTTGAGGCATTCGGGTCCAAGTTCGTAAAGTGCTTTGTGTGCGTGGGTTAGAAGGCGGAATGTTATCCTCTTATTGACGGGGAGCCAGTGGAGGTTTTTCAGGTGACCAGAAATGTGGTCTTTACGCGGGATGTCTAGTATGAGTCTGGCTGATGCGTTCTGGATGCGTTGGAGTTTTTTCTGAAGTTTTGCGGTGGTACCGGCATATAGGGTGTTTCCGTAGTCCAGGCGGCTTGTCACCAGTGCGTGGGTGACCGTTTTTCTAGTTTCGGTGGGGATCCAGCGAAATGTTTTTTTGAGCATGCGAAGAATGTTGAAGCAGGATGATGAAACGGTGTTGACTTGTCTGGTCATCGAGAGTGAGGAGTCCAGAATGACGCCCAGGTTCCGTGCGTGGTCTTTCGGGATGGGTGCTTTTCCAAGGGACTCTGGCCACCACGAGTCGTCCCAGGCGGAGGGGGAGGTGCCTAAGATAAGGACTTCTGTTTTGTCGGAATTCAGTTTCAGACGGCTCTGCTTCATCCACTCGGCTACTTCTCTCATTCCTTTATGTAGGTTGGTTTTGGCGGTGTTAGGGTCTTTGGTGAGTGAGAGGATCAGTTGAGTGTCATCAGCGTAGGAGATGATGTTGAGGTTATGTTGGCGGGCGATGGCCGCGAGGGGGCTCATGTATACGTTGAAGAGGGTAGGACTGATTGAGGATCCCTGTGGCACGCCGCAAATGACTTCAGTGGCCTCAGATTTGAATGGTGGGAGGCGGACTCTCTGGGTTCTTCCGGAAAGGAACGAGCTGATCCATTCCAGTGCTTTTCCTTGGATTCCGAATTTTCTGAGGCGTTGTAGCAGGGTGCTATGACAGACTGTGTCGAAGGCTGCGGAGAGGTCGAGGAGGATGAGGGCGACTGTGTCTCCATTGTCCAGAAGAGTTCGTATGTCGTCTGTTGCTGCGATGAGTGCGGTCTCAGTGCTGTGTTTGGCTCAGAAGCCGGACTGAGAGGAGTCGAGGGATTTGTTGGTTTCGAGGAAGGCGGCGAGCTGGTTGTTGACAGCTTTCTCGATGACCTTGGCCGGGAATGGAAGGAGCGAGATGGGGCGGTAGTTTTTGAGTTCGGTGGGGTCAGCTGTGGGTTTTTTTAGAAGGGCGCTGAGTTCGGCGTGTTTCCAGCTGTCCGGGAAGGTGGCGGAGTTGAGGGAGCAGTTGATGACATCTAGGAGGTGTGGTGCAATGATGGAGTCTGCTTTGTTGAAGATGTGGTGAGGGCATGGGTCTGTGGGGGATCCTGAGTGGATGGAGTTCATCAGGCGGATGGTGTCCTCAGTGGAGATTGTGTTCCAGTCATTAAGGATGCTCAGGGGGGGTGACGGTACGGCAGAGGGTTGGGTGGGTTGGTCTCCGGGTTGGTTGTTGAAGCTGTTGTGGATGTCTGCGATTTTGTCGTGGAAGAACGAAGCTAGGGAGTCGCAAAGGGCTTGAGAGGGGGTGATGTCGTTGGAGTTGGCATTGGGGTTGGTAAACTCTTTGACGATGTTGAATAATTCTTTGCTGTTGTGAGTGTTGTTGTCAAGTCGGTCTTTGAAAGCGGCTTTCTTGGCAGTCCGGATCAGTTGGTGGTGTATGCGGATGGCGTTTTTGAAGGCGTCCTTGGTGCTGGTGCTTGGGTCTTTTTTCCAGGCCTTCTCAAGGGAGCGACAGAGTTTCTTGGATTTCTTAAGATCATCGTTGAACCAGGGGGCGTTTTTGCTGCCTATTTTGATTTGACGTTTTTTCAGGGGAGCTAGGTTGTCGGCGCTGTTGGTTAGCCATTGAGTGAGGTTAATGGCTGCTTGGTTGGGGTTCGAAGAATGGGCAGGGGGGTTTTGAAGAAGCGATGAGGAGATCTGGTCGAAGGTGGTTTTGTTCCAGTTTCTTCGCAGAGTAGGTTGAGGATGGTTGTGGGTTGTGGTCTTTTTGTAGATAAAGTGAACGCAACTGTGGTCCGTCCAATGGAGAGCTGTGGTGTGACTGAAGGAGATATGTTTGCTGGAGTGAAGATAGGGTCGAGTGTGTGGCCTGCGTGGTGAGTGGGGGAGTTGACAAGTTGTTTGAGGCCGAGGTTGGCGAGATTGTCCAGAAGGGCGGTGGTGTTGCTGTCGTTGCTTTTTACCAGGTGAAAATTGAGGTCTCCCAATAGAATGTAGTCCTCGGAAGGGAGGGCGTGTGGGGTGATAAAGTCAGTGATGTCTTCACTGAATTGTGCACGGGGTCCTGGTGGCCTGTAGAGGAGGGTGCCTCTGAGTGTGGTCTTGGGGTCGGTGTGGATCTGGAAGTGAAGGTGCTCGGCGCTAGCGAGGTTGACGTCTGAGCTGGTTGAGATGCGGATGGAGTTCTTATGGACGATGGCGATGCCTCCTCCTGTTTGCTTGGCGCGGTCTTTCCGGATGATCTTGTAGCCTTCCGGGATGGCAATGGTGATGTCTGGGGCTGAGGAGGCGTTCATCCATGTTTCTGTTAGGAAGGCGACGTCCGGAGAGATGGTGTCTAGTAGGTTCCAGAGGTCGATGGCGTGTCTGTGGACTGAGCGGGTGTTGAGCAGGATGCATTTAAGGTGGTTGGTGTCAGGTCTCTGTTTGGTGTTAGTGGATGGGGAGTTGGTCTTGGTGCCGTCATACTTGCAGGAGTTGCATGTGAAGGGTCCATGGGTGTGTCCAGGAGCGGCTTGGGCGCAGTTGGGGAGTCGGCCGGGGTTAAGGGCTAAGAGGGTGGAGGCGGCGTAGGTAATGCGGGTAGGGTGGGTAGTACGGGGGCCAGGGGGTCTGGCGCTGGGCGCGGTCTTGGCACGGACGGGCGTAGACGGGCTTACCTTTGGCGCACCTTCGGCGTGGCCGTAGCGCGTGGACGCTGCGCGTTGGGGCATTCGACTTAAATGGATAGTTGAGGGGGCGGAGCGTGGGAGGGTCAGCAGGGATGCGTTAGCTGGGAGGGTAGGCGGGACAATCGAGTAAACAACAAGCCAGGTTCCAAAATGTAGTTTGGAAAGTGAAACTGGGACAGACTATGTTTAGTGCAAAGCTAATACCACAATGAATGCACAGTCGAGGCAGCACAAGAATGCAGATTAAACAATGTCAGCAGTAGCTACAATCACGTGAAGTTAAACCACAATGCAGAAAATGATGCGAGGTACGGCGCTATTAATTAGTCAAAGCGCTATGTATAAAATAACAATTTCTATCGTGCGCGATGATGCCAGGTCAGTTTCACTCAGGCGCTGTGCTTCAATGTCGAGCGCGATGTTCAGAATGCACTTTAAAAGCTAATTGACTCGAACCCGATGTTCAGAGCTCCTTACAATCACGCGCTATGTTTAGTATGCTAATGCAGTCGAGCGCGAGTTACAAATGCTGCTTTACAGCTATGCGCGATGAAATAGAGTAATTGCAAGTGAGCGTGATGCTCAAATTTCTACAATACCAGCGTGCAGCAGATCTCAATGGCCAGGGAGCGTGGGGGGAGCGACCGTCTGGAATCGGATCCAGGTGGTCAGTTGTGCGGGGGAGCATAAGATCCCTGGAACCATAGCTTAGCAAGGAGGCATCTTCACTGGCACTCCAACCAGCTGTAGGAATATGTGGGAGACAAGTGCATCCCTGGCACTGCAGCCAGCTGGAAGAGTGGATATGTGCAGTCATGATACTTCAGTAGCTGTGAGCTGCATGGGCCTCTTTGATTTCAAGTTAAGTGTGCTGCTCATTGGTAAGGACATACACCACCTCCTGCTCTAGGTTAAAAGAGTTGGGTTGGGGACAAGTGCATCATTAGCAGCCAATCGGATGTGAGGGTGACATGGGGATAACCAACAGTGCAGCTAGATGTTGGTGGGTGGAAGTGTAGACATCCTTGTCATTTCAGGAAACTGTGAATTGTGCAAGTGCATAACTTGCACTGTCCCCAGCATTGAGGACACATGACCAAGCCTCATTTACATCTAACTGGCACTGCAACCAGATGAGAGGGGGAATGAATCTATTAGGTCGGTACGAGCACAACACACACCGAGTCTAGCTTTGGTTGCCAGGGGTCCCTGGGTTTGCAACTGGAGGAGAGCATGATGTCCCTGTCATTCATAGAGGAAGGGGAGCATTTGCAACTCCGACATGAAGTGTTTTTTAAGGAGGTCACTGTCACCCAAGATCTAAAACCAGTTGTAAGAGGACAAGAGCAACCTTGTCTCTGCAGTAATCTCCAGAGCAATAAGGTCATCTATGTATTGTAGCCATATGTGAGCAGCATTGATATTCCAGGAGGTGCACCCAGCTGCATCATAGGCAATGCAGCCAGCTCTTACTAATACTGTAGTCATTCATGTCATTGCAGCAAACTGTGAGGGCGCTCATGGTCACCTTTGGCACTGCAGTTTCTAGAAAGGATAGTTATCAGAGAAAGTTAATGTAATTCGAATTTGGTGCATTTCTCATGGAAATCTAATTTGACATGGGCTTTTTCTAAAATATGCTGTTCATGTCAAAAACTATTAACAGAATTTAGCCTCCACTAATTACCAGTGGCTGAGATTCATTCAAGCATATCACCCTTTGTTTGTTATGGCTGGTATTCTCAACTTGGGATCTATGGTAACTGTGCACAGGAATTAAACTATACGTCATTGGTGACACCTAAAGGCTGAAACTGGTCTAGGGTTGCTTTTGTACCAATACTGGCATTTCAGGCTGGACTGTTCTATTGGAGCAGATCAAAGACTGATATGCATATGGCCGGCCTCCGTCTGGACTGCATTGTGGTCTAAATTATTTACCAGTGGCCTATATTAATTCAAGCATTTTACCCGTCATTGTTTTGCTCTTCTTAGTGCTAGGGGTATGCCCAAGCATGGGCCCTGTGTTCATTATACCATAGGAATCAAGCTATACCTCACTGAAGAGACCTAAATTGCCTGAAACTGGTCTTGGATTGCTGGAGGAGACCTGACTTGGTAGTTAGGGCTGGACTGTTCCTATACGAGCATGACCAAGGCTGATTTGCAAATGGACTAGAATGTAGCCCAAGTAATTACCCTAGCTAAGATTAGTTCATGCATTCCACCCATCACCTTTTTATTTATACTTGTTCTTTGAGCAACTTCATAAAGACAAATAATCAGCATGATTCTGACATTGTGTTTTGTCACTTTTCTTCTTGTTCCCTAAGCTGTCAACCGGTTCTGAATCTGGTGATTCAGCATCACCACCAAACAGCTACAGAGGCCCTACTGCACCACCTCCACCAGGCAAAAAAGGAAGTGCTCCCTCTGACTCCATCCGCGAAAAGCAGCTGCCCCTCATGAACGTTTTTTCCGCGATGCCCCGGAGCCATCCCCCAGGAGCCCCACCTACCCCGCCAGTATCCCGTGAATCCACCAAAGCACCACCCATTCCCCCACCTTTCATGCCTCCTGCTCCTGATACCCAGGCCCCAGTTCTGAAGGACAACAAGATCCAAGGTAAGCAAGCAGAATTTCTAATTATTTTTATTTTTTCATACACATGCTTTTTTAATACAACACTAATATCAACTAATGACATGACTGCAGTATACCACAGCTTTAAATGGTATGACTACAGTTAGGACTACAGTTTCCACTAAGGTGATCCTCCCAATAGACATATGTTTTAGAAAAATATCACAAACTCTGCTCCTTTACATTTTGAAAGCATTCACTTCAGCCAGGTCAGTTTTTTCTGGTCTGGCAGAACACGATCGCTGTTCTGTAGAAGCCAAACAGTTTTTTTCACTCTGGCTGTTTTTTCATGATCTGCTATTTTTTTATTTTTTTTTTTATTAGTTTTTCCCCCTTTTATGCAAGGAATTGAACAGTTACACATACAAAGAAACATACACATTGAGCAACTAGATTAGAAAACAAAGAAACATTGAGCTCTTACAAAATGATGGCACAACACAGACAAAATTAATGCAAGCTGGTATAAACATGAGTTAAGACAAATTAAATCACATCACGAAACAAAATAATGGCTGACTTTGTTCAATAGCTTTTCGAGCGCATAACTGCCCCTATTTACACTTAAATCCAATCGGTTATAGCAGACCAAATCTTGACTCCGATTGCACGCTTCCTCCTCCCCTTAGTCTTATAGATTGCTAGTTCTAAATTATACATAGCTAATAGTCTTGAACGCCAGCTTGAGAATGTCGGTGGATCAGGGCTAATCCAATCCTTAGTAATGCAAGTCCGTACCACTGCCATACAAATAAACAAAAAAGATACCGTGGCTCTTGATCTAGTCTAGAGATATTCAAGCCAACCCCTATCAGAACCAGTTCCCCAGTTATACACACAGGGGATCCCATTATTATTCCTAAAAATTGCTCAATTTCTCCAAATATCTCCCCTAATTTAGGACCTAGAAAAAACATCTGAACTGCATCTGCTGCATATAAACCTCATCTATTAAACTTACGTAATCCCAACAGATGTCCCCCATTTTTAAATCTTGCTTAGGGTATAATTCATGTTATATATGGCCATATAATGCTGAGTGCGCATCCTCCCAGTCATCAAAACTTGATTAGCGAGCCTTAAGGATTCCCTGATATTAACATCCTCTAGCCCCAATTTCTTTACCCATTTTCCTTGACATACATCTAAATCATCTGGAAATGTCTCTATTAGTTGTGCATAAAGTTGACCAATAGATGTTTTTTTCTTCATTCTTTCAATAAGGGAAATTCTGACAAGCTGTTGTTCAAATCCAGCACCTTGCTTATTAAAATAACTACGAATTTGGAGAAATTTAAAGAATTCATGTTTAGCTAAACCACATTTTGCTTGCAAATCTACAAATGTTACCAATTGTCCGTCATCACATAAATCCCCTAAACAGTGAATTGCTTTCAATCCCCATCTATTGGTCACTTGATCCCGAAAAATTATTGGGAGTAAACTGGGAGCTGAGAATGAGGTATATGTATTGAGCTTAAAAACACCTAGCTGCCGCTTGACCTGTTTCCAAACAGAATATGCTGCCTTAAGTATTTTAAATGTAGTCTTCTTAAAACAACATGGTTCTATTATTTTGACAAGGCATTCCCTAGCCTGCACCCCCAACCCGAATTCATATATTGATGGTCTATGGCAGGGCGCAATTTCAGCCCTGTCCCGACTACCAGGGGACTGGTATATTGCAGGATATCTGCCCAATAATACAGCATAAAATGTGGCATACCCCTGCCACCGCGATCTTTTGGCAACATCATTTTCTTATAGGCCCTTCTCTGTCGGCTATACCCCCATAAAAATCTAGAGCAAATCCTCTCTAACCTCTTAAAACATGGCAGGAAATTCTAGGGGAATCGTTCTAAACATGTATAAAAACTTAGGCAATACCATCATTTTTAATCCGTTTGATCTACCATGAAGAGATAAATGCAAATGATCCAGCCGCACCAATGTTGAATTCACCCTAGCCAGCACATGATTCATGTTTAGCTCTGGGATGTTGCTCACAGGCATTGAGATTTTAATTCCCAAATATGTAGCTTCTGAGACAGAAGCCACATTTTCCGGAGGGTCACCACCTGTATAGAGCACTTGCGTTTTGGATATATTTAATTTATAACCAGAGAAGCTCCCAAACTGAGATGCCAATTTATCAATTGCAGGGAGTGCAGTGACATTATCTCATGTAACAACAACAATCTCATCAGCATATGCTAATACTCTATACTCCATATGCCCGCAGTTGAACTGGTTTTATATCTTTGAACTGATTTAGTTTGTTAAAATATATATATATATATAAGGCAAATAATAAATGTGAACAGGGGCATCCTTGCAGTGTACCTCGACCAATCTTAAATAGACTCGACTCTAGACCGGAAATTCCGGACTCATATATAGTGTCCTATCTTAGGGCTAAATCCCTTCAGTCTTAAAACCTCCCACATGTACGGCCAGGAAACCCTGTTGAATGCCTTTTTGGCATCCAACAGGATTACCCCCAATGTGGTATCAGTTGCTGGTGCCCAATCCAAAAAAGATATCACACGCCTCACATGGTCTGCCATATCCCTGCCAGGGATAAACCTGTGTTGGAAATTAGAAACCAACACAGAGATGACACCAGCTAGGCGCATGGCAATAATTTTAAAATACATTTTATTGGAGTTGATTAGTGAAATCAGTCTATATGACCTAGGCAATAGATCAGGCTTACCCTTTCACAAGAAAACGAAAAGAGTAGTCTTACGCCAAGACACTGGTGCAATCCCCTTTTGCGCGGCCGAAAATAGAGTAATAAATTCTGATTTTAGAATTTGCCGAAAAGTCCGGTAGAATTCAAGAGGGATACCATTGGGTCCCAGAGCCTTGCCCGCTGCCAATGATGTTATTGCTCCCTCCACTTCCTCCCAAGTAATATCTACATCTAACTCTTCCATTTGGATCACTGACAGAATATCGACAGTCAAAATATCGACTTGCAAAATATCGAGGTAAAAATATAGAATGCCAGAATATCGACTTCCTATCTACAAACAGGTAAGTACAAAAATATCGGCTCCAAAATATCGATAGGAAAAAATATAGACAATCAAAATATCGATATAAATATCCTAAAATTAATTTAAAACTAATATAATAATAAATATAATTAATTTAAACATACTTAAAATACTTAAATAAACTTAAAATTAATAATTAATTAATGTAACTTAAAAAAATAATTGTAAAACATATATATATTTTACTGAAAGGGCATTTGAAAAAGGATAATTCCGAAACGCGTCATGCCTGATGTAAATAAATGAAATGGTGAACCCCCTCTAACCTCGTGTGCCGCCTCTTAATCTGCCTCGCAAGACGGAGATTAATCTTGGAATATATATATATATATATATATATATATATATATATATATATATATATATATTATTAACAAAACATATACAATATTTTTTCCGTAGGATAGCGAGAGGGTTACATTTACTATTCCCACTCCAGAGAGTGCAACAGTAGGGAAAGCGTTGGATAGCGTAGGGGTAACATTACTATTCCCACTCCAGAGAGCGCAACAGTAGGGAAAGCGTTGGATAGCATAGGGGTAAAAATTACTATTCCCACTCCAGTGAGCGCAACTGTAGGGTAAGCATTGGATAGCGTAGGGGTAAAATTTACTATTCCCACTCCAGTGAGTGCAACAGCAGGGAAAGCGTTGGATAGCGTAGGGGTAAAAATTACTATTCCAACTCCAGAGAGTGCAACAGTAGGGCAAGCGTTGGATAGTGGGAGGGTAAAAATTACTATTACCACTCCAGAGAGAGCAACAGTAGGGAAAGCGTTGGATAGCGTAGGGGTAAAATGTACTATTCCCACTCCAGAGAGCGCAACAGTAGGGAAAGCATTGGATAGCGTAGGGGTAAAAATAACTATTCCCACTCCAGAGAGTGCAACAGTAGAGAAAGAGTTGGATAGCGTAGGGGTAAAAATTACTATTCCCACTCCAGTGAGTGCAACAGTAGGGAAAGCGTTGGATAGCGTAGGGATACAAATTACTATTCCTACTCCAGAGAGTGCAACAGTAGGGAAAGCATTGGATAGCGTAGTGATAAAAATTACTATTCCCACTCCAGTGAGTGCAATAGTAGGGAAAGCGTTGGATAGCGTATTTGTTGCGCTCTCTGGAGTTGGAATAGTAATTTTTACCCCCAGCGTTACTCCTATAATCGACAGCAGTCGTCTCGCCAAACACCAACCAAGAATTACAGAGGGAAGTCCGCCTATAGGGAATCTTCCAATAAGAGACAATGACTTGCCTTTGACCCTACCAATTGGAGGTCGAATCTCTCTGTTTGGTTCTCAATGGTCCTCCATCACCACGGACCGTTGGGTTCTGGACATTGTCAAAAACGGCCATGCCTTAGAATTCGTCAAAATCCCTCCTCCGACTCCACCTTCCGGACCACCTCCTCCGCACCTCACGGTACTTTTCCATCAGGTTCGCCTTCTGATTCAAAAGGGTGCAGTAGAGGTAGTGCCAAAGTCTCAAAGGGGGGAAGGGTTTTATTCCCATTTTTTCCTGATCGTCAAGAAGAACGGAGAATGGCGACCAATTTTGGACTTGAGAGCGCTCAATCAATATCTCAAGAATCAATCCTTCCGCATGTTAACGCTTACAGACATCTTGCGTTTGCTCTCAGTCGGAGATTTCATGGCTACGATCGACCTCAGGGACGCCTACTTTCATGTCCCAATACTTCCAAGTCATCGGAGGTTCCTACGATTCCAGGTGGGGCAACAACATTTCCAGTTCAAAGTACTGCCATTTGGCCTCCGCTCCGCCCCTCGAGTCTTTACCAAAATATTGGCTCCGGTCATGGCTTTTCTTCGACTCCAAGGTGTCCAGATATTCCCATATCTCGACGATTGCCTTCTGAAGTCGCAATCCCGCTCACAACTGCTGCGCCATACCTCCCTGTGTCAGAGGGTGTTTCGCTCCTTGGGTCTGTCTATCAACCTGGAAAAATCCCAATTGCGCCCTGCCACTTGCAAGGATTTCCTAGGGGCCACGTTAGACACCACGCTAGCGAAGGCATTTGTATCCCTGGAACGTCAACAAAGGATCCTTCGTCTAGTGTTTCTTCTACTGTCAAAACAGTGCATTTCAGTTTGACTGCTGAAGTCATTTCTAGGGATGGCCTCATCGTGCATCGCACTCATCCCACATTGCAGGCTACGGACACGTCCTATTCAAGAGGAACTAGACGGGCAGTGGCGTCAAGTCACCAGATCCTTCAACGATCTGATTTCTATCACGACCCGCATGAGAGCAGCGCTCCAATGGTGGACACAGCCATTGCATCTTGCAGCAGGGATGTCGTTCCTATCAGACACTCCAGATCTTACGCTCACAACAGATGCTTCTCTGGAAGGATGGGGTGCGCACATTTAGGACCTGTCCATAAAGGGAAAGTGGTCGGTTCATCAGAAAACCTGGCACATCAACAAATTGGAGCTCATGGCCATTTTCCTGGCGCTCAAGTCTTTTCACCCCGTGCTGCACGGAGAGTCTGTCCTTATACAAACAGACAACACAACCTGCATGCACTACATAAACAAGCAGGGCGGAACGAAATCTCCGGCGCTGTATTGCCTAGCACAGGCAATTTGGGACTGGTCGCTCAAGCACCAAATCACGATCACCGCAATTCATCTCCCAGGGTTGTCCAACCTCCTGGCGGATTCCCTGAGCAGATCCTGATCATCAGCCCACGAGTGGGAATTACATCAACCAACTCTCGACATGATCTTTCGCCGCTGGGGTCGCCCAACACTAGATCTCTTTGCAACACCGGAGAACTGGAAATGCCCAGCTTACGCAAGTTGGCATCCCCACAAAGGGTCACAAGGC
This sequence comes from Lissotriton helveticus, assembly GCF_964261635.1. Taxonomy (NCBI): domain Eukaryota; kingdom Metazoa; phylum Chordata; class Amphibia; order Caudata; family Salamandridae; genus Lissotriton; species Lissotriton helveticus. The sequence goes on from NC_136068.1 coordinate 1,289,748,882, forward strand.
AATGCCCTTTTGATGAACTGGTCAAATCTGTTTGCGTACGCCTTTCCTCCAATCCTTCTAGTGCCTCGGGTGCTTTGGAAGATAAGGAGAGAACCCTGCCACATCCTTCTCGGAGCGTGGTTCTCGGAGTTGCTCCTTCTGTCTCAGTGCCTACCCATCCTTCTACATCCTCGGATGGATCTTCTTTCCATGAAAAGGGGTCTAGTTTACCATCCGGACCCCTCTTCTCTGAGCTTATCAGCCTGGAACCTGAACACTGTGAATTTGCGCATTTGACCATTCCTCAAGAATGTCGAGACATCCTTGCTCAAGCCAGAGCTCCGTCAACTATAAAAACTCACAAGTTGAAATGGAAGCGCTTCTGCCATTGGTGTGCCGCTGCGGGTGTCCATCCCTTGCGTGCGACGCCTGCTCAGCTCCTCCCTTTCTTCTACCAATTGGCTCAGTCAGGATTGTCTCATGCGACTTTAAGAGTTTTTCTGGCACCGATTTCACGCTTTCGCCACGATGGCTCCACCTCTCTCTGTTCATCTAGGATCATACGCCAATTTTTCAAGGGACTATTTCGTAAATTTCCACCAATTTGGCGCCCTCCTCCTGCGTGGCGCCTTAACATTGTTTTGGCACAATTAATGACTGCACCGTTTGAACCAATACATAGAGCTGACCTCAAGTACGTCACCTGGAAGGTGGCTCTTCTTCTTGCTTTGACGTCGTCGCGTCGAGTAAGTGACATTCATGCATTTACCATCAAACCACCATTTCTGCAGTTTCAATCGGATTGTGCGCTGTTACGCACTAGCCCTACTTTTCTTCCGAAAGTACCTTCAGATTTCCACATTAACGAACCTGTTATTCTGAAGTCTTTCTTTGCCAACCCGCAGTCTCCTGCGGAACAACGCTTGCACTCCTTGGACATTAAGCGGTGCTTGAAGTTCTACATCAGCAGAACGGCCCAGTTCCGCAAATCTGATCAGCTCTTCGTAGCTTATGGGCGTTTTCACAAGGGACGTCCCGTTACTACACCTACGATAGCCCGCTGGGTGTCTTCGGCTATTGCTTTCTGCCATCAAAAGGCAGGCAAACCTTTGCAAACTTCGGAGAGGGCCCATTCTACAAGATCCATGGCGTCCTCTACTGCACTGTTTGCCGGTGTCCCGCTGCATCAGATCTGCAGAGCAGCCACGTGGTCCAGCAGGCACACGTTCACGAAACACTACTGTCTGGCTGCCATGAATGAAGGGGATACCGCAGTAGGACAAGCTGTGCTTCGTAATCTTTTTCAATGAGTTGAGCCTCTGTTCTACCCTCCTCCTATTAGTTTCCAAATGCTTCTTGACTGTTATATATATATAGATATATATATGTGCCCCATACACATACATTTTCAGTCTTTTGTTATGCATTGTGATTATGGAAACTTTTCTTGGTACTGACTGCTATCTATTCTATATTCAAGCATGTGAATCTATGAAAGACACCCCAATACTGGAGAAGAACAATTGTTACTTACCTGTAAACAGGTGGTTCTCCAGTATTGGTGTCTTTCATAGATTCACATGCGACCCTCCCTCCTCCCCTCAGAGGCTCTCTTCTCCTCATAGACTCTTTGGTCACTCTTGTGCTACGAAAATCTGAGGTGCTGAGCTCTGAGGAGAAGGTTCTAGAGGGCTGCTGTCGCCTGATTGGCCGCAGTTTGGACTAACATAATAACAAGGATAGGCTGCATATGGTCTTTTCCTTCCCCATGCATTCCTATGTAGAATTTTGGGTAGGCAGTTTATGCCTTTTCTAATACATATTTCAGGTTTTTTCTTCTGATTATACATATATGTATATATGTTTATATATGTATTTAGCATTTTATTGCTATTTTATTTACCGTGGGACTCCCACTCCGACGACGGGGAATATTCAAACATGTGAATCTATGAAAGACACCAATACTGGAGAACCACCTGTTTACAGGTAAGTAACAATTGTTCTTCCCCCTGCCAGGATTCGGTATTTACCGATTCGGTAAATACCGAATCGGTATTTCCCATTGATTCCTATGGGCTTCAAGGCCCATAAGAATCAATGGTAAATACCGATTCGGTATTTACCGAATCGGTAAATACCGAATCTTACAGAATCGGTAATTGAAAAAGAAAAATTACCTACATCTGCCTACTTCCAATTTACCTACTCTTAAATACCGATTCGGTATGATTCGGTATTTAAGAGTAGGTAAATTGGAATTACCTACATCTGGCCCTGATGTGTCCTAGATGCTGTGGTTGGCAGAACCTCTACCTGCTGCTTTTCCCTTGTTTCCCTGCTTTCTGGGATCGAGGATGCATTTCTCTCGGATACATTGATGTGGTTCAGCTGCAGTCATCTTCTGGTCACAGCAGCACAGTTCAAGCCACAATATTCGTTCTGGTCCCGGTAGTGCAAGTCAATCTGTATTCTCTTTTTGGTCACAGTGGCGCAGGTCAATGTGTATTTTTTCATGATCCCACGGACACCCAGGGTAATCAGATCATTCTTTTCCATTTGCCTCCTCTAAAAGACACCACCAACTCTGTGGTCACAGTGCTTCTGGCTCCTCTTGTACAATCACTGCAAAGTTGGCAGGCTTAACCCCTCTCTTGGGAGTCAGGCTGGTTTCTACACACTTAAGGCAACTGAGCAGCTTTTCCAGCAAGCTATAGACATAGGTGCCCCGCCTATGGAAATCTGGCTGTCAGGTATATACCAGCACTAGTTGCACAGCAGTCCTATGAATACTCGATAGAGCAGTCAATCCTTGGTCATGCAGAACGTAGAACTGGAACAACAAGTGCATCCCACTTTTATACAGTCAAAGCTGACGTAAGATGTGGATCCACTGCCTGCACCTCCAGAACCAATGTAGAGTGATTCTCCTTTCAAGTGTCTGTTTCAGATTGTTCTTCAGATACAGCCTTTGTGTAGTGGGATGCTCGTCACACCTGGCTGGCATCCGGCACACTCGAGTGATCAAGGGCAAGACACAAAACTGGCTTCATCTAAGGAGTACCTTTTACCTTGAACACGAGACTGCTGCAGTCCCACCCTTCCACATCACCGGCTACCATATGGCAGCTCTACAGGATGATTAATCAACAGCCTTTGCAGCAAAATGCCTAATTGATTTTTTAAAGAAGCCTTGTCTCTCCACCACAGTATCTAGGTCTCAATCCTCCAACTCCTGGGATAGCAGCAGTACACTTTCACTGTTTGAGAAAGGAACCACCTCTCTATTGTGTGTGCAAGGCCAGGGGAATCCCAAAGTAAATCCCAGTGCCTGCTTTTACATGGGCCTTAGACTATAAATGAATGTTGGATAGGTGCGAATGCAAACAGTGTGTACATGTGGGTTCATCACAAAGGTGCTCCCCGGGTAGGCTGGGATCTCTAGACCTGGAAACTGCCTATCACGCTCTGTATGAGCTCTGTAGACTTTAACTTCTGTTGCTCTTCCCGCAGCATATTATACATGTCTTGCCTTAAAATGGGCTAAAGTCGTCCCTAATCATCCTTAATCTCACTAAACTCCAACTTCTTTCCACATCTTTCCATCACAAAAATGTGTCAATCTCTTCTCTCCTTTTCATAGTTCATCATGACCACGTTAACACACACATTATTCAATTTACACTACAGTAATCCTGTTTTTGACCATTATTGATCTTCATTAAGCAAACTTGTAACCTCATGCAAAGACCCATTTTTACCCACACCCTATACATACCGTTCGTTCCCTTTGCTAAGCAGTATTTAGGCACATGGTACTTTCAGCCTTTCTGCCTCTCTCTCCTGCTCTTTTCTCTGATTACCCACGTTTACAAAACAAGCATCAGACTTCATCTTTACTCTCTCCACTGATTGCTCCATGGAATTGGCAGCTGCTGTAACCTCGTCCAGAGTCGGAACTCATATCACATGCAGCCGATCTGGAATCCTCCTGTGATTTGTATGTATCATAATGGGATCCATGAATTCATTCGCTTTGAATGAATTTACCTGGAGGTTTCAATTGCATCATAATGACACTCAACACAAAAGTAAAACCATGCAAAATTAATGAACCAAAGATCAACTTTAGACCACTAATTAGAAAAACTGTTTGGCTCTCGCTGACTATTTCAGCTTCCAAAATAAGCACTTATATGACAGTAACGTTGTAGCCTTCAATTAAACTACGAATGACACACTTTTAACACTAAAATAAACACCTTCGCTTTGCATTTTATTTAATGCTATATTTGATCATTCCTAGTTAATTTTATGTTCCATGGGAATCCACTTAAAACAAAATGTATACAGTACAGTGTGCTTTTTTTCCAATAGCCAGGAGTCAGTCTGCCGTACGTCAATGTGACTCCCACAAAAAAGTAGGCTGCATTACAAATCACACTCTTGATTTTTGTTAAATAACCTCCCCAAAGTGCAATGATTTTTCTTTCAGTGGTTCTCTGCAACATAGTTTTATACTCTTTCCACCATGTTCCTTGCTTACTCCACAAGCAGTGACACCCCTCTCCTTGTGCTGCAGCATCCAACACTCCCAAATAATCCTAGCATTGTTCCCAACTACCCAGCTTCTCTAGCACAGGCATGTCATTGCATTAAAATGGAACCACAATTTACTGTACCACTGCCTGTTCCCAGAGTTGTTCAGCCATGTGGCTACTGAGCTGTCCAGCCTTGTGACTGCATGATTCTAGAAAAAATAAAGGGTAGAGCAAGGTAGAACCCCTACGTGATTCTACCCATGTCAAATGGTCCTAGAATAGTGGCATTGATGGACAGAGGGCACATCATGCACTACGAGGCTCATTGCTGGTGAGTCTCAAACTTTTACTCCACATAAGGTGCGTATGTGCAGATTTCAAACCTGAATAACTCATTTGGCACTAACTGTGACTGGTGTATAAATTACATATCTTTGATGTATATGCAGAGCACGTTGGAATGACACCTGGAGTGGCTGAGACTAGTTGGTCCAGAATAGCTATGGAGTAAATGGTCAGGGCTATGTGGTATCCACAATCCCTTTAAGCCACTGCACAGTTCTTCCTGTTTCAGTATGCTGAAGGCGAGGTGCTTCTCTTTACTTGTTGCCACTGTGAAGAGGCAGCACTGACAAATCCTTTATTAAATCCTTTATTTCAGTAAAACATTAGCAGGACTAAAAAACCCTAATCCGCACTTAGGTCTCCATTCAACAATCATTTAAGAAATCCCTTCTGTCCATTCTTTGGCTGACATATTACCACTTACTTCTCACACCATTTTAATGTAGATAACATCATCTATGTCAAACACTAGGGGCCTAATTACGATGAAGTCCGCCTGACATCGTTTCGGTACTGGGACTGACCGACCTCCTGTCGGTGGTCATGACCCATCAATTAGGATACGACCGAACACTGTTTAGTGGCACCCCAATTCTTTACAATGGGAGCATGTATACTGACTGGAATGCATGCCCTCATTGTAAAACAGCGAGGTGCAGTTCATTCCTGCCCCTCTTGGCAGGCACCTCAAGGTGCCTGCCACGGGGTGCAGGGATCCAAAGGGGGGCACAATAGGTGCCCCCTTGGCCTCCAAACGGAGTCCGTGCACCTATGGGGGCCCTGCTGGTGCCCCCAAAGTCGACTTCCTACAGCTGTTCTGTGTCTGACTGGTAGGATTCCTTTCCGACCGACACTCTCCTAATGGGTCTGTCGGAAAGGAATCCGACCTGCTGATTACCATGCAGTAGGAATAGCACCGACCGACGGTTGAAGCTGTATCCTACCGCATCGTAGTCAGCCCCTAGATGTTTATGTTTTGGATTGTAAAGCACCCTAGGGCATCGCAGCGATAGAGATCTGGCCACAAACAGAACTCAGCAAGAAAAACTAGCAGACCAGCAGCTAGGACAGCCATGCTTTCAGATATTTTCTGAAGATTGCCTCATTAGGCCTCAGAAGCAAATTAAGTGGTAGAGAATTCCAGAGTTTCTGCGTCAGACGTCAGAAGAAACGACTTAATTGATAGGGATTGATTGACTACCCTCCCTGTTCCTTCTGATTCTGGGGACACAGGGCAACCTTGAGTCGGAAGACCGGAGTGCCCTATAACAAGCACAGGGCTAAATGAGATGTCGCAAGGAGATGGGGCCTGTATTGGCAACCGTGCAGAAGGCAAAGCAAAAGGCTTTAAATTAGAACCCGATTTGCAATTTGAAGCCAATGCAAATCAGTCTAGCGGACAGGGATAGGATGATGATTGTGACAAAGAAACAGTATTCAGGGGGAGGAGCCAAGATGGCCACCGGAGCGGACGTGTAGGCTCCCGGCTCCGCGAGTTCTCGAGCCCCGCTCTGAAATCCTGATTATCATCCTGAGGTCGCGCTGCAGCGGGGTGTGGGTGATTGCGCGCTGTCCTCATTCGTGTTTTCCTGGGGTTTCTACCTGCCTGGTAATTGGAGTTATTCGGGAAGTTGTTTGGTGGCCTCCACAGCCCTGAAGCCGGGACCTACGCAGCTGAATGCCGCCGGGTGCTAATTGCTCAACACCGGCCAGCCGGGCCTGTTCGGAGCTGGCCCTTTAGGACGCATTGACTGCCGACAGGGAGCAGGAACAGAATTTCGCTGCTGGGGCGCAGCTCCTCGCACCACGCGACTGGGGTGCATTTGCGAGATGGGGACTCACTGGGAATACTTCTTCTTTGTGTAAAGCTGGAGGTGAGCAGTATCGACCCCATTTTCGAACTTGCCCGGTTTTTGCGGACCACCCCCGAATTTGTCCCAGCCTTGAATTGATGAGGGGATGGCTGTTACCGAGGATCGCTCCTTAGAGGTCTGCCTTGTTGGCATCGGTACTTTGGACTGCTACCTGCCGGTGCCGTCCTCGCCCCCATCTTATTGTCATTCTCCCTCCACGGTGGAACCGTTTGCTGGCTCCCTGCACGAGATAGGCTGCAGTACCCTGCCTATCGCTGTGATGTGTGATGGGATGTGCGGGTCATCTCGTAACGCGGTGATGTGGGGTCCCCAACCTGAGCTATCCTGTGGCACCATTCTCGCTGCTCTTGGGGACCTACGATCTGCGTGGAGGGATGGTTACCGAGAGCTGGGTGAGAAGCTTGATGGCGTTGCGTTCACTCTGAAGCGAATATGGCTGGACTGCTCCCAGTGGGATGGCGATTTGCCTTCTCCAGTTCCTGAGGTGGCTACTATGTTTCCCCGCGAGTGCGGAGGGGAGCAGATTATCCCTGATAGTGTTGTTGCCTGCGGACGACCGTCTGCCAGCTCCTGTGGCGCTGCAGTGTATCTCTCCCGCCTGGGGGCTGAGACTTCGTTCACGATATCGTCGCTATTGCCCCGAACAATGCTTTTGCAGCTGTTAGCCCCTTTGACTGCATCCTTCTTCCAAGCCCCACGATCCTTGCTGTGGACTGAGTGTCATCGGACGAACCTGGGGATGATGTTTGTCGGTGAAGATGGACCTATTGGTAACGGGCGGCGTCCATTTTGTGTTCACAGACCTCTCTTCTGCCATGCGTGGACATTTTGTTTCTTTGTGTTGGGTGGGACGGGCTTCCCACAGGGGCCATGTTTAGGGGGGCTCGCACGAACGGGCCAGGGCTAGGTGCTCCCTTTCATAGTTGATGGCTGCTTGGCTGGCGGAGGACCGGATTGATATGTCCCAATGTAACATTCAGCTGCGCTGTGTTTGATGACTCTCCCCATTCATTACTGTAACTGTTGCTTATTATTGTTGCCATTTACTCTTGGGGTGGAGAATGAACTTGTGGCTTGGGAGACCGGGAGCTCATATGTATGACCCTCCTCCGATTTATAGGGTTTCTTCTTCTTTTCTTTCTTCCTGTTCTGTGTCTATATTTCGGGTATTCTTTATTGGGCGACAGACACACTGCTAGGGGGGGGTAGGCCGTAGCCTCTGCATGTGTGTAGGGTGGGGGGTGAGGAGGGGGGGCTTTATTTTGTCCGTTTTCAGTTCCTATGGGCCTTATTTTTTCTCTTCCCTTTTTTTTAATTCCTTTTCTTTTCTTCTTTTCTTCGGGTCAGTAGGGTGGCTTGGTGTGGGGTGGGTACGGACTGGCGCGAATATTTTGGTGGTAGTTTATCCTTCCATTGCTATTTATGTGCCGATACTTTGCTTATGTTTCACTGTTCGTTAGATATCCTTTGGTAGGCGTTGCCCACTCTTACTCTCGCTGGACTGTATGGTTACTGATCCTTCTCTGTTTCTATCCTTTTACGTATACTGTTAAAATTTTAAAATGAACCTTACTTCTCCTGTTTCTCGGCAGTCTGATGTTTTCCAGTGTAATTCTGAATGCTTGCTACTTTGTATTGATGTACTGCTGAGTCACCGTATACCTTATGAAAGTGCTTAGACAGACGTCGAGGCCGGCCGGGTGGTTGTAGGCCCGTAAATGTTTGATGATACTGCACAATAAAGGTTTTAAAAAAAAAAAAAGAAACAGTATTCATGCTGCTGCGTTTTGCAGTCACCTTAGTAAAGTCTCAGTGATTCCAAGCTAGAGAACATTACCGTAGTCCAGCTGCGATGTGTTGATTGCCTGAACACCTTTTTTTGTAGTGGATTGTGGGAAAGCCCATCGATTTGTTAAAGGCACCTCAATAGACCAAAGTAACAAGCACTCAGGTTCTTTATGTGATGATCCATAGACAAGTTATGGTCAAGCCAAACCCTCAGTTGTTTCTAGATGTGGATTTCATAGGCACCAATAGGCATTCTCAAAAGCAAAAACGTGCATTCTTTCTCTACTGCACAAACTGCTGATACAAGTCATGAAGATCAGCATATGAAGGCACAATCTACTACAGTGTTTCTAATTGTGGTCCTGACACCAACCTTAAAGATAAGAAGATCCCAGACATGTTGATCTTTCATAAAGCAATTTCCTCCTGATAATATTGCATGTGTCCCTGATTTGATATGGAGATGGTCTTTGAAAGACCAGATTCCATTTCAGCACAAGCTCACATGCTGTTATTCAACATTCTTGAAACGTCTGTTGTGTCTACTGGAGATGTGCCTACTTTACAGAGGAAAGATTATAAGGTACCCTTGACTTGCCTTCTTTCTTTAGAGTAGTTCCACCGCTACCGCTTTGGTGGACTCCTTAGTGAAGTAGAGAGATTCTGCTTTCAATTTTGTATATATTTTCTAATTAATTTGAAGAAGCATCGAGGAGCCTGTTTTGTTGCACAATAAAGCCGTAACAGTAATTGTGCAAATGAAACATAATGCTGTCAATGGAGCATCTCTCCCCAAGTTACATTTCTTTATCAGTGGATATTTGGCAGGTTCAACGGTTTTGAAAAAATCACTTAGTAAGCAATCTGTCTGTTTTGGCTGTTGCTCTGTATATCAGATAAGTGGCTCTTGGGCATTGGTCTCAGATGACTAGTCCGATAGTTTTACTGCATGCTGTGTTAGCAATTACTGGCTAAGCTCTGGTTAGTTTCAGCTTTAATTAATCCATACACAAGTTTCAAGTTACCTAAAATGCTAAACACACAAGTCCTTGTAAAGTTGTTCACCTTAGCCTCTGATAGGTTACTTGGTTGCTTCCTAATATATAGGCCTGTGCTCATGTGAACAGCAACGTTACTGAATATAATGCCATCTCTAAGAAACCCAGTCTTTTCAAATGTTGCAAGTCCAGTGTAAATAAAAGCTAGTATGAAAGAATAATCTCCAGTCCTGCCATTACTATAGAAATACCCAACAGCATTTTCTCTAGGACTGTGCATGTAGTCACTGGTAAAGTAAGAGACTTTCAACATGTTCCGCAACTTCTGTCCCCACTTCTCTTGTGTTTTCTGCACTCATCCCATTTGCATCCTTCACCCTTGATGTCTCTTTCTTTGTCAACCTCAGCTTTGATATCCTTGTCATTGGCTCCATCACCTACAGGAGCGTCTCTCTCATTGTCAATTTTAATTTGGCTACTTTGTTTCTAAACTTTAACATTAATGATGAGCTATTTATCAATAAGGAGACCCTTTAGATGATGAGACAGCTTGATTGGGCAGCAGGATAGGGACATCTGTAGTGGATGGGCAGTGGAAGGGTTGAGGGGATGGCAGAGTCTGAACCTAATTTTATAGGTATTTAAGTGTGAGTCTAAAATTCTTAAATGCAAAGATGGTATCATTATTTTGTTGGTGATAATGTTATATATATTCTTTCTAAAGTCATTCTAACTATCTGTACATTAGTATGGCACAAGCGAAGCGTGAAGTATAGTCAACAGAACAGCATACACAGTTGCAGGAGCATATTGGTTAGAAATGTGACTTCATTGTTTCTCTTGGTCATCCTAGTTAGTGGTACAAAAGTAGATGACACAGAGCTTACAATGAAACAGTCAAAAGAAACAGCATTACCAATTAATAAGAACTTTCTAGGAGTTATCGTAGGTATCCCAATAAGATGGAAGATATTTGATGAGAATGGTAGGAGGGGTATAAATCTGCAGTTTAGTCATGAGAGTGGAAGTACATTGGACTGTCTGAGAGTGTTCAGGGTGTGTACAGTTCAAATGGAGACGGTCAGAATGTGATCCAAGTAGAGATCATTGGAGACTGTAAAAAAATGATAGGTGAAGAGCTTGGTTCCATGTGAATGGATTATGGTATTACTTGGCTTGGTGTTGAGAGCGAGAGAACTGTTAAGTATTCTTGCCATGAAGATCCATCCTGGGTAAGTTAGTAAAGCCAGTAATGCATCTCTGCTGCTTTAATTAGTCCATAGCATAATGAGTCTGTCCTAATACTAAGTTAATGTTCCATTCTTCGTAGTATAAGTACTCAATCACCTCTTCTGACGTCTCTTGGTATCTGCTCTATCCCCAAAAAGCTGAAGGATCTGTTGTGTTCAAGGTCCTGTAGGCAATTTTCCACTCATGGCATTGGATATTCCGTAAGTGTACTCGAATGCGAGTTTTAGTGGTCTGGAGGTCGTACCAGTGTATTTCTGTTTACAAGGATGTTGTATTATGTGTATTAGAAAGGTGCTTTTGCAATTGATCCATGACAGTATTCTGTGTCTAGAACCATTAGGCAACATTACTTCTGTAGTTTTGTTCTCAATCAATTTACAGATTTGAAAGTTATGCCATATATTATTGTCCAAAAATGTTAGTTGTTTTTTACTTTAATCCTTGAGTAAAGATCAACATATGTGTTGCTTCAGATGGGAAACATCCTTTACAACGGAACCACTACAACGCGGTACAGTTTCGACACAGTTTTAACAACGAAAGTCGTTACAATGACTTTCGCTCAACGACTTTCGCTGGAGGGCGCTCTAGGATAAGGGATAGTTTAATTTACCATCCAACACCTTCCCTACTATCCACGGGGACTGGTGTTGGAATAGTAAATTAAACTATTCACTATCAGCGCCCCACCAACGCAAGTCGTTGTAACGACTTGCGTTGTTAAAACTGCGTCGTAAAGGGACGCGTTGTAACGGTACGCGTTGTACCGTCATACATCCGCTTCAGATTGCATGCTTTTCTAAAACCAATTGGTGGGTATTATTGGATCCCATTCTGGATAGATGTGTTGTTGCTGATCAGGTACCAATGCTAATATAGGATTTTCTGAGTATAGTAATGATAATGAAATGTATTGGTTATGGGGATCGCCTTTGATAATCATAAGTATTGAATAGTCCCAGACCCGTGCCGGGATTCCGGAGCAGTCCTTTCAAAGTCACATTTACTTTGCCATACTTTGGAAAGGCAAGGAGGCAAATGTGACACAAATGATTCATGTTGCAGCCTTAAAACAGCTATATTGTCAATATAAAAAATGTGAAGAAAGGCTTAAGCCTTCAAAAGTAACAAGAAAAAATTAAAAAGTGACCTTTTCAAAAACATCCTTCACAAACTCTTTTTGCTTCTTATTAAAGAAAGAGAATGAGAAATATTTGGCAAAGTGGCTGTAAGGATTGCATCATTGAAAACAATAAAAATAGGACACTTCACCTTTAAGGGCACCTTGACCTCCAGTGCCCCATTATGCCCTGCAGGTAGCAGTTTACTCAGTTCTTTTTTTCTGGCTCCTGCTGACAAGATCCTGGAGCAGAACTCTGCCCTTTTAGGGCTTTTTTATTCTAAGAAAATGAATATATTTCTTCATAAAATGATTCACTCAATGTCCTTTAGAGTGTAGAGTCTTTTTAGAAATTTTTGTGAGAAAAAAATATATCTGATGTTGTGCAAAATGCCATCTCTTTTTGTGAACGGCCCAGAATGTGGCAAAAACAGACCCACTGATCATGTCACTACTGCAAGACCCTTTCCAGGTGACATTTGAAGAAGAGAGAGAAGATTCACCTCCATGGCCGAGTGGAGCACCACAAAAGACAAAATTCCCTTGCTGGAGAGACTTGTGAAGGATGAGGAGAGACAGTTCCCTCTACCAGTGCCACAATGCACACTCTGAGGACACCTGCAAAGGGAGATCCTAAAGAAGAAAATTTAGCAAACGCTCCTGTTCCATGTTGAGAAGTGGTATAGCACCTGCTTGCTCACCATCAGGAGCTAGTTTGACATTGGTCTCCTCCTTGGTGTCATATGTGCCATCAATGTCGAGACAACATACAACATCAAGAACTTCAGCGTCACGACATGGTTCGATGCCAAGACATCATAGAATTCCTCTGACTAAGACAGCAGGGGCTTTCACGGATGAGAGCACGCAGACTTCCTTAAGAGTCTGACTCATTTTTTTTCATTTCAAAACTTTATTCGGTTATTAAGACAAAATAACCATAAAAGTACAATAAAAGAAGAAGAAAATCATAATTAAAAAAGATTCTTACAATACAATCAATTACAGTACACAAAGGTTATTTCCACATAATTCAGGTTACAATTGATTTTCGTGATTTAAAAACATTTTTAAGGAATGAGGAAATAAATACGACACTTAAAATACTATCAAGCATCTGTATGGCTAAAAAAGCAGGGCGACAGCGATTAATGCCCATAATCTTCAGAAGTGGAATAACCCACGTTCGTCTAGGTACAGAATAAAATGTACAAAAGAATAATATATGTATATCCGTTTGTACTGACAGTTCATCGCAGGGACATTTTATCAAAGTTTTTGACCAAAGAGCGCGGTCGCACCCCCCAACCCCCGGGGGGGGGGGGGGGCGGCCGAGCACTTTGCCAGGGCCGGTTTCGGTTCCCAGTCCGGTCCTGCAATCATTCATTACTGGGAAACTAAGTAACCGAAAGAACAAATTCAATCTAAAACGCATTAATAAAAACCTTTCATGGTCACTCATTGGTAAGCTCAAATAAGGTTGTATATTTCTAGAAAACACAATTTGTTCGTGGGCTACTACAGTTATTTTCTTCATTTCAATCGTAATTCTGTTCTTGTGCAGATAAGCCATACACTTTTCTTTTAAAGATTTTCTTGAAATGTCACATAGAGAAGATTGTTCTGTGAAATAATACCCCATACCCAATGCAGTGAGGAATTTCCTCACATGGCACAGCCATCTAAATTTGTCACTCTTCTCTAGCCCAACCACATTGTTCATTATTGTGCGGTTTAATTTACATTCGTCAACTGTCCATATTCTATGCCATAGTAGAATTGGTGCCGTTTTTATAGTGTCTTCCAAGTAAGGCTCCCCTAATTCTACATGACAAACATATGTTGAAACACTCTGTGGAAGTGCTAGAAGGTATTTCATAAAGAGATTTTCAACAATCTGCAGTGAGCTTACATTGGCGTGTCCCCATAAACCTGAGCCATATGTTACAATCGCTACACAAGTGGCTTTATATATGGTTAGCATTTCCTTGATTGGTCTCTTCCCAATTTTACGGCTAAAGTTCTTTAAGGCCATAATTGATTTGCAAAACAATAATCTCCTAGTACTAATAGTGGTATTCCATAGGTCCTTGCAATCAATTAAAACTCCTAGGTAACAAAAGGTTGGAGTAACATCAACAGGGATAGAGCCAATATAAAGTGCCCTTCTCCTGTTTTTTAATCCCGATCCACAAGACATGGTAAAGGTCTTAGAACAATTAATACGCAAATCTAACCTTGTCATGAAATCGCAAAATGAGGTAACCAACCTCTGCATAGCCTGTGGTGTTCTAGCCATAAGGCTACATTTTGAAGAATTTTGAAGAATTATTCATATGGTGTGTCAGTCGTGGGGATGTAGCTGCATGGTTCATGCATACACGACTTTCTGATCATTTCCTCAGGTGTCTTGGACGGAGACACTACCCACGTGTGCACCCTAAATTGTCTACACCTGACAACTAGATTCACAACATTGCTGTGCATCGTTTCCCACTATTCATTATCTACAGCACCCCGCCACGAACGATTGCACGCGCTAAAATGCAATTTGAAGAGATTAGCCGCAGCACCGAAGCTCGAGCGCACACCCTTGCATATGACGAAGAGGAACGTCAACGCATTTATGCCTTAATTGAGGAAGACATCACCCCAGCTTCTTCCACACGCAACAAGGAACAATGTATCAAGCAACTACTATACCTTTCAAAGAGACACATCAACCAAAAGCTCCATGCGAGCACTTTGTTGAAGTACCACAGGGCACTCAGAATCCCTCGCGGTTTACGGATCGCCTTGAAACCCTCATTGTGCAAAAACTCGAAAATATTCAAAGACAAATGGGAAAGAATTTTGAACAAATGCAGCCTGGATCTCATTTTGTTGATCGTGGAAGAACTTTCAGATATTCTTAAAGAACTTGAACAAGAAATCAAAGAAATTGATCTAGAACTTAAAGACATGTTAACCCCAGAAGAACTTTCTAATACTCTGGCTGATTTAAAAATCACATTGGACAAACATCAGAAAGAAATCAACGAGCGGAAGATTCGAAAATTTCGCCGGGATACGCTTGACTACAAGCTCGACGAGGTTTATTCATGGGCAGACATATACACCCAACGGAGACGGAATCGACCAACCAATACACAAACTGACACATCTTCTTCTGGTAGTGACACCTCATCTCGACCGCCTCGTGCTACTCTACCTCCTAGACCAGCTCACGACGTCGCTAGCACATCTGCCACCTCACAAATTCAAACCTCTGCGGTTCATTTTTTAGAGGTAGACACAACCGACCTCGAAGACTCAGGAGGAGCCAGAGTAAAAGAAAAAGATTCAACTGCTCCAACAACTCGGAGCAAGGCAATACCGAAAGACCCCAAACCGAAAAGGACCACCTAGTCATAAACATCTCAAGCACTACCATCAATCAATATCAGATGAACGTTTTAGAGAAAGGCACTTCGTTCATTCCCACTACCAACACCAACTTGTTGGAACTTGAGGTCAGCACCTTCAAATTCCTAAGGAAACTTAGGCTGCGCTACTTTTTTGAAAAGGTTTTACCATCTACCACTGACAGCAAACCCGATGAATTGAAAGGATTGAGACCTGCAAGCACATTTCAAGCTCCTTGTAGCCATAAGTCAATTGATTTATTTGAAAAATTGGTACGCCATGACGTGTCAAAGATTAACTTTCAGCGTCACAACCGACGCCCTAACCTCACATCTAAAGATCGTGATGTTCTTCAATCTCTGGCTAACAATAAGGAAATCAAATGCCTGAAAGCCGACAAGGGCGGGGCTCTTGTCATTCTTGACAACTCCTTGTACAATCAACGTTTACAAGAACATATTTGTGACGCTTCCTTGTATATGAAATTGGATAATAATCCGACTAGAGAATTTTATAACACTCTTCAAGACATTGTTATGAAAGCCTTTGATAACAATATCATACAGGAACGCACTAAGAACTTCCTCCTACCACAACATCCTAGGAGCCCATCTTTACAAATGAGTCCCAAAATCCATAAAGATTTGAATAATCCTCCTTTTCGGCCAATTGTGTCCACCAGAGGTTCAATTCATGAAGCGACTGGCAAGCTGATTGACAAATATTTACAAGCCATTGTCACCAAAGCTCATAGTTATATTAAGGATACTACAGAATTCTTAATTAAACTATCTCAAATTCAGATTAATCACGACAACCACTACATCATGTGTACTGCTGATGTCAGCTCCTTATACACATCCATCCCTCACCAGGGAGGCATCGAAGCGGTTGAACAGGCTTTGCTCACCAGTGATATTGACAACTCCATGCAAACTTTCCTAATGGAATTGATGGTATATACTCTTTACTCTTTACCATAGTTACTTTCAAGTTGACAATGAGTGGTTCCTACAGCTTTCTGGAATGGCTATGGGAAATTGTGCGGCCCCCTCATATGCCAACATTTACATGGAAAACTTCGAAAAAACATATATATATGGCGATCAAACCAACCATGAAAAAATACTCATGTATACAAGATATATTGATGATCTCTTTCTCATCTGGACGGATTCTACAGCCTCTCTTGAACAATTTCTCAGTCAACTGAATTCCAAAGACGATCGCATCAAACTCACATGGGAAATCAATGATTCAGAAATCACTTTCCTTGATGTTAACATAAAAATCACCACTAATGGTCTCACCACTGACCTCCACAGAAAAAAGACTGACCGTAATAACACCTTGCATTACAAGAGTCATCACCAGGAGTCACTAAAAAGACATTTACCGTTTTCTCAACTCTTGAGAGTCAAACGCATTGTCTCAGACGAACACACCTTGGATCTACGTATGGATGAAATGCAGAAGCGATTTGTAGCGAGAGGTTACCCAGAACAGGTTGTTAAAGATGCACAACTTCGAGTGACACAAATCACCAGACCAGAAGCTTTGTTAAAAAAAAACACTACAGCACAACCACGAAATGTTCTGGTTTCTAAATTCTCAACTGTTAGTAAGATCTACAAAAAGATCATATTAAGACATTGGCCCATCCTTCAGATTGAACCAGACTTCGATGAGTTGTACAGAGCTGCACCCTTGTTTGCCCACACTCGAAGCAAAAACATTAAGGAAATACTGTCCAACCCTACAACCTCAGGTCTAAAATACAAAGGCACACAACCGTGTTTAAATTGCAGTCACTGCAACTCTGCCATTAAAGGCAATTTCATTCATCATCCCATGAATGGCAAGACTATCAAGCTCCGGACCAACGCCACTTGTGACTCCTCAAACCTAATTTACGCACTAAAATGCCCATGCGGCACACTGTATGTGGGAAAGACCGAAAGAAAAATAAAGACACGTTTAAATGAACATAAGTCAAACATCCGACTCAAAAACGTGAAGTCCAACATTGCCATGCACTTTGATGAAGCTCGTCACTCTATTGCACAATTGCAATATATCATTTTGGAAACTGTTACCAAAAAGGAGGGTACTGACAACAATAAACTCCTGTTGAAGAGAGAACTGGAATGGATTTACCGCCTCCAGACCCAAAAACCTTTTGGGTTAAATGATCGCTGTGAATTTAGTTGCTATCTATAATGTCAGCACCATGTTACATTGATCCGCATGCTGCGTGTGTTTCTGCACATTTCGTCACTTTTGCCATCGTCTCACGATCTTGCATGGCTATTTTTCATTAATTTTTATTTTTATTTTCATTTCCATTTCCATTTTATTTTATTTTAATATTCATTTTATTTACACTTTATTTAACACTCTATAACTCCCGTCACACGTTTAGTTCCTTTGGCGATGACCACTTTCCCCCACTCCAGCATGGCGCCCAAGTTGTCCATACACCAGCCTAGTCCGCCCTCTATGTTCACAACCCTTGTTTCGCGCTATATTGGTTTCCCAGCTTCCTGGCCGGGAACCATGAACCTGTCAGTAACGGGCGGCGTTACTCTTAACTCGAAGTAAGTTTTTCGACTGGTGCTTTGAATGGTTGCCTGCTTAATGCGCATATCACCTTGCTCGTTTGTTTAGGTTCACGAGCACTTTGACACAACCGCCGTATTTAACTATTTCACGCATTGGGTTACCAGTCACTCAATATTATTATCCTTTGATCGGCACCTTAATCATTTACCACACCCTGGTCACCACCATTGATTTAAACGCTAGGCACTATGTCAGTTAAGCGCTACGCACGTTTTTTGTTTGTTAACTGTTTATGGTTATTTGTTTTTTATCGTAATGTACTCTGATGGTGATTCGTCTCCTTCCTTACAGCACTCCTTGACAAAGGGCTTTGCCCGAAATGCATTGGAGTCGCATTTCATGATTGTTCCTCGTTTTGAACTATGAACTTTACTTAACATGGATCACTTATTGATATGAATGTAATATCAATTTGCTATTGACATTCCACTTGTGTCTAAATAAATTGAACTACCAAGTCTACATTTTGAAGAATTATTCATATGGTGTGTCAGTCGTGGGGATGTAGCTGCATGGTTCATGCATACACGACTTTCTGATCTAGCCATAAGGACGGCATCATCTGCATATAGCAGGGTTGGTATTGGCCTTTCCCCTACCATTGGGAGGTCCCTACACTCAGTCAGTAGTGTGCTCTCCACATCGTTGATATTGAGTATGAAGAGGAATGGAGCTAGGACACAGCCTTGGCGTACCCCTCTTTTAATTCCAAAGGATTTGGTACATTCCCCATTTTTCCCAAATGTAACTTTTGCAGATGCTCCAGCATAAAGTTCCCAAAGAAGGTTTATGATGGAGCGATCTACACCCATGTTACCCATAACCAGCAAAGTTTACTGTGCGAGACGCAGTCGAATGCAGAGGTAAGATCTACAAATGTTAAAAACAATCGACCCTCCTTGGCTCTGGTATACTTTTCAGTTAAAATATGCAAGTTCAGGCATTGCTCAATTGTCCCCAGGCCTTTCCTGAAGCCATACTGTAAATCGCTTATAATTTTATTCTCGTCAGCCCATATTTGGAGTCTGTTTAAAATTACTCTTCCTAGGATCTTGACAGTGGAGTCCAATAGTGATATTGGGCGATAACACTTACAACTATCTCGATCACCCTTTTTAAAAATTGGTACTATCCGAGATTGGCACAACGAAGAAAGTAAGCCCTCATGTAGAGTTGCATTAAAAAGGCGTGCAAGAATCGGGGCCCATAATTCCCTATTGTTTTTGTACAGATCGACTGGAACCCCATCGGGGTACTCACAAGCTTATCCTCCATCCAAGCCACATCTTCAATGACCATTCCAGATTCACCAATATCTCCACAGGCTCTGTTGGAATTCACTCGTCTTCCATATTCATCTCCTCCTCCTCAACTAGCAATCCCAGCTGTACCTCCACTGCTAATACCACCAGCCACTCCTTCTCGACCACCACAGTATCCTGTACCAGTGGCACTGGCACCAAGGCACCTTAGATCTAAATTCCATCACACCAGACTACACAGCCATAGGTCTAGGTCAAGATTGAGATCCCACTGGCCTCATCGTCCAAGATCTCAAAGACGTTCACTCTCAAGAAGATATTCGACAGAAGTGTAAAGGCACACTATGTCCGTTGTTGCCAGAATAAGTTCCTCCATAAAGTCCAAATGGTCTAGTTTTTGGAGTATGTTTTTTGTATCGCTTATGTAGGAAGGCATTTTGGAATGATGGCTTATAATAGTAATTAATGTATTCTCCAATTCACACTGAGTTCATACCTGCTATAATAACTCTCCCTGCTGATGTGAATCCGGGTTTGTGTATCTTTGGTAAAAGGTACAGTGTTGCACCATAGGGTGTCATATAAAGAGGTACTGTTTGTTATTCAGTAGATAATAACGCTTTCGGATGCCATTTAATTAATTGAGTGTAGAGTACACATTGTATAACTTTAGTTGGTTTGTTAGGCAGTTTCTCATAGTAGGTGGTGTCTGATACCTGCCAACTGAAATATAGTTATCTACATGGAGCATTACTATGTTTCCTCCTTTGGCCGCTTCCTTTATAATTATTGCTGGGTTGTTTTATTAGTAACCTTAGATTATTTGGAAATTATCCTGAGTTTTGAAATTAGTTTTGTAAAGTAAAAACTGCAACTTTTCACAAAAGAAGCCATAAGACGAAGGATATTGTTTTCAAAGTGATGAAATAACATTACATAACACTCACAGATATTTGGCAATATAAACAGAGGGGGATGTCTTTGTTTAGCTCACTCACAAAGCAACAATGGGCTGGATCGAAAATGCTAACCAACCACACAAAGGAGAGTTACATTTTCAAAGGTTTGTAATGTATACAGTAGAAGTTCCCATGCTGGATGATGCATGTGGGGCAGACCACATACAAGCACAAGACTTGAGTTTGATCAAAAAGCCAGAAATCCCCAAAGGAAGAGAAAGAACATTCTGTGGCCCATTTATAGGCACTAATACCACATCTACCTTACCCTGACGAGAAGGGACAGAAAGAGAGTCTTACATCAGCAAGAATTGTTTTGGACTGAACATTTAATTGCAGAATGTGCAAGAGGAGTATGTTGGTTTGATCCTGTCCTGCTTGCTTACTACCTCAAGGGAAAATATTTGCATGTGGGTGATGATCACACAAGTGAGTTGTGGAAACTGTGTTATGTGCAAGCACATGAGGATTATGTCAAGCTTGTATATATGATAAAAATATGTTGAGCTTAAAAACTCCATTGTTGACTTTGAAACATGTTTACGCGGTAAACGACGGTGAGCTCGTGTTCCAATCAGTCTGGTCATGAATTGTGAACAGCAAGATACTGAGAAATATCGGTTTAACATTTTAGAAGTTGTGAACCATCAAAGCTTTTACATACATTGTATCAGTATGCACTAATGTTTATACAGTTACAGTGCACCAATTTTGTTAAGTGGTCATGGAAAACATTGAAGATAGAAAAATGTGTGTGCATATTATAAAGTGATAATAATATATGACCTGCAGAATTACCGTATTTTGTTGATTGTTGGAAGATGTCCAGGGCCTATACAGGGAGGCTACTTGCAAGTGCTTAGCTTTGCATTGCTATGTGAGTTCACTCACCCTTTGTGCTGCAGCAGATTCTCTAATCTTTCGCAGTGCTAAGGGACTGTTAACACGAGGTGTAAATCGCCAAACTCATTATTAATGTGGAATGAATCGGCTATGCATCTCAGTTGGTAACTGTGGCGAGTGCTGGGACCAAGGCCTGCATGAAACAAAAGGCTTTGCAGCGTCAGCATTCATACTGGGATTACAATATGACCACTGTCCCTTAAGGGACACCAGTCACAATTTCACAAACAGTAGCACATATCATGAACTGGACATTGTGAGGAGTGTGCAGTCTGTGGTATCTCTGCCTGATTTTCCCAATGTCGGCAGCATGCATGCATGAAGTGTAAGCTGACCGATATCGACAGCTTACACTTGGTGAAGAGTTACCTCTTGCCCAGAGTAAGCAGTGCTAGTCCATGATTTGCTCCTCAGAAACATTGCATGTCACTGTACTCCTTTCTGTCCCCTTTCCCTTGTGACTCTCAAGGGTTCGTAGTGTGTGCACTGCATATTGGGGCTTTGCATTCAAAGAGTCATCTCTAGCATGGTGAAAGCAGCCTCATTTTGGGCACTCTACCACTGTTGTATTGGAGCATTTGACTGAGTACACCCTGAAATTTATAGCCACCTTAGAAAATGTTATGAACCCATCCAACTTTGAAAATGTGGTCTGAGCAATAAAGAATATAGCTCAGGAGTGTGAAGATCCAAAGTTTATGTCAAGAGTCATGTAGTCAAAGAACATAGAATCT
The DNA here is from genome assembly GCF_964261635.1 of Lissotriton helveticus. NCBI lineage: Eukaryota > Metazoa > Chordata > Amphibia > Caudata > Salamandridae > Lissotriton > Lissotriton helveticus. The sequence continues at coordinate 1,289,770,663 of NC_136068.1, forward strand.
CCTTCTCCTAGAATGTGGAGGAGTATGAGTGGATTGTCTATTTATTTTAATTTTTTTTTATACATTTTTCTGGAAAGTCATTGGTCCCCAGCATTTTACTGAATTAAAAATCTATAGAAAATACGCACGCAAAAAACTACAGTATTATATATCGTCCTATTTACAGAGTGGTGGAGAGGAACCAAATGACAGGGCTGATGAGACGGTTGAAATACGTAAAGCATTCCATCTCAAAAAACACACATTACATTATTGAAAATGAGTGCTAAAATTCTCAACTTTCCCAGGCAATATGCCTAAAGCACCTGCCTCTCACACAGTTTGGCCATCATATACATTTAAACTCCTGGGAGAGCACTTTAGAGTCCCAGAATGCTGAGGAGGAAAGACAATGAGAGAACTGGTAATTGTTAATTAGTCAGACACAAATGTAAATCAGATTCTCCACATTGAGACCTCCGTAGGTGGGTCATGGGTTTCTGATAATGAGATTTTATTTTGCTGGTTCTCGGGTAAGGTATTGTGAATGGATTGTAACATCACTTGGAAGTGCTCTTGTATAGGTGTTTTGGGGGTTAGAACAATAATCAGGGGGAGAATGGATCATTTGTCCTGTGAAATCAGGGTCTTTATCGAATTGGAGCCATATAAAACCCTCATCAAACGTACACAGGCCGGTAGCGATATATCTTGATTCTCCGCCTAGGTGTAACGTTACAGCATCATTATAGGGTTCTTAGATAGTTTGCATGCTGTCCTCCACCTGGAGGTAGACCAAATGATTTTCCAGTAGTGTCCAGAGATTTAAGAACAGTGAACAATTTGCAAGTGCTCAGGTGCTGTGAATTAAAATTCTCTGCATCACCCTATTGCGCAAGAATTTTATTCTAATGATGGTGATGTGAGAAGGTAAAAACAATTCAGGTGCGAATGTAGACCCAGTTACCAGTCTACCTCACTATTGGGTCGACATGTTTCAGCCTTTTTTTAAATACTAAAGGCTTTCTTCAGGACCAAAGTGCTATAGGAAGCTTGTTGCAGCCCCTAATTATAGTGGTTAACTTACCACCAGCATTTGTAAATTCAGATCTGTAGTATCTGGAATTATAAGAAAGAAAAGATGTAAGTAGTATCAAAGGGCCACATGCATCAAGCTTTTTTGCATTCGCAAACGGTGCGAATCGCAAAATTCGGCCGTTTGCGAATGCAAAAATCCTTTTTATGCATGATTTATTTATTTATTTTTCATTTTTCGCAATTTAAGAAATCGCAATTTTTTGCGATTTCTCAAATTGCAATAGCATTTAAGAAATCGCAATTTTTGCGATTTCTTATATGCTATGCATGATTTGTTTTAATTTGCGAATTCGCAATTAGGAAGGGGAAAATTACCATGAAGTAAACCTTCATGGTAATTTGCGAAAAGTTTCAGAAATTCCCAAAAATGCATTTTTTAAACTTATATTTTACACATACACATGCCCTTGGGACATGTGTGTGAGTAAAATGTACTTACGTGACATTTCAGGGGTGCAAGGAGGGGTTCTTTGGACCCCCCCCTGCACCCTTGAAATTGCATTCTCATTTTGCGATTCCTTAATTGCGAATTTGCAAAATGACAATGCCTTCCCATTGATTCCTATGGGCCTCTAGGCCTCTAGGCCCATAGGAATCAATGTAAAGCGATTCCTTATTTGCGATTCGCAATTAAGGAATCGCAAATAAGGAAAATTAAGAAATCGCAAAAACGTTTGCAAATTCTTGATGCATAGGAATTTGAGATTCCTAAATTGCGATTCCTTAATTTTCGCAATTTAGGAATCGTAAATTCCTACAATGATGCATGTGGCTGATAGTTCTTAAGTATGTACCCTATGTGTCCAAGGTAATCAAATTTAATACCACTGATAAATCAATAATGCTGTTACGATTTATTGTGCAGATTAATAAAGATTTTTTTTATATACCTTGTTGGTTGTACACAAGCATGTTTATTTGTACATAAGGATTCACAAGTCTAACTAGCATTAAGGTAAGGATTATGGCATTCATCATGTAGGTTAAATTACATTAAGTGCGTGGCGTACGCTGGTTAGTCGCCCTGGTATGCGCCCTCACAGAGTCAATTCCAGTATTAAAAACAAAGTTATAGCCCTGAGGACGATCATGATAATGGCGAGCCAAATACGTCGCGGTTATCAATAAGACGCCCTTTTCTCAAATAATAGTATGTAAGGACAAGTGCGCGTACTAATAGAGTGCAAGCAGTTATTATTTTCAAACATTACAGCCACTGTACAGTTATATTAATGTTTTGTCATGCGGGGAGGCTTAAAAGTCAAAGTTAGCGGGAATAGTTGAATTAGAAAGTTTACCTTTAGGATATGTCATTATTTCATTCTTCAGGGCCATTTACCGCTCGGTGGCATCCGACGCCACGCACTTAATGTAATTTAACCTACATGATGAATGCCATAATCCTTACCTTAATGTACAAATGAACATGCTAGCGTGCATACAACTCGACAACCTGCCATACTCGCCATCTTTTAAATAGCTAAGATACTTTGTACGCCTTCCAAACGGAAACCAACAAGGTATAAAAAAAAATGTCTTTATTAATATGCACAATAAATCGTAACAGCATTATTGATATATCAGTGGTACAAAATGTGATTGCCTTGGACACATAGGGTACATACTTAAGAACTATGATACTACTTACATCTTTTCTTTCTTATAATTCCAGATACTACAGATCTGAATTTACAAATGCTGGTGGTAAGTTAACCACTATAATTAGGGGCTGCAACAAGCTTCCTATAGCACTTTGGTCCTGAAAAAAGCCTTTAGAATTTACAAGAAGGCTGAAACGTGTCGACCCAATAGTGCGGTAGACTTGTAACTGGGTCTGCAATCGCACCTGAATTGTTTTTACCTTCTCACATCACCATCATTAGAGTACAATTCTTGCGCAATATGGTGATGTAGAGAATTTTAATTCACAGCACCTGAGCACTTGCACATTTTTCACTGTTCTTAAATCTCTGAACACTACTGGAAAATCAGTTGGTCTACCTTCAGGTGGAGGACAGCATGCAAACTATCTAAGAACCCTATAATGATGCTGTAACGTTACACCTAGGCGGAGAATCAAGATATACCGCTACCGGGCTGTGTACGTTTGATGAGGGTTTTTATATGACTCTAATTCGATAAAGACCCTCATTTCACAGGACAAGTGATCCATTCTCCCCCTGATTATTGTTCTAACCTCTGGAAGCCGAATGGATCATAGGTTCTTTTCCCCCCCACATTGATAATTACGTTTTAGGGGTTAGACCTTATTTATGAGGGGCTCAGATCTCTGGGTGAAGGTATTGTGAATGTGTTTCTAAAATCAACAATAAGGGATTGTGTACAAAAACCTTTTTTGGGAATGAGGGTCTCTGGGGAAAACCATGGAGTAATAGGGTCTCATAGGTCATGGTGGAGGCCTAATGTCTACAAAGGTCTCAGACATGTGGTGAGTTTATGTATGTATTTCTGTTTTTGACCATCATTCTTCCTTCCTTCTGTCAGGCTCTGCTCGCTCCCTGCTAGAGGACACCAACATCAAGTCACTACTCTGCAAACTCTCTGCCAGTGTCTACTTCTCCTATGCTAATGTGGACTGGAAGATATTCCTGCGTAAGGAGGTAAATTGTGTCAGGGTGTCTGAGGGGTGGGATCAGGGCAGCATCTTTAATAGTCAAGGACCAGAGTTGAATCCTTGCCAGTGCTAAAGTAGCAGCTCTCAGACATGTGCCACAGAAAATAGTCACTGGCCATAATTTTCTCACCATCCATGTCAACAAAGAGTTTCTCAATCTAGGTGCATCTAACTTGTAGCCAATAATCGCCATCATCCACCAGAGTATTTCTGAAGTGAAAAGTATATTTTAAGGTTCTCCATAATTGAGGCATTATGGCTATTGGTGCCTCTTTGAATCTCTGTCTACCTCACTCCTTTTGTATCTCCTTACATAGTGGCTGAGATAAATAACAAAAACCGTGTTAACCATCCACATTATTGTTAAAGTCTTGTCTTATATATCTGGGCCACCATAGTAGAGTGTTGTGGCCCAGATATATATAAGCCATGCCGTGTTTCTGAAAATCATACTTGCAACATTATGTCCAGTTCTGAAGGTCACATTTATATTAGTGAATCAAGTTCTAGAGTTCACATCCCTATAAGGATAAACATAAACCAGAGAGTCTAGAGATTGGTAGCATTAACAGTGCATGGGTAAAACCATACAACAATCTTCAGCGGAGCAGTACTAGAAGTTCATGAAGTGTTTAGGAGATGTAGATCAGCATATAAACCAACTGGATGGTGTTGCAGAAGTAAAAGGTTATACTGTGAACCTGAATGGCAAGTCCCAGCAATATGCAACTGGGGTATGGAAACTTTGAAATAAGCAGATATGGCACAACATTTGAGGATCCACAATTGTAAGAAACTATGATACAATACTTCATAGGGGACACTCACAAGAACAGTTATTAGTCCTTTCATTAAAGGTGTATCTATGCCTTAAATTTGCTAGATAGCCACACAGACTGCAATATAAACATTTGATAAACATCATGTTGATTCAAATGTTAGAGCAAAGGCTTTGTCTGGTGGATTTGCTTTTTTCCTTCCTGCAATCATAGCCGTGTCACATTATTTCTACATATGTGGCAAATTGGAGGACTATGCTGCCTCGAGCTGTTCACAATATGTATGATTATGTCTCCCACGATTGTGAGGGAGAGGGCAGTATAACTGCCTTTGTTGAAAGGAGGGTTCCCATGGAGCTTTCTTCTTAAATAATGTTCTTCCACCTCCTCCTACATCATCATATGTGAAAAGGCAGTTTTGAGGTATGTCCATTGAGGGAGAAAGAATCCTCCTCCATAAGAGTTTTTTCTGCACCTTCAAAAGAAAAGTACGGTCAAGGTCTCTATCCTGCCCAAATTTGGAAAGTGTATCAGCTTGTAATGTGTCAACATGATAAATATACATAGGTAAGTATAGATTTACTATTCTTAGTTCCAGGTTGACGTATCTTGACTATATATATATATATATATATATTCATGTATTTATATTTTAGACAGATATACTTCCATCCTTTAGTTAAACTGTATGAGCAGTTACAATAACACGTTGTATATTACACAATGTTTATTATGTGCATATCTGCATTTATGCAGTAAGTGATTGTGGCAATATGTCTTCTATTTCTATGACAGCAATACTTGGCTTGTGGCATTAGCACTTTAAAAGGAGCACATAAGCCCCTGCACGTTGTCATGTGATCAAGGGCCTGTTTGGCTCGAAACGCGTAATGGTGGTGTGGTGTGGAGCTAAATAAAAAATCAGCACCAGTACCTGGGTTTGTCTCGTCTATTAACCTGCATGACTGCTGGAGACGTTTGTATGACGTATATATATATATGGGTTGCTAAATGTTTAAAATGTTTGGAAGACAAACTACATATGGCTTTACTGAGTAGTATGTCCTCACTCTTCACTATCACGTGGTTAGAGAAAAAAATGCATTTGAAAAAAACTATGGAACAGTTGGTATTTAAATGGTGAACAGCTTATTGACTGACAATCTGTGAGCAAGGGCGGATGCCCGAAACGCGTCAGATTTGGTAACTCAACTTCAATAAATACCTGTGCCTAAGAAGAAACGTTGGATTTGCGTGGTTTTTTGACTATCGCGTCGGCGGTGTGGTGGGAAACTACAGCTGATGTGTGTATATATATATATATATATATATATATATATATATATATATATATATATATATATATATATATATATATATATATATATAATATCCAATACACCCTCCTACAATGCCGAAGGAAGGAGCCACAGGCAGGGATTTCAGACGAGGTTGTTTAATAGATAGCAGGTAAAGCATAATGCATTTCAGCTTGTGCCTTCTTCTGATGCCCCTGCCCAACTGAAACTCTGTAGCCCCCAGCTTTTAACTGTTTCTGCAGCACTCCCTAATTACGGAGTAAACGCCTTCCCCAGCCATGTGATCGTCCTTTAAGTTGCCACGATGGTAGACACTGCAACTCCCAGAATGCTTCATACCTGGGCCGGTAGAACATGGAGCGTTTGCAGAGCTGGGCGCACTTTATTCAGTCCAAATGAAATCTTCAGGACCCCTCGAGTCCCCGCACTACGTTTCGACCTGCAGGGTACAGGTCCACTGGGTTGTGGAACGTGGAGAAACCAAAGTTGAATCTTTGTGTTTTTGAGCGTTTGCAGAGCTGGGCGCACTTTATTCAGTCCAAATTAAGGGGCCGATTAGGATGGCGGACGGACTTGCGTCCGTCCGCCACCCCTGAGTAGGAGGGACCGTCCGCATGGGCAGCGGCGGTCCCTCCATGGCAATTAGGATGTGACCGCCACCCTGGCGGTCACATCCTGTATGTTTTACATTGCGGCGGGTGCTGCTTGAAGCAGCACCCGCCGCAATGTAAAAAACGAAAGCTGTGCATTTGCATGCACAAAGCGGCAGGCACCGCACGGTGCCTGCCGCTTCGTGCACGCAAAGGCAGGGGGGTACCATAGGTACCCCCCATGTGCACCCCCCACTCAACCTTCACCCAGGTGGCCCGCAACGGGCCCCCAAAGTGATTGTCCGTATGCTTTTCCACGGCGGAAAAGCCGCCGCGGAAAAGCATTACTTTCCCTACATCCTAATATGGCTGGCGGTGTCTGATAGACACCGCCTGCCATGTTAGTGCTTTTCCACCGTGGTCGCCTTCCGACCGCGGCGGAAAAGCGGCGGACAGATTGTGAGACCCACCAGCCATCCTGATTTGGCGGTGGGTCTTTCAGGCCTCCTCGGCGGATTTCCCGCATACTCCGGGCCGGCGGTGGCTTCCGCCGGCCCGGAGTATGCGGGAAATCCGCCATCATAATGACCCCCTAAATCTTCAGGACCCCTCGAGTCCCTGCACTATGTTTCAACCTGCAGGGTACAGGTCCGCTGGGTCGTGGGCTGGTTACAATGCACCAGCTACCTCCGTGAAGTCACGGACTGCCGACCGGCAGCATCCCTTGCTTTTCCCGTACTCTGGAGGTGGGCTGCTGCACGCCAATACCTTGGCGAAAAACAAAACTGCTTGCGTAGGGACCGGGAAAGCAGGCAGCCAATTTGATGAAACGGGGCTCCTTAACGTGTCTCTGGCTGACACGAACACATCCAATACACCCTCCAACAACACTGAATGAAGGAGCCTCAGGCAGGGATTTCAGACGAGGTTCTTTAATAGATAGCAGGTAAGGAATAATGCATTTCGGCTTGTGCCTTCTTCAGATGCCTCCGCCCAACTAAAAGTCCGTGGCCCCCAGCTTTTAACTGTTTCTGCAGCACTCCCTAATTACGGCTCCCCCAACCATGTGATTTTCCCCTAAGTTGCCACAATGGTATATATATCATTGTGGGTTTCTGGGTTTCTGGAGTGCATCCTGATAACCGATGGTACTAGGTTGAGGCGACACCACACAGGCCTCATTACAACTGCAAACAGCTTTCTCCCCATCAAGAGAAAACCTGCACTACAATCCTTTAGGAAATTCCATTTTATTGATAGACATCACTTGCCACTTAGGAAAGCGTTTCAGGTGTCCCCACAGCCTTTGTCAACATTTTCAACCTTACTTATATTTTTTTTATTTATAAAGTTTTATATAGTGCGAATATGACCTACAAGGGTATCAGAGCACTTTACAATACACTGTTTTTAAACGATTGGGGTAATATACATACATTTGAAATTCGACATTCAATACAAAAGAGGTAGACAGTGGTATACGTATAACATAGGCGGCTAATAGTCATCAAAGCATTAACCCCTTCCATCATGAGTTGCGCCGCTCGCATGCTCATGACGAGCTCAGCTCGTCATGTAACGCGGTCTTTTCAAAAAAGCCGCACAGCGCGAAAATCGCGGCCGCACGCATGCGGTTAAAGTCTTAGGATGTGAATTTGTTCATCAGAAGCATTTTTACTTCTTTTTTGGAAGAGGTAAAGGAAGAGATTCTGCGTACATCTGGAAGTAAGGAGTTCCAAATCTTTGGGGCAATACCTGAAAATGCTCTGCAATCAGTCTCTTTTTGTAGAAGTGGTTTCAGTAGTAGTGAACTCGCACTTCGGGATTGTCTGCATCCTCCCGACCGCTCTAGCTTTTGTGCTAAGTAACCGGGGGTGTTGCTATGCAGGGCTTTATGGGTCATGCAGGCGATCTTTAGTTGTAGTCTTGCCTCGTAGGGTAGCCAGTTCAGAACTTTCAAGGTCGAAGAAATGTGGTTATTACTTTTAGTTCCTGAGACCAGTCTGGCCACAGCGTTAAGCGATGCCCTCAGCTGGGCCAGCTTGTATTTGGGAAGAAAGCATAGAGTGGTGCTTCCATAGTCCAATCTTGGTAACACTAGGGCCTGTACAGCCATTTTTAAGTCGGACTGTGGGAGGAAGGGTTTAAGTTTCCTTAGGATACTCATCTGATGGTTAGCTCCCTTGGTGGCATTATTGATTTGCGCATGCATATTTAAGGGTTAGTCTAGGGTGACTCCCAAGGATTTCGCAGAGTCAATGATGTGGGGAGCACAGTCAAAGGAAGTTAGATGCTTCAGCCATAAGTCTATCTTGGGTGTGTGATTGGGGAAGGGGGGGATGAGAAGGAATTCCGTTCTTTGGTGTTAAGCATGAGGTGGTTGCCAGTGAGCCAACCTTGATTATTATGTAAAATAGCTTTGATTGAGATTAAGTCATCTGGAGAAGAGATTCGCATATACAGTTGTGTACATCCACATTCAGGTGATATAGAATGTTCGCAGAGTTCATCACGTTTGCCAGGGGTTCCATGAGTATATTAAAAAGAATAGGTGATAGTGCTGAGCCCTGTGGAACCCCTAGGGTGACCATGGAGGGTTGAGAAAGTAACTGCTTCATCTTGATTCTTTGGGTTCTGTTATTTAGGAAGGAGGTGAACCATTGTAACACTGGGTCAGTTAGGTCCATCTTTCGTTCGAGTAGGGACAGTAGGTTGTCATGCTTAACTGTGTCGAAAGCGGAGGATAAATCAAGAAGTATCAAAAGACATGTTTCATTATGGTCTAACATTTTTAGTAGGTCATCCATTATGTGGGTGAGTGCTGATTCAGTGCTGTGACCTTGACGGAAGCTGGATTGGTGTTTGTCTAGGAGGTTGTAGTTCTCGATGTGGTTGCATAATTGAATTTGTACACATTTTTCCAACAGTTTCGCCAGAGTGGGGATGTTGGATATAGGGCAGTAGTTGTTGAGGTCTGAAGAGAGGGAGTTGGTTTTCTTTAGTATAGGTGTGACCTGCCCTACTTTAAGGCAGTCAGATATGGAACCTTGCCTCAGAGAGGCGTTTACAATCTTTGACCGTAAGGGTAGAATATCAATCAATCAACCACCCGTGAGGGTCTCAAGGCGCTGGGGGGGTGGTTGCAGCTATTGCTCGAGCAGCCAGGTTTTGAGAAGTCTCCTGAAGGTCAACAGGTCCTGGGTATGTCGCAGCTGAGTAGAGGTTTTTATCATTTTGAATAAAGAAGGCAGTAAGGGATCAGAGAAGTGATTGGAGGGGTTAGTCACTAGAAGAGTATTATAGATTTCAAATTCTGGGATGGGCAAGAAGGTGTGCCAAGAGGCATTGTTTTTTGGAATTTCAATCGGAATACTAAAATGGTCCTTGATCTGTGAGTGAAATGTAGACTCATTTTTTTTTGTTAAACCGTTTTTATTGCAGAACCAAATGCATAGCAACTTAGACAGGAAGCTCGTCATCAGCGTGGAGATCTCAACCCTACTTACATGCACCTCTCCGGTGTACACAGCCATTCAGCCCACATCCCGGAGGCCGGGCGGCAATACTCATAAACAATAAGATTTTTTGCATCCTGCTGTCGCTGTGTGTGTCGTGCGGGGAGAACCACTGCCTGCTTTTAATTTCCCCCCCTTCTCCCCCCCCCGGAGTCCCGTGAAAGGATCCCCTCCCGTGCACTCTCCGACCTGGAAACCCCCCCGCCCCTCCCTGGTCCCCTCCCTCCCAAATGTCCCCACTAGCACCCTGTCAGCATATGTGTGTTCGGGAGTGGCGAGCAGGATATCGCAGCCGTTTATTGGGTGTGTGTGCTTGGCGAGGGCGCTACCGCCGCGGCGTCTCCTCCCCGCCATCCCCCTCCTCTTCTGCTGAGGTATCACGCAGGGCTTGCACCAGAACTTCCCACTCCATTGCCGACTCCTGAGCTCTCTCGTCCTCCTTTCGCCGTGCCAATTGGTACCAAAGTGTGCTCTCGCTCGCCGCCCATTTCAGAAACTCAGTTAACCAGCTTCGGTGCGTGGGGCTCGTTCTCGACTTCCACCCCTTGGTAACTTCCCTTTTGGCTAGCAGGAGGCCCATGTCGATAAATTTACTTGACATTTTATTTTTGGGCGTGTGTGGGAACCAGTGCAATATACTGGCGGCTATGTCATAACGAAGGTCCCTACCCGTCACCTCATTCAGGGTGACGCCAATCTCCTCCCAGTAAACCTGTATGCGGGGGGCAGTTTCTTAGCATGTGGATCAGATCCGCTCCTATTCTGTTGCAGCGTGGGCAAGCTGCCTCCGCCGCCCCGAAGTATTGCCGTATCTTGTCTGGGGTCAGGTAGGCCCTGTGGATAATGTAAAAGTGGATCAGCTGGAATCGGGCGTTCCTCGTGCTCTTTCTAGCGCGCTGCACCAGCTGCGCCCATGTGGTGTCCGGAATTTCCATCTGCAGATCCAGTTCCCACTTGGCTTTCAGCTCGGTCAGTGGTTGTAAGGTTTCGTTTAGCAACCTAGAGTAAAGGCACGTGACCGCCTTGTAGGTCCCTGCGGACATCATAGTGTACTGACAGGCCGGCGTCGTCGGTGGTTCTACTAGCCCCTCGCCCCAGTGTGCCTGTAGGGCTCGCACCACCGCTGCGTGTAACAGGTAGTCCCCCCGCGGCAGGTCGTAGCGCTCCTGCAACGTTTGGTACGGGGTTAGCACCCCATCGTCATATAAATCCCCCAGCATTTGTAGTCCTGCCTCCTCCCAGTGCTGCACGCACGACCAATCACCTCTATGTGGGAGCGCCGTCACCATGCCCAGTGGGAACTCAGGGGCATATGGATGTCTTACTCCCGATCGCCTTTGTGATCGATTCCAACATAGACGGAATGTTCTCTCCTCCAGGGACAGATCTCTGAGTACCAGTCGTTGCTGGAGGGCGATATAAGCAAGCACATGGCGAGCGGTGCCGCTGCCCCTTTCCTGCTCCGGGCCGCGGTATTCCCTCGCAACCTCCTGCGTAAAGGTCTGCAGTTGGGCAGCAAGGTAGTATAATTCAAAATCGGGGACTGCAAGGCCACCTTCGTCTTTAGGTCGGGTCAGCGTGGCCAGCGCTATTCTGCGTCTGCCCGTCCCCCATAGGAAGGATATTACCATTGATTTTAGTTGGCGAAATATCGCTCCCGGCACCCGTATAGGCAGTGTTCGGAAATAATACAGCAACCTGGGTAAGGCTATCATCTTTAGCAGGGATATGCGGCCCGCCACCGACAGTGTGAGGGTAGCCCAGAAGGACATGTTGCCCTTCAGGGCGCGGAGACAGCGGCCCACATTGCCTTCCAACATGTGTGCAGCATCATGGTATACATACACTCCTAGGTATGCTAAACAATCAGGCTCCCATCTGAGCAGTGGGCGGGTAGAGGGTTGTATCTCGCCCTGTCGCAGAGGAAACAGGCAGGTTTTGGACCAGTAGACCCTCAGGCCGGACAGCTCACCGAAGCGTGCCAGGAGCCTTTCCGCCCCTTCCACAGCTTTGTCAGCATCCTCCAGGAACAGGAGGAGATCGTCCGCGTACAGCGAGATAAAGTGACGAGTTCCATTATGTTCGAGACCCCCGTAGTAGTCACCCCTCCTAGCCAGCGCCGCAAGCGGCTCCACCGCTAGGGCAAACAGCAGTGGGGATAGCGCGCAACCCTGTCTAGTTCCGCGGCACACGTTGTACTGGTGTGATATCAGGGTGCCCACCCGAACTCTTGCTTTTGCAGCTGTATACAGCACCCTCGTCCATGTTATATAGCCCTCACCTAGGCTAAATCGCTGCAGCACCTCATATAAGTATTCCCACTCCAAGCATTCGAAAGCTTTTTCTATATCCACTGCTAGCACTAGGGGCGCCCTGGCTTCCGGTGGCGGGGTATTCACTAATCGAGTCAATCTCCGGATATTGTGAGTGGTGTTGCGCGTGGGTATGAAGTGAAATGTAGACTCATGAGCACTAGTTTGTGGAAGGGCATTCTTAGATTCTTAGATTGAATGTCGTATTAAATGTTTTTTCTCTTTTCTAGGAAGAAATTGGCAAGCTCATTGCAATTAGGGTTAGCCGAATCGCTTACCGCCATAGTGTTTTGAGTGTTGCGCAATTGTTGATTGACGATTTCAAATCGGTTTTTTTTGGGACGGGGAATGGCTTGGTTCAGCTGGGTTTTGAAGAAGTCTGCCTTAGCCTTTAGGATTTTCCTGTTGTATGTATTCTTCAGCACTCTCAGGTGATATAGGTGATCAATGGAGGTGCTAATTTCCATAGTCGCTCAGCTGATCTTTGCTTGCGCCGATCAGGGTATACACGGTTTTCGGTAAACAAATACCAGCTCTCACCAGAGCTGATGAACCCAAATTTATTGCGGTAAAAGTACACACACAGACGCATCTCGACAACCGCCTTTCTCATAGTGGGTGCGGGTTAGTGACATCCATAAATAGCATTCAATTCATTGGTTGTTCACAGAATTCATTAACATAAATGAAGGACTCACTGATCTCATTACTCACAGATTTTTGTGGTGCGGCCATCTTGTGACATATTAGATGTAATCAAGATGTATTTCGTGAGCACCCGGGGATCCCACACAGGCAAATCAGTGAAGGGTCCGAGTCCCTAGATATCTAAAAAAAAAATTCTTAAACAATATAAAAACTACTGAAGGGATTTACACCGAATTACAAAAAGGCTCTTTGTTGATCAAGAGCGACTTTCTGCCAAATTTGGTGTCGTCGTTGTCAAAATCTCTATGGGAAATTGCGTGGGGATCTCTGTTTTTCTCTGCCCCTCTTGACGAATCTCCCAGGAACTTTTCTGCTACCGGTTTAAGTAAGTGGCAAACTAGTTTTGAAAATTCTGTGACGATTCATCAAATGGCATCAGAGTTATTAGCAAAACAAAAAACGCTTTTCTTATGAAAACTAGGTGCTAACTATAACTATCTACTGGCAACCGCCAGAAGGTAATATATGTATATTCACAGTGTTGGCATCAACGATGTAATTTCAGATGTTATCAGTTCCTCGCTCTCCAATATCAGGCGTGTTAATGCTTCAAATGTTTTCCTTTGTTGTGTGCCCTAATTTGGTACGTGGGCCATTGTCTTCTAATGATGCTCGCGAGCACGCTCTGGTCTTGGCATTCGAAGCACGCCGGGACGGAAGTATAACTGGCAGAAGGACCCCTGGTAGCTAACAAGTCAACAGCCCTGATGAGTCACAGGATTGATTCCCTGAGGCGACGGAATACATGTTGGCAAAAAAGAACACATGAACAAAAGAATCTGTGGAAATTTGATACATTACTTAAAGTTAATGTATGATGCGGGTAAAAATCATTTGTATTGTTGACCTTGGTCATATATTGGAGAGTGGGGTGATCTCCCTACCGCTTAGCACCTCATTATACCATGGGATCAGTACAAGTCTTTAGAGTGCCATATCCCTTCAGTATACTCACCCAAGAGGTTAATTAAAGCCCCTAAAGCTATACTTCTGCCTACGGGCCTGGTCCGAGCTCCTGAGATGAATTGTAGAAATCTGCGATGTGGTATTTAAACAGGAACCGTGAGGTACACATTCTTGAGGTCCAGATTGACCATCCAGTATTAGGGCCGCAGGTGAGCCCTTAGGAAGAGAATTCTCTCCATTTTGAAGTGGTGGAAAACCAGCCATTCATTGAGCACTCTGAGGTTTATGACGGGGCGCTGCCCCGCATTTCTACAGGAAAAATATTGCTCAAGAAAGTCTTGAGGTGAACCAACATGGGGCTTATTGCCTCTCAATTAGTAGCTCTGTTATCTCTGCCCCATTAGTGAGGCGGCCTGTTCTGAGGAGATAAGGGGACTGGGAAGTAAGCTTTGGCAGGAGAACCATGAAATTTGATCTGGAATACTTGAACTTTATCAAGGACCCTTGCGTCTGATGTTAATTCCTACTAATTGGATAGAAAATTTGGAGACTTGTCCCCTACTCTTAACGGAGAAAAAGGGTGGATGCTTAATGTGTATGCCAAATTGCTTTTTCGTTCTTTTGTCGCCACCTCTGGTGCCTTGGTGATGTGGTAGCCTTTGGAGAGGAAGAAGCCCCTGAATTTGGTCTGAACGCGTCCATTTTCCCCGTCCGGAACCTTGACCTATGTAGGGAGCTGGGTATTGGAGTCACGCATGCCCCAGCAAAAACCTTTGCATTATCCGTTTTATGGAAGCGTGAACTTTGTCTACAGAGGTAAAGTCTGACACAAACTTGTTCAGTTCTTTCATGAATAGGTCTCCAAATAGACCTCTGTGAGCAATAACGCCAATCTCCGAGATGGCCAAATCCCCAAACTTTGGGTCAACTTTAATTAGGAGTGACTGACATCTCTCCGGTGATATAGCACAATTAGCGTTGTCCAAGAATATACAGGAGCACTGTACATCGCTGGATAAGATTTCTGGGGAGAATAAGGATCCTGAATCCTTGGCCTCCTCAGCCATGTCAAGGATTTTGTCAATAGGCCAATGATATGCAAGAGCTTGTCCTGGCATGACCGCCTGGAATGGTCGATCCCCCTCCTTGGGATCCCAGACATACTTGGCCAGGAAGGTGGCCATTCTGGTGCCTAATTTTGGTGTTTTCTAGCCAGAGACCATGATAGAAGGATTCACCTCTGGAATGGGCCCAGGTACTGGAGGTGAGGCATATACGGTCAAGGGTCTTAATCAGGTAGGTCTGTTGCCCTGGGAACAACTTACATCCTATCAATTTTCAGAAGGACCAGCATAAACAATAAATTAATGCCTGGGTCATTGTCTATTTATGTACAGCAGTTGTATACTGCTTATATTGTTTGTGTACATACCCTTTAAAAGGGGTATTCAGACTTCTGGTGGACTGGCACTGCCTGTTATTAAACCCATGGTCAAGTGCATTGCTCCAGTTTACGGCAGGAAATCCTGTTGAGCCTTTACGTGCCGATCACGGTGAAACAGGAGTGCCCCTTCAGCGAGGAGGGGTGCTGGTGCTATTTTGTGGTCGGAGGACTGCCCAGCATTGACAGCCTTGGACTGCATTGAGGGGGAGGCTGCGCAAAGAGCACTGTGGCAATTCCTGTGGCCTGCTGTGAACAGAAACTGGTTTTAGTCACAGTACGTTGATTAAACACCAGTGATGGCACAAACCAAATTACCTAACAAAGCGTCTACTATAAGAAACATTCCATGCCCCATATAGAGTGTAGGAAGCATTTAACTTTGCCCACTGTGTAAAACAATGTCCCCCACTTACTCATTGTGATAGAAAATGTCTTTGTACTATCATGTGATGTGATTTGATGCTTCTTTTGTGGTCAAGAATCTATTTTCTCAAGAAATAAACAAGCATTTACAATGCAACGGTCTCACCTTTGCAAAAGTTAGAGCTGTTGGCATTATAAATGACACATTTTTCTCTATGTGTTGTTTTTGAAAACAGATAAATAAATGGCATTGCCATTTACAATGACAATAGCTTAATCTCTCGCAAATGTGAGTGTAGTAGAGTTAGTAGTAGATAAAGCGAGTAGTATAGTGATTTGAGAGTAGAGAGTAGTAGATAGTGAGTAGTAGAGCATGAGTAGTAGAGAAGTAGAGAGTAGTGGTGAGTAGAGTAGTAGAGTGAGTAGCATAGAGTTAGTAGAGTTGTACATAGAGAGTAGTAGATAGTAGAGAGTGATTAGTAGAGTAGAGAGTAGAGAGTGAATAGTAGAGTGAGTAATAGTGAGTAGTAGAGTGGAGGGTGGAGTTGAAGGGTGGAGTTGGAGGTTGGAGTTGGAGGTTGGAGGTTGGAGTTTGAGTTGGAGGTTAGATGGAGGGTGGAGTTTGAGTTGGAGGGTGGATGGAGGGTGGAGTTTGAGTTGGAGGGTGGAGGGTGGAGTTGGAGGGTGGAGTTGGAGGGTGGAGTTGGAGGGTGGAGTTGGAAGGTGGAGTTGGAAGGTGGAGTTGGAGGGTGGAGTTGGAGGGTGGAGTTGGAGTTGGAGGGAGGAGTTTGAATTGGAGGGTGAAGTTTGAGTTGGAGGGTGGAGTTGGAGGGTGGAGTTGGAGGGTGGAGTTTGAGGGTAGAGTTTGAGTTGGAGTGTGGAGTTTGAGTTGGAGTGTGAAGTTGGAGTTGGAGGGTGGAGTTTGAGTTGGAGGGTGGAGTTGGAGGGGGAGGGTGGAGTTGGAGGGTGGAGTTGGAGGGTCTGTCTCCAATCCAACGCATAGCTCAGTCGGTCTTCTTTTTAACACAAGGTAGGGTTTCAATGGCGTTGAGAAGCAACTCCCTTTCTGTGGAATTCTTAATGTAGGTATCGATGAGGAGACTGTACATTTCGGAGTGAATGTTCTCCATAGCAATTTAAAAACCATAAAAACAACGGGCTTCTGTGACTTGCACTTCTTGACTAAAACGTTATCTCCCTGGGTCGGTGTATCGCGATCCCTGCTGACTACAGACAGACAGGTCACAAGCAGCACAGGAGCGCACAGACATAAAACATGTTGATATCTCCTCCCCAGCCCTCCCTCCACGCGAGTTTGTGTCATATAAAAAAGGGATGGCGAGCCAAACTTACCGCATGCAGCCTGCACCTGAGCGCAAGCGCATGGGGTCGGACGGATGGGCGGCCCCTCATGCCTCGGGCGGCAGCAGCTCCATGCGACTCGGGAGCCGCTGCCCGCCGGCTGCCGCTCAAGCCTCCCCAGCGCCCCTGGACAGGGCTGCGCGCAGCATCGTACAATGGAGGAGGAGAGCGAGGAGGCGGAGCGGGAGGCGCGGCGGTGGCCTGCAGCGAGCAGCGCGCCCCGCACTTGCCATGAACAGAGTGACGCCCAGGCAGGTAGCTCCGCTCTGCCCCCGGGCGCCCCGCATCAAAGGCCCACCCTGTTTCGTCTCGCCTTTAGCACCAGACAGCTGGCCAGTGTGGAGATCTGCTGGGAGACGGACATGGGCAGGATGCTACCTCAGACGGCCACCCACCAGACAGGGCGCCACCGTGGCCAGAGCAGGGGACTCTCATGGTGCCGTCTGAGGAAAATGGAGGGGGTAGGCTTCCACTGCACGCTGCCCCATGGCCCTGAATGACAATACACACCTGCTAAGGGGGAACGGAAGCTGCACGCAGCCAGCTACATAAAATTTTAAAAAACACAGCAGCTGCTCCGCCTCGGACACTCGTGACGGCTTCTCTACTCACTTGATTTATTGGGGGCTGAGCAGACTGCAGTACCTTGTGTATCGCGCTATTTGGCAAAGAAAAAAAGTCATGGTGATAGAGCGAGGCACAGCCGCCGGCGCCCGAGGGTTTCGCGGACTAACTCAAGAGGCAGCAAGCCCCGTCCTTTTCAGACTGGGGGGCGTGTTTTGGACTGAGGACGTCACAGAGAGAAAGAACCAAAAAAACACGCCCCCAATCCGAAAAAGACGGGGCTTAAATTGAAAGACAAACCTCTTCTCCAATGGCTGGCCGCCGTTTAGGAAGCTAGCCAATGGAGAAGAGGGGCGGGTTTAAGCCTCACTACTAAGAACAAATAATCTCACCAGCGAGACTGCGCATATGCGCAGCCTACGCTAGCCGAGATCTAAAAAGAAATAACAAAAAAAGTATTTGGTAATGTACCCCATTTGCGGCCAGATTCATCAAACCAAAATCCGCTCGCAAAGGGCCAGATTCTGAGAATCTGGCCCTTTGCGAGCGGTATTTTTGCATTTAGGATGCATCATCCCAAATGCAAAAATCGCAATTTTATAAATCGCTAAATTGCGATTATTTGCATTTAAGGAATCTCAATTTGAGATTCCTTAAATGCAATGCATGAACCATTTAAAAATTGCGAATTCGCAATCTGGGGCCGCTATTTACCGCGAAGTCTAACTACGTGGTAAATAGCAAAAACTTAGAAAAATGCACTTTAGTGCATTTTTTTAAGTTGCATGTTACGCACACACATGTCCTTGGGACATGTGTGTGCGCAACACCAGTGTACATCACCATTTCAGGGGTGCAACAGGGTGTCCTTTGGACACCCTGGCACCCTTGAAATTGCGTCCTTATTTGCGATTCGCTAATTGCTAATCGCAAATAATTCCTATGGGCCGGGAAAGCCATTCCTTATTTGTGATTCGCAATTAGCGAATCGCAAATAAGGAGGCAGTAGAAATCGTTAAATATATAGCGATTTCTACATGCATCCCGTTTTGCGAGTCTTTAATAGCAAATCCTTTAAATTCGCTATTAAGGACTCGCAAAACAGTACTTTGATGAATCTCGGGGTTGTTATAGTATTGCCCCAACTAAAGGAAAAATAGTTGATCTAAAAATATGGTAGTTTCCAAAATAATCTCTTTATTTCCTTTGACAGACGGTCCTAACTTAAAAGGACATTTTTTGCATATGTTCATAGACAGAGTTAAATGACATAAACCAAAGTTGGAATAGGGAACCATGAATGTTACTCAACACTGAGGGCTTACTAGTACTTTTCCGTAAGGGAAAGATAGGAAATGAGAACTCAGACCTAAGATAGTGCTAGTCAAACAACAGAAATACCTTAAAGGCATGTTTTGGTGTTCCTCTAATTAAAAAAAATATATGTTCAACATAGCTCTTGCAAGAGTGTAAAAATAGAAACAACGTGGCACTAAAAGGGATCAGGTAAATACATCAGCCTCTACCGCAAGATCTGCTGCTAGAGAGGCAGGGGCGGCTCTAGGCTCATGGCAGCCCTGGGAAGGGAGCGTAGGTAGGGGCCCCCGGAAAAGGGGGTCCGGGCGGGACGGAGTCCCCGGAGCTCAGGAACCAGGAGGAACGTAGGCGCGAAGGCCAGTGAAGAGGGGGGGCGGGGTCAGGGTGTATCCACCCTCAGAGGATTATTATATTATGGATATATATTGGCATGGAGGCCCCTGGGCTTTGGTGGCCCTGTGCAGGTGCACAGCTTGCACATGCCTAAGGGCACCCCTGAGAGAGGTAACGCAGCAAACGCTTTCAGTGACTTTTTAATGTTTTTCTTTCTGGCCCACAGCACCCCTCGGGTGAGAGGGTTCACTCTCACATGTCGCCACAATGATGCTCAAACTAGTTCTGAATTCAGTAGAACATGTCATGGCCTGGTGTTCATAACAAAGCATTTTTCTGATCAGCCAGGCAACATGTTACCTCAGCATCTTCATCATTAAAGGGGATGATGCGCTATTCAGCAGATTTCTCAGAAAATGACAGATCAAGATGGTAACTCTTCAAACGCTTTGTTGGAAATAAACATTTTCCCATCTAGACCTATGAGGAGCATAGTCTCGTATTCAAATTCTCAAATGTCTTCCGAAATACCTCGGACAGCTATGGGTTCAGGTCATTATTTACTTAGTGTTCTGCTCTTCGTGCTAAAATCAGCTCTGTTGTTGTTCACACTCGGGCTTTTCTAAAAAAAAAAAGCATTAAATCTAGGACAGTAGATTTAAGACTGCATTTGTCATAGATTCAACTTATTTTGGGAATTCACAGAATCCCAGTAGTTTTTGCATGAAAATCTGCAATATGCACAGAATTCCAGGTGTTGACTTCTATCCTCACATCCCCAACGAAGTCAGCCGAAACCATTTTTGGGAGCTTATTCTCACTTTTCTGTAAAATAGGCAAACACGCAGGGTGGCTTCTTGGCATCTGACCTATATTTATACTATCTGTGCACCCAAACACAGAATGCACACTACTGTTTTCATCCTCCACAATACATGCAGCACCTGGTGGGAGAGATGGAGGACGCACACCTGTCCCTCTGGATAGCATGCTGCCTCACCGACACAGAGACATACTACGCACAGAGATTAACACACTTCAGCCGCGTCACATGCCATGTAGGCAAGAGTGCATAGACTACCAATGGACGCACTGGCAATGCCGCTAGCATGCCACACAGATATTTCAGTAACCCAAGAAAGAGGGAGCCTTGCACTGCTAAAACTGGTGGGTTTGGTAACAATGGGCTACTTCTACCCATAGGGCAAGTGTCTGTCTGCAGCAGACATGATACATATTAGTAATGAGACACCTTTGTTCAGATTCACCTACAGCCGACTTCAGGTGGCAATTAAAGTGTTATGTGTTATTTACCTCATTCCCAGAGAAGCCACAAACATTGACAGCCCTGCAAACACTAATCATTAACTCCACTACCAAGCACACGGTCACAAGACTGTACAGAGCAATGCAAGCAGAGAATACACCGAGTGAGAGCATGGCACAAGAGCGCTGGAATCAAGCTATTCCTAAAGATATCATCCCAAGTCTCCTCTAGAAGCTCTGCCCTGTGGTACTCAGATGCCCTGCGTCAAGAGTAGCCATTGAGCAACAGCCTAGAACGCAGGTGACGGTTCACTAATTCCCTTAATGATAAACCAATATATCACTCCAGGCTGGAAGCCTATCATAATAAGATCAGGTCTGTCCGGAAGGCTTTCCTAGCGATCTTCATTGAAAATGTACGGAATTCGACCGAAGAGCTTTTTAAAACTCTAAATAACTTCGTGAAACCCCGTGCCTGTGACTCCATCATTGAGGCCTCCCGAGATTTCTGTGACAATTTAGCCAACTTCTCTAAAGACAAAATCAAATCTATCTATAAAAATTTGTCAACTATCTCAGACAGCTCTCGGCACAATTTCGACCTTAATCATCCCCATCCGACAGCCACGGATAGCTTGAGCAATTTCACACTCTGCTCCAAGGTGTTGGATATGCTTTCCCACGCTAAGTCTAGTTCACCTTTGGAACCCTGTCCTCCCAAAATAACAGCTAGCTTAGCAACTTGTCTGGCTCCTGTCGTTGCAGACTTATATAACCTCTTTTTGACTTTGGCTACAGCGCCCAAGGAATGGAGGCACTCGTTAGTGTCGCCATTGCTCAACAAATCCTCAACAAATCCGAGAGTTGCCACCAACTATCGACCAATCTCACTGTTACCTCTCCTTGCCAAATATCTGGAAAGGTTTAACAATAAACAACTCACTGCCTTTCTCTAAGAAAATCACATCCTGGATTATTCACAATCTATTTTCAGACAGCTCCATAGCACAGAGAGTGCTTTGTTGGCCGTGGTTCATAATGTCAGACTCTCTCTTGACACAGGTACCCCAATTATGCTGGTGCTGCAGGATTTGTCGGCAGCGTTCGACACAGTCTCCCAACCCATCTTAATTCACAGGCTTCACGAGGCAGGACTGCATGGCAGAGCCCTCATTGGCTTTGCAACTTCCTTACCAACCGAACACAACAAGTCTCCCTGGACCCCTTAAAGTCCTGTCTTATGTACTTGAATAAGGGAGAGCCCCAGGGCTCGTGTCTAAGCCCCACCCACTTTAATATCTATGTGGCGCCACTCGCCCAGATCGTGAGAGCCTGCGATGTGGAGATAGTGCTGTATGCTGACGACACCCAACTTTTTATTTCCTTCGGCCCAGACAAAGAGAAAATCAAATTTGCTAATTGTATGACGATAGTCACTGTTTGGATGACTAGCAATTATCTCCAACTAAACAGCGACAAGACTGAGATTATGCTCTTTGGTAAAGCATCTGAGCTCTGGTCGGCCAACCGGTGGCTGGCTGAACTTGGCCCGGCCCCTTCACCTAAGCAGAGTGTGAAAAATCTCGGTGTGAAGCTTGATCGATCTCTCTCCATGAAGGACCAAGTAAATGCCACCTGCTGCTCCTGCGTTGCCACTTTGAAGCTTCTAAAAAAGACCTTCATTGGCTTCTCGCCAGTGCTAGGAAACCTCTTGTCCAGGCACTCATAATCAGTCACCTGGATAGCGGGAATGTTCTGCTAACATCAGCAAACGACACCTGGTGGTCCAGAACACGGCTACTAGGCTAATTTGCAATCTTCCTTCTCCTCCCCAATTCTTCGGAAGCTTCATTGGCTGCCAGTCAGAAAATGGGTAATTTGTGGGTCTCGGCCTGATCCAGCGCATGCGCTGGTCTGGCCGCGACATTTAGTAGCTGACTTTTGAAAGTGCTGCCAAAGGCCACCAGCGTGCGGTTAAGCGCGCTGCTATCTGTCTTTCCTCCGTCATCACGGGTCATTAAAACGCGATGCTCTCACATTCGCAAAACCGTGTTCGCCAGGTGAATCTTCGTTGTCGTGTAATTCTTGTTTTAATTGCTTGCCAATTACCAGAGAGGAAGTTTAATTACTTACAACAGAGCTATGAAACAAAATTATTTTGTTGGCTGTTTTGTATTGCTTTCTTTCCGTTTTGGTGTAATAAGTAGGACCAACGTAATAAATGTTTTCTACAGTAATCTTAACATTACCTCGAGATACACACGCGCACACCCCGATAAGACCGAGGCAAATAAATTCAAGGACACGCAAAACGACTCTCACACATGCACAGGCATACATACACCGAGGAAGAAAGAGAAAAATTGAGCTAGGGACACACACAAATACTCTTGCAAACAAAGAACCTCAGACACACACACACACACACACTTGTGGAGAGACACACAGACAGACAACAAGAAAGACAGTGAAAACACACTTAAACACGCTCCCATATAAATGCCCTGCCACACAAGCACTCTTGCGCTTCCCCTCTTCTACACATAAAAAATGGCCTTACAACAAATCCTGTATTTCCAATATTTCCTCAAGGAACATGATGACCTTTGTCACGTCAAAGAAGTCGCGCATTTGTGCCATAACTTGCTGTTGACAAGGCAAAATAAATGTGTTGCTTCAGATAATGCCCTGAGAGAGAACAAGCGGGGTAGAACGAGAAACAAAGCGGCCGCTAAAATCCGAGGAACGTCAATGGTACATTTACGAAAGATTCTCAGACTGAGTGCTCAAGACAACTATAAATGGACAGTCGAGGCGTTTTTGACAGACTGCACAAGGCTAGAGACTTAAACTAGAGCATTGTAAATCCAAATGTCAGTAGGCGCTGCCAAGAGCATGAGAGATGTCTATTCCTCAGGAACATAATTTATTTATTTATTTATTTATTTTTTGAACTTATATGGCGCAAACAGCTACCCAAAAAGGGTTTCCCGGCGCCTAAGCACACAGACACAATGATGATAAAACAGCAGTGGATATTTTAAAGACACTGGTCAAACAACCAGGTCTTTATCTCTTTCCGGAACCTGGTGAGACTTTGCTCCTTTCGAATATGGATAGGGAGGGTGTTCCAGATGGATGGGCCTAGGTAAGCAAATGATCTTCCTCCCATCCTGGCCAGTTTGAATCTAGGTACGCCAAATTTTTCAGCTGATTTTGAACGTAGATTTCTCTCTGGAATATAGGGAGAGGCCAGTGTTTGGAGGTATTTGGGTGCGGTACCAGTTTTGATTTTGAACATATAGTTCAACGCCTTGAACCTGATACGATTTTCAACCCTTAGCCAGTGCAGCTCACGTAGGTAAGGAGACACGCTGTTGTTCTTGGGTATAACACAGAGAAGTCGGGCTGCCGCATTTTGAACAAGCTGCAACCTCTTTGTGACTGCCTTGTTTGCACCCAAATATAAGATGTTCCCGTAGTCAAGCCGGGATGTAACTAAGGCGTTGACCACTGTTTTTTGCATGGGGACAGGCAGCATCCAAAGGATCTTCCTGAGCCACCTCATGATCGTAAAGCAGAGGCCCACTACTTTGTTGGCCTGGTGCTTCATGGACAAGGAATTGTCCAGTATTACTCCCAAGTTCCTAGCATGAGTCACTGGAGTTGGAAGATTGCCCATCTGGTCAGGCCAGTGTGGAGTACCCCACAGCTCTGGCTGTTTGCCCAGAAGGAGAATCTCCGTTTTATCTCCATTTAGTTTCAATTGGTTAGTTGTCATCCAATTGAAGACTTTCAGAAGGCCATCTCTTAAGGGAGACGAAGATGAAGCCTGGGGTTTAGATAGTGAGAAGACAATCTGAGAATCGTCAGCATATGACATAAAGGTTAGTCCTGCCTCTTCAACAAGGTCTGCCAAAGGTCTAAGATAGAGATTGAAGAAGAGGGGGCTGAGGATGGAACCCTGCGGTACTCCATGTGGGGATTTGAAATGTCCCGAGCATGCATCAGCCGAGGCTATTTGGAATGTCCGCTGGCTCAAAAAGGATCTGATCCATTTCAGAGCAGTTCCACCGATTCCATTTTTTTCCAGCCGGGTGATTAGTTTTGTATGCGACACGGTATCGAAGGCTGCGCTTAGGTCGAGTAGAACAAGCGCAACCGTCTGACCATCATCGAGGAGTTTCCTGATTGTTTCAGAGATACCCAGTAGAGCGATTTCCGTAGAGAACCCTGTGCGGAAACCTGATTGGGTGGGGTGAAGAAGGGCATTTTCCTCTACAAAGAGAGATAAGGCAGAATGCACATGCCTCTCCAGACATTTAGAGAAAGCAGGTAGGAGTGAAATAGGCCTATAGTTGGCCAGTATGTCGGGGTCTGCTGTCGGTTTTTTAAGCAATGGGGTCACAATAGCGTGCTTCCATATAGAGGGTACTGTGGCAAGCTCCAGAGATGAGTTTAGAATGTCAGCTAAAATTTCAAGGGCTGGTACATCCAGTGTTTTAATTATATTAATGGGAATGGGATCCTGTGGAGAGCCAGACTTGATTGTTTTCATAATGGCTATAAGGGTGTCTGTTGTAATAGGAGGCCATTTTTGAAGGGTCTGGGTTACAGTCGGCGTATGCTCACCATCTTCTTCAGATGGGTCAGATTTGTTCCCATCTATCTCAATGATTAGTTTGTCGATTTTGTCTGAGAAGAATTGAGCTAATTCCTGACACTGTTTCTCATTCAAGGGGCGTGATGGAGCAGTAGTTTGTGCTCCAGCAAGGTTTTTTACAGTGTTAAACAGTACTTTTGCTTTATTTGCAGCTCCCAAAATGGTGTTAGCTACATACGAGGCCCGTGCTTTTTTGCATGCAGTATGATAGTGATTCCTAGCTGTGTGGTATAAGGATTTTTTAATTGGATCAAAATCCTTCCGCCACACTCTTTCGAGGGCCTTACATTTCTTTTTCCCTTCTTTTAGTGACTCATTGAACCAAGGGGCCGGGGGGCGATGTAATTTCTTTTTGACATTAGGAATGGATAGGCAGGACTCAGCTGCATTTGTCAGCCATTGTTGTGTGGCCATCGCAATACATTCCATGGTTTGATTAGTGCTAGGTGGATGCCTACTGAGTTCTGCATTGAGTTTAGGGACATCTAAGGATTTCCAGTTTTTCTTTAACGGGGGCACCACCTTGGCTTGAACAGTAGAAGCATTAAGTGCCTCAAGCTTGAACTTAATTAGAAAATGGTCAGACCAACAGATGGGGATAGTATCCAGCCAGATGAGTTGGGGGAGATTGGACAATAAAGGGTCCAATAAATGTCCTGCCCTGTGGGTGGGCCCTGTGTTAAGTAGGTGAATATTGAGTGCTGTGAGATCTTCCAGCAAATTGATACATGTCGAATTTGATTTCTCGTCAAGATGAAGATTTAGATCTCCAATGATGGAGAAATTTTTGGCTGCCAGAAGGAAAGGGGCTATGTGATTAGCCAATTCTGCTGCCCATTTACTGCTGTTTCCAGGCGGTCTGTATATAAGAATGCCAGACATTGTGAAATTGGGATTGAGGCAGATTTAAAAAAAGGCAGACTCACAATCAGGGATTAGTGTTTCCTCAAGAGAACATTTGTATTTTTTGTTATAAACAATTGCAATTCCGCCCCCAGTTTTCCGAACTCTGTCCATCCTAACGATCGCGTAGTTCGGAGGAAGAGCCATGGCTACATCAGGGCCAGACCCCGTGTGAAGCCAGGTTTCCGTAAGGAACAGGGCGCTTGGGTTTTTGTCTGTTAACAAATCATAGATATCTAGCCTGTGCATAGGCAGGGAGCGACAGTTTGTGCTGTAGAACAGGTAGGGGTCGTTAGTGAGGAAGGATTGCTTTATTTGATTCCTGCGTCTATTCCTACGAGGAGGATAAGGTTGAATAGATGATATTGTAAAACTACAAGCGAGGCAGGTATTTTTCCCTGAGTCAGGGATTTCCAACAACATGCAGTTGTGATTTGGTGTTGGGCGTAGGGCTTTTAGATGGTCGGATGACAGTACCTGTATATTGCTAGGATGTTGGACATGACCCTCCGCCTGGCCCGTCGTGGCACGGACGGGCGCAGACGGGCTTGTCTTTGGCGGGTCTTCGGCGCGGGATCGGCGCGTTCGCTGCGCGTCCTCGCTGCGCGTGTTATGCATCTGAGAGTTTTGTAGGGGCCGCGCTAGCATTCAGCACCGCCTCCCTCCCCTCTAACCAATCCCTGTCCTGCGCCGGCAAAGGAACCCGGAAGTAGGAAGCGCCCTGCACCCTCCACAACAATCAAGCCGAGTGCTTGCGGTGGACCGGGGTAGCAGGAGCGACAATTAACACCACAGACAGGTAGGTAAAAGTGCAAACGTGCTTTTGTACAATTTAAAAACACAGTGCAAAATTTAACATTCAAATTTTAAAAATGAGATCGAGCTAAGTGTAATTTTCACATCAATACACAAAGAGCAAATTCCTCAACCAGGTCGCGCTAGGAGCTGTAACATGCGCGTGTCTTTAGGAAGAGTGCCTGGATTTTCTGGGGCTTTGTAGGGGCCGCGCTAGCATTCAGCACCGCCTCCCTCCCCTCTAACCAATCCCTGTCCTGCGCCGGCAAAGGAACCCGGAAGTAGGAAGCGCCCTGCACCCTCCACAACAATCAAGCCGAGTGCTTGCGGTGGACCGGGGTAGCAGGAGCGACAATTAACACCACAGACAGGTAGGTAAAAGTGCAAACGTGCTTTTGTACAA
The DNA here is from genome assembly GCF_964261635.1 of Lissotriton helveticus. Taxonomy (NCBI): domain Eukaryota; kingdom Metazoa; phylum Chordata; class Amphibia; order Caudata; family Salamandridae; genus Lissotriton; species Lissotriton helveticus. The sequence continues at coordinate 1,289,797,917 of NC_136068.1, forward strand.
TTTAAAAACACAGTGCAAAATTTAACATTCAAATTTTAAAAATGAGATCGAGCTAAGTGTAATTTTCACATCAATACACAAAGAGCAAATTCCTCAACCAGGTCGCGCTAGGAGCTGTAACATGCGCGTGTCTTTAGGAAGAGTGCCTGGATTTTCTGGGGCTGTAGGGGCCGCGCTAGCATTCAGCACCGCCTCCCTCATAAATGGCGATATGAAACACAACTTTCAAGATCCTGTGCATCTGTGAACGTATGTCACAATTACCTGATAACAACTAAATATGTCCTGTGTTTTTCTTTCTGAATACCTGAACTGCATATCGGGGAGAAAAAAAACACAAGCAAGTTGAAGATGTTTTTTCCTCTCGAAGATGCATGATTAGAATGCAAGGCTTTACACCACTTAATAGATAATATTTACATTATAATTACCAGGCAGAGACTAAGGGTTTATGCCACAATGGATGAGTTTTCGCCTAATGTTAAACTAATAGCCCTTTATCTACTGTGGGCATTCAGAATATCAGAAAGCAGTGTCCCAAATGAAATACGTCTTGCTAGGAAACATATTGCAACGTTAAGAATATTAGTGGGCTTGCAAAACAGCTTTATACAAAACAGAAATTGTTGACAACATTAGTAAATTATAACCTTTCATCGACTGCATAACTTGGCCTTGAATCCTAAACACAAACACTAATTGTATTAATTTATACATTGTGTGAGAAAATATTGCTTAATTATTTAAAACTGTTTTGAGTTATCCTTCTGACGCTTTAGTAAGAGAGATCATCCTGGTCTCAATAACAAAGACCTGTTCACCACCATTACTTTATTTCCTGCATGGAGGATCAACAAGCATTGGCATAGCGAATAGGTTTCGCTTTTGGGACCTTATAAGTATTTAGTTATGCAGCACAATATCCTTGGTGCAATAACATCAACTGTTGCTTGGCTAAAAACGTATATGGTCCCAAAGGCGAGACCTATTGGCTATGCCAATGCTTGTTAAACTCTGATGTCTGACACATATGGTACTTCACAAATCCAGCCCCACCTACTTGTCCATGCGTTTAAAACCATATCGGCCTGCAAGATGTCTCAGGTCTTCAGATAAGACTCTTATGACCATCTCTCGCATTCGGACCTTATGTGAGGGGGGTAGTTCTTTTTCCTACACTGTCCCCTATCATTGGAACAGAGTTCCCTCTAGTCTCCTGTTCTGCTCAGACTTTATCTCTTTTAAGAAGGGTTTGAAGACCTGTTTGTTTTAGGAAGTTTCTCTTCTCTCAGCAGTGCAGCTCCAAGATACTCCTTCGGGAGTTAATCACTCACTTTATTAAATGTCTATATCATGTCATTATCATACCAAGCGCTAGAAGAGCCCCTGACAAAGAAAGAATGGGAATTGTGCTGTGCTCTAACAGAGATGCTAACTCCCAATGCGAACGTAAGTATCATACATTACCTATATCTACACCAGGAGTATTACGCACCTGCACGACTACACAGTTATGGGCTGTGGGAAGACACGAGGTGTTGTAGGTGTGGGAGACCAGATGCGGATTTTCTACATCTGGCGTGGAGATGTGGTCCAGTGCAAAGATTCTGGGAGGAAATTGTTGACGCTTTATGTTCCATGACGGAATGTAATGTGTCATGTTCGGCAAGCATGTTTGTTGGGAGTGCTTAAAAATTTGAGAGCCATAACAAAGTACATTCATGGCAGTGGCTTTGCTGTTAGCCAAAAGGAAAGTGGCAATACACTGGGAGAGTAAGGCAGAGCCTGTATATATCAGGTGGATAGTCAATATGGTGTACTGCAAAGACACATTGAAAACATATGAGGAAGAGCTTCCAACAACAACGAGACCCAAAGATATCTGGAGCCCGCTAACTGCCTATTTACTGAAGCATCCAGAGACCACAGACACTGCCCAGGGGGACTGTTAATGAGAGGAATAGATAATGATTATTTGTGTCCATTGGGGGAAGGCTTGCACATGAGACATTGTATATGTGCTGTATATCAGAATGTGAACAATGTGGCATGACCTTTGTTTGTTAATGAGAATAACTAATAAATAATTAAAAAAAATTAAAAAGCAGGTAAAACACCTGTTGTTTTGGGCAAGCTTTTTCACCAACATCCTCTTTAAATATAGAGGTATTGCCTTTCATTTTGAAAACTGGAGTCACATTTACTCTTGCCTTTTGTTGGAGTAGTCCATGTGGCTCCACTATCTGTATTGGCAGCCAAACAATTCCACTTTTTATCTACACTAATGTAGACATGCTCATGTGGGAAAGTGCATCATGCACCTGTTTCCATCTTCTAATCAAATCTACAGATTGTGATTCTGTTACTCATAATTTGAGAGACTCCATACAGGGGCTCTGATGGGTTCCATTTTGCAGTTGCTTTAAGCATTTGAAACAATAGGCTGGAAGACCTGGATTTAGTGTGCTGGTGTAATCTAGGCCGGTTAGTGCCAACAAAATAGAAGCACTTGAGAGAGGATTCTTCCTGCACAGACAACACAACTGTGTTCTTTCTAGACAATTTAGTATGGGGTATAAAATACTATTGAAAGAAGCTCAGATGTTGTAGACCTGAGCAGCGAATTTAACTGATGGTTTTGCATGTTCTAAGTATGTAGAATCAGGAAGTAGATCAGCTAAAGAAAGACATTTCAGGAAAGCATAAGGAAGGGATTGCACAGTGCCTTACGATAAAGTTTGTACATAGATCTTTTCTCAGTGGCAGAAAACAAAAGATGGTTAGACATTTTACCTAAGTGGCCAGAGAAAGGGTCACTATGAAATGACAGGCAGAGATGATATGAGAGGATTTTCTATATGTTTCCTCGCTTGATGCTCTACTGCCTTCTGATGACACATGCTACCTTTGTTTTCATGTTACTATTTTCATAGCTTTGTGGTCATCTGTAGTGTCAAGCATTGTTGTAGATATCAATCTTTCCTCATGTTCAGCTTACATCTAGGGTAGACCGACTACTGCGCACAAGAGGCATTCTTCTGCATATCATTCTCTAGACCTTGGATGCAACTTTTTTTTTTTGCAATAGGCCCATTTTCCTTGCTGTTCACAACTTTGGGTTCAGAAAAATGTTTAACCATGAGCAGTTTGAGGCATGGCCTGAGGCGTCAAGATGGCGTTCGCACTCTAAGGGTGCACCGGACCCTCTCCGTTGTCCGCCTTGCATCCGCCGCCAACAACCACAGTTTACCTCCCTTGTCTGCCCGCGGAGCTTCCCTGCATCCTTGGCTCTGCTCCGATCCCTTCTTCAGGCGGATCGGAACTCCGGCAGCCCAGGAGTGCTCTCCTTTAGCCTGCGGCCCCGGATCCTCAAAATGGCAGACCCGCTGGTGCCCCGGCCCTGGGCCTGATGACCTCCCTGGATGGCCCGGCTCCGCCGGCTGCATAGGGGCGGCAGCGGTGTCCGGGGCCCATCTGCCCGCCCCCGATGCCGGAGATGGCTTGGTGATGGGCCCTGTGCGCTGGAAACTCTCCCGGCCATCCCAGCATCTGCCGTTATGTGAGGCGATATAAGGAAGGAGCTGAGGTTGTAGCGGCTGTTGCGGCTCCATCGGACCGGGGCTTGGTTGGCCTCCTGATTCGACCTGTGGCCCCTGGGGGACTATTCCACAGCACCTCCCTGGACCTGCCTCCAGACCTCGGCCGCCATTGTCGGGCGGCGGTGCAGGGATCGGGGTCCTCTTCGAGCCATCCCACGTGTCTCTCCTCTGGCCTGCTGCCCGGTTGTAACATCAGGTGAGCCAGTGGGACGGGGGCAGTCCTGGGGCTACTCTTTGCGGGCCGGCTGCTGACGCCCACTGGATCCTGTGAGCGGTGCTGCCTCTGGGCTTTCCTGGGGTCGCCCGGGGAGCTGTGGACCCCTCGATGGTGCGACCTCTGTTGGAGCCTCCCCCTGTCCGAACCCGCCCACTGTCTTGCACCCACGCGGGCGCAACGGCCTCACTACGACCGCCGAGGTGAGTGACCTTGGAGGCGCCCGGGACTCTCCTGTGGCCTACTTCAGCATTGCACCGGTGAGTAGGGTCTGGGGCTGGGGATCGTCCGTAACGTCGGGTGGCGGTGCGGAGGAGTAACATCAGTGCCTCCGCCCCCCCTTCTGCCTTCGTTGCTTAATCCCCCTCCTTCACATACCACGCCTCTTGCCAGGGGGTGTATGAAGCGGAAGCTTGGGCTGCCCTGGGCTCGAACCCTCCCACCATTGAAAATCCACGTGGGTGCAACAACCTCACTGATGCTGCCTGGGCGACTGGGCCAGGGGACGTGTGGGACTCTCCTGTTGCCCCCACCATCAACGCACCGGAGAGTGGGGTCTGGGGATCGTCCATCACGTCGGGTGGCGGTGCGGAGGAGTAACATCAGTGCCTCCGCCCCCCCTCCTTCGTTGCTTAATTCCCCCTCCTTCACATACCACGCTTCTTGCCAGGGGGTGTCTCTCGGTGTTCGACGGGCAGGATCAGTTGGGGCCCCAGTGCTCCGGCAGGCCTGTGTCCGCGGCAGAGCCCACTACGGAACTCGGCTCCTCCTTGGCCCCCGTCTGACCAAAGCCACTTTCTCAGAGGGGAGGCCTTCTCTGCCAGACGAGGGGACCGGACTGTGGACCTGTCGCTGTCACTGTCGTCTGGCCTGGCCTCCACTGGAGCTTTCCACTAAGACCTGACACCGACTCCGGGGCACTGAATCAATCTTGCTCTTCACGGGGGGCCTGAAGGGGTGGACCCGGGTGCCCGGACTTGAGTGTTGATGGTCTGGGTGTCAGGGGCCTCCCTTCCTCTGCGGAACAGTTGTTCCCCCCTGCCCATGCGGGGGCGGGACCCTGTCCTTGGTGGCGATGGGCAGGAATCGCACCCAGCAGAACCCTGCCCCTCCAACCCAAACCAAAATGGATCAATTTACCACGTCAGACCGAGATCTTGAAAGGTGGGACACCTAATGCCCCTGTCCCCGCTGGGGGCGATCTCTCCACCATCCTTCAGGCAATAGGCACATCGCAGGCCTCAGTCGAAAACAAGATTGGCGAGGTGAGGGTAGATGTGGCTGTTATTCACCAAGACCTGCGCAATGCCACGGCGTGAATTACGGAGGCGTAATCCCGTGCCTTCATGGCAGAAGATGACATTGACCAACTTAAGACCCAGGTGGCCCGCCTCCAGACCCAGGCCTCAGAGCTTCACCGACTGGCTGAGGATGCCGAAAGCAGGTCGAGGAGGAACAATCTACGCCTTATAGGATTTCCCGAAGGAGCTGGGCAAGGCCATGCAGACACGTTCGTGGAAGATTGGGTGCGTTCCTGGATGCCCAAAGAGTCCCTTTCGCCCTGGTTCGCCGTTGAGCGGGCCCATCGCTCCTTGTCCCCCAAACCTCCACCTGGGTCCCTGCCCGACCCATAATCCTGAGGGTCCTTAATTTCCGGGACAGAGACGCCATCCTCAGCGCGGCTAGGGTGCAGGGTCCACTGATGTTTCAAAACAACAGGATCATGGTCTTCCCAGATTACTCCAGGGAGGTGCAGGCCCAACGTCGGACTTACGATGAAGTTAAACAGAAGCTACGCAACCAGGGTCTTTGCTACGGTCTTCTGTTCCCGGCCCGGCTCAGAGTTGTCTTTCAAGACAAGACCTTCTTCTTTGACAGCCCCCAGGCAGCATGGACCTGGCTCACGAAGGAGCGGCCCCTCCGGAATCAACCGGTTCCTTCCCCTACCCGGCGAGTCCCCCCTTGCCTAAACCCCAGAGACACTGGACCAGGTCCCGCAAGAAAAATGAACGTCAGTGGGGCATCCAGATCACCAGGTGCACCATCCCAGCGCCCTCCCTAACATGCTTCGACTCCGAGATCCGCCACTCCCAACCGTCTAACTCTCTGATTGACTTGAGCCGTATCCCGGACCCCTCCGAGAACTTGCGCCCTGCCATATCTGGGTCCGACCTGTCTAGGAGCCCTGTGTTTTGTGGTTCCAGAGAAAACGAGGGAACTTGAACTGTGGCCTAAAGCAGAAATTCCCCATTTCGCTTCCTGGATTGCTCATACATTTATGATTGTTATCTAACCTATACAGTGTGAGCGATCCATCTTCATTGCAACCACGGTTTAGCGACCTGCTTCCTATTTCAGTTCCTGGACTTACTTGTATTCCTTGCTGCATATTTGTCCTAAAAGTAATTGCAGTTGTTGACAAATTTCTTATCCGGCTACATGGAGAGGGGTCCATCTCTGCCATGTCCATGTTCAGCTAACCGTTTTAGCTTAGCACTTAGACTCATTGGTGGGTTGTTGTTTTGAGTTGTTTCTTTTTTAGGGCGACAGATGCTTTGTCTTCAGAAGTGTAGGGTGGGAAGAGTTGGGGGCGTTGGAGGGTGGGTAGACCGTTGTCTTTCGATTGTTTGTTGTTTTTAGCCGCCTACGGGCCGCTGTTCCTTGTTTTTCTTGGTAGCTACGAAGGCATGTATGCCATTGACGACGACACAAGACTTACCAGACCGCACAACTTCTACCCAAAGACCCCGGCCATGGAACGCTGATTCCCTTGGGACCTGGGCCTGCTTGCACTTGTGTCACTTCTTCTACACACTTTCCACCTCAATGACGTCCACCTTAAATAGACCCCTCCACATCCTGACGTGGAACTTCAATGGCCTATTAGACCGCATAAAACACACTGCTGTTCGCCGTAGCGCCCAATGTCACACGCCTGATATCTTGGTCCTACAAGAAACACACCTTCTAGGTACGCAATGCAACTTCCTCGCTTGATATGGGTTCAATAGGGTCTGGCATTCCGGTTTTACACAGGGCTCCCGGGGGGGTTGCCATACTGCTTCGGAAGGGGCTCCCATTTACCCTGGCGCAGGCCGAGACGGACACACAAGGATGTTATGTGGCCCTGACGGGTACAATCAAAGGACACCCCTTTAATCTCCTGTGTACATCGAAGGACACCCCTTTAATATCCTGTGTACATACATCCTCCCCACCACCATGACCTCTGCCCCTCGCCGTCTCACACTTGTGCTCTCCTCCTTTCCACAGGGTCTGACAGTCATTGGAGGTGATTTCAACGCCGTTCTGCAACCCTCTTGCGACACAACAGGTACTCCATCAGCGTCCCGCCTTGCCTCTGCTAAACAACTATCTGACTGGTCCTCTGCCTTGGATCTTTGCGTGCTGTGGTGTGAAAACCCCCACAGAGAACAATATACCCACACTTCGGCGACCCACCATACCCACTCTCGTATCGACCTGTTCCTGCTACCTGCCCTAGACTGTCAACTGATGTCCGGGGCCACTGTCTTGCCCAGAGGCATCTCAGATCTCCCCGTCTCCCTCCGCCTTGGGAACTCCCCTAACGGTACTCATACGGCGTGGCGGATGAATGCCTGGTTCCTGCAGGATGCAGAATTTGTTGAATCCCTCAGGCAGGAACTGAGACATTATTTTACGACTAATACGGGTTCGGTCTCCTCGCCGGGAACATTATGGGAGACCGGCAAGGCCACTATATGAGGGGTGGCTAGAGGTTTGGTCCATGCGAAATGCACAGAACAGACCGCCCGACTATTGCAGTTTGAGGCCCAAGCGGCACAGCTGGAGGGGGCCCAGGCCTACACTGGCAGCAACGACTCTGATCGACAGCGTACACTGATACGCAAAGAGATCTGCCAGATCTTGCTGGAGTCCGCTAAAATGCTTTGGCGCTCCTCTGTGATGCGCGTGTATGGTTGGTGCGATAAAGATGGCAAATTACTTCACAATTTAGTGTCTTACCCCAAAGCCAACCGCATTATTCCTGAGATCCGTGATGAGACCGGGGTTCACCACGTCACCTTCCAAGCTATCGCCCAACGTTTCGCGGGCTACTATGCTGCCCTTTACGCGGCCCGACCTCCCAGAACCTCTCTGTCAGATTTGCTATCCGAGACCGGGACTCAGCTGCCCTGCCTCTCCCAGATGGTCTCAGAGACTCTGGATCTTCCCTTCACCCCGGAAGAGATACATAGGACCATTTCACTGTTGCACTTTGGCAAGAGGCCGGGGCCGACGCATATCTCCAAGAATATTATGCGACCTACTGTGACACACTGGTCCCACCTTTAGTGGATTTGTTTAAGCATGTAGTGGACACTGGGTCCTTCCCACCAGAGACTGAGGTGGCTACTATTGTGGTCCTCCCAAAGACACAACTGCCCTCCCTTGCCTGTGCAGACTACCGCCCCATCTCCCTTATAAACACTGAGGTAAAAATGTTCACCACTGCCGTGGACCAACGACTCCGTTCCAATTTGCAAGATTTGGTTCACCCAGATCAATGCAGCTTTATGCCTACCCTAGGCACTTGGCACTGCATATGCCGCCTTCACCTTGCACACCGCCATCGCCTCACCCCATATCTGGCCCAGCTTTTTATAGATTTTGAAAAAGCATTTGATACGGTAGATTGGAGCTACCTTGGGGACGTGTTGGCGGATGGGTTTCGGCCTCCCATTTTGACGCCTTATCCGGGTCCTATATTCCAGTCCTAAGGTAAGGGTCCTCATTAATGGCTTGCTTTCAGAGACGTTTCCTATTCAAAGGGGCACTCACCAGGGCTGCCTGCTCTCGCCGCACTTATTTGTGTTAGCAATTGAACCCCTGGCCTCCCTCATCTGTCAGGATCCCCTCATCCGAGGTTGGGCTTGGGACCCATATCAGATCGACAAGATAGCCCTATACGCCGACGACGTCCTCCTTTTCCTGGCGGACCCAGAGAACTCAGGCCCAAGATGGTGAACGCCCTCTCTGTTTTTGAACAGTTCTCTGGCCTCCGGCTTAACCCGGCGAAATCCACATTGGTTCCCCTACACCCGTCCCGGGCTTGCTTCGACTGGCAAATGACCATTCCCCTGCGCAGGCAGTCATTCAAGTACTTGGGGGTGTGGGTCGCCCTCCTTCCAGAACTCGAATGGGCCCTGAACATCATGACCCTGGTCACTAAGGCCAAGGCGGACCTCAGGAAATGGCAATCTCCCCTTTCCCTCTCAACCCACTTGGCAGGAGTGCCCTTTTTACAATGATATTATAGAGAACAGTGGTCCCTATTCTAGAAAAATAATAAACAAGGGGAGATAATCATACACTAGATAGAAAGTATGACTTTTGTCCAGCCGGACAAGAATTTATTTTCATAACATATTTCAATAAGTAGCGTTTAAGAAACAATCAATAACAAGTGGGCACAGCCGTGACCCACAAAACACAAGACAGAACAACGAAAGGGATTGGCCAAAAGGCAAGCCAAAATGGGTCTGTATACTTGTACTCAGTTTACACAGACATATATCAACGTTTAAACACCATTGCACACTCTAATGCAGCTTAATCTTAGTGCATAAGGTGTCTCAGTGTCGACAACGTTTCGATGCCCCTATTAAATACCAGGCATCATCTTCAGGACAATAGAACTATACATTGTAGTCTTGACAGTTATATACTGCGCCTTTTTATGTTACTTTACATTCTAAAATGACATGGGAGAAAGGTAAGATACACAGGGAGAAAAGAGGGAAAAAAGTGTAAAGCATATTTAGAAAAATAAGCTAGGCATGTTATCAGCATAGAATCGGTGACATTTGTAAATAAACCGGCGATTTTTATGGTTATTGCTGTGCCAATTTCATGCTCGGGTGATATAGATATGAGAATCATGTCAGAACCACGTGAGGACTATATAGGTGGTTATACATAGTTTTCTCAAGTATAAAGCGTGTGACCCAGTCCTGTAGGTTAAGCGGGTTGGTCCGGACTAGGCTCGTGAGGATGGGTTTCATCATAATCACATGCTTATACAAAATTTAAAAACGGTGCAGTACATAGTAGTGAGGGGTGATTGGAAAACCGGGTAGTCATTTAGACTGCGTGTGGTTTAAAAACGGCGCAGTGCGTACTAATACATAAAAGTGCAGTGTGAACGGGGATTTACCTATGGCAGGAGTTATAAACGAGTCTCACGTAATTCTGTGAGGCGCGCGGGCCTTCACAATTGAGTTGGTAAGGGTTGCTCGGCCAGCAGTCAGGGTATCTGGGTGGGCGAAATTCCAAGGTTACAAGGAGTCTAAGTTGGAGTACAGTGGTGGGTGGAAAAAAACAGAACACATATTTACCAGTTCCACTTTTTTTAGTCTCAGAGCATCCCTGCGCAATCGCGTATGATGGACGCCAGTCAGTGGGAAATGCACAATCGCATTATCTGAGAACAAAATTGTGAATAGGGTTTAGGCTGGGCTGTGACAGTGGGTAGCTGGGGATGGAAGAGTTTAGGCGTGAGCACTTACTGTGGTAGTGGTGAGCCAGATTGCTTCATCTACTTCCGTGTAACCCGAGAGACTGGCAATTGCCGGTTACGGGCTCAGTATATAGTTCAAGGCAGCACTATCGCCAGAAAGCGTTGAAGGACTTAGAAATCTCAAGGCAGCACTATGACCAGAGAGCGATGAAGGACTAAGAAATCTCAAGGCAGCACTATCACCAGAGAGCGATGGAGGACTAAGGAGTCTCGAGTGAAGGGATTAAGATGGAAAAGCGGCAGCCATCTTAAGGTGGTGTGGGAATAGTCTTGTCAGTGCAGATGGGTGAGATAAAAATACAGGGGCAAAAGCATGCAAGGTGACACAGCATGTGACTTAATTACATGTTATAGTACAAATTACAGAACACATTTTATAATAAGGAGATCCAGTCCTCAAGACGGTTGAGGCCACTGTGAATGCTGTTGGTCCTTAAAATCCAGTGTAGTTCCTCTTTGTTAAGAAGTTGCGATATGTCAGCCCCTCGTGGAGGCGGTTTGATCAATGTTATTATTGTCCATTTGAGGTCATTCTCAGTGTGTCCTTTGTCTGTAAAGTGATCCACAAGCGGGGCATTAGCAGTTTTGCAGCGAATCCTGCTGCGATGCTGTCCGATCCTGAGTTTAATTTTCTGGCTTGTTTGACCTACGTAGATCAAAAAATAGCGTACACTACATTTGCTGAGTTACAATTTGAAAAATACTTTCTCTCAAATTTGATGGTTCCATACTCAAAGGTTTTTCCTTCAACAGTGTAATCACAACATACACAGCTGCCACATTGAGCATGCCCTGTCAAGGTTGGTAGGCCCCATGCATCATTAAGTGTGGTTTTCAAGGTTGATTGAGGGAGAGATGCCCGGACAAGATGATCTTTTATGTTTTTAGCCCGTTTAAAGGCGAACAGCGGACGTTCAAGGTTCAGTTGTCCTGCATTCAGCACAGGCCAATGCTTTACTACACTCTTTCTTATTGCATTGGATGCTGGAGAGAATGTAGTGACACACATGAGACGCTCCTGCATTTTTTTGGGCTTGGGTTCTAGAAGAGTTTCTCTTGGGCAGTACCATAAAAAGTAAAGTATGTAAAGTGACATAAAAAGGCGCAGTATATAACTGTCAAGACTACAATGTATAATTCTATTGTCCTGAAGATGATGCCTGGTATTTAATAGGAAAAAACACAGTTGATGGACAGAATGTAGAACAATGTCATACATTCATAGTACTATATAATAGAGGTAAGAAGGCAAAGTATTCAAAAAGTATTCAAAAAAGGTCAAAAAGTTCCAATAACCTCTGAAGCCGCTAGGAATGCTGGGACTTGAAGTATTCAGTATTCCGTACTATAGGCGAGTAAACACAGTCTTAATCAATCTTCATTCCAGAGTTCGAACCTTTCAGCCGGTTCTTAAATACTTGCTAATCCACTCTGAAAAATGTACGTTTTTCGAACTCAACCTCTAAGGAACATTTAAATTTTCTGCAGCACAAAAAAGCACTGAAAAGCGTTCTTCCAAAGTTTGCCACTAAAGGTACCGAGTACAGCGTGATCAATACTAGGCTCCACACTTCCACACTTCTTCTCAATGATATCGCTGATATTTTGCTTTTAATGAGCGCCTCTGAAAACGTCTGAGACCATCTAAAGGCTTAATTTTTGTAAAAAATGTCTTTCCTCTTAGACGTACGAGGTGCGTTCCCCCAGCGACTTCATAACGAGTGTGTGTACCTTTGAGCCGGTCGTTACTTCGTTTCTTCGTGGTTTTCTCTCCCTCCGCTTTTTCCCCGCTTTTCCGCTTTTCCGGCAGCCTGTATCCCCGCGGTCCCAGCAGTCGCAGCACGTATTCTCTGCTTCAGTCTGCACAGATTTCACCAGCACTGGACGCTGCAAACACCTCCGACGCCATCATCCACGAGAAACCGGGGGGAGGAGCGAGGAACAGGAGGTCCAGGTGCTACGTGGAGGCGTAGCTGTGCTAAAATCGCTGTATGTGCAAGGCTTCAAATAAGGCTTCAAATAACTGGGACCCTGCCAGTAATAAGAGATATCGCGATATAGTGAAGTATAGGTATTAACATTTTTGACGCTCTGGCATCTAATACGCCGACTTTGTCCTGCCAAAGATTGACGATCAGTGACTCTGAGGTGAGAGTACTTCGCCTTGTGATCTGATTATGGGCAAACAATTGACGGCTAGGACCAGGGTGATAAAAAAGCGTCAACAACCGAAATCAGAAAAAGCTAAACTGGCAGGATCTGCTACAGAGAAGGAGAACTCTTCTGCTGAAAATTCGGAGAGTTCAGGAGAGGGTGAAAACAATCTTCCAAGCTATAATAGAACACAGGCTCAGCAACAAGATTCCTGTAACTCTTTCACTAGTAAGCGGAAGGAGCCGATGGAGGTTTTAGAGCTGCCTATGGCTGGGATGGATATGGCCCTATCAAGCATAGCAACTAACTCACCAGGAATGGTTCAAGGGGCGAATTCTATACCAGCACATGATCCACCGGTTCCCAAAGATGCCCTGGTAATTTCTACTCCTAAGGTCTCTAAACAATTCCCGTTATTTGAGCGAAAGGGCACAGGGCATGTTACTAATGTTAACACGAATGCAGTTGGGACCAGGGCAACTTCACCAGAGGCTCCAACCCCCTTAAATCCGACAGATACAACAACGTCAACTAGTAATGTGGTTAATTTAATAGACTCCCTGTCTGTAGATATAAAAACTGCATCTTCGAGTAAGTATGAAGTCTCAACTACGTCTGTCCCCTCTGCTGCATTCTCTATCTTGCCGCAATCTAAATTAGATTTGAATGATGCTACAGCACATGCAATGACACAGAGTCCGATTTTGGAGATGGACACTAAGACTACAGGGGACTTTCAGATCTCAGTAAAAGATATGCTAAATCTGATACTAGGAGAAAAAGGAGAAATGAAGCAATTTCAAAAGACCGAATTGGCAGTAATCAGTAACCGTCTGGATAAAATTGAAGATTCAATGACTTCTTTTACAAATCGATTTCAAGAATCTGAAAATAGAATTTCAGGGCTGGAGGATAATATGACCACTATGCAGAAAGAGGTGTCTACTATCTGTAAGTCTTCAAAAGCCTTTGAAATTAAACTGGATGAGTTAGAAAACTACAATAGAAGGTCAAACCTTCGAGTGGTATCCGTGCCAGAAAATATTGAAGGATCTGACATGATGCAATGGATTACTTCCTTCTTTTCTCGAGAGGTAATCCCTGATTTTAACGGAGACCTAACAATTACACGCGCACACCGAGTTCCAACTCGTCCATTTCCTAACTCTCCTTTTCCTCGGACAATTATTGTGAACTTTGCTGATGTACGGGTCAAAGAGACAATCCTTTCACAAGCTTTCAAGCAAAGACAATTTCATGCCAATCCTACTACTAAATGTCGGATTTTCTCCGATATGTCGGCGGCTGCTGCGAGACGGAGAAAAGACTTTGTAAAGATTTTGCAATTATTTAAAGAAAAGGGTGTCCAAGCATCAATGGCACAGCAGGCAAAGTTAAAAGTTTTGATAAAAGGCAAATTTTATTTGTTTACTGATGTTGATGAGGCACGTGAGATGCTTAATCAACTACAGAGTTAATCTGAATATGATTTTGGGGGAGAGGGTAGGGGGGTAACAGGGGGATCACAGGGTAAGAGGCGCAACAACAAGGCGCCTCCATGAGAGGGGTGAGTGTCAGGTGGCCAGCGTGGGGAGGAGGTGAAGGCGAAGGGCAGGGCCACAGGACTAGGTGCTGGAGGGGAGCACCTAAGGTGGGGTGCGGGGTGAGGGGGGGGGGAAGGAAAAAAAATTGAAGTTCTTGTTGGATTTTGATGGAAAAATAAGTTGGCAAGATGTTTGTTTTAATGCACTATTATTGAGTTATATAAATGTCATACATTCATCCCAGTACAAGGATCTGGGCCTAAATCCATCGTTTTTTTGCACTCCACACCACCCTGGGTTAGACACTGGCTATATGCAAATCAGCTCTGACCCTGTGCCTCATGGGAACAGTCCAGTCCGAACTACCAAGCCATGTCTTTCCCAGACCGGAATCAAGCATCCAAGGACCGGTTTCTGGCTATCAGCCTTCATCAGCCTGGATAGCTTGACTCCAGTGGTGTGGAGAGCATGGGACTCACGTCTGAGCATACCCAGCCCACTTGGGGTGAAAATTGCAAAAAACACAGTTGATGGACAGAATGTAGAACAATGTCATACATTCATCCCAGTACAAGGATCTGGGCCTAAATCCATCGTTTTTTGCACTCCACACCACCCTGGGTTAGACACTGGCTATATGCAAATCAGCTCTGACCCTGTGCCTCATGGGAACAGTCCAGTCCGAACTACCAAGCCATGTCTTTCCCAGACCGGAATCAAGCATCCAAGGGCCGGTTTCTGGCTATCAGCCTTCATCAGCCTGGATAGCTTGCCTCCAGTGGTGTGGAGAGCATGGGACTCACGTCTGAGCATACCCTGCCCACTCGGGGTGAAAATTGCAAAAAACACAGTTGATGGACAGAATGTAGAACAATGTCATACATTCATCCCAGTACAAGGGTCTGGGCCTAAATCCAGGATGCTTGTTTCTGGTCCAGGGAAGACATGGCTTGGCAGTTCGGGCTGGACTGTTCCCATGAGGCACAGGGTCAGACTGATTTGCACATGGCCATGTCTGAACTGGGGTGGCTGAGTGAGCTAAAGAATGGTGATGGATTAAACCCAGATCAGTAGACTGGGGGTGAGTGTTTGATTTGCTCAAATGCTCCGGCCATCGTCCCCTTTTGTATCGCTTTGTTCGCCCTAAGTTGGCAGGGTATGCTCAGACGTGAGTACCTTGCTCACCTGGCCACTGGATTCAAGATAGCCTGGCTGATGAGGATTATGAATCTGATACCGGTCCCAGGATGCTTGTTTCCGGTCCAGGGAAGGCATGGCTTGGCAGTTCAGGCTGGACTGTTCCCATGAGGCACAGGGTCAAACTGATTTGCATATGGCCATGTCTGAACTGGGTTGGCTGAGTGAGCTAAAGAATGGTGATGGATTAAACCCAGATCAGTAGACTGGGGGTGAGTGTTTGATTTGCTCAAACGCTCCGTCCATCATCCTCTTTTGTATCGCTTTGTTCGCCCTAAGTTGGCAGGGTATGCTCAGACGTGAGTCCCTTGCTCACTTGGCCACTGGATTCAAGATAGCCTGGCTGATGAGGATTATGAATCCGAAACCGGTCCCAGGATGCTTGTTTCCGGTCCAGGGAAGACATGGCTTGGCAGTTCGGGCTGGACTGTTCCCATGAGGCACAGGGTCAGACTGATTTGCATATGGCCATGTCTGAACTGGGGTGGCTGAGTGAGCTAAAGAATGGTGATGGATTAAACCCAGATCAGTAGACTGGGGGTGAGTGTTTGATTTGCTCAAACGCTCCGTCCATGATCCCCTTTTGTATCACTTTGTTCGCCCTAACATGGCAGGGTATGCTCAGACGTGAGTCCCTTGCTCACTTGGCCACTGGATTCAAGATAGCCTGGCTGATGAGGATTATGAATCCGAAACCGGTCCCAGGATGCTTGTTTCCGGTCCAGGGAAGACATGGCTTGGCAGTTCGGGCTGGACTGTTCCCATGAGGCACAGGGTCAGACTGATTTGCATATGGCCATGTCTGAACTGGGGTGGCTGAGTGAGCTCAAGAATGGTGATGGATTAAACCCAGATCAGTAGACTGGGGGTGAGTGTTTGATTTGCTCAAACGCTCCGTCCATCATCCCCTTTTGTATCGCTTTGTTCGCCCTAAGTTGGCATGGTATGCTCAGACATGAGTCCCTTGCTCACTTGGCCACTGGATTCAAGATAGCCTGGCTGATGAGGATTATGAATCTGAAACCGGTCCCAGGATGCTTGTTTCCGGTCCAGGGAAGACATGGCTTGGCAGTTCGGGCTGGACTGTTCCCATGAGGCACAGGGTCAGACTGATTTGCATATGGCCATGTCTGAACTGGGGTGGCTGAGTGAGCTAAAGAATGGTGATGGATCAAACCCAGATCAGTAGACTGGGGGTGAGTGTTTGATTTGCTCAAACGCTCCGTCCATCATCCCCTTTTGTATCGCTCTGTTCGCCCTAAGTTGGCAGGGTATGCTCAGACGTGAGTCCGTTGCTCACTTGGCCACTGGATTCAAGATAGCCTGGCTGATGAGGATTATGAATCCGAAACCGGTCCCAGGATGCTTGTTTCCGGTCCAGGGAAGACATGGCTTGGCAGTTCGGGCTGGACTGCTCCCATGAGGCACAGGGTCAGACTGATTTGCATATGGCCATGTCTGAACTGGGGTGGCTGAGTGAGCTAAAGAATGGTGATGGATTAAACCCAGATCAGTAGACTGGGGGTGAGTGTTTGATTTGCTCAAACGCTCCGTCCATCATCCCCTTTTGTATCGCTTTGGTATTTAATAGGGGCATCGAAATGTCGTCGACACCGAGACACCTTATGCACTAAGATTAAACTGTATTAGAGTGTGCAATGGTGTTTAAAAGTTGATATATGTCTGTGTAAAGTGAGTACAAGTATACAGACCCATTTTGGCTTGCCTTTTGGCCAATCCCTTTCGTTGTTCTGTCTTGTGTTTTGTGGGTCACGGCTGTGCCCACTTGTTATTGATTGTTTCTTAAACTCTACTTATTGAAATATGTTATGAAAAAAGAATTCTTGTCCGGCTGGACAAAAGTCATACTTTCTATCTAGTGTATGATTATCTCCCCTTGTTTATTATTTTTTTAGAATAGGGACCACTGTTCTCTATAATATGATGCTACCCAAGGTCCCTACCGAATTACCTTTGGGTTCCCTTGTCCTTGTATAAAAGTACTTTTTACAATGATGGTCCTCCCTCGTACATAATACTACCCTTCATCTCCCAGGGAGTTGGTTTCGGGAAATAGACAGTGCCCTTACCCAGTTTTTGTGGGGAGGCAGGAGGCCACGACTGTCCCTGACACATTGCCACATACCTCCCTATGATGGGGGCATGGGAGTAACCAATCTCCACCTCTACTACCTGGCCACGATGCTCATCCTGATCCATGACTGGTTTGCGGGCGACTGGTCCGACCCGGCGTACCGGGTGGAACAACGGTCACTGGACTTCCCACAGCTCCAATCCTACCTGTATGGGACCCCCGTGCCACAGGCCCTTCCCCCCGTCATCCGAACGGTACTTATGGCCTGGCGCACAGCCCTACGCCACACAAAATGTGTCCAGAAACTCACAAGGCAGACGCCTCTATGGAGTGGTGTTTGGCTGGAGGAGATCTCGTCCCTCCGACACTTCCGTCGATAGGACCACATCAGGATCTCGCTTTTAGGAGACGTTTGGGTAGGGTACCACATCAGATCGTTTGCAAATTTACAGCAACGCTACTCCCTCCACTCCTCCCAATTTTATAAATATTTACAGCTAAGGCATGCCCTCCGAGTACATATTCCGTCTCCCACATCCTTCCTGGAATTCAGTCCCCTGGAGGCCCAAGTGATGATGGGAAACCTGGGCAAAGGGGGTGTTGCCCATTTACCGCTCCTTAGTGAACAATGGCCCGCATCCCTGGACTTGCTACGTACCCGCTGGGAAGGGTGGCTGGGTCCCCTGGAGGATGCAGACTGGAGGGACGCTCTCATGGCTCCCAAGACCTTAATGACCTCCTCCAAGTTGCATCTAGTCCAACTCTATTACCTCCATACGGCATACCTCACCCCAGCACCCCAGGACTTCTACCACATGATTTATCAATGCCCCGTCCTTGCACCATTTTGGGTGGGGGTGGAACTAGAACTTACACAAACCTTGGGGTGGGAGGTTCCCCATGACCTGCTACTCCTGATCCTGGGTGTGATTGACGGCCTCGATGGTTCCTGGGCCGATAAGTGCTTCCTAAGAACGGCGGTGGCAAAGCGCAATATAGCGGCACTCTGGTCCCAGGCCAAGCCACCTAACACGCGGAAATGGAGACGGGGAGTGGACTGGTGTGGAACTCAGGAGGAGACCCTCTTTGAGGCCCGAGGATGCCCCAAGCTTTTTGGCAAGTTATGGGGCAACTGGTTCAACATAATGCCCTAAGGGGCGCGAGTGCGTCTGGTACAAGAATGTTTATAAGCAAGTGCTTTACTCACTCCAAAAGTGCCTTACAAGTCTTTGTCGTCTTTCCTTCAAATGTACTTTCTCTAAATAATGTGCTTGATTTTGCTGCCACTGTATCTCGTGATTTGTTCTCTAAAAAAAACAATAAACTTGATTATCAAAAAAAACATGAGCAGTTTTGCTTTGGGGATTCTTCATATGGCCATTTTCTTTTTTTCTTGTTGTTCATAGCTTTCGGTAGGCAAACATGTACAGCCATATATAATTTACAGTGGGAGCTTTATCTGCCCTGCTTCTAAAAATAAAATTTCCCAAAGCACATACCACTGACAGACATTTAGCCAAATATCTTTATGGAGATCTTGAACAAATCCAGAACAATAATGACACATGTTTTGTGTGCCCCGACATTGAAAAGTTTTGTTTTTGTTGTTATGGGAGGGATTCATTTCAGTGCTTAGCAGAGAAAAGGTTATAGCTCTGTATTTGTCTAAATCTGTCTTTGCTTACTTTGCTTGAAACACATTTATTGTATTTACCACTTGAACAAAGATTCCTAGGAAGGACTTCAGAGAAAAAAGCTATGTTTGAGAAGACAAGTCCTACCTTGTCTACTCCAAGGTAGGTCAGAAACCTGCAGATGTAAACTTGTCCTAGTTGGTGCCGCTCCCACCTCTAGGGTTGCACAGTCAGTCTTCTGGTTTAGGGGTTAACAAAGTACATCTGAACCTCATTAGTGCATCACATTACAATTGTGTAGGGGCAGGCTGCCCCAGCTATAGGCAAGAGACATCAAACTTAATTGTAAATGGACCCCCTCCTTATTCTCAGCCAGTGGTGCGGGTAATGTGAGCAAGAATTAACAAGGAGACCTGTAAGTCGTGCATGCCAGGAGCAAGTTGATCATGAGTCTGAATGTGCCTGACACCTGCTGTCTAACGTCACCTTCTTTCTTTCTGTGCTACTGCCTGCTGTTGCTCAGTTATCCTTTTGTCATTGATATCACATCAGCCACTGATGGCCCAATTCTCACAATCATCGTTTCCTTTCAATGCAGGTTTTTTACCCACGAGAGAAATTCACCCAACCATACTGTCTGAATCTACTGTGCGAACAAGTAAGTTGGTCTCATCTACAGCTCCCATTTGTTTCACTCATCTCCAAGATGATTCTAGACTTCTTATAGTCTTTGGGTGGGTTCCTCATCTTACATCATTTCCCTCCTAAAACTCTCCATTGCTCTCTATCATCTGGTATTCTCAGCTGGCATTTCTCTAGCTTCCCAAATCATAGTCCCTTTCTGTAGCCAGGCAGGCCAAGCCTGCTGGGTTCTTGACTACTCATAGGAAGATTGTAACAGTTGGTCCTAGCTTGCAGATCAAAAATGTTGAGAGAGGTTTTTTCATCATGCGCAGAAAACAGCCGAAATGACTGATTACTTTCCCAAAATTAGACGTGTGTGAGCTGCATCAAGGATGCATCCAAAAGTAGATCAATAGCCATTCTGTCTTCCATTTAAGGGTACTTGTGGGATGAGGAGATTTCCCATCCAATAAGGGATAACCTAGAGGGAGTAGGAAATCTCTGTAGCATCTTTGCAGAGGTCTTTTATCCTCTCTCCATTTATCTCTTCTTTTCTTTCTGTTATCATTTTCTGGTAATCTCAGCTGAGAGGTTCACTAAGACCGGGAATGAAATCTGAACTTCACTTTTACTCTGCTAATAAGGTCTGTGACACACTTGTGTGTGGTTAAATACATTTACACAGCATTGAAGGACTTCAGGTTCCAATCCTTTCAATTCAATGCCTTCCTCCACTATCAAACTCACACAATAATTCCACCTAAATTTCACAGTGACAGGGCATGATCGTTGAGTCTGTAAGACACATGGCTATCCTCTCCGGTGCAGTATGCACCCACCCTTACCTTCCTGTTTCTTTACTCTAGATCATGCGGGATACCTATTCAGAGTCGTGCTTCCGAATCTCAAAAGAGGAGAGACGCAAAATGAAAGACTTGTTGGGTAAGAGCTGACTGTAGATTATTAGATGCCATATGGTTTATAGAGAAAGGTAAAGGAGATTATTGTGCAATAGGATGATGGTTGGGAAATGTAGATGAGCTGGGATTTTGACGGGGACTGGGGCTAAAGCAGAATCCGTCACTCCTAACATGTTCTAGACTCTGGCCAAAAGCACTGGGCTTTCAAAGGTCCTGGCCTATTGAGAAATCCTGTTGATTTACAACCAGTCCTTTTAGTCTCTGCTTGTAAATGACTAAATAAGTGTGTTCGCCATCTGACTGCGGGGTTACATTTTGAAAATTTCTCATGGCTCGATTATTCATTGTTGGACTTGGCGCTATTTGCAGGGTCATCCCTGAACTTTTTCCCTTCCTCCTAGCTTTTTTTGTGACATGCCGTTGGTGGTTTTAGGATTCTGGACACTTTAGCACTGATGTTCAGTGTGAAGTGTGTCTGCTCTCTGTAGTAAACATGGTAAGATTGGTCGACACCTGTTTGGCATATTTAATTTACCTGTCAGTCCCTTGTAAAGTAATATCTCTGATACCCATGGCCGGTTAATTAAATGCTACTAGTTGGCTTGCAGTGCTGATTGCGCCATCCACCAAAGTAGCCTTTCAAACCTGTCTCAGGCCTCTGCGCGCAGTGTTACTGCCACTGTGACGTGGCACCTAAAGTGTGTGCCATGTCTGTCACCCCCTTTTTACTGCATGTCAGTCACCCCTAAGGTAGGCCCTAGCTAGCCCTGTGGGCAGGGTGCATTGTAAGTAAAAGGTTGGACATGTACTGTGAGTGGTGTGTGACATGTCCTGGTAGTGACAAACAGCCCTTTTGGTTTCTCACTGCTGTGAGGCTGCCCTCTCATAGGAATGCATTGGGGATTCCCTGATAAGTGTTTCAGTGGTAATTCCTGATATGAGAGGAGCAGCGTGGGTCACGTTTGGTATGGTTGGAATAGTAATATCAAATGCTGTGCAATGGTGTGCGCAGATTTATTATCACTATTTTAGAAATGCCACTTTTAGAAGTTGGCATTTCTGTGGGCTATGTGTCTGCCTGCCTGATGTGTATTGCATTTCTGGCTTTAGAGTGACAGGGGCTGGTGAGGTGTGTGTGGCTCCAGGAAGGGCAGGGGGAGACAGCGCTAGGCTGAGTAGGGGATCTGCATTTGGAGTAGTGGGAGGAGTAGTCCCTGACCCTGAATAGGTCTGTGCCTGCCTGGGTGAATGCTGGCTCCGCCCCCCTATGGTGGTCTGATGACCGAGCCCCCACCTAACAATGGGAAAGAGGAGCCCTGTAAACAGAGTGCTCCAAAAAAACAAACCAGAACCAGTTCAGGCTGGTTCCCCAAGCCCGGTGTCACGAACAGACAAAGGAAAATGCTGTATAAGTACTGGGGCTGTGACCCCATGAAGGTGTGTTTTTGTCGGTGCTGTTTGGTGCCTACTTTTGGCCGTCAGGCTGCCAGCCTGCCAGGAGGAACTGCCGCTGGAGTAGGGTGCATGGAAGAGCTGTATGGTGGCTTGGAGACTCAGCTTACGTGTTCTCTCTGTCATGGTCTATAAGCAGCAGGGCATTGAGGTGGGCAACAGTGTTTCTTAACCCTTTCCATGCTTCTGTCAGCCAACGGCCATCGTGAGCACTACCTCCGTAGTGCTGCGCATGTCCGTTGGCTGAGGCAGCCCCGCCCACTCCGCTAAACTGCTGCACCACAGCGGGATTGCCGCCACGGTTAAACTTTGTTAGAGACTGTTGTGACTTTCCAGGTGGAGTTAAATAACAAATTATTTAGGCGACTGATGAACCTATTGCTTCTCAAAGTGCACAGACTGCAAATAATGCTAGTAACAATGAAAAAGCACCAAATTAATTTGAGTTTCAGTCATGTTCAGAAGAATATGAAGGAATTATTCAGACCAGTCGTGAACCTTCATTGTCATACTTCATCAAATCTGAGCATGGCTACTGAAACATAAGCTCCATACCTTCACCCATTCAATTCAATTCAAAAATCTTTATTTCGTTGCGTTGCAACATAAAAGATATACAATAATACAATCATAAAAAACATTACACACAGAACCAGTAATCAATACTACGCGTCATCGCTTTGGAACAATCTATTATAATATAGAATTATCACGAAGTTAATAAATAGTTAAAAAACATTATTACAAAGTTAAAAAGACATTAAATAAGTTTATAACAGCCAGGGCATAAAATTTAAAATTAGCAACAAAAAAAAAATACGAAAAAACGTAATCCGTGGTTTGATCAATACATATGGTATACTGTTTAAAATGGGAGGGACATTTTCAGTCTAATAAAATATACAGCCAGAAGAAATCTACTAATTCCAAACACAATTACTTGGCTGGTATCCGTTTTTAAAATTCTACCAGCTTCCTTGTGGGATCTAAAGCCAATAATGCGACATAAAGGCACTATCCATTTTTTCCTGGCTTTACCGTAGCTGGGACAAAAAAACAATATGTGAAAAACGTCTTCCCTCATATTGTTAGAACATAAAGTGCAGTAGTCACTGTTTGTCTTCCCCCAGCTTTTCTCAATTACCTTAGTTCTCAGTGTTCCGTATCTGTATTTTAGGTACAAGGTTTTGGCCAATGGCGGCTGAATCTCATCAAGAAATGATTCAAAACAAGCCACATTTTTAACCATAAAAATTTTTGGGGTCAAAGGGCCATGCATTCTAACATACGCAGAGTCATGGCTCACATAAGACCAAAAGGACAATTTAACAATTTTCTTGGAGGCCATAATTAAGGACTCCGGCTCACTCCAGAAGTGGGTTAGACCTAGTTTGGATAACCAGACTCTTACATGTTTGAACTAAAAAATTTGGTTACCACTGTCTAGGTCCAATACTTATTTCAACCCATTTTTGTAGTCAGTCAGTTCAGGGGTTGTCCATAATCTAACCCATAATAATAATGGTCTCAACATAGCATGATGGTCAGTGTGCTTAATGTTTAAATCTAAAAATAATGGTACCAATGGGGTATTAGTGGGTACTTTTAGTAATCCCCTAATAAACTTGTTCTCCAGTGTTTCAAAGGTTTTCCTACATACTGGTCCCCATAGTTCAGCTCCATACAGAACAGCTGATTGAACCTTGTATCTAAAAATCTCTAGTGCTGGAGTAACTGCCTTGTTCACACATTTATTATATCTTTTTAATATTGAAAGACAGTTTTGTTTGAACACTATTTTTGATTTTTCTAGCTGTGGTCTCCATCCCATTGACGAGTCTAATAATACGTAAAGCTCTGTACATAGTCAAGCTTATGACCGTTTAACATTAATTTTTTTTAAAGCTTTTATGCGGGTTTAGTGCCATATATTTGGTTTTTTTTATGTTAATTTCCAACCCTTTTAAGGTACAATATTGCTGGAACCTATCTAATAAAATTTGAAGGCCCCGAGGGGTTTGTGATATGAGAATCGTATCATCCGCAAAAAGGAGGGACGGTACCCGTTCCCCTCCCAGTCGAGGCGAATCATTATCACAGTTCTCCATGTAAGCCGCAATGTCGTTGACAAAGAGGGAGAAAAGTGTGGGAGCCAGTACGCATCCCTGGCGTACTCCTCTTTTTATTGGGATTGGGTCTGTAAGTTCCCCATTTGGGCCCCACCTAACCTTAGCATAGTTCTCCTGATGCAGGTCCATCACCAGTTTTAGGAGTCCCCCCAGGTAGTCCCTGCCTTTCCAAGGATTTCCAAAGTAAATCACGAGGTATCAGGTCAAATGCTGCTCGTAGATCCACAAAGGTCACATACAGGTGGCCTTTGCGGATGATGACATATTTCCAATACAAGCAGCATAGCCTTAGTACCTGGTCTATGGTCCCAGTTTTTTCCCTAAACCCCGCCTGGTATTTTGATAAAACTAGTTCTTCATCTAACCCGGTGTTTATACGATTTAATATGTGCCTGGCATATATCTTTTGAGTTATATCTAAAAGACTACGGGCCAGATGTAGGTAGGAATCATTTACCAATTTTTAATTACCGAATTTTACCGATTCGGTAATTAAAGAATCGGTAAATAAGAAGGGGGGGTGTGTAGGAACATCCAGATGTTCCATTTACCGAATCGGTAAATATCTGTATTTACCGATTCGGTAAATACCGACCGGTAATGCTCCATTCATTCCTATGGGCTTTGAAGCCTATAGGAATGAATGGGGCATTACCGGTCGGTATTTACCGAATCGGTAAATACCGATTTTGACAAGGGTGCAGGGGGTGTCACTTTGACACCCTCTAGCACCCCCAAAAATGGTTTGGGGGCCATGTGGCAGGCATACCTGCCCTAAGGGCAGGTCTGCCTGTCATATGGCACAGGTGTGCATGCACAGATGTGCATGCACACCGGAATCGGTATTTTACCATCAAATATATTTGATGGTAAAATACAGATTCGGTAAGAGTTGTGGGACTCAGAAGAGTCCCACCTACATATCAAATTTAACGAATAGGTAATAATACCGATTCGGTATTTTACAGATTCGGTAAATTTACCGATCGGTAAATTTACCGAATCTGTAAAATAAGTGGCCCTACATATCAAAGCTCAAATACCGGTCGGTAACGGCCGAAAATACCGATTTTCGGCCGTTACCGACCGACCTACATCGGGCCCTAATAGACTAATAGGGCGATAGTTAGCTGGATCGCCTCTATCACCCTTTTTAAAAATAGTGATAATTTCTGCTCCTTCCCAGGTGTCTGAAGTTTGGTCACCAGCCGCAATAGCATTGAATAAATGGTTTAAATATGGTGCCCAGACATCAGTGTTATGCAAATAAAGATCACCTGGGACTTTATCAAGTCTGGGTGCCTTCCCTTGTTTGACTGAAGAAAGTGCTTGCTCAGTTTCGTGTAAGTCAAAGACTATCGGTGGCTTTGGATTTACTGACTGGATTAAAGTCGGTTCACCCGGCAAAATGACCTCAGTGGTTTTAGCTGCATACAACATTGTAAAATGTTTTACCCATGTGGCCTCATCTAAACAAAACTCTCTAGAGCCCTTCTCACGTTTGTTCCCCTTAGCTACTAGTTCCCAGAAATGCCTCTGGTCCTTAGTTTTAGCTGCTTGTAGCATGCTGGACCATAATTCCTTGTCCCAAGAAGATTTTGCTTGTACCAATATTTTGTTGTATAATTTCCTTTTGTCTTTAATTTCCTCAGGACTTTTTCTTTTGATTGCCTCAATCAAAGCTGTTTTAGCAGCACGGCATTCCTTGTTATACCAGGGTTTCCCGACTGGTTTTGCATTTGCTGTACCAGTCCCTTTTTTTGATCTTTTTGTTAAAAGGTCTAACAATTGACTAAAGAGGAGCTTGTGTAACTTGATAAATTCCCCAGAATCACATCTTAGTGGACAGTACGATTCAAATGTATTTACAAAAGTGTGATAAATATTGGATAAGAGGTCCTCTCTTTCCAATATATATGCCCATTTGACAGCCCTTCGATTATTACTAACTATGATGTTATCTAGTGTTGGTAACTGTACTTGTAAGTCACCTCCCTCTATGTTTCCCAACCCCTTTAATAAGCTTGTAAGGAAGCTAGTTTCAAGGGGATAATGGTCGCTGTCAAACCTCTCCTTAACTTTTAGATCAGTTGTGTATCGCCACAAATCAAAGGAAATGATAACATAATCTAGATTACTTTTGTAATCTCGCCTCCTGAAAGTGGGTGCTTTTGGGCTATCTGATGGCATACGCCCATTGCAAGCCCTCAGACCATGGCTTGTTAACAGCCTAGTGATCTGAAGGGCTAATGTAGACCCGGCTACAGTTCCGTTATCAGTCAGGAGGGGTATCTTATTGGCCATATCCTCATCTTCAAACAAATTGACCATACCCGTAATCGGTTCATAATTACAGTTCATGTCCCCACATAGGATTACACTTGCATCTGGCTCTAGGGTGTCCATGAAAATCTCCAATTTTTCAATACATGGCGACACCTTATGAGAGGGATGAGGACTATTATACACATTTATAAGGTTAATCACCCTTTTGTCCTCAGTAGTTATTTCCAGACCAAGTATATCTAAAGAATCGGTATTTAGAATTTTTATACCGATATTGATAGATACACTGATCCATATTAGTAGGCCTCCTGAGGCTCGTCCTCTTGTTGAATGTACAGCCTCTATTTGATATGTTTTATATCCCACTCTATGGACCTGGTCCGTAGCCCATGTCTCCTGTAACATACAAATTTCAAAAGTGTTCACATAATTATTCCAATCAGGATCACATATTTTTGCACGCACTCCCGCTACATTCCATGAAACTAATGAAACTAATGTAGCGTGTGACCCACAATTGCCCCCTGGTAATGGTGGAGACGGGCTGCTATTAACCCCAGCCCCAATTGCAGTAACAATATTTTCTGCCCTCAAAGATCTACTACCTTCTTCCTCCTTAGCTCCATCAATATTACAATTATTTCCACCTCCGCTGTCTTCCACCCTGTTCATTAAACTTCAGTCACATTCATCTAGACCACTGAATACATCAAACCTATTCGATATTTCCAGTGGCGTGAATGGTAATAGGTGAGCCATTCCTCTGTATTCACCCATTCATTATTAGAGTCATAAATATAGCAGTCAAAGAAGATGTCGTGCTTAGCTCTCTGGATAGCACCATAAGTAGTCCTCCTTTAAAATATTGTTACACAAAGGGGGGTTAAACCCATATAGTCACGGGGACCTGGGTGCTATGTGATACATGTATAGGAGAGGGTCCCCGTAAAGGTAGTGTATGCCAACGGGCCACACTAAAAAGTGATTAATTACAATTTAGAAAAAATATACAACGAAGTTTCCATTGGTAATAAGGTTTTATTACCAAAGGATAGAAGACAACAAATTATCTGTTTCAATACAAAATTTCATATATTGACAAAGCCCCAACGGGGAGGGGAGAAAGGGAGAGAGAGGAAAAGAAACTGAAGGAGAAAGTAAAGAAACAAATAGACACAGTATAAATAGTGACCAGGTTATTACAAGGTTAGTGACACTGTACGGAAAATTGACAATACAGAGGCCAAAATACGGCCAAAATCAGACAATTAATAAATAGTCCAAAACATCCAGCACATTTGATAATTCAAATTAATAAGGGTTGTGCCTGGTGTATCAGCAAAAAACAAACAGTCGACGTTTCGACCCCTAATAACAGGCTGGGTAAAGTCCTTTCACGGGGTCTTCATCAGGACGTCATACGGGGAAGGGGAAGGGGCCACACTGTGGGGGAAAAACATTTTGACATTAATACATGGTAAAGACGGCAGTTTATCCAATAGTCTAAACCAAGTAATTAATTTAAAGCTATTACAGCAAAATTGAATTACCATGGGGTACGGCCTGGGGGGGCTCTGTACACAGAGTTGGCGCCACGCAATTAAGTCGCGGTCAGTCACTAATGGTCGAAAAATCAACAGGAGAGGAGAAAGTCAACAGTTAAATCTATACATGCGCTATGTCAAATTACATCTTATGGTAGGTAAAAGAAAGCACTAAGGGCCCTCTATTTAGCATTTAGGGCGGCCACAAGAGCAGAACAACAGATCTTGTTGCCACTCTCATAATCATAAGATAATAATTAATTAAATACTTAAATACCTCGAAACTCTGGCGAAATTATTACACCAGGAAACAACGAGTGGGGCACTCTTAGTGGAATGTGACCATTCGGACACGCTGAAATTAAGTAGGTGAAAAACTCGTGTTACTTAATACAGAAAATGATGACCCAAGAAATTCACGAATTAATTAAAGGCCAATATTGGCGAACTTACAAGAGATTGTTTTGTGGACAAGGTAATCAGAGGTCTCTGTCACCGTGGTAATGTGAGGAGCCGTCTGTTTGGAGAGACTGCTAACACGAAGGCGGGTAGGCGTGTGTTTATCAAATCCAACCTGCCATCGGAGAAATAATTAAAGAGAAGAGCTAGAGTATATACTTGAAAATTGCGTCAGACACAACCGTACACTATCGTACTGGGGCTCTTACTCACAAGAAATTGTGGTACGTGAGCTTTCCGTCTGGGTGTAAAGCCGATGTATTACTGCAAGGCTCCACAGAAGATAGAGATTAATTCACGGGGCTCGTAGTCCCTTGGTTCCTAAAAAAATGGGATAACGATTAATTTCGGAGCTCTAAGGAGCCGATAGGAGACGCCCGCCAAATATTCACTTACATTAGATTGACTGGAAAGCGTCTGCAAGGATCAGACCTGAGGGATGTCTGCAAGAATCCGGACAGCAACTCCGCAAAGCAGCAATGCGGAGTTTGTGGGCGGGGCCAGCTAATGTTGGTTCCATGAAAATGGAAGAAATACTCAAGGCTACCGCGGTGAAGGGTGATAGTTTAAGGCAGCGATATTAAATTCGTAGGGAGTGTCTGAACCCGCATAAAAAATATATATTATCACAGGATAAATCGGTGCGGCTCTCATCTATGAGGATGTCGACCACAACTGCAATTTACAACACCTAGATTGTCGTTTATTACAAATGGTGCTTCTCTCACACAGGAGGAAGTAGACCCATTCCTTAATTAAATACATAACTACAAAATTGAGTGGCATCACATATTTTAAGGAAAGTATTATGAAAAATGGGTGCATCTCTCACACAGGAGGATGAAAACCCGTTCAACCAATATGTCAAGAGACATGATTACAAGCTAGAGAGGGAAAACAACACATAATTTAAGACAGATCCTGAACCATGGGTGCATCTCACACGCAGGAGGATGAAAACCCATTTGACCAAAATTCAAAAAAGTGTGTGCCCAAGCATTCAAAAGGGTAAACTTCAGAGTTTCAGTATTGGGGTCAAGGTGTTCTAATAAGGGACATGTTAGATGGTTCAACCTAGCGCTGCCAGTTGTGATAGACTGCTATCCTGTTCATTCAGTCCGTTTTTTATGGAGTCCAGAAGTGACATCCATTTGGACTCCCGTGTATTCAGGATAGATAGGAGGTTACCTCCCCTTCTCCCGAGAGTCACCTTTTCAACAGCAAACCACCGCAGGTCGGTGACCAAATGGCCAGCTGTGAGCCAGTGGTCCACAAGGGGGGCGCCTGCCACTTTGCATCTCAGTCTACTACAGTGGGAAGAAATTCTAGCCTTGATTTTTTGTTGCGTCTGACCTACATACAAATGACTGCATGGGCAACGGATGATGTATATCACTCCAGTAGAATTACAATTGGTGTAGTGTTTGAGGGTATACGTACGTCCACGGTGGTCAAATGTTTTGGTCTGGATTGTGGTGTCGCAGGCAGTACATCCACCACATCTATAGTGGCCAATCACAGGGGGCAAATTCCAGAGGGATGTTAGAGTGGGTTGGCTCTCGCCTTCAAGGAAAGAGTGAACCACCATGTCCCTTATGTTTTTAGCTCTCTTAAAAGAGTGAAGGGGCAACTCTGTTTGGTTGATGACATCAGCCACCAATGGCCAGTTATGGTTGATGATCTTCTTGATGTCGTTACTGCGAGTTGAAAAGGTCGTAACGCAAATCACGCGATCAGTTGTAGCACGTGAAGCGTCACTTGGATTAAGTAGGGAATCCCGGGGGTTATACCAAGCGCGCTTTCTTGCTCTCTTGACCAACCTAATTGGGTACCCCCGTGCTATCAAGCGTTCACTCAAGACCTCCGATTCTTTAAAATAATCGGCTCTTGTGGAGCAATTCCTCCTAACCCTGAAAAATTGGCCGACTAGCAGGTTATCTTTTAAACCCCTAGGGTGATGACTCTGGTATTGTAAAAGTGAATTACGCTCAGTTGGCTTCCTGAACAAGGTGGTGTGCAGATGATCTGATTCTGCGTAAATAGAAATGTCTAGGAAAGGTATAACTTCTTTGCTTGATTCCATCGTGAACTGGATCGCCGGATTTCGGGAGTTGAGCCAATTATGAAATACTTGGAGTTGGTCACCATCTCCGTCCCAAATACACAGGACGTCGTCTATGTATCTGACCCACAGGGGCAGATGTGCCTTAAACGGATTAGTAGCTGGAAAAATGTGCTGGTGTTCAAAATAATCCATGAAGATTATAGCCAGGTTTGGAGCGAAGGTGGCCCCCATCGCTACGCCCCTAGTCTGCAAATAAAAATGATCTTGAAAAATGAAAAAGTTTTGCATCATAGCAATTTCCAATAGTTGGATAATGAACTCAGTAGGGACCTGGAGAGGGGCAGTTCGAGTGTCTAAAGCCATTCTCATTATATCCAATGCTTCTTGTTGGGGGATGCTCGTATAGAGTGATATGATATCACATGTAACTAGGAGGGAACTTTCTGGATTAAAGGGTCGACCATCTATCAAATTAATGACTTGTGTGGTATCTCGTAAATAGGCTTTTGTATGGAGTGCGATGGGCTTCAGAAAAAAGTCAACATATTGACAAAGAGGTTCTAAAAGAGACCCACACCCAGAAACTATTGGGCGTCCAGGAGGTTGGCTAAGGTTCTTGTGTACCTTAGGTAAGGTATAAATTGTGGCCAGTCTGGGAAATTTTTGATTAAGGAACTCGAATTCCTGTTTGCTCAGAAACCCGGTATCCAAACCCTTTTGGGTCACCCTTAGGATGGTGTTAGCCAAATCACTTGAAGGGTCACTGGGTAAAAGACGGTAACTAATGCCATCTGATAGTTGTCTGTAGATTTCGGCTTTGTAATCAGAAAGATCTTGAACCACAATTGCACCGCCTTTATCCGCGGGTTTTATAACAACCTCTTTGTTGTTACTTAAATCCGCCAAAGCCTTCTTCTCTGTTTTTGGTAAATTCAACCTCGTAAATTTGGGCTCTTTGAGGGAAACTCTGAGATCACGTGCCAGTTTCTCCAATTTCTTTGTTTGTGCCGTAGTGTCGAAGTCTTTTATGGTTGCTTCCAAGTGGTCTATGGCCTCCTTGGCTTTGGTGAGTGTACTATCACCCAAGATTTCGGCCTTCAGATCTGCGATCTCTTTGCTTAAGGAGACTCCCTGTTCTGCAGCTGTCTCGACTCCCAGCACCATCCAGTGCCGGGAGCAATTATTTGCCACGTAACTAAATCCCTCTTTAAATTTAGGTACGTCGACAAATATCACAGGCTCGATTTTGATTTGCAATCCCACCGGGATTATATTCTCTTGCAAGTATCTCGTGAAAAGGTGTCCATGAAGTCTTGTTCGAATAAGTTTTTTCTCTAATCTTTCCAAACGGGCCACCTTATCATTAAGGGTGATGTCAATGGCCGGGACCGAGGTAGATAAGAAAGTGGACGATAGGTCTTTGGTTAGCTGGTTGATATACTCCTCTGTGTAGGAAAGTAACTCGGATTCGACCATGGTATAGCTAAATTTAATTTAGGGAAATGGAACCTCGCAGGTCAAACCTGCTCAGATAGTGTTACACAAAGGGGGGTTAAACCCATATAGTCACGGGGACCTGGGTGCTATGTGATACATGTATAGGAGAGGCCTACAAGAGGCCACCAACAGAATCAGGCAGGATGGGAAGGGGGTCGAGGCAAGCAACAGAAGCGGGTCACTTTTCGCCCCGAGACACACGGGGAGATATCCACACGCAGGAACACCTACAGATGGTAACCATGCCTACTCCATCAGCTCCTGTGACTTCCAGCGTCACTAGTCCAGTGATTAATATCTCAAAACATCAATTCCAGGAGGCTGAACTCAAGGTCCTCGGCCGAGGACTTTCTTATGTCCCCACTGCTTCGGTCAACAAATTCCTGCTGAAAACCGAACTGTATAGTTTTTTTAGAAGGATAAGGTTACGCTACTTCTTTCGAAATCAGACCACCAGACTTAATAATTCGGTTACCGGCCTGAGGGTCCCCTCAACCTTTTTTCCACCCACATATGCCATGAATAGCCGGATCCTTGCCTTTGAGGATATTGTGACCTCCTCCATAGATCTTTCCCTCAAAGAGCCCAAATTTACCAGGTTGAATTTACCAAAAACAGAGAAGAAGGCTTTGGCGGATTTAAGTAACAACAAAGAGGTTGTTATAAAACCCGCGGATAAAGGCGGTGCAATTGTGGTTCAAGATCTTTCTGATTACAAAGCCGAAATCTACAGACAACTATCAGATGGCATTAGTTACCGTCTTTTACCCAGTGACCCTTCAAGTGATTTGGCTAACACCATCCTAAGGGTGACCCAAAAGGGTTTGGATACCGGGTTTCTGAGCAAACAGGAATTCGAGTTCCTTAATCAAAAATTTCCCAGACTGGCCACAATTTATACCTTACCTAAGGTACACAAGAACCTTAGCCAACCTCCTGGACGCCCAATAGTTTCTGGGTGTGGGTCTCTTTTAGAACCTCTTTGTCAATATGTTGACTTTTTTCTGAAGCCCATCGCACTCCATACAAAAGCCTATTTACGAGATACCACACAAGTCATTAATTTGATAGATGGTCGACCCTTTAATCCAGAAAGTTCCCTCCTAGTTACATGTGATATCATATCACTCTATACGAGCATCCCCCAACAAGAAGCATTGGATATAATGAGAATGGCTTTAGACACTCGAACTGCCCCTCTCCAGGTCCCTACTGAGTTCATTATCCAACTATTGGAAATTGCTATGATGCAAAACTTTTTCATTTTTCAAGATCATTTTTATTTGCAGACTAGGGGCGTAGCGATGGGGGCCACCTTCGCTCCAAACCTGGCTATAATCTTCATGGATTATTTTGAACACCAGCACATTTTTCCAGCTACTAATCCGTTTAAGGCACATCTGCCCCTGTGGGTCAGATACATAGACGACGTCCTGTGTATTTGGGACGGAGATGGTGACCAACTCCAAGTATTTCATAATTGGCTCAACTCCCGAAATCCGGCGATCCAGTTCACGATGGAATCAAGCAAAGAAGTTATACCTTTCCTAGACATTTCTATTTACGCAGAATCAGATCATCTGCACACCACCTTGTTCAGGAAGCCAACTGAGCGTAATTCACTTTTACAATACCAGAGTCATCACCCTAGGGGTTTAAAAGATAACCTGCTAGTCGGCCAATTTTTCAGGGTTAGGAGGAATTGCTCCACAAGAGCCGATTATTTTAAAGAATCGGAGGTCTTGAGTGAACGCTTGATAGCACGGGGGTACCCAATTAGGTTGGTCAAGAGAGCAAGAAAGCGCGCTTGGTATAACCCCCGGGATTCCCTACTTAATCCAAGTGACGCTTCACGTGCTACAACTGATCGCGTGATTTGTGTTACGACCTTTTCAACTCGCAGTAACGACATCAAGAAGATCATCAACCATAACTGGCCATTGGTGGCTGATGTCATCAACCAAACAGAGTTGCCCCTTCACTCTTTTAAGAGAGCTAAAAACATAAGGGACATGGTGGTTCACTCTTTCCTTGAAGGCGAGAGCCAACCCACTCTAACATCCCTCTGGAATTTGCCCCCTGTGATTGGCCACTATAGATGTGGTGGATGTACTGCCTGCGACACCACAATCCAGACCAAAACATTTGACCACCGTGGACGTACGTATACCCTCAAACACTACACCAATTGTAATTCTACTGGAGTGATATACATCATCCGTTGCCCATGCAGTCATTTGTATGTAGGTCAGACGCAACAAAAAATCAAGGCTAGAATTTCTTCCCACTGTAGTAGACTGAGATGCAAAGTGGCAGGCGCCCCCCTTGTGGACCACTGGCTCACAGCTGGCCATTTGGTCACCGACCTGCGGTGGTTTGCTGTTGAAAAGGTGACTCTCGGGAGAAGGGGAGGTAACCTCCTATCTATCCTGAATACACGGGAGTCCAAATGGATGTCACTTCTGGACTCCATAAAAAACGGACTGAATGAACAGGATAGCAGTCTATCACAACTGGCAGCGCTAGGTTGAACCATCTAACATGTCCCTTATTAGAACACCTTGACCCCAATACTGAAACTCTGAAGTTTACCCTTTTGAATGCTTGGGCACACACTTTTTTGAATTTTGGTCAAATGGGTTTTCATCCTCCTGCGTGTGAGATGCACCCATGGTTCAGGATCTGTCTTAAATTATGTGTTGTTTTCCCTCTCTAGCTTGTAATCATGTCTCTTGACATATTGGTTGAACGGGTTTTCATCCTCCTGTGTGAGAGATGCACCCATTTTTCATAATACTTTCCTTAAAATATGTGATGCCACTCAATTTTGTAGTTATGTATTTAATTAAGGAATGGGTCTACTTCCTCCTGTGTGAGAGAAGCACCATTTGTAATAAACGACAATCTAGGTGTTGTAAATTGCAGTTGTGGTCGACATCCTCATAGATGAGAGCCGCACCGATTTATCCTGTGATAATATATATTTTTTATGCGGGTTCAGACACTCCCTACGAATTTAATATCGCTGCCTTAAACTATCACCCTTCACCGCGGTAGCCTTGAGTATTTCTTCCATTTTCATGGAACCAACATTAGCTGGCCCCGCCCACAAACTCCGCATTGCTGCTTTGCGGAGTTGCTGTCCGGATTCTTGCAGACATCCCTCAGGTCTGATCCTTGCAGACGCTTTCCAGTCAATCTAATGTAAGTGAATATTTGGCGGGCGTCTCCTATCGGCTCCTTAGAGCTCCGAAATTAATCATTATCCCGTTTTTTTAGGAACCAAGGGACTACGAGCCCCGTGAATTAATCTCTATCTTCTGTGGAGCCTTGCAGTAATACATCGGCTTTACACCCAGACGGAAAGCTCACGTACCACAATTTCTTGTGAGTAAGAGCCCCAGTACGATAGTGTACGGTTGTGTCTGACGCAATTTTCAAGTATATACTCTAGCTCTTCTCTTTAATTATTTCTCCGATGGCAGGTTGGATTTGATAAACACACGCCTACCCGCCTTCGTGTTAGCAGTCTCTCCAAACAGACGGCTCCTCACATTACCACGGTGACGGAGACCTCTGATTACCTTGTCCACAAAACAATCTCTTGTAAGTTCGCCAATATTGGCCTTTAATTAATTCGTGAATTTCTTGGGTCATCATTTTCTGTATTAAGTAACACGAGTTTTTCACCTACTTAATTTCAGCGTGTCCGAATGGTCACATTCCACTAAGAGTGCCCCACTCGTTGTTTCCTGGTGTAATAATTTCGCCAGAGTTTCGAGGTATTTAAGTATTTAATTAATTATTATCTTATGATTATGAGAGTGGCAACAAGATCTGTTGTTCTGCTCTTGTGGCCGCCCTAAATGCTAAATAGAGGGCCCTTAGTGCTTTCTTTTACCTACCATAAGATGTAATTTGACATAGCGCATGTATAGATTTAACTGTTGACTTTCTCCTCTCCTGTTGATTTTTCGACCATTAGTGACTGACCGCGACTTAATTGCGTGGCGCCAACTCTGTGTACAGAGCCCCCCCAGGCCGTACCCCATGGTAATTCAATTTTGCTGTAATAGCTTTAAATTAATTACTTGGTTTAGACTATTGGATAAACTGCCGTCTTTACCATGTATTAAAGTCAAAATGTTTTTCCCCCACAGTGTGGCCCCTTCCCCTTCCCCGTATGACGTCCTGATGAAGACCCCGTGAAAGGACTTTACCCAGCCTGTTATTAGGGGTCGAAACGTCGACTGTTTGTTTTTTGCTGATACACCAGGCACAACCCTTATTAATTTGAATTATCAAATGTGCTGGATGTTTTGGACTATTTATTAATTGTCTGATTTTGGCCGTATTTTGGCCTCTGTATTGTCAATTTTCCGTACAGTGTCACTAACCTTGTAATAACCTGGTCACTATTTATACTGTGTCTATTTGTTTCTTTACTTTCTCCTTCAGTTTCTTTTCCTCTCTCTCCCTTTCTCCCCTCCCCGTTGGGGCTTTGTCAATATATGAAATTTTGTATTGAAACAGATAATTTGTTGTCTTCTATCCTTTGGTAATAAAACCTTATTACCAATGGAAACTTCGTTGTATATTTTTTCTAAATTGTAATTAATCACTTTTTAGTGTGGCCCGTTGGCATACACTACCTTTACGGGGACCCTCTCCTATACATGTATCTCCTTTAAAATAGACTTCTTTTCATCTGAATTCATCTGTCAACCAACACTTTTTTTTACAAGTGGCTTCTCAATGAATAGAAACAGTAATCTCTGAGTTTCC
Source organism: Lissotriton helveticus (assembly GCF_964261635.1). Classification (NCBI taxonomy): domain Eukaryota; kingdom Metazoa; phylum Chordata; class Amphibia; order Caudata; family Salamandridae; genus Lissotriton; species Lissotriton helveticus. Next base: position 1,289,834,677 of record NC_136068.1, read on the forward strand.
AGATGCTCTGGGAAAATGTAAGCTCTTCGATCTGCAATAATAAGAATGTTGCTTGCATCACACTGAGTAAACCATATTGTCTGCAAAGGCCGACCAACTTCTCCACTTGGACCAGGATCAAATTGAGATTATGAAGGTCCTTGACCTTAGCTCTGCTTTTGTCCACCTGGCGTCCTAAGCATGGTACAAGAGGCAAAATATTCTAAAGTTTTGCTCGCGTGCCAGCTCCAGCTAAACACATGCATCTGATAGAAGCAACAGGTGCCTCTGGCCAAGAGTAGCTGTATCTGGATGGATGGATGCATGAATGGATGGACGCATGGATGGATGGATTGATTGATTGCCTTCAGTATCACCAATATAAATACCAAATAAGACGCTAATTTCAGTATCACCAATATAAATACCAAATAAGAAGCTATCAAGCTATCCTTCGCTTGAATATATACAAACAATCTGCACTGAATGACATTGAAGAAGCATTGACGAACTTCCACTATTAGCAACGGTTGCTCCTGCCTCCTAGTTATATAAATGACTTCATAAACAAGTTTTTTTTAAATATATTCAGTGTCAGATTTCCATATATACAATTCAGTTGGAATTGTTTACTAAGACGTAAGAGCGTGGACCAAAAGAGGAGCTGAGATTAGTGAGAGAAGTAGTCTATAAGCGGGCTCATCACAGTGTTCTTTGGTGCACAGTAGTGATGAGAAAGGCTCAAAGATAATTGGTCAATGTAGGAGTGATTAAAAAGATTCATGGACAGCAATGACAGAACAGTATGGCTAAAACCAGACAGTAAAAGCAGGTCGAGACAGCTAGTACAGTCCGGCACCCGATATGCCAAAAACTGCTGAAAGATCAAGAAGAAAGAGAAATCATTTGTTCGGAGTGATGTACAGAGGTGAGATAATTTGTGACAAAGAGGACAGAGTAGGACTTTTCTGTAGATTACACTGCCAACATCATACATGAATAGGAACGTGCAATTGAGAGTCCAGAAAAAAGAAGGTTTCTGGTGTGCAAGAAGATCAAATAGAATGGAAAGAATTGACATTTGTTGCTTGGTAACAAGGAGAGATAGAGACGTTTTTGTAAGTAGATGAAGGATTTGATCATTCTTAAAAAAAACGAAGACCTAATTTTTCTGCACAACCTGTTGCTATGACTTCACCTCTAAATAGTCACTTGCGACACAATCCTGTAGCGCTGAATTGGTGTGATGCCTAAAATGTACTTCCTCCTCCTTTTCAAGTGCCCAAGCGAATTACCTACCTTCCTCTCATGATGCTACTATACTGTTTAAAGAGTTAAAGTTCCACCACAAGACACATTTCCTTCTTTGACTCGACCCTCTGAGTTCAGTTTCATCTGGAATTATGCTAAACCCAACTCGGCATCATAATGAGGAGCAGAGTGTGAGGCAAATAGGCAAAGTAAGTTCTTGTGGACTGATCTGGGACTTAAGTTGCTGTCCTTAAGTGCTGCTTGTGTAGAGTCCTAGCAGACGACCTTGAGGCCGGGTTCCTTGAACTTGCCACTCGCACAGTAAACGTGTGTGAGTATCTTCAAACTCCTGCATCTTGTGGGTGAACTGCTGCTAATTAGGGTTAAGCAGAAAGATTTATCGGCTGAGTGCATAGACTAGTAGGTGAAAAGGCAGCTGCACTCATGCTTTAAATTTGTGGCTTCACTGCTGGTTGCAAAGTGCCTCAGCGCTTCAATTCGGCAGAGGCACGCATGCGCATGTATGTGATAATGATTGCCTCATTGCTGGACAGTCATGGCAAGACAAGCCCCAAACACAACCTCCACGGGCTATGTTCAGAATTAAAGCAGCAAAGAGCAAAAACTAATTTCCCCTGACCAGTAGCGTAAGCTAATAGGCTTCTAATTATGATCTGACGCTTCCTGCATGTCCGGGTAGGTTAGTCTAGTCTAGTATTTTACTGCAAAAAAACAGGTACAATTCTGTATGGGGGTGTAAAATGTGTGTCTGTGTAACATTTATGATGGTGTAAGTACAGCTGTGGGGATGTTTCATTGTCCAAAGTCTCGGCCCCCTTTTTCATTTAATGACATTTTGATGGTTTAAATGCACTGGGGATGTTTAATTGTTCAGAATCACATAGCTCAATTTGTATTGGTTAACAGAGGCTTCATTTTATTGGCGTGGTTACTTTAATACTCACAGACTCGTGGATCCGATTATCATCGAATAGCATTCTGCTGGCTTAATTGTGTTTTTGCTATGATATATTGTTGCTTAGAATCTCGTTGTTTTCTTTTATGACAATATTTATGATGGCTTTGTTTTACTGTTGAAGCTCTTTTATTCGAGATAAAATTAGTAAAGTTAGCACAGTGCTGCACATTAGGTCGTTCGTGGCTTAGACTACCAATTAGAGAACATTTTCTCTTCCTCAATGAAATACTTCTGTACTCTACTTTATTGGCATTCGCAAGAAAGGGTGCTATGATTTCATAGGTTGATTTTTCTGATGGCTTTGTCTCATTGGTTGAGATGATTATTACTTCAAATCTCTACTCTCCCTTTTCCATCCATTGATATTTCTAAAAGATTTCATGGTTGGCGATCATTTGTTTCTGAGACATTTCGTAAGTTGATTGTCATGCTTCTTCGGCTCTTATTGGTTGAAGTCGCCTATAGCTGGGACGTTCATTGGCTAAGGTCTTTTATGACCATTGGGGTACTTCTGCACTCTGTTTTATTGGTAGTACCAGATCATGTGTTTCTGTTTCCATTGTTTGAAACTTTTTAATGACCAGCTGTAATTTCTCACTGTCTGGTTGGGGTATTTATCATCTTAAGACTAAGACGACTGTCTAGAGGATGCATTAGTTAAGCCTCTTTGGTTTGGTAAATGCTGACTTTGGTCTCTCTTGCTCACAGCCGAGTTTCGTGTTGGGACAGATGCAAAATCCATCTTGGAAGAGGGTATAAAGAAACGGATTGTGGTGGCTGCCCGCGATAACTGGGCCAACTATTTTTCACGTCTTTTCACTGTCACAGTAAGTAAAGCACTTGAGAGTCCATCACAAATCCCATGTATCTGCCCTGTCATGAATGTTGGAAAGGAACACCATCAGATCAAAGGTATCATCCATCACCTGTGAGTATGCCTTGTCGTCGTCTAAAGAAGTTAATGCATACTTCACCGTAGGAAACCAGCATAGCCTTTGTGCCTTCCCCAGTACCAATCTTCAGCATACGTATTTGCCCCGACACCATTAGTGCACGAAAAGTCCAGATGAGTCATAGCAATCATTAATATGATCTTGCATCTACTACCCATCTAGAATTGCTACACACCCTCTTCCAGGCTAAAGCAGCCATCACTAAATCCTCTCTACCCTATTCCCTGTCACCTTCAGTGGTGGAGAAGCTGTGGTAGAATATGCCTGCCATTACCTCACCTTGTTCCAGTCCTCTCATCATGAGAGCACCGAACAACCCTCAAACCAACCCATCCCCTGTGTATGTCCTGTCACCTTGATAGAAGACCTCTGCTGGACATTATCAGCCTCCATTAAAACAGTGGGCTTGCCTTCACATCACTTTAAAAGTAGCCTCCTGGATTCCAACTTTACAGTCACAAGAGAAAGCCTGCTGGACCATAGCAGCTATCACTTATGTCTGTCTCTGCTTGGTAACCATCAACTCTAGGTTCCCCATTCCACAGATCCTATGGCCCCATTACAACCAAGACTGAACCCTTCACTGGATCCATTTGACTGTCAAGTGTGTCTCTTCTGACGAAAATCCTTTCTCTTGTTTTAGGGGGAGAATGGGAGTGATGTGCAGCTACTTGGCGTCTCTCACCGCGGTATCAGGCTCCTGAAGATTGTGAAAGCTGCTGGTTTTAATCCTGAACACCTGAAAATCCTCTGCAGCTACAGGTACCATCTCATTTCAGTCCCGAGCAAGATTGTTCCCAGTGGGCAAGGGATACAATTACAGTGTTGTGTAACCTGGCCTCAGCTTCTCTTGTGCACAACTCAAAGAAAGACGGATGCATGGTTAAAGTTTATAATAGGCATCCTGTGACAGTGCTTCAGACTGAGCTGGTATGGCTTGAACATATGGTATGGCTTGAACAGATGCAGTTGCAAGCTAAGAGCCAGTGTAACCTGTCACTGACTTGTGAATCTTTCTGTCCAGGACCTATTGGTGTTAAGGAACTGTAAGGAAATGGCTCTTTTTGCTTGATCACCCCCCAAGTTTTTTACTGATTCTGCTAGGTTTTCAAATCTGAGAGTGCACTGCGGCCTCCTAACCAGACCTGAGTGCCAGTGTTCTAACCCATTTCAAAATGTATGTTAAATTGGCTAACCTCAATTGGCATGTTATGTTATTGCAGTTGATAACGCGCACAGCTACTCCAAGAAGTCTCCCGGCGCAAGCCTTGAGGTGTAAGGTAATGTTAATTAGTTAAACAGAAATGTTTTTAGCTATTTTTTTAAACGAGCATAAACTGACTTACGTATAAGCCCTTAGTATATGGTACCAACAGTGCTGAGGGCATGTAAGTTAGAGTGTCCACTCAAGTTAGAGTATCCACTCATGCTGCAGCACTGATTGCGCTACCCTGCATGTGAGAAAGTACAAAATGTCTCCCAGCCTGCCACTGCAGCCTGGAAGAGCAGTTTTAAAACGGCTACCTCGAATTTCCCAATTAAACCAATGGTAAAGCCCCCACTTTCCTTAACAATATATATAAGACTCCCCTAAGGAAGGCCTATTGAGCCCTAATGCCGGTAGGTGTATATTATTAAGTAGGACATATACTTTTAATATGTTGTAATAGCAAAACTTCCAAATTGTAGTTCTCCAGTATTGGGGTATCTTTCAAATATTCACATGCCTGAATCATTCCCTGTCGTCGGGGTGGAGTCCCTTGGTACATACAAAAGCAATAATTATGCACAGAATAACCATAACATAGGTAACATAGAACCAGGAAGTAAAGTAGCCAGAAACTAAAAGGAAAAAACGTCCACATTTATGACTTGTCCAAGTCATTATATACAGTCCTAACTGCAGCCAATCAGGCGACAGCACCCTCCAGAATGTTCTCCTCAGAGGCTCAGGCTCTCAGATTTTCTACAGCACGTCGTGTTAAGGGAGTCTCCCTGAGCTCTGCTCAGTACTTTTCAATTTCCTTCAGGAATTCTTCTTTTCATGATGTCTTCATCTAAGAAATCTCTCTTTCGACCTTGTGAGTCTTGTGGGAAGCTCCGGCTGTTTTCTGAGGACCCCCACAAGAAGTGCTTTTATTGCTTGTATCCTGATCACCAGGTGAGAGCCTGCAAGATCTGCAGAACCTTCCCTCAAAAAACCCTCAGAGAAGGACGTCTACTTCTGTGGCTACAGAAGATTAAAGATCAAGACAACCCCTTATCTGATGTGGGGAGTGTTACCTTCGTCAACGGCATCGACGACGATATCTTCGTCGATGAAGCCTACCGTCGACGCTACAACGTCGACTGCCACCTTCTTGTCGCCGAGACCTCAGATGATCATGTCGTCGGCATCATCACCGTCAACGCTGGTATCCGTCTCCGTGAAGCCAATTTTGTTGATGAAGGAATTGAAATCTACCGTTGACGTCCCTTCGACAATGACAAAGATTAGAAGGGTCTCTTTGACCATTGCCTCATCGACGGCTGCCTCGTCGATGGCTGCCTCGTCGTCGAAGGCTGCCTCGTTGTCAAAAGCCGCTTCGTCATCGAAGATTACCTCGTCGTCGACAGCTACCTCGTCGTTGACGATTACCTCATTGACACCAGCCTCGTCGATGACGACTGCGTCGACGGCTCCCTCGTCAACACTACAATTATCTTCTTGCACAGCGTTGCAGGTTTGGTCAGCGTCTACGGCCACGACACCTTCTACACCATCTACGACGTCTGCGCACTTGCCTCCATTGACAACAGCATCTTCCTTGCTGCACAGGCGTGGATCTTCATTGGAGGCCCTCTCTCCACTTCATATTTCCCCTACTAAGGTACCGCTGTAGTTACCTGAACAGCTGCTGGATTATGGAGAGGATGAGGAGGAATCCGAAGAGGATGACAGATTTTGCACTGCCAGGAGCCCTTCAGAATTATTCATTAAATATCATGAGGAGGATCAGGAGAACAATCCTTCCACAGAGACTGTTGGTCCAGCTACAGATGCGATCCCTACGGAAAAAATGCTTTTGGCTCTGTTAAATATTTTACAGTTCATGTTGGATGATTATGATCACCGTTTCCCTCCATCTGAATCGGCTTCGTCTGTTCCACCAACGCCTGTCCCTCAAACTTCCTCTTCTGCATTGAGGTCACCCAGACCACCTTCTCCGGTGCCTTCTCATCATTCTCATGATGTTCATACCTCGGACAAGGATAAGGAGGAAGGAGAAATGGACAACAGATTGCTTCTTACGGATTGGGACGATTACCAGATACAAACTCCGTCTCCTTCAACTCTGGCTCCCATCGATTCTCCTCCAGTTGACATCGGAGGTTTTCATCTTCTTATGGAAAGGGCAACACAAAGGTTCCTCCTGCCTATGGAAACAAAAAAGGATGAATGTTTCTTATACAACTTCAAAGATCAGCCGAGGAAACAGATACGGATTATTCCAATCATTGACTTCATTTGGCAAGAGAGATTGAAGGTAATGAAAGCTCCTGCTTCTGTTCCTGCAGTCCTGCCCCACCTCAACAAAAAATATGAGGCACCAGACAAAATTTGCCTGCATGCCTCATAGGTCAACCAAAAGCTGACTCTGTTATAGGCCAAGTAGCGCAATGACAAGCAAGAAACCCCTCGTCTCCGGTTACAGCTCCTCCGGATTGAGATGGCAGACGATTGGACGCTATTGGCAGAAAAGTTTCCACCATGGCAGCGACAACCGTCCGTGCTGCTAATTCTCTGGCCATTTTATACCGATACGACAGGCAGATGACCATTTCTGGGCTTCTGGTATATAGGCCTCCTGGGCATGATAGGGGCTTCTCAGCGGCTTTCCTGGAAACTGTGGGGTCCTTGGCTGTAAATACGGCACACTTTAGTATCTTTGGAGATTTGAACCTCCATTTCGATAATACCTTGGACAAAAAGATCAATGGCCTTCTTGCGGATCTAGCTGCTTTCCAGTTGCGCCAATTGGTTCTGAGCCCCACCCACAGGGATGGCCACCTACTAGACCCTATATTTTCGAATTTAGAGATGGCCATTTCAGACAGACCCATTCCGGTCCCTTGGTCGGATCATCTGCTTGTAGGCATGTCACTACCCTTAATAAACACCCTGAACAGGCAGACTAGTCACTCGGTACATAGACGTCCCTGGCGGAAACTACGTCTGGAGGACTTTCATGCCCTGCTCATATCTAATCCTTTGGATGTGGGAGATAATACCGAAGAAAGGTATGAGATGTTCTGTGCCTGGATTACAAAAGCTCTGGATGCCTTAATCCCGGCCAGTTGGTCTAAATGCGGCTCTTTCATACATAACCTGTGGTACAATGACTCTTTAAAAATCTTGAGGAGTGCCTGCAAAAGAGGATATGGAGGAAATTGTATGACTCCGCAACCAAAAAACTTTATACATCAGCCCAAAAACCGTATCATAGGGCGGTTTGCAGAACATGCGCCGCATACTATGCTGAAGAGATCAGGAGCAGTACAACTCCCTCCAAAGTCATTTTTAAAATTCTGAAAGACCTCACCACCAAGAAGACGCCGAGACAGGCTCTGACCGCCAAAACTTATTGTGAGAACCTGGCAACCTTCTTAATTGAGAAGGTACGCACAATATATAGATCCTTTGCCACCAATGCCCCGCCGACTGCTCTGACCTGTGAAATGACTCAAATTAGACCAGAGCGTATTAACAAACTTTTGACTATCCCGGATATCAGCTATGAGGACTTTACTAGATTATGTGGAAAAGTCAAATCGGGCTCTCCAGCAGACCCCCTAAGACCGGCTCAATTCAGGGAAGCACCTACTTCCATTCTTGATCCCCTTCGACAAATTATTAATTCTTCTTTGAAATCCGCGGAGATACCTGCAAGATGGAAGCAAGCCTGGGTTTCCCCAATCATAAAAAACCTACTTTAGACCCCAATAAACTGGAACATTTTAGGCCTATCTCCCTGCTTCCTGGCCTGCTAAAGTAACGGAAGCACATGTCAATAAAATAATTACCAGCTTCCTCCAATCCAATAACACTCTGGACGCCTCTCAACACGGCTTCCGAGCCGGTCATAGTACCGAGACAGCACTTCTAAGCGTGACGGAACATCTCCGGTCCACTTTGGACTCGGGTCAAACGGCGGCACTGATCCTGTTGGATCTGAGTGCCGCCTTTGACACTGTCTCGCATGCGATTTTGCTGGTTTAGAGCCTTCCTAACGGGAAGAAGTTTCAGTGTTTCCACCCCTCCGTTCCTCTCTAAAGTACACACTATTGATCAAGGCGTCCCTCAGGGCTCGGCTCTCAGACCCACGTTATTTAACCTTTATGTGCAGCCACTAGCAGCGTTCGCTAAGCTATGGGACCTTGATATGATCTCATATGCGGACGACACGCAGCTGGTGGTAGCCCTGACTGAGGACACTGTTCACAATGCCATCAGATTTGAATGTGGACTTTCGGCTGTCGCAGATTGGATGACGCTTAACTGTCTGCAGTTTAACGCTAGCAAGACAGAGGTCCTACTTGTGGGCAAAAACACTTCTGCCTGGGGAGGACATTGGTGGCCTGACATTTTGGGTAACCTTCCTGATGCAAAAACTGAGGTAAAAAACCTGGGGGTATGGATCGACTCCTCTCTTAGTTTCTGCACCCACACCAAGAAAACAGCAGCTATGTGTTTTGGGATTTTACGGAACCTCCGACCTATTTTGAAATTCTTTGACCCTCATACCCGCCAGCTCATAGTGCAATCCACCATTCTTTCCCGTCTTGGCTATGCCAGTGCCTTGCTGTTAGGAGCTAATCAGTCAGAGATCAACAGGCTACAGCAGGTTCAAAATGAGGCAGCAAGAAGCCTAGTTGGCCTACCTCGTTTTCTCTCGGTTGCAAGCACCTTGAATAAACTACACTGGCTTCCAGTGGCCAAACGCATCCAGTTTAAGGCTCTCTGCCTATCATTTAAAATCATGAAATTGGACTCCCCTTCCACTATCTGTGCACTACTCACCCCCTATGTGCCCCCTCGGACTCTGCGCTCGGAAGGCTAGAACCTCATATGTGTCCCACATGTGAAACGCTCTAGGACTGGTGGACGCTCCTTCCGCTTCATGGCTGCTAAACTATGGAACTCGCTGCCATCATGGATTCGTGGCCTAAACGATCTGCTCACTTTTAGGAAAGCTATCAAAACTCACCTTTTCCCCCAGTAAGCACCGGATATGTTACTATCCCTGTAGTGCCGGTGGACAGCTGTTTCTTTGCTTTTTGGAAGCGCCAGGATGCCCCTTAGCTGAGGCCGCTGTGCGCTATAGAAATGTAATTAACATTAACATTAACAGATGTGGTCGGACATTTCTCCCTACATCGATATGTTGCCAGAGCCATCTAAATAGGAAGCTCTAAAGATCCTGCAAGAAAGAGAACTTCTCTGCTGAAATCATAGATTCGGCCGTGGATGTTGCATCTAGAGGTTTTAGACAACTAGCAGGTGCCGCAGTGCTACGGCGGCAAGGCTGGCTGAAATCTACATCTTTTCGCCAGGAGGCCCTTCAGGCCATCAAGAAGGATACAGAGACAGCAAGATCTCTTGGTACTCTCCAGTTTCAGAAGCCGCCCTTTCGTGGCGGTAAGGGCCGTGGATCCTTTTCAGGTCGAGGCGGTTATAACCAACAAAGGCAATACCAATCTTATCAAAGTAACCAACGTTACTCATTTCAACGCCAACAGTCCTACAGACAACCAAATACCTCTTATTCACAGAATAAGAGAAAACCCTCCTACTGCGGATGGGATACGTCTAAAAAAACAGTGACGACTGCCACCTGTTCTACCGCCTACACCTTTAAAAGTTGGAGGAAGAATCTCCTAATTTTACTCAAATTGGTCCACTATAACATCATACAAATGGGTTCTGGACATTGAGGCCAGAGGCCATGTTCTAGAGTTCATAAAGATTCCTCCAAACTTTCCTCCAAAAGGCCCACCTCCAGCTCATCTCAAGGAGCTTTTTTCCCAGATAAATCTGATGCTACGAAAAGGAGCGATCGAAATGGTCCCTCAATTACAAAAAGGAACCGGATTCTATTCAAGATTTTTCCTGATAAAGAAAAAGTTGGGAGAATGGCGCCCCATTCTAGATCTTCGCTCCCTCAACAAATACTTTAAAAGGTTATCCTTCCGGATGTTAACGCTGCAAGAAATCCTTCAACTCCTCTCTGCGGGGATCACATGGCCACCCTTGACCTCCAAGACGCATATTTCCATGTACCAATACTACCCAGACACAGACACTTCTTGCGGTTCAGAGTGGATGACAGGGACTTCCAGTTCAAAATCCTTCCTTTCGGACTACGTTCAGCACCCCGTGTGTTTACCAAGGTTCTGGCACCGGTGGCCGCACACCTTCATCTGAAGAGGATCCACATTTTTCCATATCCCGATGACTGCTTCATCAAGGCGAATTCTTTCACTATCGCGAAAGCCCACATTCAGAGATGTTTGTCCCTCTCCCAATCTCTGGGCCTCTCCATCAATTTCAACAAGTCTCATCTCGTCCCATCGCAAAGAAAGACGTTCTTGGGAGCCACGTTAGACACTCAACTGACACAAGCATTTGTCTCAAATGAAAGGCAACAAAGAATTTGCAGCTTTGCCCACCTATTGCGATGAAAAGGTGCGTTTCAGTCCGGCAGTTCAAATCATTTCTGGGGATGCTTTCTTCCTGCATTCCTTTAATCCCCAACTGCCGTCTCAGAAGGAGACCCCTGCAGGAGGAGCTCAACGACCAATGATTACAGGTTTCGGGGTCCTTCGACGATCTCATTCACATCACTCCCCGGATGTGAGAAGCCATACACTGGTGGACTTGCAAAAAGAACGTGGCAGCAGGCTGTGCATTTCTAGTGGATGCTCCAAGTTTTGTCATCACCACAGATGCATCCCTCGAGGGGTGGGGAGCACACCTTTAAGGGCTGACGGTCAGCGGCAAGTGGAACATCCAGCAGCGGACGTGGCATATCAACGTCCTAGAATTGCTGCCCATCTTCCTGGCCCTAAAATCTTTTCGCACCATCATTCTGGGGGCGTCAGTATTAATCCGGACAGACAACACAGCAAGTATGCACTACTTGAACAAACAAGGCGGAACAAGGTCCCCCCTACTTTCTCAACAAGTGCAACAAATTTGTAATTGGGCGCTACGACACCGGATCACCCTGTCAGTGGTCAATGTTACGGGAGTTTCCAATGTCCTGGCGAATTCCCTCAGCAGGTCAACAGTATCCAATCACGAGTGATAGCTACATCAACCAATGTTAGATCGAATTTTTCTAGAGAGGGGTCACCCCGATCTAGACCTGTTTGCGACCAGTCAGAACTGCAAATGCCCATACTTCGCAAGTTGGCTTCCCCACAAGGGGTCACGCGGGAATGCGTTTTTGATGAATTGGTCGCAGATCTATGCTTACGCCTTTCCTCCGATACTGTTGGTTCCCAGGGTTCTCTGGAAAATGATGGAGAACCTTGTGGCTTAATAGTCATTGCTCCCAGGTGGCCTCGCCAGTTCTGGTTTACCGAACTCCTCCTTCTCTCCAAATATGATCCTATTCAGTTTCAACCAATACCGAACCTTCTGTCCATCCAGAACGGACAGATCTGCCACCCGGATCCTGCATCTCTGAGATTAGCGGCCTGGTGCCTGAACACCTTGAATTTACCCATTTAAACATTCCTGCGGACTGTAAGGAAGTCTTAGCCAATGCTCGAGTGCCTTCCACTAATACGACGTACAGACTTAAATGGAAAAGATTTTGCATGTGGTGTCAAACTGCCAATATTCATCCAATCCATGCAAAACCAGAGCAGATTCTACCATTCTTTTTGCACTTGGCAAGATCAGGCCTTTCCCATCCTACTCTTAAAGTATTTGTATTGGCTATTTCAAGATTTCAACAAAATGGTTCCAACTCTCTTTATTCGGCTAGAATCATTCAACAGTTCTTCAAGGGATTGTTTCGAATGTTTCCTCCCATCCGCCGCCCACCTCCATCCTGGCATCTTAACGTGGTGTTTGCACAATTTATGTGGCACCCCTTCGAACCTATTCATAAAGTGGATTTGAAGTTTTTATCTTGGAAAGTGTCTCTGCTATTAGCTTTAACATCAGCTAGAAGGGTCAGTGACAGTCAAGCCTTCACTGTTAATCCGCCTTTCCTTCAATTCATTTCAAACTCGATAGTGCTACGCACTAACCCCAGTTTTATGCCTTAGGTTCCTTCGGACTTCCATCTAAACAAACAATAATTTTAAAGACTTTCTTTCCTAATCCTCAATCACCTGCGGAAAGGACTTGGCATACCATTGACATCGAGAGATGTCTGAAATTCTATTTACAACGTACTTCTTCAATCCGTAAATCTGACCAGCTATTTGTGGCCTATGGAAGAATATGCCAGGGACACCCAATATCAAAGCAGACCATAGCTCGTTGGATTTCTGCTGCTATTTGTTTCTGTCATCAACAAGCAGGAAGACCATTACAAACAACTCCAAGAGCACATTCTACTAGAGCAATCTCCTCCTCTACTGCTCTTTTTGCTGGTGTGCCGCTTCATCAAATCTGCAGAGCTGCAACATGGTCCAGCAGGCACACTTTTACCAAGCACTACTATTTGGAAGCTGCCAGTAATGCAGATACATATGTGGGACAAGCGGTTCTCCGTAATCTTTTTAAATAAGGTGAGCCTCTGTTCTTCCCTCCTCCTCTTTACTGTTTTCTCAGACACATATCAGCTATGCTTATTTATTTTTTTAAACATTGCCTTTTATATATATATACATATATACATATATATTATAGAGCTTTTATGTGTTATTGCATAATGCCTCTTGTTCATATGCTTATGGTACAATTAGGATCTTACTAGCATTATGATGGATGTACTGCTTTGTACTCTGGATCAGGCATGTGAATCTATGAAAGATACCCCAATACTGGAGAAGAACAAAATTACTTACCTGTAATCTGTGGTTCTCCAGTATTGGTATCTTTCATAAATTCACATGCAACCCACCCACCTCCCCTCAGAGGCTCGTTTATGCTCTTTTCACTGTGAATCACTTTTGTGCTAGAAACTCTGAGAGCCTGAGCCTCTGTGGAGAACATGCTGGAGGGTGCTGTCACCTGATTGGCTGCAGTTTGGACTGTATATAATGACTTGGACAAGTCATAAATGTGGAAGTTTTTTCCTTTTAGTTTCTGGCTACTTTACTTCCTGGTTCTATGTTATCTATGTTATGGTTATTATGTGCATAATTATTGTTTTTTTTATGTACCGTGGGACTCCCTCTCCGACGATGGGGAATGATTCAAGCATGTGAATGAATCTATGACAGATACCAATACTGGAGAACCACAGATTACAGGTAAGTAACTTTTGATCTTTTTGCTGTGGAAATGTTAGCAGCCCCATTTGCTAATACAGGGTTACTGACTGACCTCTAAGTCCAGCTAACTTCTGAATGAAAGTACTAAAATGGGTACTTCATGGTATCAAACTAATTGTGGCATTACATATGACTTGATACCCAAGTAAAATGTAATGTCACTTTTAAGGAAAGGCAACTTTTAGAAGTTGCTCACTTTGTCCAGTGGCTTCTCACAGTTGCTGGCCACCCGACAGTGCTCTGCCCTCCAGAGGAGTCATGTGAATGACTCCCAGGCTCAGGAACAATAGAGGTCTCCTACAGAATGACTACTAAAGTGGGTACTTCAAGTTATCAAATTAATTGTGGTTTTACACCTTACTTGATGCCCAAGTCGAATTTAATGTCACTTTTAGAGATAGGCAAATTTTAGAAAGTTGGCACTCTGTTGCCCATTTTATTTGGTGGCCTTGCGCAGTTGCTGGACACCAGGTAGACTTCTGCCCTCCAGGGGAATAGTGTGAATGACTTCCAGTCTTAGGAATAATAGAAACCTGTTACAGAGGGAGGTGTTACCTCCCCCTTGCAGGAAGCTACACAAGGTGTTGGGCGAAAAGGCAAGCTTCAAAGGGGGATGCTGCCTTTGGTGGGCAAATGACGATCACACTCATGTAGAGCTGGCCCTTTGTTTAGGTAGACAGACTGGCGGCGGTAACAGAGAGGGGAAACCAGTGGCAAAACCAGTTTCCCAAGGGCGTATATTCCACTGGTAGCCACACCTCTAGGGTAGTTAACCAAACTTATAAAATCTAAAAGGAAGGGTTTATACATCTTGGGATTGGGCGAAATAGTGCCCTCTGAGATTGCTAGATGCCATACATAGCCAGACATCGTCACGAAGCAGGAGGGATCCTGGTAGCCCATTGGCAGTCAACTGACCCTCTGGAACCAGCACCACTGCCATTCAAGCTGAAGTAGCCCCACCCGGAAAGTCAGTAGCCACATTCTTGGAATCACCACTTACCACTGCTGGGCATCCCAAGAGACTAATCCTCGATAGCCAGAAGTTGCACCCGAGTCTGCTGGAACCAGGAGTGTCGCCTGAGTCCAGATTGGTCACCAAAGACAGACAGGAGCCTTCACCACAAGAAACTGATGGACCCGCTGTATATGGCGATTGATAGCCCAACCGCAGCTAGTCTTCTACTGGCTCAGAGAGAATTTCGAGGGACACTGACCCATGTTGCCAAAGTCACCCTACCTTGCCAGTGGACCAAGGTTTAACCTCAAGGACACCCTTGACAAACACACAGCACCCATAGCATCTTTCAGCATCCTGCATCCCCAGCATTAGGACCACTCCATTGAAGTCTATGGCGGTCTTGATGTAAAGTGTGGAACTGGACTTGAGACTGCTTTGGTGATCAGGTAACTGTCCACATACTCTTTACTGGCTCCCTGACATTCTCCCTGCGGGAAATGGTCGAACGCAGGCCGGAGTAGCTATATACAACTCTTTCAAACTTTTTAAAAGTTGCGATATTTTATGGTTACCAGTGCTTGTTAGTTGCATTGGTCTAAAAAGCTGAGATTTACGTTTTACCTAAAAATCTATATCACTGAATCCCTCATGTAGATTTTGCTCTTCTTAGTGTTTAAAAATTCATAAAAATGTAGTACATTTTTATAAATTGGTGTTGGATTTCTTTTGTGTTGCGAACTTTCTTATTTTGTTGTTTGGTGATTCTAAATACTTAGGCTTTCCTGTTTTCAGTTTCTATTTTTGGTCAATTCTGCTGAGGTTTTTTCAGTAATTTCAATACCTTAGAAAAACAGTGGTTATCAATGGTTACACATTTTCACGGCATCATTTATTTTTATTTTTGTTATGGAGTTTTATATAGAACGTAATAGACCCGAAGGTATCAGAGCTCTTTACATGAGCACCAGTTACGTTACAAACGTACACATTCGTTTTTGTTAGGCATGGGGAGATTAAGGGATTTGCCCAGAATCACAGAATATTGAGCATCCCTGTCGAGACTCAAACCCAGTTCCCCAGCTCGTAGGTAGACCGCCCTAGCCGTTAGGCCAAATTCTCTTCCTTAAACATTAAAAACAACAGAAACAGTATTTTTGCAGTGTTTCACATATACCTATCACTGTACCTTGCATTGAATGTTTAATTCATGGGGAGTTTGGCAATTCACCTACTATTAATACTGACTCGCTAGAAAAGGGATCTGGAGTATCAAAGGGTTTCACCCATTCTCTGTCTGTGGGTAAATGTGATGGTACATATTGGGAAAGATTCTTATGAAACCAGCCCTTTTGCCCATCAGTGAAAGAACTATTCTGATATTTCCTGATTCCTACAGTTTATAAAATAATGTAATAGGACCTAAACACTATTCTAAACCCTGCATCTTTAGACCAAATACCACAAAACTGAAAAAAGCAAAAGGAATAAGAAACAATATTGTAGTGACATCCATAACCAGCAAAACTCAAGCAAAATAATGTTAGCCTAGTCTTGCTTGCTCCTACCTTGTGTAACAAAGTTACATTGTATTGGCTCCTTGAGGAATACATAAAAATGACTCTTTCACTCACCGTTTCTTTAA
This sequence comes from Lissotriton helveticus, assembly GCF_964261635.1. Taxonomy (NCBI): domain Eukaryota; kingdom Metazoa; phylum Chordata; class Amphibia; order Caudata; family Salamandridae; genus Lissotriton; species Lissotriton helveticus. The sequence continues at coordinate 1,289,850,939 of NC_136068.1, forward strand.
ACCTAAAACAAGATAGCCTATAAATGTTTCATACTAGTTCCTTTGTTTAAACCTTGCTGCCAAACCCACAACTACCCAGGGTTGAGCTAAAGGTTTTACAAACGTGCCTGACCGCACACAAGACAGTTTTGCAAGTGTATTATGCAGCAAGTTCTCACAGCCATACCATATAATACACCACAATCCTCACAGGAACTATAGCCTGTCATGTGACTGACTCTGCCTCAGCCTTGCAGCATATGCTGAAGAATACGCCTTACTTAAGACTTATTGCGCCACAGCCTGTGGGCTCTGTGACTCTGTCCCGGTGCTTCTCTCTTTCGAGAAGTGAAGGCCTGACCTGCGGCTGTCTCCACCCAAGTTTAGTGGTTTCAGAAGCTGTAACAACAGAAAAAGATGATGGACAGAATGTTGAACATTGTCAAACATTAACCCCCAATACAGAGATCTGAGCCTAAATTCAATGTTTTTTTGTTCACTATGCCATTCCAACTTGAACCCAACCATATGCAAATCAGTCTTGACCCTGCTCCCCATGGGAATAGTCCAGCCCGAACTGCCAGAACAGATCCTCCCTGGAAAGGAAACAAGCATCCTGGGACTGGTTTCGTCGTATCACCCCTCATCAGACAGGCTAACTTGAATTCAATGGCATAGTGAGCATGGTACTCACGTCTGGGCATACCCTTCCTACTTGGGGTGACTATAACAACACAAAAAAATGATGGACGGAATGCTGAACATTGTCAAACATTCTCCCCCAGTACAGAGATCTGGGTCTAAATCCATCATTTTTTGCTCACCATGCTGTTCCAGTTTGGACCCAGCCATTTGCAAATCAATCTTGATGCTGCTCCCCATGGGAACAGTCTAACCTGAACTGACTGACCAAGTCCTCCCTGGACTGGAAACACTCATCCTGGGACCGGTTTCGGGGTATCACTCCTCATTAGCCAGGCTAGCTTGAATCTAATGGCATAGTGAGCATGGGACCCATGTTTGGGCATACCGTTCCCACTTGGGGTGACTATAACAACACAACATGATGATGGCCAGAATGCAGAACATTGTCAAACATTCACCCCCAATACAGAGAGGGTGGCCAGGGCTGTGCCGCATTGGTATCTGCGGCCTCTGACACTGCTCCTATGCTGCACAAGAGAGGTCAGTGCTGTGGCCTCTGCGTGCGATTCTTGAGACACGCCTGAGGAGATGGGAGCATTGCCTGTGCTGCTGTCTTGGTTGAAGATCCCGTGGGACTGCCCGGGTCCTTCCCGAGGAATGCGAAGACTCTATAATCAGTTATAAGAGTGGCTGGGAGGAGAAGAGTAAGCCCATAGCCTACCCTGAATGGAGACCTTGCTGGATGGAGGAGCTGGAGTTGTGTATGTGTCAGTGGTAGGTGCATGGCTCCTGCATGGTCAGTGGTAGGTGCATGGCCCCTGCATGGTGCCCCCACCGAGTGAGACCTACCACAGATGTTATTCGCTCTCTGCCACCGCTGGATATGCACCAGTGTGTTCCTATACCTGATTCCATCAACCTGTTACCGGTGAGCAGATTGTGTCCTGACTCTATGAGTGGCGTGGGTCTACACGAGTGTCCTTAGATCCTGCTGCGCAGAGTTACTTTATGGTCATTCTGCCTGCTGTGGTGAGCGTCTTCATTTCATCCTCAGAGTCCTGTGCAGGAAGAGGGGGAGTCTCATGAGGGAGCCCCAGCAAACGTAGAAGGCCCTGAAGTTGCTAAGTGGGTGCCTGCACTCCGCAGGTGATAGCCCTACCAGCTGCAGATATTATGGGCAGGCCAGTCTTTGGGCGCTGACCTTTCTGGTTAGTTGTGCACTGTTGGGCCCAGTCCTGGAGCCCCTCAATTGCTCTGCTGCCTATTTCATTGCCACCCCTGGAAATCTCTGTGAAAGTACACTTCAAAACATCAACGCGTCATGGGCAAAACAGATGAGTCTCTCCAAAGTAGAACTTTGATCAGCGAAAGAATCCCAAGGCTCAAGACGATGGGGCGGCCACCTTGGAATTCCAGCCGGGACGATGACGACCTTGAGGAGGAAAGTGAACTGTGACAGATCCTATCAGCTATGCAGCACAGTCATGCCAAGATAGATGGTAAAATCAATGCACTATGTTATAGGGTGAACTGCATGTTGGAGCGGTTGGATAAACAAGTCTAACATCTGGATATGGTTGAGAGGCACGTGTCGGAGGCCGAGGACGAACAGGACGCAGCATCAACAAACCAGAAACGGATATACAAAGTATTTCCTAGGCTGCAGACTAAGGCTGAAAATCTTGAAGCCAGGTCTCATAGTAATATTGTGAGAATTGTGGGGTTGGTCGAGTACATAAACATTGGCAACTATCGGCTGCATGGAGTAACGCCTTAATGACCATCTAGGGCATGCAACTTTCTCGAATATCTTTGTGGTTGAGCGCACCCACCGCTCCTTGATGCTGTGCCCTGTGCCTGGGGCGATACCTTGTCCCATCCTAGTGAAACTTATGAATTATAGGGACCAGGATGCAGTACTCGGCAGGTCTAGGGAACTTGCAGTGCTCTGCCTCAAGGGCACGGAACTGTCGCTCTATCCTGATTTCATACAGCAGGTCCAGGAGGCTTGGAGGCAGTTCATCCTGGCCAAGTTTAAACTGCAGGCACTGCCCCAGGACTAACGCATGCTCTATTCTGCATGCCTATGGGTCTTGGACGACGGAAGGCGACAGTCTTTGGGGTTTCGAAGCCAGCTCTCCATTTTCTCCAGCACTGAGTGGCGACAGGGACGCTCTGTCACTCCCCTCGATCTGAGGATTCAGATGCCACAGCTTCCCAAGACTTGGATGGACAGGAATAATGCCTCATCGTTAATTTGCTTAGCTTCTTATGCTCTGCCTGAGTTGCTTTGCAGCCCCTCCTACCTTCTGGTTGCCAAGTTTCCTGTGATGGCAGGGTTGCAGCCCTGTGGCCTGGCAGTGGACTGCTGGCAGAGATGTGAATGGACAAAAGTAAGATTGTTCTATTATTCTCATTTGTACACTAATATATGTTTTTGTGTAGGGTACCCAGCACAACCCAACAGTTGGTCGATAACTGTGTGTCTAAGGGTGGTGTGGATGGCTAAAGTGGTTGCTCATATATGACAATTGTTTAGTTGCTATAGCACAAACTAGGTTTATTCACACGGACCCTGTGACCTTTTGTGGCGGGAGGTGGCTGGCTTGGTAACATCTGCCCCCATGCGTGCACCACTTGATCTTGTTTCGGATCGTAAAAGATGGGTTTTGGTAGGGCTTAGGGGGATCAATGTCACTGTGTATGTTGTTGGGGTTCACAGTGTGGGTGGGGGGTGGGTTTTGTTTTTTGCAATTGTTTCATGCACACTGGCATTGGACACAGGTAGACAAAGTGGCTCAAGTGGTGTTAAGATGCAAGAGATGTGCGTGGACCCGGGTAGCAGTCCCAACGTCATCACAGGGTGGGATGGGGTCAGTGAGACTACTGACCCCACCCCACTCTGTGATGAAGTGTCACTGATTGACACTCAACCCAAGGCGCTTCAGGGCTTAAAACTGAAGCTTCAGGGCTTAAAACTGAAGCGCCCAGTTGCTAAGCAATCAGTGACGCTACCCCTCGTCACTGAGGGGCGGGCCTCAGGAACCTTTGCTGAGCTGAGAACGTCACGCCCACAGAAGCTGTGACTTTCCCTGCCCAGCAAAGTTCAGTTCAGGCAGCCAGGAGCCAGCGCTAAATGTGCATGTCTGACTCCTGGCTGCCTGAACTGAAAGTTAACAGTGTCTGTCAGGCTGACCTTTTTTCGGCCTGACAGACACTGTTCTTGTGGGGCAAAAGGTGGAGGGGTATGGCCCCTCCGCCCAAATGGACTGGCTGCTCCTGTGAAAAGGCATTTTGATTCAGTAGAATGGGGGTTTATGCTTGCAGTACTGCAACAAATAGGTGTGGGAGACGTCTTTTTACAATTGGTCCAAATGCTATACACCCTGCCGACAGTGCATGTCCGCGTCAACAAGATAGTCACTAATGTCAATGTTATCTCAACAGGTACCAGATAGGGATGCCCCCTGTCGACGTCATTGTATGCTTTAGTGGCTGGACCACTAGCTTGTGTGCTCCTAGAATATCATGAGCACAGGGGCATCCAGCTTCTGCACTACAGTTTGATCATCTCTGCATACACAGATGGCACCTTATGCATGGACGCAACCCCAAGCATAATTTTTCCCCGATTCTATGGGAGACCGTTTTATATGGCGGGAACTCAGGCCTTCAAATTAATTGGTATAAATCCCTGATATTCCCCCTCACTGTGGCTACAACCCCGGTCAAAATAGAGTTTCCATTACAATGGACTACTGATCCGGTGAGATACCTGGGCAACCAGGTGCACACAGACCCTTCGGTGGGTCTACTGGATAACTATGGAAAAGCAGTGCAGAAGCTTTTGGAAGCGGTCGAGTGGTGTATTAAACTGCCTTTGTCGCTCAGCTGGTGTATAGCCATCATGAAAATGGTGGTGCTTCCCGCTTCCTCTTCCTGTTTGCAAATATCCTGATCTTGCTGCCATGTGCTGTTTAGCAGTCTGTGAGCCCTTTTGGTTTGTTTGGCCTGGGAAGGGACGCAGCCGTGGGAGAGCTGGGACACACTAACACTACCATATGATATAGGTGGCTTGAATGCGCCGGACCTTGAGACCTACTACAGGGCTGAGCAGTGTATGTTCACTCATTACTGGGTTTATGACCCGAAGGACTTACCACATTTGTGCTTTGAGCTAGAGGCTACCTCCTGGTTATCACTACTCTAGACCTTGTTTGCGAGGCCAGTGTCACAATACAATGTCCTGGACTCACTAAATGTGATAGGTCTATTACTGGCAGCAGCTTCTAGAACAACAGGCTGTATTCTTCCTTTAATTGCCATATGTTCCATTGGATTGGTGTACGTGGTTTCCTCTGTCACTGGAGAGGGGAGTGTTGCGGAGACTTGGTCTACCTGCTATGTAAGATCTCTTCCAAGACGGTGCCATGTGCAGCTGGGAACAGGTTACTGTTTAGAAGATAGAATCCTCTGTCCTGACCCAGTTCTATTACTATAGGGCCAGATACACAATATGTGACCTACTAGGGGAGGACTTGCTTGAACCCCCCAGAGTTGCTGACGTTGACAAACCTCTTTCAAATGTCCACACCATGTCACATCCTAGCAAAACTTTATGCACTTACACAAGAGGCGTGGCGCCTTGGCATCTGGGAGGTCAGGCTAGATTGGCAACTAGAACAGTACAATAACACAAAAACTCCACCTGTATTAGATCAATGAGTGCTTATAAAGTCACTAGATACAAACGGTCTCCCTCCCAGGAAACTCATTGTGGACCAGACGTTTCCCGAAGATTACCTGCCCAATCATCCAACTTGATTGAACGACTCCATTCCCCGGACCCAGGAGGACCCCCTCGGGTCTCTTGAAGGGCTGCCATCCCGAGTTCTATCTGTGAACTTCCTCCCTCTCTGCCTGTTTCACCTCCATTCTATCCCATTTCAGATTGCACCACTGTTAGGGCCTTGATACGCAGCGCCGCGAAACGAAATCCCACGAGGATCTTCCCACCCCTCGACCTGATACTCCGCGCTGCCCTGCCTTGCGTCAGCTCACCCTCTAGGCATCTATTCTTCCCTGTTCCCGGAGTCTCTCCTGCTCTCGCGGCTATCTATAGACCTGCTCATTTATCGATTAAACTTTCAGATACCCCCACTTTTGTTATTCCATTGGTTTGTGCCCTGATGAAGGTGAGACCCTGGTGAGGTCACTCACCGAAAAGTACGTCGGCACCACGAACCTACTTGGCGAAACCTACATGATCCACTGCTCCCCCTAATATCGTTATTGTTACTTATTGTGGAGAGAGTTTATTGCTAACCTTTATATTTCTTTCTGTGATAACATTTACTTCAATTTGTCAACTCTGTTTAGTTTGTATTGCTATTTATCAATGAGAGGATACAACACTGTATCTATCAGCATCTATCCCATTTACATTACTTCTTTGATTATCATCCGATCTTTAGGTATTCGCCCCTCTCTGACCGTCCCCAGAATTTCTGTTTCCTTGAATGAATGTTCCTCTGTAGTAGTTGGACGTCTGTGAATGAATGAGTGAGAGTGATTGTGATTGCTTGACTGTTCTTCTATTGTGTGGGGTATTAATAATTTATTCTTTATTGTTTTTTACGATTCAATGTCTCACAATGTATGAACTATGTTTCCCATGAATTTTGATCAAAACAAATCTATGTATTCATAATCCTTTGCTACGTTATTTACCCACTGTTTCCTGGGAGGGAGACCGTTTGTATCTAGTGACTTTATAAGCACTTATTGATCTAATACAGGTGGAGTTTTTGTGTTATTGTACTGTTTCCTTTTCCCTGCACCTCCACCTACAATCATTCTCAGGGGTCCCCTTGGTTTATTGGAAGTAGATTGGCAACGGGACCTTGGTGTTGCCATCAGTGACACACAGTGGACTTACTGTTGCTCCATAATGAAATCTGTTTCACTGTATAGCTGTCACAGTCTGCTACATTTCAAGTACAATAAACTCCTGCATTTTAAATTTCTGTGGTGCGCATATGTGACTAAAGCAAACTCAAGGAGATGATGGATGGAGCACTGAAACTTTTCAGACATTCACCCCAGTCACAGATTTGAGTTAAATCCATTATAATTTTTTAGCTCACTTCACCACCTCAGTTTAGACCCAGCTATATGCAAATCAGTCCTGACCCTGTGCCTCATGGGAACAGTCCAGCCCGAACTGCCTAGGCAGGTCTTCCCTGAACCTGAAACATGCATCCTGGGACCGGTTTCTGGGTAACACCCTTCATCAGTCAGGCTAGCTTGAATCCAGTGGCAAAGTGAGCAGGGGACCCACGTCTGGGCATACCCTGACAACTTAGGGTGAACAAAGCAAACACAAGGAGATGATGGACGGGGCAATGAAACTTTTCAGACACTCACCCCCAGTCTGAGATCTGGGTTGAACCCATCATCATTCTTTAACTCACTTTGCCACCTCAGTTCAGACCTAGCTAAATGCATATCAGTCTTGACCCTGTGCCTCATGGGAACAGTCCAGCCCGAACCGCGTAGGTGACTCCCACTGACCCACACTGTTATTACGGAACACGCTCCTCGGACTGCCCGAAATGCCACGCACCAGATGCAGATTTTCTCCACATGGCCTGGTCCTGCACCCTTGTGTCGCAATACGGGGAGATATTTTATGAAAATAATCCCTATGCTAGAGGGAACTTAAGTTCGGACACACTTATGGCATTGCTGGGCTAGACTATCTGCTGGATCTTCCCAAAAACATTAGACTTTTCATTGCAATTGCTCTTCTCATGGCAAAGCGCAAGGTTGCACCCCAGTGGGGTAAGAGGCTTCCCCCATGTGCCACCAACTGGGTGACATACTGTGACACCACTAGTGAGCTGTAGGCATCTTTACGACCGCCATCCTCCAGAACAAAAGATGTCTGGCAACTATTAAGTACCTATTTACTGTCACTCGCCGCTCAGACGCAGGACTCACATTCACATACTTCAGGGCCCCCCTCCACTCCCACTTGAATGCATTAACAAGCCTGGGACTCCCTGCCCCTTCCCCATTCCAATGCTCCCATAACCCCTACAGGCGGTGTTTGGCTGAGAGGTGTCGGAGGGAGCGCTCCCCCCTGACGCCATCTCTCTCACCAAACCCCCTGCATTTTTCCCCCCTGCCCGTTTGCACCTCCCCACTTTTGCTCCCCCTCCACTTATGGTGACCCTCACTGGAGCATGGGAACCCCCTAAACCCCTTTCTTCACTCGCGCTTCAGACCACTTGATATTAGTGAACTCATTTTTCCGCACGATGAGGAATAAGTTACTTATCATTGTTCTTTTCCTCCCTTCCCCCTTTCTTGATGTGTAAGTTACTTTGTTGCAACTGATGGCATACCTTGGCTGCACTGTAGCCCTTTACTTCATTGTTTTGGCATTCTGAATGCCAATATAATTTCATCTTTGTATTCGATACTGCCATACCTGTTTGCACATGTGCTATTTCTTCTTTTGGGAAAATTGATAAAAACTGTTTAAAAACAAAACATTTCAAGTACCTTAATAGAGTATTTCATGCTGGCTCACCTATCCCGGTATGGATTACGCGACACAGCAAGCTGCCTCAGGTGTGGTGTGGAGGAGGCGGTGTTTGCCCATGTGGCTTGATTCTGTCCAGGGGTGCAGTATTTTTGGCAGACAGTCCTGGCGGGAACTTGGAGAAATTACTGTTGCGCACATAGCAGGGACCTAATTACTGGCACTGTTGTACTATTACAAAGATATCCCGTCACCATCTAGGCCAGTGTTTCCCAAATTGTGGTCCGCTGACCCCCAGACAGTGCTTTAAATGGGCCGGTAATGTCCGGTACGGAGTACCAGCACTTTTTTAATTTGATAGGGAGAGTACTGGCACTGCTCAAGAGAAATGCTATACTTTTAATTGGCCAATACCGGCATTTCTCAGAAACAAGCAGGTACTCTGGTATGGAGTACCTGCACTTCTATTTTTCCATTTCAAGCACTGCCCCCAGGGGTCCGTGACACATTCCCAGGGGGTCCTCAGGCAGTCATTTTAAAAGCACTACAAAGTTCCTTGTAGAATTAGCAGTTTCCCAGCAACAATAAAAGTGTCAAGATAACGTCAGTGCTTAATGTACCTGCTGGGGATGGATGGGAGTGTTGTCAAGTGGCAGCTTTGACTTATCTAATGTAGCACAGAGGGTTAATATGCCTGCTGCAAAGAACGTGTACCATGCATTTTAAAAAACAGTTTTTTATGTGCATAGGTTAGTGGGTTACTGCTTTTGTCACAGATTCTTTTGTTACTCTGCAGTTCATAAGTGATAAACGTAATCTAGCACAGTGACCTATAAACTGTCTGTTAGACCTGGCATCATTGGCGTGAGTCTCCCTTCCATTTTGACGGATTGCCTCCTCTGTTTTGATTTGTTTTTGCTGGTTATATGCTTTGGGCACTGTGCTACTGCTAATCAGTGACACAGTGCAAGTGCTCCCTATGTTAAATTGATGTACTAATTGGTGATTCCATGATTGGGTTATTTGATTTACCTGTCAGCCCCTAGTACAGTGCACCATGTGTGCCCAGGGCATGTAAATCAAATGCTGCTGGTGGGCTTGCAGCACTAGTTGTGCCACCCACTGAAGCAGCTTGTAAAGTGTGTCTCAGGCCTGCCATTGCACGGGCTGTGTAGTCTAGTACTTCCATGTCGACTTGGCAAGTCCACCCACTTGCCAGTCCCTAAACCTTCCCTTTGCTTCATGGTAGACACCCCTATGGTAGGCCCAAGGGCAGGGTGCATTGTAAGTATGAGGTAGGACATGCTCTGGTGTGTGTAGCATGTCCTAATAGTGAACTACGGCCATTTTTGTTTTTCACTATTGAAGGCTACCTGTTCTCCATAGGCGAGAATGGACAGTTAGATGATTACATTCTTATAATCCTAACTGACTCAGGGATCATGGTAGAAATTCGAATTTAGTATGCCTGAACTCAGAATGATAAAGAACATCTTTTAGTAAAGTTGGTTTTAATATTCTGTGTTTGAAAATACCACTTTTAGAAAGTAGGTATTTTCTTGCCTAACTGTCCAGGCCTGCCTCTGCTAGGTTGTGTATTCCTTGTCTGGGTTTGTGAGTGACAGGGCTGGGAGATTCCAGGAGAAAGGCTGGGGAAGCCCAGTGGTGAATAGCGAGATCTGCATCTAGATGGGAGGGAGGAGTTACACCTGGGACCTGAATAGGGCCGGGCCTTCCCTCTACAATGCTGGCTCCACCTCCTGTGGCTTGTCTGATATCTCTGCCCTGCACGGTGAAAGGAAAAAGGAGAGAAGGAATCTTGTCAACAAAGTATCTTCCCTTCTGTGGGTCGGCTGATGACTCTGCACTAGACAGTGAAAGGAAGAAGACAGTCATGTAACCAAAGTGCTCAGGAACTGATTTGGACTAGGCAGAGGCCTAGTCAGAGGCCTCTCTGCCTTCAGAGAACAAAGGATGTTGGGGTATAAATATTGTGACCCTGATCCCAAGAAATTAGATCTCTTCTGTTACAAGAAACCTTTTGCCAAGGAGAAGAACCAAGGAAGCTGCAGGAGTTTAACTGCCCCTCTGCCAGTGTGCTGTTTGTTGGGTTGGCCTGCAGTGGTTGCTTCATTGCCAAGGAAAGGAGAAGGAACTTTTTAAGGACTTTCATCATCTTAAGAAAATTCTCCAAGGGCTTGAACTGTGCTTGCCTCCTGCTGAAGTCACAGGGACAAAAGACTTCATCTTCAGCTCCTCTCTAAATTTCCTTGCTGGGAATTCTCAACTCCAGACATTTGTGTGTCGCTGGGAGCTGGAAGCGGGACGCATCGAGAGGAAGCGTGTCGCCGCCGCAGCTGAAATGGTCACATCGCCGGAGAAGCGAGCCTTCGCTGCATCTCCCTGGAAGTGTGTGTTCATCGAAGCTGCCTGCTGTCACGTCACCGGATAAGTGTGACAGCATCGTGAGAGTCGCCATCGCATCACCGGAGAAGCGTGTCGCAGGGCCTGTCGCGACTCCTAAGTACAGAGTCGTCGCAAGGGTGCCAGGGCATCTACGCATCGTCATCGCATCGCCCCATCAAGGGCACCATCTTCTCGCATCGCACCCGGATCATCGCATCGCATCAAGGCACCATCTTGCGCACCGCCAAGGGCCCCCATGCCGAGAATCTACGCATCACCTCCGCACCGGTAAGGATTACGACGCATCCCCTACTCAGCGCAAGCATTGAGGCACGACGCATCATCTCCCCTGGATCACGGAACCGATGCATCTCTCCTTTCGCGAGCCTTTTGTTTACTTTGCGTTACACATCCAGGTACTTTGTTGAGAACATTGTCGCATTTATCATCAACTTGAACTTAGTAACTTTTATCATCTCTAAAGCAATCTTAAGTGTAGTATTGTGGATTTTTCTCGTTTGTGGTCTTGTGTTAAGTCTATATAAAGAATACTGATTTTTATAAAACCTGTGTTGTGTCCATCTGTAGGGTTTTCACTGTATTACTGTGTATATTCACAAATGCTTAACAAACTGCCTCTGAGATAAGCCTGTCTGCTCATGCCAAGCTACCAAGGGGGTGAGCAGCGGTTATTTAGAAGTGTAATCCCCTTATCCTGACTTAGAAGTAAGGGTCCCTATTTGGACAAAGGTGAATACCATTACTAACTAGAGACCCCCAGATCTAACATTGCCATTAAACAGCTGCTTGCAAACTGCAATGTACAAGTTAGAGACTTATGTTTTTTTCAAGTCTTTCATTATCCTGATGCTGCTAAAAAGGTTTATTTGGGTGGAAACACATTTTTATTGTTAAAGTCAATGCTAACCACTGTGTTATGCTCTGGATCCTGAGTTTGTGCTTCTCCAGACCAAGCACTCTTTACAAATGCCCACCACTATGAATGACATGTGAATCCTACACCTTATAATCGCATTTGCCTTATGTAACATTTTCTATACACTGATTTACACATATGAATCATTGCCTCTAGGGGGCAGATTTACAAGTAAAGTGACTCAGCCATTTGGCTCCGCTGCACTCAGTCACTTTCAAAGCACAGGATGCAACATATTTACAACAATATGTTGCATCTCTGTGCTTCCCCCTGCGCTGGCGCACAAACTGCTGCCATGCCCTGCACAGGCACATTTGCACCATGGTGCAAGGATGCCTGCATCGTGGGGAGATTGTTTATATGCAGGAAGGGTTCCCTTCCTGCACATAAATAATCAGAAATGGTGTTTTTCAACTTCTAAGTGTGATGCATTAGCACACATAGAACTTGCAAAACTTCATTGTTTTACTGATTGTTTATGTGCAGGAAGGGAACCCTTCTTGTACATAAACAGTGATATCCTCTTTCTATGCGTGCTGCAGAATGCAACACGTTTAGAAAGAGGAAAAAACGAGGAGAAATGAATACATTTCTCCTGGTTGCACCTCCCTACGCCTCCCCTGGGGAGGCATAGCATTCATACACATTTCCAGATATACGAATTATAGTAAATCTGTAAATGTGTCTGGTTTCATGGGTGTTGCGTGGGAACACCCACAGCAACACCCAGGGAACGCCCCTTTCACGCAAAGTGCTGTGTGCAAATGGGCCATATTAAAAGACCAGGAAAAGTCACACAGGGTGGCTTTTCCCGCCTTGGAAATATGGGGCACTAAAATGCACCACCAGTGCGTTACTTTTTGTGAAGCACCCATGGCGCAAAGGACTTGTAAATCTGCCATATATGTGTTTGATGTGAAGGGCTCTGACATCCTTCATTGGTATGATAGATGCTATAAAAAATGAAATACATGTGACAGAGGGGGTATTGAGAGATAAGAGTCACGGTTGGAGGGTGATAATAAGGGAATCATTGAGGAACCCCAACAAAGATTGTCGTATCCTGGTGCATAGTAAGGTCATCATTTACTATTCTTTAAAAGCTGATACAATTCAATATATAATGATAAATTTGATATAGAATTCACCATTGTTTCCTAAAATGTTTTGAGGGAGAGCCTCCCCAAGCCCCCTTTGCAGTGGTCAGGCTCACTCACTGCACCTGGTGTGCACTGTATGGGTACTGGTCTGAAAACATTTGCCAGGGCTGCTTTGGGTTTCCAATCTTGCCCTGGCAGGAGCCTTGCGAAATAAAACCAACCATTTAAAAGTTAGTCAGGGAGATGCAGCACTAACCTTTCTGTTTTTTGCAAATTCTTTCAATATAAAATATTAAAATCCTTAGTAATTCGAATATTTGTTTTGTTTGCACATGTGTGTTTATTGTTTTCGAATTACTGTTTTAATGTTTGGAATTTAAATCATACAAATTGCTCGGGGTGCCTGGCTTCCATTGGTGACTCAATGGGGTCCTCAGGAGTTTGGGAACCAATTGGTGACCCTGGAGTTGCTGCATGCTAGGCACACAGAATAGGCCCACTCCAGACTCACAAAGACTGTCATGTAGACATGGCATATGGCAACACACAGTGATATCTGTACCGTGAGTTACAGCCGGTGTGTAGCAGCCCAGGAGATATATGGGGACCATATCAGCCCTACCTATCTCAATCGAATGAAGACGGAGGCAGAAACCGGAGAAGAGGAGGGTGTGGTAATGGTGCTTTAGATAACATGGGGGAGTTGCATAATGCTGGATTTGTTTGAAGCATGCTGTGTGCTCTAGCGCTTGATGTGCTCATTAATGTCTTGTGTGAACAGAAGTGGCTGTCGTTTGATGTGGTGGTGGTTATACTCGTGGGTATGCACTACTTGGGTGGGGGGGAGACATTTCCAAAGTGTGCACCTACATCATGCCTGCAACAATTGTGATGTATGGTTGTTAATTCGTATCCCTACAACCCTGCTCATCCGACTTGTAAGTCAATTTGTTGTACTCCACACCTGGAGTTGGTCTGTGCCATGCCAAATAACTCTGTAGTGTAGTTTTTTTGTATGGCTGCTTAAACTCAAAAATAAAGTTAATAAAAAACCTCTGGTTAGTTAGCCAGTGTTGGTTATAGGTAGTAAAAAAAAAGAGGAAAAAAAAAAGTAGAAGTGGACAGGGGAAATTCTCACTGTGTTCTCCAATCTTTTTCCCGATTTACAGCTATGCTGACGTGCTGTCTGTGGAACTGAGGACCCCCAACACACTTGAGTTCTCCCTGAGGAATGAACAGCTAGTACTACTATCATCCAAAGCATGTCAGCTCAAAGCACTCGTGGATCTCTTCCTGCACGAGCTGAAAAAGGTGAGGTGCTCTGCCTGTGAGGTTGCTGTGCAATGATTCTTTGCAGCCACCCAAGGAATTTGCACATCAGATGTAAACTGACCTTAAAGGAAACTGGGTAGTTTCGCAATAAAGCTAAATATTCTGACATCCTCTTGTACTCTGGCGCATCTTCATGTAATTTCGCTTTCAACTCCTCCTCACTTACTACTTCTGCAGTTACAAACATGTGTTCTATTTTTTGGGAACTTTGAACCCCATACTAAAAAATAAGTGTACAGTTTTCCAGTCCTCTTCATGTATGTACACCTAGGCTGGGAACTTCTTGACCCAACTGAGTGAAGTACTTCTTTTCATCGATGAAGTACCCACCTGCCGAATTTACAGCAGGCATCTCTTGCATTGTCAGGAAACGCTGGTACAACGGTTCCTGTCAATGCACTGAAAATGTGATAGACAACTCCATCAAAATGGCAGAACCCCAAATCAAACCTTCAATATTTTTTTTTTGTCAAAGATAAAATCCCTAAACTGGAAAAAAACAATGACCCCCCTTACCCGGGAGATTTCTCCTGTGTAGTGGGGGTCATTTACAAGTTTTCACTGTCACTTACCCCAGGTTTTACCTGGCGGTGACAGACAGTGAAAATTGGCCATTTGCTTGCCCACTTTAAATAGGGCAGGCGGTCACATGGCTAAACATCTGACGACGGACTCTAGAAATTCATTTCTAAAACTGAATTTCTGTTCAACTCATGTAATTGGCATCTGCCAGTTCACTCCTGGCTAAGTCCAAACACAGCATTCAGCATCTCATCAGCCTTCATCGCAGACGTGTTGTAGGGTTTGGTTGCAACAAAGTCTGCACACTACCAACAATATCTAATTTGTAAGGTAAAACCATTCATCCTCTGGACGGCTTTCTAACTGTGCTGCAATATTTTATTATCTCTCGCCTTAATGGGGAGAATGGTCTCCTTGCTGCATTCCCATACAACCTGGTGGAATACAAAAATCAGCCTTTCATTCTGCTCCTAGTTTTAGTCAAGGTGCCACTAAATCTGACCATGTTAATCCCACCTCCATCTCCCTCTGTTGAGTTTTCCTGAGCTGACACTCATATCTGTGTCTGTCTGCCAACAATATATCTCAGCTTATTAGAAGACTTGACAGCTTTAAGCCATGGCTGTATTTGATGCAGTCATTCCACTGAGCATAAACCCACTCTTATAAAATAGACATTCAGTTATGACTTTCTTTCAAATATTTCATCTAGCAGCAGTGAGCGCATGAAAACAACATTTGAAGACTTTCGGTATTTGTTGGGTTAAAACAGATTGGGTAACTTCACTGCATATTCCAAAATACCTAGCGCACTGGTCGTTTAAATACTTAAGGCGTTTTGAAAAATGTTTGGCAAATAAATGAAAAAAAAGTACTTCCCTTTCATTTTCCTATATGCAACTTGCTGTGTCTGCATTTATCGGCTGTAGCGTTTGCCCTCTGCTGTGTCCGTGTTCACAGATCATTAATCTTGGCAACATTAGAAACGAAAATGAGCTTCACACACAGTCAATATGACATGTTGTGGAGCACAACTTTCAGGCGGGATCGTTTGAAAAAACTGGTTCTGTGAACAAAGCTATGCATATTTATTTATTTATTCTTTACTGAGTTTTATATAGCGCCAACTTGACCCGGTATCGGAGCGCCTCACATTGCACCATTTGCGTTACATGAGGACACACATTCATTTTTGTTGGGCACGGGGAGATTAAGTAATTTGCCCAGAAATACAGGATGTCCAGGGTCATTACCGAGACTCGAACCTGGTTCCCCAGATTGGAGGTTGACCGCTCTATATATATACTTTGGATTTCTTCTACCACCAACCCCTTACACAGGGTGTAGGAAGGGGGGTGCGGACCGCCCCGGGTGTCATCACTGAAGGGGAGGGTGGGTAACAAAATGGCAAAAAAAATTGTTTTAAAGACATATTTTTGCCATTTTGTCAAGCTGGGGGTGCCAAGAAATTTTCCTCACCGGGTACCACCTGACCATGCTACGCCACTGCCCTTGTACCCGGTGCTGCTGCCTGAAGCTCTGCTCAGAAGCCCGCTGCCGGTGCCATTAAACGTATTAAACCTCGGCACACCAAATACCAGGACTGGTTGTCTTAAACCAGCTCATGCCTCTTAAATCCACTACCAGACACTCCCTGTCCCTTTATGTCACCCTTGCTGGTTCCTGCGTTCTCCCTTTGTGACGGGTTTCCCGTCTTTCTCTTACTCCTGCTTTCCGATGTATGTGATTTTTTTTCCTTCTCTCGCTCTTGGTAAATATCTGAATAATTAAATAAATGCTGGCCCCAAAAGTAGGTGGCGAAATAGTAACCATTGGCACAAATAAAGCACTGACCCCACACCAGTCCTTTCACGCATTACGGTGGCAAAGTTCTGTGTCACACCGTGCTTGGGCTGCACTCGAGTGACTTCTACCCGAGCCTCATAGACAATGCACGGGCAGGCTCGACGCCTCTAAAGGCCGATAGGAAATATGCATTTTTAAAGCTAATATGTCAGCAGTGGTTTTGATGTTTACCATACCTTAATATGCTCTCGCACAGTATGCCTGGTGGTATCTGGAAATGTATATTTGAACATTCTGAAAAATCATATTTAAATAATATTTTTAAACAGATTCTTGATGTTAAACTTCAAGATATCAAGGCAGATGCAATCAATTATTAAAATTTACTAAAAATGTCCAGTCATAGCTTCATGGGCGCTATATTACATCCGACAAATGCAGGAGGTCTGTATAAAGTACAGTGACCATCCGACGGTAACCAGTTAACTGCAGGAAGAAAAAAACATCAGCAAAGTAGGAGTATTTACTACTCTTCTTCATTGGGCAAACTGTGAAAATGTTATGACTTTAGATACATCTACACCGGCAGTAACTAGCTACTCTCCCAAATAGATGAGGTCCCTCATATATACGTAACTACACAAGGAAACTACTGGTCTATCAAAAAAGGGGAGGCAGTGTAAGGCAAAAACAACACAACTATCAACACACTGTTTTTAGATTTGACACTGTGATCGCGCATATTAAAGTATCCATAGTTATCATAGTAGTCAATTTTAAATCGCAATCTTATTCTATTATGTTTTGAAGCACTGAAAATTTATTCAGCACCACTGACCCAAAAAAACAAGGTGTGGCTTTATCCATCACTGGTGTTATGGCCCAGTGCAGCTTTCCATTCTAAAGGGTGAGCTGTACTGGTTGTACCAGTTACAACTAACCCCAGATGATGAAGTTCTGCCACTTGGTGGGCTGATGGGATTCCTTCCTATATTAAGAACAGGTTGTGGTGATGACTCAGATTCTGTTTTGTTTTTGCCTTACACTGCCTCCCCTTTTTTGATAGACTAGTAGTTTCCTTGTGTAGATACGTATTGTAGGTTGGGGACAGAACACTACTTAGTCTTTAAAAATAAGTTCCCTTGGACTCCTTTATTAAAAGTTTTGTATCTTGTCACTCATATATAAACAGGAATGAGTGGTGTTACTGAAGGGGAAGGCCATTGTATACTTTTGTTCCAGAGGCCCTGTGACTCCTTCCATTGCTCTGATGGCATGCACTGTTGCATGCGATTTGCTGAGCATTCACCATCCGGATAATCCCAAGGACTCTGCTTTGACCCCTCACATTATACCCATTCACTCCACTGGTGGCATCTTTTGTCTCTGTGAATGCAGTCTGCATTTCCATCTTTAAACCTTTTCAATGCATCTTCATTCAGGATTCCATCCACGTCATTGCCCTCCGGAGTTACATCACAGATGACAAGAGCCTTCTGCACTTCAAGAAGGGTGACATCATTAAGCTTCTGCCCATAGAGGGACTTCAGCCAGGTAAGATGTAGCTAACCTTGTGTTAAAGAAAAGGGACTATGGGATTAGTGGTGTGCAGGCCTGAAGATCAATGGTACATTTAGGGAACAGGACCCATTTTGAAATGAGGCAACTCTTAAAGACTAGTCAGTTTGGAAATGTATTGATTAATCCTATAGATCGTTCACCCTCTGCATTTGTGGATGCTCCAAAGACATTTATCAGCTAATAATTTAAATAGTTTGATAAGGCCCAGGGCATCAAAACACTTCAAAAAGAACAATTTGAGAGGACCCAGATAGCATTGTTTTTAACCGAGTACATGATAAGACATTGGAGTTATAGTCCAAATTGGGAATCATAATTTGAGCACGAATGGGAGCGTGAGCCCAAATTAGGATTCTGAGATTTGTGTTAAGTTTTGCACTTACAGGTTCCTCCCCTTCCCCACACACATTATAGCCACAAGGTGAAACTTGGCAGAATTTGTATGTTGTGTTTTGTATTCTTTCTTCCCACAGGATTTTTTTTGCCTATTTGTAGTGTCAGTAAGTATGCGACACTCTTTTCACACCTTTTTTACCACACACCTTAGCGAGTGTGTAGGTACCACATTGGTTTTAACGCGTGGCTCTAATCACCTTTCACCACTCACTATTCACCTTCCTGAAGAAAGCCCATTAAATTACCCAGAGGGGGCTGAAACATGTAGACCATCACACATAGTCAACTGATAGGTAATCAATCCTTACTAGTTGCACCACTTAGATTTTAACATATATCCTGAGCCGCCAATAATAAAGTTGAGGCAAGGATTCTCAGTGATATTTTTAACTGTAGAACTTCACATCACACTAACGCACCATCACCCGCTCCGCTGTAATCAGGCGTCGTAGCACAACTGGGGGCATTCCGCCACCCGGTTGGGACCCGAATGATGAAGCATGACACCAACTAGGGTGGTGTGCGAGGGGTCTTTTAAACACCCAATGGGACTCAACTCATGCCACAAACAGTGACTACAAGTATTCACATACACATAGTGGGCGCGCCCACACAATACCCTTGCTCTCCCATTGTTTTTTCCCAGTTCATAGTATGTACAAATGTGTTCGATTCATAACGTTTATGGAATTTCGTGTATTGCTAAATCAGAGGCAATTTGTGTTCAGATTCTGAGGCGTTGATTCTGTCTTTACAGTCACAACTTTGATAGCACAAAGACTTTGTTATTTAGGTTGGCCTTTAAAATTGCTGAGGCAAAAAGAATAGTGTATCTATAGGGTCTGATAATTGGTTATTACCAAGAGAACTGTAGGTGTACGATTGTTTGCTGTGCCCTTGCACATCTACTGTAGAATTTAAGAATATACATAGATATTATGCTGTTGGAGAACAATGCGTGCCTGGATGTGCAGAGTATTTTTGTTGCTCAAAGAAGGTGCAGGTATCAGTGGGAATGTATTTCTGGGCTGTTAGACTGTTCTGCAGAATATCAAGCGACGGTCACAATTCCCACCCCTGGATGTTCAGAATAGACTCTGTATTTTCTAAGGACAATCTTACAATATCTTACTGTTCAAGGAGGCACCCTCTTCAGACAGCATGAGAGGCTTATAAAATTTAAGAAGAGCAGATTCTCCCACTGAAAAGAAGTTAGCACAGACACTATCACTACTGTATTACCATGATAACTTTCTTTGAAAAGTCTTTTGCTGAAGATTCTGCTGCTTTTCTCCCCTGAAAGGTTGGCAGTTTGGTTCCATTGGTGGCCGCTCTGGACTTTTCCCTTCCAACATAGTCCAGTCTGCTGCAGCCCCCGATTACTTCAGCCTCCAGATGAACAACCGGAAGGAGGAGTACAGAAAGAGCATGCTGGAGCCTCCTGTGCAGACAAATGGACAATCGCCTGTGCGGACCTCAACAGAATCACCCTTGTTGAAGACCTTGAGGAATGAGGTGCGGTGTCTTGAACTGGGCTAAGAGGAATGTTAGGGACATGGTGCAGGTCCAACAGGGATAGACCCTCAGCTGTGCACTCTCAAGATATTCTTTGCACAATAAACTCTTGGGACGGATAAATGTGTGGGTGAGGAACCAAGGTGCTACGTAGTCCTGTGAAGACATTGTTAATACTCCCTGATTGTGAGAGTTGAAATTTCTAAAGGCTGAAATGTGCCGTAGGTAAACTTTGTTCGGGTGGGAGATTGAACAATTGAAAGATGAGATCCTGTGGTGTAGGGCTTTACTGGGAACTCACTGAATATTAAGGGTGCCCACAACAAATACGTATGACATCAAATTGAGTATAATGAATTCAATTTGAGATTACTTGCAGGTCAGCTGATCATTCTGAAAACTCAACTGTCTTTTAATGCTCAGAGGCTCTGTGATCCCGGGGCTACTGTAGTATAGAGATTAAGGGGTCTATTCATGAAGGTAAACTTGCATGTGATTAAATCTACATGGGAACGTTTACTCTAACACTTTTGAGTAACTTTACAACTCTTGGCTATTCACCATTTCAGATGTAGAGTTACTCAAAACCATATATTTACTCGTCCCCACCCCATGAAATAGGGAGTGGAGTCGGTAAAAACATCAAATACGATTGGAAAGTTACTACTAGTAGTGACTTTATAACCATATTTGATGTTCCAAAAGTGCATTCAACATTTAAACATTTGATTAAATGTTTTTGAGTTAAATAATAGAGTTAACCCGTTTACCGCAGAGGGATTCTACAGAGTGGGCGGGGCTGCGTCGGCCGACGGTCGTTCACAGCACCCGCGAGGTAGTGCTCGAGTCAGCCGTTGGCAGAAGCGAGCACGGAACGGGTTAATTAATTGCATATGTTTGTTAAACATAGAATAATATAATACAACGCTACAGCATTAATAATTTAGTTTTAAATGATCAGTAATTTAATAGATATTAATGTTATAATCATTTTTGAACTTGTAAAAGGTTAATAAAATATTTTGAAAACTTTGTAGACCCTTTACATAAAATAATACATATATAAATAAATAAAATGTATGTATATTTTGAAATAGTTTTATTTAAAAAAAAAATGTTTATTGACAGTGAGCTCCTCCTCACAAATAGTTTAATTTATTTTAACTTTTTTTAGCATAGATTTTTATTCTTTAAAATATATTTGTATTTGTTTATTAGCACATCAGTCAAAAGATCATAGTTTTTTGTTGTTTTTTTAATGGGTTTTATTAAAGTTATTTGCAGTCTTTAAATCAAATACAAAAAGGAAAATATAATTTGTCACAACTATACATTCACATTCTTAATAGGGTAACAAAAAATAGAATTACTCAAAAAACTGTCCCCAAATCTTTTCAAACTTTTTTATCCCCCCAACTCGTTTTGCATACAATTATTCGCATTTCCTGACCCTTTTCATTTTGTCAAGCCATTCCTGCACCACTGGAACTTGTGATGATCGCCAATTCTGCAATAAAAGTGATCTAGCAACAGCCATTGCAATATAGACAAATTTAGCCAAATATTCTGAGAGTTGGCAATCAGAATCAAAACCAAACAGTAATAGTTTAACGTTACAAACAATTGGAATTGCGTAATAAATTTGAAGAGAATCAAAGATTGCATCCCAGAAAGGCTTAATTTTAGAACAGTGTGCCATAATATGGGACCAGTTAGCTGGATCACATTGAAAACATCTAAAACAATTTGCAGACGTATTATCATACATTTTGGCAATAATAGCAGGAGTGCGATACAAAAGCCATTTGCTAAAGAATAACATTCTACGCCAGTTGGCGCTGCGTAATGAACCGAAATTAAACTTATTAATAGTTTTCCATGTATTGATAGGAAGCACTATGTTTTCCTGAGTATGCCATTTGCGTATTGCTTTGGAGCACAATTCCTCCTCCCGACTCTGTGCCAAGTATTTTTTCCATTCCCCTGGCTTTTTTGTTACTGCGTTTATAAAAAGGTCTTCAAACAACGGTGACGAAATACTAAGATGGCTTAGGTCTAAAAAAGTCAGAGTTTTAAGGATCTCAATGCAGGACCTAATTAGCAAAAAGTTACTGGGAATCAGACGTTGCATGGCGTCGACCGTTAGCCAAAACCCATTGTCCACAAAATCAGCTAACGTTCGAAACCCAGCATTCACCCAGTTCACGGTAATTGTGGGTTCGATTTTAATTTTTAGAAAAGAAAAAACGCCAAATAAGGGAGTTGATAAATTAAAGAAAGGGAGGGAATATCTTTTGAGCATGGCATTGCGTCGTTTGAAAAACCAGTTCAGGGTCTTATATCGAACAAATTTTGGTGATTTGGGTACGAGAAGAGGGGATGGGATCTGAATTTCCGAACATATTAACCCGAGAAAAAAATGTCAAAGGCATTCGCTCCTGAAGATAAATTCTTGAATCGGTCTAAATAGTATACAAAATATGCATGGTAATATTCTCTTAAATTGGGTAGCGAGAGACCGCCATATTCAGTTCTTTCATATAGAGTGCGTATATCAATACGAGGGTTTTTTTTTCCAAACAAATGCAGAAAACATAGATTCGACTTTAGAGAAAAAAGAACCAGGCAGAAAAATTGGAGTGGTGGAGAGTAAAAAATTAAAAAGGGGAAGTATTGACATTTTAATCAATGCTATTCTACCAAGAAGAGATAACGGTAGTGGATCCCACCGTGCAAACATTAGACGAACCTTTTGAATCAACGGGACAAAATTAAGTATATATAAATCCTGGATTGTAGGGGAAAAAAAGATTCCCAAATATCTTTTAGGTTTTGAGTTAATACAACCATATAAATCCGGATGTAGAACAGGGTCAGCACCCCCACAGACAAAATTTCAGCCTCGAATTCTTCAAAAATCTTAATGGCCTGTGATTGTGATCGAAGATCCGGCTTAATTAATAGCATGATGTCATCCGCCTATAGTTTGATCTTAGCCATAGAGATGACCGGGGGAACAATCTGTATGCAGTTCCTGATTGCTACGGCAAGTGGTTCAATAAAATAAGCAAAAAAAACAGGAGACAAGGGGCACCCTTGCCTAGTTCCCCGCTGAATTAAAATTTAACCCGCTACCAGTTTATTATTGATTATATTAGCTATTAAACCAGTATACAGATTCTGTATTAAGATAAGGATTTGTTGTGGAATCCCGAAATGTTTCAAAATAATAAAAAGTGTGGCCCAAACCACCAAATCAAAAGCTTTTTCAGCATCTAATAATAAAACCAAAGCCTGTAGTCCCCGTGACTCAAAAAAAATCTAATGCCTCAATCAAAAAATGCGTATTGGTAAAAAGCTGTCTGCCCACAATAACCCCGTTTTGATCAGGATGAATTAAATCTGCCGAAATAATATTGAAACAAAGTGACAATAATTTGGTGGCAATTTTCTAATCCGAACGTAATAGTGTAATCGGTCTGTATGAGTTGGGGTCTTTAGAATCTTTCCCTTTTTTTAAGAAACTAACAACCGTCCCTTCGTGGAAAGATGCGGGAACTTGCCCGCCTTCGAGCATGGAATTTAATAATAACAGAAACAAATCAGCGAATGAATTAAAGAAAACTTTGAAAAAACTCAGCAGAAAAGCCGTCAGGACCACAGGCCTTGCCCAATGGGAGGTCCTTAACAATCGAATCGACTTCTGCACGAGAGAATGGGCGTCGCATATTTAGTTGGTCATCTAAGGATAGGCTTGGAAGTACATGTCTCCCCAAAAATTTTTACAACTTTTGATGGTCAATGGAGTACTGTGTACTATATATGTTATGATAGTGGGAGAGCATTATAGAGCTTATTTCTGCTTGATTAAATGTCTCAATATGAGTGTCTGTAAATAGTAATAGGCATTCAGATCCCGCTTTGCCACGTTAAGTTGTTCCTGGACATTAAGAGTTGGATTAAAATGTCGTTGTGTTGTTAAATCGTGATTTTTTTGTGAGAGAGAATTCCTAATATTTTTTGCAACGAGCCACTCAGCTGCGTCTTTACTTATGATTATGCCCCGAATAAAAGCCTACAGAGAATCCCAGATGATATGTAAAGGAGCTGATCCTAAATTTCGAGTTATAAAATCTGAAATCTCTGATTTAAGTATCGTCACCCAATTTGTCTCTTGTAAGTAAGCTTTATTGAAAATCCAGGGTTTAGGTATTTTAGTATTGTTGTTACCCAAAGCAAAATTAATAACCAACATTGCATGATCTGAGAAACCATTATGGCAAATTTTCTGTGAGGAAAAATTAAGCTGTCTAGATGCCAAAAAAAAGTCAATTCGAGAGGATGTTTTAAACCGACTTGACCAACAAGTAAACTCACTTTTCTGTGGATTTTTCACCCGCCATGGATCACACAGATCAAATGTTGTCATATTATTTAGCATAGTCCGAAGGGTTTTAGGTTTAAACTGTCTTTTAGAGGATGAAGTGGAATCTAATTTAGGATTCATGAGTATATTAAAATCGCCACCTATGACAATATCCCCTCCTAGTAGTAACAAGGACTGAAACATTGCATCATAAATCTGGGAGTTATCCTCTATAGGGGCGTAAAAGCTAACAAAGGTAATAGGACTTTGTTGATTTTTGAAACGGCATGAGGCCCAACACCAATGACCTAGACCATCCTGATCCGTCTGAATAATTTCAACTTCCAGTTTTTTATTCAAAAAAAGGGCAACACCCTCGTTGTGAGCTAATAGCGCATGAAAACCCCCGAAAGAAGCCCATGATTTAAACATAAGGAAATCCTCCTTTTTAGTAGCAGAAAGATGGGTTTCCTGTAGCATTATAACAGCCAGATTCTCAGTCCGAATCCATGATTCTATGGCCCGCGTTTTGTTCCTATTATTTAGACCGTTCACATTAAATGAAATTAATTTCAATCCCCCATTAACAGACATAATACAATTTGTTTACTTGTATTGATCAAACATTGCAACATCAAAAATAACACAGCGCCTGCGAAGAACTTTTTCACAAAGCACCATCTGACTGCAAAAAACGTTGATATTTCCCCCTTTTTTTGACCCCACCCAAACTTCACCCGTCGCCCTCCTCCTACTACTCTCACCTACGCCTGCCACTGGGTCTTAACCCCTACCATAGAAGTGTCTTGAAATAACACCCCATAACCTCCCAAACCCTCCCCCTCCTACTCCCCTCCACCATATCCAACATATACATGTCCATTATATGACCGTCATCTGAAAAAAGAAAAAAGTAAAAAGAACACTAAAGAACACTAAAGTGACCAAAACATCTAACCAGGCGACATTTTGCTGAGCAGATCATTAGCTTCATCATTATCTGTTAACAGGTAGAATTTGCCTTTAATCAGCACCTTTAGTTTTGACTGTTGTGCTATGGAGGCTTGTGCCCCCTTAGCTTTGAACAGGTGCAAGATTTTCACGAACTCCTTTCTGCGCCTAGCAGCGGCAGCAGACATGTCGGAAAAAATCCGACATTTTGTAGTGGGATTTGCTGCAAATTGAACCTGTTTAATGGCCATTGACAAAATTGTTTCTTTGATGCGAATATCTGCAAAATGTAACAAAATAGTGCGGGGGAGAGAGGAATTTGGAAATGGCTGAGCAGGAACCCGATGAGCTCAGGTGATTGTCAAATCTCCTTTGAATTCCAGGATTACTTCATGCAACAGAAAAGAAGTGACCCATTGGACCATATTCGAACCCTCAATTTTCTCCGGGACCCCTACAATTCTGAGATTTGATCTACGTTTGAAATTCTCCAGTTCGTCCAGCTTGGATTCCAGAGCCTTGGACGAATTGAAAACATCCTTGACGTCCTTTTGAAGCTTGGGCATCTCATCCTCTAGACTTGAAATTCTGGCTTCAGCTTCCTGAAGTCGAGGAGGGAATGTAGAAACAATGTCCTCAATTTTGTCCATGCGATTTTGGATTCCGACAAGCTCTGCCCTCTGGAACTGTTTGACTTCACGAATCTCA
Source organism: Lissotriton helveticus (assembly GCF_964261635.1). Lineage (NCBI taxonomy): Eukaryota > Metazoa > Chordata > Amphibia > Caudata > Salamandridae > Lissotriton > Lissotriton helveticus. Next base: position 1,289,876,732 of record NC_136068.1, read on the forward strand.
TCTAAGATTAAGTTTAACATGTCTTTGACTGATAGTTGTAGCGTGTCTGTACCTGTAGTCTGAATAGTCTCGGTATCCAAGGACAGGATAGGGCTCAATATATCCACTTGCTCCACACCCCCAAACGCTTTGACATGTGGCTGAATTCACCTGGTTAGCAACTCCATCGTTTAGATTGCTGACTGCTGCTGTTACTGGAGCGACCCCTACGCTGTACTGGGGTCTTTGATGAGGACTAAGCCAGGAGTGAGCGAAGTAGAACAGCTCAATGCGGACAAATTACTTTTGGCCTCGAACAGGGGAAACTGTATAAAAGGCTTATTAAAAGCCATCGCCTTCAACTGTGCGCCGGTATCCGCCGCAGGCACAGAATCTTGTTGAATAGTGTCAGCCTGCATTATTTCAAGTGGAAAAATATCCCCCAAAGTCACTACTGGAGACTCTATAATTGCCTCAGTCTCCCCCTCAGAGCTCACGGAAGAAATCTCTGCCCTGTCTTCCTGCTGACCCACTAATTTTGCTGCTGCAGCCTCTTCTTTAGCCTGAAGGCGTCGGGCTCTCCCCTTAGCACGCGTGCCTGTTAGTTTGCCCATCAAAGACTGCAGATTTTAGAAAGTGGGTAGAAATCAAAAGATAAGAAAACGGAGGGAAGCTGCCACTAGAGGAGGCCAGTCCGCAAAATAATACTTAAAGCCCACTCACCAGCAAACTTCTTTTTCTTCCCACACTTTTGCCACAGGGGGGAGGGATAAGGCAAAACAGCAAGGCGAGATAGGAGATGTAGTCCAGTCTGCACGTAATCACCCGAAAACAGCTTCTATGATCATGAGCAAAAAGCTAGAAAATTGGCATCTGCAGAGAAGTGAGTAAGTATCTGATCCAAAACGTGTTGCAGTGTTAATAAAGGAGCCCGAGTCTCTTGGGGCGTGAAAAGCATGCTGTTGTCATTGTAAGGAAAGACACCGCCTTCAGGATTTGACAGCACAAGTCAACACCCGTTGAGTCCGTCACTCGTTGCAAGAACCCCCGCCTCACAGGGCCTCCTGTAATCGTCCCGCAAATGCCGCAAAGAGAAGCTCCACAACGGCCCGGCTGCACAGAAAGTCGCCAGTGCAGCAGCAGCCGCCCGCAGGTCCACCTCTCGCCAGAGCCGCCAGAATCCACCAGCACCGCAAGGGCCCCCGCAGGTCGCCCCGCAAACACCTCAGACACTACGAAGAGAAACTCGGGAACACAGAAAGCAGCTTCAGCTTCAGCCTCCCGCAGGTAGACGCCATCGTGCTCGTGGTGGGGGGAGGAGCGAGGAAACAGGAGCGGGACGCTCAGTGCTACGTGGAGGCGTGGAACTCCACTGTAGCAGCATGGGGGCACAGCAAAATCCAAAAGAGCATAGTTTGTTTACTTATTTTTCTCTGATATTTGCTTGTACTATTTTGTGTATGTTCTAACACTTCCTTATCTGCGTTACAATAATCCTCACATCGTCATAGAGTAGAACACTACCCACAGTGTCCATAAGACCTCAAATGGTGCTGCTCTCCTACAAACCTTATCATAGAAAAAAACATAATATGTAAACGCTTTACATGTATTACAATAATCTCCCATCTGACTGGTATATTAAACATATGTGTACATATTTTTCGTTTGGCTATTAAATATTTACCCTACACAAGTTAAAGTATGAAAACTGCAGGTCAAGGATGTTTGCGGGGGCCACTCATCCTTCTTCTCATAGGATTTCATTGATTCTAGCATTACATCCCAGCTATGCACTATCACATTTTTTCCTCAAGCATGCTCACTCCTCCCTGCAGATGCACACTTTCCATTTCCAACTATTAAGCGCTACAAAGTGCCATCAGGTAGCAGAGGGAGAGTTTGTATTTTTCCAATCTGTAATAAGTTTAAGCCGTACTAAAAGCAAACCTAGATCTTTAAATTGCCCTGTGGCTTTGCCCATTTTGGTGTGGGAAGAGGCCTAGTATGCAAACCTCAAGAATGTTGTGAACTACACATCCATTGGCCTACGACAACCCTGCAGTAATATCACCCCAGTAATGTGATAATATGTTGTAGACCACCTTGTGTGCAAAATCAGCCTCTGCAGCAGTGCAGTGGGAACAATTTGCCCAGGCTCAAGGAACTACTCTACTTACTTAGGGTGTGTTCAATATATTACATTGGATATATTTAAACTGCGCATTGCATGATATTTTGTTCAGGTAGGCAATTATCTTCTTCCATTCTGAATACTGCAAAGCTTGGCCTGGGTATATCTGTCTTCCACTGTATTGAGAGTTTACTCCCTGGTAAATCCAGATGTTGTGTGTAGGCTCTGTAAATCCACTTAATTAAACTTTTGCCATCTCCCACACTATGTAATGTTTGTAATACTTCATGCGTATGTGGTCCAACTGATCTGACACGCCATAGCTCCCACATAACATATCTAATTTGTTGATAAGACAGAAACTGTTTAACAACAACTTTGTAGTCCTTTACTAGAGTCCTAAACCCAAGCATAGTTCCACTATGCAGTGCATAATAGATATAGGCCTTTGCGGGATTAGATGTCTCATGGTGTATATTAATTTTTTCAATGTGCCATCACTTACATTTGTCCCTTGCAGGCCCATCTCAGTTAATGAATGCAAAGCTAACCACCTGCTAACCCACTGCAGCTGTGCCACTAGATAATATTTCGAATGATCCAGGGGACCCTGTGCCCCCACATGTACTGGGAGTTGTAATGTTGTAGAGCCAGGCATTGTCACCTCCTTCTTCAAATGAAGCCAGTAACCATCCGGTCTAAGTCTTTTAAAAAGGATTGAGGGAGAACTAGTGGAAGGTTTGCAAATAAATATACCAAACATGGGAACATGATCATTTTAACAAGCCCAATCCATCCCATTCCTGAAAGAGATAATGAAGTCCAGAATGCAATCTGAGATTTAAAACCTCAAATCAATCTGTCCTGTTTCCATTTCACATCTGTGTGATAGATATTAATTCCAAAATATCGAAATGTTGTGGTTTTATTTGAATAATTTAACTTCTGTTAATGTGGGGTTTTATTGTATATCCCTACTGCTATATTTACTATGGGAGCATGTTGCAGTGCAGGTAGTTTTGGACTTACTCCCGGTCTGAGCTGGAGCACATTTACAACAGTTTTTGGCCCTTTTTGTCAGTAGTAACTATAAAAGGGCAGTTTGTGAATAGCATCTGAAAGAGACACGTTAGTGATAGATTCCTTACTTTAGAATATCCCCAGGCGTCAGACTGTTTCTGGAAAGTTTTGCTTAGCAGTACCCCTGCGCGTCAGTAGGTGGCGTCCTGCGGCTCCGCGTCCATCACTGGCGTCGTCAGCGCCGAGATGACGTAGCAGAGGGTACTTAGGCGCCACTCATGCACGCTGACGTCAGTTCTTTCTTTTTCCGTGCCAGCAATGGCAGATCCAGATTGAGCCCGTACCTTAGTCACTTTCTGACTACTCTTTTGAGACTTTTGTCTCCCCTTTTTTCTCCTGGTGCACTTAGGGATGCCCGGCTTCAAATCTTGCGGGTTGTGCCGCCGTAACATGTCGGTGGCGGACCCCCGCGATGTGTGCCTCTACTGCCTGGAGGCCGATTTACGACTCCCGGGACTGCCGAGACTGTCGAGCCATGGCCCGAAGGCCTTGCAGGAGTGGTGCCGGAAATTGCTGGAGGTCCGGCATTCCTCTCAGCGCCGTCTGGGTCTAGGGGCCGTTCCCGTGACCGATCGCGGGACCGGAGCTGTCGCTCCTCGGGCTCCAAGTCTTCGCCTCCGGATTCCGGTAAGCGACGCCATAAGAAGAAGTCGAAGAAGCGTGTTCGCTCTCCGACGTCCCCCGTCGCTCCCCGGAGGCGGACAAGGGCTCTCTGGAGCCGGGGAGTCCAGCGGCCTACCCGCTATACCCGGGTCCGTCGGCGACTCCCGAACAGATGCAAGAGTTTCTTGCTGCCATGGATCGCCTTTTTAGGCCCCGGGCTCCCTCTGGCTTGCCTTCGGGCCCCGCGGTCCAGTGTCCAGATCCTACTGGCCTGGCGGCTCCGCCACTCACTCTGGCCCTGGCACCACAGGATCCTACGCAGCTGGCTCCAGCCCCGGCACCATGGGGTGCAGAACCGCCAGCTCCAGCCCTGGCACCACACTGGGTGCTGTTTATCCCAGCCCTGCCTTGATACCTGGACCATTTTGTTCCAGCCTGGGATCCAAATTGGGATGCGGCTCTGTCCCGGCCCCGGCCGGGGCCATTTTTGGTGTGTTCCCAACGCCGTTCGTCCCTTCTCCGGCACCGGCTCTGCCGCCGCGACCAGCCCCCGCGGATGACGACTGGGACGAGTCTAAGGACCCCCTTGCCTGGCAATGTGACTCCGAGCAAGATTGGGTGGATGACCTGGAAGACGCGGGCAAACTCAATGTTTCTTCTGACCCGGGGTTGTCCTCTCCTCTGCCTACTATGGAGGAGGGTGCTTCCTACACCATGATGTTACATCGGGCTGCAGAGGCTCTTAATCTCGACCTCCCTACAGTAGCCCTCAAGACCAATCTCCTTACGGAGGTGCTCAAGACGGGGTCTACATCGTTTGAGCCGCTGCTCCCTTTCAATGAGGCCCTTACCAAAGTCCTCTTGGACACTTGGTTGCAGCTGGCCTAGGGGGCGCCGGTGGATAAAAACGGCGCCAGGTGTCATCGCCCGGCACCTGGTGATCCCGCCTTCCTTACCACTCACCCTACGCCTGAGAGCCTGGTTATTCAGGCCTCGACGTCGCAGAGTGCCTTTCCCATGGCTCCGCCGGATAAGAAAAGGCTGGAACAATTTGGCAAGAGGTTGTTCTCCTCGGCCAGCTTAGGGCTCCGATCGGTTAACACCGCCTGCTTGTTGGGCCTTTACTCCCACGCAGTGTGGGATTCCATGGCTCAGGTCTTGCCTCAGTGTTCTGAGGAGGTCCAGGCTGTCCTTTCCCAAGCGATTGCTGAAGGTAAGGATGCGGCTAAATTTGCCATCAGGTGTGGTTTGGACACCGCTGATTCGTTGTGCAGGGCTATTTCCATGACTTTGGTGTTGTGGCACCACGCCTGGTTGTGTTCGACTGGGTTGTCACCCACTGTCCAGGGCTCGCTCATGGACATGCCCTTTGATGGCTCCCGCCTATTTGGCGATAAGGCCGACACTGCTCTGGAGCGCTTTCAGGACTCTCCGGCCACAGCCAAGTCCTTGGGTCTTTCTACAAAGAACCCTGCCACTCCTGGGTTTCATTCCTTTCATGGCCAGGGCATGAGCACCCAAGCACGCACCACTAATAATCCTGTGCAAAACCAGCCTCAGAGAGGCCGCGGACGTGGCTTCCGCAGAGGCGGGTCTGGAAACCAGCTTGCGGGTCAATCCGCCTCTACCCCCGCTGTTTCCACCTCCAAGCCTTCCAAATCCCAGCTTCAGGGAGCACCCCATGCCGGTGGGTGGCAGGGTCCGCCACAACCTCCACCACTGGCGCGAGATTACATCAGACAGGTGGGTGCTGCAGATAATCTGCAAGGGTTATTCCCTTCCCTTTCAGTCCTTCCCTCCAGCAATGCTTCCTCAATACCACCGCATGCCGGGGGATCATTTGGCTCTTCTTCATCAGGAAGTCACGGACCTCCTGGCCAAGCGGGCCATCGAGTGTATTCCCGGACAGGAGGTAGGGAGTGGTTGTTATTCCCACTACTTTCTGGTCCGCAAGAAGGACAAATGGGGCCGGCGCCCCATCTTGGACCTCCGGGACGTCAATCGCTTCCTCCGGAAGAAAAAGTTCAAGATGCTGACTCTGGCTCAGGTCCTAGCTGCCCTGGACCCTGGGGACTGGATGGTAGGGTTGGGCTTGCAGGACACTTATTTTCACATCCCCGTCCTTTCGGCCCATTAGTGCTACGTGTGGTTCACGGTAGGCCAGGAGCATTTTCAGTTTGCCGTGCTCCCCTTCGGCCTTACCAGTGCCCCTCGGGTGTTCACGAAGGTGATGGCGGTGGTCGCGGCTCATCTGCGCAGGTCAGGGGTGTCAGTCTTCCCCTACCACCAAGGCAGGCTCACCCCAGGCAGTCTTCGACCACCTCTAGACTATGGCCGACCTCCTACATTTGCTGGGGTTCTCCATCAACGTGCCGAAGTCGCACCTGAGTCCTTCTCAGAAGCTCCCCTTCATCAGAGAGGTTCTGGATTCAACGCTGTTTTAGGTTTATCCTCCCGAGCAGTGAGTCCCGGATATTCAAACTATGATTCCGATCTTTCGGCCTCTATCCTGGGTTTCGGTCAGGGTGACCCTCCGGCTTCTGGGCCTGATGGCCTCCTGCATCCTGCTGGTGACACATGCCAGGTGGCATATGCAGGCTCTGCAGTGGGCCCTGAAGTTCCAGTGGGCACAACATCAGGGCAACCTGTCTGACCATGTTCAGATCTCGGAGGGCACTGCACGACAGTTGCAGTGGTGGCTCACGAATCGCGATTGGGTCAGTGGCAGATCCCTCTCCCTTCTCCAACCGGAGCACACAGTGGTGACGGACGCGTCCCTCCTGGGATGGGGAGGCCACTTGGGAGAGGCGGAGATCAGAGGCCTCTGGTCTCCGGCGGAGTCCCGTCTCCATATCAACCTTCTGGAGCTGCGGGCGATCCGACTTGCACTGAAGGCATTCCTTCCCTGTGTCTGGGGAAGTGTAGTGCAGGTGTTCACAGACAACACCACCGCCATGGGGTACTGCAACAAACAGGGCGGGGTGGGGTCATGGACCCTGTGTCAAGAGGCTCTGCGCCTCTGGACATGGCTGGAACGTCAAGGCATTACCTTGGTGGTTCAACATCTGGCAGGTTCTCTGAACGCCAGGGCGTCTGAACTCAGCCGCCGGTGCATGATGGATCACGAATGGCATCTGAACTCGGACATGTCGCAAGGTTTCTATCTGCAGCGGGGAGAACCTTGGTTAGATCTATTCGCCACCAAAGAGAACGCGCAATGTCATCAGTTCTGCGCCTTGGAATTTTCAAGGCGACACTCACTCGGAGACGCTTGTCGTCGCAAGTGTAGCTGCTGTCTGTTGTACACCTTTCCGCCTATACCACTTCTGCCCAGAGTGCTGAAGAAGATCAGGCGTGACTGGGCCCAGGTAATTCTTGTGACTCCGGACTGGGCTCGGAGAGTCTGGTATCCCGAGCTACTCAGTAAGAGCATCGACCCCCGATCCTCTTGTCTCATCGGGAGGATCTTCTGTCACAGCAGCAGGGTATGGTCCTCCACGCGGACCTGTCCAGCCTCCACCTCCATGCGTGGAGATTGAGCAGCGACAGTTGACACCTTTCGATCTTCCTCCCGAAGTCTGTGATGACATTCTGGCAGCCAGGCGTCCCTCCACCAAAACGGTATATGCCTGCCGATGGAACAAATTTGTGGCATGGTGCACAGCAAAGGCCATGGATCCCCTTTCTGACCCTCTTTCTGAGGTTCTCCTGTTCCTTCTCTCTTTGGCCCAGCAGGGCTCTGCTCTGGGAACTATCAAAGGTTATCTTTCTGCCATCTCTGCCTTCCTACAGCTTCCAGATAAGCCTTCTCTTTTTAACTCCCCGGTTGTTAACCGTTTCCTTAAAGGCATAACGCGTACGTTTCCACCCGTACCCTTCACAATGCCTCAGTGGGACTTAAATATTGTCTTGACTTTTCTGATGTGTGCTCCCCCTGAGCCCCTTCATAACTGTCCCTTACATCTTCTCGCTTTGAAAACGGCTTTCCTGGTGGCTATCACCTCTGCCAGAAAAGTGAGTGAGCTCCAGGCTCTTTCTTCCAAACCTCCTTTCCTTTCTGTTCATCCGAACAAGGTGGTTTTAAGGACCCGTCCTTCTTTCTTGCCAAAGGTTGTCACACCCTTCCACATCGGGCAGACCATCACTTTGCCCACCTTCTTTCCACCTCCGCATCCTTCAAGGGAAGAGGAGAGGCTCTACCATCTGGATCCAAAACGTGCGCTCGCATTCTATCTGCATTGTACACAGCAGTTCCTGGTGGATGATCAGCTCTTTGTTGGCTACGTGGGCGCCAAAAAAGGTCAGGCCGTGCACAAACGGACCATCTCCCGGTGGGTCGTTCTCTGCATGAAAGCGTGTTACTCCTTGGCCAAGAAGGAGCCTCCTGTGGGACTGCATGCCCATTCGACCAGGGCTACTGCAGACACTACTGCCTTGGGACATGGAGTTCCCCTGCAGGACATTTGCCAGGCAGCTATGTGGGCCTCGCTGCACACATTTACCAAGCACTACTGCCTTGACTGTCAGGTCCGGAGAGACAACTTCTTTGGCCGTTCTATGCTCCATGATTTTGTGGTGTAATCTCGTTCGCAGACCCACCACCGGGGTTGGTATTGCTGGGGTATCTATTCTAAGGTAAGGAATATATCACTAACCTTTCTCTTTCAGATGCACAAGTTACTACTTGTGTAACGATATATCTGTTAAAGACATTAGTGTGATAGATTCCTTACCGCCCCACCCATCCTCCTCGTTCTGTGAACTGATTACTAGGGTTAAGGTCATCCCCTTTTAGGGCCTTAGTTTTATGCACCAATGGTCAGTATCTTGCATGGCTCTGCGTTTCTGGCGCGGAAAGTCATGTACAGAACTGACGTCAGCACACATGGGTGGCGCCTAAGTACCCTCCATGATGTCATCTCGGCGCTTACGACGCCAGTGACGGGAGCAGAGCTGCAGGACGCCACCTACTGTCGCACAGGGGTACTGCTAAGCAAAACTTTCTGGATCCAGTCTGACGCCTGGGGATATTCTAAGGTAAGGAATCTATCACGAACTAATGTCTCTTACAGATATATCATTATACAAGTAGTAACTTGTGCAATGGGATTACTCTCCTGTGGGTGAGGGCATGCCCCTCCCTAAGACTCCATCAGCCCCTGTTTCCTCCTCCCTTAATGCCTTCTCTTTAGTATTAAGTATTTCCATTTTTCATCCACTTCTCTCCCACATGTACTACTAAAATGTATACTTAGTTGAGCTGAGATCTCCGCAGTTGGGCAAAGATTTCCGCACATAAAAGATAGAGGAGGCATAGGCATAGACCTCTGGACATATGTATGTAAATAGTATTTTATAGCACGTTAATAGGATTATTGTAGTGCTAAGAAACATGCTACAAAATGTAATTTATAAATAGGCCCCTGAGGGTCCATGCTTGAGAGATGGAGGTCCCACAAGTGAAAGGTAGGGGTGTCCTATCTGTCTAGAGAGATGGGTTTGTCATTTTTTGTAGTTGGGGTTACCAATAAACAAAAATAAGACACTTTTCTTTGAAGAGACTGAGGAATGTCACTTGAATGAGACATAGGTAATCTGTGGTGCATGAAACAGAGGCAGTTCATTTTAGGGAGCGAGTTCTGTTGTTTCATTTGGCCTAGACACATGGTGTTCCTTTGGATGAGGTTGATGGTTTAACGTCACTGGGGTTGAAGGGGGCTCATTTGGAGGGCAATAGTAGTTCCCTTGAATGAGGCAATTTGTCAAGGCTCCAAGATCTATTCTACTAACTCTTTTAAGTGTGAAATAGGGTCTGTTCAATATATTAAATTGGATATATTTAAACTGTGCATTGCATAATATTTTGTTCAGGTAGGCAAGTATCTTCATCCATTCTGACTCATGCAAAGCCTGGCCAGAGAGCTTACTCAACATGGTGAGACAGAGAAGTTTTCTTAGTTATTACTGTTAAGTTTTCTTCAGTAACAGAGACATTTGTTTGGTTTCTTTGGGTAAAACAGCGTCCGTCTTCTCTGGTGATTCAGAGCGAGAAACTTTGGATGAGATGGCGGAGTTTCCATAGGTAGGACAGAGGGAGCTTCGTTGAGTAGGATAGGAGCAGCTCCTTAGGGTATGATAAAGGAAATCCCTTTGGTGAGTAAAAGGGTTTCCTTTGGGTGAGAGAGAGGAATTCTGTGTCGTTGAGATAGAAGGAGTAATCTAAATGTGATTGCATGCGTATGGACGCTCCTAGTACCTTGGTTCTCGTTATATATGGTATGCCTAGCATTACTTCCCCTGCATTATATTTGCTTGTTTTGCCTCTATGATATGTTACCTCTGCTGTGTTTTATTCCCATGTTTTTTGTAGATGTTTGCATCATGTGGCAATCGTAACCCCCTACATAATCATCAGTTTGCATGAAACTTCCCAACCTCTCTTCTACTTACACCTATGTTAATTTTTGTTTTAGCTGTGAGGCAATAAATCATGTTCCGAACTTGTACTGAATATTCATCCATTTTTCTAAACCTCCATAACACCCATGTGTCATGTCCACATTATTTAAATCTGCAAAAATAAATAATTACATAAATAGACCTATTAAGGGTGATTCAGAGGGAGTTCTCTTTTGTGAGAAGGGGCAGTTCTCTTCAGGCAAATGAGATGGGACTCCTTTGGGTAAGCTAGTAAGAGCTTATTTTAGTGAAAAAGACGGAGTCCCCTTCAGTGAGGTAGAGGAAGCTCTTTAGGTGAGACAGGGTGTTTCCCATTTGGGTGAAATAAACAAGCTCCTTTAGGTGAGATAGATGCTGCATCCTTAGGCCAAGGTTAGTTTTGAAGTGTTTCCAGCTCATGCATTTTGTCTGTGTTTCCTTTGCAGAGCCCTGTCCCAAGTATGACCTCAGATGCTATGTCAGTTGATGGAAACCAGTACACTATGGTGGAGTTCGCCATGAAATACTTTCGGGAGGTTCGGACCATGTGAGTAATAGGTCAGATTTCTGGAACAGCTGACCCACTCTTCTTGCGTAATGGCTTTTCTTACAATCGTCCCCCATCTAATCGGAATACACACCCAATCAATCATGTGCCAATATTTGTTCCATTCTCATGTGAGTGCCTGTCCACGTCTTCTGGAGTACCTCTCCAATTTTCAGGTGACTCCTTTCCCACTTATCATGTAAGTATGCACCATTTGTTGTGTGAGCGTTTTCCCACATCTCATGCAAACTTAATCTCTCTTATTTTATTTGAATATGTTCCCTTTCCATATAGTTTCGTACATACAATGTTGCAAATATACCTCAGTCCTAATCCAAGGCATGTCAGAGTAGTGCTCTGCACAATAGGTAGAGTGTTAGAACTGTCCTACCTGCAGTGCTCATGCAGCCATATTGCATTTGTTTTTTTATTTTTTAATCTCTTGCTACTTGCATGAGGCCATTATGAATCACAAGAGGATAACACCTCAGCAGGGATGTTAAGACGTGGCATACATCTTGTATAACTACCAGTGCTTGAAGATGCTCAAGTTAGACTTATGAGCTGAGCCGTTAGTCGTCTTCTCGTCCCCTTTGGGCTGTATGGTGGTACTGGTGCACAGTCAGACATTATTTACAAAGGAATAACACTTTTTATACAATATCTATTGTTGCTACTTTCCGGATAAAAGACTTCAAAATAATGAATATGGATGATAAAAGTTTGATGTTGCACAGCCTGTAGTCAAAGCTACAATGATACTGCTTCCCATTCATCACATATTACGAGGAGCATAGGTATTTTACAGAGTGCCAAAGGGGCAGGGAAAACCACAGAACATTTGAGCAAGGGAATATTTTTATAGCAAAGGTTTTTGCCAAAGTACACTACATTGCAATATGATAAGAGTGCTTTTACCCCAAAAGTTTATAAAGAAACTAAATTGGGGTAAGAGAGGGCAGGAGGGACACACTGGAGTGTGGGCTCCGGACAATAAGTTGTGCTTCTGTGCCAATAGCCAGAAAATCTGCACTTATTTTGATAGGGTTGGAGATTTAGTACCCCACTGCTTGTAACAGAATAGGCAGGTATTGTTGTCCATGATCTTTCTGGGTTCCGAATGCTTTACTTTAGTGGAGGAAGGCATTGTAAGCAAATTGCATTGGTCTGAATTCTTCAATGTACTGTTATTTGCCAAAGGTTCCTGAATGTGTGCTCGCCACGCTTTTAGCAAGACATTTGTGATCAGGAATAACTGTTTTTCACCAGTATTGTATCTTTCATAGATTCACAAACCGGAATCTTGCCTGTGGTCATGGTGGGAGTCCCCCGGTCACTCATGACCTACCCCAGTCTCTGCCCTTCTGGAGGTAATGGGAGGGGTAGCCGTTTTTGTGTGTTGGCTCTCAACTAGGTGTGCATTGTTCACCTGATTGTTTCCCAAGTTGCATCTGATGAGGATTTAACCACATCTCACAGGAAGAATAGTTCTTTCAGTAGTGTATCCAGCAATGACAGTTGGAGCAGCCATAAGAGCTGCCTGGGGAATCCACCAACATCCTTTACATGGCTACCCGATGGCCTTTTTCTGTGAATCATCCAATGGGTCCATATCCAGGACATCCACCAATGTGGCACCCGATGTACCAGATGGTCCCCTAATCCCAGCTACTATTTTTCCAACAACATTTTCCTCAATCACCTTTTTTCAGCAGAGGATGGGCCAGACGCAGAAGCAAAAGAAGAGGAGACAACAAACGGGAACAATGACAACAACCCGAACCTCAGATACGGACCAGGAGTCAAACAGCATCAAAATAATAGTAGTCAATTTGTCACCTCGGATATTGACTGAAGATGAAGGAAGTTTTACGGAAAGGTGTGGGCTTTGTCCCCACCCCCTGCGAAGACAGATTCTGCTTAATAGTGTACTACACCAATGTTTTAGAAAGGTCAGATTCAGAGCTTTCTTCCAAGACAAATCAGCCTCAGACCCAATCACTATACCTTCCAACCATGCCTCACCCTTTTCTCTATAGGAACCGCTACCATCCGCTTGTGTAGAAATTCTTTCAGACTCAAAAGATCATCCAGGATGGGATGATTATATTGCTCCAATGTCGGATTCACACATTCCTCCTCCGGCAGATTCACCACCAGCAGACATTGGAGGATTCCACAACATTCTTGAAAGAGTGTCTAAACGTATCGACCTCCCTCTGCCTAAAAAGCATACTGAATGCTTTTTATTGATTTTAAAGTTGAGGCCCAGCGCTCAAAGAGATCCTTACCCTATAGTTCGATTTTATCTGGCAGGAGGATTTAAAACATAGGGAAATGCCAGCTTAAGTGGCAGGCATCTGTCTTCTCGAAGCTTGATAAAAAATACAAAGCTCCAGAGAACTGTCCAACTTGCCTTATTGGTCAGTCCAAACTGGACTCTGTTATAATGCAGAGGACTCAGAGGCGGGGAAAGAATCCATATTCACCGTCCACAGCTCCGCCTGTCTAAGAAGGATGCAGGCTGGACAACATAGGGAAAAGATTCTCAGCCATGGTGGCGACTTCCATTAAAGCCTCCAATGCTTTAGCCATCCTTGGGTGATACGATCATCAGATGTAGTCTGACTTGTCACCCCTCCCAGAGTATCTCCCAGAGGATATGAAGAAGGAGACCCGAGAAATCGTAATGGAAGGGGAGGTAGCCTCGTCCGAGATAATAGATGTAGACATGGATATTTCAGCCGCGGACCTTTCAGCAGATCCCAGGGGCACCAATTTTACATCGACAGGGTTGGCTGAAGGGCGACGTCGTTTCGACCAGGAGTTCAGTCAAAGATCCTCTATATGCCTTTCGATGGGGAAGATGTTTTCTGGAAGCATGTGAACCTTGCCTTGCAGTCCATAAAATCAGACACTGATACTGCTCATTCACTCGGCACTTTGCAGCAAAGGCCATTCCAGTCTTTTCATGGCAGAGGCTAATTCACTTCCTGACCGTCCTTTCAACAGGCCAGATAGCAAACCTACTTGCAGCAGGGGCTTCAAGCTCCTCCAGCTGGAGAAAAGTCTCAGGATGATCCCAGGAGGCAATGATGTAAAGAAGGCACCTGTCGCCTCAATCCCACCTCAATTCGGAAATCCACTGTCCAAATTCTTCAATCACTGGAAACTTCTCTCTTCCGACAGATGAGTGTTAGATGTAATCCTGCATGAATACATCCTGAAATTTGTTCAAAAGCCTCCCAATCCTCCTCTGCACAGGTCTGTACTTCGTCATCTGGTAAGTTTAAAGAGGGAAATTCAATCGCTACTATCCAAGGAGGTGATAGAGGAAGTTCCTCATGGCCAGCGCAGTTTAGGATTCTTTTCCAACTTCTTCTTAAAGAAAGAAGTCGGGAAAGTGGAGGCAAGTAATGGATTTGAGACTATTGAACAAGTCAAAAAACAGCCCTTCAGAATGTTAGCTCTTCAAGAGATTCTGCAAGTGGTGGACAAAGGGGACTTCATGACGTCCCTGGATTTTCTAGATGCATACTTTCATATCCCCATACGTCCGAAACACAGGAATTATCTAAGATACGAGGTGGCAGGATGCCATTACCAGTTCAAGATGCTCCCTTTTGGATTAAAGTCGGCTTCCAGTCTTGACCAAATGCATGGCTCCAGTGGCAGATTTTCTCAAGACGTTCAGGGCCCAGGTGTTCCCATACCTGAAGGACTTGTTAATAAGGGGTTCCTCTCTTTGGGTGGTAAAACAGTCGACTAAGGTCTGGCTTCAACTTTTCAAGTCTCTTGGTCTCAAAATGAACAACAAAAAATCCTCTCTCACTCCGTCCAGATCGACGGTGTTCCTGGGAGCGATCCTGGACTTAACAGTGTCAAAATCCTTTCCCACGAAGGAGAGGATTCTCGACCTAACATCAAACACTGAATTCCTATCTGCAAAAGAGTTCACTTTGGTAAGGAAGTTCAAGTCCATGTTGGATATGATTTCATCCTGCATCCCATTAATTCTCCTTTACGTGTTCCCATCTGTGCTGTTGCTTCCTCAGGTTTTGAGGAAGGTTAGTAGGGGGGACTGCGCTCAGCTCATTGTGATAGCCCCAGACTGGGCTCAGAGAATGTGGTGCTCTTCTAACCTGCTGAGTCTGAGTGTTTGTCCCCTGCTCTGTCTACCTCTTTAGGAAGGCCTGCTGTCCCAGCAACAGGGTGCTCCACCCAAACCCAAACCTCCATGCCTGGAGATTGAACGGAAGCAGTTGATCACATTTGATCTTCATGAAGGAGGTGGTGGATGTCATCTTGATTCTTCCCACCAATTCACAAATGTAATCTATTCTGGATGACGGACAAAGTTTGTCACCTGGTGTGAGGTCCATCAGTTCGATCTTCTGCAAGCTAAACTCTCTGATATGTTTGCCTTATCAGTCCGCCCTATTTAAGTCTCTGATTGTTATGCGTTTCTTAAAAAAGGTTTATATTCGGGGTTCTCCAGCACCTTTTCTTATGCTGCTGTGGGACTTTGATTCGAATCTTACCTTCTTGATGTGCATGTCTTTTATGCATAAGTGCATTTGTTGCCTGCGGATTTTGACCCTGAAAACTGTCTTTCTCATTGGGATTACTTTTGTGTGCCATGTCAGTGAACTGCAGCGGCTGTATGTGGAACCCCCATAGACCACCTTCTTTCCAGACCAACTGGGGCCTCAGGCTCGGGCATCATTTGTACCAAACATGTGTCCGGCTTTCTACATGGAGTCGTGCATCACACTCCCTGCTTCTTTCTTGCTGGCACATCCCTCTAAAGAGGAGAGACTGAAGCGGTCGGATCCCAAGAGACTCTTTGGCTTTAATGCTGACTAAACTAAGGAGCATCAAGTGGTAGACAAATTGCTTGTAGTGTACTCTGGTACCATGAAGATAAAGGCAGCCCAGCAACAGACCCTGCCCATAAGTATTGTTCTCTGCATAAAATGTGCTATGCCTTGGCCAAAAAATTAGCCCCCAGAGGTAGTTTGGACTGATTTGATCAGAACTAAAGCCACCACTACTTCTTTGGCTAGATGTGTTCCGCTGCTGGCCATCTGCCTGAGGGCTATAGGGGCGTCTGTCCACACCTTCACAAGGCATCACCTCCTTGACTCTCAGGTTCTCTGAAAGGGGCATTTTGCCCTCATTCCTGCAGGATTTCCTGGTGTCAAGTCCACTCCTGAGACCCTCCACCTTTTGAGAGGGTATCTGGTATCTATTCAAAGGTAGGGAATGTGTGGCTAGAAATACCCACCTGAAGAACAAATTACCTAGCTTCGGTAATTCTCTTTCTGGTGGATATTCTGTCGAACCAACTTCCTCCCCTTCCTGTGGAGTGGACTTTTAGTTGTTAGTTAAGTTGCATGTTAGATTCAGAACACTGTCATGGTTTTCAATCTGTTGCTAGTGCTGCACGTATAAGGGTGCAGATAGCTTTGTTGTAAACTTTCATCAGCGCACAGGGGTGGCACCCCTGTGTGACTCTGCTCTATCACTTCCAGAGGCAGGACAAATCCAACACAGAATCGGATGGCACCAACCTATCAATGCACAGGAGTTGATGCTGGAAGGTTTAAAGATGTTGTCTGTCAACTGGAGAATTCAAAGCGTGAGAAATCTGTAGTTAGATAGAGCATCCACTAGAAAGAGCATTACAGAACGTAACTAACTTGTTCATCATTTCTAGATGGAAAGCTAGTACCATATTATTTTATTCAGAGGAAACCTCCCCCTATCGATCTTCTAGATATGTCTTTGAAGTGGATAAAAAGGCATGACTTATCCAGTGAGGACTTTGGCAAGTCGAATGATGCCGATAGTCATCCCATTAGACTGAAACGCCCCAGGGTAATCAGGTTGGTTGGTAGTCTTTTGGAATGGAATCCAAAGGTCTAGCATCTGGTGCCACACAGCCCTCCCATTCATTGACTTCTATGGGTTGGTCATGTGGGAACAGTATTTCCTGAACTTCCTCCTCTTCACCATCCCTCCCATCATTATCTCCCTTTGCCTTGCTTGTTGGAAGCAGAAGGAGTTGATTTGAGGGGCTTGGATAGTAGACGTGTGAATCTGGTGGTCATTGCAGCTTAAATTCATCTACCAATTTGCAGCTAGTAAGCAAAGCAAGTGAGTGTGACTTCCTCCAGTGGGTTCTGTGTGGATGGAGGTAACCTAATTCAGTCGCTTAAGAAGAATGACGCCAAATTGTGCATTTTATTCCACAGTAGTTACCTAAATCAGTTGAAAAGCTATAGGTGATGAAGGAACATGCATGAAATATTCCAGTACTGTAATTGTGTGCCAAGCAAACGTAACCCGTCTTCTGGGTGGTGGTGGCACACCAGAGCATTTCTCAGCATAATGGCCATGGAAATTAGTTTATAAAATAAACCTGCAGTTCAAAACGTCAGGCTATGCAAGTTCGGGTGTGCTATACTTTTAAGGTGTATATACCATGGTAGTTCACTTCTCCATTCCAAAATCTATCCCTTTTCCTCTCTGCTCCTTCCAAGTTGATGGTCCCCATGACTGAAAATCTACTTGGAAGGGGTGGTGGAAAAATTAAATGTTAAATAGAACCCACAATCTTGCAGGGTAAGACTAATTTTATGGGCC
Source organism: Lissotriton helveticus (assembly GCF_964261635.1). Lineage (NCBI taxonomy): Eukaryota > Metazoa > Chordata > Amphibia > Caudata > Salamandridae > Lissotriton > Lissotriton helveticus. The sequence goes on from NC_136068.1 coordinate 1,289,894,161, forward strand.
AATACAACAGTACTAGCTCTGCATGCTCTGGCTGTGTGGTTCCCATTATGGCTCCTGCACCAATTTCTTGTTCCCAGATCCTGTGCCACATTACGTTTCTTCCTCTAACAAGATCTATCACATGACAGGCCCTGAACTCACTGTCACTGTAGTGTGATTGAAAGTGGGGAGTCTGCAGCACTGCCTATCAGGAAAGGGTGTCTGCCTGCTGGACTGGATTATAGGCATATTATAGAGAGCCAATGGTCTCATCCCCATCCCCTCCTGTTCTCTAACACAGCCCAAATGTGTCAACCCTCCAAAAAGCACACATTGTACATGTATGATAGGCTGTTCTGCATGTATACAGTTCGTACTGGCTGTGTCTGTTGACGTCAGAGTCTGGAGCTGTGCAGCCCCACCGCAGGAGATGGTGCCTCATAGGGGCATCTCCCTTCCCCACTCTCACTTTCTCTCTCTGCTTCCCTTCTAGGATGGGCTGGAAAGGGATGAGTGCGGAGGGGAAGAGACCACTGACCCTGGTGCAGCACACCAAAGTAAGTATCCAGGGGACCACATTTTGAGCAACTACTGGGTGCACCATCGACAAGTTATATCACCAGCATTTGGGTACTTTGTACTGGACATGATGCTCCCTGCACCCACCTACTACACTGATCACTTCTCAGTACCAGTAAGTGATCAGATCATAAGGCTGTGTTGTCACAGATGCTATTGATACCCTGAACCTCCACAGGGGATCTAATGATATGTAGCTAGCTAGTAAATTACTGAGGATAGCCAGTCTTGGTTGGCCTAGCTCTGTCGCAGTGAGGCAAAATCAGAAGAACTGATTTACTGTGTATTTAGCCTTCCCGGAATATAACATTGTTACAACTTCCACAACACTGTATATGATTGCTCACCTCGTTAAAGGGCATGGTGCACAAAGAGGGAAGGGACGACCTTCCAGGTGGTGTGTTACCGCCGCGTACAGGAAAGGATGGAGATTCACTGGCTTGACCTCTGTGGTGGCACAAGGTTAAGGTGAGGGAAGTGGGCAGTGATATTGCGATTAATAAGGGTTTCAAATGCCTTTTGTGAATAATTTGACAGGAAAATACAATCATAGAGACTGAGAGAAGCAGACGAGTCCACATTCAGGTCTCTGATTCAGAATGTGAATCTGTGTTACATCATTTACACTTAAGAGTCTAGAGGTGGGGTCAGGTTCTCTAAGGAGGCCCAATCACACTCAAGAGTCTAGAGGTGGGGTCAGGTTCTTTAAGGAGGCCCAATCACACTCAAGAGTCTTGGGGTGGGGTCAGGTTCTCTAAGGAGGCCCAATAACACTTAAGAGTCTAGAGGTGGTGTCAGGTTCTCTAAGGAGGCCCAATCACACTCAAGATTCTAGACGTGGGGTCAGGTTCTCTAAGGAGGCCCAATCACACTCAAGAGACTAGAGGTGGGGTCAGGTTCTCTAAGGAGGCCCAATCACACTCAAGAGTCTAGAGGTGGGGTCAGGTTCTCTAAGGAGGGCCAATCACACTCAAGAGTCTTGGGGTGGGGTCAGGTTCTCTAAGGAGGCCCAATAACACTTAAGAGTCTAGAGGTGGGGTCAGGTTCTCTAAGGAGGCCCAATCACACTTAAGAGTCTAGAGGTGGGGTCAGGTTCTCTAAGGAGGCCCAATCACACTCAAGAGTCTAGAGGTGGGGTCAGGTTCTCTAAGGAGGCCCAAATCTCACTCAAGAGTCTAGAGGTGGGGTCAGGTTCTCTAAGGAGGCCCAATCACACTCAAGAGTCTAGAGGTGGGGTCAGGTTCTCTAAGTAGGCCCAATCACACTCAAGAGTCTAGAGGTGGGGTCAGGTTCTCTAAGTAGGCCCAATCACACTCAAGAGTCTTGAGGTGGGGTCAGGTTCTCTAAGGAGGCCCAATCACACTCAAGAGACTAGAGGTGGGGTCAGGTTCTCTAAGGAGGCCCAATCACACTCAAGAGTCTAGAGGTGGGGTCAGGTTCTCTAAGGAGGGCCAATCACACTCAAGAGTCTAGAGGTGGGGTCAGGTTCTCTAAGGAGGCCCAATCACACTCAAGAGTCTAGAGGTGGGGTCAGGTTCTCTAAGGAGGGCCAATCACACTCAAGAGTCTAGAGGTGGGGTCAGGTTCTCTAAGCAGGGCCAAACTCCCCACCAACTCAGTTTGGGAACTTATGGTCATCTTCCAGCGAGTTTGCTATTCACACAAGTTTTCAAAAAAGTATTTTCCTTCCATTAGGTTCGCAATTCAGAAAAGTTATCAAAAGTATTAACAAAAGCTCATAAAATCCAGGTTTGTCAATATTTCGAAAGTTGGCCGGGGTCTAACACTAACAGCTCCTTCCTTGCGCCCAGAGGCCGCATGGTAGTCCTTTACACTTGCGGTGAGGGAGGGACCGGGGATTTCCATATTCGGGCTATAGCGAGCCTGGCTGCTAGAAGCATAAAACTAAAAGTCACTAATTGACTCAGTGGAGACAGGAACGAGATGTTTGTCCTTGTCCCTAGTATTTCTGAATACGTTTTCCATTTTTTAAAAGCTATTGAGATTGTTTCATTTGCAGAAGGAAACTCTTTAAAGCTGACGTTATCTGTGATTTTACGTGTGTTTTGGGGTTAGAACTAAGTTCACCTGCTAATGTAATCATTTTTATAAAATGGATAGTTTGAAACATTTGTTATCTGACTTACAGATGTTTTTTTGGTCAGCGTTGCTTTATTTTCAGGTGCCTCCTCTGGTGTGGAAAGCTGGAACAGGGCCTGAATGTAGGGTAGGGCATGGGGAAGATCTGCTGTAGGCTGGAGGTGCTTCACAGATAACAGGCCTGCTGGTGACAGCATCGTATGTCCTTGATTCATGGTTCTCACAAGCCTGAGGCAGTGGGCTCGTTATGCCGTGTCGCAGAATTCATGCTCCGACTTTAAGAAGGACTCAGGACCAAAAAGCAAATCCCACAGCTGTGCTCACGTTTGTAGCATTTAAGTTAACAAGCATTTTCAATGCAATAGGTTTTACAATTGCGAGATTTTAAGCTATTGGCATTATAAATGAAAATGCCTTTTATTTATCTGTTTTTCAAAGCAACACATATATAAAAGGCATTGTCATTTCTATTGCTTATAGCTCAAGCTTTCACAAATGCGAGACCTCTTTAATCGTGGCCGCTGCCCTTTCTTTAGAGGGTGCTCGCTGTATTCAGGTTACAGTGAGTAGTGTCTAAAGAAAAGGGCGCGGCCAATATTAAATTGAAAGCGCATATGGGGCACTTTTACACAAAGTGTAAAAATAAATAAATAAAGAAACCTTTTTTAGCACTGCCATGAAAGTGGTCACGCTGTAAATTAAATAAATAAGTGCGGCCACTAAAGTGAAAGAGGACCACACCGTAAATTAAATAATGAAATAAGTGTGGGCGCTATATTTAAAGCGGACCGTGCTGGAAATTAAAAAAAATACATGACCAATAACAATATAAAAGGTGGCGGTGTGCTGAGACGTCGTGGGTGGAATAGGGAAGATTGTTGAAGAAAATAGTGCTCAACGACTAGATAAAGCAGACCGTGTAACATGTAACAACACAAATAAAAATTTCAGTTGTTATGGGAGGTTACAAATACAGACAAGGCGGTACCAAGGAGGGACTACTAAGCTTATTCACAAATGAAAAGCAACGATTTTGAAAGGGCAGCAACAGGAGCGATTTGAAAAGATGGGCAGGGAAATGGGTAGAGCTTCTATGCCATACCTCAATAAAGCATGCCTCGCAGACCAGCGCATGCGCTGCTCAGGCTTGACCTAAAAACCTCTTACCATTTTTTTTGCCTTTTCAGATATAGCAACTCATCACCTGTGTAATATTTACTAAAATAATAAAATCTTCAAAATTGATGATACATATTAGCTAAAATCGGAATGTTAAATCCCAAAAACCCAAACAGTTTATTATTGTGTATTATGAAGAATTTTAGAGCTTCAACAGGAGATATATTTAAAGGAAAGCCAGCATAATAATCAACCTTATCATAAACAAACATCTATTTTCATTATTTATAGGCTCTATATAGCGTATGTGGAGCATCCTAGCCTCTTGAGGCTAAGTGTGCCTTCTATGGAGCCGTGGCCTCTTCATGTGTTCAAGCCCTTACATACCCCAAATGCACTCTCCCAGGAGTAGAGGGCAGATGGATTATGGTATAAAGGACTCCCTCCTGATAGTACACAACTCCTTTCCTCTGTTTGACTATTGCCCAGTGCTTAGTTTGTAAAAATGTAAGTGCCAAGGCCTGCGGTATTTCCAGGTCACTTCACGCTGTGCAGATGGTGGTTTTTATAATTTTATAAAGTAAATTGAACACATTTTCTTATTTATGAACGCAAAATCGACTGCACCACATTGTGATGGACTGTCATAAATAAGTGCCGGTCTTTAGAAATAAGTGCAACACAAATTAAGCAACTAAGTAGCCCCAGCTACATTCTAGAAGCCATCTGAAGCCCTGGGTGTGTATTAACCCGCTTTTCCTGTCAGGGAAGTAGGATAACGTAACGTTCTGGGGCGTATCATAAAAAGAGCATTGGCAGTGAGAGACTTTCGCTTGTGTCTAGCCATACAGGCCTCACACTTATATATCAATCCTACGTGTATGTCTACAACAAAAACCCACTTTTACTTTGAAGGAAAATAATTCATTTAGGCCGCCTTTAGGTCCTGAGTAGTTCAACTTACAGGAACAAGGAACATGCATTTAAATATTCTTATTTTGGAAAGAATTGCGACGCAGAGATTCAAGCCGTGCTGCGACTTCAGGAAGCAGATATCAGTGACGGACCTACATCGTTTACGCCTTTGGAGCCTGGTCTCCGTTCACAACGCAGAGTTTGCCCTCATCCACCCAAAGGTTTTTGGGAGGCAAAACTCTACTTTGCTGAGCATAAGAAGGAGTCTCATTTGGAACAGCGGTCTTGCTCCTGCTTCAAGTCATGTAGTCACTTCCAGTCAAGAGCTAGTCCTGTTCGACGTCCGATTGTCAAAGGCTTTAGGTAAGGCGAAGTCCAAACATACCAAGAGCGCTAGAAACCCAAGTGAGACTCAACCCCATTCCACCACTTGAGTCTGGCGAAGAGTTGTGAGGATGACACTGAAAGGGTTCACCACCTCCAGCATATCCCACATCTCATCCAGTGCTAGAGTTGGGCCCAATGCACCCGGATTCAAGAGGACATTATCTGCCCTGCTATAAATCTCATCCTTCAAGGAGGCCATGCTGCTGATCTTTCCAACACTTCCGACTTCCTCTGGTGTGCCTTTGGGCCCTAAGGAGCTTTAGAGGCCTCAGTCGAACTTCGGCAGCAAGTGCTCCCCCGAGCTACCTCCTTGGGACCAGCTTCTGGGCCCATACCTAAGCCAGTTCAGGCTTCCACTCCAGCTTCATGGTCAATTTCAGTCCTTTCCATACCAGTGTCACTGCAGACTCCGCTGATGCTTGAGCTGTCGACCCACGCCAGGTTTATGTTGCACTATGAGGTTACCATGGCACAAGCAGTAGTCATTCAGACAGATCCTGAGTCGCCTCTATGAGGCTTGTATTACCAGAGGGATGGGGGCCAGTAAAATGTTCCTTATGAAATTCATGATGTCATGGAGGTGTAGACAATCTGCTATTTCCTCAATACACTGGAGAAGTAATTTACCTAGACTTATAGAATGCCAGTGGACTATACACCTCCCCTGAGACTGTGCTGGATTCACCCCCGGATGCATCAGTGGAAGAAAGCACCTTCTTTGCAGTAGTAGTGTGCAAACTTACATAGGCGCTGAATTTACAATTGCCTAATCTTGAAACCAAAGCTAATTTACTGACTGAAATACTCCAACCAGAGCCATCTTCATTAGCAGCTCTGTTGCCCTATAATGAAGCTCGGATCCTCTGGTCAGTCGACCTATGGCCAGGTGCCCCAGACGGACCCCTGGTGACTCAGATTTTGTGACAAAACACCTTATGCCTGAAAGCCTTGTGGGGCAGGCATCGAGTAGGTGAATCCAAACACCATCCTATTAAGCCCTAGATAGGGAATCAAAGGATATTGACCCATGTGACAAAAATATATTTTCAGCAACTAGCCTGGTCCTATGTTCCTTGAATGCAGTGTGCCTTCTGGCACCCATGCTTTCTGGTACATGGCTAGCAAGAGCTTACCAACTTGCCCAGAAGTCTCCAGGATGTCCCTTGCCTATATGAATCAGGGTGGACAGAATGTATCAAAAAATGTTCTGTGCTCTAAATTAGACATCACCATGTATGCTATTGACACCAGCGTAGTGATTAGACAATGCTATTGGATATGGGCAGTTGGATATTCTGTGGACGTCCAGATGTCCCTCATGGGCATACCCTTTTGATGGATCTAGACTTTTTGGGGGAAAAGCTAACTCTAAGCTTGAGCCATTTAAAGATCCTCATGCTGCAGCATGATCATTGTGGTTATTGTTGCAAACTTACTAATTTCACCAGTAGTACAGAAAATGAAGAGGTTACTCCAGAGACCTAGTTTACCAGCAGCGTCAACCATCTCACCAGCGCAGCAGCTGGCCCAGGCTTTTCGAGGCAGATGTGGAGATGGCTGAACCTATTCACATGAGCAGGGGCAGTATATCTCTACTTTTTTCATTTAAGGGACCACCACATGGATGTCCTAGGTGTTTGTTGATTTCTCTGGAACCAAGAGTGGTAGAGCGGTGAGGAAAAGGTCTTGGTAGCGGTGCATTGTCCTCTGTATAAAGATATATTATGTTTTGGCCAGAAAAATTCCTCATGAAGATTTGCAGGCCCGTTCCACTAGGAAACAAAGCTTCAACAATTCAGCTGGCATGGGGAATGTCTATCATGGGAATCTTCCAGGCTGCACCTAGGGTATAAGTGCATACATTCATGAACGACTACTGCTTTGACACCAAGGACGAGAGAGACTGCCATTTTGTACTTCCGTGCACTTCAAAAGGAGCTTTCTGATTCTAAAGAGAGACCACTGCTCAAAGGGGCCTGAGCACATCTCAGCAAGGAGATACGAGAGGTGTAAAGAGTAGGGCTGGGGGCTTTTGTAACCTTTTGAAACATATTTCACTGAGGCTGACATCCAGGTGCGATCTTGTCACTCTTATGGCCTGTGTTTGGGGTTTTCAAGTATAGAGCTACTCCCTACTCCTGACGGCTCTCTGCAGAGAGAGCATAGCAAAGGAGTGAGCACTTCAAAGTGGTATACAAATTTAAAATTATGAAATAACACTTCCGGGTCCGGTCAGAGAGGTTACGTCCAGGTTCAGAACGGGTGCCTGGCGGAAAGGGCGGTGTGCCAAGTCGCCATCACCCCCCTCCCGAGACCAATGGTGCACGTAGTGTCAGCACCTTCCAATAAACTCGGTTTCTCTCCAAGTTTGAGGGAATCTAGCTAGTGTTTTGAAAATTTTTTACACTAGTAACCCCAGGTTAGGGTGGGCCTTAGCACGCCCATACCGCCGCGGTCCTCTTCACATCACACTGGCCCTGACTAAAGCCTGGCATGATAAACTGTTCATTTAAAGGCAGAAACATGTTGACCAACACTCCTGGGATAAAAATAGACTTATAATGTGGTCCTTTATCCCACACTTTTGTTTTTATTCATGTTCAATTGGCAAAACAAATAAAGCACGTTTTTTAACTTAATTGGACATTTTAAAATTCACTTATATCACTCTTCACCAATCACTGAACCAGCTCTGCAGTAAACTGGCATTGTAGCACACTAGGGTGGCATTCGGCTAGGTTGGTGAGTGAGGGCTTTTAGAAAAACCAAAAGTGGTTTAATTCACGAGTTAACGTTACAGTGAATGTGGAAACATGCTTGCTCGTCTTGTATTTTTCATATACTCCTTTGTTGTTGTTCGATACAAATTTAAAAGACAGAAGGTCTGATTTATACTTTGATGGACAAATTAAGTATTATCACCATAGCAGAGTACTATACTCCTGCCACTGCGACTGTACTCCATCTGCCATATTTAGAGATGCCCACTGGGGCAACAGACATCGTTTGTATTTCATTTCCAGTGGCAGTTGTGCTACATGGCTGAAAGTAAAAAAAAAAAAAAAAAGGTTGTGACTCAGCCAGTGCTGAATCCTAAATCGGATGATTATGCCCTATGTGGTTATGGCTCTTCTCTTGTGATGGTCAGTGTTAAACTGTTGTTTACTTATTGGATTATGATGCTCAGGGAAGGGGTACTCATCCTCAACCCCACTAACTTGACCCCTAATAGTTCCTACATGAAATACTGCCAAGCCCGAGCACACTAAACAAGTGAGTTCCTTATACACATTTCACAGTGCACAAAATTTTTAACAAACAAAGCAATATTAGTTGATGATGCTTGTCTAATGTTCATTCCAGCGAAATGTGTATAAGGACCTCACTCAGCCAGTGCTGACTGAGTCATAGGTGTTTGTTTTAATAGTGGAAAGAGGGAGGGGTGGGAAGCAATACAAAGGGAGAAGGGAGGCAACATGGAGGGCAGAGAGTGTGGGGAAAAAGCAGTATGATGTCGTCAGCGGTGTCCATGTCATAGTGTTTTTTTATGGCAGGTGGGGGCAACACAGACAATGGAGGGAGTGGTCTGGCCAACATGGACAACGGAAGGAGGGATGGCGAGCGGCGGCACGCCAGCACATGCAACGTTGTCTGCTTTTTTTAAATCTCAGCACCCCTCTCCTGAAAGCTTGGTGGTGCAGGTGTCAGCAAGCAAGACTAACTCCAACACGCTCCCAACTACACCCCCCCCGATAGGGAGTCAAAATGGGTGGAGACGTTCTGGAAGTAAGCCTTCTCATACACCAGCTTGGTACTTTGGTCAGTGAATGCCAGCTGCCTGCTTGGATATTATTCCAATGCTCTTTGGGATTTGGTGTCCCTGAAGATCTTCTGCCTTTCCTCATCCAGGATATACAGGACATTTGTGACACGGCCAAGGTCACAATTAGTTGTGGCTTGGACACCACCCCCTACATCGTGTGGGCAATTGGCAACAGTGTTGCCATTTGCCTAGTGGGAGACAGGATCTGACGATTCTTGCCGGGTTGGCAGGCCATAACGTTCAACAGGTGGGTCCTGTAAATTGTTCAGATTGGCTATGCCCTACTCATCCTTTCCACGCTGCTGCACCTTCCACTATTCCCCCAGCGACTGACAGGGGATCGTCTCTCTGTTTTGCAGCAGGTAGTCTAAGCCAATTGAGCCAAAAGGGCTATTGAGAGAGTGTCCACACCAAAAGTAACAAGAGGTTGTAATTCCTGGAGTCCAAGAAGGGTGGAGGCCTTTGTCCAATTTTAGACTTGCACCTTGTCAGCGCCTTCCTATGGAAAGAGAAATTCAAAATGCTCACGCTGGCTGAGATCTTGTCTGCCTTTGACCTTGGAGACTGGATGGTGGCATTGGACACCTATTTCCATACACCCTTTCTACAGGCCCGGCAGTTCATGGTGGGACACAAACTCTTAGTTTGCTCTGTTCCCTTTTGGTCTCACCAGTGCCCCTTGGTGTTCACAAAAGTGATGGTAGTGGTAGCAGCACATCTTCAGAGGTCCCAGTCTTCCCAAACCTCAACGACTGGCTGTTGAAGGCAAACTCACTCCAGGCAGTCTTCAACCCCTTCTGATGACAGCTAACCTCCTGTCATCTTTGGGGTTCATATCAACATGCTGAAATCACACTTGACTCCTTCTAAGACCCTCCCCTTCATCTGAGCCATTCTGGACATGGGTCAGTGTCATGCCTTTCACCTGGAGAAGAGAGTCTATGACATTGATCCCATCTTTCAGTCCTGAACCTGGATTTCAATGAGGTTACTCTGAGGCTGCTGGGACAGATGGCCTCTGGCAGCTTAATGGTCGAGCATACCAAGTGGCATATGCAGGCTCTGCTTTGGGATCTGAAGTCTCAGTGGGCCCAACATCAATGGGACCACCCTGACCATGTTCTGATTTCAGAGGAGAATGCAGAAGATCTGCAGTTGTGGTTAGTGGACCACAATTGGGTCCATGGCAGACCCCTTTCCCTTCTCTAACCAGAGCTGAGAGTGTTGACTGCTGCATAATGTCTGGGTTGGGGTGGCGATCTGGGAGATATGGAGATCGAAGGCTCCTGGTCTCTGGTGGAGGGTTGGCTCAATATCAACTCTCTGGAGCAAAGGGCCATCTGTTTGGTGCTGAAAGCCTTCATTCAGGGGGAGGCTGGTACAGGTACTCATGGACAACACCACCACCATGTGTTACTGCAACAAACAGGGTTGGGTCGCAGACCCTTCGCCAGGCAGCCCTGTGCCTCTGGAAATGGATGGGCCACCAAGAAATCTTTCTAGTGGTGAATCACCTGGCAGGATCATTGAATGCCAGGGGAGGTGCGCTCAGTCATCAGTGACTAGCTGATCACAAGTGGTAGTTACACTTGAAGATGGTTCAAGGTCTCTTCTGCAAATGGGGAGATTCATATCTTGATCTGTTAGCCACCACCAATAATGTGCAATGTCAGCACTTCTGTGTGCTGGACTTTCTAGGGCATCTTTTGCTTGGAAACGTGGTCTGCCTTGAGTGGGACTCGGGTCTCCTATATGCCTTCCGGTTGATACCACTCCTGTCCTGGGTTCTTAAGTTGATCAGGACCAAATGGGCCCCAGACATCTTAGTGACTTCCAATCAGGCACAGAGAATATGCTTACCAGAACACTTGGGTTTGAGCATCTGTCCTCCATAATGCTGTCTCTCAGGAAGGACCAGTAGAAGGGCAGGGTTCTGCACCCTGGCCTTTCACAATCTCCACTATCATGCTTGGAGATTGAGCGGCGACCGTTAACACCTTTGACTTTCCCACAGAGGTTGCTGGTGTCATCTTGGCAGCCAGGCATCCCTCAACAAAAAGTCTATACTCCTGTCATTGGGACACATTTGTAGGTTGGTGCGCTGCTAGGTGGATAGACTCCCTCCAGGCAAAGTTATCTAATGTTTTATTGTTTGTTTTGGCTCTAGCTCAGCAAGGCTTTGCTCTCACACAGTTAAAAGGTACCTTTTGGCCCTTTCAGCCTTTTTGCGATTACTGAATCAGCCTTCCTTGTGAAAGTCTCCAAAAGTTATGCGCTTTTTGAAAGGTTTACATTTGTTTCCTCCCTATCCTTTTGTCATGCCTCAGTGGGACCTTAACTTGATCCTCGCAGTTCAAATGTATACTCCCTTTGAGCCACATCACAGCTCTTCATTGTGACTTCTCACCCTCAAGACAGTGTTCCTCATCATCATCATCCTTGGTGCTGCGTGTGAGTGAGCTCCAGACTCAGTGTCATCCTGCTGTCCATCACCTTTTTCCCAGACAAGCTGGTTTTGCGGACATGATCATCCTTCTTGCCTAAAGTTTTGACACTGTTCCATGTTGGTCAAAACATCATCTTGCTGGCGTTCTATGCTCTGCCTTATTTCTTCAAGTAAGAGTAGAGACTCCACCGTTTAGTCCTCAAGAGAGCTCTCAGCTTTTATATTGATTGTACAAAAGAACACAGGGTAGACATTCAGCTCTTTGTAGAGTCCCCAGGAGCGACAAAAGGCACGGCTTGGCAAAAGAGAACCACCTCCCGCTGGATTGTGCTCTGAATTAAGATCTGCTATACATTGGCAGAAATGCAGCCTCCAGAAAGATTGCATGTTTATTCTACCTGGCTCAAAGCTGCTACCACTGTTTTACCAGGCACCAGGCAGAGTCCCTGTCCTCAAAATATTATTTGCTTTTGGCCACATGGACGTCCCTTCATGTGTTGCTGTAGCACCACTGTCTAGACAGCCAGGTTCGACAAGAGAGACATTTTGCCCTCTCGGTACTGCAGGTTTGAGTCCATCCACAGACCCACATCCAACTAGGTACTGCTGTGGTATCTATTCAAAAGGTTAGGAATCTGTGGCTAGAAGTCTCTAGCAGAAGAACAAGTGACTTAACTTAAGTAACGCTGTGTTTGGTAGAGACTCTTCCATCCTCCCCGTTCTGTAATTGGACTCCATTAATAACATCCCAAGTCTAGAAATCTGCACACTGGTCACATCAATGTGCTTTTCGGACTCTACATCTGGGGGCACGACACTCTCGAAAGCAACTGAGATCAGCATGCAGGAGTGGCACCTCTATAGTCCCCACATGTCATTTCCGGAGCGGAACAACATAAGTGCGGAGCCGCATGGCACCATCTATCGACACACAGCGACATTACTGAAAAGTTTCCAAATCTGGGGCTAGATGAAATCTCTACCAGAAAGTGCATTATCAAAGGTGAGTATCTTATCCATCACCACTCAAAGGAGAATTCCATTTCTAATAACATAAACAAATATGGTGCATTACTGAGTGTATTATACATGTTACTTTATTTAACTTTTCTTCAAGAAATCTATAATGGCTACCAGAGGCAGTGCCGTTTACAGTTTCATTAACATCAGAACATTCTACATGTGATGTCTGTGACATACAAAAGTGAAAATAAATATGTACTTTATTATGATTGGGTGGCCTGCCCTTTCCTGGTGTAGGAGGACATTAAAACATGTTAATGCAAATGAGTATCAATGCCTGAGAAGTAGCGTTTGAGGTATTTAACTCATTTTTACTCACTTTTAATTCTAAGATGTTCTTTAACAAATGTGTTTGTGGATACACCACTAGTACATTTTGAGCCTTCTTCCACAAGGCAACACATTTATATTTGTTCAGTGGCATGAATGAAAATCTGTTTTTGTAGACCTCCCCTTTGCCACCTTATGCATAGCATGCCATGTTGCTGCAGCTCAACCATAAAAAATTAATTGCATGTCTATCTCAGAACACCCCAACTCCCTCCTTTGTGGTATTTTCTGTCTTTTACCTCATTTTCCCTCCATCCAGGATTTACTAACCGCAAACACCATCAAGACTCATCCTTTCTCACTGACTTCTGCAGGTTCCAATTCAGGAGTCTCTTATTTTGTACGACGACAAAGAACTGAATGAGCTCGCCACCAACAACTTCATGAGTGAGTGATGCTCTGTGCCACATCACTTTCTTATTTCTTTCGTCTGTAATCTTTCTTTTTCTCTCTCTCTCTTTTTCTCTCTCTCTCTCTCCCGCTCTTTATCTCCCTCTCTTTCTCTCTCTCTCCCTCTCTTTCCCTCTGTCTCTCTCTCTCTCTCTCTCTCAAACATACCAAACTGTTCTCTGCACTTCCCTTCCTGTAGACCAAAGGCATGATTGGGAAAACATAGAATTTTCATCAGGGGCAGGGAGAGCTGCATTGGCCTTGAAGGGAAGAGCGGGGGTGTCTGTGTGGTTATACCTGTATCACAGTGTCACATTTCCACTTCTTGTAGATCTGATGAAGTTCATGGGAGACCAACCACATCACAGGACCCCGGATGAAAATGTCTGTGTGTACGAGATCTTACAGGTGAGAAATGCAGTCTACAAGCTACAACCTGTCCTGGGAGTGATAATATCTTCTGTGAGAAAGACAAACTCCATGAATGACAAAGAAGCCCAAAAATGACGGCATGTGAATGACAGCATGGCATGTGAATCAAAGTATGTGATGAGTGGTGGTGACAGTCAGGAGTAATAGCTTGACAGCTAACTGACGGCACACAGAGCACAGCCTGTGAGGACCAGCATAGCATTAGAATATCATGAGAAAAGTCTCACTGATTTTAGGCTGTATCATCAGACTCTGAAATTGTTCTGAAGAGGGGAATTGTGGGGGCAATTAGTTCTACTCATTGGACAAAAGGCAAGCATACTAGGCGCCACTGCAGGATTGCAGATATCTGTCTTTCAGCCGCCTCATGCATGTTTTTAACCATCAGTTTCTTGCCTTTCCAGCTCTGCAGGGAGAAGGAGACTCTTCGTGATGAGGTGTACTGTCAGGTCATTAAACAGCTCACAGAGAACCCCAAAAAGTGAGTATACAGCACCGCATGCCACAGTGGGAACAGCTGGGAAACGGCAAACAGGCTACCTCCGAGTCATCTTCTTTCTCAAACTATTCTATAAATCCTATGAATGCAGTTTGTCCTAACTCCAAATCACCTGCCAACTTGTCGACTAGTCTATGAATGCTGACTTTGTTGTCTTTCTGATCTCCTGGGTCAGCGCCTGCTGTCAATGTAGTTTCTTTGTCAAGTGCTTGTTGTTTATTTGAAATCAGCATTCACCCAACCCCAAAAGGAACAACCTAGCTCAAACTGTTGGCCATTATAACACCAAAGTACAGTAAAAGAAACCCCAGACTTGTCTAGCCTGGTTGGGCCTCATGATCAGTAAGAGGCAGGGACAACTTGAGTTCTATGACATACTGAGCTCAGGCTCAAAGTCTAAGCATGCTCCTACCACTTTCATAAGCGACTCAGCCAGCTCCAAAGGGATGGGCAGATATGCTTAACTCATACTGGTCCACTCTTAATTACTGTGGGCGAATTACATTCAATCAATATGTATAATATCTGCCCATTGCACAAATTCCTTATCCTTTGGTTCTTGTTTGCGGTCTAATCTCTGATAGCTATATCTGCTTTCTAATTCCTAACCCTGCATGTGCTGTATAGTTGCTTACCTACTTGTATCTGCCTAATTCCTTGCACTGCTTCTGCCTTTAGAATTTAATGTCAAATCTCTGATCCCTGTATCTGCTGTATCATGCAAGTGTGTGCAATATTATCTATGATACATCATATGCTGTTTAATTTCTAGTTTCTCGATGTCCTGTCTCAGCTCCAATCCTTTTTTATTCCCTATTAATCCCTGCTTAATATAAGGGCTATTTAAACCCTGATTCTTGCCTGAATGTTCTAATTTACCACTGTTGCTTGTGCTAGCCAACTCTCAATATTTGCATATTATATATAATTATTATTAGCTATATAGCTGTTTAATCATAACTGCATTCCCAACTCTCCTGCCATTATATGATGTCTAACCCTTGAACATTTTTTTACACCACCTAATCACTTAATCTGCAGTCTTTCCTCTATTCCCTATACTTGCTGTCAAATCTTTGATTCCTGTATCTGCTCTGTAATCTTTTGTTTAGTACCTAATTCCTATATGTGTTGCCGACCCCTGGGTGTTGCCATCCATAACTCCTGTGCATTCTGTTTAATCCAACATTTCTGTATTTCCCAATTAATTGTTGAACCATCTATGTGCTATCTTTTCTCTGTACATACTGTCATCCCTGAATGCTGTATTCCCCAGCCCCTGAATCTGCTACGTAATCATAGTTTCCTATATTTTTATAATCTCGGGATGAACAGTCTAATCAGTAAATCTTCTATGTTCTAGCTCATCTCTGATATCTTCCAAGAAAGTCTAATTACAGATTGCCATATGTGCAGCCTAATCGCTAAGCCCCTAAATCCTATAATTTGGTGTTTTCTCTATGTCAGGGAAAGTTGTACCCGGGGCTGGCGCCTGCTCAGCATCTTGAGTGGTTACTTCCTTCCGACTGCCACCTTACTGCCTTATGTGACCAAGTATCTGCAGGAGGTGTGTTCGCAAGCAGACAGCAGCTACCAAGGTACAGTATTCCAGCAGGACATTCCCACTGTCTCCTTCACTGTTCACACTGGGGTCTGTCTGTCTTCTGCTTCATCACTTTCCACACTTTTTGCACTCCCTTCACTTTGTCTCCTCAAACCACCACACCTGGATGACACATTGTCTTCTGTCTCGTCCATTCTCCAGGAGTAAAGGCTGTTGCCTTTTAATCTCCACAACGGATTCATACTCTATCTTTGCCTCCATCATTCTCTTTGACCGGATATTTGATTCCTTGTCCGTGCCAGGGCACATCCAGCCTTTGGGTTCCAGCTACACAAATGGCGAGTTGTTCAGTCTAGTGACCTCTCTTCTAGTAGTCATGAACCTCCTTCTTTCAGTCTGGAATTAAATGGCTGGGTGTACTGTACCAATTCATTCCACAGTTGAGTCAACCTTTCTTTAAGGGCTCCTCTCAATTGTTGTCTCTTTTTTTGCCACAGATATCGCCAGGACCTGCCAAGATCACCTGAGACAAACCATGCTATACAGGGGTCGCCGGCACTTTCCATTCAATGTGGAGATGGAAGCTCTCTTGGTAAAGTCTAGGGCAGATGAAAGATTTATGTATAAGTCTCAGTCTGTGATACGTTCAGTCTGCGTTGTGTTCATGCTCATTAATTCAATGTGTCCATGGTTCATGTCTCTCCAGTTGTAGTCCTGTCCTTTCAATGATGAAGTACTCTGTTATCAGCATTGTTTGTGGTCTGTGCAACCGATTTGCCAATGCTAAATGTTTGTGATATAGACTTATGCTCCTCAGATTTCTCATCTATGAAATATACCCAAGTGCAGAGTTATATCAAGAAAGTTTGCCTGCTTCAGGCTCAGTGCTGAATCAGCTCCATGTAGTTGATCTTCTATAAGACATCACATAACATTTCAAATGCGACCCATACTACCCAGCTTCCCTAGTGTCCTTTCCTTTGTTCTTTTGCCCAAAAGTCACAGATGCCAGGATCCA
The DNA here is from genome assembly GCF_964261635.1 of Lissotriton helveticus. Lineage (NCBI taxonomy): Eukaryota > Metazoa > Chordata > Amphibia > Caudata > Salamandridae > Lissotriton > Lissotriton helveticus. The sequence goes on from NC_136068.1 coordinate 1,289,910,765, forward strand.
GAGCTTACTTAATTTATTTTCCTAACTTATAAACATTTAATTTGCTGTTGGCAAGAGCTATACTTTCTCTCTCCATACCTTCATGACAGACTTTTCAAAGAAAAATCCATCTATAGATTAACTGTCCATCCTCCATAGTTGAAAGTTTCCTATCAAAATAGAAAATTCTCTTTAATGCCATCTTAACATATCCAATTTGTAAAGCTGGGCCAGATACAGTGCACCGCAGGAGAGTAAAATCGGTTGCCTTGCAAGAGGATCATATCACTTTGTGAAAATGGTGGCTCTGTTCCATCCATTGAAGAGACTCCTATGGATGATCTTTTTTGCAGCCCCTACAGCTCCTCGCAATACTCATTTTTCTTATGCCTCAAATTAAGTTGCAGAAGATATCCCTTCAGTTGATCCTATGTACCCAGTGGAATCGATTCTGCCGGGAGGCATTTGCAGTTGAATAAAGATTAAAGTATTTGGGAGAGGAACCAATCAGATCTCAGTGACCTAAGATTTTTAGTTACAAACAAGACTGATTGATTGGATGGAGATCCCACCTCTTTGCATCAGGAGAGAGATTAAGACACATGATGTTGAAAATTAAGTGGATATACCTGGCTCTTATATCATCTACTGGAGGGTGGTGGTCCAATTCTTGGTGAACACTACTATTACTCTGTACAATATAGCAAGAGAGGTGGTGTCAGCTTCTGTGACTTAGGAGAGCACCAGTGTACACCTGCTTCTGAATTGATCTGTGTCAGGAAGAGACACCAGCTGTGAGAAATTCTCAGCAGCATGAAGGTGAATGCTCAAGAGCGGGAGTTACATTTGTAGTCATTTCAGAGCTTTTTGTTTGGTGCGGTCTCTTGTTTGTTACCCAAGGTCAAAGAATGCATCAGACATTTTGTAGGAGAGTTTACTTGGAATGGAGGGTTGGGGTTGCAGATAATTTAGACTGGAGGTTTCCTTTCTTTATACTTTTCCTCCAATTACCTCTCTTTCCCCAAGAGGGGGAAATTGAGGCACCATCAATCAGAAACAGTTCTCAATGCACCAGGGGTGGCTGTAATGATGTTGTACATGGGCCTGCATGAGCTCATTCTTTGTATCCACACCCCACATCTATGACTGTCTTAGGTTAATTGTATGCTTCACAAGATGAGGTCATTCTCTTTTGCAGATTCAAAACTCAGTCTCCCTGCTTGGTGGTTGAGAAGATGAAGTTCAACAACTGGAACCTCTCTAATAAGGCAGTGAATGATGTTTTGGCTGCCAAAATGGCATTCACAAGTATAGTGAGGCTAATACATGAGAACATTTTCTGAATGGTGCAAGGCTATTCATGTATACCGTATAACTTGTGTCCTGGGATGCTCTTGTTCTTGTTTTTTCCCCCGAAAAGCCAAAATGAGGTCAGGGGCAAATGGATATCTAGCAGTATCCTTCGCCTTTAAGAGGTCACTTGGGAATGATTGCTCTTGGTTTTGGCAACTGTTCCAATTTGTATATTAATAAGACAGTGATGGTAGGAAGTGACCAAATCTCTTAACAAATGTTGTCCCTGCAAACAATAAACACTTTCATTCCTGAGCATTATGTTTCAGTTCACATCAATGTAATCATGATGCAATGATCTTGTTTTATGCAAGTGGATATTGTGTACAGATTCTTAGCATTTTATGGGTTAAATGTATGCCCATCCATCTCCCTTCCTATTAAGGAAAGGGAAGTAGATGGACCTTTGTCCTGCATTGCAGGGTCTTCTTTGATAGTCATACATTTTACAGTAATTCCCTAATGTGTGCGGGACCCTGGATCCCTTTTCATAGATGTGTTATCCATTGAAATGTCACACAGAGTGTTAATGTTCATATGTTTTTCTCATGGGCAGCAACCTGTAATAGTCTATCTGAGGCTACCTTTTGTTCCTGGAAATAAACTGATGAACTTCTAATGAGCTGTTTCAAGCCTGAATTGTAGCATCTGATATACTCAAAATGGGTGAAAATGTAGAAAAAAATGCAGTCTGATAGGTTTAAATTGAAAAGTGAAATAAAGTGTCCTGTCTCTTTAAGACTCCAAGAGTTTCCCCTAACCATAATGCACTCTGATGGCATTTGCCTCACAGTGTCAGTTCGATTCTCTTCAGGAGATAGCAGAAGGAAATCTGTGAGAGTATGAAAAGTTTTATCAATGATCTTCCAAAGCCTCAACAGCAAGATTTCACAGACACGCTGCATGAACATTTGCTGGTCTCCAACAACATCCAACGTGCAACTGTTGATTTGCTGAAATTGGCAGCTACAGTGTATGGTCATGGAGTATTCACAGGTCCTCATGGCTCCACCTTACCACCTTAAAGCCAGAGGTACAGCTGAAAACAATGGAAAAGTTCTTCTGATAACAATTCAAAGCAAACGATTGTAGGTATTTCCAATGCAGGGTTCAATTTCCTCACTCACCTTTTCATCCTCAGCAGTATCCTCAAGGGCAAAGGTACCAGGGAAAGGTGTTGAAATCCAAATCACCATCAACAAAAGCTTCCATTTCAAGAGGAGGACATTCTTCTGGTACCAGACAATGACAATCTCATACCCTTCCTTGGTTTCCCACTCCAGTGGGGGAGAACTGTGTCCTTGCATCGGCAGAGTGTACTGGAAATACAAGAGGCAAATGAGTACTAAATATTACATATCGTTAATAAGATCTACATTTCACGGCCATTCCACCACAAGTTCCTCCAGTATCAACATCGAAGTATCAGATACCCATCCTCTGCAAAGAAGCATCAATCTTGTTAAGGAAACATTCAACCAAGCTAGTTCAATTGCATCATGAAAGGCAAGGAGTTTACTCCAGGTGTTTCCTGGTTCAGCAAAAAGACCCAAAAAGGGGAATAAAGAACAATATTAGACCTAAGGTTCACAAACGAGTTTATCAAGAAAGAAGAATTCTGGATGCTTGCCTTGAATCAGATTGGTCGGCATCTGCTGTACAAGGAATGGATCTCTACAATAGATCTGTATATTTTCACATGCCAGGCTCGAAGCATCACTAAAGATTTCTCTGATTCGTTTTAGGGAAACATCACTATCAGAACACAGTTCTACACTTTAAACTCAAACCTTCTTCTGGCACATTCTCAGAGAATGCATGGCAGTAGTATCAACTCTCCTGCAGAGAAGAGGAAGTTTGATCTATCCATACCAGGGCGAATAGCTGGTAATAGCTCAGTCAGAAAAAGATAAAGCAGGATTTTTTTGAACAACTTTGAAGTTTCTGCACAGGCTGAATCTCCAAATCAACCAACAAAAATCGATTTCAATGCAGGTTCAGAGACTATCTTATTAGGGGGCAATGTGATACATCATACAGAAAAGAGTGGTTGGTTTGGAGGAGAGCGTGTCATCTGTCTGGGAAAAATGTAATATCCTGGAGCGAACCTTCAACCCAAAAGAAAGAGAAATCACCTTTCTTCAAAGCTGTGTGGCAGCCTGTATTTTTCTTGTCTTGGATGCACTTCATAGCCCTGCAGCAAGGCCTAGAGGACATTCTGAAGAGAAACAAGTAGGAAGACAAACTGAACTCACTTCCCAACAGCAAGATAATCTCTAAAATGGTAGTGCAAAACACAAAATGTGCTAAAAGGAGTTTCCTTTCAGACGGAAATATCGGCACAAGTCATAGTGACCTATGCGTTCCTGTCAAGATTGAGACCTTGCCACAGTATTTGATTGTTCAGGGGCAGTGGAAAGTGAAGGAAGCCTCATACCACATATATGATCCGGAACTGTTCGTAGTCCACCTGGCCTTCAAACCTTTTTTACCGTTCCTGAAAATGAAATTAATTAGCGATTAAAACAGACAACACCTCAATTGTGCATTACCCAGGTAGACAAGGAAGCTCCAGGTCAAGAATATGAAAGTAAAGACAATCTGGTACTGAGCCATCTCGAGGGAACAATTGGTAGCAGCAGTGCACATTTCAGGGACAATGAATTGGCAAGCATACTTTGTTTGTCGTTTATATGAAGAGTCAACTGCATCTTTGAAGAGTGGGGAACACCTTCTATGGACCTCGTCCCTGTGGGAAAATGAAGACACTTTGCATTCTTGCGATCAGAAACGGGTCTCTAGAAATGTCCTTGTGGTCAGTTGCTTAAGGTCATTTCTTTACACGTTTTACCCAGTCTCACGCATCCCCTCAGTAATACTGAAACTGTGTTGATACGAGGTAAAAATATATTGATAGTGTCAGATTGCCGAGGCAGGGAAAGCAGGATCTGCTGACCAAACGCTTGGGGCAAATTCAAACCCAGCTTTAAAAGTATTGAATTTGGCTGCATAGCTCCTGAAGTCAGACAGTGAGGCTATTTGAATCTTTTACCGGCCTGTATGAATCTTAAAAGAAGTAAAACGTCCCTCCACAAGATTATGCTATTTCCTAAACTGGAAATGATTCTGCATATGGTGTCGAGATAATGGGCATAATCCAATTACCTGTTACCTATCTGCTTTATTTAGCCCACGCGAAGCTTTGTTTTCACATCATTAAAAGTTTACTTTGCTGCTGTTACAGCATGCAGAAAATCTCCAAATCATTTAGAAAAATACTGTCATCAAAGACATTTTGGAAGGCTTCAAAGTATTCCCTCCAATTAGACCTCCATCAGTCGAGCAGAACATTTTATGTCATTGTTGATCGGCTCCCTTTTGGAGTCGATACACAGGGCTACATTGCAGCATCTCTCCTGGAAGACTGCTTTCCTTGTGGCAATCATGGAGAGTGAGCCAGTTGGAAGCTTCATTGTCAGTTGAGCCCTACACTGTTTTTCGCTGTCGTAGGATGTCAATGAGAACACATTCTCCATTCCTCCCCAAAATTGTTTGACTTTCATATTATTCAAACTATTATTCTATCTACTTTCTTTCCCAATTCTTCCTCAGCAGCAGAAGGTGCCTTCATTCACTTGACATTACAAGACACTTTAACTTTTACCTAAACAAAAACGTAAGAACCTGACAAAAAATGAATCAACTATTTGTAAACTGGCGCCAAATCAGGCATGGTCTAGCCATATCCAAACTATATGTTGCTAGAAGGTATAGTAGCATGTATTGCATTATGCTACTAATTAGCAATCAAACATCTGCTAGCAAAGCCAAAAGAGACCCGAGGAAATGCAACTACTATGGTTTGAATTAGAAATTTACCAATTGCAGACATCTGCAAGGCATCAACATGGTTATCAATCTACTCATTCACAAAAGATTGTTTAGATTTAGACGTGCAGGTTGATGCTAGAATGGCTGGGAAATCATGAGAAAGTTCTTGAAATAGAGAAACTCCATTTGTCAAAATACACTGTGTACATTTAGAACTTTTGTATTTTCTGTTTCTTCCTGCTGCCCAACAGCCACCTTCTGGTGTATAAAACTAGCCTGCTACTCTAGGCTAACATTTCGAGACTATCAGTGAAGATCTTTCAAATCCGATGCAGAAGAAAAAGTTACCTAAACAACCCATTACCTCTCCAAATAAGTGACTCTGTCAGTCAGCTGCCAGTAGAGTGCATCATGGGTAGGGGAAGCTCCTGGAGTCTTAGAGACAGGACATTTATTCCTACCTTTCAGTACAAGCCTATGAAGGTGCATTTTGTCCTATAGTTTCATACACTTTCACCCTTTCTTGCACATCAGATGTTGCAATGCTGGCTTGAAATAGTTATTTAGGTGTTTATCAGCTTATTTCCAGGAAAAAATAGCCTCAGATCGTCTGTTACAGGGTATGCTCATAATAAGGACAGATGGACACTGACACTCTGTGTGACATGTCAATGAACAATACATCTATGGAAAATGCTCCGGGGAATTAGTCTTACATTTATCACTTCAATGAAGATTCCTACAATGCAGAATTGGGATTACATGTAGAATTATAGATAGGTAACAATAAATTACAAGGTTGTTTTTCACATAGGGGTTTGGAGTGACTTTAGATAAAGAAGAGCGAAGCTTGAGTTATCTAGAATGTCATTCAGAACCCGAGGTGAAAACATCTCTGTAATTCACTTTTTAAGCATTGTAGGAGAGTATGTTCTGCTTTTATGGTCACCCCCACTTTTTGCTGGTGTCGTTTGGTATTACTGACTACTCTGACGGGGATCCTGCTAATCAGGACCCCAGTATCTGTGCTTCTTCCCTAAATTGGACATGGTGAGTACTTAAATACACTCCAGATTGGCTACTGATGTACCTGTGCAAGTCCCTAGTATATGGTACTAAGGTACCCAGGGCATAGGTACACCAGGGGTCCCCCATGGGCTGAAGCATGTATTATATCACCCATGAGAGACCACTCAAATTGTGACTAAATGCCTGCCATTGCAGCCTGTGTAAGCTGGTGCTAACACCACTTACAACAGGTATGTTTCCTTATATCTGAGGTCACTGCACTTAAAACATATAAGTCACCCCTAAGGCAGGCCTTTCAATCCTGAAGGCAGGACACTTGGTTATAAGCGTGAGGGTACCCCTAGATGAGCAGGACACCCCTTCAATCCACAGAGTCCATTCTCCCGATTTGTAAGTGCATCAGCCATTGCGATACATAGAGTAGCCATGCGTCCTTACGCGATAGCTAACTCTGACCTGACTGTAAGGAATCCTGTCATGTTTGGTTTTAAACATGTTGGAATCATACCCCAATGATTCCATGCACTGTAAAACTCCTCCAGGGAGGCCCTCAGTGCTCACGGTACCAGTCTTCTAGCCGCAGACAGCAAACTATGGCTGCTGCCGACGAGAGACAAGATTCTGCCCTCCTACTGCTGAGCCAAGCTCGAGCAGGGGAAGGCAGGACAATAGGTTTCCTGTCACAGGGAGATGTGACCACCTCCCCAACAGGACCTAGTGTATTGGAACAGGGTGGGGCCACTTGCCAGCGTCACTAGACTGCTCACTATCATGCCCACTAAGTGGCAGATAGGGCAGAGCAAGGTTGTATACTTAGGTCTCCTGGTTGGTGGAGGCCACGTTCAGCCATTAGAGAGCGAAATCCAGACCGTCATGGACTGGGTTGCTCCCACTACCCAGACTCAGTCAGAGCTTTCGTGGGCCTGACTGGATACTACAGCAGTTGTGTTAAGGGATATAGGTCCATTGTGACTCCCCTTAATGATCCCACCTTCAAGAGAATGCCTAAGAAAGTTCAATGGACAGTTACCTAACAAAAGGCATTTGATGACCTGAAGCAGGCTATGTGCACTGCTCCCATTCTGCAAAGTCCTGATTCCTCCAAAACCTTCATTGTCCACACAGATGCATCTGAGATACGGGTTGGAGCTGTTTTGTCACAACTAAATGCAGGGGGCCAGGACCAACCAGTAGCTTTTATAAGCAGAAGGTTGACCGCCAGGGAGAAATGTTGGTCAGCTATAGAGAGGGAGGCCTTTGCTGTGGTCTGGGCCTTGGAGAAGTTGAGGCCCTACCTGTTTGGTACTCACTTCCTTGTTCAGACAGACCATAAAGTCGCTCTTATGGCTTAAACAAATGAAGAGTGAAAATCCCAAATTTCTGAGATGGTCCATTTCCCTACAGGGGATGGACTTTTCAGTGGAACACAAGCCTGGGAGTAACTATGCCAATGCAGATGGACTCTCCAGATAGTTCCACTTAGAAAATGAAGACTCAGCTGGTCCAAGGTTAGTCTCATCTCCTAATGTTGTGTGTGTGTGTAGGAAAGTAGGATCTGCTTTCATGGTCACCCCCCCCTTTCTGCTGGTGTCCTTAGGTTTTACTGACTAGTCTAACTGGGATCCTGCTAACCAGGACCCCAGTCTCTGTGCTTCTTCCCAAAATTGGGCATGGTGAGTACTTAAATACAGCCGATTGACCACTGATGTACCCGTCTAAGTCCCTAGTATATGGTACTAAGGTACCCAGTGCATGGGTACACCAGGGGTCCCCCATGGGCTGAAGTATGTATTATGCCACCCATGGGAGACCTCTGAAATTGTGACTACAGGCCTGCCATTGCAGCCTGTGTAAGTTGGTGCTAGCACCACTTACAACATAAATAGGTTTCCTTATATCTGAGGTCACTGCACCTAAAACCTATAAGTCACCTCTAAAGCTGGCTATTCAATCCTGAAGGCAGTGTGCTTGATTATAAGTGTGAGGGTGCCCCTGCATGAGCAGGACATCCCTACAATCCACGGAATCCATTCTCCCAGGTTGTTAGTGCATCAGCCATTACAATACATAGAGTGGCCATGCATAATTACGCGATGGCTGTAATGAACACTGTTGTGTTTGGTATCAAACATGTTGGAATCATACCCCGATGATTCAATGAACTGTAAAGCTCCTCCTGGAGGCCCTCACTGCTCCCAGTAACAGTCTTCTAGACCCGGACAGCAAACTATGGCTGCTGCTGACCGGAGACACGATTCTGCCCTCCTGCTGCTGAGCCAACCTCGATCTGTGGAAGGCAGGACAATAGGGTTCCTGTCACAGGGAGGTGTAACCACCTCCCAGATGGGACCTAGTGAATTGGGAGAAGGTGGGGGTGCTTGCCAGCGCCACTAGACTGCTTTGAAGGGCACATTTGGTGCCCTCCTTGAACACTCCAGTTGGAACCAGTTCAGGGTGCCATTGGCTCCCGTTCTGGTGTGAAGCTGTACAAAGGACATGGGAGTATCATCCCCACTGTCCAGACTGTGTGAATTATCCCAAACCTTTTCTTAGGGTACTTAAGAGCTTACCTGTGGGTGGTTCCTTAGATTCCTCATGGGACAAGATTTGGATCCGAAACCACTTCATCTTCAACTGTCTAGGCACTTTGGACTTCATTGTACTTCGCTTTGGGAACTGGGAAGACTACTGCTGCTCCTGGTCTCATTATCCTGCTATTCTTCTGCGTCGTCTGTGCCTGTGCTCCATACAGGTTCTTCTACAGGCCTGTGGACATTCAAGACACCCGAAGGAATCTCTCTTGAAGTGAAGGAGTCACTTCCCTGCATCTGCTGGGACCGCAAAAATGCTGACTGGTCTACTGATCCTGAGCTCTTACAGACCACAAAAGGTTCAGCAACACAGGTGGTGCTTCTGCAACCCCCACAAGGCCTGCACTGTTTTCACAGCAAGTTTGAAGCCATTATCCCTAATCGGAACTGCTGGAGCGCACCCTGTGCAATGTGTCGACTTGCCCTTGCCAAGGATTGTTGACTGTTATCACGAGAGATATTAAGGCTCCAAGAAGCTCTGGCCTCAAGCATCTCCTGCAACCAAGATATTCACCTGCACCGCGTCCCCTGCACCGTGGGACTTCATCCTTTGGTGAGCTGCTCGAGATCCTCTTGCAACTTCTGTGCCTTTGTTCTGTGCATCTTCTCCAAGGGCACCCTCAGCTCTTCTGCATTTCCAACATCGGTGGGCATTTGTCTTACGTGTCTCCTGGTCACTCCTGAGTGGCATAGACTCTGTCCCCTCTGCTTGCAGGTACCTCTCATCTTGAACCCACCTTTTGGCTACACCGGACTCTTTCACCTTGTTCACCAGCGGCATCTTCACTGAAGTCCTCCATTGTGGTCTAAAACGGTTTCCGATGTCACTTCGCACCTATGCACCCTGCTTCCCTGGTGTGGGTATCCTGATCCTGGGGTATCTACGGGTGGGGTGACTCTCCAACCTTCCATCTTCCATGGGTTTTCTCCAGGGTACGCTCGGAAGGGTCCTTCTTCTTAAACATTGCAACCGCGTCTTACCCATTGACTTGTATTGAGCACCTGGTCGTGTTCCCTCTCTGCACACAGCCTCCGTGGGATTCCTGGGTGCTTACCTTGGGTGGTTCCTTGGGTCCTCAGCTCTTCTACGTATTCTGGGTCCAGTCTCGACTTAGGTCATGGTTCACAGTCCACTATTTTAGTATGTGGTTTGGTCTCCCTCTGTAGACCGCTGTGTATTTGTGCTACTGACGTGTTCTATTATCAAAGTATTGTGTGTATTGTGGTTATATCTCCGGGTAGGAGATATTGCAATGTATTAGTGAGCGTTTATAATAAATACATATTTTTATAACAATACTGTGTGGTTCTTTTTCACTTAATCTACACCATATCCACTGCTGTGGCAAAAATACCTTACAGGCTGTGTGATAGAAACAGAGTGAATATATTGGAATAGCTTGTTCTGAAGCATATGTATAGATTCAAAATTAATAAAAACAATGAATCAAGCACAATCCTGTAGTTTATAGGACACAACAAAATATGTAAACAGTATTATTAAACTTATAAGGCAAATATGATTAATCATGTGATAGAAATAAATATAAATAGTAAACCTATAAAGTAAAATAGACAGTAATAGGGGTAACTTCTAATGCTAAAGTGAAATTGGTCACTCCAGGCTCCCTCGGTTAGCACATCTGGTTTGCATGGTGGACATGAAATTGTTAAAGTTGGCTCATAAATTAACACAGCTTTCAGACTGTTCACTGCAGGTAACATACACATGCATAAGTTGTGCATCTTTAGAGGAACAGATCTGGACTGTAGTTCGCTAAGAGTGTAAGGTCATAGGATATTGGTTTAAAAATGTCAGATTTCATCCTGCAGCTGCCTCCTTCCCATCTTTGAAAGGAACTGCCTTCCTAGGCTGGTCCAAAATCAGGGTTATTGTATATTGACATCGTCGGGGAGACTATTTTTATTTTTAGTGAAATTATAAACTATGTATACAAGAAGATACTTGTAATGTGGCTGTAATGCAGGTTTTGGGTCTGCATCGCTTCGGTAACCAAATTAGTTCCCACAGTGACCTTCCAGCTATGGTCTGGTCCATGTGGAACCAGATTTTTTCCCAAGACAATTCTATTCTAAGTTGGTGACCATGTAGTATTCCATGAAGTTGGGGAACCCGGGCACTTCTTGATATCTAAACCTTTTAAATGTTTGCTCAGCAGTAGGGGTTCGCCCTGCCACATGAAGCTCAACAACTTTTTCTGTAAGTCATCCAATACTTCTTTCCCTATTCTCATTGGGAAGGCTTGGAATATGTAGAGCAACCTGGGTGTGACAGGCTTCTTGATTGCCACCATACAGCCCAGTTGAGACATAAATGCATTTTACACTTCGACAGATGCTTTGGTATCCTTTAGTAGGGCTGTGATATTAGCCACATGTAGCTTTGTAAAAGTGATTATGCAACACCTAAATGTTTAACGCCCTCCTTAGATATTGTGAAGGGCCCCTTTTGTCTAAGGTAAAAAAAATCCCTTACTTAAAGCCAATGGGCCGGAATTCAGATATATCATTGTTGATCTTCTACTCCCACACCAACCCATATTGTGCTAACCCAATGGGTAGAGGTGGGGGTGAAAACATTTGGTCCCGCAGAGACAGCATGTTTTCTGCAAAAAGTATAATTTTATGTTTCGTGCCTCTAATATTTAAGACAAACAACAGGGCTGACCGAGGGTAACCCCGCCTGTCACCCTGTCAGCCATAACTGTTGCCTTCGGTTCCTGGTAGCTCACTAAGACCATGGACCATTTCATCCTGCCAAAGTCCTTTTCCATATCTAGTGCTATCACATCAATCTCACATTTTTGCCTTTTTGACCAGGAATGCCAACCTGCGGATATTGTTAATTGTCTGTCACCCTAGTATGAATCTCAACTCAAGGATAAGAGTTGGGCGGAGCATTGCAAGTCTGTTCGCCAGGATCTTCATATAGAGTATTTTGTTCACATTCAGTAGAGTAACAGACCTATAAGCTGTGTACCTTGAACGGCCTTTCCCCAGTTTAGGAATAACTACAATGTATGCATCGCCCATGGACAGAGTTACTCTCCCAGCCTCAGAGAAGGAATTAAACATTCCCTTTATTAAATGAATTAAATTAGAGGAGAAAGGCTTATGGAATTCCTACTCAGCCAAAAGGACTGGGGACTTTATTTGGTTTCATGCTCTTAATGACCTCTTGTATTTCCTCTTCCCCTATTGGGGTACCCACGTTTTCTGTCGTTTTCTCATAAATGTTTGGGAAATTTAAGTCTGTTCCAGTAGGCGACACTGGTCCCTTGATCTCTCAACCTCTCAAGTACACTGTTCGGAACTCTCCTGTTTTCCAGTGCATATAAGCTTTTCACATCCTTTTTATCTTTGTTTGTTCACCAAAAGACGTTGAAATTTGTCTGTGGTCTTGTAGATTACCACCTTCAAGCCATTCCTTATTACCCCATTAGTTGTTGAAGTTCATATAGTCATCTATAGCCTTAGAGATTTCTACCCTATTTCAGCATCTGCATGACATAACTTCCCTACCTTCATCATCTTTTCTTTTTGGAGAGGACCTTCTGCCTATTTTAATTAAAAAGGAGCATGGGCAGACACAATAATCATGTACATTTCTACCGCTCTAATGATACTAGCTGTATGACTGAACAGAAGGGTGATATCTCTTCATGAGCGCATTTGGTGCACTGGAAGCAGTAGAATTCTCTTTGATGTGTTGCTCTTCATATTTCTACCAGGCTGAAGCCCAAGAGTATTTCCTTCATCTCCTCTGAAATGTTTCTAGCAGGACTTCTGGTTGACCTGTCTACTGTCCTGTCCATCACCATATTCAACTTAGACGATTTCTTTGTCAACCCTACAATGCACCTGTAGATACCTGCCTCCCCTCTCCAGCAATGTTTTCAAGATCACATAGACTGGGCATTCACATCAGAATGGCCACCCCACAGGTTTGACACACTGCTGTCCCATGGAAGTGAGTATTTTACAGCCTGGATTTACTTTAAATGTATTTTATTTCATATTACAACCGGAAATAATAAAACATTTCCTGCAACTCACTTATCTACCCCCACAATAATCAATTTCTCTTCCCATTCAAAAAAAAAATTCTCATTTAATTAATTTGTTGTTAGAGCTCTTTTCTCCAGTAAAATAAAAAATGATTCCTTAAGGGCTGCAACGCGCCCCAACTACAAGATATTTTTATTTCTCATATTGTTGAGTGCAGAATATGGTATTCCTCAATTTGTACACATTATCCTCTGTGGACACCCCTATTATTTTCCCAGGTCTAACCCCATGTACCAAATCGTCGAACTAAAACACTGCACTGGTACCATCCTTTGGAAGTGCCAGCATCATTGCAAGGGGAGAGGAGCTGTAAAGGTCCTCTGATTTAGTTAGTCTAATTCGTCTTAAATCCTGACAATCTTTGAAACTTCAATAGTTCCTTCATTAAGGATATGAGAAACCTGGTGGGATCCATTAGTGATACTTTTATATCATCCGCAAACATTGTGAGTTTAAACTCATCTCCAGCTGGTAGGACCTCCTGATCTATAGAATGTTGTAGATTCTTTGGGCAAAAAGCTCCGGAGTAAGAGGAAAAAGAAGGGGGATTTTCCCACCTTTGCCTAGTGGCCGGTTCTGTTTGGATGCAATGCAACAGTTCCTTGTCAACTCCAGCTCTTGCATTATGGGCATAACATCTGCCATTAGCCACCCTCTGTAGTCCTCCCACAGGCCAGTCTCACGCAGGGTGTCTTCCTTGAAGTTCAAGTCAATCGTGTCAAACACTTTCTCAGTGTCCAAGGAAATCAGGGCAGCATTTCTTCCCCCTTGTTACCAATGTCAATAAGGTGGACGCCTTTTTTTGGTATTGTTCCTAGCTTGTGTTTAAATAATAAAGCTGGATTGTTGGGGTGAATGAGCTTCCTAACAATATATTTGAGTTTGGTTGTCACAGTTTTAGTGCTAATTTCAACAACGGTATTGAGAAAGGAAATAGGTCTATAAGAGCCACCGTTAGCTCGGTTTATTACTAAATTCATAGAACCGGATATAAAGTTTTGTTTATGAAACTTCACCTCATCAGTTTCCAAAATTCGGATCTGTCCCCTTAAGTCTAAAAACCTCCTCCATCACCTACTTCAACGTCTCTTAACTCAAACCTTAACTGAAGGGATAATATGGGTTTGTAAGTGAGTCTGACGTCTCTCAAGGAACATGTGGATGGCACGCATTTCTCTTTTAGAGGCTAGATATTCAGATCTTTCTCTCCCATTCAAAGATGATGTGAAAAGGGTGACCCCACTTGTTACAGATGCCCTTACTTTGCAGAAAGGTAGTAACAAGTTTGAATGACCAACTGTTCTGGATGATTATGAGAGAGAGATCTTGGAAAATGTAAGCTTTAACGCTGTTGTTGGATATCTGGCCTCCAGATCTCACTGCCCTCATAAACCCTCTTTATCCTCGAAGTGGTGTAGACGAGCTAGAATGTCCAGGGTTCCTCTAGGCCTTGCAATTTCAGCACACACTCTCTGGGCTCTGTCTCCTTAAGGCTGTCTGAAGTCTGGCTTTTCGAGATGGCTCAGAATAGACCCTGAATGCAGGTTTTTGCTTTTCCTGAAAAATGATCATTTGGTCATTCATTTGCAATAAACAGGCTCTGTAGTGCTCCAAGTTCAATGTTCTCATGTCCTCTGTTTATTCAAGACGTCAACTTGACTGTGCAAACCTAGGTGATTTCAGTTTTGGTGTCTTGAAAGAATTGCATAATGAATGGCTTTTTGACTGTTTCGTCCTGGTTGGTGTCCAAAGTACTGGACCTGCTGGAGTCTGTTTCATGCTGTCTGGTTTGGTTATGGGGAGGGTCTGTGTTTTTGATTGGAATTAATGTTTCTTAACATTTATTTTTGACTGCTGCCATGCTAGGTTCTTAAAACCCTGGATACGATGCAAGGTAGTCTAAAACCATGCCAATTTGAATCACCAAAGGGTAGGCCTCCAGACAGCAGGGGACACATTCTAGGTTAAGGAAACGCCGTTGGAAAGGGAAAGTCAAAGGTAGTTGAGTAAGTGATATGATCATTGTCTTGTGTGTTCACTCATTGTGTGATAGTTGGTGGTGCTCAGCCCAATTTCTTCCTAGTGATTGTCGCTTTGAACCCCAGGTCGCAGGTCTAGGTCCCTTCTGTATCAATTAAGGACTCAAAACATAGCTAGTAGGTCCACTATGTTGGCCGTCTGAAGGCAAGATGAGACCTTCAGAGTGTTCCGTTGACATGGGCCAAAGGGGTCTACAATCCCGCAGTGTGCAGGCTCACTAAAGGATGGCAGGGTCCAGCACCATCCACCCCACACACCAGGACCCAGCATAGAGGGCCTAACAAATGTCCTCATGGACCAAGTTTTTAGCTTGGTCTCTAGCAGTTGTTGATCGACAGGGGGCCTACCAGGTCAGGCTTAACCCCATTGGCCCCGCAACTACAGAGGTTCCTTTTGTCACAGTACAGAGGTGCCCAGCGTTTTAGCTTCACCTGTGTCTGAAGGTCTCAAGACGTTCAAGGAGTAAGGCCCCATCGCTGCAGTCATTCAATCAATCAATCAATCAGGGGTTTATAAAGCGCGCTACTCACCCATGAGGGTGAGTAGCTCGGGGCGCGCCCTCTCAAGGTACTGGGGGGAGAGGCTGCAGCTCCAGTTCAGTTGAAAAGCCAGGTCTTGCGGTGTTCAAGTTCGGTGAGCCTCTGATGTTTGCTGGTAGCCCCTTCTAGGTCTTGGCTGCGATGTAGGAGAAGGCTCGTCCACCAGCAGATCCGGGGCAGTCCCTGCCAGGGCAAGGTCAGCGGAGCGGAGGTTCCTTTTGGGTACGTGGAAGGAGACTCTCTTGTTGCGGTATTTGGGTCCGAAGTTGTGGAGGGATTTGTAGGCATGGGCAGTAGCGGCCCGTGGAGGGAGTTCCGTGGGGTGGAAAGGCAGGGCAGGGGAGGGGCAGGGTGGGAGGTAGTAAACACCGGAATATAGATGATCGGAGGTAAGTAAACAATTAAATAAATAAAACAAATTACATTGCGTGCCCTGCATTGCAAAATGCGATGCAGCCCGCGCTACGAAATTTGTTTTATTTATTTAATTGTTTACTTACCTCCGATCATCTATATTCCGGTGTTTACTACCCCCCACCCTGCACCTCTCCTGCACCGGCTTTCCGCCCCACAGAACTCCCTCGACGGGCCACTACTGGGCATGGGCGAGAAGTTTGAAGCTCACTCTCTTCTTGACGGGGAGCCAGTGAAAGTCTCGTAGGTGTTGGGTCATGTGTTCTTGACGTGGAGTCCCTAGGACAAGTCTTGCTGCGGCGTTATGGATGGTTTGGAGTTTGTGCAGCAGAGTTTTGTTGATTCGGCATAGAGGGTGTTGCCGTAGTCCAGTCTGCTGGGTATGAGTGTGTGGGTGACGGTCTTTCTGCATTCAGGGGGTATCCATTTGAAGGTCTTTCGGAGGATGCGAAGGCAGTTGAAACTGGTGGAGGTGACGGAGTTGATCTGGCGGGTCATGGTGAGGGAGGAGTCCAGGATAATGCTGAGGTTCCTTGCGTAGTCTGTAGGGGTGGGTGGACTCCCGAGGGCAGAGGACCACCAGGTGTTGTCCCAGGCCAAGTTGGAGGGTCCTAGGATAAGGACCTCGGTCTTCTCCGAGTTGAGCTTCAGGCAGGGGTCTTTCATCCAGCGCGCGACGTCCTTCATTCCTTCCTGGAAGCCAAGTTCGGTGTCTTCAGGGTTCTTCATGAGGGAGAGGATGAGCTGGGGGTCGTCTAGGTATGAGACTATGCTGAGCCCATACTGTATGATGATGGCGGCGAGGGGGGCCAGGTAGATGTTGAAAAGCGTGGGGCTGAGCGACGATCCTTGGGGTACTCTGCAGTTGATCTCTGTTGGTTCAGATAGGAAGGAAGGGAGTCTGATCCTCTGGGTTCTGCCGGAAAGGAAGGATTGGATCCAGTTGAGGGCGGTTCCTCGTATTCCCTCGTCATGAAGTCTGGCTGTGAGCGTGCGGTGAGAGAAGGTGTTGAAGGCTGCGGAGAAGTCTAGTAGGATGAGGGCCGCAGTGTGTCCCTGGTTGAGTAGCATGCGGATGTTATCGGTGGCGGTGAGGAGGGCGGTCTCGATGCTGTGGTTGCTGCGGAATCCAGACTGGGAGGAGCCTAGGATGGAGTTCTCTTCGATGAAGGCGGTCAGATGAGCGTTTACGAGTCCCTCTGTGACTTTGGCAGCGAAGGGGAGTAGGGAGATGGGCCGGTAGTTTTTAAAGTCCGTCGGGTCGGCTGTGGGCTTCTTGAGGAGGGGCTTGACTTCCGTCCACTTCCAGTCATCTGGGAAGATGCCGGATTTGAAGGAAGCGTCGATGGTCCATCCTAGTTCGGGTGCAATGGCAGCGGCAGCCCTGTGCTAGATGTGTGGATGGCAGGGGTCTGTGGAGGCTCTGGAGTGGGTGTTGTTCATGGTCGCAGTGACGTGTTCTACTATGGCGAGATTCCAGGTAGTGACAGTCGGCTGGTTGTCGATGGTGGGGAAGGGAGTCGTGTCCAGTGTCTGTTCGCTGAAGTTGTAGAAGGCCTTGATTTTCAGATGGAAGTAGGAGCTGAGCTTGTTGCAGAGTTCCTGGGATGGTGTGACGTCCATGGCTTTGCTGGGGGGTTTGGTGAATTGCTGTAAGATGTTGAAAAGTTCTTTGGCGTTGGTTGAGTTGGAGTGGATCTTGTTTTTGATGAAGGTCAGCTTGGTGTGCCTTATTTGCCAGTGGTATTCCTTCTGGACGTTCTTGTGGTTGTTCCAGTCTTCCGTGGTTTTACAGTTCCGCCAGGTTTTCTCGATGCGTATGCAGGAGCGTCTGGCTTCTTGGAGTTCGGTGGTGAACTAGTCAGCCTTCTGTGGGCATTGTTTTGCGGGGTGGCGGAGGGGTGCGAGCTTGTGGGCGCAGATGGAGATCCAGCGGTTGAGTTCTTTGGCTGCGGAGTTGGTGTCGGTCGTGACGCTGGGGGGATCAAGGCGGAGGGTGGTGTTGAGATGTTCCTCTGTGATCTTGCTTCAGTTCCTTCTTGGAGGGTGTGGGAGGTTTGGGTGCGGTAGTGGTAGTGAAAGTGAAGTGTACGCAGTGGTGGTCCGTCCAGAAAGGCTGCGTGCTGTGGCTGAAGCAGAAGTTAGTTCCTCCTGGGAAGATGGGGTCGAGGGTATGTCCTGCTGTATGCATGGGGATGGTGATGAGCTGCTTCAGTCCGAGGTTGAAGAGGTTGTCCAGGAGGGTGGTGGATTCGGGGTCATTGCGGTTGTCGAGGTGGAAGTTCAGGTCGCCGAACAGAATGTAGTCCATGGAGGTGATGACTTAGGGTGAGACGAAGTCGGCGATGGTTGTGGCGGCCTGGGTGCGAGGTGCCAGGGGGCTGTAGGTGAGGGTGCTGCTCAGCGTGGTCCTGGGGCTGTTCTGGATCTGGAAGTGGAGGTGTTTTGTGTTGGCTTGGGAGTTGCTCGTGCTGCAAATGGAGAGTCGGAGGGAAGTCTTGTGTGCGATTGTGAGGCCTCCTCCTGGGCGGTCCTTTCTCTGGATCTTGTATCCGTCGGGGATGGCTGTGCTGCTGTCGGGGCCAGAGGTGGCATTGGACCAAGTTTCCGTGAAGAAAGCGACGTCGGGCGATAGGGTGTCAAGCAGGTCCCAGATATCTGAGCGGTGTCTGTGTAGGGAGTGCACATTGAGGGAGGATGCAGGTCAGGGCTTAAGTTGAGCTGCGATCCAGTGGGCCTTCTGCCATCGTGGGGGCGTCGTTGATGGTGAAGGATCGTTGGCAGTGTCTGCAGGAGAACTGTCCATGGGTGGTGTTGTGTGCGGCTCTTTGGCAGTTGGTATGTCTTCCGCGGTTGAATGCATGGAGGGTAGCAGAGTCATATCGGTGCTGGCTCGGAGTTCCAGGGTTCCTGGCGCTGGTCGCGGACGGGCGCAGACAGACTTGCCTTAGGCATGCCTTTTGCACGCCAGTGGCACGCCCGCTGCACGCGTCCACTGAGCGACTGCGCAGCGGTCGCCATTAAGTAGGGGAGGGGGGAGGGAGGTACAGCTGGGAGGCGGGGCGGGTTGCAGCCGGAAAAATCAGCGTTGGGAATACGGAAAAAAAAAACAGACTACAAAATGACTACAGTACAATCACAATCACACAATAAACAGTGGTACAGTAGGGGAAGAGCAGAATGCTACAGAGGGCACAATCAGTGTGACGCTGACACCAAAGAGGATACAAAATCTAATATGGGGGAACAGTGTTAGTGGGTTACAGTGTGGGGATGCAGGGGAAAATAAAGAAATACCGGCGCGGCAGATAGTCACTAGCGGGACCGGTGTGGAGCCTGCATGCAAATACCCGGTTATTCCTCCCTCAGGCTGCCCTCTAGTCTGTGGGTTTAGTGCAGGGCCCTAGTTGCACGCTGGTCAATGGAGGGGCATAAGGGTGTAACCAGGTCAAGTGTATCTTCATTGGGACACTATGCCTGCAGGGGCTCTTTGAATTCAAGTATAAAGGGCCCCAGTGCTTCAGACTCACCTTGGCCTGTGGTTGTCTGGGCCCTCTGTGGGGTCGGGCCCTCTGGAGCAGCACGGGGCCTTTGTACAGATATTCTAGCCGCTCTCACTACCGGTCTTTTCCTGGCCCCAGGTAACCACTGAGGAGTCAATTCCTCACATGCCTAGGCAGAACAACGGAATCCCTGAGACCCAACTGGGTTGTGGCTACCATCTTGTGAGTGCTGTGCTGACTGTTCCATAAGCCCTGGTCTAAGGCTCGCTGGCAAGTTGTTTTCTGATTTTTCATCCATTTTATTTATCATTCATCATCTGTCTGAGAAGGAGTGGTTAGGTATAGGAAAGTACTTACCTTCTATATGCCAGTTTTTCTGGTGAATACTTCTAGTTGCAGATTTCTTACCTTTTCAATATCCATTGTGGTCTATTAGAGCCACACATTTTGTACCAGTAGCATTGGTTCTGTCTGGGTTCCTTTACTCCCCAGACGTGACATCACTGGAGCCATAAAATGCCACCTCAGTTCACTGAAATCAGTTGCCGTTTAACCACGCCCTTCAATGCAGATCCAGAGCTGCTTTTCAATGAGATTTATCAAAGACCTTACAGATATTTTGCAGTGCTGGGAAATGTCTTCTTCAAAAAAAGTCAAGATTGTGGGACTTGGGACCAAAGCAAAACTCCAAGTTCTGCAAGCAGTACAGCCTCCAGCATTCAAAAGCCATTAATAAGCGGTAGGCGAAGACTTGTATAAGAACAAGAAAAGGAAGCATAAGAAGAAGGGCAGATGGGATGACTCCACATCTAGACATTGTTCTTTCTACAGAGGTAAGTCTCTACTGTGCTCTCCACCACCAGCAGAATCTTTCTTTGAACCAGAGCAGGTCGACATCATTCTGGCCAAAGACTGTGTACACTCCAAACCTGGGGGCCGATTATGATTGCGTTTTTTCCGCATCCTCCGGGCCGGCGGAAGTTTCCGCCTGCCTGGAGGATGCGGAAAAACCGCTGCGGAGCCTTCAAAGACCCCCCCGCCAGATTAGGATGGCTGGGGGGTCAGGAAGACCGTCCGCTGCTTTTCCGCCGCAGTCGCCTTCCGACTGCGGCGGAAAAGCTCTAACATGTCTGGCGGTGTCTGTCAGACACCGCCAGGCATATTAGGATGTCTGCTTTTCTATGCCATTCCACGGCGGCATTTCCACCGTGGAAAGGCATACGGACTTTTGTTTGGGGGCCCGTTGCGGGCCCCCAGGGGAGAAGGGGGGGTGGGAGGTGCACGTGGGGGGTACCTATGGTACCCCCCTGCCTTTGCTTGCACGAAGCGGCAGGCACCGCGCGGTGCCTGCCACTTTGTTCATGCAAATGCACTGCTTTCATTTTTAACATTGCGGCGGGTGATGCTTCATGCATCACCCGCAGTAATGTTAAAGATAGAGGATGTGACCGCCACCCTGGCGGTCACATCCTAATCTGCTCGGAGGGGCCGCCGCTGTCCCTGCGGACGGTCCCTCCTCCTCAGTGGTTGTGGACGGACTCAAGTCCGTCCACGATCATAATCGGCCCCTTAGTTCCTGCTTCTAGCTTCCCAGAGCTTCCAGCCCAGTTGCTGGCCTTCGTGCAAACAAAGGTGGCACTGTTTCTTGGGTCTTCAGTTCCCTCCAGGCCCCATATATTCGATGAGACCTCTGACTAGGACACTGGTGGTCAGTACTTTCCCAGCACCATCTGACCACGTATGTCAGATTAAGGGTATGCATCGGCCCCCACTGGGATGGCATTTGTGCGCCGGACTCCAGCAGTAGCCCTCCGCCATAGAGACCTATTCCATCATTGGAGCTGGCACCATAAACCGCATTGGCACCAGCTCCGCCTTCTGAGCCTATGCCTCAAAGGCCATTATGATGCGCTGAAGGTGCAAGGCAAAATGGTTAGCAGAAGAGGCCAGATACAGAGGCAACAATCATACCAGGCCTTTGCTCATGGAGGAATAATGGCAGAGGACTCCTTCATGTTAGATTCCAGACACATTCAGATGCCACAGATAATTTTGTATGATGAGGATGACCGCAATTTGCTCCCTCCTGCAAAAGCGCTTACAGCAGACTACTTGACCTCAAAATGCTAGTGGCCTGGGCAACTCGCTGGAGGTGGAGATGGAATGTACCTTTGAGTGGCTGCTTTAAGAGGTGGGTTTATTTACCACTGTTATCAGGAAGGCTGCAGAGATACTGGACCTGCAGCTTCCAGTGGAGGAGACCAAGTCAAGTCTCTTAAAAGAGATCCTCCAACCAGCCTCTGCTGCATTTGAGCTGATTCTCATCTTCAAAGAGGTACTTGTGGATCCCATCAAGGTGGCCTGGGGCAATCCCACTTCTGCACAACCTGTGAATTGGTTGATTGCTCACCCCTGTAGTTCGGCACCCGGGGACCCTGAGTTCTTGTCCCTTCACCCGAAAGCCTGACGGTGCAGTTCTCTTTGAATCCTAAACATAATGCCGGATCCTTCCCTAGCTTTTGACAGGGAACTGAAGCTGCAGGCAATAAGGAAGAAAGTGTTCTCTGTAGGAACCTAGCATTTAGGTCAGTGAACAGCACCTACTTAAAACAGGATGGGCTATTGCTAGTTCTTTGGGTATAGCACTTCCGGGCAGTGGCGGCCGGTGACATTTAAAAGTGGTTGCATAAAGGTTTGGTATGGCTTTAATGTAGTAAGCAACACAGGGACAAACATGGGGTGCTTAATGGACAAATGTGGGGTGAAGGCTGGATCCTATTCCAGAGAAAATAAAAAAAAAGATTGGCAAATGGTGCATTTTAAAGCACACTAATTTAGTGATAAAGCAAGGCTTATAAAACAGTAGGAACGCGTTGTTTTGAAATATTAAACACATAAAAAAATGCCTTATATCTTACTGCATTAATATGTTCAATAGTTACTGTAATGTGCAAATTGTACAATGCGACAACGTCAGCCTATTAAAGTGTGTGCTTGCCCAGTGTCTTGCACTGCATGCGGCATAACCTTTGGAAGCAAATGCTCTAATCAGGCTTCGGGAAGGACCCACACTGTTTATTGCAATCAGTCATATAGAAATATTTGAAGACAGATCTTTAAGTGGGATGAAAAACTAAAAGGGAACACATAAAAAACATTTATATGATTCCCATAGTGTGCTACCTGACTGGTATTTTGGTTTCTCTCTGAGATGTAATTGCATCCTGATATATAGCACAACAACTGACCTAAACCTAAAACCTGTCAGTACGATTGTCTTTGTCAATGGTTGTTAGCTGTTTAACATAAATGAGTAACAACAAGGGTTTATTATAAATAATTATAAATAATTATACTTCAAAATGTTTCAGTTCTAAAGTTTCAGTACTATTGAGGCCTAAGGAAGCCGTTTTAGGCTTCAGTTATGTGTGCTTTTTTATATATATATATATATGTATTTCTCTGCACATCTCATCCATCTGCACATCTTCAACCACCTCTCTTTCCTCTTCTCCCTCACTTCACCACTTCCAAACATACACTGCACTCACTCACATTTAAGCAGTTTATTTAGTTTTGTTTTTGCCCTGTAAATATTTTGCCATCTGTGCACCCCTTCACACACATTTTCACAAAATTGCAATTCCAACTGGAATACATGACCATTGTTTTGTGTGCTCTGCAGAGAGGCCAACCCACTGACAAGCACTTTCCTTTGGCTCCAGTTTCAGAGCTCTCAATCAGAGCCCCTAATAAACACCTGCACAGCTCAAAGTATGCAAGGAAAAAAATACAGATAGCAACACAACATGCTTATATAACTAACTCATGAGGTTTGGCAATATTAGGTAAAACATGAAGTAAGAGAGGAACTGAATTGCCTTAATGTTTTTAACACTCAATCCAAGTTTTTGGCATTTATATTGTTAAGGACATGAAGATTGGTACAGTTTTAATGTCATACAGCAGATAACTGTCTACTGTAAGCACATATCTCTTGCTTTGCCCTTTACTCGGATATTTGGATACATTTTGCAAGGGAACAAGAACCCTGGCCTGCTCGTCTTTTGAATCCATTTCACAAGGGAAACAAATACAGCAGCTTTACTTCTAACAGGGCCAGCGTTAGTGCAGCCAGGGCCTGGGGTGTCAGAGTGGGGGAGGTTGGCGAGGGGTCTCGGCACACTATTCATAACAAAAGATTAACATTTCTGTAACACTTACATTCACCGAGAACAAGGCACCAGAACACAAGTGCTGGCATCCACTCCTATGTGTGACAAATGGGAAAGGGTGAAATCTGTGCCTGTGAATGACGGGCGGCTGCTCTCACGCAGAGATGGAGACTCCAGCGCCCCAAACCATGACGCTGAAAGCATCACTGGCCTGTAGAGAATCCTGACTGCCATAGACTGCAAATGCAATGATTCATTATGAAGGGCTTTAGAACAGTAAGCCATGCGTCACAGTTCAGAAGGTTGATTACTGCCTGGCTTCCATCTCTTGCTTCATAGAGAGGCGGGTCATACGATCCTACCTCTAAATAAAATGATCTATTTAATATTTGTATACTGTGAAGGAGTATCATGAGGGCGCAGCCCCTGAGCCCTAATGGAGAATCCACCCCTGCCTCCGGCTAGACTTTCAATAACATCCTCTAAGTTTTGAGGCTGCTTCTAAAGGTTAATCTTTAGTTAGCAACAATCCTACCAGTCATCCAATCACCGAAACAATTCCTTGGCAGTACAGAGGATGTGACAAATCTGAGGGCTGTTAGGACCATCAGCCCTCCTTCACCCCAGCTGTTTTCCTTTTTCGTCAAAGGAGCATGCAGGACCTCTGGGGAAAGGGTGTTGTTCCATCTACAGGCCTTTACAACTGACTAGTCAGTCTTACAAATTGTAGAAAAGGGGCCCTTCCCTTCCAGCAGAGGACTCCACCCATTTTTCCAGTTCCTTTCTCCCAATCTCAGAAGAGCACACTTGCATTCTCCAGATGGAAGTCTACAAAGGAAAGGGGCAGTGGAGTTGGTCCCAGAGCAGGAAATTGGGCATGGACATTACTCGCGGTAATTCTCTTGTTTTCAAGAAAGACTACAGTCGGGGCCCGATCCTGAACCTCAGGATCTTAAATTTCTTTCTTCACTGGAAGAAGATCAGGATGTTATCCCTAGCACCAGTGCTTCTGGCACTGGAATCGGAAGACTGGATTGTGTCTGTCGACTTTGCAGATGTAAATTTCCACATACCGATCCTGCAGTAGCACAGGAGGTACCTTTGGTTTGTGATTGGCTCCACTCATTACCAGTTCCCGGTTCTCCCATTCAGCAGAACATCGGCACCCAGGATCTTTACCAAGTGGAAGCAGCATTTCTACACAGCTTACCCCTTTAACCTGCATTGCCTTTTCCCTGCAGTCTTTACCACAAAGGTAAGTGACTTTAATGGAATTTTACCTTTACCCCTGCATCCTTTACCGCACAGTACTTTATAGGTATTTTTTTAAAATAACATTATAGTAAAATTATTTTAAAAATAGGGATAAGGTGCGAGTAGAGGTAACTGTGGGTAAGACTGATTTTAGGGTTATGGGGTAGGTAGATGTAGAGGGAGGTAAGGGTAAATTTAGGGTCAAGGGATGGTTTGAGGTGAAAAAGCAATGAGTGAATTTAGGGTTTAAGGATTGGTTGAGATAAAAATCGGCAAAAGTGAATTTCGGGTTTTCGGCTGAGTAGAGTGAAGGGGAGGTAAGAGTGATTTTAGGGTTTCAGGTTGGGTAGAGGTAATAGAGGTAAGGGTGATTTTAGAGTTAAGGGTGGGGACAGGTAAATGGGGTTAAGGGTGGTTTAAGGGTAATGGGTGGGTAGATGTTAAAGGGGGTAAGGGTGAATTTAGTGTTTTGGGGAGGGTATAGTTAGAGGGAAACACGGACATTTTATGGTTGGGGTGGGTAGAGGTAAAAGAGGGAAAAGGATTTGTTATGGTTCAAGGGCAGGTAGAAGTAAAAGGAGTTAAGGGTATTAAAAAAGGGTTTTTTGGGGAATCACTCCCTCCCTCCCCAAACAGACCAAAAAAAGCATTGAGTGGAGTGGGGTAGAGTGGAGTTACATACAATGGAAATGCAGAGTAGAGTAGTGTAGAATTGAGTGGCACACTGTAGAGTGGAGTGGTGTCGTAGAGTGGAGTGGGGTTGAATGGAGTTGTGTAGAGTGGTGTACAATGGAGAAGTGTAGAGTGGAGTATGGTAGTGTGGAGAGGTGTACAGTGGAACAGAGTACAGCAGCGTGGTGTACAGGGGAGTAGCATAGAGTGAATTGGCATACAATGGAATAGCACACAGTAGAGTATGGTACACTTAAATAACGTAGAGTGGAGTGACATACAGTGGAGTAGTGTACAGTGCAGTGGTGTAGAGGGTCAGAGAGTACAGTGGTTTGGCATACAGTGGAGTGGTGTACAGGGGAGTGGCATAGAGTGGACTGGCATAAATTGGAATACCATACAGTGGAGTGGCGTAGACTGAAATAGCGTTGAGTGGACTGGCATAGAGTGGACTGGCAAACAGTGGAGCAGCATACAGTGGATCATCATACAGTGGAATGGTGTTGAATGGAGTGGAGTGGGGAAAAGTGTAATAGTGTATGGTGGAGTGGTGTAGAGTGGACTGGATTGGCGTAGAGTTGTATAGCGTCGAGTTGAGTGGCATAGAGTGTTGGTGGGTACAGTGGAATAACGTATAGTAGGATGGTGTGGTTGGAGTGGCATGGAGTGGGTACATTGTAATAGCGTAGAGTGGAGTAGCATGGAGTGGCGTAGAGTGTAGTTGCATACAGTGGAATAGTATATTGTGGTGTGGAGTGGAGTGGCGTACATTAGAATAGCATACAGTGGAGTGGTGTAGAGTGCTGGTGCGTGGAGTGGGGTAGAGTGTAATAGCGTACAGTGGAGTAGCATGGAGTGGCGTACAGCAGGGTGAAGTTGAGTGGCGAGGCATACAGCGGAATAGCGTGTAGTTGTGTACAGTGGAATAGTGTAGAAAGAAGTTGCGTACAATGGAATAACGTAGAGTGGAGTAGCGTAGACTGGAGTTGCGTAGAGTTGAATAGCATAGAGTCGAGCAACATAGATTGGAGTGGCATTGATTGGAGTAGCCTATGGTGGAATAGTGTACAGTGGAGTGGCCTGGAGTGGCATAGAGTGGAATAGCATAGAGTGGAGTGGCATACAAGGAGATGTGTGGAGTGACGTATTGTGTAGTGGTGTAGGCTGTAGTTGTGTACAGTGGAATAGCATAAAATGGAGTGGTGTAGAGTGCAGTATTGTAGAGTGGATTGTGCGTACAGTGGAATAGCTTACAGTAGAATGTCATAGAGTGGAGATGCATAGAGTGGAATGGCGTAGAGTGGAGTGGCATACAGTGAAATTCCATAGAGTGGAGTGTTGTAGAGTGGAGTGGGGTTGAGTGTAGTGAGGTAGACTGTAGTGACTTACAGTGTAATAGCGTAACATGGAATAGTATAGTGTAGTAGTGTAGAGTGGAGTGCCATAGAGTGAAATGGCATACAGTGGAATAGCTGCCATTGTAGTGGTGTAAAGTGAATAGCATTGAGTGTAGTGGCGTACAGTGGAGTGACATAAAGTGGAGTGCCATTGAGTGGAATAGCATTGAGTGGAGTGTCGTACAGTGGAATACCGTAGTGTGGAGTAGTGTAGAGTGGAATGGTGTACAATGGCGTGGCATAGAGTGGAGTGGTGTACAGTGTAATAGCGTACAGCGGAATGGCATATAGTAGAAAACCGTATAGTGGAGTGCGGTATACTGGAATGGCATAGAGCCAAATAGCATAGAGTGTAGTATCGTAGAGTGGAGTAGCGTACAGTGAAATAGCGGAGAGTGGAGAGGCGTACAGTTGAGCAGACTGGTGTGTCATAGAATAGAGTAGTGTAGCGTGTAATAGAATACAGTGAAGTGGCATAGAGTGGAGTTGGGTAGAATGGAAAGGCATATAGTGGAGTGACGTAGAGTGGAGTGGCATAGAGTGGAGTGTGATACATTAATCAGGCATAACGTGAGGATGGGTGAACGGATATTCATTTAATGTACATTTAATGTGGCAGAAATATAGATTATGGGGTGTAAACTGTGATTTTTGGTAGTAGGTGTAAATAGTTTAAGTATTGTTAAAGTTCTAAGTCTCAAAATACTAAGTTAGATATTGTGCTGTGGTACACCACGGTACATGCCAATGACAAGGCAGTATCTAATTGGCTAATGGCTGTTTTTACAAAACGTTAAAACCACCCATGTAGTTTTCAACACACTTTTGCTACATTCTGGGTTAGGGACTCATATACTGGTAAGTAGTAAGTTTTATTGTTTTTCCCTCCCTATTACCACTTTAATAAAGTGGTAATAGGTAGAGAAATGTATTTATATTTTTTAATATATTTTTAAAGCAGTTTAAGGAGAATCGCGCTTTAAAAAAAATCTTATTGGCGTGGTAAGTTTTAGGATTACTACAGTACTTTTTTGTAAAGAATTAAATAGGATTTTTTCTTTAAATACACTGTAGTACACTATATTTTTTAAATATAATGTAGTACGGTGCATTTTTTTTGTTTACATATTTATAATTTTTTTAATTTTTCTTATGTACCGCGGGACTTATTAGGTAATACTGCGATGCTCCGTAATTTAAAAATATATATATATATAAACTTAGAAATATTTTTTCTATCCATTATCATTTTTAAAAAGTTGTAAGGGGTAGGGGAAAAAATATGAATCCTGATACTTACCTATATGTAAGGCCCTAACCCAGAACACACCCAAAGAGTAGTTAAAACAACATGGCTGCCTTTAACTTTTGTAGAGGATGTCATTAGCCAATCACCAGTGGCGGACGCCACAAACAAAGGGTGGTTGTGTGGGTGGAGGGAACGCGAGAGAGGAGCAAGGGTGGTGGTAGAATATATAACAATAAAAGAACTTACCTGAAGCTGCAGACCGCCTCCCGCATCGCACTTCCTCTTCTCTTCCTTGTCCGAGCAGCCCCTGGGACAGACTCCCATCGAATCCGGGCGCTGCACTCCTGCTAGGCCTCAGCGGGCTGAAAAAATGCTCCGCGAAGGCCAGGGAGTCTGTGGGGGTTTCTCCAGCCCAGCTGTTCATTGCACAGCCCGGCACAAGTGCACATGTGTGTTTTGGTCTGCCTGAGACGGCCTGCCAAACACATATGTGCACTTTGGGATTAAACATAGCTCTCCTCCATCCATGTCCCCAACCTCCCTGCACAACCTGGCTCAGAGCCGGCAAATGAAAAATAAAACGATGCTAGAACATTATTTTATTTTTCATTTGCTGGCTCTGAGCCAGGCAGTGAGGCGACGCTCCTCTGCCATTGATGAGGAGCTGCCCCTGCCAATCACATAATTCCTTGTCATCAGCATGTACCGTGGTACTTTCGCAAAATGTTGCTAAACTACCATGGTCACAGATATCACTAAGTTAAAATGCCTTATAACTTAAAACATACTTACCCTACTTACCTGTAGTACCAAAAAGGCTCATCTGCACAACATACGTGATAATCCTGCCAAGACTTTCTGGTGTGGCAATTACTTCAGACCCACCAGCAGGTATGGTATTACTAATGCATCTGTTGCAAAGGTGAGGAATCTGCAGGTAGAAGACTCTGTCAAAAGAAAAAGTTACTTACTTTTGGAAACTATCTGTTCGAGGCATGTTAGCTGTAGACTGCATGTTTTGCATATTCCTGCCATCTAGTGTTGGGTCCGGATGTATGCAAGTTGTTTTTCTTCGAAGAAGTCTTTCCCGTCACGAGGTAGGTGACTCCTCCTTTAGGAGATAGTGCCCATGGGCATCAACTCCATTGTTAGATTGTTTTTTTCAGACATCGGGTTCGGACATGTATTGCTGCGCTCTGCTTTGAAACCATTTCTTCGGGTTCCCCTCGGTGCGCAATCCACTCTACCCGCGTCGGTATTGTTTCAAACTCGTATCCCACTTCTCCGCATATTGTATCCATCGAGGAAAACCTCTAGTTCGATCGAAGACTTTTGGGAAGGCCGTCCGGCCCAACCGGGTATGTCCACTTTGCAGTGAATGGAACGAACTTCGTTTAAATTCAGCCCTTGGTGCAATGCCAAGTATCCGCGCACCGACTCGCACAAAGTGTGCAACTTGTGCTTGTCTCCAGAACACAACGAACAGAACTGCAACGCATGCAGATCTTTCCGATCAAAGAAAACACTCCGTGATAGTCGGGCTCATCGTTGCAAAATGCAGAGTCAAAACATTAAATACACGCCGGACATCTTCGGCAAAGGATGCAAGCACAAATTTGACACACAAGGGGCCGAGGAAAAACAACAAGTACTTGCCTCCATTCCAGAATCGGACTTCGAGATTGAAGAAAACTTGCCACAAGGTCAACATCCTGTGAGTTCTGAACACCCCGCCCCTTGACCCAAACTCCAACTCAGCCGAAACAAAAGCATTTTGGTCCCACCCCCGCCTTTGAGCCATGGTCGGCACTGACAAGATGTTTCTGATGCCCCGCCTTCCGGCTCAGCACCGAAACACGTCACTAAGCCTTCCGGCTCGAGATCGAGTCGGCCAAAGTCTGGCAATGAGCCGAAACCTTCAGGCTCGAAGTCGAAAACTGCTTTGGAGCCGAAATCATTAACACCAAAAATGAATCCTCATTCAGCACTGAAAAGTCATTCTACCCCGGCACCGAAAGCCTCGTGCCGAAACCTAAAACTGTTCCTCTGAAGTTGCAGGATCCGATTTTCGACACCCCACACCCAAATCAGACCCAAAGCAAAAGGAACTTTATAAAAGTCCAGACACAGGATGTGTTCTTACTAAATCACCTCAGAAATGCAAACCTGAGTTAAAGGACACCATTTACCATATTCCTTTGAAGAGGAAGAATGTAGGTACTAACCCTTCTCCTCCTCATCCACCACTTTCCCCTACACCAACTTCTCCACTTCTGCAGCATTTAGAGATTAAACCAACTATCTCTCCACCACCACCACCACCTGATGGTGATCATGGGGATGGGGGGGGGTGACAATATTTGACCAACACACCCCTCTAAGTATTACAACTAAGGATCCCTGTTTTTACAGATAAATACAGAGCGAAAAATATTTATTTTCATGTCTGTATTTATTTTTAAATGTGGATAAAAATGGAAATTGGGTTGTTTTTTAGTGATTCTGAATGCTGGCAATCATGACTGCCAGGCCAAAAGCTGTGTGGAATAACAGGCAAGGTGATTACAAAAATAAAGGAATTTTAGTATAGAGCCTTAAACAGCAGTAGATTTGCACAACTGTTGTATAGCATTTTAGGACCCTAGAGTAAATTTCCCAATTCATGCCCTTATATAGGTATCAATCACCATATCCTAAAATAGGCATAGAAATCATAACCATATTTAGACATAGCTCATGCAGTCCAAATATGGCATGGCTACATCCACTAGTTCCGAAAATCCACAACGATTTCTTGGAAAACTCGGCTTCAGCAGCTAGGGACTTCCCCTTGCTTGAATATTGATTTGTCCAAGAACTCATGGAGTTTTCAAAGAACTGAGACTCTTTGATGATGTTATTATGTCCACCTTTATGTCAAACTCGGCACCTTCAAGGTATAAATATGCTCACACTTGCCATAGCAAGCAAACGGTGGTTTGGAGCAGTTCTACTATCTACTTGCCCGACGCATCCTGCTACAGCAAGTGCCGAAGGAAGCCGACCCTCCAGCAGATGCACTGAGAGAGATGCTGTCTTTTCTCTTGCCGAGAAATCGAGCTCCAGTGTTTCCAAGCTACCCTTGCGGGTTGTTGGGAAATCGAGTCCTGAGATTGACATCCTTCATTCTAAACCAAGGTACGGAGCTGATTAGACCCTAAGAGAAATCTTGGATAGATTCTTTGTAAAGAATACTAAATTTATGCTACACATCACTTACTTCTTCCCTCGTACTAGACTTAGGTTAGGTACTTCGGGGTAGGCATATTTTAGAAGCACCAGTTGAGTACTTTTTAGCCTTTGTAATTTATGTATGTATTTATCTATGGTCTAGGAACCATACAATGCTCTTACAGTATTATTTTATTCTACTCTTCTTACTGTACGCATTATACTTTGCATCCAGTATTACGATTGTAGCAGTTCATTTCTTCTGCATGAGAAAGAAGACTGTTCAATATACACTTTTATTGAAAACGCCGCTCTCTCTTTCTCTGCACCTCTGGTGAAATGAAGCATGCACGAATGACTGAGTAAAATATCTATCTATTGTTTCCACGACTCTGACGATCAGTTTTATCTTGGGGAAACAAAGTTGTCATGTTTATGCGGTTGTCAGAAACTAAATCCCTTCTTGTGAATTTGAGAAAGTTTCTAGTGACCTCTGAGCTAGCTGGCACTCACAATTAAGTTTAATATATTCTATAGCGACCTAGTAGACATAAGTCCAACGTCACATCTATAGGATATATTATTCCAATGCGCAGAGCCTATTGGGAATATAGGAACTACACTACATGGCGCCTAACGTTTGGTAAGGCACTAATTTAACGCTCGATACTAAAGTAACTCAGTCGTGCTTTTCGCAGAGACCCCTTGTTCCCGTAAAATACTCCAATAGACGTCTGGAGTCTATTAAAGGATAAAATATCAGCCATAACTGAGTAGGACGAAAATCCTATTTATTCGTTTTTGGTTTGTTTAACGTTGAAGGATACAGTGTTCCGAAATATTGTGCACCTTATCTTTATTTCCTTGAAACTTGCTCTGCAAGACTTTCAACAAAATGTCGAATAGTGACGCAGAAAACAGTAGAGATGCAGTAAATGCAAACCAACCAGGTCTTGACGTTACAGGTTTTCAACAAGACGACACGGATGCAATAATCATCCCGGAAAATGGAAGGAAAACCATAGCTATAAAGCTTATAGAAAATGACTTATCAGCAAGAGGTGGTAGAGTAATATTTGTCATAGAGGCACATGAATATCTGCAGACAGAGGTATTCTATTCATGTATTATCTTTCCACATGCAAATCCAACAACACATGTGTTCCACTCCTATAAAATAGAGGAACATCCAGCAGAATACATTCCTTTCGAGGACATTGAAATTCCACTAACTTACCAAGAGCATCAGCTCTGGTTTAAAGGCACCCTACAACATCAAAATCACATTACCAGGCTCGGTCCACTAGGTAGACCAGGAGAAACATGGTCGGTACTAGCCAGCTATACACCACATCCTGCCATTGAACAAATGACAGGTCCAGAACTATTAGCTCAGCTAAAACAATTAATTAAAATACATAGACAATTGGTACAATATTTCATGTGGATTCTAACAGTCCAACCGGCTATCAGAATTCCACAGCACACCCCTCATCAGGGGAACACAAACAAAATAACACCACAGACCATACAATCAGTCATTGGTAAATTACCCACAAAAAGGGAACAAATTCCATTCTGGTTAGCTCAAAAAATTACTCAGATCGAGGCAGTATTTCCAGATAGTACACCTCATGAGAAACACAGGATTCTAACAATCTGTTTACCAATGGGGATTGCACCACACCTGGAGGACTGTGACACTTGGGGTACAGTCTTTGCTGCAATCTACACAAAAACTCATGGTGTACCGTCTATGTCGGTAATACCAGACGTCCTGAAGCAGATTCAAAATGAATACGGGGCAGAGCCTGCTTTAAATCTCGGTATGAAGTTACTGAAAGATTTCAAATAGGTCTATGCTATAATATTAGCAAATATTAAAGGTGAAGCAGCATCCGTGGCAATCCGCCAAAAACTAAAAGAACTTAATGTAACTGAGCAACCATATGAACAGGCCAGAATAATAGAAAAATCATATGAAGAACTAGGAAGAGATAGTTTGGGAGGGAAACCAGGAAAGCCTGAACTAACAGAAAATCCTGAAAACGTTTTTATCAAAAACACACTCACTACTACTAAAAAGAAGTGGGAAAATACTAGACAGATACATCCTAAAGAGAAGCGTTCTCAATCCAGAGGAAGGTCTCCTCAAAAGGAGCCCTCTGAAAAAAGGTATAACCTAAGAAATAGGGATTATTTAAGAAAACCTGATAGATATCAAGATACTGATACACATTCCTCTCATACCTTTCAGACTTCCTCGCAGAAATCCGAAAGAAGAGGACGATCAGAACACAAGGAAGAAGTCCAAAGACGATCAACACGTTCCTAAAAATAAGAAAACTCAATTTTCCAAAAAGAAGGTAGCACGTCTTAAAATCAGAAATGCCGAGGATCTTGAGGACACAACTCAAGAACGGGGAGTGGGCCCAGACAATGCTAGACAGTGCAGCAGAGGTTATCATAGCTCGCAAGATCCCGAAGGATCATCTGGAGACAGTGGACCTGAATGAATACATTCAGGTTGAAACTGCAGATACCAGGGTTAGTGTACCACATAAGTAATATGAAGTAACACTCCGAATAGAGGGGGACTGTTAGATCTGGGGGTCTCTAGTTGGCAATGGTTATCACCTTTGTCCAAATAGGGACCCTTACTTCTAAGTCAGGATAAGGGGATTACTCTCTTTAATAACCCCTGCTCACCCCCTTGGTAGCTTGGCACGAGCAGACAGGCTTATCTCAGAGGCAGTGTGTTAATCATTTGTAAATATACACAGTAATACAGTGATAGCACTACAGATGGACACAACACAGGTTTTATAAAAATAGGTATTCTTTATATAGACGTAAACACAAGACCACAAACGACAAAAATCCACAATACTACACTAAAGGTTACTTAAAAGAGGATAAAAGTCTCTTAATTCAAGTTGATGGTAAATGCGACAAAGTTCTCAACAAAGTTCTTGGATGCGGCACGCAAAGTGAACAAAAGGCTCGCAAAAGGGGAGATGCGTTGGTTCCGTGACCCGGGGGAACGGTTGCGTCCTTTCTCAATGCTTGCGCAGAGTAGGGGACTCGTCGTGAGCCTTACCGGTGCGGAGGTGATGCGTAGATTCTCGACCTGTTGCGGTGCGCAAGATGGCGCCTTGATGCGATGCGATGCCAATGCGATGTTTCAGTTGCGATGCGAGAAGATGGCGCCCTTGATGCGGCGATGACGATGCGAGAACGCCCTGGCAGCCTTGCGACGACTCTGTACTTTGGAGCCGCAACAGGCCCTGCGATGCGCTTCTCCGGTGATGCGATGACAGCTCTCTCGATGCGTCGCGCTTCTCTGGTGATGCGACAGCAGACAGCTTCGATGAACACACGCTTCCAGGGAGATGCGACGAACTCTCGCTTCTCCGGCGTTGCGATGATTTCAGCTGTGGCGGCGACCCTCTTCTTCTCGATGCGTCGCGCTTCCATCTCCCAGCGGCACGCAAGTGCCTGGAGTCAGAATTCCCAGCAAGGTAATTCAGGAGGGAGCTGGAGGTGAAGTCTTTTGGCCCTGAGACTTCAGCAGGAGGCAAGCACAGTTCAAGCCCTTAGAGAATATTCTGTAGATGAAAGTCCTTACAAAGTTCTTTCTCCTTTCCCTTGGCAATGAAGCAACCACTGCAGGCCAACCCAGCAAACAGCACACTGGCAGAGGGGCAGTCCAAACTCCTGCAGCTTCCTTGGTTCTACTCCTTGGCAGAAAGGTTTCCTTTGTTCTCTGAAGCCAGAGAGGCCTCTGCCTAGTTTAAACCAGTTCCTGAGCACTGTGTTTACATGACTCTTCTCTTCCTTTCACTGTGCAGGGCAGAAACATCAGACGCCCCACAGGATGTGGAGCCAGCACAGGGGAGGGAAGATGCAGCTCTGGAGTACTCTGTTGACAAGATTCCCCTTCTCCTTTCACTGTGCAGGGCAGGGACATCAGACAAGCCACAGGGGGTGGAGCCAGCATTGTGGAGGGAAGGCCTAGCCCTATTCAGGTCCCAGGTGCACTCTCCCCCTCGCATCTGGAGGTAAATCTCCCTAATCACCACTGGGCTGTCCCAGACTGTCTCCTGGAATTTCCCAAGCCCTGTCACACACAAACCCAGATTAGGAATACACAAGTCAGCAGAGGCGGGCTCAAATGGTTAGGCAAGCAAATACCTACTTTCTAAAAGTGGTATTTGCAAACACAGAATATTAAAATAAACTTTACTAAAAGATGTATTTTATTATTCTGAGTTCAGGCATACTAAACTTGAATTTCTACCATGTTCCCTGAGCCAGTTAGGATTGTAGGGATGTAACAATCTTCACTACCCATTCTAATCTATGAGACCAGGTAGCCTTCAATAGTGAAAAACAAAAATGGCTGTGATTCACTACTAGAACATGCTACACGCATCAGAGCATGTCCTACCTTATACTTACAATGCACCGTGCCCTTAGGCCTCCCATAGGGGTGTCTAATATGAAGCAAAGGGAAGGTTTAGGGACTGGCAAGTGGGTGCACTTGGCCAAGTCGACATGGTAGTCACAGACTACACACAGGCCTTGCAATGGCAGGCCTGTGACACACTTTACAAGCTGCTTCTGTGGGTGGCACAACCAGTACTGCAAGCCCACCAGCAGCATTTGCTCTACTAGCCCTGGGCACACATGGTGCACTGTACTAGGGGCTGACAGTAGATCAGATAAGCCAATCATGGAATCCAATCAGTATATCAATTTAACATAGGGCGCACTTGCACTGTGGCACTGATTAGCAGTGGCACAGGGCCCAAAACATACAACCAGCAACAATATGTCAAAACAGAGGAGGCAATCCGTCAAAAATGGAAGGGAGACTCACGCCAATGATGTCAGGTCTAACAGGGACATAACTAGGAAAATAAAAGCACTCTTTTGGGAAAAACTATCTAAGGGTTATGACATCTTTCTGGCTGAAAAAGACTGGCCACCTGAATTTGTCAGGGAGTGCCCACATGGCGAAGAGATCATTATGCCAGCCTTCTCAAATCATATTCCTATTCATAAAAAATACACCTATGCCAGAAAACGGGCTGTGGCCCAGGCACCAGCATTATATAAAATCATGTGGGATGGGATGAGGATTCTCCTCACCACAAGATCCAGTTAAAAAATCAACCAACTTCTCAGAAGCAGTATCTGGTTAAACAGGAATCTAAAAAACAGGTCAGGGAGATCCTAGATCAACATGAATACCAAGGGGTGATTGAAACATGCACCTTGTCCATGAACAATCCTTTGTTTCCTGTCTCCAAACCAGACAATACATATCGTCTAGTTTTGGACTACAGACATTTAAATTCCTGTTGCAAAACCTTTGCAGTACAAAATGCACACAGTGCAGCACTGATGAATAACATCGTGCGCAAAAAATGTAAAACCACATTAGATATTTCAAACGGTTTCTTCTGTCAAAACATTGCACCTGAAAGCAGGTACTTGACCGCTTTCTCAATAATGGGGACACAACAACACTTTTGTCGTCTCCTCCAGGGATTCAAGAACAGTCCAGGGTTATTTTCAGCCAGAGTAACAGAGTTACTACAAACATATGATGATGAAGCATTATCGTATGTCGATGACATCTATCTTACAGACGATGATTTGGACAGGCACTTGAACAGGGTGAACACCATAATACTTGGATTCGCCTCTGAAGGGTACAAATTAAATTTTAAGAAATCAAGAATTGCCCACCTGAACATCCTATTCTTGGGATACGAACTTTCAAGTGAAGGCAAAAGCCTGGCAGCAAACTTTTTAGAAAAATGTGCGCTGCTCCAACCTCCAAAAACGCTGAAAAACTTACAGTCAGTTCTAGGATTCTTGAATTTCGGAAGAACTTACATTCTAAATTACGCAGAAAGGGTTAAACCTCTCTACGAATTAATCAAACCTGATTTCAAACCTACTAATTGGACTCAAAAACACACAGAAATTTTGCGTTCAGTACAAACTGACATGTTAGCAACAACACATTTACAGACACACGTAAACGAACGCAACCTTGTAATCCGAATCATCCCAGGGAGATGCGGATTCACATACCTAACCTTTAATGAAGGTGAAAGGGTACCAATAGCTTACAAATCACACTTGTACACACAAGCTGAAATGAAATTCACTTCAACAGAAAAAATTCTGACAGCGGTTCAAACTGCAGTAGCAAAAGGGAGAGCCCTCGCACAGGGTAAACACATAAAGTCGTTACTCCTGTACATGCCTTAGAGGCAGTGACAAACGCAAGCATTCCGAATGCAAAAGCTCTACATCCGAGATGGATACAATGGGGTAATTCTCTTGCTGCAACAGACGTTGAATACATTTTTGACCCCTACTTGAAGACTCAAGAATTTCTCCAATAGGACAAGAATATCCTCTGCCCACTGAGATTCTGCCTCTAGAACATTACGGATGTATAATTTATACAGACGGATCAGCACAGCCCGCAATTGTGGGTAAACAAGCTTATAGTGCTGCATGTGCAATTGTTAAAGGTCACTGGCGCGATGGTAAATTCAGACCTATGGTCACAAAAACTCAATCTCTTAGAGACTGTACAGCTCAGCGAGCTGAACTACAGGCATTCAAGATGACGCTTGAAAATACTGATCGCAAATTCCCCACACTCATAGTGTGCGATTCGTATTACTGCGTCCAGTGTTACAATTAATATTTGGAAAACTGGTTTCAAAATGGTTTTAAAGACTCAAAAGGTGGCACAATCAAGCATAAAATGCTTTGGGAACAAGTAGTTCTTTTACAGAAAGAACTACAAAAGACTCACGTGATCCATACACTGAGTCATCAGCGTGATGGCGTTCATGTTGAAGGGAATTCATTGGCTGATGAAGCCGCGAAGGCAGCTGTGCAAACGTCTTCCATAGCTGCAATCAATCGTTCAAAAACAAAAATAGACGGCGAAACAATGCTAGCTGTCAATGCCACAAGCAAAGGCAGCAGAGCTGCGTTACCTCTAAACTATCCACTCGAGTATACATACATAATTGATGCCAACTCCGTTCCTCTTGCTCGAATCCCTGGAGTGGGGGATAGGGTAATTCCAAACAGGAACTGGAGAGGTGCTTTGATTCAAGAAGCGCATATGGGAGAGGGTCTGATACATCAAGGGATCTCAAAATCTCTACAAGAATTAAAAGAGATGTACTGGTGGCCAGGGATGAATGCCCACATTTACGAATTTGGAATTAATTGCGATGTCTGCTACAGAGATCACGGCTTAGAGCGCCACCAGATTCCTGACTACAGTGTAGCCAGCCCAGTACAGACACCATTGTTAGATAGCATCAGACTATCCACGCTCAAATGTCCCTATGGACAAAAGCAGTCCCACAAGTACTAGGACAAGATTCATTTGGATATGGCCTCAGTGCTCGGCTGACGCCCAAACTGGTACAAAAGATTTGCCAGTCTATATAGGCACATACGCAATCGGCACGCTACATTCTGACCAGGGTCCTGCTATTAGCTCTCGGGCTTACAAGGAGGCCATGGCCAGCTTGGGCGTTGCATTGCGGTACTCAAGTCCATTCCATCCTGATGGAAATGTGGTTGTGGAAAGAAGAAAACATGACATAAAGCAATCGATAACAGAAAGGGTATTCGGTTCGGGTGACGGGTGGTTCAAACATTCAATAAATGTCCAACGTAGTCTTAATAACCTGCCAAGAAATTCTCTGGGTGGAATCACTCCATATGAAATCCTTTTTGGTACTAGAATGATGGTCGAAGACCTCGATCGTCATACTTTAGTGGTAAAACAAAAACCCTTTGATATCAAAGTCCGTTTGGCTGTTTTACGGGACTTAAATGAAACAAGAAGAAGTCTAAGCAACACCATACAAAAGTCAATGACCACTGAAGAAAAACCACCTATCCCAGCAAGACCTGTCTGGATTCCAAAGATTGGGGATCTAGTCAGAGAAAAAATCGCGGATAAGAAGGAATTTGGGCCTTCTTACAGAAAACCAGTACCTGTCTTAGCAATCCACAGATCAAGAACAGTGTTACTGCCGCCACTTGCTGGAAGAAAGGAGAACCGGTCCGTATCAATTGACCTGATAAAACCACACTATGTGGCCGATAATAAGTAGTAGGCCCATTGGACTCCAAAGATGTAGCAGACGACCAAATCTTGCTACCATCCAAGAGGTTTAAACTGAAAGACTCATCACCTTTAAAGAATCTGCAGTGAGAAAAGAAGGACTATGCAACCAAGCCATGGAACTTGTACCTCTTGAAACCCAAATAACAGTTCGTCAAGAATCTCCTGTCTACAATGATGTAGCATCTGACTATACTAACATGTCAAGGGAACAAGCAGCTCCAGCGATTTCAAATAATCCAGATGCATTACCAACCATTGACAGAACTGCCTCTGGCTATTTCATCAACTTCGATACCTTTTCTGAGGATCCCAATGAGCCTGAAACAACACCAACAAACAAAACATTCAAGGAACAAGTAACAGAACTTTTTCACCAGCTTACAAATACATATCCGGTATCACCATGGGCTGAATTTTAGATTGTGTTAGGTGTACTTTTTCTCCTACTATGGCTCATTCTTGTTTTAAGTTTGGGAAAGCTGATAGATGGAAAATATAGTAAAATGGACAAAGCAAGTAAGAACATCAACTTGCTTCTGAAGCCACACAAATCATCTCATCGTGAACAAAGAGACCTGTCATCAGTAAACATCACAGCCGTTCCACTACCTGGTGGTATGGCTTGGGATAGAACTGATTATGACATTTATGGCCCTGTCAAGCTGCTGAAGATTCCACACCAATTTAAGGTTCCCTTGAGTGATTTTGTTTAATCAAGCACATTTTCTGATGATTGGGACTTTTAGGCTGTAAATAACATGATGGCAGACTTAGAAATGTCAGCAAAATTTGCAAAACATGAATACTTAGATGGTTCATCAAATTATGAAGAAATGTATTGTTTTAATCATTTTGGTCATCATCATTTGCACAAATCTGCAACCCCCAGAAATGTTTTAACTTATAATCAATGGGAACATTGTCCAATGCCACCAAAAGGTAGCTCTAAAACATTTTATGAAAAATTTCCATACTTCTCAGGTTTTAATGTCACAAATCCAGAAACGTTTTACTTTAAAAATGTTAATAAGACAGGCATGAAAAGTATGTTAACCAATACTAAGCAAATTTATTCTGCGGCCTTTAATGCTCAATTGTCCACATTAGGCTTTTGACTTTTGGAAAGACAACATTGAGACAAAAACTGTCTGGGCACAAAAGACTGGCAGGTACAAGGCTTAGAAGAATTATTCAGAGCCTGCATCATCCCAGAACAAATAATGTTCATAAATGAAACTGTTCAACAGACATCTTGTCTTGGCGTGGCTAAGATAAAAGATTTAAACAACCCGTCCATACCTAAGCCCACACCTGATAGTAATAGAACTACAGACGAGGAGGTTAACGTAAATTATATTTTACAACAAAACAGAACTAATCCTGAATGGAAACAATGGTTAAACTGGCCCACAGACATGAATACCTGTCAAGATAGATTCTAGATAAAGACACAAGGGTTTCCAGTAACTAGGCCAGATCCAAGATATGTTCAGAGACAATATCCAGGGATAATAACAACTTACAGTGTAGGAAAACTGTGCCTTGAGTGGCTACAAAAATCCGCACTCCCAGATATAAAACAACTCTTAACTTTACTTAAAGATGGCATTGATTTGAGAGAATTCTTGCTTGGACCTCGCAAACCACATCATAAATGTTTCATATACGCCGGTATTTACGCTGCTCATAATGAAGCATGGAAAGTCACACAAATGGAAACTGCAGAACGAATACGGGAAATTGATCGTATTAATTTAGAGAAAGCTCTCTCTGTAGTTGAAAATAGGTTAACAACTCTGTCATCCAGAATTTATTCTTTGGACAGCATTGTATCCTCTGCCATAGACATAATGGAACAGGACATGCTAATGTTACAACATGGCCAGTCTCAATTGAGTTCTATAATGCTGCTAGGCTGGATGTTACAAAACCTTCGTTCAGGCTATGTGCCTTGGCGTCTAATCAACACCACGTCATTGTTTACTGGATTTAACCTTACAGATAAACAAATCTCTTTGGCACAGAGGGGAGCAGACTATACGGTGCTGAGCATAGAAAAACTAGAGAGATTACCAGTAACCGTTTCTGAGAAACCAGCCATTGAATGGATAATATATGGCTCCATCACGATACCAGTGTTGATTTTCCAGTTTCAGTATTGCTTAAAACACATACCAGCATGCCTGCATGAAAGTTTGGGTAAAGAATACATAAAGTCGACATGGGACTTACCATACACACACAAATGTTGGAGTGGGGAAAAGGAGGTATTTCTTAGTGGTAAAAGTTGCAAAACCACATTGAGCGGTACACTTCTTTGTCAAGGCATTAATTTACATGGAGCCTGTGATGGTTCTTCAAGCAACTTATCATGCCACCTACAGGGTTCCCCGGCAGCAGTGATAAATCCAATTTTTAGGCAGCTTTCCAATGAGAGCTACATAATGCTGAATGATCACAGCTGATGTGGAATGATGCCAGGAATAGTCTAGCTTGTTAGTGTGTCAGCCAGGGTCACTTGTTGTATGCAAGTATTGTTTCCAGAAACTAAGACAGGCGGGGAGTCGCCACTATGGCCTTCACTGAACATCTCTTCTATACGAATTGATACTTTAAGCAGAATGAAAGCCATTCTTTTACAAAAAACTGTGCCACTGACCTCGTTTAGAGAAACGTATGATCTGCAAGTTGCAAGGTCCTCTGCGGAGATACATGCCTTATAATCAACAAACTGCCCCATACATTTCGCAGAAATGTTAGGTCGTATCTTAAACATGTCTGATACCAGTGGTATTGTACATGTATTTAAGACGATTTTTTCGGGACTGTTAGCACCCTTTGAAGCAGTCCTGGGCATTTTTCCTAACTTCGTGCACTGTGTGTTCGGCGGCCTGCCTCTCATCTTAGGACTCGTAGCAGGGATTCGTTATGGCAAGTCCGGTCACCAGCGATACCCAGATTACCATGGATGGCAATGCAGTATCGTGAACGCATAACGCAGATTCTTGGCTTGGCTCGTTTGAGAGATCTGAATACCACGTGGTTCCTGTCATTCAGACCAATCTGGCAAGATTGCAACTTACCTGTTCTACGATGCCTGCTTTGTGGAGAGGAATGCGTGTTGGATATCTGCCTAACACTTCCATCAGCAATGCCAACGGATGTTGACGCCTTACTGGGTCCGATAACGGCTCATGTATTGTGTTGCCCCCAACGGCTACCAATCCTGATGACGGCATTCATTGAGATCTCACTGGCAATTCCATCTGAAGGTGAGATACGCGGACCAACAGGCACACAGGTACCATCGACTGCGAACATTGCTAATGCGACAGACGCTGACGGCGATGCTTCTCATTTGTGTACGATTGATCTACTTAATGAAGTGGTTCAACTTTCATCTACTGTGGTAGACGATTTCTTTGCCAGCCTAGACGAATTAATGTTTTCTCCTGACACAGAGAATAACTTTTGAAGTTAGCACACAGCGTTCTTTCAAATCTGAAATTCGACCTTCGCCTTTTTCAAAACAAAAAGACAATAAACTGCTAACTTTGGAACTCTATTTTTCTACGATTTTTTTTTTTTACAAAACAAAACTTGGCACAAAGTAATCTGCTTAAAGTAGAACTATTCTTAGAGAACAAGAATTCTTTGAACACTTCCTAGAAACAATATTGACCTTATCAAGAAATCAAAACAGTTTATATATTCTGCTATAGGATGGTCTCGACCTTTTTCTGTATTTAGAGCCATTTCATAAATGTAATTTTTATGATTCATTCAGTTAGCAATACTAACAACATGCTACATGATTGAAATGAAATCATTGCTTTGCAAATGCGTTCAGTATAAATGCTCATTTATTCGTGTACAACCATTTCAAATGCATTTTTATGTATTTTTGGGTGGGATTGTAAACACATGCATTAGATATGTTTTAGTGCTTACATTTTAGTAATGTCGAACATAATAAAGTGGAGTGGGTGTTGTATAGCATTTTAGGACCCTAGTGCAATGTTCCCCATTCATGCCCTTATATAGGTATAAATAACCACATCCTTATATAGGCATAGAAATCATAACCATATTTAGACATAGCTCATGCAGTCCAAATACGGCATGGCTACTTCCACTAGTTCTGAAAATCCACAACGATTTCTTGGAAAACTCGGCTTCAGCAGCTAGGGACTTCCCCTTGCTTGAATATTGATTTGTCCAAGAACTCATGGAGTTTTCAAAGAACTGAGACTCTTTGATGACGTTATTATGTCCACCTTTACGTCAAACTCAGCACCTTCAAGATATAAATATGCCCACATTTGCCATAGCAAACACACGGTGGTTTGGAGCAGTTCGACTATCTACTTGCCCTACGCATCCTGCTACAGCAAGTGCCGAAGGAAGCCGACCCTCCAGCAGACGCACTGAGAGAGACGCTGTCTTTTCTCTTGCCGAGAAATGCAGCTCCAGTGTTTCCAAGCTACCCTTGCGGTTGTTGAGAAACCGAGTCCTGAGATTGACCTCCCTCATTCTAAACCAAGGTACGGAGCTGATTAGACCCTAAGAGAAATCTTGGATAGATTCTTGGCAAATAATACTAAATTTATGCTACACATTACTTACTTCTTCCCTTGTACTAGACTTAGGTTAGGTACATCGGGGTAGGCGTATTTTAGAAGCACCAGTTGAGTACTTTTTAGCCTTTGTAATTTATGTATGTATTTATCTATGGTCTAGGAACCATACAATGCTCTTACAGTATTATTTTATTCTACTATTCTTACTGTACGCATTATACTTTGCAACCAGTATTACGATTGTAGCAGTTAATTTCTTCTGCATGAGAACGAAGACTGTTCAATAAATACTTTTATTGAAAACGCCGGTCTCTCTATTTCTCTGCACCTCTGGTGAAACGAAGCAAGCACGAATGACTGAGTAAAATATCTATTGTTTCCACGACTCTGAAAATCAGTTTTATCTTGGGGAAACAAAGTTGTCATGTTTATGCGGTTGTCAGAAACTAAATCCCTTCTTGTGAATTAGAGAAAGTTTCTAGTGACCTCTGAGCTAGCTGGCACTCACAACTAAGTTTAATATATTTGATAGCGACCCAGTAGACATAAGTCCTACGTCACATCTATAGGATATATTATTCCAATG
Organism: Lissotriton helveticus; assembly: GCF_964261635.1. Taxonomy (NCBI): domain Eukaryota; kingdom Metazoa; phylum Chordata; class Amphibia; order Caudata; family Salamandridae; genus Lissotriton; species Lissotriton helveticus. The sequence goes on from NC_136068.1 coordinate 1,289,955,444, forward strand.
TGCAGAGCCTATTGGGAATATAGGAACTACACTACACAACCATGAAATGAAATTGTGCATGTTTTCTTATAAGTGCATATTTTATCATCTGAATGTGTATATATTTCATTAAAACCTGTCAGGCGTTCAGGCACAAGTGTACATTAACCGGTTAAATACATGCAGAAATATACACATTTCAACTTAATTTTTTTCACAAAATCTTAAACAAATATGGATAAATGCAGGTAAAATTAGCCAAAAAATAAATATGGATAAATACAGATGGAAATGAAAAAAATATAAATACCATAAAACCGGGAGCCCTAATTATAACACAGATTCACCTACAGATAATGACCCAGATCTTTACACTGCAAAGCCGTCCCATCCTGACGACAATGTAGGTTATCAAGAATTACTTGCTAGAGCTGCAGAATATTATGGGGTACAGTTACACAAGGAATCTCTATAGGAAGATTTCCTATTAGAAACGCTCAGTAGCATACAAAGGGCTAGCCACACTCTACCTATACTTAAAGGTATGATGAGACATGCCGATGATATCTTTAAAGATCCAGTGCGTGCTCGCATTTTCACCCCCAGAATTGATAAAAAAAATAAGCCTGCTCCCTCAGATCCAGTCTTTATTAAAGGACAGTTACCACTAGACTACTTGGTGGTCTCTAATGCCTGTAAACGGGCCAATTCACAGACTACAGGGAATTCTCCCCCTCCAGACAAGGAGTCAAAACTATTAGACGCCTCTGGTAAATGGGTAGCTGCCCAAGCAGCAAATCATTGGCACATTGCCAACACCCAGGCCCTGCTAACCAGATATGGTAGAGCACACTGGGACGAAATGTAGCAATTGCTACAACATCTCCCAGATGAGCACAAAGCAAAAGCCCAGGATTTAGTCCAGGAAGGAAAGCTCATATCCAATTCCTCCATTAGATGTGCTTTAAATGCTGCAGACACCACAACTAGAGAGATCAACACTAGTATGTTATTAAGGAGACCTGCATGGTTGAGGATTTCTGGTTTCAAACCTGAAGTATAACAGTCTATTTTAAATACTCCTTTTGACAAGGAACATCGCTTCAGGCCCGTAGTAGATATAAATGAAAAAAGACACAGAAGTAGCCAAGTCTACGTGAGCTCTGAAGTCTCCCTCTAATCGGGGCTCCTTTGTCGCTTCTTCTATCGTGGAGGGTTAAAACCATGTCCTCAGACAATACTGCTGCCACCTACAAAGGCAACAATCAATCTTCCTCTACGAGGGGCTTCTTTAGAGGAGGATACAGAGGCAACAACAACAAAGGTTGAGGCATGGGTTCAACACCACGTAATTCCCCCTCCCCAACAAGCAGTGACTTGCCTACATGTCCCCCGATCATTTAACACCTGTCGGGGACGTCTTCTACAATTCCTCCCCATTTGGCAATCTAACACCACAGACAAATGGGTGTTAGGAATTATCCAACATGGGTATTGCCTGGAGCTTACCAACAATCCTCCAAACATTCCACCAAGTTCTCACAAAATGTCACCAGAACATGTATATCTACTTCAGCAAGAGGTCCAATCTCTCCTGTTTAAAAGAGCCATAGAACCTGTGTCGTTACAATATCAAGGGACAGGCATGTACTCCCTCTACTTTCTCATCCCCAAAAAGGATGGCTCCTGAACCTTCAAAATCTGAAAAATCGCAATGTACTTCAAAAGAACCTCCAAAAAAAGGATCAAAGGACCGAAAAGGATGACAGTCTTTTATCTTAGTAGATCATTGCGATTGATAAACCAGCTAGATCTAAGTCAGCATCCGAGCCACTGACACCAAAATTCCTTTGGGTATGGGACTGAGGACATCGACATCGTAATCAAGGCCCTAGTCGTCAGGGTCATTGACGATATTGTAGACAAAGATGTTGAAGGGATTACCATTGACTAAGACACACGAGAAAAAACAGTAGTGCTTACAATAACAACATCGATTTTGACATCGTCAGCAATACTGTCTACAGCGATTATCTCATCAACCACTATGTTATTGACAATACCACCAATCTTCCTTCAACAAAATTCTGCTTCATGATGGCAACAGATGTTTTACTAGGCAGCTGGGGAGCACATCCACCAGAGTTAGCATTAATCGGTCTATGGTTAACAGACAATACTCATCTTCATACCAATATTGTGGAGATGAGACCCATCACTCTAGGTTTGCAATCCTTTCTTCTACTAATAAAAAGGAGTTGTGTATTGATCGGCACAGACAAAACAACTTTGACGTACTATATATAAACCAAGAAGGAGGTAACCAAACTCTTCCCTGGCCAAAGGAGCAATCAAGTACCATATTCAATTAACAGCGGTGCATGTACTGGGAAAGATAATGCATGGGCAGACACTTGAGCAGAACATAAAAGGAATGCCATAAGTGAGAGCTTCCTCAAGATCAACTAAACAACAGTGTCTGACTTTGGGGCAATTCGAAATTGGACCTCTTTGGTGCAAATCTGACAACAGATGCCACCTTTATGCCAGCAGGCATATCCTACTGTTGTTGTGGGGAAATGTTTTTTCGATAGCCCGGTCAGGTACCTTTGCCTGTGTTACCTCTCTTCTTCTTCTGATCCCAAAAGTCATAAACAAGATGAAGAGGAACACCATGTTGACTTCTACTAATAGCCCCATGGTGGCCAAGACAGTTCTTGTTCGCAGATCTTCTTCTCCTATCAAAGCAGCCACACAAACCGTTACCACCTCTGTCACACCTGCTTTCTCGCATCAAGGGCTAAGTCCTGCAACCAGATCCAGCATCTCTAAGTGTATCAGCATGGATCCTGAATCCAGTGAGGTTTACTGCTTAAAACTTCCTGTCAACAAATACATTGTATAAAGCCAAGTGGGAATGCTTTTGTAGTTAGTGTACTCAACAAAACTAAGCCCAATTTCTTGTCCTTTGCATAATATTCTTCCATATCTTCAACAAGTGCCAGCTCCGGTCTGAGTCACACTGGTGCACCTGGCTGTGATTTCAATTACAAAGAAGCACACCTGCAAATATCTTGGCAACTTAATATTGTACTTTTTCAGCGTTTGAAAAGTCCTTTTGAGCCGATACATAAAGCAGAAATAGCATTTCTCTCTTGGATACTGGCTATTCTAAATGCTCAACCTCCACACCAGGAGTAGGAGAAATGAATGCTTTTACAATAAAAGAATCTTATTTACAATTGTGTGACTATAGTCGTTTTATAACTAATCCATGCTTAATACCTAAAGTACTATTGAATTTTCACTTAAACAAGCTCGTAATCGTTAAGACTTTCTCCCAAAATTCCTACACTGCAGTGAAAAGAATATTTCACTTGTTAGAGGATGGCTAGAATTGTATTCAGACAAAACAAGCTAATTTAGAAAATCTGATCGATTTCCTGTAATTTATGAGCCTCCTAGAAAAGTTCAATCTCTTTTGAAGCAGGCTATAGCTTACTGGGTGTCTGCTGCCATTGTATCCCGCAGTGATCTGGCTGGCTATCCTTTGCAAGGAAGGGCTTTAGCTAGAAGTATGCCTACGTCAACAGCTATGCTCGCTTGAGTGTCCATAGCAGACATTTGCCAGGCAGCAATCTGGAAGTATAGCCATACGTGTACTTGACACTTGCCTGTATTCTACAGTCCAGAACGATAAAAGTAACCCCCTTTCTAAATGAATTACCCTACATCTGCCAAAAAAATCTGTGTCTGGATTTGGAGACGATGAATAAGAAAAGTTCAGTCAAATGGTGGTTGGACTGTTTCTACCATAAGAACACTAGGGTCCCCTTCTCTGGTGTACACTCTTGTGAAGTATTTCTAAGCTGCGGGAAATGCAGGATGAATATCCTATTTACTCACTGTCAGCCTTTTTATCATGGACAGTCATTCTCTCATATTAATCATCCCTCAGAGTCCGCTTGCCCTTAGTTCACCCTCTCGCCTGAAAACCTCAGGAGTAGTTACTAGCGCCAGGATACCTGCCAGGTGACAGCCGCGCTCTATAAATATTTTAAATAAATTAAATAAATAATAATAATCATCACCCTCCCAGTTTTTCTCAATACTGAGTTAGATATTATTTCTTCAGTAACTTGTGTTTTTCTTGATTTCTGTGACAAACGGAAACAAGGATAAACTAATGATTACATAGATTGCATCTGTCATTTTGGCTGCACAAAGTCTAGTTTGGAGTTTTTAAAATTTCAAGATACAGTTATGGACCTGGAAATATTTCTCAGATACTGTATATTGAGAAAGATAGATTATCTATTAGCAACAAACATTACGAAAGGTAGGTAACGTTTTCCTCTATCTGCTTGGTGATCTGTGTCTTTGTGCTGACTTCATGCTTTGTGTGCCCGTTCTTTGTTTTGACCCTCACTTGTGCTGGTGCTCTGTTTATGTTGTTACTGCTTAGCACCTGTGTGATTTTTCCTTCTGATTTGGCGTGTTAGTGCTCTGTGTGCCTAGAGGTACTGTGGGCCTGATTCACAAAGGTAAACTTACACCATTGTGTAAGTTTACAGTTGTTTGCTATTCACAAATGGATTTACGAGTGGTATATCTAAGAGGGCGGAGTCTCCTCACATAAAAAGATTGGTCTTTTTATGTGCAGCGCCTTCACGCATGGAAAGTGTAAGTTTCCCTTGTGAATCAAGGCCCACATTGTCTAATGCCATTATCCTCTGTATCCATGTTATTTATGTTCTGCCTGTATGTTTTGTGAGTTGATCAATTTCTCTGTTGGATCTTTATAGTGTTAGTGAATGTTGTGTTCATGTTTTTCTACAAGTGTTTGTTTGTGGTCCACCATTTGTTATATTTCTTTCTGTCTCTATTAAGTTAGTAATCTGACAAACCATCTCTGGTGGATCTTGCGCTTATGATTGGTTTACCAGGAATCAGTATATTTATGGACTCTTTTAGTGGCTGATCGCTGGTGCTGTAGTGGTGATTTGTAGAGACTCACACGGACTAGTCTTTATAGCTCTTTAGAATTTCAGGCGCTGTTAATATAACGTGGGTACTGGCTTCCAGTGTGTCTTTTTAAGTGGAGTCAGTGCATTCTATTGTGTTAGTGTAATCTGTAGTGTGTTGGTGTTCAACACTGCCCTCTCATGTTTTGCAGAAGGGACGGGCCTCGCGCCGTTTGGAGATCGCTCTGCCTGGAGAACTGCAATTCACCACCAAAGTCAAAACCTTCACGGTACGTCACTGAGACAGCATTTGAATACGGAATGAGGTCATCAGGGAATGAGGCGTGGGGGTTTAAGGAGATGTCTCACTTGAGTTCCAAGACAGACATGAGTTCAGTATTGACATAAGGGTATAGGCACCAGGAAATCGCACACCCAAACTCACCTCATTGAAATAGTGGGTTCAGGGGTAAATGGGTGTCTATGGATCTGTCACTGATCCTGCATGACTGACATAATAGAGTGCAGTGAGGGGAAATGTACCTGAGCTGCAGGTGTCATTTAAAAGTGAAGATGTCAAATCTCCAGACATGATGGGGTGCATAGAGGTAAATAGAAACACCTGTAGATTTCAAGAGTGATACTGTGTAATGAGAGGACAGCAAGTCTCAGTTGGCTTCGTGAGCGATATCCTGGGGTAAAGGAGCTGGGAGAGCAGTGGGTGTCAAGTGACATTATGAGACGGGAGATATCCAGCAGTGGGTACTAAGGAGATCTCACTTTTGAGTCCTGGAAATGTCACTATGGGATCGTAGAGGCTGGAGAGCAGTGGATAGGTAGAGATTACCCAGCTGAGCTTTACGAGTATCATCCTCAAGGTGAGAAATCTTAGAGGGCAAAAGGTGTAAAGAGATAATACATTATGACTTCATGCATGACATCACGGTATCTGGAGATTGGACATCTTTACTCTTAAACGACACCTGCAATAGAACTAACAATGAAGCTTGCAGGCATTAGAGTGCGTACACTACAGGTGGTTGTAGGCCTGTAACTCATGCAGGGACACTGTGGAGTGGAATTACATCTGCAAGGAACAATGTGATATGATGTCACTAGTAGTAGAAATTGCTGTACACTGTTGATGTGTTTTTGGAAAAGGCACTGGTGATTACAGTTGTCAATACAATCTCACTAACCGCCTGTATTCCTGCCCTGCATCCCCTTCTCTCCTCTTCACTATCCCCTGCCCTTTCCTTACCCTCACTGTCTCCTCACCCCCAGGTGGCTGCTCATATAGGGAAGGATCTGTGTGGGCAGCTGGGTATCGATGAGCCTTTGGAGATCCGGGAGTTTGCCATCTTTGCCAACAAGAGCCAAGGTGAGTGTTTGCAGGGCATCTTAGCTAGGGGCTGCTGGGGAAAGAACAGGAATGCCAATTCTCCAGCTCTGGATTGAGACTCCAGGTCGGGTTTTAAACTAGAAATCGTCTACTAGAAACTGACTGGTTGGTGAGTCAATCTGAATGTTTTCCAGCAGATGGTTTCCTCTGAATATGGCTGATTCAAAGTCTGCCGTATATATGACTTGTGTTTCTGGTAGGTCACTAGTGTTGAAGTTGAAGATTTCATGTGTTGGCCCTTTTATAAAGACCCATTTTCTGGGGAACTTCCTGATTTCCTTATAATCTATTCATCTCTGCCATTTACAACTCAAACACAGTATAGATCTTCTATGGGGAAGATGTTTACTTTGACTTCAATACAGTATGTTCCATCTGAGCTTATTACAGTAGCCTTTAAACTCAGTGTTTTATAACTCCCTGTTTGAGGGCATGACTACTTGAGTACATATACTAACCTTCTGACCAAACATGCCTCTGCAGATGCTGTCAAAAGGAACACTTGCTCTTTGCCTGGAGAAACATCGTCATCCATTTTCAAGCTCTCAAAACACTGAAGACCAAAGGTCACTGTAACTATAGAGAAAAGCAGCCAATATTGCCTTTCTCAACCAACATAGATGAAGGGTTCTCCAACATTGAATCTTTCATAGATTCACATGCTTGTACTATTTTCCAGTGTCAGGCTGAGAGTTTCCCAGCCTGATGTCGGGGAATAATTCAACCATGTGAATCAGTCATAGACCCCAAAGTTGGAGAACTGTAGTTACAGGTAAGTAACTTTTCCTTCACAAATATTGGATCTGTCTTAGATTCACATGTTTGAATTATTCCTCGACATCAAATTCAGAAACTGATGTTGGGGAATAATTAAAGCATGTGAATCAATGAGAGATACCAAAGTGGAAGTACTGTAATTACAGGATGTTTAACATATTCTCATGCTAAATCATTCCCTGACATGAGGCTGGGAAACTGATGTTGGAGAATAATTTAAGCATGCAAATCTATCAAATATACTTAAGGTGGAGGACTGTAGTTACTGGAAATAAAGTTTTTATATCTGCAAGCATCTGCTTAGAACATTGAAAATGTGATGCAGTATTTTTTCAATTAGTTCTGACTTACCCAGTGCCAAACCCATTGAGCATAGCCCAAAATAGGACAAACTCAATGAGTGACTAACTCTCAAGTCAGTAGTTGGTGGAAAAGAATACAGAAAGTATGTCAAAACAAGTTATGTTGAAAAACAAGGAGACTATCGCATAGAAAAAAATTACCACAGACCTACAACATCCTGATGATACTTATACTTGCCGTTTTCTCATCCTCTGAATATCCCAGATGTTAGACAGAATGCGGAAACCTTTTCAATAGCTCTTTCATGCCTGTTGAGGGCACCAGAGCCATAAAACGCACATCCCTGTGTCCTGATTTCAGTTCCCTTTTTTCTGTACCTTCAATGCAGATCCATAAATTGCTCTTCAGTTACTCAAAACATTTGCTTTTGGTACATGGAGTCAGATCAGCGGCGGCTCCTACACTATGGCGGAGGAGCATCGCCCCACTTCCATCAGCATAAAACAACTTTTTTTAAAACGATACTAAACCTTGGTTTATTATCGTTTTCTTTTGTATCTTGAGGTTGGGGCCAAAGGGACAACAGGCACCCACGGGGAGTGGTATGCACTGTTATCAGTTCCCATGATAGTTTGGCTGGCCAAACCATCTTGCGCACTTTACATGTTCTTCACGCAGGCTGCATTACAGCCTGGGTGGAGAACATGCCCAGGCTCACAGTCCCTGGCTGAGGGCCAAACCAAGGCGCTCAGACCAATCACAATGCTGTACTGCAGCATTGTGATTGGCTCATGGGAGCCTGGGTATTTCCTGCTTCAGGCCGGAGCAGAACAACAACGAAGAGGTATGATGAGAAGAGACAAGGCGGCAAGGAGATACGTTTATTTTTATTCCTTTTTACTGCCCCCTCTATCCCCGACCCGTGCAAGCCGCCAGTGGGTCAGATCATGACAAAAAGTTGTGAGAGTTATGTTTCAGCAATGCACCCCAAGGTAATGAAAGAGAGGCAAGTTTACCTCTTTCTCACCAGGACCCGAGACGAACACCAGACCAGATGCAAGTCCTGGCTTCATTCAAAATCATCACCGTCACCATCCTCATAGTTGTCTCAAGAAAAGCGATGTAAGCATGAGAAAAAATGGCTGGGCTGTGTGGTCAGTGGTCAGATGAACATGGCGTCCGACCGATAAGCTCCCGTCCCTGGTCACCCTTTCTGCCTCCGAAATCACTATGTGCCCTTGGTTGGCTCTTACCTCATTTGATGGCGGGATCCTGAGGCGCCTCAGTGTGTCCCGGTGGCGAAGAACCTAAGTCAGAGGGGCATCAACAGTCATCCTGGGTTCCAGCCTAGAGATCTGTGTAAGGATTGCCCAGGCTCCATTTCTATGACCGTACTCTGCCATGTGTACTGATTCTTCAACCCCCAAGCCCTGAGGAGATTGCCTCACCAATGCTGCTTCGTGAGTGCACCAGTCCCAGGACATTTGTGCCTGGTTCCCTTGTCATGACGGGTGACCACCTTGAGTGCCATCCCCCTGCTGTCACAGCTTAATTTTGGGACAGAAAAGCTGGGGTGGACATGTTTTTGGCCATGAAAAAAAGCCTGAATGCCAAAGGAAACGTGGCAATTGTGGGAGGGGCACATCTCCAGGAACGTTGCAGTTGGTGGGGTCTCTGGGACTGCCACTGCCGACATCGACGATGGACTTCAAAAAGAATGAGAGTGGGCATGCAATCAAGCAGGAAGACTGGCAGGCCTGCCTGTGTGACCTCCACGATAAAATCTTGAACATGGTGACTACCCAGATGCAAGCGCTGAAAGCAGATTTGGCATCAGACTTGTCAGATGTCAGTAAGGAAATTCAAACCTTTGGTGATTGTGTGTCCACCAATGAGGGCGACACCATAGCTATGAGCCTAGATCTAAAAAAATTACCAGATCTGGCACCAAGCTGGAAAGTGAAGTCAAACTGCTATGGGAGTAGAGCACCGACCTGCGTCATAAAGGTATGCGTTGTAACGGTACGCATTGAACCATCATACATCCGATCATCTTGACCTCTTTTTTGAAGAAGCTGGTTGAAGGATTAGACCTAGCTTCATCATCGGGCTAGCTCCTCAGTGGGGAGGCGCTGTAATACCCTGCGGGCTCCCATGAAATAAGGCATTTTTGCAAAGATCTTTTCTCCTCTTGGCCCGGTATTTTCCACAGCTCAGGTCACTGCCCTGTTTGAGTTTATTATAATAGGGGGAGGTAGACTGGGCAAAGGTATAGTTAAAATTGGCTTTGGGCCTTGCCTTGACAGTATTTATTCCTAGCGAGTGTCTGTGCCAAGACTAAAAACGGGACTGAACCAATCGGGCATAGTGATGAGTCTTTGGTTTTACAGTGCAGTCAACATGTTTTATGTCTCTTTTTACCTCAAAGGTTCATAAGCATTTCTTCAGGACCATAACCAACCCATATCTATTGTGTTCGGTTTTCTGTAAAACAGAAAATACCTCATATCACAAAGAGTGTGTTTAGTTTACCTTAGATTAAGTGAAAGGAAATTAAAGTATAAAAAATAAAGTTATTAATGTCCCATGACAGATTTGGTCTGTTCTAAGAGTCCCTAAAGGTAACCTAAGAGCTATGGCCCCTTGACCAGTTGGGCCGGCAGGAGCGCGTTGTATGTCCTACCCTGCGTCCAAGGTCCCTGAGCCTGATGACTTTGTTACCGCGAGTCGATTTGACTTGTGGTGAATTTATGAAACATCACATTTGAACTGTTTACAGATTTTCTCTGTGGGTAAGATTTGTGCCGAACCACTTAAAAAATTTCCTTTCCATCCGCTCTCTTGTTATATAACCACTTTTGCATGTTCCTGTTTCAATTTGTCCTCAAGGAAAGCAAAACATATGAGATCCCTGTCATATGGGCACACAGAGTTGGACAATCAAGGCCTTTTATGTGGGCTAGGCTGTGGGCTAGACAGAGAGACATCATAGCTAAGCTTGACACCTACCCACTACATGATCACATCATGAGGGATGCTTGAAAACTTGACCAACTCACTTACCTGGATCAGTAGATTGATATCTTCCAAAGACATCTCCCAGACCACTCTAAACTAAGCATGAGCGCAAAATCCGCTCCGATCGCGGATTTTGCGGATTTTCGGTAAATTCGCGGTCCGCGAACTCTCGCGAATTTACCGAAAATCCGCAATCCGTGATCGGAGCGGATTTTGCGGTCAAAAGTTCAAGCGAGCCTAATTATTTACGATGGCGCCGGCAAGCTGCCAGCGCCACCCTCAAATAGTTACTTAATTAGCTTCAACAGGAAGCTCTAATAGATAAGATACAGCAGGGGCTCGAGCGCCTGCTTTATTTTATCCGTTGGAGCTTCCTGTTGAAGCTAATTAAGTAACTTTTGCAGGATGGCGCTGGCAGCTTGCCGGCTCCATCGTAAATTATTCATGATGGTGACAAACGGTTCTGTCTCTTAATCTGCTGCTCTGATCGGTCTCTGACCTTTTATACACACAAGAGGCATGTGCGCTCGCATGGAAGCCCCGTCCGTTTGGCCCCGCCCACACACTTGAGGAACACTTGCAGATATCAATAAAGCATGTGCCCTAGTTGAAGCTTAAATTCAGTGACTCATTCATCAGCCCAAAAACAATCGTGAGCATTGTGGGTGCTGGGCAGGTGTGCCTTCTTCCCAAATATACCATCGAAAATCCTCTGTGATGCTGGCCAGAGGCATTTGCATCTTTGACTTTCACGAGCGCAATCCCCGTGCTGTTCCTGTGACCAGGAGCTTCTGTCTCTTAATCTGCTGCTCCGATCGGTCTCTGACCTTTTATACACACAAGAGGCATGTGCGCTCGCATGGAAGCCCGTCCGTTTGGCCCCGCCCACACACTCGAGGAAGCCCCGCCCCCAAATCCGCCGATCCGCATAATCCGCGGATTTTGCGGATCCACGATCCGTGAATCCGCAAATTCGTGAATCGTGGATCCGCAAAATCCGCCCATGCTTACTCTAAACAAGAGGCATTCACTGGACCGGGTAACGGCTGACTTATGCAGACGACAGCTATGTTACTGGTGAGCCTACCCCTTTGCTCTGTGGTTTCAGATCAACTTCAAACCCTACATGGTACGCACGCCGGAGGAAGCCCAGGAAATCCTGGGGTCAGTGAAGGAACATCCACGTGCGCTGACAAAAGAGAAGACTGACCAATAATGGAAGCCCAAGGATAATTGGGAGCAACCAAAAAGACCAAGACTAATGACAAACTCCAATCTTTCATGTACTGTGGTCAAGCCCATTCCAGATGACAGCTTTTGCCTCCAGCCTACATCACACTGCTTTGCCTGGTTTGGGTTGACATAGATAGGTTTTCAGAAACTGTTTGATGCTGTTTATATACTGCTGGTAGTTGGGAGGGTTAGGAACGGTTTAATGGCAGAACAAGTCTAGTCTTACCAAACTGTACAGCAGGGGTACTCATAGTACGGCCCGCGGGCCAGGGGCGGCCCGGCAAGCCTTCCCTGGCGGCCCGCGGACCCCCGAGACATCATACCTGTGTTTTACGTTTTTTTTTTTTTAAAGTGTCTGCAGCAGAGCGAGAGACTCTGCTGCTCTGTGGGGGCTGCCGGCCGGGCGAACCTAGCAATGGCCAGAGTACAGCTGCAGGGGCCTGAGAAGAGGTGAAATACAAAGGTCTCATTAACATGCAAATGGTCTTTTGAAGACCTGTGAAGTGCTCGGGTGCGGCTGTGAGTGTGTGTGTGCCCCGGCTGGCACACAGGCAGGGTGAGATGACAGAGGGAGTGGGAGGGGGAGAGGGAGGGGGAGTGAGAGGGAGTGAGAGGGAGCGAGAGGGAGTGAGTGAGAGGGAGAGGGAGTGAGTGGGAGAGGGAGTGAGTGGGAGGGAGGGAGAGGGAGAGGGAGAGGGAGTGAGTGGGAGAGGGAGTGAGTGGGAGAGGGAGTGAGTGGGAGGGAGGGAGAGGGAGAGGGAGTGGGAGAGGGAGGGAGTGAGTGAGGGAGGGAGAGGGGGAGTGAGAGGGAGAGGGAGAGGGAGGGAGTGAGTGCGTGGGAGAGGGAGGGAGTGCGTGGGAGAGGGAGGGGAGGGAGTGCATGGGAGAGGGAGGGAGGGAGTGAGTGGGAGAGTGAGAGGGAGAGGGAGAGGGAGGGAGAGGGAAGGAGTGAGTGAGACGAGAGGGAGTGAGACGGAGAGGGAGGGATAGGGAGGGAGAGGGAGGGAAAGGGAAGGAGAGGGAGGGAAAGGGAGGGAGATGGAGGGAAAGGGAGGGAAAGGGAGGGAGACAGAGAGGGAGGGAAAGGGAGGGAGACGGAGAGGGAGTGAAAGGGAGGGAGATGGAGGAGTGAGGGAGGGATAGGGAGGGAAAGGAAGGGAGACGGAGAGGGAGTGAGACGGAGAGGGAGGGATAGGGAGGGAGACGGAGAGGGAGGGAAAGGGAAGGAGAGGGAGGGAAAGGGAGGGAAAGGGAGGGAGACAGAGAGGGAGGGAGGGAGAGGGAGACGGAGAGGGAGTGAAAGGGAGGGAGATGGAGGAGTGAGGGAGGGATAGGGAGGGAAAGGGAGGGAGACTGATGGGGAGTGAGATGGAGGGAAAGGGAGGGAGACTGATGGGGAGTGAGAGGGAGGGAAAGGGAGGGTGAGGGAGGGAAAGGGAGGGAGAGGGAGGGAAAGGGAGGGAGACAGAGAGGGAGGGAAAGGGAGGGAGATGGAGAGGGAGTGAAAGGGAGGGAGATGGAGGAGTGAGGGAGGGATAGGGAGGGAAAGGAAGGGAGACGGAGAGGGAGTGGGAGGGAGTGGGAGGGAGGAAGGGAAAGGGAGGGAGACTGATAGAGAGAGGGAGGGAAAGGAAGGGAAATGGAGTGAAAGGGAGTGAGACGGAGAGTGAGACGGAGGAAGACCGGAGAGAGGGAGGGAGAGAGGGGAGAGAGCTAGAGAGAGGGAGGGAGAGAGAGCTAGAGAGAGGGAGGGAGACCGAGAGAGAGAGAGATGTGTGTATGCTGGGACGGCTCAGTGGACGAAGGCGTCCGCTGCAGGGACCTGTGATCAACCTCATGGTCAGTTTTATGTTGTTGCTCTAGCCCCGCCCCCTCCCCCACTGACCCCACCCCCCACCGATGCGGCCCTCGGACACAAACCAAACTGTAAATTTGGCCCCCGAGAGAAAGTTTGTGAGTACCCATGCTGTACAGTAACACTTTCACTGTAAGACCAGATAGCCCTTCGCAGAGCAGCAGAAGGCCTCTTGAGGGGGATGTGAGGGTGGTGGGTGGGTGGAAGCAGACCATGACTCTACTCATCACTGCGTTGGGGATATATCTAATCCCTTCTCCACAAGGGTTGTTAATAAGTTCAGCTCCTTTGGGGGGGGGGGGTCAGGTTGGGCAGAGGAACTATAAATGAGTACTTAGTTGATGGTATGGTCACCTTACACAATGTCTTTACCAACCTGTTTCACCTTAAATGTGCTGCCAGGAGGACGATACCTGCTCCATCGGCAGCTTTACATCTAATCCTTTGTTTCTTGAAATATGGTTAAACTTCTGACTTGGAATGTTACAGGATTAACTTCCTGTTAAACAATACAGGAGCAGGAGGGAGTTAAGAGAAGTATCACCAGATATATTTTGCGGTTCACTGACAAAATATTGATGTTAAAAATATAGAAGTAAAGAATATTGATGCACAAATATAGAATGCAAAAATATCGACTCCCTATACTTAAAGAGGTAAGTACAAAAATATCGATGTAAAAAATATAGGTGTACAAAATATCGAATTTGATATATACATATACATATACATATATATATATATTTAATGAATATTAAATATGTTAAACAATAAAATTAATATAAAAAATAAGGTAGATTTAATATAAATTAAAAAAATATAATAAACTTAATTTAAAAAGTTAAACACACCTAATAATTCATATATATTTACTTTAAAACAATAAACTATTCATTTTAATATATTTTATCAATTTAAAATTATAAAAAAGTACAAATATATATATGTGTGTGTGTGTGTGTGTTTGTACCAATAACATAAAATCTAATTAAAAAACATTCTATTATAAATTAAAACATTACACTATTTAAAAATCCTCAAACATAAATTTCACACAACAGTGAGTGCAACAGTAGTGAAAGTGTTTGATGGTGGATGGGTAAAAATTACTATTCCCCACTCCAGTGAGTGCTGCAGTAGGGAAAGTGTTGGCTAGCGGAGGGTAGAAATTCCCACTCCTGTGAGTGTAACAGTAGGGAAAGTGTTGGATAGCAGAGGGGTAAACATTACTATGCCAACTCCAGTGAGTGCAACAGTAGAGAAAGTGTTGGATAGAGGAGGGGTAAAAATTACTATTCCCACTCCAGCGAGTGTAACAGTAAGGAAAGTGTTGGGTAGCGGAGGGGTAAAAAAATTACTGTTCCCACTCCAGAGAGTGTAACAGTAGGGAACGTTAGTTCAAAATTAAAAACAAACACACTTTTAACAACAATAAAAATATTTAAAAAACAAAATAAATAAATAAAATATTAATATGTTAAATATTCAAATACAAATATATTTAATATTAAAAAGTTAAAAAGCATATTATAATGTTGAATAAATATAACAAATACCTACAAATATTATATTAATAAAATAAACAAATTATTTCCTAACTAATAAATATTTTTAACTAAAAATTATTTAGAAACAGAAATATAAATTATTACATAAATGTATTTTTTTTATTTCCTACCCTATAACACCACACAATTCACAACCCACATCTAAATAAAAAAATGTACTTCCTCAACTACCATAATTAATTGTCAATTAAAGAAATATTATGAATTAAAAAACAAATTAAAACTCATATACATTGTTTAACTTCCCTCACTTTACCCCTATAATCCCCACAACCCACAGCTAAAATTAAACTGTATAATAAATTAATTACACAATTAAAACTTATTTTCAGTTTAAAAAACTAATAGTATTTAACAACTATATATAAAGTAAGTAAAATGTATTACTCCCCACGCTGTACCCCTATAACAATAAAACCCCCCACAAAAAATATAAACAAATACACTAATTAAATATAAATTAATTAATATTAATGATCAACCAATTTTTAATTAATTAAACAAAAATGATTTTCCACCCGTTACCCCTATAAACCCCACAACCTGCACCTAAAATTAATTACACAATTTCCATAATTAATTTTCAATAAAATAATTAATATAGATTAACAACTAGTTATTAATTAATCAAAAATAAATGACTTCCCACCCTTTACCCTTATAAACCCCACAACCCACACCTAAAACATATTACACCATTACCATAATTCCTTACCAATAAATGAATTAATATTAATAACCATTAGTAATTAATTACAAATAAATTACTTCCCACAATTAATGCTATAAAATCTACATTAAATAAATGAATAACCATTAATTTATTATAATTAAATTACTTCCCACCCTATTCCCCTAAACCCACAACCTACTACGGAACTAAAAAAATACAAAATGTAATTAAAATAAAATTCATAACTACTAAAAATGTAACACATACATTAAAAAGCATAAACAATATATATGCAAAAAAAATACATCACATACATTTAAAATATAAACTAAAATACATAACACTAATTAAATCGATATTTTAAACATCTATATTTTTGCAAACAATATTAATGACTTCTATATTTTTTTAAGGATATTGCATACCTTAAATTCGATATTCTTGACCACGATATTCTTGCTGTCGATATTTTTGAATCACGATATTTTCAACTCGATATTTGTGTAAGTCGACATTTCCAACTCGATATTCTGTCCCAGCACCATATTTTGCCTGCAAGAAACGCACCTTAGGAGAGCAGAAACATATCTAATGAAGCCTAGATTGTACTATAATCAATTCTTTGCTGCTACCAACACTATGAAAAGAGGGGAGGAGTCATGATTGGCAGACATTAAAATGTCCCTTTTGAAGTGGTAAAGGTGATTGCTAATAAGGAGGAGGGGTGCTACATTTATCTTGAAGGGCTATACCAGAATCGTCCATACAATACATTTAATGCCCCAATGCCCCATGACCAAGACCAGCACCTCCCATGTCTTATGTTAAAGCTAGGGGAATAAGACCCCACTAGCTTATTGTGGGTTGTTGATTTCAACCTCGTACCTGATGGATCACTAGATAGATACCCGCCTGACAGGTACTTACAGGGAGTGATAGTCCAAGCCTTGCCGCTAGGTATGAGAGACCTAGGTCTAATATTTGTGGTGCCACAAACACCCAAATGAGCAGGACTTCACCTGTTTCTCACATGTTTATAGATCCTACTTGCATATTGATCTACTTTGGGGAACCCCTTACATCCTAGCACTAAAAGTGTCTGTCACCCCCACAGGTCCTTAGTGGTTTAAGACCAGTCCATGGTGGTGTGGAAGAGTAAGTGCCATAAAATCCCTAACAGATGACTCCTGTGGAGATATGACAAATCCCTGCTTAGGGACGACCCTGTTTGAGTAGAACTTCATAGGGGGGATAGAACAGTACTTTGAGAATAATAATACAGGAGAGACAGAGTCCACTGTTGTTTGGGACGCTGTCAAGGCACTGATTCAATTACACTGTATAGAAGAGCAGGCTAAACTCCTCCAAACCAACAAGACATATAGGGTGTCCTTGCAAGTAGACCACAAAAGAGCAGTGCAGAACCATAGACAGATGGCTCCCTGAGGGACTTACAGGAGGAGATTGCTCCTAAGAGACCTTTTAATCACAGAAAAGTCATAGAGGCACTATTGTGCCTATGCCAAAAGCTTTATATCAGTAATACTCAAAGTATGTCCCAGGGGCGACATGCGGACCCCCTGACCTATACATGCGGCCCCCCCTGACCTATACATGCGGCCCCCTGGACAGTAGCAGTACTGGACTGCTGTTTACTCAACTCAGCTCCAACATTTAAAAAAAAATACAGCAAGCTCTTATTTAAAGGTTATTGTACTTAGGGAAAGGAAGTAACTGGGCCCTTAACTTTAGGAACACCTCCATTTTTAAAGAGAGTAAACGTGTAAAAATACGATAGTGTTTTCAAAATTCAAAACGTGTATTTCATTGACCTGTAGAACCATTTAACCCTAGTAAATCAAATTACAGCAGTGCATTCGGAATACATTTTTTTTAAAGTGATGATTTTCAAACATGAATTTAGAAACGTTCAGGCTTCCCAACCCCCCACCCCCTCCCCCTTACAACAATGCCATTAGTGATTACATCCAAGCACATGAGATTGTGTTGTACAGCACGTATCCTAAAGTCATGTATTTTGAGGTCCTATTATATGTGATTGTGAAGAAAAAGGAGGGAATTGAAATAAAATAATTGCCAAGAGTCACACAATTTGGTCAAGTGGAGAAACCTAGATTCATCCCAAGTTTTCTGGTTTCACATAGTGCAATTGAGTTAAGCGCCTATATATACTTGCTTCGCTCCCCCTACACCCACTTTACACCCCCACTGGCATCAGTGCGGCCCTCAGTCACACCAAAGACCAAACTTTGCGGACCCAGGGAAAATGTTTGTGAGTACCCATGCTTTATATGCAGGCAATCAAGACTGGATCCTGTTGGCAAGGAGACTGAGAACCCAGACAGCTTCCCATAGAATTCCTGACCTGCTCCGACCAGGGGGGGAGCTCTTCTTGATCGTCAAGAAGAGAAAGTGAGGGCCTTCCATGAGTTTTATGTGACTTTGTGTCGGGGAGACTCATTTCCCTCTGATAAGATGGCTGCCATTCTGGCCAAGGCCCACATACCTAAAATCTCCAAAGCCACAGTGACAAAGTGGAAGAACTGATTACCGACCAGGAAGTCCCCCAAACTATCCAGGATTTGCGCCCAGACAAAGACCGGGGGCCGAAAGGCATCACCAATCATTTCTAAAAATATTTTAAGCCCCTCACCTGGTGTTATTGCTTAACTCATTCTTAACATCAGACACAATGGTTTCAGCCAACATTACCCTAATACACAAGCAGGGGAAATCTCTTCATATATGCAATGCCTATATAGACCTATCACGCTCCTTAACTTGGATGCAAACATCTTCACAAAACGTTTGGCCAACAGACTCTAACCACACTTGCTGTATCTCATAGACCTCGATCAATCAGGCTTTATCCCACATAGACAAGCCGCGGACAACATTAGACGAGTCTTACAACACGTAGAAAAAGGACAATCCCATGTATGAGACAGCAGAGAGCTAGATGCCGAAAAGGCCTTAGATACGGTCAGCTGACCTTTCCTTGCTCGAGTTTTGGAAAGGATCTTATACGTACCCAGTACTGACTTAGGTGTTGGCTAGTTACAAATCCGCTATGGTGCGGGTCCTGGTCAGTGGGGAACAATCGGAGGAGATCTATCTGTTAAGGGGGGCATGACAGGGTTGCCCCCTCTCTCTTCTATTTGTGCTGGCCGTAGTACCCCTGGTGCTAGCCATCCGACAATATGCAGACATTAGAGGGATGCCCTTTAAGGGGGGGGGGCAGCTTTCAATACACTTGTTAGCAGATTAAATTCTCCTCACAATATTAGACCGAATAAGCTCCATCTCCCATATTATGCAGCTTTTGGAATCCTACGAAGAGGTGTTGCCCTTCAAGGTGAACCTCGATAAGTTACATATTCTCAGTATGGGTCTAACCGCGGATATCAAAAGCAAACTTTCCGCCCTGCACCCAATCAGCTGTGCCCCCAACATCAAACTAAAATACCCAGAAGTTCTACATTAAGCCACAGCACAGCATGCTTTATGCTATAAATTACCCTTGACCTAAACACCTAATCAAATCCGACCTCCACAAGTGGCAACTTTTGCATATACCCTGGTTGGGTAGATTGGCTAAGATAAAGCAGAAAATGTTGCCTAAGCTGTACTATATTTTTCAAGCGCTCCCAGCCAAATTTCCAGAAAGCTACTTGAAAGCACTCAAGCAAGTGATAGACTTCTCTATCTGAGTAGGAGAGAAAGCTCGAGTCTCCAGGAAAATATTGCAGGCGTTCAGGGGGTCTGGGCCTACTAGATAGTAAAAAATACTACCAGGGGACCCAGCTTGGAGTTTTGTTTGAGTGGTCCATATGCGAAAATGAAAACCATTGGATCCATATGGACATGGCGGTAATGGGTTGTGCCAGAGGACCATCCCTTAGTCTCCCAGATATGCCATACCCCAAGTTTGCTATGTTTCCGATATACTGAGGCAAACCATGGATATTTGGGACTCTTTGACGAGGGACCATCACATGACAACCTTCCCCTCCCCTTTTACCCTGCTACAGGATAATGTAGATTTCATCCCAGGGATCATACCAGAGGCTCTTGTCCACTGGTATGAGTGTGGTTGCAAATTTGTTACGAGATCTGTTCCTGGGAAATACCATTATAGATTTTGCCCAATGTAAACAGGAATACAATTACCAGGAACTTGACCGCATGAGTTACTTCCAGCTACTTAATGATAAGACTTACACACTCACACATGGTTTAGTTAATCACGTATTCTGTTTGTTGGTGCTGATTGGTTAATCCTCCTGAGTGTGAGATATGTGAGAATGAACTGAATGCGATATCCCCAACATGTAGGGAACGTCACCAATCTGCAAATATTCAAAAAAGTAATTAGTGTTATTCCAAACCATATTTTTTCTTTATTTTCTTTTCATTTAAGTTTGTGTTTAAAATGCTTTACTGAGATAATAAACAATGTAAAACATCAGTACAAAGTCATGTAGCAAGAGGATATGAGTAAAACAAAAACATGATATGAAAAGCAATATCAAAACTATATCCCCATAGGTAAAAACTGTACTAAGAGTAAATGCAATTTTAAAAGATTTTACGGAAAAGAGAAAAGAGAAAGGGGGGAAGAGAGAAGAAGAAAGGAGAAGAAGAGAGAAGAAGGAGATAGAGGAGAAGAAAAATAGGAGTCCTAGAAGTAATGCAAACAAGTCAATTTTAAAACAAGATTAGGAACATGGTGAAAACAAAAGTATGCAACAAGCGGAGTCAGTTTGATACTCTGGAAAGAAAGGTAGTTCGTGACAACCATAATAAATCTCTTTTAAACAACAAAGCAGTAGAGGTAGCATAAGCTCGGTCCAGTCTGTGATTATGACACCTTTTCCTTTCAGTTTGAAGTATCCAACTTATGCTGTTTTCAAATGTAACAATGTTTCTTAACATAAATATGCCCAATGCATTTCCCGCTGTGCCCTTCATCAGGGGATAGATCCTACAAACATAAAAGAAACTGTCCTCAGTGTGAATCCATAACAAATGTATCACTTTCAAAAGCATCCATGCAATTAACTATGAAGTAAAATCGAATATGACTGTGTGATTTATATTACTTCTATGATGTTGGCTTGCTGAGGTTCCCAGTAAGTATACTCTTGTGAACAATGAATCAAAATGTGCAGTGCCTGGGTAAAACAATAAACTGTGTTCTCCCATGAGAATACATGCAAATTCCTATAAAATGTGGTTGAAGAGTGTAAGATTACACTTACTAAGATGCGAGTATCCATGTTGGTTTACCACAGTGTAACATTTTACCTCTGCCATAATGATATGAGACATCACAGGTTTTCAACCACATTTTATAGGAATTTGCAGTAGTCTTCATCATAAGTTTGAGAGCTAAGGATAAGCTTTGTTGAATTACGTTACAGACAAGGGGCTGGAGTGTGGGTGCCCCAGATCCCTGTGATCCTTCCAATTCCCAAACACTGGAGCGAACTTATGTTAGATATGCTACTCATGCTCAATGTAAGGGGAAGTAAAGTACAACCCTAGGCAAATTCCAAAGTGAGGTATTTTAGTTGGGAAGGGAGTTCTTGTTGGGCGGATGGGGAATTTCTCATAAAAATGTGTTTTTGACTCATGTATGATATATTTATGTGGAGAAAAAATATGATGTTGGAAAAAAAAAAGAAAAAGAGGAACAGTAATTCCTCCAATGCCTTTGGAGCAGTAACTCTTAACGTATGGTCGGTCTGCCATGCCTACTAGGGAAGTCTGTGACTGTTTACAAAATGAAATAATATTAGCTGATTAAGGAAGTATGTAGATCAAAAACGGGGGGAGGTAGAGGGAAAAGCTAGGTCCACCCTCCCATTCTAACTGTAGACCTACAAAATCCGAAATCTCAGATAAACAACCTAGCAGGAGAATGTCACTCAGTTATAGGCGAAAAACATAACAAAGAAGGAAAAATTTCCTTTCTTGAGTCCCCTCACTCACTAGGGGCATGGTTTCAATGAGTCAGGTGTCCCTAGTGGGTGTCTAAATTTGCCGACGCTTTATTACGCCCGATCATTCAAAGTACGAGCACGTACCTACGGGACACCAAAGCGGTGCTGTGCCTCCTTGAAGACTTACAATTCGATCCAACAACCAACATCCTGATAGGCCTTGATGTGGAAAGCCTTTATACTAGTCTAACGCACAAAGAAACCTTACCAATTCTCGAAGAAGTACTCTTTGAAAACCCATGGGTTTACCACACACCCCGACGCCTTCCTACTGATATAACACTTTCGATTTTTGAATGTCTTTATTTGTGAATTGAAATATTTTATAATTTGTATATTTGATGTGTACTAGTTTCTGTATTTTCTATATTGTTTTGAGGTTCAAATCATAGAATTTCTATAGGTGGGGGGCCCCAGTTTCCAGTATTGAATTAGTGGGTGTTCACTGAAGTCAAAGGGTTAAGAACTGCTGTCCTAGAGAGTCTCCAACCCTACTTAGTTGTCCTCCTAGCCAGAACTGTTGGAGATGTCGGTCCCTGACGATGCAGTGGTGTAGATGCCATTAGATCTGATGTTGGCTCAGGGGGGTGCAGTGGTGTAGATGCCATTAGATCTGATGTTGGCTCAGGTCCATCCCCCTCTTCCTCATGATCAGAGACACTGGTTTACCCAGATTTCCCTTCTCTCACAACAGATCCTGCAATGTTTATTCATTATTTTTAAGAAGGCTATAGTCCCCCACCTGGTGCGCTATTGCCACTATGGGACTGGTATGGGTGCCTTTGGATTGCCACTGTTGGAAATTCCTGTGGTGACATTCACCCCCTTCTTGCCTCAACTTTCTCCAACACCACCTCCTTCGCTTCGCACCTGGCATCAGTGCGACTTATGACTTCTGAGCCTCAACCCAAACTCCCCTGATGCCAGTAAAGGCACTGTTGGCGCCATTGTCTGCGCCAATGCCGAACACTCTGGTTCCATTGTCGGGACAACCGTCACCTACATACAGGACAGTCAAGTTGAGGAGAGACGCTCAATGTTTACTAGAAGAGTAGCAGCTTACAAGACAATCTGTTAGCTCTGGGTGGTATGGAGACACTATCCGCACCCTGTTTGGGACTGATTCAGACCCTATCGATGACATCAGGATAGATGATAATAGAGAGGCTGCCCGTTTCTTGTCCATGAATACGGAATCAGAATTTCAGGCCTTTGGGGTTGATAGTGGCACCAATACTTATCCTGAACTAGAAATGGTGAACCCTTCTAGTTCCCTTCCCCCGACCCCGTGAAGTAGCTTGGTGAGATGGGCAGGAGAGATTTTAGACCTCGCCCTTCCATCAATCAAAGCAAAAGCCATCATCCTCACTGAGAGGCTTCTGACATCTAAACAGTTATCTGAGTCCCACTTGCCTTTTTAACACAGCCTTATTATACCTGATATTAGCTGCATGGAAAAAACTCCATCACTATCTGAGAGCAGAATAGTGGCCAGGCTCTATAGACCTACGCTTGCTGATCCCAGTTTTGTGTCCAGCCACTCCTCACATGAGAACGTAGTGCTACAGGCTTTTTGATCTAAGCTTTTTCAGCAGGGTTCTGAGCAGGGTTTCCCAAGAGTCCCAGTCAACAGGGAATCAATCAAACTGGATAGCACTAGTTGCTGGGAGAGTGTCCTGCACTAGTGTTATCACTGCTACTAGAAATCCTGTCGCCTGTATCTCTGACAGACAAAGACTAGAACACCAGAGGAGACTCGACACCCAGGCCTTGACAATCCCCCCTTTGCTCCCCCACATACTTTTTTATGTCAGGGAGGTTGCCTGCTGTGAGTGATGCATTTAGGGTGCTTTTCCCTGGTAGTCATGGCTTTTGGAAGACTGTAACACCATCTGCTGTCTATCCATTTTCAAAGTGAATTTCTCCTCTACAGGTCAGTTTTTAAAATTACTCCTGGGTATGATGAGCTGGAGCTGGTGTTGTGAGGGTTTAGGGTTTTTTTGTTAGGTAGAGACATGCATCTCACAGTCATGTCCGCTCTCCTGAACACTTTCTTTGCCCCCATGGTGCAGATGTTCTTCTTGCCTAGACAGAAGGTATGTCTCCCTGGGATGCACATGTGTCCAAGCATGAGCTGCGTTTTCGCTAAGTACTTGTGAGCTACTGTCCTGTCTCTCACAGTGTTAATCCCTAAGGAGCAGGCACTTCCTTTACATACAGCAGTGATTCCTAGAGAGCCTGTGTTTTTGTCTCTGTCACCTCATCAGTGCCTATGAGCTTGTGTTCCCTCTCACATGCATTGTCAGTGTCTAATAAACATGTGTTACCACCCCCCACACACAAACACACTATTTGTTCTTGAATATTGTCTCAATTCAGGAGATTTCTCCCTGTGGCGCCCTTTGAATAGAAGTTCACTCAGACTGTGGTGAATCCCTTATTGTTTTAAGCAAGCAGAGCTCTTGTAGCATGTAGAGTCATTCCTGAGAGGTTGTATACATCCGGGTTTCGGATATGGTAACCAATGACAATCTTGTGTGCACAGGTCAGGTGGTGAGGCCCATCCGAGGGGAGGAATACATCCATGACTTCTTATTGGAGGATAACTCGGTGAGCCTGGAGTTCAGACGCATCACCTGGAAGACATCACTGCACTTTGAGAATGATATATACACAACCGTCCACTATAACCAGGTGAGCAGGTTCCGTCCACTATAACCAGGTGAGCAGGTTCTTCTGGGACCCAGGTCAGAGCTTCACCTCTTTCTCATCACAGATCCAATACTGCATATTGCTCTCTACCCAAGTAGGGTCCTGCATGTAATTTCCTCAACAGCTGGACCACTGCATCTCGCTCTCACCCTAGCTAGGGCTCTTTCCAGAACTAGGGCACTGCATCTATTGCTTACCCAAGGCAGATGTGCACTTCATTTACACCCTATCCAGATAATGCCTTTCGTAATCTCACCACAGTAGAACTCAGTATAACCGCTTAACCACAATAGGACACTGCGTCTCATCCCCATCACAAATATGACGGCTGCCTCCCATCCTCACCACAGCTAGAACGCTGCTACTCATCTTAATTGCAGGTAGGACACTGTATCCCTTCCTCGCTGCACCCAACATCTTCTGCAGGCGAGGGATGTCTGGGCTGCCCTTCATTCACCCCACAGGCAGTAGATGCACTTTATTCTGTCCACCAGCTAGGGGCAAACTTCATTCTCATTCATTGGCCTTCAGTGACTCAGCAGTTGCTGCTCCGTTCGGGTCTACACCAATTTGTCAGATGCAGCCCCGCTTGTGTCTTTAGCAGTTTCTCAGTTACCTTGCTAGAGCTTTCAGTTGTCATGCAATCACAGCCCGGACTGGCACTTGATCAGGGTATTGTGATTCCATTCAGAATCCAGAATGAGTCTGGGGATGCCCACAGGCAGCAGTGTCCTTCCAGATCACTTGTTCCTGTTGCACAGTCATCAGAGAAGTGCTGAACCTCACTCTTTCCTGAACGGTCTCTTCTTCGGCAAGGCAGGTTTTTCCCTCTCTCAGCAGGCAGGCAAGATTGCAGGCACTGCAGGGTAGGCACTCTGGTCCGCCATAACATAAACATAAGATGTGTATTTGTATAGCCACATTCACCCAAGGGTATCTTGGCTCTGAATAACAGATGTTTATTGTTACCCAACTTAAGCAGAACATTCAGTTTTCAGGTGATTTCCCACAGCTCTGGGAGACTTGCTTGCAGACAGACACCAGCCCTGGATGCACAGAACTCCTCTGGGTACTCTGTGTTGCACTACCTGCCTTGGTCCAAGAGATCTTCAAACTGGATCAGAGTGGGGTGATTTTGGTCCCACTTTTAAGCACATCTTCCAAACCGGAGATGTGGTTCTCCTGTCTGAAACTGTAGTGGTTTGAGGTGTTTCTTCTTCCAAGTGTTCTTCCTGGGACTGTTCTTTAGACACAACCTTTGTTTAGAGTGAGGTTTTACAAAGCAGGTACCACTAGGGCTGTCTCCACCCGCCACAACAGAGGCACAAAGAGCAGTGAGGTTTCAGCACTTGACTGTCGTCAGGTTACCTAAAGGAGAAATCAAGGAAAGACAAAAGAGCAGGCATCACCTATCACAACCGTCTGCAGTACCACCAATCACCTCTATCATCCAGTAAATGGCAGTGCTCATGGAGACTAATAAGCAGATTCTTGCTAATCAAAAGGCATCATAGGATATATAAAGGAGCCCTATCTCCAGTTCCCCCGCTTCATAGTCTGGGTCTTCTCCCTTCAGCTGTAGTAATTAAGCGATACACTTCCACTGTGTGGTAGAACAATCCTCAACCTCCATATTGTGCTAGGCTAGGCCAGGGGTATCCAAAATGGATCCCACTGCCCTCCGTAGTTTGCTGCAGTCATCGTTGGGGTTGAATGTTGCTGATGGCCTGGTGGTGTGCCCAGGGAGTGTTGGGACTGCCGCAGATGTCAGTCGGCCTCCCATTGATGTGGGAGGGAGGATGCTGTGGTGTCGGAGGAGCCACTGTGGCACAGAGAAGGGTGAGAGTTCCCACAACAGAGCATGAGGGCACCAGACTGGGCTCCCTGGGCCTATCACAGACAAAGATGCCAAGAATGAAGCCTGGAGGTGTTTTGGGCAGTGCCAAGGACAAGCCCCATTCCTTAGGTTGAGGTGCCAACAACAAGATGACTGTGAGGTGCTGACGTCTGGAAAAATCCAGCAGCCCTGTGTAGAGGGACAAGATCGGGGAGGACTATAGCAAACCCCGGAGGCTGAAGGTGACAGTATCCAGACAAACTGCTGGGCACCCAGTGGAGATACCAGTGACACCTGTTTGTCCTTTGGTGGAGGGGGGAGAATCTCCCCTCCATCCCTGGTTGAAATCTCAGTTGGATGCAAAGATCCTGACTGACTGCTAATCTCAATTGAGAATAGGGCAGGGTGTAGCTTTGAACACGCTGGGCCCCTACGGGCTGATAAAGAAGGCACTGCTGCAACCCCTTTGAGACCCACATGGCAGGGCCAGGACCAGTAGGAGAGATTTGACCATCCCACGTTCCGGGGAAAGACTACATTCAACCCAACATGGATCACACAAAAGCTGCAAGGGAATGGCGGCGGGGGAGATGGTGAGACCGGACAGGGCCCCATCCCCGGGGGCACCCGCCTGGACCAGGACACGTCGGCTGGTGCACTCTTGCAAGCAACTGGCTCCCCTGACAAATTGGACTTGATCCTCAATGCCGTGAATACATTTTGGGAAATCTTGGAGAATAAAATTGACAGATTATCCTTGGACTTCAACATCGTCTGTGATAATCAACACAAGCTGTTGAATGGGAAGCTTGCAAGGTGGTGAGTTGAGGTAATGCCTCAGCTAATCAGTGAGGACCGTGAGAATGCTGCAGGAAGACTGGAAGATGACATCCAGTGATTAGAGAAGGAAGTCCCAGACCACCCTCAGGTCTTGTATTCTGTACACGAAGAATGGGAAAGACACAGGACAACGCTAGAAAGGCTCCACGTCCCAAACAAACATGAGTATCAGTTGTCTGCACATGTGGAGGGGGCGCTGAGCTGGTAGAGTGCTCTCATGACTGACTTTTCCAGTGAACAGGCTGCTCCTCATTACTCAGATAGCTGGACCTGGGGGAGGTGGGGGGGGGGGGGGGAGATGGTGTACTCCCAAGAGGCGGTCCATGATGTGTTTACACAACATTATGGACAGCTTAATGCGGCACATGACCCCACACCAGAGGAGGGGCTTGAGGCTTTCCTTGCTAGGGTGGTGTTGCCGAAGCTGCCTGAGGACGATCCGGTTTTGCTCGGAGAAGCTATTCTCTGTACCTGAAATATGGGAAGCTATCCAAGATCTGGTGTGGGGCAAGACAACTGGTACGGATGGCCTACCTGTAGAATTTTACCTGGTGTACGTGCCCCTCCTAACACCAAAGCTATCTAAAATGTATGCAAAGGTGTTGGAGTTCGGGTCTCTGCCAGACATGACACAGGAGGCTGTTTATATCCCGAATCCTTCAGGAGATGCCACTGTACCAGTGGAGTGGGTAAGACCCTGCAGTGCCTGAGGGGAATGAGGATGGGATAACAGAGTCCTCTTAGCTGACAGCTGTCTATGGTGCCTGGTTGAAGGGATGGATAATCGGTGCAGAAGTGCTTCTCCCTAAGGTAACAAGATTCACTGTAGTTAGCAGGAGTGTTCCACCTGAGCGTAGCAGGTAAACAATCCAGGTGAGACAACGTGGACTTTTAACCTCTCCAAGACTCACAAATAGAAAAGAGTTAGTGATGATTAAGCCCATAAGTTCTTAGTGGTCTAAAGAAAATGCTGGCAGCATTAGGGAGCATCACGCTGCAGCTCTGTAATGTGGAGAAATTTGGCTCTGCAATGAAGGTAAGGATGAAGAAAATGGAGGGTAGAATGATTGGTCTCAATGCAGTGGTGTCAACCTGAGTAAAGTGGAGACTCAAGCAGATCCTTCAGATCTGGAGATTCGACATCTGATAGAACTTGAGCAGTGTCATAGTTGGAGGGCAGAACTGTAATTCTGGAAACTGCAGGGAGGGTTGCTAATTTTTGGTGGAGCGATAACTTCCACCCCTACTAAACTGGATTTCATGGTTACGATGAGACTTTTTGTTTGCAGATGGCCCATGTTGCACTAATGGACAGGAGGGAATGTAGGATCTAAGCTCATCAAGGGATCTCTCGCCCAATCCTCAATGGAGATTCTGTCATTGTAACTCTTGATGACACCGACAATGGTATTATTAAAGACGCGCCTCCTTAAAAGAAGCACTCAATATGAGTGCAGGTGTATCCTGATCCTATAAGACTTCCGACTCAAAGTAAGAAACAGCACCTCCAAGCCATTTGGAGAGAGGTTAACCAATGGGGTGAGAATCCTTGGATGAGCCCTGCTGGGATTTTGGTGGTAAATGTGGCTAGCACTGAGCTTGAGGCAGCTAGGTCGCACCTGAACAGTCTTATCGGCAGCGCATAAGAGACCTGGGATTTATGTTTCCCCTAACTGTGGATGATTCTGAGCAAAAAAATCTTTTCTGCCTTAACTCGTTCTTACTGTTGCATATAATTGGGGTATGTGACAGCTATGACAACTGTTGGATAACTGGTTTCGTGATTCACAGTATTTACTAATGCTCTTGCCTACCTCCTTACCCTTCTGTTCCTTTTTCCTTCCCTTTCCTTCATCCCATCACCTCCTTTAAGGGACTTTTTGGTGCATTATATTCACTCCAGGCAAGTTGAATACTGAAAAGAAATTTGACTGAGTTTTCTTATTTCTTATACAACCTATTGTTTTGTGACTCGAGGTAACTAGTCCATGTAGTTCTTCTTTTGATTGTGTTTTTCTGTGACCTGGTGTCTAATTCTGCTTCTTGGAGCCAAATGATGTTTTCCATTTGTATTTTTAATAAAGTAATCAAAAGTGTTCAAACATTTTATGAATTTAACTAGAATACCTTTGTGGTGAATTAGAATAACACGTAAATAAGTAACTTTCCCTTATGTTCTACCTCTTTTATCACAGGTGCTCTGGGAGTATCTGAACCGCAAGCTATTCATGATGGATAGAACTGTACCCCTGGAGAAACAGACCGGCATCCTGGCTGCATTGCAGCACCTTGTCAAAGGACTTGCTGACCCGCCTTCCAAGTATGTCTGAATCTGCTCAGTCATATATTTTTCATATGCGCTCTGAGGAAACACCCGAAGGGTGCAACAAGCCTTTAGCAGCTGTGTCACAGTCCAGAAATGCACATGTGTAGGATAGACGATTACTGTAAGTTGGCCTAGTTTTTTTAAAGGCCTTTCTCGTAGACTTGAGTCCAGTTCAAATTACTGGCTTTTCTGCTAGAGTTGAGTCTAGTTGAAATGCCAGTGTGTTGTGTTACAATTGCCATAATTTGATGTATTACCACTTGACAGGAACAGGCGTATTTCGGTTGACAGCCTGTCAGACTTGAGCCTCGGGCCTGTTTTTTGTTTACATTCTCTTTTGTCGAACTTTAAGCTATTCAGAAGTGTAGCTCTAACAGTCAGAATGCGTTCTAGTTTGGATTGGACTGTTCCCTTTGGGCGCAGGGTCAAGACTGGTTTGCATATGATTGTGCTCAAACTGGAATGGCAAGGGGAGCAAAAAAACCATGGATTTAGACCCAGATCTTTGTACTGGGGTGAATATATGATATTGTTCTGTATTCTGTCCATCAATTGTTCTTTTTGCACTAGTTTGGGTTCAGTTCTTTTTTCAGGGGTTGGGCTTATATCCTCTTCTTTAGGATTCGACCTGTTTGAGTGCTTTTGTTTTCGACCAGGCTTGGTTCTATATCGGTTTATGGCTCTTGGCAGTGTTGAACATTCTGATGGATACATCAAACCACCGATTCCTCACTTTTTAAATTCAAACAGGCCATTGGATCAGGAAGCTTCCTAGCAGTTGCCCTTACACAATGGGAGGTGGTACCATCGGATTCTGTGGTGGCTCTGCCCTGCCTCCGGAAGTGATGACATGGAGTCACATATGGGCACCACCCTTGAGCGCTGACTTTTTTCCATGCCCTTTGACGGAGCTCCTCTTGTGAACTTTTGTCGGTGTTTTACTGACTTCCAAAAAATGGTTTTGGGGCAGTTGCTAGGGATGTGTCTCCAGAAAACTACAGGCTCTAAGCTTTGCCACATCTGCAGGAAGAACATGTCGGTCAGAGACCAGCATGACATCTGTCTTTAGCAGCTTTAGTGGCTCAGATCCAAGAATGATTTGAAGTCATGAAACAAATGCTCTCTAATGCATATGAAGACCATCAGGAAACAGGAGGTAAAGAGTTTTGATGCAGAGCACAAGGAACAAGGCTGGTCCCGGTCCAAATCGTGGTCCCATCCAAGATCTGATCCGTGTCCCCATCCTCCAGAAAGTCTAATAGGAAGTCTCAGTTTATTTATTTAATTAATTTCTAAAGCGCTCTGTTAGAGGCATCCTGGCGCTGGCAACTCAGAGTACATGGTGGGGAGCTTACAAAGAGAAGAGCGTCGGGGGGGGGGAAGGGTGGGTTAGGGGCCACCCAAAAAAAGCAGCCCCTAAATTTTCGGAAAAACAACCACATTTTTAGTCTTCTTCTAAAAAGAAGGAGATCGCTCACTTGTCTCAGTTCCAGAGGGAGACCATTCATTCCAAAGTCTAGCAGTGGCAACCATAAAGGTTCTGCCCCCCGCTTTGACTTTCCTGAACCTCGAGGTCTTAACTAGTCTCGCTGAAGCGGAACGGAGGTTTTTGGCTGGAACATACCACTCAAATTTCCTCTGCAGAGAGACCGGGCCCAGCCCATGTAGGGCCTTAAACACAAGGCAAAGAGACTTAAACTGAATTCTCTGCCCCAGCGGGAGCCAGTGCAATTCTGCCAAGCCTCGAGAGGAAGAAGTCCTTCCAGGCCAGCCCAAGGCAAGTTTGGCTGCGGTGGACTGGATCCTAAGAAGTCTATCCAACAGAAAGTTTGGAGAATCTAACAGGAGGGCATTACAGTAGTCCAATCTACTCAAGACTGTACTCTGTACAACTAATGCCTGTGCCTGGTGGGGAAGTAAAGGCAAAAATTTCCGCAAAAATCTGATATTCGCAAGGCAGCTACCCACCGTTCTAGAAACCTGAGCCTCCATAGTCAACTTGTTATTAAACATGATGCCCAGGTTACAAACCGTATCCACTGGTCTCACTGCGGTTGACGTATCGCTAGGCCAGAAGTTACTGGGCAACACAGAGGGAACCCTATCCGCTGAGCAGAAGAGCACCTCAGTCTTGTCTGCATTGAACTGCAGTGAATTACTCTTCAGCCACAGAGCCGTATCACGCAAGCAGCAATGGAACTCCTCCAATGAAGTTGATTGCTCTCCCTTCAAGGAGAGAATAAGCTGCGTGTCATCGGAATAGTTTATGATGTACTTTATAAATAAATAAATAAATAAAAATCTTATGCTCTTTAATGACTGCAATCAGGGGTTTCATGTATATGTTAAATAAAATCGGACTGATTGCCGAGCCCTGTGGCACACCATGTGTGATGTTAATCAGATCAAAACGATAAGGGGAAGGGATACTGCCTGCGTTCGATCCTTAAGGAAAGATTGAAACCATTGGAGAGCACAGCCCTTCACCCCAGCCTACTCAATAGAGTCCCATGATTGACCATGTCGAACACGGCAGACAGGTAAAGCAGAATGAGAATAGCTGCCTGACCCCTGTCTGCCCGCATCCGAAGTTTGTCCATCAAGATCACCAGAGCCGACACTGTACCATGAGCAGGCCGAAAACCAAACTGAGCCTCCTCCAGCAATTTATGCTGCTCCAGATGGTTGGAGAGCGTCCTACTAACCACTCTTTCAACGATTTTGGCCAGAAAGGGCAGAAGAGAAATCGGCCTATAGTTCTTAGGACATTGCAGGTCCAGAGAAGGCTTTTTTAGCAAAGGAGTCACTAAAGCTTGTTTCCACTGCAATGGCACTAGCCTACTAATGAGGGGCTGATTACAAATTAATCGTAGAGTAGGAAACAGTTCTGCCTCGAACTCCTTCCAGATTTTGTGAGGAACAGGGTCTAAGGGAGAACCTGATGAAATGCCACGTGCTACTTTACAAAAATCCTCCAAGGTCAAAGGCACAAACTCAGTTAAGTAATTGCCATTCATGCTGTCTGTAGGGGTAATAGGAACATCATTACCCCTCATCCCCATATCACTGAAACCCACAGTGTCAGTGGTTTCAGAAACCACTTGCTGACTCCCTCCCCCCTCAACTCATCAATAATAGTTTTAATTTTAGCATGAAAGAAATTGGCTAAATTATTACACAGTTCCGGAGAGGGGGGTATCTGCTTTTTTGTACACTCAAGGCTAGTAAGACTATTCAGAATGCTAAAAATACTTTTGGGGTTATTCGGGGTATTAAGAATCATGTTAGAGAAATATTCTGCCTTAACCCTATTTATCTCCTTTTTATAGCATATGATCTTAGATCTCCATATATATTTATCCGAGTCCGCATAACCCCGTCTCCACGTCCTCTCTGCACTTTTGAAGTCAAGTTTCATGTTTCTTAGGTTATCATTGAACCACGGAGCCGATGGTCTGCCCCTGGTTCTATGATTTTTTAGCGGGGTGAATACATCTAGAACTGCCATAATCTTCGATCAGAGGGAGGTATAATTTTTGCCTACAAACTTATTTGCCTCAAAGCAATCATCTACCAAAAACAGTGGGGCTAAACCCCGCTTGCGCAGAAGCGCCTTCCAATCTCTACCGACATATTAATTCCTAGCACCAGTTTCTCGGAGATTATGGTTAGCAATGTCCACTGCAAATTTAATCAAAAAATGGTCTGACCAGACCAAAGGCAGAATTACCATAACGTTAAGATACCGCTCTTCAGCAAAGATCAAATCAAGTATGTGACCCCGCTTATGGGTTGCCTTTGCCACCCGCTGGAAAAGGCAAAGACCCTTGCACGAGTGAAGAACATTGAAGTACCCTGAATCAAGAGATCCATTCAACCAAAGGTTGAAATCTCCCAAGATAACTAATTTACAAAGGACAGCGGCCAAATTGGTAAAATTCTCCAGCAGCGACTGCTGCTGAAACACCGTAAAAAACCCCGGAGGTCTATAACAAATGATCCCTGTTAAAATGTGGGCATGAAATTTTTTTATGGCAAAGCCTAAACACAAGAAGTCCAGACTGGAGTCTTCCTCCTATTGCTCCCTCTCCAGGAAAGGAGTGCGCCGTTTGCACTGAATAGGTGGGACTCCACCCCAGTCCTCTGATTCTAACCCCTTTCTGCAGCTGGAGTTAGTGCTTTGTTTCCTGTGCCATCCACCATACCGCAAAAAGAACAAGGTGATGGAGGGAATGCTTGAATTAATCTCAGTCACTGTGTAAAAAGTTCAATCGGGTCGGGGACAATCGATATTTGCCCGGCGGTATTGCCTCTGTGACCCTCTAGTTATTTAAATCAATGAAGAGGCAGGCGCTGGAGACTGAAAAGCAGGAAACAAGGTTTTTTTATTCTCTCCGGAGGAGAACACACCGAAACGGACAGAAGGTATCGTTCTGAGGTGCTCTAACTGTATTTCGGAGGCCTGGCCTCTTATATCCACATTTATGACTTTATTGCAGATTACACTTACATGTTTAAAGCTTTGATGTACGGAAAAGACATTCTCGGAACTCCCCTTTGGGCCCGTTCCCACACACATTTACAGTTAAAGTCCCCACCCTAGTCACAACAGGTGATGAGCATCGCGCAGCTGGATAATCCGCCGATTCACGGAATGTGGGGAGTCTGATCGGATCTCATGGGGTGGGGGGCTTTGATCAACCCGGGGATTCTTTGATGGGGGAAGCTTTCTATTGTACGGGGAGGGGCAAGGATGGTATCGGCAGAGCTGGGTGTCGGCTTGGGAACGGGGAGGAAAAACGGGCACACGGGGAAAAAAAGGGGGTTTGCATCTAAGGGCCGGAGATCATGAAAGGAAAGCAGGGAGGTGTCGCGCTGGGAACAGGATGAGGGCCTGGGGCAGAGCAGCGCCGAAGAGGGGTTTATGGCTCAAGGCAGGTGCAAGCAGGGGGTGGTCAGCGTGCAGGCTTAGCGAAGGCAAAGGGCTATGTCAGGGGCCAGCGGCATGCAAAAGGGTTTGTTCTGATCGGGGCATCTTAAAATGGCGGGCGCGCACGACAAAAGTGTGGCATCAGGGAAGAGGCAAGATGGCGCAGATAATGTTCACCAAAACGCACTAATTTTCCACAGTCCTCCCTTTAACATATTCAAGACATCTTGCTGGTTCATTTTCTATTCGGTTCTACTGTGGTGAGCATGAGAAAGAAAACGGTAGGAACCCTAGATGGAAAAGAGTTGTAAACAATACATTTTGAGGTTTCTAGTTTTTTTTTTTTTTAGGAGGTGCACCTATTTGATAAAGCAGGAAAGTCATAGGAATGAAATACAAAAACGGCGAGCAGCAAATACATATCATAACGTGAACTGGCAGGTTAGTACATGTTTCAGATTCGGATTGGAGCAGATTCAATACAATGGCGGCTGGGAGAGAAATGAGGCGTAGCAAAACGGTGGTTGAAGATGTCGAATGTTCGAAGTTTTATGAGTTCTCATTGTTCTTTGTGGTCTTTCGTTGGCGCTGTTGAGCACCGGCGGTGGAGCTACAAGTCCAGCTCTGTTCTAAGTTCTGCGTTGCAGGGCACGACCCTTTCCTCGCGTTTCTGGTCGGAAAGGTCCTTTTCGCCCTGTGTCCTTTGAGGTGATTGTCAGAAAGTTCCGATGGAAGAGGAGCGTTCAAAACAGTCCACAGGGTAGGTCAGAGGAAAAAGGGGGATGGAGCAAGGCCAAATTGGGAACAAACTAGGGGAACGAGAGACTTCAAATGGCGGGCGTGCGACGGAATTCAGAGAGCGGGACGTTGTCGAAAGGCACTGGACGTCGAGCAGGGGCATCAGGTCGACCCTTTCTTTTCATGCTGTCGAAAACAGTGCCTCGTCCTGCAGCTCCTTTCAGTCGTGGTCTCGCCTTGGCTAATGTCGCAGGTGTCCCTTAGTCTGCAGTCGGGCCTCGTGCTCCCACATCCGGTCCTTCTCTCCTCCAACAGCAGTACCCTTAAACAAGTTTGAAAAGACAGTCTTTAGAAAATTTGCAGATGAAGATAATCAAAAAGGTCTATTTCTCTCCCAGCTCCAGGCAAAGAATGAAAATGTCCGTTATATTTAACGTTCACAACTGGCATATGAATGACCGGTGGCGGACCTGTTGGATTTACTATGACTTTCCTTCATAATCATTTATTACAGGCATGACAGTTCATCTGATGGTAACCCACCTTCGGGAGACAAATCTGGCAAAGATATGCCGTTCTCTAGAGTTTCACATTTACAAAAGGGTACAGTGAGTCGTCAACATGGTGCTACACAGGTATTTTGCTGAGAGACGAACATGGCTAAACATTTCCTTTCTATCGGTGCATCCTGTTTTTCAACTACTGCGGGGTTCATTTTGATGATTTCTTTACCTTGGTCTAGTCTGTTAACCTTGTAAATCATCATTCTGGGTCCTACGTAACCTTTTACAGCCCGGTTACTTAACTAGGAAGGACAGGGGTTTTATGGGAAACAACCAGGGACATAGACAGGGGAGGTAACGGGGGTGATCGTTTTTCTGGTTTGGGTATTGCGACGATTCGGGGAGGGGAGGGTCGCGTATTCTGAGGTCCTTGTTTTATACTATAGGAGCCGTTGACATGTAGTTCCCTTATTTCGGGCCAGATTAGGGAACCTCTGTCGTCTTACCTGTCCTTTCCCTTACGGCCCAACCTGGGTTCATTGACTTCTAGCGGAAAAGGAGAGGTAATGACGCGGCCTCAGGATGATTGTATTAAAGACAAGCGTTTGTGCAAATACTGACGGTATTTGAAGCCAATTAGGTGGTGTGCTAGGGGTGGCAATCTGCCAATTTCGGGGCTAACCACTCGGAAGAGTGGTAGTGCAAAAATAGAGAGAGAGAGAGAGAGAGAGAGAGAGAGAGAGAGAGAGAGTGAGAGAGAGAGAGAGAGAGAGAGTGCAACGGCAGGCCAAATAGTACACGTGCAACAGAGAGGGCGGCAGTGCATTCAAGAAAGGCTATTTAGTGCATTACACAGTAAAGGGTATTCACGAGTCCGCGTTAGAATCTTGTAATCATGCAGTTTGAGCATTAGACAGGGTAGAGGGGACGTGCTTTGAGAAAAGGAAAGAAGAAAAAAGGAGGTACCATTTTGTCGCACTTTCTCGCATTCTCGGTCCTTTGACCAGTTGGGTCAACGCCTCAGTCACACACACACGTTCCCTCACAGTTTCGCATCATACGTGACATGGGTTCATTCATCCGGTCTGGTTTAAGGGTGATCACTTTTTATCAGGTTGTGCTAATTTTTCGGGTTTGTTCGATACGTGAGTAGTTTGCAGGCGTGCTTAGACACCACCCTGCGGCGCTAGTCCGTTTCGTGTATTTAGACATGGCAAGGTCTCAGATCTTCGCCACACCTTGGCTGTAATCTCTGATGTAACCTGCAGAGGAAGGAAAAAAGGGGGGGGGGTGGGGGAGACAGCATTCGCGCGCATTCAAATACATGGATTCATAAGTCCTTTACTTACCTCTTACTCGTCTTTCCTCCTTGGGGCGGGGTCCCCGGGGATATGGTCTTCGGAGTCGAGGGGGGGTAGTGTGTTCATGTAGGGCGTGTGCGGGGAAACATAAAAAGGAAACCAGAGGTGCCTAGTGCGAGGTATCTAGTCAAAGGATATATCTCACTATCGGGATCCTTAAACCTCTTTCAACGCCGTGGCGTTCTAAAGTTCTTCGGTTCTTGGGTCCCTGCTACTTTGGAACGTTGTACTTTACAATATTTACATTATTTCATTTCACCCTCCTTTTACATTCCCTCATTTACACCATTCGTTTTACCCATCCTTGGAAGTCACGGTCTTCCTCTACGCGAGAGTTCATGAGTCAGTCGCGTACTTTTAAGACGGAGTGTCGTGTTGTCGATCCGATCCGTCCTCCAGGGCTGGGCAACCATCTTCCTTTAACCTTAAAGAGAGAGCAGAGTAGGGTGCACAGAAAAAGAACTTTCCTACCCATCCCATATTGTTTTAAAATAAAGCATGCAATACCCGTCCATAGTTTCAAAGACTTTATTTTGCAAATTCATTTCAGCATATGGATTAGGAGGGTGTGGTCGTATTTGGTCGGTCGTGGCAATGGCTAAAGTGCGTACAGAGGGGGGGTGTCGTTTGCAACAATAAAAACATCGGAAAGTTTTACTCATTCATTTGTAAGAGACTAAAACGTCTATTAATTGGCTGGGGGTTCGGGGGCATATATTTCATAATTCAGAAGCATAATCACAATAGTAGTAATCAGATTTCCTATATGCATACCGTACGTGTGCGTCGTAAATGGGGTTTACATCGGTTATAAAAATATAATACAGTGTACATTTGTAATCAACATTTGTAATGGGGATTCTTTCATACTGTTCGTCGAGTGAGCTCTCCTTGTCTTTTCTAGCCAAGTGTACAAAGGATCACAAAAATCTCAGAACATCAAGTTTATATTAGTGCGAAGGAACACCACGAGGTGTTCGTAAGTTCCGATTGATACCAGCGCCATTTTTGGGCGGGGCCGGCACAGTCCGGAAGCAGCATCAGGGGGAAATGTTTCCATTACTGGCAGTTTGGACCAGAGTCCTTTTCGGCAGTTCTAGAATTCACGCTAACAGAAGGTGTGGCAATGTCATGTTTGTTTCGTTGGCGATCGAGGCAGCCGTCCCTTACCGGAAACCTGCAAAGGCCGAAGGCTCCGCCGGGGACCTTTGTATGATCTTCAAGGCTGCGGAGATGCTGTCGGAGATGGGGGCTCGTGCTCCATGGGACAAATGTTCGAGTTATACGGCTGGCCAAAGTTACTCTAGTGGCCGGGGCCCGCCTTCCAGCGGATCCAGACGCCATTTTGAGGCCCTACAGGGGCCACTCTCGTCGAGTTTGCAAGAATGGAAGAGACCCTTCGGAGTGAAAGGAAGAGGTCCCTGTTTTGTGAGAGCGGGACGTCCAGCTGGGGTACAGCTGTGATGCCCCCACCTGGGGGGGCGAGGGAGACTCGTTCACATCGTCTCCTTCTCCCGGTGCACTCCATGCCGCTCCTTTTCATCGCCCCGCATGAAGGCCTCTCCACATCCGGTGTTCCCCAAGTGCCACCATTGTACGTTCGGTGCTGCGCAAATACTGGGGTGCCACCATTGTACGTTCGGTGCTGCGCAAGTACTGGGGTGCCACCATGGTGTGTCCGGTGCTGTGGAAGTATGGGCACCATCGCCTGACTGGGGGGTGTTCGGCGTCGGGCTGGGGGCTGGGAAACCTCCTACCGGTGGAGGTGGGAGAGGCTCGTCCGCGTCGCCTCTCCCTCCCAGCCCAACTTGGACAAATTGTTGTGGAGGTACGTGCAGGACATCCCGCCGTCCAGGACTGCTGCGGCTGTGACGGAAGAGAAAAGGAAGAGGTGCCTCGCTCTCCTCTTGACATGTGGCGGGACTACCTTAGTCTTTCCAGGCCCGTTGCGGCCGGCCAAGGAGACATGTGGCGGGACTACCTGCAAATGCCCAGGCTGCGGGCTCCTGCCTCTCCTCCGGCTCCCCCATACGTTAAGATTTCCTGACCAAGAGTTGGTGGCGGGGCTCGCCTTATATGGGTTGCCGTTGGTTGGGCGTAGCCATAACCCTGCCCTACTTTGGAAGGTTCCAGAATGGGGGGGGGGGGGCGAATGTTCTGTTTGATTTTCATTTTCTACAGTTTATCGTTATTATTCCTTGTTTGTTGTGTTAAATTAAAAGTTCAAGTTTATTAATGGTCTACGGATTTTTTTTGTTTTATCATTTCTTTCTTTCCAGGTTGCTTTTATGCTAAGTTTCTGCTAACAGGGGTCGAGTAAACACGGAAACACGTGTAGAGGGATGACGCAGATTTGTACATTACATACACACGAACTCAGACGGGGGGCAGTACAAGTACGACATACAAAGACCCAAGACAAATATAAAAACAGTTATTGGTCATAATTATCTCTTTCCGTCTGTGAATTTTAAACGAGGCTGGGTTCCCGTCTTGACATTGCCCGACCTAGGAGAACTTGATCATGCCGCT
Source organism: Lissotriton helveticus (assembly GCF_964261635.1). Taxonomy (NCBI): domain Eukaryota; kingdom Metazoa; phylum Chordata; class Amphibia; order Caudata; family Salamandridae; genus Lissotriton; species Lissotriton helveticus. Next base: position 1,289,995,021 of record NC_136068.1, read on the forward strand.
GAGATTTTCCTGGCGAAATCTGTGCCATCGGGCATAATCAAACGTGGTGGTTCTGTCTGGTCTGTCTATGTAAGTCGGGTTCTTCTCTGTCTCGCGCCTTTTCTCGTACTGTCGGTCTGTCGTTCTTGTCGGCCCTTTGCCTTTACTCACGCTCAGTAGAGTCGGGCATTGGGCTTTCCAGTGTCCGACATACCTACAAAAAGCGCATTGGTCTGACCCTAAGTCTGGTCGTCCTTTGCATAGTGTCAGGGGATAAGTTGTGGGTAGCGGTGTCCTGGGGTTGTCCTGTCGGTATATTTCCCTACTTGGTTTATCCTCGTCTTTTCTCTGTCGTTTCGTAGCCTCTCTGCGCCACATACCGAGACTGTCGAGCATAATTGGCGTTGTCTTATTATTTCGAAGGGCTATTTCTAACGTTTCTATTTTATCAAGGTCAAAGGACCCTGCCAGTGGCCACTGTTTGTCTTGGCTATCTTCGGTATACCTGTGCCATAATTTATTATAAGCTATGGTGACTAACCCATAGTTTATGAACATGTCCTTATTAGGGGTGCCTTCTAGTGGAGCTATATGGTCCACCTCTAGCACCCGGTCCGGGCTAAACAGGCTATTTATCAATGGGGAGAAGACAGACATGACGGCTCGTAACGAGGGACTAAAAAGTCAGCACTGCCTATCTTATCACTAGGTGCAAAGACTAGACAGAATATTTCTATTCTACGTTGTTTGCAGGTAGTGAATACCTCATGGATAAAAAAAAACCAAAAGACCAACAAAATAACAATGGGGAGAATGAGTAGGACCGCAAAGATCTGCGTTACCTACCCTTTTCACTATCTGCAAAAAGGGTGGTCTCTTCCCTGCTTGCAGACAGGGAATCTCCAGGAAACAATAGTTTGTGAACAACAGTTCAGTTTCAAGCAATTATTGAGTGGGGGAGAAAAAGAACAAGCACGGCTGCTACCCTACCTATCCTCCACTGCTTGCAAAGGGAGAGAGAGCCTGTTGCTTCTCCGTTTGCAGACAGTGAATCTCTAAATAAAAATAAACAAAGCAATACTAGTATTTTGAACAATCAAGCAATCAAAACAAATTCTTTCGCAACTTGTCGTGGCAACACGACCTTACCCGGACCATGTGGACAGTTTCTTGTCTTCCGAATCCAGCGCCCGATCGTCCTCTTTTTCTCGTATTTCTCACGGCACTCCTGATGGTTCCCAGTCAGGACCGTAGATCACTCGAGAGAGGTCTGTTCGGAACTAGTGAAGTTCGGATGATCGGCTGCCAGACGAGGGTCTATTGGGCAAGAGCTCTCCCGATCGTTGCAGTCGTTCACTCTGTCGTCGGGACCTCTCCCACTGGATCCACGAGTCGCTGATGGGCCCCACGTTTGGGACGCCAATTGTAAAAAGTTCAATCGGGTCGGGGACAATCGATATTTGCCCGGCGGTATTGCCTCTGTGACCCTCTAGTTATTTAAATCAATGAAGAGGCAGGCGCTGGAGACTGAAAAGCAGGAAACAAGGTTTTTTTATTCTCTCCGGAGGAGAACACACCGAAACGGACAGAAGGTATCGTTCTGAGGTGCTCTAACTGTATTTCGGAGGCCTGGCCTCTTATATCCACATTTATGACTTTATTGCAGATTACACTTACATGTTTAAAGCTTTGATGTACGGAAAAGACATTCTCGGAACTCCCCTTTGGGCCCGTTCCCACACACATTTATAGTTAAAGTCCCCACCCTAGTCACAACAGGTGATGAGCATCGCGCAGCTGGATAATCCGCCGATTCACGGAATGTGGGGAGTCTGATCGGATCTCATGGGGTGGGGGGCTTTGATCAACCCGGGGATTCTTTGATGGGGGAAGCTTTCTATTGTACGGGGAGGGGCAAGGATGGTATCGGCAGAGCTGGGTGTCGGCTTGGGAACGGGGAGGAAAAACGGGCACACGGGGAAAAAAAGGGGGTTTGCATCTAAGGGCCGGAGATCATGAAAGGAAAGCAGGGAGGTGTCGCGCTGGGAACAGGATGAGGGCCTGGGGCAGAGCAGCGCCGAAGAGGGGTTTATGGCTCAAGGCAGGTGCAAGCAGGGGGTGGTCAGCGTGCAGGCTTAGCGAAGGCAAAGGGCTATGTCAGGGGCCAGCGGCATGCAAAAGGGTTTGTTCTGATCGGGGCATCTTAAAATGGCGGGCGCGCACGACAAAAGTGTGGCATCAGGGAAGAGGCAAGATGGCGCAGATAATGTTCACCAAAACGCACTAATTTTCCACAACTGGCAATCGCTGGGGCCGCATCCAAATCGACCCTTTTTTTATGCACCATGCCACCTCCGTTTGGACCCAGCCATATGCAAATCAGTCTTGACCTTGCTCCTCAATGGGAACAGTCCGCCTGAACTGCCAGGCCAGGTACTCCCTGAACCGGAACACAAGCAAGCCTAGGACCCATTGGCATGCATGCTCATCCACCAGAGCCAAGGGTGCGACCAATGTGTTAGCTTGTGGAGTCCCTGTCCTGGACAGCTGTTGGGCTGCAATTTGGGCATCTTTGCACACGTTTACCAAACCCTGTTGGCTGGATAGTCGGGTCCATTGTGACGGGCCGCTTGACACTGAATTAATTTTCAGTGTCTGAGGGGTATTTTAAAAACACAGTGTTTCCCCTTTCCCCTTTTTTGAATAACTGCAGGGGTGTAACACTTTTTCTACATCATCATTATAATTGCAATCTTTCAAATAAGGAAGGACATAATATAATGCAGTGGTAGGATCTTTTTGTTGAATAAAGATCACCACAGACATATGGGTGCTCAATATGTTCCAGCATGGAAACACACTAGAATTTCTTCAACATCCACAAATGACTCCTCCGCACAGGGTCAAGCACAAGCCTCTAAGATTGTTGAAAGCAGCGATTTGCAACTTTCTACAGAAGGGGACTATCGGACCAGTGCCTAAACTTCAGAACATTTGATTCTATTTCAAATACTTTCTCATCAAAAAGAAAGTGTCAAAAGAGTGGCGTCCTTTCTGAACTTCAGACAACTAAATCTGTTTCTAAAGAAACATTAATTCAGAATGGTAATTCTTCAAGAGGTTCTACAGTTACTTATGAGGCACAAGCACATGGTATCGTTAGACCTCATGGACATCTACTTTCATATACTTATCCAATAAAAGCATTGCGTCTACCTCAGGTTCGAGGTAACAAGTCTCCACTATCAGTTGTGCGCATTCCCTTTAGTTCTCCCTTTAATCCTCCGATCTGCTTCCAGGATATTTAATAATTGAATAGTTCCAGTTGCAGTCTACCGTTGACGTCTAGGCATACCCAGGTACACCCAAACCTGGACGACTGAATGACCAAAGGTTCATCTTGATGCCTAAAAAAAACAATATTGGCCTTTGTAAGACTGAGACTCGTCATCACCAGTGAGAAATCCTCTCTAACACCTGCCTAGAAGCTTAACCTTTTTAGGGGCAGTACTAGACATCAAGGCAAAAGCCTATCCCATTGATGGAAAGACAATCCACTCTCAATTTGCTGATGAAACAGTTATTCAAACTGACTGCAGAAAGGGTTTAACCAAAATATAAATGATCTTGGCTACCCCCAAAAATATCACAAGAATTTCAAGACAGGAGATCATGCCCCTGATTCAGTGGTGAGAATTTCAGGCATCTCTATAGTTTCTTATTATCATACCACAGTAGTCTCAAATTAATTATAAAATAGATAAGCTCATACTCGCCCGCAAGAAGGCAATGAAGAATGTGGCAAAGCAAGAAAGTGATCTGAGACTTAACTGATTTCCGATTTAGTTTCACTCCACTGCTCGCTCCCTGACTAGACGTGACCCTACAGTTGGTCATATGAAGTGCTTGTTGGACAAATTAATTCTCAATTATCCCTCAACGGCTCCAGCTTCCATGAGAGTGAGCTAATGAAGGTCACTCGCAAGAATCGTAATAACTACATGAGCAGTCGAAAGTGAGCCAGGGCTCCCAACATTCAATCCAGAAGGAAGCAGATCCCTCTTGAACATCACCCACCCATTGTCCCAGGAGTGAAAGGAACAATAATAACTGACCTGTGACGTGTCTTCCCTCAAACATGGGTAAGGCACTACACCAGGGTCCTGTAAGACACATTACAGGACGTTTTATTCGGGTGACGTTTATATTAGTGTACAGTAACGAGAATGGGTGCATGAGAAATTCCGCCACCATCTGTTAAATTATAGAGACCTGTGAAACACCCCCAGCGACTGCAGGAGAGACAGTCCCAGATCTGTCCCAAATAGAGCATGCTGATGTGGTAGTTTTCACTCATCTCTGTGCCTATTCAGGCATAACCTATATTATTCTGCCTCATTGGGTCCCTCTCATAATACTTGCTGCTCCTTATAACCAATGTTGGATAGGGTGAGGTGCTTAAAGTACTCTTATTACACCAGTAGTGCCCCTTAAATTGGGATCAAAAATGCGTTTTCCCTGCTCCCCTGATTTTACTTGGTTTCACTTTCTTTAAAAGAGAGAGCTTGTATCATGCTATCTTGGTTTTCTTCACAATGTTTTCGTTAACGGTAAGGTTGGTGCCGAGTGTGATTCCAAATGACTTGATGTTGGTGAAAGTTTGGGTTTAAATCCATCTAGGTTAATTTGGTTGACTTAGGATTTAACTAGTTGTTATTCTCATTAAATCACAGATATTCTGTTCTGGTGGAGTTGAATTTTAGGTTGGTGTGGGGCACCCAGATTTGGATGAGATTAAGAGTGTTTTTTAAAATTTATTTATTAAACATTTTGGGCCTCATTTATGAGGCTCTGCGTCACTTTTACGCCGCCGGTGCGTCACTTTGTAAACCCCTGCGCCACATTATACCTGCGCCAGGTATAATGTATGCAGGGGTGGCGTTCCCCCGCAAAAAGCCTCGTAGAAGTGACACAGTGAAATCTATGAGATTTCACTGCGTCACTTCTAGGACGCCATTGCGTCAAAATCTTGCGCCTGCCTCACAGCAGGCGTAAGACTGACGCAAGCCCTTTCACATGGGGCTTGCCCCATGTGAAAGGATGCATTGCTGGAGTTGCGTCACTTTTGTGACACACTCCAGCAATGCGTCACTTTTGCGCTTACAGATACGTCAGAAATACTGATGTATCTGTAACTCCTTGGGACATGATGCCTCATACTGTAAATATAACGCATCAGGTATGTCGCAAGGAGTGCGCACTGAGAAGTGACGCATCGCTGCTTTCACGCAGCGATGCGTCCCTTTTCATAAATGAGGCCCTTTATTTCCAGCTTACCGGGTAAAATACTGTAATTAGACATCAATTATCGTAGTCTTCAGCTAATTTTTCCCTATTTTCTCCCCCATAAGGTCTTCCCTTGCATATAGAATCACAAACATGCCCCATATAATATCGTTTCTAACAGAATGTACTCGGTCCTCCTTGACATATTATCTATGCATATATCACATTTCCTGCGGTAATGGGGAACAGCAGTTAGACCTTGACATTGACCTGAATGACAATAGGAAGGAAACAAAAGAAAAATTCTTAACAACTCCCATATCCTCCCCTCTGAACCCTCCCATACCACATCCCTCCCTACTCCTGGCGGTTGTGGAATCCTCCATGAGTTATCTCCTGCTGACACTATCTAGTAGGTATACTGTTAGCTAGTAAGTCCAAGTAATCCGTGCGCTCCCTCGGGCACCTACGGCTCTTGTTAAGGAACCCCCATGTTGTGTGTAGTCTCTACCCTCCTTCCTCTTGTGACGGGTGAAGATCTACCTCCTCTAACGCTGCCAACATGACCTCCCAGTCCTGAGATATAGGATATTTTCTCTGACCTCGTTCCTCCACCCTTCTAAGAGCCGTCCCCTCTGCTCGGCCCCATCGCTCCATCTCTGCCTGCCACAGGGAAGCCCTCGGTGGTCTGGGGGATTTCCACCGCATCGTCAATGCTCTGTCTGCCAATAGGAGTGCCAAATCAAGGAATTTCAGTTGGGCCTTCTGTGTCTTGGGCCGTTTACGGGACCCTACCAGGCAGTACAGCGCATCCCCGGGCACTGGCAAATTAGTGATCGTTCCTAGTGTTTGGCATACCTCTGTCCAATACCTCCGTATACTTGTACAGGACCAGACCATGTGGAGGAATCCCACTTCATCCTCCTCACATCGTGGGCAGCGGTGGGGGGTGTTCGGAAACATTTTATGTAGTCTCTTAGGGGTCAGGTAAGCCCTGTGCAATTTCATCACCTGTATAAATCTGTGATTTGAATAGGCACCGAGGCGAGAATTAACAGGTCCGAGGAAATTGAGCCCGAAACCCCGCCGAGGCGGGAATCGAACCCTGGTCCCCTGGCCAGAACTCTGCATCAGGGTCTGCCGCTCTAACCATTGAGCCACACTCCTCCACCTGACCTGTATACCTGGATCCCCAAGTACTTAAACAAGGTCTGAGATACCGGGATCCGATGCGTTCCGAAGGGAACGGAATCAGGGTGCAGTGCTTCCTTAAAATAGAAGCCGTTCGATTTGTCGGGGTTTATAGCTAAACCCGAAATCTCATCAAAATGGCTAGAAATATCATAGAGGGCTGTATGATCCGCCTCCAGGTCGTTGAAGTACAATAAGATATCATCCGCATAGATTGATATCAAGTTATGTGTCCCCCTGATCGGAATGCCCATCTGGTCGCCCTGGGCACGTAGGGCTATAGCTAGGGGCTCTAGGGTAAGGACAAATAAAAGCGGAGACAGGGGGCAGCCCTATCGGGTGCCCCGGTGTACCGAGTAACTGTCGGAAACATGCCGACCTGTGCGCGCTCTAGCCTAAGGGTCCGTATAGAGTAATTTGATCCACTTCAGGAAGGAAGCTGGGAACCCAAATCGTTTCAGAGCTTCGAACATGAACGACCAGGACAACGAGTCAAACACCTGTTTCAGGTCCAGTGCTATGCACCCTGCCCGATGAAATTCCCGAGGCGTGGACGACATAAGTGCGTGCAATCTCCGTGTGTTAAGAGACGTACTTCGGCCTGGAAGAAACCCGCACTGGTCCCGGTGCACAAGGGTAGGAAGATAGGATTGTAGTCTTAATGCTAGGGCCTTACTAAGGATTTTATACTCCGTAGAAAGCATGGACAGAGGCCTATAATTCACCATGTCCAAGATGTCTCTGCCCGGTTTAGGTATGGAGATAACCAAGGCCTGCATCGTCGACACAGGTAGGTGTCCCTCCTCAAAGGCCGTTCTATATATCTTCTCCAGGACAGGCACTAGGGTGTCAGAATAGGTCGCGTAGAACTCCACGGGGAGCACATCTATACCCGGTGTTTTATTGCGGTTTAAGGATTTAATGGCAGCCCGGATTTCATGTTGTGTGACGGGCCCCTCTAGGTCCTGCTGGGCTTCATCCGATAGGGTCGGGAAGGGAAAATCGCGTAGGAATTCGGACACCCGGTCCGGGTCCTCTCGCTCAAAGGGGGCGTACAACGCCTTCAGGTGGTCATGGAACGCTGTATTAACCTCAGATTGTGTGCGGACCAGATCTCCCGCCAGGTCCCAGATCTGGGTTATCACCGGAGGGTCCAGTTGGTCTCGGATGAGGCGGGCCAATAGGGCACCAGATCTGTCCAACTCCGTATGTTGTCGGCGAACGTAGTCTTTGTGGTAAATTGTTCTCAACGTTTCCAGTACGTCAGCATGATCAATATTCCCCTTTTGCAGTTCCCCTCTCTTCCCATGGTCTTCACTTGCCTCTCTCTCAAGTATCTTTAACCGGTCTTCTACCTCACAGAGTTTTCGGTGAACTTCCTGCCTAGCTCCCACCAACTGCCCTATTGCTGCTCCCCGTACTACAACTTTCATGGAAAGATTAAGAGTGTTTAAGGCATAAGATGTTTGGAGCAGAAAAGACTTTAAAGTAAGTTTGTACGTCATTGGCATATTGGTGAATTATGATACTCAGGCGGTATATAGTGGTTGAAATGTATTGGGGACGAGGTGGAACCCTGGGGGACTCTGTTTTTGATAAAGAGTTATTGGGACCTGCATTTGCCCATTTGAATGAACTGGTATTGGTTGGACAGGTAGAAGGAATAATCAACAACATTGCCAGGGGGATCTCATTCAAGACTTTAGAGTGTGGATAGGTACATGATGGCCAACAATGCTGAAGGTGGCTGAGAAGTCCTACATTTTCATTCTTTACCTGTGGTCAGGAGGGTTTTGTCTAATTCTGAGGTGGCATTTTTGTTCTTTTCAGGCAGGAGTTGATGGACTACATCCCACGATGCTTGATCCAGCAGGTGAACCTTCAGTCCACACAGAAGTATGTGCTTCAGGAGATAGCAACCATAATGGATTTGAGCCCATGGCAAGCCAAAGTCCGCTTTATAGGTGAGGAGACGGGGGCCTCTGGAAGTTTCTGTTGATAAGAGGGTATCCCTGCAGAGATGAGTGCATGTGTATGTGAACAATTTCTCCAGCATGAAAAACATCCCTGATTTAGATCCTTTACTTTGCTTAATATGTTAAACGTTTTTCCTAGAAGCCTGTCACCAGCACTGCCAAATGCGGGAGCTGCTGAATAACCAGGCTGCTTTATTTTGAGTTCATTTGATGCCTCTTCTTTCTCCATCATAAACTTTCTTTTTCTTTATCTCACTCTTTCTCTTGCTTCCTTTGCTGCCTTTCTGTCTCTTGTTCTTAACTTGGGCTCTTATGACCCAATGGGCCAAAAATGCCTAATCAGGGAATCCCCAACTGTTTAGAAAATGTAATAATATCAGACAATTAATAAAGTATATTTATATTAAAAAAGACAAATTGAAAAAAAGTAAATACTGTAAATATGAAGTCGTTTCAAGCTGGAGTCTAAACATCAAATTAATAGCATTAGTATGATTTGTGGGAGTAACACAAGTACAGCAAATGGAATCTAGTATGGACAGTTTGTGGGCTCAATTGAAGCCCTGTGTGCACCAACAGAATGAGAGCATGCAGTAGGAGCAAAAAAGACAGTGACATAATCTACAGCCTAGTCCAGCGTTTCCCAAACTGTGGTCCGCGGACCCCCAGGGGTCCGTGAGACATTCCCAGGGGGTCCGCAGGACTCGAGTGCCTGTCGTATTGAAAAATTAAACGCCCATGCATCCTCACAGCACACGAGCTGTGACACAGAAGGCAGAAGGGCACAAAAAAATGAGTGGAACAGAGGGCAGAAGGGCACAAAAAACGAGGGGAACAGAGGGCAGAAGGGCACAAAAAACGAGGGAGAAACGAGTGGAACAGAGGTCAGAAAGGCACAAAAAACGAGTGGAACAGAGGGCAGAAGGGCACAAAAAACGAGGGGAAAATGAAGTGGAACAGAGGGCAGAAAGGCACAAAAAACGAGTGGAACATAGGGCAGATGGGCACAAAAAACAAGGGGAAAACGAGTGGAACAGAGGGCAGAAAGGCACAAAAAACGAGTGGAACAGAGGGCAGAAAGGCACAAAAACGATTGGAACATAGAGCAGAAGGGCACAAAAAACGAGGGGAAAACGGGTTGAACAGAGGGCAGAAAGGCACAAAAAACGAGTGAAACAGGGCAGAAAGGCACAAAAACGAGTGGAACAGAGGGCAGAAGGGCACAAAAAAACTAGGGGAAAACGAAGTGGAACAGAGGGCAGAAAGGCACAAAAAACGAGTGAAACATAGGGCAGAAGGGCACAAAAAACAAGGGGAAACCGAGTGGAACAGAGGGCAGAAAGGAACAAAAAGAGAGTGGAACAGAGGGCAGAAAGGCACAAAAAATGATTGGAACATAAGGCAGAAGGGCACAAAAAACGAGGGGAAAACAAGTTGAACAGAGGGCAGAAAGGCACAAAAAACGAGAGAAACAGTGGGCAGAAAGGCACAAAAAACGAGGGGAAAACGAGTGGAACAGAGGGCAGAAAGGCACAAAAACGAGGGGAAAACGAGTGGAACAGAAGGCAAAAGGGGCAAAAAAATGAGGGAAAAACGAGTGGCACAGAGGGCAAACGGGCATAAAAAATGAATGGCACAGAGGCAAAATACAGAAATATAGGGGCAGCTAAGAACAGAAGGCAGAACGGCAGAGAGGCACGGGGGCAGCGAAGGGAACAGAAGGGAAAACCAGGCAGAGACACGGGGCAGCGAGGGGTACAGAAGGAAAGACCGGGCAGAGAGAGCACGGGGACAGCGAGGGGAACAGAGGGAAGAAAAAGGGGCACAGACCACGTACAGGCAGCGGGGGAAGGCAGACAACACCAGTCACAGACACAACAATGAAAATACAGGTAATGCAATAAAAGCAATAAAACGTTGAAAGGCACATGTGTATAGGTTACCGTTACTTGGCAGGCAGGTAAAAATAGATGCAGCCAGGATCAGCAGTAGGATTTTCGTGCTGCTGTCTCACTTTCCATAAGCCCTTGGGTACCACTAATTAATACAATGCTGTATGCATACATGTCCATGCCAATAGACCCAATTCAGGATGTCTCCCTCTTGAAATTGCCTCTGCTTCAAAAGGCGTTTTTAGAAAGAAATTTAAATTGTACAAATTGCTTGGGGGTCCCCGGCTTCCAGTAGTGATTCAGTGAGGGTCCTCAGGAGTCAAAAGTTTGGGAACCACTGGTCTAGTCTATTGTTTTGTTTTTTAGAAATAAAACTACATTTTGAAAAGCTACTACCTTCCCATTAAACTGAAGTTTCGATTTTTGTATTTTTTTTGTTTATTAATTAAATAAAACATTTAATAATTTGCATATCTGATAGAGACTTCTAGCCGCAGATTCCTAAACTTAGGCGTCTTCCGCCTTTGCTGTAGTGAGAGCTCCTTCTGATCAGGGAAAATCATCCTGCTCTACTGAAGGCTAAACAACTCTCAGATTGTTACCAGACACCCCCACGCCCATTTTCATTGACTTTAAGCTTTTATGTCCATAGAGCCAAATACTATAGTTTGAAAAAATATACTTTGACTAGGGACCTTATGACAGGACTGCCTTGTGTTTCAGTGAGAGTGTGGTCTTTGGGGATGTATGAACATGTGTGCATATGAATAGGTATATGTGTATGAGTGACTGAGAGCCTGTGTCATAGGCATATGTGGCACGGGACATACTGGCCATTAGAAGCGAGAGGCCTGCTGTTTGTAAATGCGGCACTTTGAAATAGGAGGAAATTAAAATGAAGAGTTAACATTCCATTTTAATTTTCTCCCATTTAAAAGCATTCAGAAACATAATTTGTTCTCAGCTCCAATACTGACACGACAAGGACTTTTATTGAAGAGTTAAATACCTCAGTGCTTCAGTTCTTCACCTCTGTGTCCCTGTCTGGGTCATAAATCTGACTGAGCACTGCTCATTACAAGGACCTGCTATCTGCAGCCTGATGATAATATGTAAAATAAACACAGCATTTCCCTTAACTTGAGGAAAGGAAATGTGACTCTGCGCTTATTTAGAAATTAACTCAAGGCCGCAAGCTACTCTGAAGGTGTCAGGGAGCTACTGGTGGCTCACGATCGACTGGTTGGAGACACCTTCACCAGGCGTCCGACTGGATCCGGAAACCCTATGAGCAGTACCTCAGTGCGCTGGTAGGTGGTGTCAATCGGCTCTGCATCGTATGCGCCTGAAGTGACGTGTGTGGTGCCTATACAGGCACCACTCCAGTGGGCTGACATCAGTTCTTTTCTGTCTGCACCATCAGTGCAAATCCAGAAAATCCAGAGAAAGCTACCTCTATTCACATTTTGGACAACATTTTTCAACGTTTTGACAACTCTTTTTGAGGCTTTGTCTTTCAGTCTGTCAGGGACTCCAAACTCCCCCCCCCCCCAATTGAGGGGTTTATAAAGACGTGTAGTTCCTGTCACAAATAGATGTCTGTGACAGATACCCATCTGTTTTGTCTCGGTGCCTGGAACTGAACCACGACTACAAGGCCTTTGAGGACTGTTGCGCCATGAACACCAAGCCGGTGCAGGAGCATTCCTTGAAGCCCCTTGTCACCTGACACCGTTCACCTCCATGACGTTCCAGGTCCCGGTCGCGAAAAAGGTTCCAGGCACATTCACAGAGCCATTCCAGGTGCTCATCAGCATGCTCAAAGTTATTGGGTAAATCCCACAAAAAGTCAAAGAAGTCAAAAAGCACGCTAGTGCAAGTAATCGAACGAGGCGCTGGAACAATAAGCCCCACTCCCACGCAGGGCTTACCTCAGAGTCCAGTCTGCAGCTCCCTGAGTTTCTCGGAGCCAGGGAGACCTCTGCCCAACTACAAGCATTTTATGAGGCTATGAAGCTTATTTTTGGGCGGGCCCACCCCTCTGAAGTGCCTTTGAGCCTCATGTGTTCAGCAGACAGCCCCTCTGGATTGCCACCAGTGGGTCTGCCCTCAGAACCATTGTAGCTGTGGTCGTGAGGCCTTCACTTCCCCTGAGCCTGTTCAATCAACATCCTTCGAGGCCAATTGGGGGTGGGGTCGCACACTACTCACACACCAGCGGGATCGCCCCTAAGGACTGTGGTAAGTGTAGTTCGTGTTCCACGATGCATCTTCTTTCGATTCTCTGCTATCTTCGCCATCCCTGGACACGTGTTTCGGGGTATTTACCCCTCATCATCAGGGATTAGGCCGTGTTCTGGGGTTGCCGGTGGCTGCCATATATTGCCAGGTTTAGTACCACTCAGGCGCGCAGGTGCGGGGTCCCAGGCTCGTCAGCCAACTGCTCAAGGGAGCTTTAACATTACAATTGGGGGTGGGGCGCACAGTACCCACACACCAGCGGGATCGCCCCTAAGGACTGTGGTAAGTGTAGTTCGTGTTCGGCGATGCATCTTCTTTCGATTCTCTGCTATCTTCGCCATCCCTGGACACGTGTTTTGGGGTATTTACCCCTCATCAGCAGGGATTAGGCCGTGTTCTGGGGTTGCCGGTGGCTGCCATATATTGCCAGGTTTAGTACCACTCAGGCGCGCAGGTGCGGGGTCCCAGGCTCGTCAGCCAACTGCTCAAGGGAGCTTTAACATTACAATTGGGGGTGGGGTCGCACACTACTCACACACCAGCGGGATCGCCCCTAAGGACTGTGGTAAGTGTAGTTCGTGTTCGGCGATGCATCTTCTTTCGATTCTCTGCTATCTTCGCCATCCCTGGACACGTGTTTCGGGGTATTTACCCCTCATCAGCAGGGATTAGGCCGTGTTCTGGGGTTGCCGGTGGCTGCCATATATTGCCAGGTTTAGTACCACTCAGGCGCGCAGGTGCGGGGTCCCAGGCTCGTCAGCCAACTGCTCAAGGGAGCTTTAACATTACAATTGGGGGTGGGGTCGCACACTACTCACACACGTGTCCAGGGATGGCAAAGACAGCGAAGATAGCAGAAGATCGAAAGATGATGCATCGCGAACACTTTAGTACATTGACCAGAGCCCTTAGGGGCGACACCGCCGGTGTGTGAGTAGTGTGCGACCCCACCCCCATTTGTAACTTTAAAGCTCCCGTGAGCAGTGGGCTGACGAGCCTGGGATCCCGCACCTACGCGCCTGAGTGGTACTATACCTGGCAGATATTGGCAGCCATCGGCAACCCCAGTACACGGCCTATCCCTGCTGACGAGGGGTGATACCACGAAACACGTGTCCAGGGATGGCGAAGACAGCGAAGATAGCAGAAGATCGAAAGATGATGCATCGCGAACACTTTACTACATTGACCAGAGTCCTTAGGGGCGACACCGCCGGTGTGTGAGTAGTGTGCGACCCCACCCCCATTTGATCCTTCCAGGCCAGCCAATTACCCACAGTGTTGATGACCCCATTATCATACCCGACTCCGATACAAAGCCGGATTGGTATCGCCTGATACCCACTCTGGCACTGGCCAAGTCAGTACAGGCCTTCTTTCTTCGACAGGCCCTCTGAGGAGTATGATTGGGTTAATCTGAGGATATTTATTGTTACCAGAACCGCTTAGAAGACCCCAGCGATAACAGGTGCAAGGAACTGGCAGATGCCAGTGGTCTGACACCTCACCAGACATTGGCTTAGTCTCTCCTCCTGGTGTGGCTACAAAAGAAGGGACTTCCTTTGCCCTAGTGGTGAGGTGGGCAGCTGAGATCCTCAGTAGCAGTCAAAAAGAATGTCTTAACTATCATGCTTCAGCCGGGAGTCACCCCCTCAGAACCTCTCTTCCTCTTTAATGAGTCCCTCAAGGATGTCCTGCTCTGTACAGGGGCTCCTGTGCACCATTATTGTACTCTGGGGATGCAGCTTTCTTCAACCCACACCCTGTCGCAGTAAGTCTGATTATCCATGCCTCTACCTCCAAAGTTAAACCTGGCGCTTTCCCTACAATACCGCCAGATAGGGAATCCAAGAGGCTGGTTACCCTTTGGAAAGAGGATGTTTTCTTCCACCAGCCTAGCTCTGCATTCAGTGAACACCGCATGACTCATGGGCTAAGGCACCCACACAATTTGTAATTCCATTGTATGAGCGCTGCCCATGTTCTAGGAGGAGGCCCAAGCTATAGTTACCCAGGCCATTGCCAACGATAGAGAAGCAGCAAAGTTCATCATTTGCTGCACACTGGATACAACTGACTTTCTAGGCGGAGAAATTGCATTGTCAGCGGCACTCAGACACCATGCATGGCTGAGATCGAATGGCTTCTTGGGTGATGTTGAGGCATCTCTTATGAACATGCCTTTTGATGGCAACAACCTCTTCTGCGAAAATGCAGATTCCAAGCTGGAGTGGTTTAAGGACAGCTGGGCCACTGGCTGATCCCTGGGTCTCTCCATTGCCCCATTTCAACCCCATTCTGCATTTTGCCCCATCCGTAGCTATGGTAGGGGCCATCAGTCTCGTCCATTCTCACCCAGCCAACAAAGCCCACAGACTCCCCAGCCCTTTCGTAGTCACGGATGCAACTCCAACAAACCTTCATGGGCCAGGCAGCCAGACGTCCACCCTGTTTGCCATCCCTGGCATCTGCAGCCTCAAAACCCTTTTAGTTGAATATCTGAATTCACCTGCCAGACTGACAGTCCGTAACATCTTACAAGTGGGTAGTTCATATTGTTCAGCTTTGTTAATCCATCCTCTTTTTAGAAACCCCACCACTCTAGTCACCATCCACAAACGAACTGATGGAGGACCACCCATCTCTGCTCCGCCAGGAAGTACAGACTCTTTTGGCCAAAGGAGCCATTGAGATGGGGCCTGCCTCAGAAGTAGGTTGCGGTTGTAATCCCTACTACTTTCTGGTGCCCAAGAAGGATGGCGGTCTCCACCGTCTTTTAGACCTGCACATTCTCAACTTCCTCCTGAAAAAGAAGAAACTCAGATTGGCTCTGGTTCTGTCTGCCCAAGATCCTGGAGACTGGACAGTAGCACTGGACTTGTGGGAGGTCTACTTCCACATCCCCATAATGCCCTACTCACAGGCATTACCTGCGGTACATTGTGGACCACAAGCACTTTCAGTTTATTGTGCTCCCTTTTGGCCTCGCCAGCGACCCTTGGTGTTCACTAAAGTGATGGCGGTGATCGCAGCACATCTGCAGAGGTCAGTGGTTCCAATCTTTCCCTGCCTGCTGTGCTGGTTATTGTTGCAACAGCAGAGAGATGAGTTGATGTCTATATATCCAAGTTGTTAAGCTGTCAAAAGTATTGCATTTTCATTTATAGAAAATTGATGTAGGTAAAATAATTAATCCTATGTCTTGAGAAATACATTGAATTTATGGTCTCAGAGGTACCTTTACTTGTTTCACGTCCCAGTGGTCACAGCATCAAGGGAATCTCTCTAATATGGTCAAGATAACGGAGGGAGCTGCAAAAGATCTGTGGTGATGGCTAAAGAACCGAGATTGGGTCAGCAGCAGACCCCTCTCCCTTCCTCCATCCAGAACTGACTATAGCGACAAATCCATCACTCTTGGGTTGGAGCAGCAATCTGGAAGAGGTACAGATCAGAGAACTGTGCTTTCCTGCGTAATCTTGGCTCCACATCGACCTGTTGGAGTTGAGAGCAATTTGCCTGGCATTGAAAACCTTTCTTTCTTCTATCAAGGGAAGGCTGGTTCAGATGTTCACGGACAGCACCATTGCATAAGGTATTGCAATAAACAGGGCAGGGTGGGCTGTGTCAAGAGGCTCTGCATCTCTCGACATTTTTGACCTCCCCACCGAAGTCTGTGACGTCATTCAGGAAGTCAGGCGTCCTTCAACTGAGACAGTATACGTCTGCCGTTAGGACAAATTTGTGCCATGGTGTGCTTCCAAAATGGTCGATCCGCTTTCTGCAACTTTATCTGACATGGAGCAGATTGATGCCACCTAATGACGGACAGAGGTGCTGCTCGAAAAGTTTCTGGAACCAGTCTGATGCCTGGGAAATATTCTAAGGTAAAGAATCTGCGGCTACATAGAGTCTCTACCAGATAAGGCGTCATGGAAGGTAACTTACTTGTTGATTTGTTTGTTGTATGCTTTTTTCTGTACTTTTCTGTATTGTTTTGAAGTTTAACTAGACATTTTTTAGACTGAGGTCTTTAGCTTGCATTAGTGATTCGCTGAGGATCCCAAGAAGTCAAAAGCTTAAGAACAGCTGCTGTATAATTCTTACATGTTCTTTGAAGAGACACAGCACCATTTTGTAACCACTTTTTTTTTATTTTGTTCAGTGTGTAATGTATAATAAGCCTCTTTATATTACAGACTGTCTTACATTGCAACAAGATATGGACTTCTAGGGCCACATTACACAATAAGCACATTTTTGCCTTGTTTACACCAGGCGCACGATTACAAAGGTGTGCCTGGCGCAAACAATGAAAATGTGCCCTATTAAGATGAATGTGCTGCCCTCAGGGCAGCTGCGAACTCGCGTTGCCCTAGGGTAACACATTCAGGTGAAAAACGGAGCAGCTGCTTTACAGCCCCTCAGTGTTTTCACAGTACAGGCAGAAAACCGCCTGCAAGGGAATGTCTGGGGGGTCCATGGGACCCACTTTCCCCCTACCAGAGGGCTACAGTCAGGGGGTGCACTGACAGTGTCCCACCTTTTAGGGGGCACTCTGTAAGTGCAGCTACTGATGGCATCTATACCTCTCTGTCTGCGTCTGTAATAGGGCGGGGGAGCAGAGGCAAAAGGATTCCCTCATTTGGATGGGGCACACCCCCATGCAAACGAGGGAAAGCCCCCTGCAGATAGCGCTGGCACTTTAAGTAAATACTGTCTGTATTACAGAAGGGTCCGCACAAGTGTCTGCACCCCCTTCTGTAATACAAAAGTGCCCCTCGGGTGTGCAAAGTGGGCACAAACGCTTGTTGCGCCCCGGGCCACTTTCTGTAATACGGCCCCTAGTGTGTTAAGGGACTCACAAAATGCCCTTCACCAATTATATTCTTCTTCTATGCTTGACATAGAGGACATCGGAGACACCTTTTTTTAAACTAACTTTTTATTGATTATCTGTATATAAGAACATGCAAATTTAAACATTCAGCAAGTGCTGTGACTTGTGGAGTCTCCACTAACCCAGCAATACAATATCTATCCTTGAGACCCTCTGAGACCACCACCCATTATGCAACAAGAACACTGAATCAATAGCCTGCAGCCTGTCCCAGAACCGCCTCTGCCCGAGTCCAGAGAGACCATATTCAGAAGTATTTCTTGTGTACCTCTGGGCTTTGTAGACCAGTTCCTCAAGTGCTGCAAAATGCTTCATTCTGATGGTCCTTACTGAGATTGAGTGAAATGAGCCTCTGGCCTATGGCAGGCTATGTTCATATTGGCCTCCAAATATCCTTTGGTCATCACAGATGTGTGCACGCCTGGTACCCCTCAGCAAGTCCATTACCCCCTATCTTCAGACTCAAGTCTAACGGTCTCTTTACTGCATTTTGCATCACATCCTTAATTGTTTTCCAGTACCGTACAATCACTGGACACTCCCAAACTTTGTGGAAGAAGGTCTCAAGGGAGAAGTGCCACCTGGTGCATGTGGGGCTCGCTTTTTCATCCCATTTGCCAGGGTCTGTGCAGGGAATAGTAAAATGTATGCAAGCATTTAAATGTGTTAGCCGAAAAAGTGCTTTGATCTCGCCAATTGACGGGGCACCATTTTTGCCTCAACCCACTCCTCATCTTCAATTGCTCCCAAATCTGCCTCCCATTGTGCCTTGAGTGTGAGCAAGGGGTCACGGGTGTTAATAATGATTGACTTATATAATCAGGAGCTACCCCTTTTCCCAAGCATGCCGTGTATGAGGGAAAGTTCCAAGGGATTATATTCTGGGAGGGATGTAAGTTTATATCGGTATATTTCCAGGGTGTACCGAAGCTGCAAGTAACGATACTTCTCTTCCAGGGGATACTCATTAATACACATATATATGTATAACCAATAAAAATGCAGCCCAACATAACCCATTTTGTCCACCTTAAGCGTGGAAGGGTATACTCAGACATGAGTCCCTTGCTCATTGCTCATTGCACCATCAGGATTCAAGCAAGCCGGGCCGAAGACGGCTGTAATGCCAGAAACCGGTCCCCGGAAGCTTGTTTCCTTCCCAGTGTAAGAATTGGCTTTTGTAGTTTGGTTTGCCCTGTTCCCATCATGCACTGGGACAGGAACAGACTAATTTGCATACAGCCAGGTTCTGAAACTGGGATGGTGCAATGAGCTAAAAAACGGTGTTGGATCTAGCCCTGATCTCTTGACTGGGTGAGAGTATTCTGCTTAATTCAGAGACTCTGTCCCTCACCACCCCTTGTTGTAAATAATTTTGTCCACCCTAAGCGTGGAAGGGTATACTCAGACATGAGTCCCTTGCTCATTGCACCATCAGGATTCAAGCAAGCCGGGCCGAAGACGGCTTTAATGCCAGAAACCGGTCCCCGGAAGCTTGTTTCCTTCCCAGTGTAAGAATTGGCTTTTGTAGTTTGGTTTGCCCTGTTCCCATCATGCACTGGGACAGGAACAGACTAATTTGCATACAGCCAGGTTCTGAAACTGGGATGGTGCAATGAGCTAAAAAACGGTGTTGGATCTAGCCCTGATCTCTTGACTGGGTGAGAGTATTCTGCTTAATTCAGAGACTCTGTCCCTCACCACCCCTTGTTGTAAATAATTTTGTCCACCCTAAGCGTGGAAGGGTATACTCAGACATGAGTCCCTTGCTCATTGCACCATCAGGATTCAAGCAAGCCGGGCCGAAGACGGCTGTAATGCCAGAAACCGGTCCCCGGAAGCTTGTTTCCTTCCCAGTGTAAGAATTGGCTTTTGTAGTTTGGTTTGCCCTGTTCCCATCATGCACTGGGACAGGAACAGACTAATTTGCATACAGCCAGGTTCTGAAACTGGGATGGTGCAATGAGCTAAAAAACGGTGTTGAATCTAGCCCTGATCTCTTGACTGGGTGAGAGTATTCTGCTTAATTCAGAGACTCTGTCCCTCACCACCCCTTGTTGTAAACAACATAACCCATAGGCTAATAAAGCCATAATTACATATTTTCTGCAGTATGAAAATAAATCATATAAATAATGCAATAAAAAGGCATGAGCCTCAAAAGCATTCCATAATCAGCAGAAAACCTTTATTTTCATCAAAGAATTTGTAATAAAAGGCAATTAGCCTAAGAAGGCTGCATACAGAAAAACTATCCCTGTATAGAAAATCAGACTGACACCTCGCCTTTAAGGCATCAGAGAATCTGAACCCTTTGCCTTTAAGGCCTCCGGGGGAACTCTGTTCCCAATATGCACCACAGGTGACAGTTAGGTCAGTTCTTTTTTCCGGCTTGTTCTGTGAGGAACCTGGAACTTGAGCTCGGCTGAATTTGACTTTTTTTCAGTCAGAATTTGTTTTTTTCATGTCTTTTTTTACAGTATTGGCTTTTGGTGGTGTTTTTCTACCTTTTCTGACTACTTTTTTAGAAAAATGTTGGTCAGTTATGCCACCTTTATTCTATAAGTGTCCTTCCTGTGGGAAGAAGATGTCCAAAACAGATCCTCACTCTGCTTGTGTGGTTTGTCTTCCTTCCACACATGATGTGGAAAAATGTTACCATTGCCTCAAGCTTTCTAGCAGAACTTTGAAAGAAAGAGAAAAGGTTCGGCTTTTGGGGCTTATGGAGAGAGAAGGACGTCGTGAGAAAGGGGCAAGGAGTGTTTTGTCGTCTGGAAGGTCCCCTTCTCATTCAAAACGTCGAAGATCTGCTTCTCCTGAAGGTAAAAGCAAGAAAAAAACGACACCAGGAAGCGTCGACGTCGAAAAAAGTAAGTGCGGTGTCGAACTCAAGATCACCGTCGACGTCGGGAAGTGTATCGACGTCGAGACATCTGGTGTCGATTGCTATGAGGACGACGTCGAGAGCAAGGCGTTCGACGTCGAGAGAGAGCGATCGTCGTCGAGAGGAAGAGTTGGATCGACGTCGAGAGAAAAGTTTAGATCGACGTCGAGAGATGAAGGTACGACGTCGAGACCTGAAAAGAGAAGACAATCCAGATCGCCGTCGAGACATGGTTCGACGTCGAGGCATGCCTCGGGCTCGAGGCTAGAAAGGGGCCAGTCGGCGTCGAGAAAATGTCCGACGTCGAGGAAGTCGACGTCGAGGTCTACGCTGCTTGTCTCACGGTCGACGTCGAAACATTCTAGATCAGCCTCTCGGACCTCTCATAGGTCTTTGTCGAGGTCTGAATCAGCGTCGAGAGTGTTGGATGACCCTTCAAGGTCTGCTTCACACGACCTGCAGTCAAGGACATCGGTGAACAGATCTCCAGTGGTCGGAGCCTCTCCACACCAAGATTCTTCAGTGGTGGCTCATTCTGACTCGATGTCAAGGAAGTCAGCGTCAGGAGAAAGACAGGTGGTCCCCAGAGAGGTGCAGGCTCCAGCATCTGGGTCTCCACATTCAGTTGGGAGTGCTTCCTCATCTGCTTCTTCTTCTTTGTTGGGAATGCAGATTGTGCAGATTTCCCCGGAGGGCTCTCCGGTGCGTAAAACACCACCTGCAGGTATGTCTCCAAGATGGCTAGAAAGCCTCCGTCATTGGAAGATGCAGCCAAAACCTAATCAAAGACCACTGACTATGGGGGCTTCGAGACCATCGGCTGGTGGTTCGCCAAGGAGATCCAGATCTCCAGTGCGAAGGCGTTCACGCTCTAGGGAATGCAGTAGGCATCGGTCTACTACTCCTGAGAGAAGACATAGATCTCCTGCTTCTTCCTCTTCAACAAGGTCTTCTTACAGAGACTATTCGCCCACGATTTCATCAACACCACCCTCCAGGGTTTCGCCTGTAGATGATTTGGGAACCTTTAATGAGGTTTTGTGTCATGGGGTGAGTAAATTCAATATTACTATGACAGTGCCTCAGGTGAAACCTTCTGTCATTTTTGAGACTCTACATCAAATGTCCTCTGCTAGGCCTCTTCTTCCACTGGTGCCTGGTTTGTTGGAACCGGCAATGAAGACTTCTTGACGCCAGCGACTGTAGGATCAGGTCCTTCAAGGATTGCGAAAAAGTATAAGGCACCTGATCAAGACCCCATGTTCCTGCGCACAGATCCGCCACCATATTCTCTCATAGTGGCTGCAGCCAGGAAGGCCCATTCGGCTACGTCTGTCTCGTCTGCCCCACCTGAGAAAGCCAGTAAAAATATGGATTCCTTGGGCCGAAGGATGTGTAACACAGCTGGTTCGGTCATGAGAGTGGCCAGTGCTGCGGCTTTGCTGGGTCGCTATGATCGCCTCTTATGGGATTCTATGGCGAGGTTTGCAGACAAACTTCCAAAGGAAGATCAGAAAGATTTCCTGGAGATTGTGGAAGAAGGTAGTTTGGTGGCAAACCAAAGTATAAGTGCGGCTGCGGATTCGGCTGATCTGGCAGCTCACGGTTATGCCCACGGCATATGCTCCAGAAGATCGGCTTGGCTGCGTCTCACGGGTCTAAAGCCGGATGCCCAAAGAAAGATAGTTAACCTACCTTTCAAAAGATCGACATTATTTGGATCTCATGCTGATGATGAGATGACCAAGATGAAGTCGGAGCTGGACACTCTGAAGGCAGTGGGCCTGGAGAAGAAGAAAGACTTCCGCCGGCGTAATTTTCGTCCTTATGACAAAAGGTCGTTCCAGCAACGTGGGCAATCGTCGAACTGGTCGTCGCAAAATCAAGGCCAGAACCAACAGAGGTCTCAATTTCAACAGCGCAGACCTGGGAAAGGCAGAGGAGGAAATAGACAACAGTCCTCTGCTGCAAAACAGCCTCAGAAGCAATGAAAAGAGACTTCCTCCGCAGCTGTTGTCCACTCCGGTAGGAGGAAGCATTGCTTTATACTTGGACGAGTGGAGAAGATTAACAAAGGACAGGTGGGTTATCGGCATTATCCAAAATGGCTACCTCCTAAAATTCAAGAAACCTCCTCCCATTATCAATCCGAAGGTACTTTTTCATCACAATCTAAAGCTGTTGCAAAAAGAAGCAAACATCCTTCTGTGCAAGAAAGCAATAGAGAAAGTCCCTCGTCCACAGCGAATCCAAGGTCTGTACTCCCAGTTTTTCCTGGTGAAAAATAAAGGTCCCAAGGCAGAATTCAGGCCCATACTGGATCTGAGACTGTTGAACAGGTTCATTCGAAAAGAAAAGTTTCGAATGTTAGCGCTCCATCAAATATTCCCTCGGTTACATCAAGGGGACTGGATGTGTTCCATCGACCTGAAGGATGCATATATTCATGCTCCAATCTCCAAAAGGCATTCGCAGATTTCTCAGGTTTCAAGTGTCTGTTCATCACTACCAGTATGCAGTACTTCCATTCGGGCTGAAGTCAGCTCCCCGAACGTTTTCCAAGTGTATGGCGGTGGTTGCTGCCTTCCATCGAATGCAGAGAATTTTCATTTATCCTTACTTGGACGACTGGCTCCTAAAGAGTTTGTCCCCGTCTCTGTTGGAAGATCATCTGTCCATATGTCTTCATCTCATGCACAGGTTGGGTCTCTAGGTCAACTTCAAAAAATCAATTATGAATCCTACTCAGCGGATCCATTACCTGGGAGCTCTTCTGGACACAGAAAGAGACAACGTGTGTCCTTCGGAGGAGAGGTGGTTATCAATCAGGTCGAAGTGTCAACTGCTTCGTCAATCCACTTATCCAACAGTTCGTCAAGTATCTTCACTTCTGGGATCCATGGCATCATGCATCTTCATAGTTCCAAACGCAAGGTTGCACATGCGTCCTCTACAACAGTGTCTAGAAGATCAGTGGAGTCAGAGGACGGGATGTTGGGAGGATCGAGTTCTTCTTCATCAGTCCGCCAAGGATTCCATCAGGTGGTGGATGAAGAGATCACACTTGATGAGAGGTGTTCCGTTTCATCAAGACCCTCCGGTGCAGACTCTGATCACGGACGCTTCACTCCAGGGTTGGGGTGCTCATATGGGCCCTCTGCAAGTACAAGGGCTATGGTCTGACTCAGAGAAGGGCTATCCATCAACCTGCTGGAGCTGCGGGCTGTTCATCTAGCCCTCAAGTTCCTGTTTCCCTCATTCCAGTCTCGGTCCCAACTGGTTCAAACAGACAATACAACGACAATGTATTATTTAAACAAGCAGGGGGGTACTCGGTCCAGGACTCTGTCCATAGAAGCCCAGACCATCTGGAAATGGTTACTGGCAAGAGACTTGTCGATAACAGCTGTACATCTGGCGGGAGTTCTCAACTGGATTTTGTAAGCAGGGATTTCGTCGAGGCTCACGATTGGGTCCTCAACGAGGAAGTCACAAACAGTATTTTTCAGGCATGGGGAACACCAGATATCGATCTGTTCGCAGACGTGGGAAACGCAAAATGCCCCGTCTTCGCGTCCAGGTTTCCCCAGAGCGGGTCTCAGGGGAATGCCCTTTTGATAGACTGGTGTCAGAACTTACTGTACGCTTTTCCACCGACCCCGTTGATACCAACAGTAATCAACAGGATGTACAGAACCAACTCCAGGATGATTTTGATTGCCCCAGAGTGGCCACGCCAATGGTGGTTTCCAGATCTCCTTCAGTTGTCGGACGTACCACACAGGAGATTGCCGTGTCGCCCGGATCTTCTGTCCAAACAGAAGGGGAGAGTGTTCCACCCCAATCTGTCCTCCCTGCGCCTGGCAGCATGGCTCCTGAAGTCATCCAGTATGGACACTTGCAGTTGAATCCTGACTGTATGCACATCCTTAAGGAGGCGAAACGGCCTTCTACAAGGAAATCCTATGGATTTAAGTGGAAACGATTTTACCTGTGGTGTGAGAGTAATGGGTTTGATCCTATCGATGGTTGGGAACAGGTGATTTTGCCCTACCTCTTACATTTAGCAAGATCTGGTCTTCAATTTAATTCTATTAAAGTCCATCTTGCTGCGATCACAGCCTACAGAAAATCACCTACTCAGGTCTACTTTTTTAGGATGACTGTAGTAAAGGATTTTCTGGAAGGTTTGACAAAGGTGTATCCGCCAGTCAGGTCTCCTTCTCCACCGTGGGAGCTTAATGTGGTGTTAACTAACTTAATGGGTGCTCCTTTTGAGCCGATACATAAGTCATCCTTGCAACACTTAACTTGGAAAGTAGCATTCCTGGTGGCTATTACTTCTGCTCGTAGAGTGAGCGAGATTCAAGCTCTGTGTTGCAAAGAACCGTTTACTGTGTTCCATTCTAATAGAGTGGTACTCAGGACGCATCCTGCTTTTCTGCCCAAGGTAGTGTCAGATTTTCATATTAATCAAGCCATAACCTTGCCTACCTTTTTTCCAGATCCTACTAGTCCTGCTGAAAGGGCTCTTCATTCCTTAGATCTGAAGAGAGTCCTTAAGTTTTATTTAGATAGAACAAAGGCTTTGAGACATTCAGACCATTTGTTCATTAACTATGGTCCTGTTAATACAGGCTCTGCAGCATCTAAGAGGTCCATTGCTAGATGGATTGTTTCTTGTATTCTTCTAACTTATCAGTTGTCAAATAGGTCTTTGTCAGGAAGACCAAAAGCACATTCTACAAGAGGGAAAGCTTCTACCATAGCTCTCCTCAGAAATGTTTCTATGGCAGAAATTTGTAAGGCAGCTACTTGGCGTTCAGTGCATACTTTTATTCGCCATTATTGCCTTGACTCAGGCACACGGGCAGATGCTCAGGTTGGGCAAGCATCTCTTAGAAATGTATTTGCTAATGCTACCTGAGAACTGTGTGTTTTCAGTTGTTGTTGTTGTTATTTTTTCTGTTTGCCCGCGTTTTGTGGGTATGAGCTTGCTACTCTATTCAGTGCTTATGACTATTAATGAGTATCCCCTGGAAGAGAAGGATTAGTTACTTGCCTGTAATCCTAGTTCTCTTCCAGGGGTATACTCATTAAAGTCATAAGCACCCTCCCGCTTCCCCGGGCGAGCAGTAGCTTTATGATGGTACTATTGTGTTTCTAGATGCAGATTCCTGCTAAGTTTACTGTACCGTATAAAAGAACTGACCTAACTGTCACCTGTGGTGCATGATGGGAACAGAGTTCCCCTGGAGGCCTTAAAGGCAAAGTGTTCAGATTCTCTTATGCCTTAAAGGCGAGGTGTCAGTCTGATTTTCTATACAGGGATAGTTTTTCTGTATGCAGCCTTCTTAGGCTAATTGCCTTTTATTACAAATTCTTTGATGAAAATAAAGGTTTTCTGCTGATTATGGAATGCTTTTGAGGCTCATGCCTTTTTATTGCATTATTTATATGATTTATTTTCATACTGCAGAAAATATGTAATTATGGCTTTATTAGCCTATGGGTTATGTTGGGCTGCATTTTTATTGGTTATACATATATATGTGTATAATTTGTTTAGTACTATGTACTACTATTATATGTATTTACACATATATATATATATATATATATATATATATATATATATATATATATATATATATATAATTATATTATTATATTATTATATGTTCCCGCTCATGGGCGGAGATTATTCAGTGCTTATGACTTTAATGAGTATTCCCATGGAAGAGAACTAGGATTACAGGTAAGTAACTAATCCTTTTGTGATCTGTGGAAGAGTCACTTGATCTTGGAAGGACTTGATGACCCTGTCCCCCCTCCCCCACATATCCACCAACATAAAGAGTACTATTAAATCACATTTGGTAATACCGACTTGTCCGGCTGTTTTGGGCAGCTGTTGTAAACTTCCCAGAAAGTGCGTTGGATGGTGACTTGCCATAAAGTAAGTATTGCATAGGGGTCCAAGGGTTTGCCTGGTCGTCCCTGTCCCCATTGGGCTAGTCATCCACTGGCACCAGATGGGATGCCCAGTAGTATATCATTATATCCCTTCACCCCACCCCCACCACATACAGGGACGTTCAACACTTAGCAAATGACACTTGCAAAGTTTTGTTGGCCCATAAGAAAGCCCCAATTTGGGCCTGGAGTTTTGAGAAAAAGGATGGGAGGAGAATATATGTATAATGCTGAAGGGCGTAAATGAATTATGGGAGGGTAATCATTTTTAAAAGCACTCCACGTTACACCATGGTCAGTAGCAGTGGTTCCCATGTCACAAAGTTGTGCTTCATCTTACTAAGTAAAGGTACCACATTTAGTACCCAATATCTCTTTTGGGTAAAGCCACAGTCATACCCAGGTAGCGGACACTGTCTCCTGCCAACTGGAGTTGAGTATCTGTTCTTCCCCCTTGTACCTCCCCCTTCACCGACACCAACACTGACTTCTCCCAATTCACCCAGAACCCCAGTGCATCACTGTAGAGCTGAAGGATTTACATCAGGTTGGGAACAGTGGCCTCAGCGCGATGAACATATAAAAGCATTTAACAGTAGAGAGAGACCCTGTCTTCCAGCCCATTTAAGCACCGGATTCCCTGCTCACTAGCATCTACCTTGATTTACACCGCTAGTGGCTCGACTACAAGCGTGAACAGCAATGGTGGGGAGGTGAGAGGATTCTGTTGACCATGAGCTGCTCTCATAAGTCTTTACAATTGGTTTCTATCCAGCCGATGAACCTGGGGCCCAGTTGCATTTAACGAAGGATCGCTAGAAAAACAGGCCACTGGACTATGCGTGCTCCACATCGATTAACAACAATTCACTGGCCTCATGCAGTTTCTCTCTCTGCACCAGTGCCAAGTGAAGGAGGCGAAGTCAATGCCTAGTGCTCCTGCCAGTTTCTGGTCCAGGTGGACCAGCGAGCAGATCACAGTCGCTAGTCTTGTTGCTAACATTTTGGTAAGTATTTTCACTTCAACGTTTTTTTAGTGATACAGGGTGATAAGAGACACACTCCTCAGGGGGGTTTCTGGGCTGGGAGATGACCGTTATGGTGGCCCCCCCTGAGATCTGGAGGGAGTCTGGAGGGAGTCTATGACTTGCCAGAGCATCGTTGAATAGGGGCAATAAATGTGGGGCGAGCATGGAGAAGTACTTCTTAGATAATTCTAGGGGAAGCCATAAGGGCCCAATGTCTTGCCTGACGACATCTAGGCAATTGGCTACTGAACCTCCTTCACCTTGATTTGAAGGTCTAGGTCAGCCGCCTCCTCCCCAGAGAGGGTTCTCATTTGGATGTCCACCATAATGTGGTGACCCTTCTAGGCGGGTGGGGCCCACAGTGAGCATTTAGGCCACGAAAATTAGAGCTGAATACTGCAGCAATATTTTCACCGCTGGGAGCACTCCCGCCCTCCCCCCAGGCTTATGAATCTCTGGGACGATTCTGCAGCCCCTTTGGCCCAACTTCTAATGCGCCAAGGCCTCTACCCGGACAGTAGCCTTGCAGGCTTCCCATAATGTGGTTCGGGAAGAAACTGTACCGTTGTTGCAATCAAAGTATTCAATAAGGGTGTCATGGAGATAGTCGTTGAATGAGTGGCCTAAGAGCCACCAAGCATTCACTTTGAGCAGACCTCGCTCACCACCAGCCGGTTTCCCGGTCGTCACCACTATGAGAGAGTGGTCTGAGAGTCCCCTAGGAAGTATTTGAATCCGGGAAATTTCCCCAGAGTCTATGGCTGGGGCAAAGGTTTAGTTGAGGCGGGAAGAGGTACGGAATAGAAAGTGTAATGTCAGGCATTGAGATGATGATGATGTTGCCATAAATCAGTACGGCCGAGAGCCCTCGCCCAGTCTGACAGGCACTGTGACCTGCCGGCCTCGGATCTTGAATCTGTGTCCAGTCTGGGGTGCATAATGGGATTAAAATTACCCCACACCCTCAAGAGTGAACCCCGGGAGGATGGTCGATAGGAGCTGAGGGGCCTCCTCCAGGGCCAGACCCAGTATAGCTCGCGGTGGAGGCTTATATGCCTTGAAGTGTTCACATGTTGCCATCTACAGTGCCGTAAGCAGGCAAGGGGATCTAGAGAGACCTGTTGCACCACCATAGAAAACGTTTTCTACAGTGATATAGCCACCCGCTGGGAGCCCCGGCTGAAGCCCAAATGGTACACCCTATGTAGCCGTATCTGTAGGAGCAGTTCGTACCCAGCTGGTGTGTTTCTTGGAGTAATAGGGAAGCTGGTTGCAGCCACTTTACATACAGCATAACCACACCCTCTGAGACTAGTCTTTAGCTCCAAAAATAATTGTTCAGATAGGTTTTTTTCTTTATCAGAGAATTCTTCTTCCTTAGATTAGGGCTGGCCAGGGTTTCAATAACTGCATACATTTGCTAGAAAATTGGTACTCTGAGATGAGTGTTGTCTGTGCAGAGCGAGGTTTGCAGCCATGTTAAATCATTATTAAAATACAACACTACAGGTTTTGATAACTTTAATTCGACCGACTATAAAATACATTGAGCAATGATACCACACTCCCACAGACTACGTCAGATAGCTGTGACGGAATGGTTACAAATAAAAAATATATATGCTTGCGGATTTGTCTTGCAAATGGAAAGCAAATCTGGCAAGTAAAACTGAATTTCACTTGGCTTGGGTTCAACCTCACTTAAATGTTGCATGTTTAAGAATCCAGCACCATAGAGTCATATGGGGGACAGGAGTACAGCCTTAAGCTGCAAAAATGCACTATTTAACAAAAAAGAAAAGCAGTCTTTACTTGAAGAAATGCTTAATTGAAAAGCAACACAGGGAAGTCTGTGTTTAGTCAGAGCTTTGAAACAGCAATTAGGGTCAGATGTATGAAACTTAGTGGTGACCTGCTACATTTGTGAGTTTGCACTGCTAAAACGTTTTCCCTATTAACTAAATCCATTTTAGAACTTAATAATAGAACTAAAATATATAGAGAATATAGAACTAAAATGGGTTTAGAATTGGTTTACTAATTGCTATTTTGAAGGGCCGTTTTGTTGGCATATCTTCTAAATAGAAATTCTGTACCCTATGTATCAATAGTTTGACTGAAATTCAGGTTGTAAACTTGTAAGTAGCTGACACCCAAGTTGGGATGGTAACTTATTAGCAGAAGGGAAGGGGTCCCACTTTTGAACCCTTTCACTTTGCACACTGGGGTACAAGTTTGATGGGGCGAAGACAGTGGTGTAGGGGATTACTCCCAACTACCATTGAAGCTTTTTAAAAAAAGAATAAAGTTATTTTTTTAAATGCATAATAGTTTCTTTTAAGGAAATTAGGCTGCTGTTTTTACAGAAGGTTTTTTTTAAATCAATGACGGGTATGGTGCTCTGCTGACCTTTGCAGTCCAGAATATCTGATTGTGACCAACCCTAGTGAGTTGCATTAGGGAGATGGTCTGTGACTCAATATTGTTTATTTTGTGTACCGTCCTATTTGGACATACGTAGGTTAGTGAAATACATTTTGTGTCACCAAAATTAGTCACAATTGCAGCCAGCTTTTTGCAACCAGATAGTACATGTAGCCCTTAGTCTTGAAACCCTTAACATAAACCGTGTTTCTGATCTTAAAACCTTCATCAAATGTAGAGGCTATGTATAATTGAGTGGGTGTCCCACTAAGGCAGCAAAGGGAAGTCTGCTGCTCCCCTGCTAGATGACTGCCTGTCATACTTGGAGAGCTCTGTCAGGCAAGTGGGTTCTCTGTACCTTCAACGAAGCCTCCACAGCAACTCCACTGAAGGAACTGAAGCTTAATCTAGTGTGTCTTATGTTTAACCCCTTGCGTGCTTGTGACGGAACCGTTCCATCACAAGCCTCGGGTGGGTTGTGCTGGTGACGGAACGGTTCCGTCACGGCCCACTCGCCACGCCTGCGCGGCACAAATTCACGCCTGCCCTGAGGGTTCTATTGGGCGGGCAGGGCCGTGACGGAACCGTTCCGTCACAAGCACAGCCCACCCGAGGCTCGTGACGGCACCCCCTCCCCCTTAGCACTGCAGCGGAATAGCCGCCGCAGCTAAGGGGTTAATGTACGTGCTCTGAAGAATTTTTTGTTTTTCAAAAACAAACTTCCGAAGAAAAAAATAGTTTTTTTTATTGAAAATGATATAAAAAAAATGAATAGCCCTGACAAGGTGGGAGTTTTCTCCCAGAGTGTGGGGTAATTTATTTGCTTTCCTGTTCAAGACAGTCAGGCTATTCCTGGCAGTCTCAACATGGAAAAATGTACATCTGAAGGTCTTCTGTAAATAGGGTAGATAGTCTGAGGTACATTGATCAACAGCCCAATGGCCACTGTCCTGTTGGTCAGCAGATATGTGGTGTCAGAAATCTGGTGCTTTCTATGACTAATTAGAGCCGGGATACCCTCTGTTTAGCAGATGGGCTTGTATCAAAAGAGGGAGGGGACCAGGAGCGATTAGGTGATTAGGGCCCGCATACAAGCGGGGGCATTACCGATGCCTTAATTGGGTGAGTCCTTGATACTATTTTAACCCTTTTACATATATCTCCACAGTGTAAGTGATCTTCATGTTGTGACTTCACAATCGTCATGTTTTTGTGTGTGTGGGTGGTGTCATATGTTTCACAGTGCTTGCTGCACGCATGTCGTTTGGGGGTATGTTTTGACATTTCATCGCATGCCTCACAAAAATAATGATTACTTGTGATTTACAGTCTGTATTGATATGGCTGTCTTTTAAGTTTAAGGACGGTTTTTACCTACTTTGAGGTACTAGATTTACCACAATTTGGTTGATTGATTGGTAATCTCTTCTTGAGAATACACACCCAGGAATTCCAGCCACTGTCTAGAGTAGGGTAGTTTTAGGTCCTGAAGAATTGCCACATGATCATTTTTGACGACAATAGTTGAGAAACATGTTGACCCATTAACAATCACTAGGCTATCTAGGACCATTATATCCTTCGATAATAATCCCCATTTTAACTAGACAAGCGAACTCATTCCTTAAAATGTCTTGTCTCTGAGGATCACTTAGTCTATTTTAATACACTTTTCCTTTTCATATAATCTTTACTAATCTGCACTATTGGCCCACACACCCTCAGTTCATCAAACGGAGGTTCTATAAATAGATCTCAGGCAAAGTGCCTCATTGAGCGTGCCCATCGGGCATTGCAGCGCCAGCCCAACGAGGAGCTTGCCCAGTGATGAAGCATAACACCCATCCAGGTGTGTGAGGGCACTTGCTACTATAGGCACATATTCCCACTGTAATAAACGGAACCTTTATACACTTATTCCACTGTCTTTAAAAGGAACTGCATACTCTTGTTGGATCTTTAGCAGATGACATCTGCCACTTTTTAGTGGTTGTCCCACATCCACCAAACTCTAAATGACCCCTTAGCCTAGTAACTAGATTGTGTTTTCAGGCACAACAGATGTTTTGCCAATCAAATGCAGTGTGGAAAGAAATCAGCGTGGACATTATATATCCTAAAAAATGTGTAATTATGCTGCATGGTTTTCTTTAGCTGTGTGAACAGTATATGGAGATATTTTTACAAGCCAGAAACACATTAATTTAAACCCACAATTAGCTACCCATTTTGGCCCCTTTATGGTGCAGGACAGTGTAGCACCTGTATTGGAAACGGCGATGGCAGCAGCATTTATGGATGTCATAAAAATACATTACATTTTAAAATGTTGTGCAGTGTCCACCGCTGCATAGTCGCATGTGGTGGGAGAGATCTCCAGCCTATCTGAGCCCCCTCCCCCCAGATTTAAATCAATGCCGAAGATCACTTGGCAGAAGAGCACATGAGGGCAACAAGCCAGGGACCTTGATTTAGTTATTTTTTATACTGGAGGGGTTTCCTTTTAACACTTAATATAGATTCAAACTAAAGTTCATCTTTTTCGAGGTAACCATCTTCATCAGCAAGAGTGAACAAAATGAAGCTTTTTCTAAGAAACCACTTATGGTTTGTTGTGAAATCAGACATACTTAAGGGCTAACACAAGTTTGCTTCTGAAGTGATTTTAGATTTGTACATGAACCAGATTCAAAATCATTAGCAGAGTAAATTGACGAGTAAAGAGCCTTGCTGTACTATTTGAACAGCTGGTAGTAGTCTGTGGTCTGACAGTGTTGGGCTAGGCAGCATTGAGTCAGGATCACATGAAGGATACTTTGTTTTATGTGATTCTCTTTGCAGAGCGTAAGCTATGCTCTTGAAGCAAATGCTGTGGGTTATCTGACTAGGGCTCAATCAACAACAATAGTCCTGCTTGACACAATTCCAGAAAGAGGGAATTTACACAGCCACTCATGGATATTTTTTCATGCTTTTGCCAGGAACTTTAGCTTGGGGGTACAGGCTTGATTTCACTTTCAGGCAGAATAGGACTCTCTCAGAATTCTGTTTAGAGTGTGTTATTCAGTCCTCTGGTTTTACTTTTAGTGACTTCTCGATGCCTGGCATTCTTTTACACATGATATGAATCTCGGAAGGAAGCCATGCTAGAGAACTAAATCTTTTTCCATATCAGTAATACACTATCATGGTTATATATGACCAACATTAGTAAATTACAAATGCTACACAATGAGGTCTGAAGAGAGTCTTTTTGGTGCAGAGCTCTCTGAGAATCCCTCTTTCACCAACAATCTTCCCCTTGCTTTATGGCAGGACCAGGGAACTCCAAATATCTTACAAGATTAGATTGGAATTAATTAAAATAGTTTTTCTTCAAACTGTTTGAAAGTGTCCAGGTTGGTCTGAGCAGCAAGCAACAATTCTACCGTTCATTAATCGGGGTGGAAATACACATGTAAAGGTTTGTAAATGTGTTTCTGTGACCATCGTCCTATCAGCTCTCTTCTCTTATGATACTTATATCATAAGCTTTTTGAGGCTGTATCACATTCTGCCATGCTTTCCACATGCACCACTCATGAATTCTCTGTGGCGACATCACAGTTTTATTTCTTTAACCCATTCAAGTGAAAGGCTGTGAGTGGTTCCATCACACTATTCCATGGATTGTAACTCACATAATATGTTATGAGACTTAGGTCATATTCTGTATCTCACCGACATGCAGCAGTAGATTAGAGTTACACCAACATGATGTTGCTGGTCACTTGCCACTCATCTCTAAATTTTCTTCTTCTGCAGAAACCGTTACCCAACTACCCCTGTTTGACAGTAATATCTATGAGGTCAAACGAATGAGTGAACCAGGTGTACCAGCCCCTTGTTACATGGCGGTGAACCGCGAACATATAATGGTGGTGGACAAGACATCTCAGGTAGGTAATAAAAGATCCCATGAATTATTTGTGTGCTAGCCACACCATTGTAATGTTTAAAGTGGAGGTGCTGATGAGATCCCACAGGGGCAGAATCGTCCCCGCCTAACCTCAACAGGAGCAGTGAAGGACAAGGATTCATCATTTTTGGTAACTGATGTCAAAAACAGGTCTCTTATATCCCCATGCTTTTTCGAGAATGATAGTCATGGGCCGGAATATAGCCTGCTCAATTAAATCATAGGAATATGTAAGTAGTGCACACCAACATGCGCAAAGCCGAAAGCCCTCTTTCATTATGCAGCCCTGATCTTCCAATGCACTGATCAACATTACTCCAATATATAATACACAGTTTTAAACACTAGTAATACACTATATAAAAATCATGTATATCTGCTGAATTGGGATAATTACATACATGATCTTCTGTAGTAGCATTCATATGTATTCGACATCCTGTAACACATTAAGCATGCCTTGCTGCAGAACTTTAAGGCTAGATTGTTGGACCATTTGTGCTTGTGCAGCCGGAGCTTTGAACTCGGGCTTTGCCTATTTTTGCTCCTCTGGGACATCTCTAAGATCATAGCGTAACAAATTTAGATTGTCACCCCAGTGGTTGATTTAAACACTCTCTCTGTCCAGACTTTGGTTAAGTACTTCTTTCTTTGTTCTATAGTCCGAGAAGTCATCTAATCTAGTATATGGCAATTCTGGCACTTTTTGATAGTTGTTTTGTGCCTGACTAACTGATAGGGAGGTGTGACCTTATGAGTATTTTGGTAAGCCAACAAGTCATAAATGGCCATCTTGAGCAATTTTCAAAGTTTATGCTCTTTGTGTGCTTTTATTTTGTGTGGTCCATATTGAGATTTGCAAGTGTCTTTAGTGGTGGCTAATTTTCCCTCAGCTTCATCTAATCGTCTCAACAAATTTCAATTTTCTGATCTACGACTTGAAGTTTAGTGCCTATTGATTGCAGTCATTACTTGTGATTTGCTGGATATTGTTTGATACTTGTATGGATTCTAGGTCCTGTAGGTCTTGTAGAAGAGATGCTAATTGCTCGACTACTAATTTCAATCTCTGAGTCCGATCCAGGACCTTTAATCATTCCATTCATGTAGATTGCAGACACCGAGTCCCCTGCATAGTCCGCCTGCTTAGTCCGACCTGTTGTGGATGCCTGTGGTTTCTCTGCTTGAGTTTAAGGTTGACCAGGCTTGAAAGTATCCTCTGCCAGCTGCCCAAGAGGCTAAAAAGAGTTCTTACGTAAAACTTCAGGTGCTAATTGGAACTGCTTTGAGAGATTTTCTTCTGCTGGATTGTAAAACTGCCTTGGCATTCCCGATCTCATTGGAAACTCTCATTATGAGAGGGAGGCCGGTGTGGCACACTCTGTTTTTGTGGACCATCCCCAATTGAGTCCTTTTTCCATAGCTAAGATCAGGATTAAGTGTATCACTGACTGTTTTCTGACATGAAAGTTCAAGGAGGCTGTGTTGTAGCTTTTGTTTCAAACATGCCGTAATCTTTTGGTGTCAACTTGAGTTGACTTTCTCACACTGTACATGATTATCATCTGTTTCTGTAGTACTCATGCATTTTATAACACTTTTGTGACTGATATGGTCTGGCGGGAGATCTGTTTAACCTAATTTAGCAATTCAATGTGAGATCAAGCACATGGGTATTATGCAACTATTCTCTGTAGTTAGCAGTTCAGTTACATTTGCTCCTTATGCCATCATCTGTTTTTCCTTATGTTCAGCCACATTCTTTATTTTGGTAGACAATAGAGATGTGAGGGGCACTGCAAGAGATTGTGTATTTGTAAACTATCTTCCATCTTATTCCTAAAGAGTAGGTCAACTGTTTGTATCGGAGTTACAGCCATTTTAGATTCACTCATTCTCACTTTTCAGCATAGTTAGGGAGACAAGTTACAGAAAAGGTACCACGCAACTTCCACCTTCTTTTCCAGTTTGGGTACACATAACACCATCTATATACCTGTTACTTAATATGAGTGCCATATCAGCCTTACCTTCAGCCAGTGCAACATATCAACAAGTTAATCATCTCACAGTTCTACCAGCAGGACAAATCTCTCAATTTGCCTCTCTCTTCACCTTCTGAGTGAGCAGTTTTGAATACATGCTGTTCCTAACACTGCCTCTTGATTGATCAGCAGAATGTAGCCTGGTTTGGTTCTGGACTAATAGTATGACTCTCACTTCCTAGTCATTCTTAGAAAGCCCGCAGCCTCTAGCAACTACATCTGGCTTGGTAGTAATCTAGGGAGTTGGGAAGTCTGTCAATGTCTCGCATTCTCCAGTTATGTTGGCTGCTGAGCCTCCTCCTGCTCAGATATCGTCATAGAGTTAAGGCTGATTTACTGTTCAAGATTTCTGAGCATGCTCCTTCTGCAGTTCCAGCTTCTCTTATCAAATACTAGTCAGAGGATGTCATTGAATGTTTCTGATGGATTCCTCTAAGTGCAGATTCTTCAACTTGTGAAATCCACAGGCTCTAGAATGGATCTAGAGATTTTTCTCAGCAATACCCTTGTGTGTCAGTAGGTGGTGTTGCACGTTTCTGCATCGGGTCTGTCCAACCCCAGAAGTTACATTGGGGCAATCAATCAATCAGGGGTTTGTTAAAGCGCGACTACTCACCCGTAAGGGTCTCAAGGCGCTAGGGGTGGGGGTGGGGGGGGGGCTGCAGGTTCCATTCCATCAAGGAGGGGGTCTGTCGAATTGCCAGGTTTTGAGGTTTCTTGCGAAGATGGGGAGCGATGTTGTCTGTCTGAGGTGGAGCGGAAGGGCGTTCCATGCTTTGGCAGCGAGGAAGGAAAAGGAGCGGCCTCCCAATCTGGTCTTTCTGGTGCGGGGGACCACGGCGTAGGAGAGCTGGGCTGATCGTAGGGTCCTTTGGGGTGCGTGGAATTTGAGTCGGCTGTTCAGGTATGCTGTTTCAGTGCCGTGGAGGGCCTTGTGTTCGTGGGTGAGCATCTTAAAGGTGATTCTCGCCTCGACGGGGAGCCAGTGGAGTGTGCGCAGGTGCTGGGAGATGTGGCAGTGTTTTGGCAGGTTGAGGACCAGTCTTGCGGCGGCGTTCTGGATGTTCTGTAGCTTGCGGATGAGGTTTTTGTTTATTCCGGCGTAGAGTGCGTTGCCGTAGTCGAGTCTGCTGGTGACCAGGGTGTGAGTGACTGTCTTTCGGTGTTCGAGGGGGATCCATTTGAAGGTCTTACGAAGGAGGCGGAGGGTGTGGAAGCAGGAAGATGAGACAGAGTTGATCTGGCGGTCCATTTTGAGCTCGGAGTCCAGGATGATTCCCAGGTTGCGTGCGTGGTCTGTGGGGGTTGGCGGGTTTCCGAGGGCGGTGGGCCACCAGGTGTCGCTCCAGGCGTCGGGGGGGCCCCAATATAGCCGCTACCGCCGCATGCTTACGTCAGTTCCTTTCTTTCTGCACCTTCCGATGCGCATCCAGAGCTCTCCCTGAAACACTGCCAAGCCAAACAAACTCTTTCAAAAAACTTTTCCCAGGCTGCAAGGGACATAACCCTTCTGAAGGACAGGTTTCAACCCAGGTAAGGATTTTCGCAACCAGATAACGGTGATGGACTCCCCCCATAAGGTAGGTCTCTGGTGTCTAGACTCCAAACACCATTCAAAGATGTGACAAGTATGCAAATATGAATCCAAAGACCATTCAGTACTGCGAAGCAAAACTGTTTGTCGCAACACACTGTCAGAAGATGAGGAAGGCCCAGTCCTAGTCAGGGCTTGGACAAACTCTTGCTCCAGAGGCTGATCTCAAGACCATTTATCCTTGAAGTCCCACTCATCTGGTAAGTCCAAAAGTCTAAGAAACCAGAAGAAGCCAAAGCATGGCTTCCCTTCCTCCTGCCACTTCCACAATTTGAAGTCATGTGACACCCCATATACCTTCATGTGGTAAACCCATTTCCCGTCCTTAGAACAGACTCCAACCCTTATGTGTCGTCACTTCCCTGTGCCATTGGCGATGTCACAACAACCCTGCAAATTCAAGAAAGTCAGTGTCACGCTTTTTTATACCTGACTGAATCCCTTTGGACCACCTACGGGCCTAGAGGATCCGAGGTGGCCTTCGGCCAGTTTGCCTCCAGCAGAGTTGTCCTAGACTGTGCTACTCAACCCTGCCTCAGTATCAGCCCTGACTCTGGACATGGGGCTAAGTCGTTTACGATGCTAGGACCAGCAAATAAACCCTGAGCATTGATTCTATGCCACTGATCCAGTAGGGGGGTGCTGATAGTCATTTCAGACTCAGAGGGTAATCCGACGCACCCTCCGCTGAGGTTGCAATCACTTTAACAATGTCCCCTCTTGGATCCCAAAACATTGCCCCACCAATATGATGACCCTGATGACAACAACGAAAGTCAAATCTATGACAAAGAAAATCGCTTTTTTGACTCACGAGACGCCAGTGGACTATACACTTCCCAGACACTAGCCTACATTTACCTAGCCCAGCAACAGCTACAAAGGAATCAGCCTCTTTTGCTACTTTTAGGAGATAAAGGTCTTAGACCTTAAAGTACCCACTACAAAAGTCAAAATAATATCCTACATACTGGGCAGATATCTCAAGAGCCGCTCCTATAATTCATTGAGACCACTTGTCTATATTCCAAGGAGAATGTCAAGCTCTCTTGACCAAGAAAGCCATAGAAAAGGTGCCAGCAGCAAACATGAGGACTGGTTGCAGTCCTCATTGAAAATAAACAGCCTCTGGAAGGTTTACGTTCTCACTCCAACAGGCATTACCTTCGGTTTATGATAGGCCACAAGCATTTTCACTTCACCGTGCTCCCCTCAGGCCTTACCAGCGCCCCTCGGGTATTCACCAAGGTGATGGCGGTGGTCGCTGCTCATATGTGTGGATCAGGGATGCCAGTCTTTCCCTAGCTTGATGACTCAAGATGGGCTTGCCCCAGGCCGTGGTCTCCCACATACAGCCTATGGCGGACCTCCTTCATTTGCTGGGGTTCACTATCAAAATGGCGAAGTCACACCTGACACCCTCTCACATGCTCTCTTTCATCGGAGCTGGTCTGGACAGAGTGAAGTTTTGGGATTTTCCACCTGAGTGGTGAGTCCAGGATATTCAGGCTATGATACTGATGTTTCCGCCTCTATCCTGGATTTTGGTGTGACTGTCTCTGAGGCTGCTTGGCATCATGGCCTCCTGCATCCTGTGAGTGCCACATGCCAGATGGCATACAAGGGCTCTGCAGTGGGACCTATAGTTCCAGTGGGCGCAGCATCAGGGTAATCTCTCTTCCATGCTCCGGATCTCGGAGAAAACTGCAAAAGACCTGCAGTGGTGGCTAACAAACCGCGATTGGGTCAGAGGCAGATCCCTCTCCCTTCCCCAATTAGATCTCAGAGTAGTGACAGATGCCTCACTGCTGGGATGGGGCGGCTATCTGGGAGAGGTGGAGATCAGAGGACTCTGGTGGAATTGGGACTCCACCTCAACCTGTTGGAGCTCAGCGTGATCCGATTGTCTTTGGATGCCTTTCTACCCTCCATCAAGGGAAAACTGGTACAAGTGTTCACAAACAACACCACCACACTGTGGTACTGTTACAAACAGGCTGGGGCAAAGGGTCGATGACCCTTTGTTAAGAGGCTGTGCGTCTCTGGACATGGCTGGAACAGCAGGGCCTTTCCTTGGTGGTTCAACACCTGGCAAGTTCCATGAACGCCAGGCCAGATTTTGGTGCCTAGTGGATCACGAATGGCATCTCCACCCCGAGGTGGTCGCAAGGTCTCTTTTAACAGTAGGAAGAGCTGTGGTTAGATCTGTTCACCTCTACTGAGAACACGCTATGTCAGCAATTTTGCACGCCATAAGGCGGCTCTCACTCTGAGATGCTTTTTGTCGCGAGTGGAGCACAGGCCTCTTGTACGTTTTCCGCCCATACCACTCCTGCCCAGAGTTCTCAAGAAGATCATGGATGACTGGGCCCAAATCATCCTTGTGGCTCCGAACTGGGCACAGAGAATCTGGTGTCTTTTGAGCAGGAGCATTGATCCTCTGAATGGGCTTCCCCTTTGAGAGGATCTCCTGTCACAGCAGCAGGGGAGGGTTCTCCACCGTAACCAGTCAACTCTTCGCTTTCTTGCATGGAGATCCTTCCTCCCGAAGTCTGTAATGTTATTCTTGCAGCTAGGTGTCCCTCCACCAAGACGGTATACGCCTGCTGATGGAGAAGGTTTGTGTCATATTGTACAGCAAAGTCTAAGGACACTCATTCTGCCTCCCTTTCTGATATTTTACCTATTATTTTGACCCTTGATCCGCAGGTATTTGCTCTAGGCACTCTGAAAGAGTATCTTTCTGCCTTCTTGCGGCTGCCTCACCAACCTTCCTTATTTAAATCTCCCATTGTAAATATATTTCTAAAAGGTCTTGTACATATGTTCCGACCTTCCCCTTTCATTATGCCTCAGGAGGACCTTAATTTGGTTCTCATATTTCTGAAGTGTGTTCCCTTCGAGCCTTAACACAGTTGTCCCCTCAGGCTGCTTCCTATAAGCTTATTTTTTTTTTTTACTTTTTATTTGACAGATTAAAGCAAAAATCGGACATTAATGTTTGCATGACATAAATACAGATCACAAGCTCGCATATAGATACATTTGCTCCTTCAAATGTGAGGGCTCTTCTCCAGGGTATTTTGGTCCATAAACCCTCCCTTGCACGGCGTGGCAGCCCGGTCTTCTGATATACAAGGCATTCAGTTGCTCCCATCTGAATCACTGTCCTCCGGGAGCTGTGGCTCGCAGATTCCACCACTATAGGAGTTCCAACTACCCCAAACTTTTTCCCACTTTTTGGGACATCCCCTGTATACAAAAACAGATCTCTCTGCAACCATTGCAAGGTCCATATCAGGGGACCACTGGGTTAGAGTCGGACTGGTGCCGGAGCCCCATCGCTGCGCAATGTTCCGCTTTGCCACTGTTACTCCCAGGGTCACCCATCCCTGCATGGTCACATTCAAATCTGTTGGTTCCCAGATGTTTAGCAAGCAATATTTTGGCTCAGGCAATATCGTAATTTCTGCAACTTGGGAGAGTGTCCTCATTACTGCCATCCAGTATCTTCCTATTGTGGGGCAGGCCCACACCGTATGAAAGAAGGTTTCTCGTTCACCACACCCTCTCAAGCACTGTGAAGTATCTGCACTCCCTATTTTGTGCAACAGCACCCTCGTGTAGTATGTGCGGTGCAGTATTTTAAGCTGCACCAGCCGTAGTCTGGACGGAATTGCAGCCTCTTTCGGGGAGGCGAGTGCATCTCGCCAGTCCGCCTCATCAATGTCCCCCACATCCTTTTCCCATGCCACCTTCACTGTGTGTGTGGGGTCAGGTCTTTTATTAATAATTTTCCTGTAAATCATCGAGATCGCCCTTTTTTGAAGGTGGTCAGTCAGGAGCCTATCCTCTAACGGTGAGGATTCCTCTGGGGTCTCGCCTGGCGGTAGAGACGATTGCAAGGCATGTCTAATCTGCATATAGCGGAAGCGCTCCGTCTCAGCGAGGCCATAAGTGGTCTGTAGTTGCGCAAATGGAATTACCATTCCTTTCTGCCACAGGTCGCCCACTGACGAGATCCCTATGTTGTCCCAATTCCGAAATCCCTTGGAGTTGCCAAGCCTACCCAGCTTTTAGGTATCCCACAGTGGCGTTGCCAATGTAATCACTCCCTCCCATCCCAATACACGCTGCGCCATAAACCAAATGTTAATCGTATGGAGTGTCGGTCCGGTGGCTGATTGCTTTCGTCTCTTATTATACAGGGTATCCATGATGTCAGCTTTCTCCAAGATATGCCTGTCCAGCCGAAACGCTGGCTCGTCTTGGGGGACATGTAGCCATTGGTTGATCGGGACAAGATGCGAGGCCCAATAATAGGCCCTAATATCAGGCAAAGCTATCCCTCCGTCGTACCAGCTTCTATTTAGTTTTTTCATAGCAATACGAGGTGTCTTCCCTTCCCATAGGAGAGTGATTATCTCTGCCTCTACTGCTCTAGGATACTTAGACGGGACCAGGAACGGGATGTTTTGCAGTGCGTAAATGAATCTCGGTAGCGCCACCATCTTAAACAGTGCTGCACGACCGTGGAGCGTAAGGGGCAATGTGCACCAATGCTGGACATCCTGTTTGAGCCACAGTAGCGGCTGCATCAAGTTTTTATCAAGGAATTGCATCCGATCAGGTGTGATGAAGATCCCTAGGTATTTAAAGCCATCTGTGACTATCTGTAGCGCGCACCCTCTTGGTAATTGAGGTGGCGAGCCTCGGAGGACATATAACAACGACTTATCCCAATTTATCATGTATCCAGACACTCTTCCGTACGCAGCGCAGATGTCAAGTAAACAGTTAATAGACTGCGCTGGGGAGGTAAGATACAATAGGATGTCGTCTGCATACAACGAGATTCGATCTTCCCAGTCCATTGCTCTTTATCGTGAGGTCCTGTCTGACCCATGGCGCTAAGGGCTCCAAGAATATAGCAAAGAGCAGGGGTGAAAGCGGGCACTCCTGTCGTGTCCCCCTATCCAGCGAGAATTCTTTGGAGAGACAGCCGCTCACTACCACTCTTGCCAATGGTCGCTCATATAGTAATCCCACCCATTTACAGAATTTAGGGCCGAAGCCCAAATGCTGGAGGACCGCAAAGAGGAAGGGCCATTCCACCAGATCAAATGCCATACGCGCATCTAGGGAGAGTATGGCCGCGTCTTCGTCTAGGGTCTCCCTTCGTTCCAGCACTCCGAACAGCCGCCGCAGGTTGAGTGCGGTGTTGCGGTGGGGCATGAAGCCCGACTGGTACGGGTGGATGATGTCAGCTAGGTAGGGCTGAAGTCTCGTAGCTAGGGCTTTAGCTAATATCTTTGCCTCTGCATTGAGCAGTGAAATCGGCCTGTATGCACCACACTCCTGCGCTGGCTTGCCCGGCTTGTGTATCGCAACGATTGTGGCCAGGCGCTGGTCCCTCGGTAGAGCCCCAATCGTTAAGCTTTCATTATACATGTCTAGGAGGT
This sequence comes from Lissotriton helveticus, assembly GCF_964261635.1. Classification (NCBI taxonomy): domain Eukaryota; kingdom Metazoa; phylum Chordata; class Amphibia; order Caudata; family Salamandridae; genus Lissotriton; species Lissotriton helveticus. The sequence continues at coordinate 1,290,037,857 of NC_136068.1, forward strand.
GTGGCGCTAGCTGTGCATTCCCTAGTTTATAAAACTCTATTGGGATACCATTTGGTCCCAGCGCCTTCCCCGTGTTCAGTGCCCTAATCGCTTGCGCGATCTCTGCCTGCGCCATGTCTTCTTCTAGTGCTGAAACAGCGTCGTCCCCCAAGGTGGGAGTCTGTATGTCCTGCAAGAATGCCTGATTGTCCTCAACTGTTGCCTTAGCCGTGTGTACACTGATTCATAGTGATGTGCCAGCTCATCTGCAATCTGCTGTGGGGCCTGTACTAGCGTACCTTCCCATGTACGTATTTGTGCTATCCAGTTATTCGCCCTTTCCTTCTTCCCTAACCATGCCAGCAACCTCCCTGCCTTGTCCCCCTGTCCATATATAGTATGCTGGGTTTTTGTAAGTCTGTCAGAGACCTCCTCTCGTGTTTATGCCCTGTATTCCTGTTGTGCTAGGTCGAATGCATGTGTCGTGTCCTCTGTAATATCCAATGTATGCACCCTTTCGGCCCTTCCTACTGCCTCCTCGAGGTCCCCTATGTGTTTCTGCTGATCCCTTTTTTCACCTGTAATCGCCGATAGGGCCTGGCCTCGCAAGACCGTTTTATAAGCCTCCCAGAGTGTCGACGGTGAGGAGACCGAATGTTCGTTTTCCTCAAAGTATTGTTTGGTGGTTTGAAGTAACGTTTTCCAAATCTTCCTATCCTGTAGATACCCTGGTCTAATGGGGAAGAGTTGTCGATTTTGTAAGTTGGAGGATGTGTATGTGATACTAACTGGGGAATGATCCGAAATTCCTCTCGGGAGATGTTGGATGTCTATGATGCCCAATACCCCGGTGGCTAAAGTGAAGACATAATCCAGTCTAGAGACACTATTATGGGCCCCAGAGTGGAACGTAAACTGTCTATCAGTCGGGTATCTAGTTCTCCATACATCTAGTAGACCCAACGCCTCCACAAAGTCCCGCAACTTCCGGGTCTCTCGGCTTGCACCCCTCGAAGGTTGTCTATCCAAGTCTGGGTCCATGACTGCATTAAAATCTCCCCCTATAATCAATTCTCCCTCAGGGAGGGTGAGTAGGAACTTCCCCAAATCTGCAAATGCTGCCTCGGTGCAGTGTAGGTGGGATAAAGACAGAAACCATATTGTATGTCTTGCCATCCCATTAACCCGTCACGGCCGCAAATTGACCCTGTTCGTCATTATACGTTTTTGTCACCACCTTAGGGAAGCGTTTATTTACTAAGACACCAACACCTCTAGACCCGGAAGAGAATTCTGCATGTGCTGCCATGTGGAACCCCCATCTATTCAGTGCCTTAACTGCCGTACCCTGCAGGTGTGTCTCCTGAATCAATGCTACAGCCGGGTTCTTCCTTCTGATGTATTGCAGCACCAATCCCCGCTTGATTTTGTCTCCCAGTCCATTTACGTTCCAGGAGAGTACTGTTAGCTGCGGCGCCCGCTGTTGGGTCCCTGAGTCCCTGCGGTTGTACTGCTAGTGTCCTGGTTTGTTTCTGCCATATGTGTTGATGTTCGGACCCTGTGTATGGAGTGTCGCAATCTGATCTGACCTGTCATGCATCATTTTTTCTAAAGTCAAACTTCCCATGAACAGTGGGAACAATGCCCCCGCAACTCTCCCCTTCATAAACTCCCCCCCCTGCACATCCCCCACCCTGCCTCCCTGCCGAGCGGATTTAAAACTACCCGCCTCCCCAACATAGCAGAGTGCTTCAGTCCCAAACCATTGAACATTTGTAACTTGGGGAGTGAGAAGCCCTACTACCCCCGCCCGCCCCACCCTATGCAATACTCATCTGAAGCCTGCAACCGAGTCTCTACATAGTCCGTAGCTGTTCTCTCATCATTGCAGTGTCTTCTCCCTGTAGTGCCAGTTCAGCGTTATCGTACTCTCAGTCCGGTGCAGTCCAAGCGTCCCAGTTAATTTACCGTTGCTTATCGATCTCCCCTCCAGTGGGGTTTATCCAGTGGAAGTCTGTTCCTTTATTGACTGTTCCATGGTTTCTGCTCGGGCCTCTGATCCTTCATTCTTCTTCATTTTCTGCTCTATGTTCCCCACTCGCATGCCGTGTCTCCTCCTCTCGTTCTACACCTCAGTCTCGCTGGGAGGGCCTCCGTCGTCGTTCCCCCTGCCCTTGATTTTTGGTTACTAATCTCCAGCCCTCCAGTCAGTCGGTGGCCTATCCAGGTGACTCAAAAAACAGGTTTTTCCCTCCGCCTGCACTCTCAGTTTTGCCGAGAACAGCATTGCATACTTCAGTTCCCTATTGCGGAGTTCCTTCTTTGGGCCGTGACTGTCACCGTATAATCAGGGTATATCGTCACCGAACTGTTCTCTATTCGGATAGGGGGGCCCACTCGGGCCGCCTAAAGGATCGCATCCCTGTCACGAAAATTGAAAAGTCTTGCAAGGATCGGCCTCGGGGGAGCTCCTGGTCTGGGCCGCTCGCCCGGGACCCTGTGCACCCTTTCCACCGAAAAGAATTTGGATAGTCCCCGGGGGCAGAGCTTCGTTTGTATCAAGTCATCCACATATAGGTCCAATTCTGGCCCCCGAATACTCTCCGGCACGCCAACTAGGCGCACGTTGTTGCGCCGAGAGCGCCCCTCCTGGTCGTCCAGTTTTGCCAATAGCTGTAGGTTCATTCGTTCCAGGTGCGCCACTTGTTTTTTTAATGTTGTTGTGTCCGACGTGAGGGTTTTCGTCGTGGCCTCCACCTCCGTCACCGTAGAGCTCATGTTAGAGAGGTCCGCCCTCAGCAGCGACACCTCAGTGGAAATGGAGCCAATGGATGTTTGCATCTGTATTAACGTTGCCATAACGTCTTGTAGCGTGACTTCTTTCTGAGGCCTATCAGTCTTTTCGCCCGTGACCGGCGTTCCCGGCTGAGGCTCTGCTTGCTGGTTCTTTGTCAGCGTGTATTTGTCTATGCGGTTGTTCTGCACCTGTGTTGATTAACCCCCAGGGGTCTCCGTACCTCAATGCTGGCCTGTTGCTACCCTTTCGTCGATGGCCCTCGAGGGGTCTCACCTCAGCCGCCGGGGGCCCTTTCCTCCTACACTGCCACCTTCAGCTTTCCGTGTCGCACCGTCGCCTTATCCGCTGCGCTGACCCTGGTGTCCTTCTTCCCCCTCTGCTGCAGCCTGGCCCCCCGGCTGCTCCCCCGGACCTCGCCCCGCATCAAGCCCAGTAGCCTGGCTCCTGCGTCGCACTTTCGATCTATTCAGAGGGTGCAGCCTTCACACACTTGTTCAGGATGTGGGGGGCACTCACTGCCTTTAGCGCTCAATCCTGGTCCCGGGAATCAGGGTCCGGGTGCTGTCTCGCTGTCTGGCCGCCCTACGTACACCGACGTGCGGCCCTGGTATTCACTGTGGGTCCCGGCTCCGTTTGCGGATGTTAGGCCTCAGCTCCGCCCCTTCGCCGTGCTCGGTTCTGGGAACACCGCGTTTCTCACCGGGTCGATATCCTTGCACCGGAGGGCACACTGCTGCTGTTTTCACGCTCTGGTCACTCCAGGCTGCAGGATAACTTCTGGATTTGCAGGTCAAGGCTGTCGGGTGCCGGGAGCTCCTCTAGGTTGTGGCCATGTTCTTCGGTCGCAAGCCACGCCCCCCTTCCTATAAGCTTTTGATGACAAACTGGTGCTGCTCACTAGGGCCTCTTTCCTGCCAAAAGTGGTTTCACCACTTCATGTGGGCCAATCTGTCACCTTGCCCACTTTCTACATTCTTCCACATCCCTCTAAAGAAGAGGAGTGACTTCACCGTCTGGGCCCAAAATTGGTGTTGTCGTTCTACCTTGACTGCACACAAGAGTTCTGGGTGGACGACCAACTTTCAGTGGGATATGTTGGTGAGAAGAAAGGTCATGCGGCGCAGAAACGGACCATCTCTCAAGGGGTGATTTTCTCCATCAAGATCTGCTGTGCACTGGCAAAGAAGCAGCCTCCTGAAGGCTTAAGAGCACATTCCACCAGAGCGAAGGCCGCGATCACTGAGTTAGCCCGTGGAGTTCCAGTCCTGGGCATCTTTCAGGCAGCACCATGGGCGTCCATCCACACGTTTGCCAAGTATTACTGCCTGGACAGTCAGGTGCACAGGAACGGGCACTTTACTTGTTCGGTCCTGCATGACTTTTTAGTTTAAATGTGTCTGCCTCTAGGGATGGTATTGCTTGGGTATCTATTCAAAGGCAAGGAATTTGCGGCTCCTACTGCCTCTACAACCTGGGAACATCACCAATTAGCACCCCCCCTTACACTCATCGTTAACACCTCCATCACGTCCACCACGTTCCAGGATGAATGGATGTAGGAATGTGTCCCTTTTTGCATGGTTACCCCCCACTTTTTGCCTGACATTTGGTTTACTTTGACTTGAGGAGCCCTGGGTCCCTGCCAATCAGGTTCTTAGGGCCTCTGTTATTTCCCCAAAACTGTTCCTTTGTACCCAGAATTGGCACATCTCTGGCCACAGGTAAGTCCCTTGTAAAATGTACTATGGGTACCAAGGTCACTGTGACCGTGGACGGCCTTCAATGGCTGATGCACCTATGGTGCCACCCTTATCGATCCTGCACATTAACACCCACACACTGCCTTTGCAGGCTGCGTGTTTTGGTGCAGAGAAAAGTGAAGTCTCGGCATAGCACACATCACTGCATGCCTTACCTGCAACCCACCGCATGTGGCCTAGGTAAGTCACCCCTCTAGCAGGGTGCACAAGACCACAGGTGAAGGTACAGTTGCAGGAGCACTGTACCCCTACAGTGTTTAAGTCCATTCTTAGACATTGTAAGTGCAGTAAAGCCATAGAAAGTATATGGTATGGGAGTTGGTCATTATAAACTCCACAGCTCCATAACAGCTTTACTGAAAGCTGGGAAGTTTGGTTTTAATGTAAAATGCACTCAGAGGGCATCTTAGAGAAGCCCCTTGAAAACCTACCACCCATGATTTGGTTCCTGAATGGCTACCCGCCATTTGCCACCACCAGACAGGTGGCTGGACCCCTGGGTAGAGGGTCTCTGCTCTCTGGGTCCAGAAACAAAGCACATCCTGGGCAGAGGTGTCATGCCTCCTTTCCCAGGATGGGCTGGGTCCATGAAGGGAAAGCATCAAAGGCCTGCCGCATTTGTTAGCTGACCCTGCCTTTTGCTGCCCCCAGGAATCGGCTCCCACCAGTTCTGACCCCTACTTTAGATGGGAGAATTGGTCTGGATTTTGTCTCCGAATGTGTGTGCCACCATTTCTTGCCTGAGTAATGCAATAAATGCTTAACACACCCTCTGATAAGCATAACTGCTCAACCACACTACCACAAACAGAGCTATTAGTGATTATCTAATTTAGCTTCTGCTATACCTCTGGAGATCCACTGAACTCTGTGCACACTATGCCTTATAGCATACACAGACCCAGCTTCCAACCGTGAAAACTTGCAGGAATCATACCCCTCCTCAAGAAGCCCACGCTGACCCAGATCAACTGAGCAACTTCAGACCCATCTCACTGCTCCCCTATCCAGCCAAAGTGATTGAGAAGGCCATCAACTTACAAAGTACCTCAAACTTTAATATCTTCAAGACAACACTCAATCAGGATTCTAAAAGAACCATGGAACCAAAATAGCACTCATCGTAGCCACCAAAAACATTCCAATCATCCTGGACTGCAGAGACACAGAGGCCCTCATCCTGCTTGACCTCTCAAATGCCTTCGACACTGTCTCCCATAACACCCTCATCAGAAGACTCCATAAGATTAGCATACAAAGATCTTCTCTCAAATGAATCTATTCCTTCCTCACTGAAAGAACCCAAAGAGTCAGGCTCCCACCCTTCACATCAGAGCCCAAGAGATTGTTATGTGGAATGTGGAATCACACAGCCTCACCCTTTTCAACATATACATAATGTTGCTCGCCAACATCATCTGACCACATGACATTACCGTCATCTTCTATGCCAATGACACTCAACTCATCCTCTACCTAACAGACAAGACAACCACCACCAGAATCAACTTTACCAACTGCATGACCATTGTTATTGTTATCCATACTTGTAAAGCGCACTGTAACCCTTGGATGCGAACCAACTGACTGCAACTCCGACAAGACGGAAGTACTGGTCTTCAGCAACAAGACCTCAAAATTATACTCCACCTAATGACCATCAGAGCTGAGAACAACACCCACAGAGCACACAAGAAATTTAGGGATTATCCTATGTGACAAGCTCAACATGACTGCTGAAAGAAATGCAGTGTGTAGCTCCTGCTTTCACATCCCACACATGTAACAAGAATCTTCAAATGGTTGCCTCGGAACACTAGATGGACTGTCACTCAAGCACTCATCACAAGCAGGCTGGAATATGGCAACACTCGCTATGCCAGAATCTCCAAACAACTCCTACACAGTCTCCAGACCATCCAGAACACAGCTGCAAGACTCATACTTAACCTCTCACGCCACACCCGCATCGCACCTCAAGAAGCTTCACTGATTCCCCATTCACAATTGCGGGCCAATTCAAACGTCTCACACACACATGCAAAGTCTTATACAACCAATGGCCAGAACACCTGAACAGCCACATACACTTTCGCCAACCCACCAGACACCTACGCTCTGCCTCACTCGCACGCATTCCCCGCATATGCTAAAGCAAATCTGAAGGTCACTCATTCTCCTACATCAAACCCAAGAAATGGAAGGACCTCCCCAACACCTTAGAGCCTCCTCCTCACTTCTTGAGTTCTGCAAGAATCTGAAGACCTGGAACCTGAACCACTTTGGGGACCACACATCTACACACCTGCCTAAGCAACTGGGTAGCCTCTTAGGTGATTAGTGCACTATACAAATCAATATAACATACTCCATTGATGAGACCCTGTAAAGTGAATCATTGCAGCTCAAACTGGAGATGTAAATCTTTATTTTGGGATACACAGCCAGTACTTCGTGCAGATCCAGATTCCATCAAGGTTGTGGATCTTTTTCATGTCATCAAATTCTCTAAAAGATTCCTTTGGGCACAATTCAGCGAATCCTTTTCTCCAAATGTCTCTTTCTACAGTTTGGTAACTCTTTTCTGACTTATAGTTTTGCCATTATCTTGTGACCTAGAAAATACAAAACTCCTGTGCAATCTCTGCCTTACTTTGAACATTTTATGTACAATACGCCGGTATTCCTTATTTCCAGTGCTCTCCCTTTTAGCAGTGCCTTAAAGGTTCACTGGGCACCAATCTAGGATCATATAACTGTATCATCTGAACTTAAGTAAGCCATCTCCCTGAAAGCAATTTACAACAGATTAAACATGCATGCCTAATTATAATACTCCTCTTCATGCACTTTGAAGCCACCCTTAGCACACTGCAATTTTAAGGTTAACGGTCCAATCCGATGCACTTTTTCGGTTATTATACAAGTCTAGCCTAAAGTCCTCTAGTTCTTTAAACCCCTGAGCTTGTGACCAATATTAGAATTGCAGAAAGCTGTCTCTCTATACAGTGTATTAAAACAGAGTACACTGTGCAGAGAGTCCAGTGGGTCCCCAATTGGTTTACAGAGACTAAATTAGATAATACTAATGTTCTCTTTTCTGGTAGTGTGCGTGAGCAGTTAGGTTAATCAGAGAGTAGTGCTAAGCATTTGTTGTACTCACAGAGGCAATAAATGAGACACACAATCCAAAGCCAATTTAGAAAAACAACACTTCTTTTTATATAACTCATGAACTTAGTTTCACGGTAAGTACAGTTTTCGACAGAAATATGCACAAGTAAGTAATCGTTCAAACCTTTGCACTTTTACGCACAATGCAATCCTATGGGAGGAAAAATCAAACATGCATAAAGGTAAGTACAGTCGGTTTGAGGGGTTCACCTTCTGGGATCGGAATAGTAGTGGGCCAAGGTTGAAAGTACTACCAGCAGTTCTTCAGGAACCGCCCATGTTTTACTAGGAGCAGGGTGCTGGTGAGGCTGATAGCTGGCGCTACAGAGAAGGGGGTCACCTGAAAAGAGGCTGCACAGAGGGACTTGCGAGCAAGTCAGAGGGCTCCCATAAGGGTATCAGGGCACAAGGGGTCTTGGAACACGGAGACATAGCCAGTTCATCCGGATCCGGGCCGGAGGGCTCGGGAGCAGATTGGTTTGGTTGGCTGGGCTGCTACGCAAAGATGCACCTCACGCTCAGGGACAAACAGCTGGAAGAGGAGAAATCAAGGCAGCTGGGCCACTCTTGACATGGATCTCAGTGATGGTGATGTCCCTCGATGGCTGCTTGGTCCTGGAGCAGTGAGAGTCCAGACTGGACACTCACGGTCGGTGCTTGGTGCAGGGCATCTGGTACCCCAGAGGTTGATAGGGCACTGCTCAGGTTTTTTCTGATGTCTTCAGACTCGTGGGGAGACAGATCTTACCTTCCAGAGTACGAGTATCTTCTCCTGTTGTCTGTGGCGTCAGTCTGGCTGGGGAGCTGCAAAGCGGTGGCCTGGACTTTGTTTGTCCGTGCTTGCAGACCGCAGGGGAGTAGCTCCTCTACTCCAAGGGAGACTTTCGGTGTTGGTTGAAGTGTTGGCAGGCTAACCAAGGCTTTGGTAGTTCGCCAGCTTTCAGGACAAGTCACTCCGTTGCGATTGTCGAGAGAGGGCTGAGGACGCAGCTTTTTAGCCAAAGTTCTGCTGCAGTCCTGTCCAGGCAGTGTGTCTTCTTCGTCCTTCTTCTGTTGATCCGTCGAATCTAAAGTTCTAGGCAAGGGGTGCCACCTAAATACTCAATTTAGGGGCGTTAAGGAGAGTACCAGGTAGTAGCACATTCTAAAAACTGGGAACACACCCACAAAAAGGCCATCAATTCCTTCCAACCACTTTGTATTTGTTCAAGAGATGGTTTAGTAATTTCCTCTCAATCCTAAAATATTCTGCTCCAGAATATTTGAGAGAAGCTGGTGCCCACTGCCGGATCTTGCCTAAGGTGGGAGGGTGGGGGTGGCGATTGCATATTTACCCAGTGGAATAAGAGTGGAATCTCCCTACACTGACCCATAATCTATTTGTGATTTAAAATTCATGCAGTGACTCCAAGAGATCAGACAATGTGTTTGTTTAAGGGCCAGAATGATTAATAACAGGTTATCTCTAATACAGTTACCCATTGTGACTATTGCCCCCGCATTATCTGCATTTTGGAATTTGATTCTATGGCTCATAGGCATAGTCTGTTAGTATGCTATTAAGCCGAAATACCTGGCCTCATGTAGGATAACTTCATCTACCCCAATTCTTAAGATCACAGTAATAATAGTGTTTAATTAAACTTAAATGGAGAACAATAGCTTATAGTGGTGTCTTTCATATTGGCATCTTATTCCATATTCTCAAAGGTGCTCTTGCGAAATACCAGAGCCCAGTCTATGTTCTAATAATCTCTCAATTTGATTTTGCTTAGCCCCCATCAGGAAAACATAGACCACATGTTATTCTGTTCGAAAGTCACCTTTCAGGATCCAGCTCTTCACTATTATGTAACAAACTACTTCTGGGTCTGCAGCATTTGTATTGAGCTCTAAATATCTAAAATCCCTTTTTCTACCTCAATGACATTAAAGCATTCTACGTGCTTGATCAGACAAACCTTAATTCCACTGTGGTAATGTGTTCTAATGCCATCCTGGTCTTAATGATTGCTGTAAGGATGGTGGCTGTTAGTTGCAAGAGGGAGGCGAGTCTTAGGATGCGGATGGTGTTTGACCCTCTGCCTGACCATGTATTATATCTCACAATGGTTGACTGGTGAACATAACTTTTTTAATTAACCTGCAGTGCAATTCTACTTACATTGTGTCATATTCTACTAATTAGTAGTGTTGCTGTTCCATTTATGTAAGTCAAGTCCAGTCCAGTTTTGGAATATTGTCCCCACTGCTAATGGAATAGTGATAATTCAACCTTCGATATGATGTTCTCCTTTAAATAGATTCGGCCTTAGCCCAGTTTCTGATGAGCACTTCTAACTATATGCAGATTCCTCAATTGATGTATAGTTCAGGTATCATTGAGGATCTCTACTACAAAAAAGTCATGGTTTCATCTGTGACAAACAAAATACCCATCACATATCTGATTGAAGGCTATCTGTGGTGATTGGGCTCTACAAATGATTCTCGTTGCTATGACCAATCCAGCTGCATATTCTGTAAGACCAAGCTTTTCATGGCCCGGGCTTGGAATGACTGTCTTACTCAATGACATTCTACTCCAAGCTCAAGGTCACATTTTCACTCTTCTCCATCATCAAAATCCTCAAGGAAGAAAAAAAAGACGAAAGGGTATGGAGTCATAAATACGTTGATCGAAATAGAGGGGTAAATCTCCTCTGTATACCCCTCTTTCAGCCAAGTCATCATCTTCAAAGGAAGAATGGTGAATATCACGCCACCTCAGAAGCATCCTCCGGTGTCCCTAATGCCAAATCTGGCCTCAGAGCCTGTTCCAGCACTGCCACTACCAAATCCACTAGAAATGCAAACTCTGAACTACCCCGAGTTTCCAGCACTGGCTGCTGATCACACACTCTTCCTAGGTGCTATGTGGGACATATTCAGGTGTTCTTTGGCCGCCTGTGGAGTGCCTTTTGGCTCCATGGGACCGTGTGGAGTTCCGATTGCGTTCCCACCCGCAGTTTCTCCCCCGATGTGGAGCACCCCTATCGTTCCATTAGGAACTCTTTTGATGCCTGTTGGAGTCGTACTGTGGAAAATTAGTGCGTTTTGGTGAACATTATCTGCGCCATCTTGCCTCTTCCCCTGATGCCACACTTTTGTCGTGCGCGCTCGCCATTTTAAGATGCCCCGATCAGAACAAACCCTTTTGCATGCCGCTGGCCCCTGACATAGCCCTTTGCCTTCACTAAGCCTGCACGCTGACCACCCCCTGCTTGCACCTGCCTTGAGTCATAAACCCCTCTCCGGCGCTGCTCTGCCCCAGGCCCTCATCCTGTTCCCAGCACGACGCCTCCCTGCTTTCCTTTCATGATCTCCGGCCCTTAGATGCAAACCCCTTTTTCCCCGTGTGCCCGTTTTGTCCTCCCCGTTCCCAAGTCGACACCCAGCTCTGCCGATACCATCCTTGCCCCTCCCCGTACAATAGAAAGCTTCCCCCATCAAAGAATCCCCGGGTTGATCAAAGCCCCCACCCCATGAGATCCGATCAAACTCCCCACATTCCGTGAATCGGCGGATTATCCAGCTGCGCGATGCTCATCACCTGTTGTGACTAGGGTGGGGACTTCAACTGTAAATGTGTGTGGGAACAGGCCCAAAGGGGAGTTCCGAGAATGTCTTTTCCATACATCAAAGCTTTAAACATGTATGTGTAATCTGCAATAAAGTCATAAATGTGGATATAAGAGGCCAGGCCTCAGGGATGCAGTTAGAGCACCTCAGAACGATACCTTCTGTCCGTTTTCGTTGTGTTCTCCTCCGGAGCGAATAAAAACCTTGTTTCCTGCTTTCCAGTCTCCAGCGCCTGCCTCTTCATTGATTTAAATAACTAGAGGGTCACAGAGGCAATACCGCCGGGCAAATATCGATTGTCCCCGACCCGATTGAACTTTTTTTACAATTGGCGTCCCAAGCGTGGGGCCCATCAGCGACTCGTGGATCCAGTGGGAGAGGTCCCGACGACAGAGTGAACGACTGCAACGATCGGGAGAGCTCTTGCCCAATAGACCCTCGTCTGGCAGCCGATCATCCGAACTTCACTAGTTCCGAACAGACCTCTCTCGAGTGATCTACGGTCCTGACTGGGAACCATCAGGAGTGCCGTGAGAAATACGAGAAAAAGAGGACGATCGGGCGCTGGATTCGGAAGACAAGAAACTGTCCACATGGTCCGGGTAAGGTCGTGTTGCCACGACAAGTTGCGAAATTTGTTTTGATTGCTTGATTGTCCAAAATACTAGTATTGCTCTGTTTTTTTTTATTTAGAGATTCACTGTCTGCAAACGGAGAAACAACAGGCTCCCTCTCCCTTTGCAAGCAGTGGAGGATAGGTAGGGTAGCAGCCGTGCTTGTTCTTTTTCTCCCCCACTCAATAATTGCTTGAAACTGAACTGTTGTTCACAAACTATTGTTTCCTGGAGATTCCCTGTCTGCAAGCAGGGAAGAGACCACCCTTTTTGCAGATAGTGAAAAGGGTAGGTAACGCAGATCTTTGCGGTCCTACTCATTCTCCCCATTGTTATTTTGTTGGTCTTTTGGTTTTTTGATCCATGAGGTATTCACTACCTGCAAACAACGTAGAATAGAAATATTCTGTCTAGTCTTTGCACCTAGTGATAAGATAGGCAGTGCTGACTTTTTAGTCCCTCGTTACGAGCCGTCATGTCTGTCTTCTCCCCACTGATAAATAGCCTGTTTAGCCCGGACCGGGTGTTAGAGGTGGACCATATAGCTCCACTAGAAGGCACCCCTAATAAGGACATGTTCATAAACTATGGGTTAGTCACCATAGCTTATAATAAATTATGGCACAGGTATACCGAAGATAGCCAAGACAAACAGTGGCCACTGGCAGGATCCTTTGACCTTGATAAAATAGAAACGTTAGAAATAGCCCTTCGAAATAATAAGACGACGCCAATTATGCTCGACAGTCTCGGTATGTGGCGCAGAGAGGCTACGAAACGACAGAGAAAAGACGAGGATAAACCAAGTAGGGAAATATACCGACAGGACAACCCCAGGACACCGCTACCCACAACTTATCCCCCGACACTATGCAAAGGACGACCAGACTTAGGGTCAGACCAATGCGCTTTTTGTAGGTATGTCGGACACTGGAAAGCCCAATGCCCGACTCTACTGAGCGTGAGTAAAGGCAAAGGGCCGACAAGAACGACAGACCGACAGTACGAGAAAAGGCGCGAGACAGAGAAGAACCCGACTTACATAGACAGACCAGACAGAACCACCGCGTTTGATTATGCCCGATGGCACAGATTTCGCCAGGAAAATCTCAGCGGCATGATCAAGTTCTCCTAGGTCGGGCAATGTCAAGACGGGAACCCAGCCTCGTTTAAAATTCACAGACGGAAAGAGATAATTATGACCAATAACTGTTTTTATATTTGTCTTGGGTCTTTGTATGTCGTACTTGTACTGTCCCCCGCCTGAGTTTGTGTGTATGTAATGTACAAATCTGCGTCATCCCTCTACACGTGTTTCCGTGTTACTCGACCTCTGTTAGCAGAAACCTAGCATCAAAGCAACCTGGAAAGAAAGAAATGGTAAAACAAAATCCGTAGACCATTAATAAACTTGAACTTTTAATTTAACACAACAAACAAGGAATAATAACGATAAACTGTAGAAAATGAAAGTCAAACAGAACATTCGCCCCCCCCCCATTCTGGAACCTTCCAAAGTAGGGCAGGGTTACGGCTACGCCCAACCAACGGCAACCCATATAAGGCGAGCCCCGCCGCCAACTCTTGGTCAGGAAATCTTAACGTATGGGGGAGCCGGAGGAGAGGCAGGAGCCCGCAGCCTGGGCATTTGCAGGTAGTCCCGCCACATGTCTCCTTGGCCGGCCGCAACGGGCCTGGAAAGACTAAGGTAGTCCCGCCACATGACCAAGAGGAGAGCGAGGCACCTCTTCCTTTTCTCTTCCGTCACAGCCGCAGCAGTCCTGGACGGCGGGATGTCCTGCACGTACCTCCACAACAATTTGTCCAAGTTGGGCTGGGAGGGAGAGGCGACGCGGACGAGCCTCTCCCACCTCCACCGGTAGGAGGTTTCCCAGCCCCCAGCCCGACGCCGAACACCCCCAGTCAGGCGATGGTGCCCATACTTCCACAGCACCGGACACACCATGGTGGCACCCCAGTACTTGCGCAGCACCGAACGTACAATGGTGGCACCCCAGTATTTGCGCAGCACCGAACGTACAATGGTGGCGCTTGGGGAACACCGGATGTGGAGAGGCCTTCATGCGGGGCGATGAAAAGGAGCGGCATGGAGTGCACCGGGAGAAGGAGACGATGTGAACGAGTCTCCCTCGCCCCCCAGGTGGGGGCATCACAGCTGCACCCCAGCTGAACGTCCCGCTCTCACAAAACAGGGACCTCTTCCTTTCACTCCGAAGGGTCTCTTCCATTCTTGCAAACTCGACGAGAGTGGCCCCTGTAGGGCCTCAAAATGGCGTCTGGATCCGCTGGAAGGCGGGCCCCGGCCACTAGAGTAACTTTGGCCAGCCATACAACTCGAACATTTGTCCCATGGAGCACGAGCCCCCATCTCCGACAGCATCTCCGCAGCCTTGAAGATCATACAAAGGTCCCCGGCGGAACCTTCGGCCTTTGCAGGTTTCCGGTAAGGGACGGCTGCCTTGATCGCCAACGAAACAAACATGACATTGCCACACCTTCTGTTAGCGTGAATTCTAGAACTGCCGAAAAGGACTCTGGTCCAAACTGCCAGTAATGGAAACATTTCCCCCTGATGCTGCTTCCGGACTGTGCCGGCCCCGCCCAAAATGGCGCTGGTATCGATCGGAACTTACGAACACCTCGTGGTGTTCCTTCGCACTAATATAAACTTGATGTTCTGAGATTTTATATGATCCTTTGTACACTTGGCTAGAAAAGACGAAGAGAACTCACTCGACGAATAGTGTGAAAAGATCCCCGTTACAAATGTTGATTACGAGTGTACAATGTATTATATTTTTATAACTGATGTAAACCTCATTTACGATGCACACGTACGGTATGCATATAGGAAATCTGATTACAACTGTTATGATTATGCTTCTAAATTATGAAAATATATGCCCCCGAACCCCCAGCCAATTAATAGACGTTTTAGTCTCTTACAAATGAACGAGTAAAACTTTCCGATGTTTTTATTGTTGCAAACGACACCCCCCACTGTACGCACTTTAGCCATTGCCACGACCGACCAAATACGACCACACCCTCCTAATCCATATGCTGAAATGAATTTGCAAAATAAAGTCTTTGAAACTATGGACGGGTATTGCATGCTTTATTTTAAAACAATATGGGATGGGTAGGAAAGTTCTTTTTCTGTGCACCCTACTCTGCTCTCTCTTTAAGGTTAAAGGAAGATGGTTGCCCAGCCCTGGAGGACGGATCGGATCGACAACACGACACTCCGTCTTAAAAGTACGCGACTGACTCATGAACTCTCGCGTAGAGGAAGACCGTGACTTCCAAGGATGGGTAAAACGAATGGTGTAAATGAGGGAATGTAAAAGGAGGGTGAAATGAAATAATGTAAATATTGTAAAGTACAACGTTCCAAAGTAGCAGGGACCCAAGAACCGAAGAACTTTAGAACGCCACGGCGTTGAAAGAGGTTTAAGGATCCCGATAGTGAGATATATCCTTTGACTAGATACCTCGCACTAGGCACCTCTGGTTTCCTTTTTATGTTTCCCCGCACACGCCCTACATGAACACACTACCCCCCCCGACTCCGAAAACTATATCCCCGGGGACCCTGCCCCAAGGAGGAAAGACGAGTAAGAGGTAAGTAAAGGACTTATGAATCCATGTATTTGAATGCGCGCGAATGCTGTCTCCCCCACCCCCCCCCCTTTTTTTCCTCCCTCTGCAGGTTACATCAGAGATTACAGCCAAGGTGTGGCGAAGATCTGAGACCTTGCCATGTCTAAATACACGAAACGGACTAGCGCCGCAGGGTGGTGTCTAAGCACGCCTGCAAACTACTCACGTATCGAACAAACCCGAAAAATTAGCACAACCTGATAAAAAGTGATCACCCTTAAACCAGACCGGACGAATGAACCCACGTCACGTATGATGCGAAACTGTGAGGGAATGTGTGTGTGTGTGACTGAGGCGTTGACCCAACTGGTCAAAGGACCGAGAATGCGAGAAAGTGCGACAAAATGGTACCTCCTTTTTCTTCTTTCCTTTTCTCAAAGCACGTCCCCTCTACCCTGTCTAATGCTCAAACTACATGATTACAAGATTCTAACGCGGACTCGTGAATACCCTTTACTGTGTAATGCACTAAATAGCCTTTCTTGAATGCACTGCCGCCCTCTCTGTTGCACGTGTACTATTTAGCCTGCCGTTGCACTCTCTCTCTCTCTCTCTCTCTCTCTCTCTCTCTCTCTCTCTCCCTCTCTCTCTCTCTCTCTCTCTCTCTCTCTCTCTCTCACTCTCTCTCTCTCTCTCTCTCTCTCTATTTTTTGCACTACCACTCTTCCGAGTGGTTAGCCCCGAAATTGGCAGATTGCCACCCCTAGCACACCACCTAATTGGCTTCAAATACCGTCAGTATTTGCACAAACGCTTGTCTTTAATACAATCACCCTGAGGCCGCGTCATTACCTCTCCTTTTCCGCTAGAAGTCAATGAACCCAGGTTGGGCCGTAAGGGAAAGGACAGGTAAGACGACAGAGGTTCCCTAATCTGGCCCGAAATAAGGGAACTACATGTCAACGGCTCCTATAGTATAAAACAAGGACCTCAGAATACGCGACCCTCCCCTCCCCGAATCGTCGCAATACCCAAACCAGAAAAACGATCACCCCCGTTACCTCCCCTGTCTATGTCCCTGGTTGTTTTCCATAAAACCCCTGTCCTTCCTAGTTAAGTAACCGGGCGGTAAAAGGTTACGTAGGACCCAGAATGATGTTTTACAAGGTTAACAGACTAGACCAAGGTAAAGAAATCATCAAAATGAACCCCGCAGTAGTTGAAAAACAGGATGCACCGATAGAAAGGAAATGTTTAGCCATGTTCGTCTCTCAGCAAAATACCTGTGTAGTACCATGTTGACGACTCACTGTACCCTTTTGTAAATGTGAAACTCTAGAGAACGGCATATCTTTGCCAGATTTGTCTCCCGAAGGTGGGTTACCATCAGATGAACTGTCATGCCTGTAATAACTGATTATGAAGGAAAGTCATAGTAAATCCAACAGGTCCGCCACCGGTCATTCATATGCCAGTTGTGAACGTTAAATATAACGGACATTTTCATTCTTTGCCTGGAGCTGGGAGAGAAATAGACTTTTTGATTATCTTCATCTGCAAATTTTCTAAAGACTGTCTTTTCAAACTTGTTTAAGGGTACTGCTGTTGGAGGAGAGAAGGACCGGATGTGGGAGCACGAGGCCCGACTGCAGACTAAGGGACACCTGCGACATTAGCCAAGGCGAGACCACGACTGAAAGGAGCTGCAGGACGAGGCACTGTTTTCGACAGCATGAAAAGAAAGGGTCGACCTGATGCCCCTGCTTGACGTCCAGTGCCTGTCGACAAGTCCCCGCTCTCTGAATTCCGTCGCACGCCCGCCCATTTGAAGTCTCTCGTTCCCCTAGTTTGTTCCCAATTTGGCCTTGCTCCATCCCCCTTTTTCCTCTGACCTACCCTATGGACTGTTTTGAACGCTCTTCTTCCATCGGAACTTTCTGACCATCACCTCAAAGGACACAGGGCGAAAAGGACCTTTCCGACCAGAAACGCGAGGAAAGGGTCGTGCCCTGCAACGCAGAACTTAGAACAGAGCTGGACTTGTAGCTCCACCGCCGGTGCTCAACAGCGCCAACGAAAGACCACAAAGAACAATGAGAACTCATAAAACTTCGAACATTCGACATCCTCAACCACCGTTTTGCAACGCTTCATTTCTCTCCCAGCCGCCATTGTATTGATCCTGCTCCAATCCGAATCTGAAATATGTATTAACCTGCCAGTTCACGTTATGATATGTACTTGCTGCTCGCCGTTTTTGTATTTCATTCCTATGACTTTCCTGCTGAACAAATTTATCAAAGTTTATCAAATAGGTGCACCTCCTAAAAAAAAACTAGAAACCTCAAAATGTATTGTTTACAACTCTTTTTTCATCTAGGGTTCCTACCGTTTTCTTTCTTATGCTCACCACAGTAGAACCGAATAGAAAATGAACCAGCAAGATGTCTTGAATATGTTAAAGGGAGGACTGTGGAAAATTAGTGCGTTTTGGTGAACATTATCTGCGCCATCTTGCCTCTTCCCCTGATGCCACACTTTTGTCGTGCGCGCCCGCCATTTTAAGATGCCCCGATCAGAACAAACCCTTTTGCATGCCGCTGGCCCCTGACATAGCCCTTTGCCTTCACTAAGCCTGCACGCTGACCACCCCCTGCTTGCACCTGCCTTGAGTCATAAACCCCTCTCCGGCGCTGCTCTGCCCCAGGCCCTCATCCTGTTCCCAGCACGACGCCTCCCTGCTTTCCTTTCATGATCTCCGGCCCTTAGATGCAAACCCCTTTTTCCCCGTGTGCCCGTTTTGTCCTCCCCGTTCCCAAGTCGACACCCAGCTCTGCCGATACCATCCTTGCCCCTCCCCGTACAATAGAAAGCTTCCCCCATCAAAGAATCCCCGGGTTGATCAAAGCCCCCACCCCATGAGATCCGATCAAACTCCCCACATTCCGTGAATCGGCGGATTATCCAGTTGCGCGATGCTCATCACCTGTTGTGACTAGGGTGGGGACTTCAACTGTAAATGTGTGTGGGAACAGGCCCAAAGGGGAGTTCCGAGAATGTCTTTTCCATACATCAAAGCTTTAAACATGTATGTGTAATCTGCAATAAAGTCATAAATGTGGATATAAGAGGCCAGGCCTCAGGGATGCAGTTAGAGCACCTCAGAACGATACCTTCTGTCCGTTTTCGTTGTGTTCTCCTCCGGAGCGAATAAAAACCTTGTTTCCTGCTTTCCAGTCTCCAGCGCCTGCCTCTTCATTGATTTAAATAACTAGAGGGTCACAGAGGCAATACCGCCGGGCAAATATCGATTGTCCCCGACCCGATTGAACTTTTTTTACAGTACAATACCAAGCTCCTTGCCAGTTCTTCTGTCACCAATGCTAAATAATCTGGCCGGCTTGCTGAATACAAGGGCCATCAGCTTCAGTTGGCGTCATGTTGCTGACGAGTGGCACCTTCACACAGAGTTGGTGCAAGACATCTATACCCTGTTGGAGCATCCCTCAGATACATCTTTTCGCCAGTCACAGAAAAGCCCATTGCCCGATGTTCTGTGCCCCCAGTGTCTGTTAAAAGGAGCCATAGGGGAACACATTTTGGTTAAGGTGGAATTTTCCAATTCAGATCGCGTTTCATGACATGCACTTGATCTCCTGGGTTCAGAGGAATATCCACCAGGACTGAGCCCAAGTCATCTTCATTGCACCAAACTGGCTGAGAATGGTGTGGTACAGAGCTACTGCTCCACCTTCCAGAAAGAGCTTTAGTTAAGGTAAGTCAATTGTTCATTAAATTGTGCGATTAATGAAGGCAATGCTCTGCTAATAGTCTCCAAAACATCATTCTGGCACCCCTGAAAGACCTCTGCACCAGCACCTCTCTTCAAAGCTGAAAGAACTATACTAACCCTACACCGTTATCCTCCTACAAGCCCAAAACCAGGTGCATGAATTATAAGGACATTAGCAATGACACCCTGCATAGCTTACCAAGAAACTGATCACCTCAGGAAGACAATTCTACACCAGGAGCCAGCGCACTGCCAGACTATGCATACAGGACCCCATCCATCATCCCCATCAACATCAAAAGCGCTCTCTCACCTCCTGTAGTTCAGAAAGAACTTAAGGCATTGGAGTACAAGGCCTTGCACTGAAGTGGTTGACAGACTTTCTTACTGATAGAACCCAGATGGTTACATTGGGGACCTTTAGATCAAAAACCACCAAAGTCACCAAGGGGGTACCGCAGGGCTCTTGTTTGAGCCCTGCTCTCTTTAACATTTATGTTACCCCGTTGGCCAAACTAATGAGTAACTTAGGGTTCATTCCCATCTTATACGCGGACGACACCCAGCTCCTCCTCATCTTTGATAAAAGCAGACCTGATATACAATCCATCTTTTCTGAAGGCATGAAGACCATTGCTGCCCGGATGAGGACTCACTTCCTCCAATTGAACGCAGAGAAATCAGAGATTATGCTGTTTGGAGGAGCAGCTATAAGCTGGACTCCCAGATGGTGGCCTGAAGAGCTGGGCAATGCCCCGTCTCCTAAAGAAGTGGTCAAGAATTTAGGAATCAGGATCGACCAGTACCTCACTCTCGATGCTCACACCACTATTACTGCTGGCACCTGCTTCTACACACTCAGTTTACTTAGAAGAATCTTCTCCCTGTTACCTTCCTCTACCAAAAAAACATTGATGCAAGCCCTAGTACTAAGTCGTCTGGACTTTTGTAACGCACTGTTGGCATCGGCCAACGAAGCCTCCTTAAACAAGCTACAAGTTGTGCAGAACACGGCTGCCCATCTAGTAGCAAACGCCCCACCTAGAAAGGCTTCTATTCCCCTTCTCAAAAAACTCCACTGCCACCCTGTGAGAAAGTGGGTAAACTTTAAGATAGGCTGCACTGTTTTTAAAGCCCTTTGATCTGGGTCCAAGCTCCTCCTTTGCACCCTAGAATTAAAAAGGTGTGCAATGGTGGCAAAGCTTTTACAAATCTTGCCCCCTGCTTTCTGGAAGGAGCTGCCCCTCCAGCTTTGGCATTGCCAGAGCGCCTCTCAGTTCAGGAAGCTTCTGAAAACTCATCTTTTCTAATTCCCTTGGGTCTGGCTGCAGTACTCCGTCCTAAGCGCAGAGACACCCCTTTGGGGTGATTCAGCGCTATATTAATTATTAATAATAATAATGATGATAATAATAATAATAAGACACACCTGTTCAAGGAAGTTGACTTCGCTACACAGAAGAACTTACTTATTTTCTGTCTTATTGTAAAATACTTTAATCATTCTCTTTGGCTTATTCCTGTGCTAACAACTCAGTTGCTTGCCAACAAGGATTGCATCATACAACTACTATTACATAGATAGGCACAAAATATAAAAATAAGAGGACTGTAAAAGTTCAGCATTCTAGTATCTTCAATGAAAGTCAAATGCTAGAATAATTCCGGACAGTGTTCGTGGACCCTGGAACACTTTTCATAGATGCATTAACCATTGAAATATCATGCAAGCACCCTTTAATAGCCTAGCAAGGCTTACACTTTTTCCTGAAATCCACTGATGAACCTTAAGGAGTAGGTGAAAGGTGTGAAAATATGATACCGAAGGAAAAAATTCAGCCTGATAATCTTAGATTGAAATGTGTGAAAACGTGTTCTATCTCGTTAAGAGTCGAGAGGCTTCCCCTTACCCATCATGCACTGTACTGGCAATTGCCTCGTGAAGTCCGTTCTTTTTTCTGGCTTCAGTGAGTAGCATCTGAGAGCACAGGTGAGGTTTAACACCTCTATTGTTTTTTTTAGTAGAAATTGACATCAAAACGTAGTTTTTTTTATTTTCACTTCACACCTTTAACATCACCCTGTCAAGTGAGATTAGTTTTTGCTGTTTTCAGACAGATGCTCACCTCAGCCCTGCCATCACGTTTTGAGAAGTGTCCCCTCTGTGGGAGGGAAAAGGCTGACTTTGACCTCTACAAGGTCATACCTGGTGAAAGACTGTGACATCTGCAAAAAAATATTGTTCAAAAGGACTTTAAAAACCCAGTGGGCATCAGACTCAGGAATGATGGAGAAGCCATCCTCCATCCTACCTCTCAAAGACAGCCTGCTCATGAAAGGACTCCCACAGTGGGAGATGTAGAGAAAAGTGATTTTCAAGAAAACATCGACAACAACATTCTTGCCGTTGGTCGAGATTGGCAATTAAGGTATTGGCATTAGTGTTCAGCGCTTCAGCTCCAGTCTACTCTACTATGAAGGTAGGTTCAATGTCGGCCTCTCATAATTGTCATGGAGAAGCACACCAAACACCCGCAGCCTGCATGGTCTTCACTGTTGATGTTGAATACAACCCACCTTCTGACAGTGAAGACTGCTTACAGCTCGACATTGATAAAACTGGTGTTGGTATTAATGTCTAAACCAGCTACGATATCAACATCTATAGGTTTCTCATCACTTACATCGAAGACAGGTCACCAATCGATGTCAAAAAAGAGACGCCATTGATCTCCTTTAAAGTCCCTTTCACCAATGCTGTTGAAAATACTAGGACTGTCACCATCACCAACAACATTAATACATATGACGGCTACTCTGTTGCAGTCAATTAAGTCTTTGGCCTCAACATCGCTACTACATTCTCCATGACTGGCATCACCTAATCAACAAGGTGTGTCGCCTGACGTGACACCTCGTTTTTCATCTTTATCATTAACAACATTTCTTAAAAAAATAAAATTGAAAAAAAGTAGAGTGCTTGTCTAAGCCTCTTCAAATTATGTCTCATCAAACTACACCGGATCTGCATCAACTACCTTCTAAACCGATAAAACCAATAACAGCTGTTGAGGATCCACTTCAGGTTCTTTTAGATACCGTATAGTTGTCACCTCCGACAGTGGTGCGAAGACCAACACCTGTGTCTCCACTATGCAAAAAAGAGACCAACTCTGAGGTCTCTTCGCAGCTCTGCAGCTTCTTCCAAACTTACTCGGGAGAGGAGAAAGAGAGACGGATCTCCTTCCAGATTTCCTATATCGGGTTTGGTTGGCACTCGTTCATCTTGAATTTTGACTTCACCAGCTGCAGCTCCCTCTTATGTCCCTCCCATCGATTACATTACAGCAAATCATCAGGCCCTAGACAGGGGAGCAGCTACACCTGACATTTCTCTGGGGGCTCTGTAACTGACAGTTTCTTTAATTTTAGAAATGTTACCGTCGAGAACAGCTCCGAAACCCTTGCCGTCATTTATGCTGGACTGCCTTGACATCACAAAGGAAAGTATGTTGTATGGCAGCTATGCACCTAAAATAACAACTGCCAGCAAGAAGGCTGTTCCTGGAAGGTGTCAGAGGGAAATCTGTGCGAGCATGAGAACCTTTATCGATGATCTGCCAAAACATCAACACGACTTCACAGGAATGATATAAGAAAACTCAATGGGCTCCAACCAGATTATAAGTGCAGCAGATGATTTGACAGAACTGCGATCCACAGCAGATACGGTCATGGTGTACCTACCTTCAAATCTATCTGATTGCGCCTTACCAACTTAAAGAAGGAACTACAGTTAAAAAATGATGAACCTCATGTTTTCAGGGTCCGTTTTGTTTGGGTAACACAGGGAGGAAGAAATGCGAAAGATGAAGAACAAGGCATAAGCTCTGAAAGCAGTGGGGCTTGACAAACAATTATTCAGACAACAATTCAAGGTAAGAAGCAGAGGTATTACCAGTGCAGGGTTCAATCCAATCGCTGGCCTTTCCAGCCTCATTTACAGCAGTATCCCCAAATACATAGATACCCTTACCAAAGAAGGTAGTCGAAATCCAAGTCATCATCGATGAAACCTTTCCCATCCAGAGGAAAGCACTACTTTGGTAATAGACAGTGACACTCTTATAGTCATCCTCTGTTTCTCACTCCAGTGGCAGACAGGACTTCTAAGAAACAGTAGGTACTAAATATTGTAGGTCATTGATATTTTCTACATTTCAAGACTGTTCCTGCAAAACCAACATTTAAGCATCAGTTACCCATTCAACTCAACAGTCCTAATAAAAGAAAACAAGCCAGTAGATGGAATCAGGAGGGCCAAGGAGGTTACTTCAGGTATTACCTGGTATATACAAATTATCAGAGGTAGAATACAGACTGATATTAGACCTACAGGTCACAAACAAATTTATAAAGAAAGAAACAATTCTGATGCTTGGCTTGCATCAGATCTAATCTGATAGAGACTTCTAGCCGCAGATTCCTTATCTAAGAATTATCCCAAGACGTCTGACTGGATCCAGAAATGTTTCGTTAGCAGTACCCCTGCGTGCGGTAGGTGCTGGTGTTCGGCTCCGCGTGACGACATCGGAGTCATCTGCGCTGGAAGTGATGTGCAGGGTGCCTATATAGGTGCCTCCCCAGCAAGCTGACGTGAGTTTTTTCTGTCCGTGCCAGTCAGTGCAGTTCTGGAGAGAGCCACCCCAGTCACAGTTTGACTGGCCTTTTTTTCGACTTTTGTCAACGTCTTTTGAGAAACCCTTCCCCTGATGTGGCAGGAATGTCATCTAGGAAGGCTAGCTTCAAGCCCTGTGGCACCTGTCACTGATCAATATCGGTGACAAACCTGCACCTTGTCTGACTCTGGTGCCTTGAGTGTGACCACTATGTAAAGACCTGCATCTACTGTCGTGCGATGAATCCGAAGGCCTTGAGGGAGCGGTCCCTCTAGATCCTGGCGGCCCAACGTGAGACACTGCAACAGTCTTAATCCCAGTCAAGAGCAAGATCCCATATTCGGTCACAGAGTCCAAGCTGTTTGTCGCACTCAAAGTCGTCGAGCCACTCTGGTAAGTTCCACCGCAAGAAGAAGAATAAGAAGTTGAAGTGGTATTCGACTTCACTTCGGCTGACGAGGAAGTGTTGCCATTTGAGGCCTGGTTCTGTGGTTGAGCCAGCGCATGGGCCTGGTCCGTGCCTCCCAGATCTTCTGAAAACTGGAGAGACCCCCGCTTAACTTCTAGAGTTTTAAGTCGCCATGCACCACATATTTGAGTGACTTGTTACCGCCGGCGTGCCTTTGGGCCCTGTGGGTTCAGGAGGTCCCTACTGGATCCACGCCAGTGGCTCTGTCCCAGGCACCAGTCAGGCCTCTTGGATCCATGGATGGACCCTGAAGAAAACAAGCCTTTAGATCCAAACATGAACAAGGACTTGGTGGAAGCCAGTGGAGTGGACATCTGTCCAGATACTAGCTTGCTTTCTACCCCTACTGTGACTATGGAGGAGGGAGAATTCTTTGCAATGGTGAGAAGGGCGGCTGAGGTCCAGGACCTTAGCCTGCCCTCAGTGGCAGTCATGACGAACATCTTGACAGAGGTGCTTCAGCTAGGAGTGACCTCTCGGAACCGCTTCTCTAATATTTTCATTTTATGAAGGTCTTATAGACATCCTGTTTAGGACCTGGTCCAAGCCCAGCAAAGGGGCTCCTGTGAATAGGACAATTGCCTGCAGCCACGCCCCACCCCAGGGGAACCCAATTTCCTCACACAACACCCTACTGAGGAGAGTTTGGTGGTCTAAGCCTCTAGAGGCTCATGTAAATCCTGGTGCGTTCTCTAACACCCCACCAGATAATGAATCCATAAGGCTGACCACCTTAGGCAAGAGGATTTCTTTCTTCCACCAGTCTGGCACTGCAGTCCGTAAACACTGTATGCCTTTTCTGCCATGACTCCTATTGTATGCCGGATTTGGTTGGTTGGTTCCAGAGGAGGCCCAGGCCATACTCTCCTAGGCTGTTGCTGATGGGAGAGTTGCAGCTAAGTTTACGATCCGATGTGGACTAGATGCCACCGATTTGCTGGGCAGAGCGGTTTCCTCTACTGTGGTATTACAGTGCCACACCTGGCTGAGAACAACTGGCTTCTTAGGGGATGGCCAAACTTCACTTATGGACATGCCCTTTGATGGCTCCCGTCTCTTCGGAGATAAGGAATATTAAGCCTGGAGCGCTTTAAGGATAGCAGCACTACAGCTAGGTCCTTGGTCCTTTCCATGACCTCTTGCCATCCCCAGTCTGCTTTTCGCTCCTTTAGTGGCCATGTAAAAGGTTTCCAGCTGCACCTATACCATCCCAGCTACCGCAGCACACAAGCTTCCCCGCCTCTGAATAGCAGAGTGTGCTGTGCCCACAGACCCCCTTGAGTCAGACAGCCAGAGGTCAACCAGTCCACCACCCCCTTGCAGTCTCAGCCTCCAAGCCCTTATAGTCTGCCCTCTTAGTATCATGGGCGCCCAGTGGGAGGTAGGATGCGCTATCACCTGACCCATTGAAGGTATATAGCATCAGACTGATGAGTTCTTCAAATTGTCCGGAAGGGATGCTCCCTCCGCTTCATGACTACATTTCCACCCATGCCACCTGCTTGTGGCAGGTTGACAGAGGACCATCTCTCCGTGCTCTGGCAGGAAGTGATGGCTCTCCTGGCCAAGGAAGCCAAAGAGAGGGGGCTGGCACCATAATTAGGTTGTGGGTGCTATTCCTGCTACTCTCTTGTACCCAAGAAGGATGGAGGCCTTTGTCCTATCCTGGACCTGCTCCCTCTCAATTTCTTCCTCAAGAAGGAGAAGTCACAAAATGGACACACTCGCTCAAGTCCTGTCTGCCTGGACCCAGGAGACAGATGCATCACTCCTTGGATAGAGCGGCCATCTGGGAGAGGTGGGATAAGAGGCCTCTGGTCTTCGGCAGAATCCTGACTCAACATCAACCTTCCAAAGCTCCGGGTGGTCCGCCTGGCATTGAATGTCTTTCTACTTCTCATCAAGGGAAGGCTAGTGCAGGTGTTCACGGACAACACCACTGCCATATCGTATTGCAGTAAACAGTGCTGGTGGGGTCGTAGACCCGTTGTCAAGAGGCCCTGAATCTCTGGACATGGCTGGAATGTCAGGGCATATCCCCGGTGGTTTAACACCTGGTGGGCTCCCTGAGTGCTATGGCGGATGAAGTCTGCTGAAAATGCCTACCAGCTCACGAGTGGCATCTCCATTTGGAGGTGGAGAGAGCCTTGGTTAGATGTGTTTGCCACTGCTGAGAACATGCAGTGTCAGCAGTTCTGCATGCTGGGGTTTTCAAGGTGGCTCTTGCTCGGAGACACTTTTCATCTTGAGTGGTGCTCAGGCCTCCTGTACGCCTTTCCGCCCATGCCACTTCTGCCCAGAGTTCTCAAGAAGATCAGGACAACCAGGCCCAAGTCATCCTTGTGCCTCTGGGCTGGGCTCAGAGATATTGGTATCTTAAGCTGTTGAACATGGCCTTTAGTCCTCTGAGCATCAGTTGCAGTAGCAGGGGACGGTTCGCCACACGAACCTGTGAATGCTTTTGTAGAGATTGAGCAGTGACAGTTGACAGTTTTTGACCTTCGCCCAAAGTCTGCAAAGCTATCTTGGAAGCCAGGTCTCCCTCCATTAGACCTATTGTGGGGTGGTGTGAGAGAAACAGGTTGACCCTATTTCTGCTCCACTTTTTCAGGTCTTTCTCTTTATCCTTTCCCTTGCCCAGCAGTGCTCTGTTCTTGGCACCGTAAAGGGCTATCTTTCTACCATCTAAGCCTTTCTGCGGTTGCCTGATCAGCCATCCTTTTTTAAATCCCCTGTTGTTCATAGGTTCTAGAAAGGTTTGCAACACGTTTCCTCCTTACCCTTTGTCATGCCTCTGTGGCACCTTAACTTAGTCCTAACAGCGGGCAGTGCGCTGACTCCAGAGCGCAGGGCTCACGGTTCGATTCCGACCCCAGCAGCAGCTAAGCTCAGCACCATGTGACTCTGGACAATAGCTCACAAAATCTCCCCGATGCACCCAAGTGCCTTGAGACCCTTAGGAGTGAGCAGTTCACACTTTACAAATACCGGATTTATTTATGGTCTGAAGCTAAATTTCCTATGTTCATTAGTTATTTGCAGTTGGTTAAAAAAGATTTGAGCCAACTTTCTATTTGAAGCTCATAAGATTCTCCAGAGAGTAAATTAACGTCTAATGATTAATGGTGTCAAAGGATGCAGTTAGATCAATAAGTAACATGAGACAATGTGTGGGCAGGAGCTTCCAGCAACACTTTGACCAGATGTCCCAAATGGGAACTGACCCATGACCCATGCCCCACTGGACAAAGTCTTTCATCATTAGCGCCATCCAAATCTGGTACTATTTGGAATGGCAAAAAATAAATAATGGAGAGCAGACACTGGGAAACAGATTCGAGGGTGAATGCCTTTTGCTTTCTTATAAATAACTTTATTTACATTTCCAAATAAAATTATATCGAACTTTCAAGACGGTTATAAGGTGGGACAAGCACATAGAAGTAAAACTGCATTAATGTGAGGTGTGACATATTTGAAATGATTTGGTACTCTTAGTCTGTTTAATGAGATCCTATGTGTGGTGATAGGTCTATGCAAAACTTATGAACCTGATGCAATAAAATAGCCTACTACACCTTAAGAATTACTAAATTTAGGATGCATCAAGGTCCAGCACTCCTATCATGTTAAAGAATACCCGATTGTGGGGGGTGGTCCACTCTTGAGGTTTGGACCTACTTAACCTCTTTACAGTCAAATGAAAGAAAATATTGAGTGTGCCTACCTGTTGAATTTGGTTGACAGGTTTCATGCCCTAAATCGTCCAGTTGGAATTTGGCATTTTATCAGGACCGGGGGATCCTAATCTACTGTAGAGGGGACGCTATGGGTATGTGTAATGCGTGGGGATACAGGTTATGTCCAGACAGGGGTAGATCCCACGCTTCGTAGGACCTCCAGCTGAGTGCTTCCTCCCTAGCCATATTGCGAGTACCCTGGACATCATGGTTGGGGCCAAAATAACCCCCCTTCTAGGTCTTCCCCAGGAGGTATACCTCACTTTTCCTCAGTTTTTCAACCCATTTACTTTCACACAGGACTACGACACAAGTCCAGACTGTAGGGGACGTGACATCATTACACATACCCATACCGTCCCCTCTAGCGTAGATGAGGATCCCCCGGTCCTGATGAAATGCTAAGATCCAACTACACGATTTAGAACATGAAACATGTCGACCAACTTCACCCCACACATACCGCCACACTACCTCCCAGAGAAGCCTTCGACTGCTGACCATTGCTACCACAGACTCAAGTGCTGAAAGAGTTGTACTTGGTCCTGTTTGCAGAGCAAAAGTTGAAAGGATCCTGGAACATAAGACGAAAATGACCCCAACCTAGCTGGGTCGGGCTCAGTAGCAGTGGCGGCTGGTGACATTTCAAAGTGGTGGGGCGTAAAATGGTACTCATACTGCACTGTAGCGAGCGAGCGCAGCGAGCGAGCCCGAACCCCCCAAGGAGGGTTCGGGGGGAATTCCCCCCGAGAAAATTTTGAAAAAATAGTGGAAAAATTGTGCATTTTCAAGCAAATTTGAGGAAGCAGGAAGGTTAATAAAGGTAATCTATGGGTCCAGCAGGCAGGTCGGCGTTGGACTTGCTTTTGTGACTGGTGGCCTGCTTCTAAACTCCTCCTTACTCACTGCAGGGGCCTGATGGGAGCATGTAGGCTTTACTGCTTGTTGCAGATTGGTGATCACATGGACTAACAGTTAAGGAGCAGTGGGAAACGGTGGGGGGAATATGAATTTTGTGGCACAGAAGACAATTGTGGTCAATGAAAAATGAAGTGGAACAGAAGTAGGAAACCTAATAATAATAATAATAATCCACATTTGTTAAAGCGCACAATCACCCGTAAGGGTCTCTAGGCGCTGGGGGCCGTCAGGAAGATTAAGCGAGCTATTGCCCAGAGTCACATGGTGCTGGGCTAACCTGCCGCCGGAGCCGGGGATCGAACCCTGATCCCCAGATTCCAGCGTCAGTCGCCCTGGCCGCGGCGCCACACCTCTCCCTGGTGAAGCGGAGGGCAGGATATATGAGAAAAGAGACAAGAGCAAGACAGAGAGAGTGTTGGAGACGGAGCACAGCACACACCAGAGACAGACACATACTCTATGGCAAGTACACACACCAGAGGTGCAGCACACACCTGGGACACACACTGCCAAGCACAAACACAGGCACAGCACACAGCAGGGACAGACACACGCTCTCTGCCAAGTACACACCGGGGACAGACAGACACTGACACACATACACACTGCAAAGCACACACATCAGAGGAGTAGCACACACCAGGGACAGTTACAAACTCTCTGCCAAGTACACACATCAGACATGCAGCACACACACACTGCCAAGCATACACACAGGTGCAGTACACACCAGGGACAGACACACACACACTCTCTGC
The DNA here is from genome assembly GCF_964261635.1 of Lissotriton helveticus. NCBI lineage: Eukaryota > Metazoa > Chordata > Amphibia > Caudata > Salamandridae > Lissotriton > Lissotriton helveticus. The sequence continues at coordinate 1,290,067,786 of NC_136068.1, forward strand.
CAAGCACACATCAGGCCCAGACACACACACCTAGTACTCTGCCAAGCACACACATCAGAGACGTAGCAGTAGCACACACCAGGGACAGACACACACTCTTCTCTCTGCCAAGTACAGACATCAGAGGCGCAGCACACACCGGGGACAGACGCACACTGCCAAGTACACACACACACACATTAGAGGCGCGCAGGACACCCCAGGGACAGGCACACACACTGGGTTCCCCAGCAGTATACAGCGCCGGGACGCCCCTTTGCTGGGGCAGCTGTGCGCTTTACAAGTATACAACATACATTCTCTGCCAAGTGCACCCAGGGACAGACACACACACACTCTGCACTTATACCCCTACACTGCCCCAGGACAGAGACCCGGGGCGCTGCGGCCTGGGGAAGACAAGAGGGCTCTGTCCCTGGCATAGGGAGCGATTCACCAATCACCAGCTCCGGGGCCCCAAGACTCTTAAGGGCCCTTGTCGGGGCCGAATACCACATTTACAGGTGACAAAGGCCGCTGCGCCCTATAAACACCCCACTTCCAGCAAAGGCTGGATGAGGCAAAGGGCAAAGGCTGCAATTAAGGGCGATGCGTCAGACGGCCGGATGCCTTGGGTTGTAGAGGGCATTCATTTGTACTGGCTCAGCTGTTCTGCATGGACCAACTCTCCTGTAAGGCATCAGGAAAGCAGGAAATTATGCAAGCCATGGGGTTAGCAGAGTAATCAAGAGGCTGCACTTGTGTGATATAATAATTTTGAAAAAATAGTGGAAAAATTGTGCATTTTCAAGCAAATTTGAGGAAGCAGGAAGGTTAATAAAGGTTATCTATGGGTCCAGCAGGCATGTCTGCGTGGGGCTTGCTTTTGTGACTGGTGGCCTGCTTCTATACTACTCCTTACTCACTGCAGGGGCCTGATGGGAGCATGTAGGCTTTACTGCTTGTTGCAGATTGGTGATCACATGGACTAACAGTTAAGGAGCAGTGGGAAACGGTGGGGGAATATGAATTTTGTGGCACAGAAGACAATTGTGGTCAATGAAAAATGAAGTGGAACAGAAGTAGGAAACCTAGTGAAGCGGAGGGCAGGATATATGAGAAAAGAGACAAGAGCAAGACAGAGAGAGTGTTGGAGACAGAGCACAGCACACACCAGAGACAGACACATACTCTATGGCAAGTACACACACCAGAGGTGCAGCACACACCTGGGACACACACTGCCAAGCACAAACACAGGCACAGCACACAGCAGGGACAGACACTTGCTCTCTGCCAAGTTCACACCGGGGACAGACAGACACTGACACACTGCAAAGCACACACATCAGAGGAGTAGCACACACCAGGGACAGTTACACACTCTCTGCCAAGTACACACATCAGACATGCAGCACGCACACACACACACACACTGCCAAGCATACACACAGGTGCAGCACACACCAGGGACAGACACACACACACTCTCTGCCAAGCACACATCAGGCCCAGACACACACACCTAGTACTCTGCCAAGCACACACATCAGAGGCGTAGCAGTAGCACACACCAGGGACAGACACACACTCTTCTCTCTGCCAAGTACAGACATCAGAGGCGCAGCACACACCGGGGACAGACGCACACTGCCAAGTACACACACACACACATTAGAGGCGCGCAGGACACCCCAGGGACAAGCACACACACTGGGTTCCCCAGCGGTATACAGCGCCGGGACGCCCCTTTGCTGGGGCAGCTGTGCGCTTTACAAGTATACAACATACAACATTCATTCTCTGCCAAGTGCACCCAGGGACAGACACACACACACTCTGCACTTATACCCCTACACTGCCCCAGGACAGAGACCCGGGGCGCTGCGGCCTGGGGCAGACAAGAGGGCTCTGTCCCTGGCATAGGGAGCGATTCACCAATCACCAGCTCCGGGGTCCCAAGACTCTTAAGGGCCCTTGTCGGGGCCGAATACCACATTTACAGGTCACAAAGGCCGCTGCGCCCTATAAACACCCCACTTCCAGCAAAGGCTGGATGAGGCAAAGGGCAAAGGCTGCAATTAAGGGTGATGCGTCAGACGGCCGGATGCCTTGGGTTGTAGAGGGCATTCATTTGTACTGGCTCAGCTGTTCTGCATGGACCAACTCTCCTGTAAGGCATCAGGAAAGCAGGAAGAATTTGCAAGCCATGGGGTTAGCAGAGTAATCAAGAGGCTGCACTTGTGTGATATTAATAATACACAGGCCTGTTGTTCATGAATGGATGGATGCACAGGGCCCCTTAACAGAACAAGCTCCTCCCCATGGGGATCTCGGTTTACCAAAGGCACAAAACATCGGATGGTTTCCAAAGACTACTCTACACACAGCCTCATAAGAAAGATTTAAAGTACATAAGAGAAAAGGAGCGAGAAAGTAAACACACATCAAGTAAGACTGAAGGAAAGAAACTTTATTAAGGCTCCGCATGGGTGCTCGCGTACCGCAGAGTGTCGCAAGCAGCACAAAGCATTGCACCAATAAACTAACTTACCCTTCTAAAAACCTGCAGATGCACTGCAAAACTGGACAGTGACACACAAGCGCCCGCACCGCTCTAGTAAATAACTGGTCTAGTAACAATAATAGGTAAAAGCATTTTTAGGGACCGATTTGACAAAGCCTCCTTCAGCTGAGCCCATATTCCATGATTTAAACATACATTCTGGAATGTGGAGCCCTCCGCTCCGGAGAGAGAATTAGAGCAATACAACAGAATTTATTGTGCACACTACACATTCCCATATGATAGTGAATAGAAGCACGGACAACTAGGTTTGGAAAAAAATCAGCACACAATTACCAGATAATTGTCCTATAATGCAAACTGTAGCTACAGTAAACAATAACATTACAAAGAAAAATATATATTGGAATACAGAGTGGACGCACCGCCACTGCTCAGTAGGTTCTTCTTTGGATGTGTGTCTGGAGCTTTTCCCTCACCCACAAATAAGACAAAAACATGTCAGTGAAGCCTGGGCTGCATACATTGCATGCGTTAATGCATATACTATGTATTTATGAATGGGTGGCAAAATATTTTATTCTCTCTGACAACTCATACCATTTCGTGTTATTCCAAGGTGCCGTTCACTGCTCTGATTGTACACTGTGAAGCCACCCCGTATTTACATCATTAGCTCTCTGAACTGGTACTATCAGACGCAACTCTAAAATGCCTTTAGGCAAAACCAATAACCCTAAAACTTTAACGTTCCTAAATGGCACGTCTGTCTTGCTTTCAATCTGCTGTTTTCTTATGCGCCCATGCATAAGCTTAATCTGAACAAATAAATAAATAGAGCATAAACTTATAGAGGAGGTAAACTAATGTTAATTTAAAAATGCACGTCCTTGAAGTGTTGGGTGCACTATAGATTCACGGCCGTTTCTGATGAACAAACGATCTCCTTTGAAGGGGATTCACACCTGACCTGACCCTGGAGCACTGCATCAAATCCTTGTCAGTATTCAGTGAATGTCCCTGGCGGCTTCGTCGCCAACGCTTTACTGCTGAGGCAGGTTTTAAACCAGTTAGCCGGTGCATGTGAGGGCCGAGAAACTGGCAGGTTTTACAGAAGTAAGAGGTTGCTGATTGAATATAAAAGCTTTTGTGCAGTCAATACAAATTGTGCCAGTGAACGGACCTCGGCGCGTGAAACTCGTGACATCATTAACATTTAGTGACCTTCGATTCAGCAGTAATTGAAGATTTGTGATCTAACATTTGACCAGTGTGATGACCTTCGATTCTGGCCCTGCCTGGTAATGAGCCACCTGTTTAATAACCAGCAGCTGGTGTCATCTCTGACTTTGCTAAGTGCACTGGCAGACGTACTGCGTGCAACTCTGACTGCTATGAATGAATTCATATCCAAAGGCCTCATCGCCCCTTTAAACACATACCTTTGGCTTGAAAACATATAAAGCAGAACAATAAATGCAGCATAAATAAAACCCATCAAAGTTGTGTTTGAGCATTAGGCTATGAAAACATATTGAGAAGGTTCATTATTGTTTTCCGGACTTTCTTTGATATAGCGCCAACTGGCCACTGGAGGATTTGAGGCCATTGCAAAAGTCACGTTTCTCCAATACACAGAAATTATTAAGGAGCATGTTTTTTTTTAAGTTCAATACGCACAGATAAACGTGTCAACCCTGTGCTGCTTCAGGCATTTTTTCATTTGATGGCTTTATCAGGCCGCTTGCGAAGTTACACACGCTAAACGCTATCCGCTTTCAGTTAAGAAGAGTCCATCTGTATGCAGACCTAGGTCCCAGCAGCCAGACAAGAGGATGCAAGTAAGAGAGCCCATAGAAAACAGAGGGTCTAAAGTAGGTTTGGGAATTATTAAACATCTCATTCACCAAGTGCGGCTCCTGTATTTTCTTGAGAGTTGTGGAGCGTCAGATGTCTATATCTATTTGTTTCTAATTAATGACTGTGACTGGTTAACTTAGGGATGGCACTGGCACTGGCAGAGGTCAGAGGAGGCCTGGCCTGGCACAGTAAAAAACTTACGTGGGTCGCGGTGGTGGAGGTGACCGTGACGTCGACTATCTGGAACTTCTCTCTCGTCTCTGGTGATCTGCTCCGAGTCCTCGATGTCTGTCTTCCGTTCCGACCGACGCAGCAGCAGTAGACAGGTCCAGGAGACAGGAGGACTCGCACAAAGCACCAGGCGGTCCGGACCGTCCGTAGTAGATTTAGGCAGCAGGCAGGCACACAATAACAACGACGACGACTGATCACTACTTTCTTCTGCTTTCAATTTCGCTCTTGTTGTGCCGCACGTCACCATCCTGCTGCAGCAGCCAATCCTGGCGCAGAGTTAACAGCGCCACTGCGCCAGGATTGGCTAACGAGCAGCCTACTATCTGCCCATATTGTGCCCGGGACCCCGGGTCCCTGCCTGTGTCTCTGGGTGACATGGAGGGGGGTGGGGGGAAGTTGTACCAGTGTACGCATGCGCGGGCAAGTCTGAATATTGCCTTCTCCTGGATTTCACTTGCGCAGTGTGTGTGAGTGTCACATACGATATTCTGGCTGCCTGTGCGTCGCAGCCCCGCCCCCCCTTCCCCCGGCCCACTTCCTTAAAGATGCCCGATTCTGTCGGGCCGGTAGTGCGCTTGAGTCAGTGCGCGCCGCTATTTTTAAAACAAAAAAACATTTTTTAATGCATGTTGGCGCTGCAGTGCGGTCGTCCATGGCTAGTGGGGCAACGCCCCAACGCCCCCAATGGACGCACCGCCACTGCTCAGTAGCCTTTACTTCACCCGTGGTCCCTTGAACAGGGTCTGGCAGGATCTTTCTCCTGGTCGAGATAGTTCATATTTGACTCATACTCTGTCTTCAAAGCTGTGTACCCTGGGGTACTGCCTGCACCAAATTTAATTCCTTTGCTGCATTCACCACCCTAGAACCTATCTTTAGGTCAAGCCCACCTTGTACAGGTTAAGGAGGCGGAGTCCCCTTTCAGCCTGAATCCCCCACTCAGTGCTCTCTATTCAGCCACCAAGCCCCAGGCAGCCCATGGAGTGTCAAATAAGTGTGCTTTGGAGTTGAACAAGCTCTTGATTTTGTTGGTATACAGCATCATTTAGCTGAGCTTCATGCCGTGCAGAATTACTGCTGATTTGGACTTCTAAGAGGAGGCCATAGGGGCTCACCTCCACATTGTGCCGGTGCTACGAGTGAACCAGCTCCCCACCACTTCCTTGCCTCTGCCAGGGACTCCTGAGTTATTTAACAGCTATCCAGCACCAAATAGAGGACATCAAGTAGGGACACCTCCACTCTCCATTGTGGAGATATTTATGTAGGGAGCCAAATCTGAAAAAATTGCCTGGGGTACATGCTGGTCTCCAGCTCTCTTCCAATGTGGGGGGATGGGTGGCTGTAGCTATCAATCAGGGGATCACCATGGCTATCATGAACTCTCCCCCAAGTCCTCTTAAGGTGTCAGCAAACCAGACGCACAGCCTCTACCACTTCATGCCCTTTGCTGAGTGCCTCCTCTTGTTCGCCTCAGGAACATTCCCACCTACGCACCTAAGAGGAGACAATCAATACTCCAGCCTTTGTGGAATGGGAATCCACCCCTACATCCTCCTAATTTTCAGGCCCGTACACCATCTGTTCTCGTTCTCTCTCGTTCTCTCTCTCTCTCTCTCTCTCTCTCTCTCTCTCCCTCTCTCCCTCTCTCTCCCTCCCTCTACCTCCCTCCCCAGCTATCAGTGGCATGTCTGGATTGAGGTCTCTCGATACTGCATTGGACACCTCTGGCTTCAAGGATCTTCCCAGCAAGCCGCCCCAATGTTTCCAGTCCCAGCACTTGATCAGGGCCCTTTGGCTTTCCCCAGGTGTATCGGTCATTGTGTGCCTGCAGATTCAGGAAAGGCGTCTCTCAGAACTGCTGACCTCGAGATCAGATGTGTTCCGCAGCCCCACGTTTCAAGCTGTAGAAGGCCACATTTTGGATCACAGAAGGTAGGGGAGGGACATTGTATTTGTTCTGGTTGCGAGGCAGCTTTGTGCTTGATATTACTGGACTTCGCGCAAGGCTCAAAGACTCGCATCAGTCATGTTGGCTCACAATGCTGCCTACCTTTTCCCCCATCTCTTTCCTTTCCCTCAGTGAATGCCTTTTTAATGTCAAGGTCCAATAACTTAACCTTCACTTTTCCATTACTTCCCATCACCCTACAGGTGATTAGAAAGCCCAAGAGGGAACCATGCCTAATGCTAATTTGGTCCCACCAGTACTGGTTGACAAATCTTTCATCCGTCAGAAGCCTTGCACATTCCTCTGGGCAAGCAACCAGATTTTCTGACTAGAGTCACAAAAGAAATTCTTATGGTCATGATCCTTCGTCACTTAGTTAATCGGCATGGCTCCTGAACACAGAGTTCTCAACTTGCGATATTTTACACTGGCTCAAGTAAGAGTTGTGTCAACAAATAAAACATATATTCTGCTTGTCGTGGCTGACTAAAGACTAAAGAATAGTATCCTATAATTTCCAAACCACACTAATCCTACCACATCTGCTGTATTCATTTAGTTCAGTCAGGACTAAGACACAGTTCTATTAGAGTGCATGTGTCTGCCACTTCTCTGGTCTGCAGAACACCTGACAATATATTGCTGTTTTCTGTGTAAGAACCATTAGGAAATTCCTTAAAGGGCGCTCACTAGTGAGACCTTCAGCAGCGAGGTGGGAACTCAATACGCTGCAAAGTCAGCTGATGAAAAGCCACTTTGAACCTATTCACAAAGAAAACATTACATTTCTATAATGAAAAGTGTCTGTTTTTTTGGCTTTGCCATCCACTCTGATGGTGAGCGCGGAGATCCAAGCATTACCTCCTCGTCCGTCTTCCTCGCCACAGTATTAACCATTGAGCCTCCGGCTCCCACAGAAACTCCAAGCAAAACTTAGCGCTCTAGTCTCCCTCTCCCTCCCTCCAAGATGGCCCCCAGTGGCTACAGCCAATCCCATAAAGGGATACAGAAAAAGAGCCAAACGACCTGAAATCCAAGCCGCAGACATGAAGCCACCAAGAGGGCCGGGAGGGAAGGGAAACTATACTGTGGCGAGGAAGACAAGGACTCGGAGTAATGATGATTACCGGTAAGTAACCGGGGCATTTATGATCAAGGACTCATATCTAAGGTTTAATAATGACAGGGTGGTGTGCACACTAATCTCAGATTGGTACATTAACCTGAATTTATCCATAATTTCGAAGGCACTGTTTATTAACACAACAAATACAGCAGAGCTAGCTTCACATTCCTTGGAAACTCGCAGATGTCTCAAATTCTACCTCTACCAGACTAAAACTTTTAGGAAAACAGTTCAACTTTTGCCTCCTTTGGCCATCAGAAGAAGTGCTGTTCTCTTGCTAACCAAGGCATCGCAAGGTGGATCGCACCTATAGTTGGCTTTTGTTATACAAAAGACAGCCACCCCCTCAAAAATGCAGTGACAGCACTTTTAACTGGATGGGTGCCTTTGGCAGATATCTGCAGGGCAGCATCACAGAAAAGTTGCCACATTCAGGAAAAACTGCATCCTGAATACAGAAACAACAATCCGCTATGGGGCAAGCAGGGCCGTGACAGCTGTTTCTACAGGTGAGCCTCTTTCCACTGTTTGCAAATATATACACAAAGATTATACAATATGCATAAAGTGCTTCTTATTCACTTGACTACATATCACTACTCTGATTCAGGTATGCAAATCTATTAAAGTTCCAGTGCTGGAGAAGAAACATGTTACTTACCTGTAGTTACAGCCCTGCCGCATCGGTATCTTTCATAGATTCACGTGTTTGATCCTTCCCAGTTTCAGAAGCTTAGCCGATCTATGTATCCTTTCACGTTTGCTAAAAATCAGAGGTATAGTGGCCTCCAGAGGGAGGGTGAGGATGTTGAGAGTGCTTTCATCTCATTGGCTGAAGTTGGGGCATTTCCGAGGTAGTTTTTCTACTAAAGAACACAGTTTTTAGAGTTTACACTCCTTTGTCATATGAATACTGCTATTTGAAGGTCACATTGGGACTCCCAGCTTGACAAGGGAGGGGGAACTATTCAAGAATGGGAATCTAACAATCCGAAAGAGAACTGTAGCTGCAGGTGAGTAAAGCATGTGTTCTGACGCTCAGCGGTGTATTCCCTGACCATGCCTTTGATACATGTGTTGAGTTACTCTGAGTGAGAGGTTGATGACTCCTCATACCTCATATTCACCCTTTAATCCCTTTCAATGTAACATATCCTTCCTCTGATGCCATATATGAACCTAGAGGGACTAAGTAGTGGCCACCACAAATAGTGCAGCAAATTCTCTCTCATAAACCCAAGGCACTGGGATTCACAAAGTCTCTACTTAAAGTATCCCACTGCCTCATTTAGATCCTATGCTCAAGATGTCACCTCTATTTCTGGTTATTCTCTTTTGTCCCCTCCTTTTCGGCCCTTTTTGTTTACATGACTGGGTCGAGCACATCGCCATAATCATCGCTATCCATTAGACCATCTTAATACCTCTGGCTTGTGGGGCTACAGACAGGATGTGGGTTTCCATGCAGACACCACCTGATCCCTTCTACATGGTCTGCTACTTACTGAACCTCACTGTGCTTGCTGGTGACTCCACACAACCCTCTTTTGCTCTGGGGCAACCTACTGCCATACACACTCTTCCCATCCCCTTACGGCTGAGGTATTAGCTCCTAACGTAAGAACACCAAGATGCAATTTGGTAATTCCGTGCCTATGGATTCAGGCCTCCATGGTTCCTCCTTTTTCTTGGGAGGGGTCCGCCTGTCACTTGCCACTAGCTGTAGGACGATACCTCCCCAAACCACTGGTGCTGTTGTTTGAACTGCCTTAAAGTGATGAAATGTTTGCTGCTAAAAGGTCAGGCAAGAGAGGAGTGCTAAAGAGGCATGCACCTTTAATGCTTCTCCAGGCCACACTTGTGCATATATATTTTGAGCTTAATTGTGAGCGTTTTCCATGATTCATTTGAGTAGATGAGGTATGGTCATGCTTGGGAAGAATTGAATACATTAAAGCTTCTAAAAGTAACTGTTTCAACACCTGAATATATTATCATCTGCTATCTAATAAAGAGCATGCATTTCTTTCTTATTTTAGCGTGGCGTGTACACTCAATTGGGTATCTCTTTTTAATAACTGCTTGTCCTACTCGATGTCATTCTGATATTCATTGCATCATTTGCACCCAATAACAATTTAGAAAACACGTGTGCTTTAATTCTCGATGACAAAGATGAAATCTGAAACAAATGAAAGTAAAATATTTTCAATATTTGCTTTAACTGAACTAGAAATTATTTTGTAACTTGGTCATATGACTATGTGGTGGATGATGCCTTATGTGGCAATGTTTGTAGCATCAACGTCACATCTCTAGGAGATCTGCTCATGTTTCTGATTGTAATTGTCTGCCAGAATTGAGCTGTAAATCTTTAAGTCTGCCATTTTCCTTTTCCAGAACACCTATCTTTCCATTCCTCTGACGGACATTCAGACCATGAAAACACTGCGGCCCATGGACAGCGCTACACTCCCCGGTGTGGAGGTGAATTATGGAACCACCAACAAACCAAAGAGCGTATGGTTCGAGCTACATGAGGTAATCATAATTCATCTTTTGGGACATGGGAAGGACCATGTGGAACCTTAAGGAATACGATAAAAGCTTTTCTGGGTACACCCTGCTCCCAAGTAAATGTCATTCAGGTTTCAGACTCCCTTAAAGGTCTGACTCCCTGTGGTCCTATCCCAATACTACCACCGCAAACAACATAGATCCCTGGGTCTTGCTGCATTAAATGTTGTTCTAATAGCATTCTACAGATGTCTACTTCTGATCTTTGTTCCCACACTTTCTCCTCCTGGACTTGACTTTATGCATTGCTCTCCTACACTGTTCCCTGTAACAGCACGTGTGCACCGCTATTTTCACACTGTTTCTTCCCAACTGCCGAATGAGATCCTGTTCCTACACTGCTTGTCCTTTTTCTGCACTAGTTTCAGAGTCTAATATTGGTACCTCTTCCCCTTGGTTTGAGTAAGTATGCTTAGAATTTGCAGGAAGAATGGGTCTGGCTTTGGGGACTATTTCGCAGGTGCTCGTCCAGGCCCTGAGAGGTGGCCATAACTAGTACACCCAGGTAATTGGGTGGAGCTTTGAAGCTTTTTGTTTGAGAAGAACGAACGAGCGAGAGAGTGTGCTTGTAGGTAAATTATCGGATGACAGCCTTCAAAGTAGTAAGAGAAAGGTGAGATTGTTTAGGTTTCTGATGACATTGCAGGCCTACAGACCTGCTGCTTCAGTCAACAGAGAAGGACAGAGAAAGTTCTACTTGTGGAGGCCCTGAACGTCGATGAGTCTCCTCTTGAGGACAGACAGGCACTTCGGGGACCCATGGGCTGGCAAAGCACAAGGATCTTGTAGACTGGCTGGATTCATCTTGGCCCCCAACTGTCTTCACTAGTCACAAAGGCTCAGGCAACGAAGAGCTTTCAACAGGATTCCAGACCCAAGGGCTAAGGATGGCAGTAAATGGGCAACATGCCGCAGGCCACCACTTGTTAGGGTTAACTAGGGTAAAGTGAGGCCCGTCCAGGGGAGTGGGCCTTACCCAGACTTAACCTTCAGTTAAAGTCTAGCCACAGGTCTCCTGGCTAGAGATTCCAAACACCCACGACTTTTGGCCACAGGTCTCCTGGCTAGATATTGCTAGCACAATGGGCTTGGGGCAAAAGACCTACTGACTAGATTATTTCTATTTAGAATTCATCTATTGCTTGTGCTCAAACCTTGGACGGCAGAATTGAAGTATCCCTAAAGTCCTTTTCAGTCAAAATCTGAAGGGATACCCAGAAAATGTTAGCTTTCGACACTGCCACCGCAATGCATTACAGTGCCCTATGGCACTGCAAGATTGATTTTTACTCTTAGGGGCCGATTCCGATTTCGTCCGGAAGGGCTCCGAACCATGTTCGGAGCCCTTCCGACCGAATCCGTCATTGCCGGCCGGATTCGTTCCCGACCGAGCCATTTCGATGGGCTCGGTCGGGAAGGAATCCAACTCGGATTTCCAGATTGCGGACGAGCCTGTCCGCAGTCTGGAAATCCTCCAGTACTCCCCCAGTCGCCTCTTTCCGACCGAGGGAGTACGATGGCAGCTTTTCACTGCCTTTTCGTGTCGGTCTGTCTGGCACGAAAAGGCAGTCGGAAGCTGTCTCATGGGTGTGAGGCACCAAATGGCAGCCTGGCGGGCACCTATGGTGCCCCTCCGTTGATTCCCCGCACCCGGTGGCAGACACCATGGGGTATCGGCCACAGGGTGCAGGGATGAACTACACCCCTGCTTTCAGCAATGCAAGCATGCTTTCCGACCGGAAAGCATGCTTGCATTGTCAGGTATAGGAATGCGACTGAGGGCAGTAACCCACGACAGCAGGTCGGTGGGTTACTACTCCGGACCGATGTCGAACGGACTCAGGTCCGTCCGACATCGGAATCGGCCCCTTAGTATCTCCTGGTCAGAAAGAAATTGGGAAGTTGGATGCGTGCAAATTGAACAGGTACCCTGAGGAAGCAATCATTCCGAAGGGTCAAACTCCATTTCAGTCCTACAGCAAGTGCAGGTTCTGGGGTCCACCAACTTGCAAGAGGCCTACTTTCATATAACCATCAATCCCAATCTACTAAATGCCTGCCAAAAGCTGGATGCTGAGAAGGCCTTTCAAGTTTCCTTTGTGACTGCCTGAGAAGAAAGCATCTGCTCCCAGGAGCCACGGTGCCACTTTGCACTTAATATGACCCTAAACACATCAAAGTTTCTTCTTGTGAGCGCCCTAGAAAGAAAATGCTACAAAGACAAAAAAACCTCCTTAACAATTTTGACTGAAGATGATGACTAATGTTAGCAGGTGTCAATATGTAAGGCATAAAATCTTTCCCAAACCATGGAGAGGACATCCAGAGACAGGGAATTGAAATGGAATTTGGCGGCACAAAATGTGGAGCAAAAAGTAGTGAGGACAAAGCAACAACATTACAAAAAAAATGAGAACCGATGTGAATGAATGAATGAAAATGTTTTTATTCTGCGCATACTTTGCCCCATGGGCGTCAAGGCGCCTAACATCAAAACACAGCTTATCACTCCAGGGAAACATTCAGTTAGAGATAAGACTTCCTAAAGAACCATGTCTTTAGCTCCTTTTTGAACAACTCAATAGATGGCAACCTCTTAAGCTCAATGGGAATCGAATTCCAGAGCTGAGGGGCCACCACTGAAAAGGCCCTAGCTCCCCATCTTGCCAGCCTGACCCTTGGCACGACAAGTTGGAGCAATTCAGCGGATCGAAGGCCTCTAACTGGGACATAGCGAGCGAGCAAGGAACTAATCCCACTCATTGATCCCTCCGCCAATGCTCTATAAGTCATGCAAAGAATTTTAAAAGAAATTCTGTGCTGCACTGGAAGCCAGTGAAGATCTTTCCTGGCTTTAGTCGCCGAAGCCACCTTAGGAAGGGCCAATACAAAACGTGCGGCCGCGTTCTGCACAATTTGCAGTCGATGTACCAGGCTCTTGTTGGACTCCATATACAGGGAATTGCAATAATCCAACCTGGAGCCAACAAGAGCGACTGCAATTTGTTTCCGAGCTTGGGGAGAAAGATATTCACGGATTCTATTTAGAGTTCTAATCACACCCCAGCAGGTGGCCACGGTCCTGTTTACTTGAAGGGACATCGAGAGTGAGGTGTCAAATATCACACCTAGATTTCTGGCTGATTGGGAGGGAGAGGGGCAAGTGCCAAGAGACGAAGGCCACCACTCGCTCGACCAGACATCCTGGTTCTTTCCAAAAACCAGTACCTCTGTTTTTTCGCCATTGAGCCTCAGGGAATTAACAGTCATCCAGTCTGCCACCAACTGCATGCATACCCTGAAGCTCAAGGCAGATGTCACCACAGAGGAATGAGCCAGAGACACCATGATTTGAGTGTCATCAGCGTAGGACACTACCTCCATCCCCTGCGATCTTATAAGTCTAGCAAGGGGGGCCACATAGATGTTAAACAGGGTCGGGCTTAAAGCCGACCCTTGTGGCACCCCACATTGCAAAGACTTGGCAGGGGAGAGGTAGTTCCCAAGCATCACTCTCTGCTCTCTTTCTAAAAGAAAGGAGTTTAGAAGACTCAAAGCCGATCCCTCGACCCCTGCCTCCCTAAGCCGAGATGTTAAAATGGCGGGAGACAGGGTATCGAATGCGGCCGAGAGATCAAGTAAAACCAAGACAGTGGATTGGCCAGAGTCCACTTGCCGACGGATCTTGTCGGCCACAAGAGTCAGAGCAGACTCTGTGCTGTGGTGTTTCCTGAAGCCATGCTGTGTGTTATCCAAATATCCGGATTGATCAAGAAAGGCGGACAGATGAGAATTTAGATGCACTTCCATGTGTTGTGGTGCATCCATCACTAGTCACTGCCTTCGTAAATGTGCTCTAAACACAAAATGACAACAGAGGTAAAAGATTACCCGTCCTCCTTTAGTTTGGGAACTTCAGGCATCAATCTATTGAAAAGATATAATGATAAAAAAGTCATTTATAAGACCAGACATTCCTACCTCTTTAAGAGTATAGTGTTGATTCAGCATGGGAAGAAGAATCCTAAATTTGACACCCCACCCTTCCCCCATTGCAACCTTCTGTTCACCCACAACTGCCTGTAATTGTAAGCATTGCATGAAGGTTTCTCAGCATCACTCCAGGTGATCTTGAAAGGCCAATGTTGCCCAGGAGGCTCAGTCACCCACCCATGCTGGCCATGGAGTGCAGATGCACTGATTTTCTCCAAATGCATGCTACCTCAAGTATGTACCAAAAAAAGTGATGGTTGTATTTCTTGAATTAATCTCAGCCACCTATGACTACTCTGAGCTTCAGTCCAGTTTATTGTGTTTTTTTGCCCATCATGCTGCCTCAGAGAGGAACCAGTAATATGCACATCAGTTTTCTTCCTGCTCCAAAAAGAGCAGTCCAGCCTGAATGGTCAGGTCCTCTCTAAGTGGGAACATAAGCAACCCCAGACCAGTTTCAGCGTTTTTGAACCTTGTCACTAGGGTGGTTTGAACACACTGACACAGTAAGCACGGGGACCCCGGTCTGTACTTATGGTGTGATACTGAAGAAAACGATAGGGATGCAGACACGATTAAAATGTTGGACGTGACGACTCCTCTAGGCCTTCTGCCTTATTATTGCGGACCGACGCATGATAAGGGCCATATCCTGGATTTGGTTTTCTCGACGACCTTTATAGAGATTTTAGCACCTATTCAGGTGCTATGGTCGGATCACAGGCTGGTTAAGTATTATGTGTCGGAGACAAGCAAACCATCTAGTGTCTCTCGACAGCTTTCCCAGGGATCTAGGGCATTCCATCGGGTTACTCCAGAACTGCTAATACAGGCATGTCTGGTTCATCCGTGTATCCTGACAGGGGATTTAGAAAGGGACTCAGAGCAGTTGCAATTGTGGCTCTCGGAGAGGCTGGATGATCTTGCCCCGGTGAGGTCTCCTCGCAATATTGCAAAACGGGCGTCCGCCCCCTGGTTTACCGAAGCACTGGCGGCTTCACGACGGCAGTGTAAGGTGGCAGAAAGAGCGTGGCGTGCGCAATACGATCCGGGGGCTAAACTCGCCTACAGAGCCTCTGTCAAAGCGTACCATCGCGACATTCTCTCTGAGAAGAGAGGCTATTTTTCTAGGAAAATTGAGACGGCCTCCAATTCATGCAAGGAGCTTTTTGCTATTGTGAGGGAATTTATGGCCCCTCGTGATTCCGTGACCCAGGTACCTCCTACGAAGGCATGGGTGAGTGCCCTTGCCAACTTTTTCACCTCCAAGATCAAGCGGATTCAAGAGTCCTTTCCCTTGAGGGGGTCTGAGGTTTTTCACTCTTCTGAGGGTGGCCCTGTTTCCGCTACTAGTGTAGATCCGATGCTGGCTGATTTTCCACCACTTTCAGCCTCTGCATCCTTGGACCTGATGGCCTGCCTTAAATCGGGATCTCCTCGTGATGCATGCCCGGCCAAATTTCTGGCTAAAATGGCCGAAGTCATCAATCCCATTGTGAACCCCCTTTTGAACTGCTCCCTTAGTGAGGGTGTAGTCCCCCAGATCTGGAAGCAGGCTATGATTATACCTCTGCTTAAAAAGCCTGGTCTGGACTCGGAGGTGCTGGCTAATTATAGGCCTATTTCGCTTTTGCCCGCCTTTGCCAAGATCCTCGAGAAGCATGTGCATAAGGTGCTTTCCGATTATCTGGAATCACATGATCTACTGCACCCCACTCAATCCGGCTTCCGCACAAACCTTAGCACTGAAACAGCGCTTTTGGAAGTTTCGGAGGCTATTAAGGAGGTGCTGGACCCAGGTGGCAAAGCGATGCTACTGATGCTCGATCTGTCGGCGGCCTTTGACACCGTCCCCCATGAGGGTCTCCTCGCCAGACTTTATGAGATCGGTCTGAGGGGGACGGTGCTCAGCTGGTTTCGATCTTTCTTGGCGGGCCGTCGACAAACGGTCTGGGCCTCCTCCAGTTCCGCTGAGATGCCGTCATTGGGAGTCGGAGTCCCTCAGGGCTCTGTGTTGAGCCCGACTCTTTTTAACATCTTTATGACCCCTCTGGCGGCACTAGCGGAATCTTTCGGGGCCCAGATCGTTTCCTACGCCGATGACACCCAGCTCCTCTTCACGTGCGGGAAAGGTGCGGATTTTGATGGAGAGAGTATCCAGGGTTGCCTTGGGGCCGTTTTTTATTGGTTCCAACTTAACGGCCTCAAGTGCAACTCGGATAAATCAGAGGTACTCTTCTTCGGGTGCAGTTCGGATCCAGAGTGGCAGGAATGGTGGCCGGAGAATATGTTTCCACCTACAGGTTCATCCCAGGTGGCCAAGAACCTGGGGATTAAGATCGATAATGGCTTGACACTGCGATCCCAGATAATCGGTCTCACCGGCACCTGCTTCGGTTTGCTCCGGATGCTACGCAAGTTTCTGCCCATACTATCGGAAGATCATACGAAGATAACGGTGCAGGCTATAATTGGTTCGAGATTGGATTATTCGAACATTCTGTATCTCGGCCTGCCGGAGTATCTGTTACAACGACTGCAGGTGGTCCAGAATTCGGCAGCACTGGCCATTTTTGGACTATCAGGCCGTGCCAGAACCTCGGGTCTCCTGCAGTCACTTCACTGGCTCCCCATCCGGAAGCGGATAATTTTTAAAGCCCTGACTTTAGCTCATAAAGTTCTTCATGATTCAGGAGCAAAATATTTACAAAAGAGGGTAGTTTCTTACTACCCCACAAGATCCTTGAGGTCCGGATCTTTGTTCCTGGCCGCGGGCCCTCGTATTAAAAGGGCACGTATAGGAGGCCGATCTTTCAGACTGCTGGCTCCGCAGCTCTGGAATACTTTGCCAGTGACCTTGGGCAGTACTCCAAATTTACTGACGTTCAGGAAGGGCCTTAAAACCTGGCTTTTTACCTCTTAGATATTAGTTTTCTCGGTTGGTCTGAACTTCCCCCCTATTTTTCTGCTCTCTTTTTCTGTTATGTTGTGATACAGGTGTGCATTAAAGCGCCGGGACACTCTTTGAGTAGCCGTGCGCTATATAAGACAGATATAACATAACATAACATAACAAAACAAAAAAGTGAAGGTGGATTGCTTGACCAAATCTCAGCTACTAGTAATTACTCTCAACTGCAATGATGTCTATGTCCATCATTTTTCTGCCTGCAATGCCACGTCAGATAAAAACCAGGACCTGACCTAGCAATTCGGGTTGGGCTGTTCCTATGGGTGTAAATGTAAATAAATGTAAATTGATACTTGTATAGCGCACTACTCACCCGCAAGGGTCTCAAGGCGCTTGTACGAATACGGCTGTGGAACCCATCCTGGCTTTCCCTGTGAGGTGTCCACTCCTGGGCACCCCCAAGGTGGAGGCCAGGCATCCTTAGCGTTGTGGGGGCCGTTGTGGAGATTAAGCAAGCTATTGCCCAGAGTTGCAGAGTGGGACTCCATGATTGGAATAGGCACCGAGGCGAGAATTATCAGGTCCGTGGAATTTTTGAGCCCAAGACCCGCCGAGGCGGGGAATTGAACCCTGGTCCCGGGCTAGACCTCTGCATCAGGGTCTGCCGCTCTAACCATTGAGCCACACTTCAGGATCAAGGCTGAATTGCATATGGCTGGTGGTAGGCAGAGAAAATATCGATTTTTAAATATCGACATAAAATAATGTCGATGTTTAAATACCGAAGGGACATGATATAGAAGGTAAGTTATATCGATATTTTTAATATTGATTGGACTGAATTTCGAAGGTAAGTAATATCGATTTTGTTAATATGAATGTTAGTAATATCGATGTTACTAATATCGATGTTAGTAATATCGATGTTACTAATATCGATTTTTATATGATTTTTATTCATATTATTATGTATTTAATATGTATTTTATTTTTATTTATGTAATTTAAGTACATTTTGTATTTTAGTACCGTAGCGGGTTGTGGGTTTATAGGGGAATAGGGTGGGAAGTAATTTAGTTATACTAAATTATTATTAATTTTTAGGAATTGTAAATAAATGTTAATTAATTGGTAATTAAATGTTATTAATTGGTCATTAATTTTAATTAATTAATTACTTGATAATTATGTTCTGTAGCGGGTTATGGGTTTATAGGGGAATAGGGTGGGGAGTAATTTAATTATACGAAATTAATTATTAATTTCTAGGAATTGTAAATTAATTTTAATTAATTGGTAATTAAATGTTATTAATTGGTCATTCATTTTAAATAATTGATTACTTGATAATTATGTTCTTTAGTGGGTTGTGGGTTTATAGGGGAATAGGGTGGGAAGTAATTTAAATGTAATTAAGTAACAATTTTTTTTTATTAATTGTTGTTAATTATATGATTGTTAATTATTATTGGCAATTAATTATTATGAATCTGTATTAATCATTAATTTTTGTTTTGTTTACTTAATTATTTATTGCTAACCATGTTTTTAATAATTATGTATTGGTATTTGTAAATGGTTTATATTTATTTAATAATAACACATTTAAATATTTTAAAATATTAATTAATTTATAATTATGTTATTTTTAACTTCTACGCTATCCAACACTTTCCCTACTGTTGCACTCTCTGGAGTTGGAATAGTAATTTTTACCCCTACACTATACAACACTTTCCCTACTGTTGCACTACCTGGAGTGGGAATAGTAATTTTTACCCCTACGCTATCCAACACTTTCCCTACTGTTGCACTCTCTGGAGTTGGAATAGTAGTTTTTACCCGTACGCTATCCAACACTTTCCCTACTGTTGCACTCTCTGGAGTTGGAATAGTAATTTTTACCCCTACGCTATCCAACACTTTCCCTACTGTTGCACTCTCTGGAGTTGGAATAGTAATTTTTACCCCTACGCTATCCAACACTTTCCCTACTGTTGCACTTTCTGGAGTAGGAATAGTAATTTTTACCCCTACGCTATCCAACACTTTCCCTACTGCTGCACTCTCTGGAGTCGGAATAGTAATTTTTACCCCTATGCTATCCAACATTTACTTTTATTTTTACATTTGTTTTACATTTTTATTAATTTTAATTTATATTATTATTTTATGTTTATAAATGTATTTGTAATTTATAATAATTGTATTTATTTATAAGTTAATAAAATACTTTTTAAAAGTTATTAAGGAAGTATATATTATGTATTATATGTATACTATTTTTTGTAATTAAATTATGTATATTATTTAATTTTAAATATTATAACATAAATGTAATAAACAGTTAAAAATATAAGTATTATGTTATTTACATTACATATTTTGTTAAATTTAAAAAAAAACTATCTTTTTTAATTACGAAATTTTTTTCTTGATATTTTTGTTCTTACCTTGTTAGAGATAGCATGTCGATATTTTTGTAATCGACATTTTTGTTACGATATTTTTGTAGGTAGATATTTTTGTAATCAATATTTTGTCAGACATTCATGGCTGGTACCTGGCACAGATGTAACAGGTTGCAATATACCTCATCATCATGGAATTTCACATATTCTATTTCCTGGATGAGTTGCAGTAAAGTGAAAATGGAGAGCAACAGCCACGCCCTTTTCTGTCTCAGCACCTGGTAACATCATTAAATAAAGACAAGGCTTGCTTCAGACCCTGCCAAAACAAGGTGTGTCGAGGTACATGCTTCAACACTTAAGAATGTATTCATCATAAAAACTGCTAGTTCTGTGTGAGGCCAATCCAAGCACTATCAGACAGCAAGTGATTACAAAACGGTTTATTGATACTGAATACAGTAGTTACTTGTTGTAGTTGTAGGTAATGAGGGACCTCAAATTGTCCTTAACCTGGTCACAGCCCATTGTATAACTCTTCACAGGTCTCTCCTTTCTAGGACCTTAATTCCATTTTACAAAGGATGCATCCTCAGTAGCTATACTACCCAAAGTCACTGATACATACATTAAAGCTACGTATACATGCTTTGAAAAGGTAAGCTATATAATCAGTCGTTTGTGTCTGAATTCATCGTACTTTTATAAGGAGCTGGATGGACAACATGACCCTTATGTTCTACATGAGAAAACATGGCTGCCTAGATTTTACCTTTGACTGAGGCACACAGATTATGGTGCATGGCTTTTCAGATCACAAGGTCTTCATCGTGATAGAGCAGTTGTCCAGTCTGGCCAAGAACCTGGAGTATACCATCAGCATAAACAAAAATATAAGTCACGAATGGAAACTGAAGAATTTCACCATGTTTCCTCTAAAACCTGTGTACGTCAAACAAGAAATACCAGTACTTTGCCAGAAAGAACTAGTAAACGGGGAACCATAGAGAGGTATTTTATATGAAATGGCCACTTGCCTTTGCCATTCTTTCTTCTGAGTCCCTTGACCCTTAATATGCTGTAGAAATAGAGAGTGCAGAGACCTATAAACATATTCACAACATTTGAGACCATTCTGGTACGTGTATCGTCTTGCTTTATCATTGGATAGATTGTTCAAGTTCAGAGTCTATCCTGCACCGCAGATGAAGACAGGTGGTGGAATACTTCTTCACACTCCATCTTCTTGAGTCCAGATAGCTTTATGTTTGCGCAATTAAGTGTATGGAGTGTGCGAAATCCACCTCAGATGTAGGAACATCCTTCAGGCAACTACTACATCATTCACCATAGAGGAATATATTCGTAAGGATAAGATGTTGTATCACTGGCATGAAAGTCACATTCTCTAGGGGTTTAAAGCTACTCACATTCTATCCCTACAAGTTGTTACCTTACCTGCTATTCATCGTGGGCACTGAACAAAAATACTCCTCAATCATGTGCATGTCGCTTACTTCAGAAAGGCCAGGAGGTACATGTGATAAAAATATAAAACGTGCAGACTGGCAGGCTTTATTGACTATTCTATTAATTTACTTTAAAAGATGGAAAAAGGCATAGAGCCTTTAAAATTCACTAAAATAGGTTACAGTGACCTTTGAAACATCCTTCACAAGCTATTTTTACTTTATTTTAAAGTAAATGATAGTGCAATGTGACTGTATGGGCTGTTGCATTGAAAATAATGACAATAGAATACTGTGCCTTCAAGGGCTCTCTGACCTCCAGTGCCCCATTATGCCCTGCATGGGGCAGGTTAGCCAGTTATTTTCTTTCTACCTCCTGTTGACAGGATCCTTGAGCACAGATCTGCCTTATCTGCTAGAGACCTCTAGCCACAGATTCCTTACCTTGAAATATTCCCCAGGTGTCAGACTGGATTTAGAAAATATTGAATAGTACCTCTGTGTGCTAGTGGGAAGCACTGAATACCTCTGGATGCATTGTGTGCATGGCCTACATAGGCATCACTCCACCATGCGGACCTCAGACCCTTTCTTTACGCACCAACAACATGGATCTGGAAGAGGTACGTAGCTCTTTTTTAAACCACATTTTCAACGTTTTGTCAACCTTTTTGAGCCTTTTTGCTTCTAGTGTGCCTTAGAGATGTCCCCTAAGCAACCTGTGGGTTTTAAACCCAATGGAGTTTGTCACAGGCAAATGTCTGTGACAGATTCACCCACCTAGTTTGTTTGTAGTGCCTGGAGCCAGACTACTACGCCTTCGGGGCCTGCACTCACTGCCAAATGATAAACCCCAAAGCAATCCAGGAGTGCCTCCCAGAATTTCCTGGAGCCGGAGCAACCCCAGCCCAACTGAGGAGTTCTATGAAGCCATGCACCTCATTATTGGACAGTCGGACCACTCTGGAGCGCCATGTGGCCTGGAAGGAGGCACAACTGGGTTACCGCTAGCAAGTTCGCCCTTGCCACCAGTCAAGCCCTCTGGAACTGTTCCTGATTCTGAACTGACTCCCGTTGCGAATCGACGACCTTCACAAGGGTTTGGTTCAGTGATGCCATTTCCGTCACTGCCTATGTTGAACCCATAGTCATTCCTAACTCCGATGCAGACTGGTGTCGTCTGATGTCGACTTCAGCCTTCTCATGGATATTTCTACCTGCAGATTCCTCACCTGTATAACAATCCCAGGCATATGACTGGATCCAGGGAACTTCGAAATAATAGAGGGCGCTGGACTCAGTCGACATCACAGCAACCATAAAGCGCCCACCACGGCGCATCAATGTCAGTTCCTTTTTTTTGCACACATTTGACGCGGCTCCAGAGCTTCACTCTCTGAAGAATTGTACCTCAGCCAAAACGATTGCAGTACCAGAAAGTACCTTGCCCACCCAAACAAAGTCTGAGTTTAAGCCCTGTAGGGATTATAAGGGACAGAGGTCCATCACAGATCCCCATTTCCTCTCTTTGGGGTCCAATGAAGATTATAAATCTTGCTCCTTGTGCCTCAGCATGCATCACAACGCCATCAAGGAGCAAGAGGCCAAACTTTTAATGGCCCGAGCCAAGGAAGACTGACGACATTAAAAAAGTTTCAGACTCCTCTCCTGGTCTCCATCATCATTTTCTAGAAATTGAAGACAAAGCACAGGAGGAAGGAAAAGAAATGCTCCAGGGGGAAGTAAGCCCTGCCTTTCTCCATCTCCAGCAGAAATTTTGTCCTAGGAACTGGAGTTGGTCGACATACCTCCAGAGGATCCTTCGTGCAGCACTATTCCTCCTGTGAACCTGAATAAACCTCCATAGCCTTCAGTTCCCGGTCCCGTCTCCCAAGCCATTGACGCTGGCTCTGGCCCCAGCTTTCCCTTAGTTCCCGGAGCGGACTTTCTCAACGTGATGAACCCTGTTTTTGCAAAGGCTTCGGTGCACCTTTGGGCCAGAAAACCCACTGCGTCTGCCACTCTTTTTGCCCTGTCAACCGATCCCATTCAGTGCCTTTCCATTGGAGCCGCTGATTGTGCAATACTGTTTTGATCATGTGCTCTGCTTCTCAGTGCCATACCTGATGCCATGGACGATGCCGATCATGCCTCCACCACCGACTTGACCTCCGCCGTCACTCCCTCTGGCCCCAGACATGGCACTGTTGGCACCACAGCCTGATGCCAAGCCTCAGATTAATTCTCATAAGTAGGCACCAAGACTACTGGAAGAAAAGGCTTCTAGATCACTTGTCCATGAAATCTTTGGAACAGAATTTGATCCAGAGAAGTACTTTGGGTATATAAAGATCCAGATCCAGTCAGTGGGTTGGAGACAGGGTCTAAACTAGCTTTAGACTTCCCCACTGGACCACCAATGCTGGAGGTCATATCCTTGAACAGAGTAATGTTGAAAGCTGCAGAGGTGTTGGACTTACAGTTACCGACCACTGAAACAAAAACAGACGTCCTTACAAGGGTTCTTTTTCCTTTATCAGCCTCCTCAGAACCACTTCTCCCCTAGCTGGATCCCATTATGGCAGAATGGGGAAACTCTTGTCTGCGCCTGCAGTCAATAGGATGATTGCCCAACCTTATTGGTATGCCCCTGGCGATATTGCTTTCTTCTTTAAGCAGGGGTCTCCTGAGAGTCGGGTCACCAAAGCTTCTTGTTCGGGCATCCAAACTGGCGGTGCTTTCCCTACAATTCCCTCTGACAGGGAGTTCAAAAGTATGGAGGCCCAGGGCAAAAATGTCTTCTCTACGGGAAATATGGCCATAAAATCCCTCAAAGCCAACCGTCTTCTTGCTTGCTAGTACTATGCTTTGTGGGATATGGCCTAAATGATCTTTCCGCTTGTGTCCCGCCCTGTCCATCTGCCCATCATTGCAGATGGGCAGAATGCCTCCTGGCATATCATCAAATTAGGACTAGATACAGCGGGCTCTGTTGCCCGAGCAATGTCAAGTCAAGTCAAGTCATAAAATTTGTATAGCGCACTACATACCCAGAGGGTTTCAAGGCGCTTAGGAAGGGGAGGAGGATTATTTGTCAAATATCCACGTTTTAAGCTGCTTTCTGAACGCTAGGTGATTCTGGGTGAGGCGAAGGTAAGCGGGGAGTGAGTTCCATGTTTTGGCAGCCAGGTATGAAAAGGATCTGCCTCCCATGGTGGTCTTGTTGATGCGAGGTACAGTGGCGAAGGCTTGGCTGGAAGAGCGAAGTTGGCGGGAGGGGGTGTAGAAGGACAGTCGGGAGTTGAGGCAATCTGGTCCGATGTCGTAGAGTGATTTGTGTGCGTGGGTAAGCAGTCGGAAAGTGATCCTCTTATTGACGGGCAGCCAGTGGAGGTCTTTAAGGTGACCAGAGCTGTGTTCGTTGCGTGGGATGTCTAATATGAGCCTGGCTGAGGCGTTTTGGATTCGTTGTAGTTTCTTCTGGAGTTTAGCGGTGGTACCTGCGTAGAGGGTGTTTCCGTAGTCCAGTCGGCTCGTGATTAGAGCGTGGGTGACTGTTTTCCTTGTTTCGGAGGGGATCCAGCGAAATGTTTTTCTGAGCATGCGAAGAATGTTAAAGCAGGAAGAGGATACGGCGCTGACTTGTCTGTTCATTGAGAGTGAAGAATCCAGGATGACGCCAAGGTTCCGTGCGTGGTCTGTCGGGATGGGTGCTTTTCCGAGGGCTTCCGGCCACCAGGAGTCGTCCCATGCAGATGGGGATGTACCTAAGATGAGGACTTCTGTTTTGTCTGAGTTCAGTTTCAGACGGCTTTGTTTCATCCAATCGGCGACTTCTTTCATTCCTTCGTGTAGGTTAGTTTTGGCGGTGCTGGGGTCCTTGGTGAGAGAAAGGATCAGTTGAGTGTCATCCGCGTAAGAGATGATGTTGAGGTTGTGATGGCGTGCGATGGCCGCGAGGGGGCTCATATATACGTTGAAGAGGGTGGGACTGAGAGAGGATCCTTGAGGTACGCCGCAGATGATTTCAGAGGCCTCGGACTTGAATGGTGGGAGGCGGACCTTCTGGGTTCTTCCGGTGAGGAACGAGGTGATCCATTCCAGTGCTTTTCCTTGGATTCCGATGTTTCTGAGGCGTTGTAAAAGGGTGCTGTGGCAGACTGTGTCGAAGGCTGCAGAGAGGTCGAGGAGGATGAGGGCGACTGTGTCTCCATTGTCCAGTAGAGTTCGAATGTCGTCTGTTGCTGCGATGAGGGCGGTCTCAGTGCTGTGTTTGGCTCGGAAGCCAGATTGTGAGGGGTCGAGTGATTTGTTGGCTTCGAGGAAGGCGGCGAGCTGGTTGTTGACAGCTTTCTCAATGACTTTGGCCGGGAATGGGAGAAGCGAGATGGGGCGGTAGTTTTTGAGTTCGGTGGGGTCTGCTGTTGGTTTTTTCAGAAGGGCGGTGAGTTCAGCGTGTTTCCAGTCTTCCGGGAAGGTAGCGGAGTTGAAGGAGCAGTTGATGACGTCTCGGAGGTGCGGAGCTATGACGGAGTCTGCTTTGTTGAAGATGTGGTGAGGGCATGGGTCTGTGGGGGATCCAGAGTGGATGGAATTCATCAGGCGGATGGTGTCCTCAGTGGAGATTGGGTTCCAGGCGTTAAGGGTGTTTACGGGGGGAAGATGGTCAGCAGATGGTAGGGTGGGTTGGCTTCCGGGTTGGTTGTCAAAGCTGTTGTGGATGTCAGCAATCTTGTTGTGGAAAAAAGAGGCTAGGGAGTCGCAGAGGGTTTGAGAGGGGGTGATGTCGTTGGAATTGGCCGAGGGGTTGGAAAATTCCTTGACGATGTTGAAAAGTTCCTTGCTGTTGTGGGCGTTGTTGTCAAGTCGATCCTTGAATGCTGTTTTCTTGGCTTTTCTGATCAGTTGGTGGTGAGTACGGGTGGCGCTTTTGAAGGCGTCCTTGTTGCTGGTGGATGGGTCTTTTTTCCAGGCCTTTTCAAGGGAGCGGCATAGTTTCTTGGACTTCTTGAGATCATCGTTGAACCATGAGGCCTTCTTGTTGCCAAGTTTGTGTTGACGTTTTTTCAGTGGTGCTAGGGTGTCGGCGGTGTTGGATAACCAAAGGGTGAGGTTGGAGGCGGCTTCGTTGGCGTTAGAAGAGAGGGCTGGGGAGGTTCGGAGGAGCGATGTGGAGATCAGATCCGTGGTGATTTTGTTCCAGTTTCTTTGTAGAGTTGGTTGGAGGTGGATGATGGGTTTCGGCTTGTTGTAGGTGAAGTGAACACAGCTGTGGTCAGTCCAGAGGAGATCCGTAGTGTGGCTGAAGGAGACATGGTTGCTGGAGGTGAAGATGGGGTCGAGAGTGTGACCTGCGATGTGGGTGGGGGCAGTGACCAGTTGTTTAAGTCCGAGGTTGGAGAGGTTGTCTAAGAGGGTGGCGGTGTTGCGGTCGTTGATGTTTTCAAGGTGGAAGTTGAGGTCTCCCAGAAGGATGTAGTCTTTGGAGGGGAGCGCGTGTGGGGTGATGAAGTCCGTGATGTCTTCACTGAATTTTGCGCGGGGTCCTGGTGGCCTGTAGAGGAGGGTGCCTCTAAGAGTTGTCTTGGGGTCGGTGTGGATCTGGAAGTGAAGGTGTTCGGAGTTAGCGAGGTTGGCGTCAGAGCTGGTTGAGATGCGGATGGATTTCTTATGGACGATAGCGATTCCTCCTCCTGTGTGGTCGGTGCGGTCCTTGCGTGTGATCTTATAGTCATCAGGGATAGAGATGGCGATGTCAGGGGCGGAGGAAGCGTTCATCCATGTTTCCGTTAGGAAGGCGACGTCTGGAGAGATGGCGTCTAGTAGGTTCCAAAGGTCGATGGCGTGCCTGTGGACCGAGCGGGTGTTGAGAAGGATGCATTGTAGGTGGTTGGGGTCGGGAATCTGTGGTGTGGTCGTAGCGGAGATGTTATCGGTGCCGCTAAATTTGCAGGAGTAGCAGGAGAACGGTCCATGGGTGCGACCAGGAGCGGCTTGGACGCAGGTGGGGGCGCGACCGGGGTTAAGGGCTAGGAGGGTGGCGGCAGCGTAGGTAATGCGAGAGGGCTGGACAGCGCGCGGGGCAGGGGGTCTGGCGCTGGGCGCGGTCCAGGCGCGGACGGGCGTAGACGGGCTTACCTTTGGCGCACCTTCGGCGCGGATTGGGCGCGGTCGCTGCGCGTGAACGCTGCGCGCGGGAACTACTGTCATATATGGATGGTGGAGGGGGAGGGGCGAGGGCGGCTCAGCTGGGAGGCGGGGCGGGTTCACTGTGAGCACAACAACAAGTAAAATGGCAGCGGAGCGCTGGGGGATAAACAGACGCGCAAACAGATACAATACAATGGCAGATAAAGTACAAAGCAAAACAGAGCTAAAGCTGCTTATTTAAATTATACAGAGCACAAAGCGGCAAGCGAGGGCAGAAGGCAGATTGCAGGCAACGATACCAAACGCTGGGGAGCGACCACTCGGCTCGAGAGCTGAGAGCGAGTCACAGCGCTTAGAGGAGATCGAGCGCTGGAAGTAGTTTGTGGGAGGGCGGCTCAGCTGGGAGGCGGGGCGGGTTCACTGTGAGCACAACAACAAGTAAAATGGCAGCGGAGCGCTGGGGGATAAACAGACGCGCAAACAGATACAATACAATGGCAGATAAAGTACAAAGCAAAACAGAGCTAAAGCTGCTTATTTAAATTATACAGAGCACAAAGCGGCAAGCGAGGGCAGAAGGCAGATTGCAGGCAACGATACCAAACGCTGGGGAGCGACCACTCGGCTCGAGAGCTGAGAGCGAGTCACAGCGCTTAGAGGAGATCGAGCGCTGGAAGTAGTTTGTGGGAGGGCGGCTCAGCTGGGAGGCGGGGCGGGTTCACTGTGAGCACAACAACAAGTAAAATGGCAGCGGAGCGCTGGGGGATAAACAGACGCGCAAACAGATACAATACAATGGCAGATAAAGTACAAAGCAAAACAGAGCTAAAGCTGCTTATTTAAATTATACAGAGCACAAAGCGGCAAGCGAGGGCAGAAGGCAGATTGCAGGCAACGATACCAAACGCTGGGGAGCGACCACTCGGCTCGAGAGCTGAGAGCGAGTCACAGCGCTTAGAGGAGATCGAGCGCTGGAAGTAGTTTGTGGGAGGGCGGCTCAGCTGGGAGGCGGGGCGGGTTCACTGTGAGCACAACAACAAGTAAAATGGCAGCGGAGCGCTGGGGGATAAACAGACGCGCAAACAGATACAATACAATGGCAGATAAAGTACAAAGCAAAACAGAGCTAAAGCTGCTTATTTAAATTATACAGAGCACAAAGCGGCAAGCGAGGGCAGAAGGCAGATTGCAGGCAACGATACCAAACGCTGGGGAGCGACCACTCGGCTCAATGGGCACATCTATTTCGGTGCAACACCATGCTTGGCTCAGAACGTCAAATTTTTCTTCAGATGTCCAGGCTAATCCTATGTATCTTTCCTTTGAGTGCACTCGATTGTTTAGGACAGAGCTGACTCAGTGCTGGAGAGGTTTAAGACCTGCAAAGATATAGCTTGATCTTCAGTTTCCACCCCTGCAAAGGACTTCGGTCTTTTCGCTTCATTTGTGGCTTCAGATTCGCTGAAGCAATGAAATTGTGGCAATTTCAATCGTCCCCGCCAGTACCCACCAGCACTAGAATTCTCTAATGCAGCAATACTGAAGCTGCAGCAGAGGGAGAGGCTGCAAATTAGCCCTACAACCCTCCTCCTCCCTTGCGCCCCAAGAAAAACAGCCCTAGTCTGCTTTCCCAATACCACACGGAGCCTGTGGGAGGGAGGGTGTCCTATTTTCTTCTGACCAGCGGGTCCTTCAAATCGTAAAAAAAGCTACACCCTTTCCTTCCGTCAGTTTCCACCCATCATTTCAACTCCTCCCTCCTCTCCACCAACACACCATTTGGCTATCCTACAGCAAGAGGCGGGAGCTCTCCTCCTCAAAGGAGCGGAGGAGTTTGTGCCAGCGAGGGAAAAGGGCCATGGTTGTTACTCGCATTACTTCCTGGTGCCCAAGAAGGACGGCGGTCTGTGTCCAATTCTGGAAGCTCCTGAATCTGAACTTCTTCCTCAAAAAAAGTTCAAGATGCTGACCCTAGCTCGTGATCTACTGGCGTTGGAGCTTGGAGCCTGGATGGTGTCCTTTGATCTACAGGATGCATACTTCCACATCCCAATCCTGTTGTCCCTTCGGAAGAACTTGTGATTTGTAGTGAGTTCTATTCACTACTATTTTGCAGCACTGCACTTTGCTTTGACATCAGCACCTTGAGTCTTAACATAGGTATTGACAGTGGTTGCATCCCCATCTTTCCATACCTAGATGATTGGCTCTTCAAATCCAGCTTGCTAGAAAGAGTTGCACCATTTGCAATAGACAGCATTCCTGCTGTTCCACCTGGGCTTTTTGATAAACAAGCTCAAATCTCACCTGTGGCACTCCCAACTACTCCAGTTCATAGGGTCGGTATTGGACATCGCCTATTTCTCACCTTTCCTCCAGATCAAAGAATCAAACATTCAGGAGATGATTCCATCTTTCCAGCGAGGTGTGAGAATCCCAGTCCTGAGAATCCTACATTTTCTACATCTGCTAGTTTCCTGCATCCTCCTAGTCACAAACGCAAGTTGGCACACATAAGCCTGCAGTAATGCATTTGCAGGCAGTGACTTCAGTATGTGGAGGCCCGACGGACTTCATTGTGATCTTCAACAGCACTGTGGTCGAACTGGCATGGTGGGGCTACGAGGCAATCCTAACTCATGGGATGGCCTTCACACCCCCCTCCGACTGTGACTATGTAGTGTTGAATGCTTCCACCCTAGGGTGCAGAGTGCATCTGGAGATCAGAGGCTTCTGGTTTCTAGAAGAGCGGGTTCTTCAGATCAACCTGATGCTTTTACGGGCAATTCAGCTGGCACTTAAGGCCTTTCTCTCCTCCGTCCTGGGTCATCGTCCAGTTCTGGACTAACAACACGACCGCAATGTGGTACGGCAACGAGCAGGGGGAGTAGGGTCTCGCCTCTCTTGCCTGGAAGTTTAGGCTCACTACCAATCACCTAGCGGGGTCTCTGAATGTCAGTCGGCTACCCCTCAGGTGTACTTATTCACCTCTTCAGAAAATGCTCAGTGCCAGCAGATCAGCTCCCTCCAGTATTCATTGAAGTGATCCTTGAGGTAAGCATTTCAGTTGTGGTGGAGCTTTTAGTTGCATTACAGGTTTTCCACCAAGCCCCTGATTACTCAGGTTCTCAGGAAGATTCCCAAAGAGCGGGCTCAAATCATTCTCATAGCCCTTGATTGGCCAAGAAGGGTGTGGTATGCGGACCTCCTGCACTTCTCTACATGTCCCCCGCTAAAATTTCCACTAAGGCCGGACCTTCTCTCCCAGTGAGGGGGGAATGATTCTGCACCCCAATTTCCAAGACCTTCACCTACATTCTTGAGATTGAGCGGAGACGACTGAGCTCCTTTCAGCTGCCACCAGAGGTGGTAGACTTCATCTTGTCCCTCCTTCAAGCCTGTTTATTCTGGCCGATAGGGCATCTTTGTTGCATGGCATTCAGACAATGGTGTAGATTTCGTGAAGGCCAAGCTTGCTCAGGGTCTACAATTTGCACTTTCTCTTTTTCAGAGTGGATGCACCATTGGTACTGTCAAGTGTTAATTAGCTGCCTTGTCTGCTTTCCTCCATCTGATGGGTCAACCATCCCTGTTACAATCCCCTTATGCATTTTCTTATGGACCTGGTCAACCTTTTTTCCCCAGCGCCCTTCGTGGTTCCTCAATGGGACTTAAATCTTCATTTTTGATGGGGAAACCGTTTGAGCCCCTTCACAGTTGTACCTTTTGAATGTTGACCCTCAAAACTGTATTTTTTGTTGCTACCACTTCTGCTAAAAGCGTTAGTGAGTTGCAAGCCCTTAACTGTCGCCCTCCTTTCGCTACCTTCTTTCCAGACAAGTTGGTGTTGTGAAACAGGGTTGCCTCCCCCTTAAGGTTGTCACCACTTTCTATCTTGCTGAATCCATTAATTCTTTTACCTTTATCCTCTGCCTCATCCTGCAAAGGAGGAGAAGCGGGTGCTTTGGTTGGATCCTTAGCAGGTGGTTCTTTACTACCTGGACCCATCAAGGAGCCAGCTACTGTGATGCTAAAAAAAAGGTAAGGCAGTACAGAAGAGGCCTCTGTCTCAGTGGATCATCGTCCGCAATAAGATCTGTTATGCCTTAACCAAAAAAAAAGCCTAGTGCAGGAATTAAGAGTCCATTCCACCAGGGCTTAATTGACTACTTCTGCTTTTGCTCAGGGAGTCCGGATAGCAGAAATCTGTAAGGCGGCCATGTGGGCTTCCTTGCACACCTTTGCAAAACATTACTGTCTAGATTCAGAGGTGAGCAGAAACGGACACTTTGCCAGGTCCATCTTGCAGGATTCTCTTGTCTAACCATCCATCAACCCTCCTCCTGGGCAGGGTATTTCTTTGGAATCTATTCTACAGGAGAGGAATCTGCAGGTAGAAGTATATAATCTGGAGAAAAAGTTACTTACCTGTGGTAACAATCTTTCTGGTGGAAAGTGTCCCTTTTCCTGATAGGCCCTGTGAGGAATATGACCAGGGTGGATCTGAGGATCCTTGCAGCTTTGCTGACCCCCTTGTAGAACCTTTGGCCGAACACAACTGCTATGAGGATCTGGCTGATGCCAGTAGTCTGCACACCTCCCCAGAAGCTGGCCTGGTCTCTCCTATAGTGTGGCTATGAAGGAAGGGGCCTCCCTTTGCTATTGTGGTGTGGAGGGTGGCTGAGGTCCTTAACTTGACTCTGCCCTTGGTGAAAGTCAACACCAATGTCTCAACAGAGGTCCTTCAGCCTAGGGTGTCCCACACAGAACTCCTCTTGTCCTTCAACAAAGCCCTCTCTGATGTCCTGCTGAGGGCCTGGGCCAAGCCCTGCATGGGTACTCCCGTGCAAAGGACAGTCGCACACCACCACTGTCCCGCTCCTTGAGACCCAGCTTTTGTCACCTTGCACCCAAACCCTGAGAACCTGGTGGCACAGGCCTCTACCTGTAGGGTTAACCTCAGTGTGATCCCTGCTATTCCACCAGATAGGTAATCCAAGAGGCTAGATACCTTTCAGAAGAGAATTTTCTCTTCCACCGGCTTTGCACTGTGGTCATGAATATGGCATGGCTCTTGGGGCGATGTAGCCACACAGAGTGGGATTCGGTTGCACAATAGCTACCTGGGGTCTTGGAGGCGGCCAGGGCCATCCTGACCCAGGCTATTGCTGGTGGCAGGGATGCAGCCAAGTTCACAATCAGATGCAGGCTGGACACGGTAGATGAGCTGTGCAGGGCAATTGCGTCTTTAGTGACGCGGAGATCAACTGGCTTCTCTGGGGATGTCCATGCATCTCTTATGGGCATGCCATTCGATGGCTGTAGGAAGCTGGCTCTGTATATACTATTCCAAAGTAAGGCGTAGTGTACACAAAGTATGAAAAGGTGGAGGACGATGTGCAGGCATGGAGGGCGATGATAGGGGAATTGACAACTGATAATGTGGATAATGAAAAAGACGAGGAGGAGGATGGGAATACGCAAGCACAGCACGCGTTACACAGGAGACAGGGGATCAAACCATTAGGATTCACTGGATAATGGATAATGAATGGATATGGACTGTACGGTTACGATATGAGTAGGTATACTCGATGAGATAGACCAGACATGGAGAGGGAGGGGTGTTTGAGTTGAGGGGGTGGGTGCTGGGGTGGGGGGATTATACAGACACTAGTAGGCCCCGGAAAGTTAACATTGTGTATAGCATGTGATATTCCATGGGGGCTGGAATTAGAAAGGAACATGTATGCCACTGGAGCGCCTTTAGAATAGGACTGGTTTGGAAGATAATATATAACATTATCCGAATATATATGCTATGTTATTCAGTAATTACTTTTAGATGAATTTTTTGTTATTTTGAGTACTGGGGGTGGTATGCCTAGATATCACACCTTGGGATATCACAATACAAGGTAAGTAAGAATTTGTATACAGTTGCAGTTTAGTTCTCTCTTCTCAATACAAACATCAGTTCAACCCAAAAACTTTAGGCTCAAAATCTCTTAAAATAGGTTCCTATGGGAGAAAAGTGTTCGCTGTTTCTCGGGTGAGTACACAACTTACGAGTTGGAATTTTGGGGGGTAGGACCAATGTTCCCCAAGGTCTAGATGGGCACTCACGTTGCACCACCAGCGGCACTGGGGTGGCTGGGTGCAGAGTGCAGGAGCCCAACATTAGCCAATGGGGCTAAGAGGGCCTTCGGTTAGGGACTGCTGACGAGCTGGCCACTCGGTTGTGGGAGCAAAGCTCCTGGGGTTAAGGTCAGCACTGCAGGGGCCAACAACCAACACAGGAGCTGCGACACTGGGGCGGCTGGGTGCAGGGTGAAAAAAGGACATCGGGCACCCTGTGCGTTTCAATGGAGACCTTCAGTTGTGCGAAGTTGCTGCAGGCTCAGGCAGGGAGACCTCCTGAAGGCGACCACTGGCTGGAGAGGTAAGTTGGGTTCTTGGGGGATGCCTGAACACCGTTGGGTGTGCCACCCAAGGCCGTGGGGCGTTGGGTGCAGGGGTGTTTTCTGGCTTCAGGTTTTCTTACAAGCTCCGGCGGGGGACCCTTCAGGTTGCGGCTGCAGGTGTCGTCTTGAAGCTTGAGGGAGGTCCGGGATCATCAGATGGATCACTGGGGAGACCTCGTCGTAGTGTTGGGTCACTCTAACTCAGGCCGTGCTCGTCTGGTGCAGAATCGTTGGAATCCAGATTCTTCTGTGGGTGAGTTTTTGCTTGAGCAAATCCGGTCCTCATGGCAGACAGAGTCTGTAAGATGGTTGCAGGGCAGGTCCTCAGGGCTCTTGTGGTAGTTGGCTGCTGGACTTGCCGAGGTTCTTGCTGTAGGCAGGTCATAGACGGGACAGGCTGGTAGGGCTGGGCCAAAGCAGTTGGTGTGCTCTTCTTCCTGGACAGCATGGCTCTTCAGTCATCTTCCTTTCTTACTCGTATCTCAGGAGGCATGGTTCAGGGTTCACCCTAAATACTATATTTAGGGGTGTTTAACGGGGTGTGCAGGTCGGGATCAATGGGTTCCTACCGTGGGGTGTGTACACCCCCTATTATGCCACCCTCCAGTTGGAGGGTGGGATAAGCCTCTCCCTAATTGGCTAGGTCCACTCATCTCATTTGCAGAGGTCAGGGGTGCCAGTCTTTCTCTATCTCGACGACTGGCTGCTGAAGGTGGGCTTGCCCCAGGCTTTCGTCTCCCACCTCCAGAATATGGAGGACCTCCTACATTCGCTAGGATTCCCTAACAATGTGCCGAAGTCAAACCTGACTCCCTCTTAGACAATCCCTTTCATTAGAGCTATTCTGGACAAGGTGCAGTTTCGGGCCTATTCTCCCAAACAGTGGTGTAGGATTCCTTAAAATTAAGCAGATGAGTCCAGTAAAAGATAAAAAGTAGTTTAATGGACTGGGCACAGCACTGCATCAGCAGAAGTCCAAGACAGAATGACATGAGACACAATTCCAAATGAAGTCAAAACAAACTGTATGGCAGGTGCTGAGATTAAAAGTATACAGAATAATCAAAAGGAAAAGAGATAATTAAAAGGGAAAGGTGTAGTAATATAATATGCAATGTAACACATTTCCCCCCCTTAGAAACTTTATGAAGGCATAATGGTACATTTAGCAACACGTTTTACATTCCAAACTTTCCCACCCTGGGTAACCACACTGTTGCGATTGACTTTGACAATTTTAACAGGTCTTCCAAACTTTACTTGACCTTTGAGAAGAAAGCCAGGCTTACGTATTCTTACCCACTCACCAACCACAAAATGGGGTGCCTTAACTTTCATGGGGAGATCATAGTAAAATGTACTTCTTTGTTGTTTTTCTTCCACTCTGTGGGCTACTTAATTTTGATTTAGTTCTGTACTGTGAACTTTTATGACCCTTTTGAACCACCATGGGCACAATTTGGAAACCAGCTCTCTCCCCTTGGGTAAACAGAAATGATAAACTTCAGTGGTTGAATGGAGAGTTATGCGGCACAACCATAACTTTTCCCTGAACTTATCCTTCCACATAGAACCAAAATTACGCGCCCATAGAATGTCTTGTTTTAGAACTCTATTGTACCTTTCCACTTGACCATTCCCTTGAGGTTCATATAGGGCTGTAGCGACATAACGAATATTCCAGATTTTTAGAAAATCAGTAATTTCACGAGACTTCAACTGTACACCATTATCTGAAATACGGATGTATGACGTTACAACGCATACTTTTACAACGCCTACCATTACAACGAATTTTTTACAACGCAAAAACTTTTACAACGCATACCATTACAACGCAAGATTTTACAACGCAAGTACCTTTACAACGCATACCATTACAACGTAAATATTGGTAAGTATATAATATTTTTTTTAATATAAATTATTTTAAATTATTAAAATATAAATAATTTATATTTAATTACATTTAATTAATTTAATTTAAATATAATTTTATTTTATTTTTACAAATTAACCCTGTACCCCAAAAAACCCAAAACTGACCCTGAACCCTAAAAATATTTTTTTTAATTTAAATTAATTTAAATTATTAAAATATAATTAATTTATATTTAATTACATTTAATTAATTTAATTTAAATATAATTTTATTTTATTTTTACAAATTAACCCTGTACCCCAAAAATCCCAAACTGTCCCTGAACCCTAAAAATACCCCTTTACCCAAAAACTGAAAACTGACCCTGAACCCTAAAAATACCCCTTTACCCAAAAACTGAAAACTGACCCTGAACCCTAAAAATACCCCTTTACTCAAAAACTGAAAACTGACCCTGAACCCTAAAAATACCCCTTTACCCAAACCAATACTTACGTTGTAATGGTATGCGTTGTAAAGGTACTTGCGTTGTAAAAAATTTGTTGTAATGGTAGTTCGTTGTAAAAGTTGCGTTGTAAAGGTTGTTTCCCCTGAAATACGTTCTTCCTGGTAACCTCCTCTGTCAAAAACTTCCTTTAAGAATGAAACAACACTATAAGTAGTAGCATGCGGGACCAACTTTACTTCAGGCCACTCGGAATGGTAATCCACCATTACTAGCGCAAACCTGCAGTCCTGAGGTAGAAAATTAAAAGGCCCTGCAATGTTTAAACCTACCTTTTGCCATGAGTAATCAGGCCACTGAACAGAGATGAGGGGAGCAGGATCACATTTGAGCGTTCTCAGACTTTTCTATCAACATATCTGTCCAATCCAAGCCACCAAAATAAAGACCTGATAAGTCTTTTCATGGAGGACATACCCAAATGGTTTTCATGACTCATAGATAAAATATGATCACGAAGGGATAAAGGTGGAGTACATTTCCCTTGTCTAAAAATAAAGTCACCTTCTATAATTAATTCATTGGAAATCTTCCAAAAAAGGAAACAATTCAACAGATATTTCGTTCTTAGAAGGCCAACCTACTCTGGTATCATTTATAATGACGCAACAGATCATCCTCACTCATGCCTTTTTCCCACATTTTCTCAGAAATGGAACTGAACTTATCTGACATTACCTCAGAAATATTGGCAACAACTTCTTCATCCTCACACATTCCATTCGCACTACAGGGAAATCTTGATAAACAGTCTGAAGTAACATTAATTTTTCCTGGGACATACTCCACAGAAAAACTGCACTCCTGTAACCGAGACATTAACCTGGCTATTCTGGCAGTAGCATTGAGACCACCACAGGGGGACAAAATAGAAACTAAAGGCTTGTGATCCGTCCCCAAGACAAACCGTGCACCCCAGATGTAGTAACGGAAGTGCTCGACCCCCCAGACACATGCCAATAACTCCCTTTCAATCACTGCATAGCATCTCTCAGTAAGGTTTAGAGTGCGGGAGGCGTAGGCCACATTCCATTCATCTTTACCTGCACATTGAGACAAAACACAACCTAGCCCATATAGACTAGCATCAACAGTGAGTATACAAGTTTTACCGATACAATAAGGTTTGAGTGTGGGAGCAGGAATCATATCCGCCTTAATG
Source organism: Lissotriton helveticus (assembly GCF_964261635.1). Taxonomy (NCBI): domain Eukaryota; kingdom Metazoa; phylum Chordata; class Amphibia; order Caudata; family Salamandridae; genus Lissotriton; species Lissotriton helveticus. The sequence continues at coordinate 1,290,104,987 of NC_136068.1, forward strand.
TTATCAAAAGCTTCCTGTTGTTTTTCACCATAAATGAATTCAGTAGTTTTCCTTGTCAATTCTCTTAAGGGATCCATTTTGGATGCAAAATTCATTATAAATTTACTATAATACTCGCAGAGACCTTAGAAGGAGAGAAGTTTGTCTTTAGAGTCAGGAGCAGGCGCCTTGAGAATAGCATCGACAAGAGATTCTTTTTTAAACAACTCCTTCCTTAGATAGTGTGTCCAAGATATTCAACTGACTCCTGAAATAGTTTGCACTTGCTCTTCTACAGAGTAAGTCCATATTCTTTGAGGATGGTACATACTGTTTTAAGATGTTCTGCATGAGTTACTTTATTAGGTGAGTAGATTAGAATGTCATCTTGGAAACATTTTACACACGACTGCATATCCTTAAAAAGATGCCACATAGACCTCTGAAACACGGAGGCTGCAGATGCCAATCCAAAAGGCATCCTCTTGAATTGGAAAAGTCCATGGGGTGTAATGAAAGAAGTCATGTGGCGAGATTCTTTGCCCAATTCAATTTGATGATACGCGGACCTAAGGTCCAAGATGGAGCAAACTGTGGCACGCCCTAACAAGATCACTACCTTGTTAATATTAGGCAGGGGGGGCAATCAACCAAAATGTTCGCATTGAGAGCTCGAAGATCTATGCACAGTCTCAAAGATTTGTCGGGTTTGCGTGCTAAGACAATTGGAGAAACCCACTCCGAGGACTCCACTTCTTCGATGATACCCTCATCTAACATACCCTTCAAGGTTTTGCCAAGCTCATCCCTTACATTAATGGGCACATTTCTGAGTTTCTGTTTCACAGGAGACGCTCCCTGCTTAAGTTTAATTATGTGAGTGAAACCCTTGAGCTTCCCTAATGTTTCTGAAAATACTTCATGAAATTATTTTTCAATTACATCAAAACCAACTCCTTCTTCTACAACCATGACTGGTTATTTGCTGCAGGGATTGAGGATGATCCCTAACCTCCATTGGTCTCTCCAACCTAATACATTAACACCTTTCCTTGCCAAATACATTTTAATTGAAGCTGATCTTCCCCGTAAACTCAACATCTGAAGCAACATACCCCATAAGATCAATCGTAGACCCATCAAAACTTTGAGCTATGATGTACGGAGAGCACAAATCCTTCACGGACATGACTTTACTGAATTTTTTATCAAAATAATTTTCTGTAATGATAGTCCAAAGCGATCTGATATCTGCCATGAGTTTCAGATCTTCATTTAAGAACTTGACAACACACTTGGGTGAACATAGAGTTTCCTTGAGAGAGCATACATCAATTATAGATACTACAATACCTCTTTCACTAACTGGATCATCATCTGAGGAGTTGGTACATCTTACACAAGAAACCTCACTATTTCTAGTAGGAACATTCCCATCTTTGTTAATGGTTCTTTTGCGGTCATCTCTGCAGGTCCAGGCAAAATGCCCCATTCTGTTACACTTGATACATTCCTTCCCTATAGCAGGACAAAATTTGAACGAGGCTACATGGTTGGTACTTCCACACCTGAAACATATGACCGACTTGTCACCTCTATTTCCGCGATAGGAAATCTTGGTGAACGTGGGTTTATTCACAGCACAAACTTCATCAATACTTTTGTTACTCCCATCTCCTTTGGCATATACATCCTCAACAGTCTTCATCGATTTCTCGGATTGTTCAAAGGCTTTCGCTGTAACTATGGTGTCATGCAGATTACGATTTCCCAGAACCCATAACTGCTCTTGGGGTTTCTTGCTTTTAACATTTACAATTATTTAGTCCCTAATCATTTCATATACTATGATGCAAAGTTACAAGAAACCACAAGGGTCTAAAGTGCAGTTAAAAAGTTGTCAAAAGCTTCAGAATCCATTTGAGGTCTAGTATACAATGTATACCTGTTTAATGCTATACTAGTAGTAGGCTTAAAGCGTGTTTCCATGCATACAAGTGCTTCCTCAAAGGTGCTGAGTTCACCAGGCACTACAGGTAAAGTTCTAAATACGGCTTGCCCCATAGATCCTAAACAATGGAATACTCTTTTTTCTTTCATTGCCCATCCTATCCCCGTCAATGGCTTTCATGTAGGTTATAAATTCTTCCTTCCATCTGGACCAGGGAATGGGAAGATCACCCTTGGATTTGAGAAATTTACCAGGCTGTTCAAATTGCATGGTAATACAGGCACTAATGAAAATGTTAAAAGTAACAGCACTATACTACCAGAAGAATGATTACAAAAGGATTATGAGTAGTTATGTACAACAGTGTAATGGAGTTGGGTAAATAAACATGGAAAACTGTGCACATCAGCGTGACGTGCAGAGGAAATGAGAAATAATGCCTGGGTTTGAAATGTGCTGTCAAAATAAATATTGAAAAACTGTGCACATCAGTGTGACGTGCAGAAGAAATAAGAATCAACGCTTGGGTTTGAATGTTCATTTTCTAGCATTTGTATTCTTAAAAAAGCTATTCTGCATTGTTTTAGGTTCCATCTTCTAAGAATGGGCAATAAAAATGTTTTCCTCGGTACAACATAATATTTACAGAATAAAGTGCAGTGCATTGTGGTCAATCTAGAGATATCATCGCAAGGGCATATATGATGAGGTTCTGTCCAATCGTTGACATCAGGAAAAGTGTCCGTCCTAAAAAAGGACCCACTGCGAAAGCGGGCCAGTTGCATACGAGAGAAACTACTCCATACCAATGTTAAGTAGGGGTGTATACCTGTGCAAGTGGACATCAGTGATTTGCCATGACAGATTTATTTTGTCTCTCGATGAGCCATTGTTTATCTTCTAGGTGTTTCAAACAATGTATTTTAAGGGATTTTCTGGAAAGAGATTCCAAGCTGCTTGGATTATGGAAATATTCTGGGTGGCCTATATCGTGTGTCATACTTTTTATGTAACTAATCCAGGGCAGGTTTGCCACCCCATTCAGCCTGAGGCAATCTTTAATTACGTCCCTATTGAAGCGGCGGTCGAACTTGGAACCGCCAATAAGTAGCACATAAAAGCGTTTTCACAGCGTTGTATTTGGTCTGCGCATTCGATACCCCATATGCCAGCCCCGTATGTCCCTGTTACATTTAGATTTATAAATGGCCAGAAGCTCCGGAACGTGTCTTCCACCTAGTTTTTTTGAAAAGTTAGTAACAGCTCCTATGGCTCTCGGGAGGGTCAGCTTTCTGCGGTTCATGGCTGCTTTCTATGAGCCCTTCCTGTCAAAGGTTATACCTGGATAAGAGAATTTATCCTTGCTCGCGATTTTTTTATTATCAATAAAGATGTTGCATGTCTTCCTCAATCTTGCTCCGCAGTTCATGGTAAATATCTTAGCGAAATTTACCTTTAAGCCCCGCTCAGTCAAAATTAGAGACCGACCTTTGCAAGCCCAGCTGTGTCCGCGACATTATCACAGCATCATCTGCGTATAATAAGATAGGAACGGGGGTATCCCTGATGGTTGGATGATCATGATTGAACTCGCTCATGTACTGTCCCACGCTGTTTATATAGAGGGAGAAAAGCAGTGGGGCAAGAATGTACCCCTGCCTCACCCCTCTTTTTATGGGGAACTTAGCTGAGCATTCTCCCTGTTTCCCATACCCTACCCTCGCACCTGCCCCCCTATATAATTCCTTTATGAACAGCAGCAAGGGAGGGTACATTCTAGATCTTTAAGAGTATCCCACAGCATGACGTGTTTGACACAATCAAAGGCGGAACTTAAATCCACAAAGGTGAGGAAAAGTTTGCCCTTTTTAGCTTTTGTGTATTTGTCAATAATCAGGGACAAATTAAGCCCCTGTTCAATGGTGCCTAAACCTGGTCGAAAACCATATTGAAAGACTGATAAAACACCTGTATCTTCGGTCCATGTCTCAAGCTTATTTTAAATGACCCTTCCCGCTATCTTCATAAAGGCATCTAATAAGGATATCGGGCGATAGCACTCAGGTTAATTTCTGTTCCCTTTCTTGAATATAGGTATCACTATGGCATCTTCCCAGGTCGGAAAAAACCCGTGACGGATACAACTAATTAATACATTAGTTAAAAGAGGGGCCCTTAACCCTATTTTAGGCTTATAATCATCCCTGGCGCTTTCTTTGAGGCATTTTCATTGATTGACTTAGTGACTGCCTCAAGGGTGATCTTAATCTCTTGGGGTAATGGTCCTTGATCAATATTATCGTTTGCTCTCAGTGCTCTATCACGTTATCATCTGTAGTCTCATCCATGTAGAGCCCTGAAAAAAAGTCTACCCACATGTCACCGGTAATAACCATGTCTATAAAATCTGCCTCTCTATTGTTAAAAAAAGGGGCATCAACCGCTCACCAGAAGCCAGTGTTATCTTTGTTTATACAGGCCAAAAGTACCCAAGCAGGTTTAAAATTCTTTCCTGGGTGAAGGAACCTCGTAGAAACTGCAGAAAAAATGGGTGGTGAATAACATAATGCTATTATCCACATGTAGATAATGATGGTCAAGTCCAAAAATAGGCAAATCCCAAAATAAATTGTACCGCTCCTGTGCCCTCTAAAGTAGTAGGTACGATGTAACTCGTCACCAGTGTAGGATTCCTTAAAATGAAGCAGATAAGTCCATTAGAAGGTAAAAAGTAGTTTAATGGATTGGGCACAGTACTGCATCAGCCGAAGTCCAAGAAAGAATGACATGAGACACAATTCCAAATGAAGTCATAACAAACTGTATGGCAGGTGCTGAGATTAAAAGTATACATAATAATTAAAAGGGAAAGAGATAATTAAAAGGGAAAGAGATAATTAAAAGGGAGAGCTGTAGTAATATAATATGCAATGTAACAAGTGAGTTCAGGATTTTCAGGCTGTGATACTGATCCTTCAGCCTCTATCCTGGAGACTGACTCTGAGGCTGTTGAGACTTATGGCCTCTTACATCCCACTTGTGACAGAGGTCCACTGGCATATGCTGCCCCTGCAGTGGGACCTGAAGTTCCAGTGGGTGCAGCATCAGGGGAATCTATCTGACATGGTCTAGATCTTGGACCAAACTGCAAGAGATCTGCAGTGGTGGTTAACAAACTGCAAATGGGTCAGCAGCAGACCACTCTCTCTTCCGCAATCCGATCTCACAGTGGTGACAGATGCATTACTGCTGGGATTGGTCGACCATCTGGTAGAGGTGGAGATCAGAGGCCTCTTGTCTCTGGCAGGATTCAGACTGCACATCAACCTTCTGGAGCTCCAGGCAATATGGCTGGTATTAAAAGCCTTTCTACCCTTCCATCAAAGGAAGGCAAGTACACATGTTCACGGACTACACCACCACAATGGGGTACTGCAACAAACAGGGAATGGAGGGGTCGTGGACCCTTTGTCAAGAGGCCTTGCATCTCTGGACATGGCTGGAACGTCAGTGCATATACCTGGTGGTTCAACACCTGGCAGACAAACTCAGCCGAAGATGCCTAGCGGATTACGAATGGCATCTCCAACCGGAGGTGGTGAAAGGTCTCTTTCTGGAGTGGGGCGAGCCTTGGTTAGAGCGGTTCACCACTGCCGAGAACGCACAATATGAGCAGTTCTGCATGCTGGAGTTTTCAAGGTGGCTCTCACAATGGGACATTTTTCATATTGAATGGAGTGAAGGCCTCCTGTGCTCCTTTATGCCCATACCACTCCTGCCCAGTTCTCAAGAAGATCAGCAAAGACCAGGCTCAAGTCATCCTTGTGGCTCCAAACTGAGCCTGGAGAGTTTGGTATCCCAAGCTGTTGGGCATGGCCATTGGTCCTCTGATCAGGCTGCCCCTTCGGGAGGATTTTGTTACAGCAGCAGCAGGGGAGTGTTCTCCACCCAAAACTGTCAACACTCTTGTGTGGAGATTGAACAGCGACAGTCTTCCCCCTACACCGACGACTTGCTGTTGAAGGCAGGCTAGGCCCAAAAAATATTCAATCACCTCTAGACTATGGAGAACCTCCTGCCTTTTTTGGGGTTCACTATCAATGTGCTGAAGTCACACCTGACTCCTTCTCTGATGAGCCCATCCTTCATCGAAGCCATTCTGGACCCGGTTTGGTTTTATGCCTTTCCCCCCGGCAAAGAGATTTCCAGACATTCAGGCTATGATCCCAATCTTTCAGCTTTTCTCCTGGAATGTAGTGAGGTAGGCTCTGAGACAGCTGAGATTGGTGGTCTCCTAAATCATGCTGGTCAATCACATGAGGTGGATATGTGGGCCATGCAGTGGGATCTGAAGTCTCAGCAGGCCCAATATGAGGGGTACCTCTACAGCCACGTTCAGATTTTGGAGGAGTCTGCAAAGGATCTGCAGTGGTGGTTACTGGGCCATGATTTGGTCATCAGCAGACCTTTCTCTCTTGCCCTACCCAGAGGGTTCAATGGTGAGCAATGCATTGCATCAAAGTTGAGTCGGCCATCTGGGAGAGATGGCGATCAGAGGACTCTGGTTTCTGATGAAGTCTTGGCTCCGTATCAACCTTATGGAGCTAAAAGCCATCCACTTGGCATTGAAAACCTTCCTTGCATCCATCAAGGGGAGGCTGGTACAGGTTCTCAAGGACAACACCCCTGCCATGTGGTACTGCAACAAGCATGGGGGGATGGATCCTGTACCAGGAAACCCTGTACATCTAGATCACCAAGGAATTGTCCTGGTTGTGAAAAAATGGGGTGTATTATATGGTGTGGTTGTGAGACCTCACTGTTTAATACATTTTAAACCCTTCTTAGAAACAGTCTGGCTTAGTTTGTCAAACCTTAGCTCAACCTTGGGTAGCTGTGGCTTTGAGCATTCAGGCTTCAACAAAGGAACACGTGTAAAGCATTTAAATGGCATCAAGACAATTGCAGAGGAAAGAAACAGGACTCTCAAGAAATCGAACACTCTTTTTTTTTTTTTTAAAGAAAACTGTATTTTTATGAATTTATAGTCACCAAAACAAAATAGATCCACCTGAGGGTTCCAGAAATAGAGATTTTTAAAGAATCGATTAATCAAGACTGTTCACTCAACTTTGAACAAGCACAGGCCAATTCAATGAATTTGACATTTAGAAAGTTTTTAACTACAAGTTACCTAAAGGGTGAATACGGTTAAGTAAGAGTATTAGTATTATTACTTTATTAGATCAAAAATATGATCATACACACCATAAAAAAACAATACATCAGAGTAAAAACAATTAAAATTGCATTAGAAAAATGTTCATTGAGATGTCCATTTAAAAGCAGACTTATAATTCTTCCAATAAAAAAACAATGTGCAAAATCAATCATAAAAACAGATTGAGCTAGATCGACACTACAATGTTCAGACACTGTTTTACACATTTTGACCTCTTCCACCAGGCAAAAAGCAAAAATCTCGAAATAGAAAACACTAGCCAGCTTGTAGTATCTGAATTAAAAATACGTGTGGCTTCCAAAGGACATCTAAAAGAAAGCATTCGACAAACAGGAGCTATCCAAGTTTCCTAAAATCAGCATAGGAGAGACAACAAAAGAGAAAATGCTCAAGTGTCTCGGGAGCAGTGTAACAAGAGGGGCGCAGCAAATTAATGGATACATTTCCCCAGCTACATCTCCTTGCATTTAAAGGAATGGTTCCGTATCTAAATTGGTTATACAGTGCTCGTGCCTGGGGTGGTTCGATATCGTCCAGGAAGGTTTCGAAACCAAAACTGCCTTTAACATTTAAGAACATCACAGTTAAAGTGCCATGTGCAGTGCGTTCAATGTTTTCAGAGATCATCAGTCCCCAGAACCTTTTTTTAACAAGGGGGACCATAGATTTGGTGATGGTCCCAGGTTCCTCCCAGAGCTGCACCAGCCCTATTTTTAAAAATCAAGCCTTGATCTTCTTGAACCACTTGATTCAACCTGTTTGCTTGTGCAGGGCAATCAGCTGGACCACGGCTTCCTTCAACGGGACCTGAGTTTTCCTTGTCCATACCCTTATACAGAACAAAAGTGCCCTAAGAATGGCGAAGTGTTCTTTAGGTTTTAAACCAAGATCTAGTCTTAATGGCAGGAGAGGTGTGTTCACTGGCAGGTTCATGATGGCTCTAATAAATTTATTTCGACAAGGGTTAGGTCTGTCAGATTTTTCAGCCCCCATAGCTCAGCCCCGTATCGGGCCGCTCCTAGACCTTTTGCCCTATGAAGTTCTAGGATAGGTGAAATTGGCCAATAGAGGGAAGCCCTAGCCCTTCGTACTATAGCACAATCTACATGCTGGAGGGTCAGAGGACTCTTTTCCAGCTTCAGAGTCCATACCAGCCTATAGCCGATGCGAACTTCCAAGTAATCAAAGGACTTTACCCGCTCCAATATTTGCGTGCCCAGTACGAGTTTGCCCTTGTTGGATTTATAGGGATTGAAAGACATATATTTAGTTTTGGAGCAGTTTATTTCTAAGCCTTTTTCTTTGCAGACCTTGGCAAATTTAAGGGGAGGCTGGTACAGATTCTCACGGACAACACCACTGCCATGTGGTACTGCAACAAGCGTGGCAGCCTGGGGTAATGGATCCTGTACCAGGAAACCCTGTACATCTAGAAATTTCTGGACCACCAAGGAATTGTCCTGGTTGTGAAAAAAGGGGTGTATTATATGGTGTGGTTGTGAGACCTCACATGAGTAATACATTTTAAACCCATCTTAGAAACAGTCTGGCTTAGTTTGTCAAACCTTAGCTCAACCTTGGGTAGCTGTGGCTTTGAGCATTCAGGCTTCAACAAAGGAACACGGGTAAAGCATTTAAATAGCATCAAAACAATTGCAGAGGAAAGAAACTGGACTCTCAAGAAATCCAACAATAATTTTTTTTAAAGAAAACTGTATTTTTATTAATTTATAGACACCAAAACAAAAAAGATCCACCAGAGGGTCCCAGAAATAGAGATTTTTAAGGGATCGATGAATCAATATTTTTCACTCAACTCTGAACAAGCACAGGCCAATTCAACGAATTTGACATTTAAAAAGTTTTTAACTAAAAGTTACATCTAGGTTGAATACAGTTAAGTAAGAGTATTTTGGGCAACCTGCCCATGTGGGGAGCCAGGCAGGATGACCACCATGGTCCAACAGAACAGTTCTCTCTGCAACAAAAGCAGTCTCCCATCCAGCGTTAGTGGCCAGTTGTCATTATCTTCTGTGGAGTGGTCCTGATGCAAGGAATACAGGATGCTGAAGATGTTGTGTGGTCAACAGGGGACTTCCTGGGGCTGCTCCTTGGTCCAGGTGGGGTGACTTTGGCCACAGGGGTCGATGACCCTGGAGGGGTTCTTTGATCCAGCTAAAGTCTAATCGCCACTGGACTACTGGTCTCCAGGAACAGCCAGACCAGCAGTTTCCTTCTTCTGGCGATAGCTCTCCTTTTGGTTGACCAAACTGCACTCCAACAACTATCCCATGCTGACCTCTCGCACCACATGGATAACAGGTTGATGGTGAGGAGGGACGGTCCCATAGAAATAATCTCCGGTTTGTTGGACTACCGGAGAGAGCAGAGGTGTCCACACAAACAGCTATATGGAGCTCTCGATCACAGAAATGCTGTACCCACCAGGACTATCCAAAATGTTAACGGTGGAGCATGCACACCGGGCATTGGTGCCAGCACCCCCTCCTGGAGCCCCTCCTACTGTCATCATAGCTTCCATTTTCAATTATAAATATAGAGACACTGTACAACAATACGCATGAAAAACTGAGGCTGGCTCTGTGCACTTAATTCCTGATTACATGCACAGATTACAAAAACAGCTGGAGTCCTTTGACACTTGAGCAGAAACTCAGAGCCGAGGGTAGCAGAGGGTGTACAGTACACTTTGCTGTTTCCAGCAAAACTAAAAGTACTCCGCAGTGGACGCTCCCATTTCTTCACATGGGCGGAGGACGCATGGGAGCGGCCGGAGATGGGAGACAGAACCAGATGCGGAATGAGTACTCCATCTGCGGCAGCAAAAAGGCAACAGTGAAGATGGACGGGCAGAACTAATCCTGCAACACTGATGGAGCTGATTGCACCTACCCAGAGAGCACAGATTATGATGGATGAGGATAGCATGCTAGTGACAGACTCCCACCTCATGTGTTGCAGAACTATTGCTGAATACTGGTGAGGTGGAGTATCGGGGGGGGGTGGTGGCCTGGCGGTGGACGCAGTGATACCAGAAACGGCTATGTCTGAGGGATAATTTCCAAATATGTAAGCTTCTGCACTTCAGCCTGTGCCTCCTCATGGGTGAAAAGGGGGTTGGGGTGATACAATCACTGTAATGCCCCAAATACTGTTGTGTTGTGCGTTATCCTGCAGTTGCTGATGAACAAAGCTTTCTATTTGTGATTGATAGTTCAGTTGGCTGTGGGCCTGTGGCGAACCACTGCACTGCCCCATGCTAGATAGAATAGGGCCCTTAGGGGTGTCTGGTCCTGGCAGGTATGCACACCTCCTCCTGTGAAGTGGCGAGTGGCGAAGACACATACATATAGTAGCAGGTTTTGCGTAAGAAATTGGGAGGGTTTTTTATGATTTATTCTGGTTAACTGTATATGTGAAGTAACAATGTTCAGGGTTGAGCAAAGTGGGCAAATACACTTACAGGTGTTTACGCAGGGGGAGGGTTGGGACTGGTGTATGCAGAAAGAGGGTTGTTTCCTATGATGGAGTTAATGCAACCCTTGACGATGGTAACTGTATGGGGGCGGAGGACATGGACTCTGCACAGGATGAAGACCATGGATATATCACAGAGCAGGATGCAGGGAGGGTCAGAGGAACTTTGCTTCACAGTAAGACTGGGTGAATGATACACGCTACTAGAAGCTGTCTGAGAATGGCTACTTCGAATATGCCGGGCCTAAACGAGCAAGCGCAACAGGCTGCTCACATACCTGAAAAAGGCAGGCAATAAAAGTGGCTTTCCTGCAGGAAAGCCATGTGACAGATGTGGAGGCGGACACGCTGCACAGGAAATGGAGGGGCCAGATGTACTAGAGCAGAGAAGGATCAGTACCACTCTAGATGTCTGTTTGATCATTCACCGCTGATCATTGTTTATACTGGAATGAGGAGCAGTCCCCTGGTGTCTACATGGAGGGTTCAGGAAGGAGACGCTCCAGAATGCTGAGTTGAGGTGCAGCTAACATTATATTTTGAGCAGACCTGGGGCAAGACAGACTCTAGAGCTGTGGATTGGGAAGCTTTTAAATGTGTGGTAAGGGGGGGAGTGCATCTGAAAAATGGCGGGAATACAGCAACAGCTGCGCAGACATGTTGCAACATGAGGAGTCAGTGGTGACTCTGCAAAGGAGGGAACCAATGGCCCCATCAATAGACTAGATTTGCTGGTAGTGTACTAGGTGCTCTGTGCCACATGGGAAGAGTTAGACAGATTTACACTGTGACAATATAGGCCATAGTTGCACAGAGAGGGGTATAAACTTGGTAGACTCCTTGCGTGGCTCCTGCTTCCTGAGGTGCCATACTCGTAGATCCTCTCCGTCACAAAGCCGGACAGTATGCAGGTTAACATGCAGATAGGCATTATGGAAGCATTGAGTCATTAACCTGCCAGTATTTATAAAAACTTGCCGGGAGAGAGGATAGGTGACATAGGGGAATACTGGTGGGGGTGCCCACTGCCTCGTGTCTCTGAGGAGCAATCTGTGCGATTACACGTGGAGCTCACACAGGAAGAGCTGACTCAGGCACTCAAGGAGATACTGCACAATAAGATGCCAGGGCTCCACAGCGTACCTCTTTATTTTTATAAAGCTTTGCGCTCCTGGTCATGGCTAAGCTATTGGAAGTGTACTGCAAGGCTAAACACTTCATTCCAACTCTCACGCACGATGAGGCTCAATGCAAATTGGATCCTATAGACCCCTTTCCATGATTAATGCCGATGCTAAAATATTAGCTCAAATGTTGGAGAACAGGCTACGACCAATGATTAGCATATTGGTGCATGAGGATCGAGGTGGTTTCATCCCTGAGAGGAGCTTCACATATAATATTCACAGACTTACATACATACACATCCACACCTCATTCCATAGCAGGTATATGGCCTTAGATATAGAAAAAACCTTTAACACGGTGAGATGGGACTATAGGTTTCAAAACGCTGCGGGCCTGGGCACGCTTTAGGGGGTGGGTTCGACTGCTATACACAATGCCAAAAGCGAAGGTCTGGAGCACGGGCTCAGAGGCCTGGAATGTGGAAGGGAGACCCAGCAAGGATGCTCTCTGTTATCCTTGCTGTTTGCATTGTCACTGGAACCACTTGAGATACACCTGCAAAAGATGCTGGCCAACTGGAGGATAGAGATCGGTATAGTGACACACATTGTCTCACTGTATGCAGGCGATATGCTGGTCTACATGTGGGACTGTCATGTCTTGATGCCCCTACTACAGAATGCATTAGAGCAGTTGGGCGGAGCTCCATACTACTATTGCAAAGGCACTTGCCTTCCCACTGGGACGCCTGGCGAATGCCCCTACAGTCTCTCTCACCAATATAAGGCTACGATGGAAAACACAGCAATTAAATATCTGGCCATAACTGTGAGGCATCAGGGGGCAAAGGCAGTATGCACTTAAATGGACAGGATCGTAGAGGGGCTGAAAAAATCCATAGCTTTCTCGGATATTCTACCACTATCGCTGGTCAGACAAGTGGCTCTGGCACAGATGATTTTGCTGCAGCGGTGCCTCTACCATCTCCAGAACGCACTGTGTGCGATCTGGGCTCCCATGTTGGTAATGTTATTTTGGGCTGGTAGATGCAGCCGAGTAGCACTGACAACCTTAAAGCTGGTCAAGGAAGAGGGGGGCCTTGGCCTTCCTAACTTAGAATTATAGTACTACACAACATAATTACAGCAGGTGTTAGTTGGTGTACCCAGATAGACTATTTGGAGTAACAGCTGTTTGATGCACTACAAACGGTATTGATGATGGGGAACGCAGCACCCTCAGACCTCCCATACGTGATGGGCCACATGGCAAAGATGTGGGCAGAGGTGAGCACTGAGTGCTCAGGTGTACTGTCCCTTTTCTAGGGCACTGGAGCTAAAATGGCCTCTGCCTTTCCAGAAGATAGCGATGGACATGACTATGGTTCATTGGCATGCAGGGGGCTGTATGACAATTGGGGACTAGTTCCCGGGAGAACAGCTTGGGACATTTGCTGAGTCTCCAGACCAGTTTGGGATGGATCCGGGACTATTCTTACAATATGCAAGGCTGACCAAGTGTAGTGTGTTTATCTAGGTACCTGAACCGATATTCCTATCCTTTGCCCTTGTCCGGTTATAAATCAATAATATCCCTACAACGGCATAGAAACCCTTTTCATAATTCAGTCATAGCGCATACTGTCACATTAAGCAAGCCTATTCCTCCAGCCCCCTAGAAAGCACACCGAGCTCTTAAACAAATCCAAGCCTCCAGCAACCTGGGAAATCCCCGCTGCTTTGTTTTGATTTCGTCCGAGAACTCCTGTAAAGCACTGTTGAGGAAAAGTCAGCCCATAACACACCTGATGCCCAGGCTGCTGGCGCAGGACGCCTCTTAGTTCCCATCTTGAACAATTACCAAATAAAGAGACGGGCGCTGGAAGCAGGAAGACAAGAATAGAGTTTTATTTCTCATGAGGAGAGCCTGTCATTTCGGACACTCGCATAGTGTCTTCAGGAGTTGCTCTAACAAGTTCTCTGAGGCTTCGTCTTTTATACACATGTTTATGATGCACAAACATTCCTTATTACAATAAAGACGCTTTGAAGTGGGAAAAGGCATGCTTGGAATCCCAGCTTCAGGCCTATTCCCATACCAGTCGCTCAGATGTCATCCTCCCCTCCTGAATGTAACAAGAGATTGTGACCTCTCAGCTGGACATTCCTACAGGGCACGAGGGCAGGAGGGGATGATCAGGTCAAAGGTTGGTCAGGTGATAAGGTCGGACACTTCGGTTGGTGTATCACGGTTTTGTTATGCTGGGCAGGGAAAAGGGGGATGTACATCCACGAGGCTTGGTCTTAGGACTTGGGACCGGGTCGAGAGTCAAGTGCAGCCAGGGGGGGGGGTTGTCAGCTGAGGGGAAGGGTGTTCCTGGGAGGAAATGGGGGGGTGTGGGTCAAGCAGGAGTGCTACTTCTAGAGCAGGGTCACGCAGAGGGAGAGGGTCTTGTGGCCGTTGCATGAGCAATGCGCGCGGGGAGGGGTGTCGTGGGTTTAGCAAACGGTCAGAGAGGCCATGGTGCCTAAAATAGCTGTCGTGTACATATGTGCATGGGTCTTATGCTGGCGGGATAACACAGTCAGTGTTTCGTAATTATTCGTTCTGCTTACAACAAGGGGTACAGTGAACACAAATGAACGCCGCTTATGTACACATACATTGCCATTTTCAACAGTCGCCGCTTTTTTACATAAGCAAGTTCAATTCTATATAGTCGATACGATAGGCAGAATGCAATACATGTTAATTTACATTTGTTGGGTTCTTCATACAAGTCTAGAGATCGATATTATACTTTAGTCGGGGTTAATCAAGAAAAACGTTCAGACACATTATAGAATCATGTTCTGACTTTCTCTCCGCTGACATCAAAATACAGTAGAAAGAGCTCTGATACCTTCGGGTCTTGTCAGTGCTATAAGAGACCTTTGGAAAACTAAATGCATGAGTGATCGATGAAACATTTTAGAAAGCAATACAAAATGGCTGAGGGAGGAGTTCAAGTTGATACAAGCAATTTGGTCAAGGGGGTGAGTAGAAAGTTCAGGAAGGGGGGTTTTCGTCACAATGTCTTTTTTAACAGAGTCCGTCTTCTTTTGTTGGCGCTGTTGAGCACCGGCGGTGGAGCTATAGGTCCAGCTTGGATTCATTCTTACACGTTGCAGGGTGCGATCAGTCCTCTGCTGTTAGATCACAGTCCTGTTTCTTAACTGATTTTCTTAGGGGTGCCTCATGCTGGGCACCTGCGTGTCTTTCTTTTTCCGTGGCAAAACCTCATTCTATAGTCAAAAGTTATGCGAAAAGTGTGATGTTGTTGAATAATCAAGGGAAGAGAGGGCGGAGTGGGATCAGATCTTTGAGCACATCAAGGGACCAAAAGGAGCAAAAGATGACGAGCAGGAAGGCCCATCAGTCGGGCTCAAAAAGGGACGGGGACTTCAGGCACGAGTGGGTCAGCAAATCGAGAGCTTCAAGGCGGCCCTTTATTCCTTCATCTGCCGAGTTTGAGAGTGGTGCCTCGTCCCGCGTCTCGTTGCTCGGTGGCTCCACCTTTGGTCGCGGTCACACGTGCTTCATGATCTGTGGCCAGGCTGTGCGTCACGTCCAGCTCCTCTCCTCCGGTGATTGTATCTTTGAATGGGTAAAAAATAAGTTTTAGAAAAACTGGCAGGAGAAGACATTTATACATCTCAATTCCGTCCCCAATCCTATGTAGGTGGGAGATAAGTTCATCGGTCACAGTCAGAAGTCATCACTTATGGAGTATGTAGGAGGGCATTACCATTGAATTCATAAACCTGTTTGGCGTTCATTCGTGACGTATGTGGAGAGAAATTGGACCTTTATACACAGTGTATTATATCAAACTCAAAATCGAGTCCTTATGTAGAGACTCGCCCTTTTTCTTTTTTAACCCAAGTACCGACAATCTTACATTTCCCTTTGGGGTCGGCTAACTCTTGCAAGCAGGGGCGTTATCGTCATGAAGAAGGGGGAGGGGGCAGATGTTAAACATGCTTTTCTTGGGGAGCGACCGTTAATCAAGGTCATCAATTACGCTTCGAGGGTAGCTGACATGAAGCTGGGGTTAATCGGGGGAAACGGGGACGCTTTGGACAGGGAGCTGGGGTCAATCGGAGAAGCGGGGGAGCTTTGGACATCCGCACTTAAGTGTAGAGGGGTGAAGTGATCGGTGCATTGGGAATTGCATTTCTAGCGAACTGGAAAACAGAAGGCCATTGACGTTATAGTCCCCCTATAAAAGGCCAGATTAGGGGACATCCGTCGTCTTACCTGTCCTTTCCTTCATTACCAACTCGGGTTCTATCGTTTTGCAGAAAGGAGAGGTAGTATTATGGCAAGTCACAATCGTTTTTAGTTCCTGTCAATTTTGCCGAACACCTTTGTGTTCGAGGAGACCCAATTAAGTTTTGTGCCGGGGGGGCACAATGTCACCATACAAGGAAAGAGGGGACAGGGGCTTTTGGAGAGAGAGAAAGAGAGAGGGAGAGAGAGAGAGAAAGAGAGAGAGAAAGAGAGAGAGAAAGAGAGAGAGAAAGAGAGAGAGAGGAAGAGAGAGGGAAAGAGAGAGAGAGAGGGGAAGAGAGAGAGAGAGAGAGAGAGAGAGAGAGGAAGAGAGAGAGAGAGAGAGGGGAAGAGAGAGAGAGAGGGGGAGAGAGAGAGAGAGAGAGAGAGAGAGGAAGAGAGAGAGAGAGAGAGAGAGAGGGGAAGAGAGAGAGAGAGAGAGGGGAAGAGAGAGAGAGAGAGAGGGGAAGAGAGAGGGGAAGAGAGAGAGAGAGGGGAAAGAGAGAGAGAGGAAGAGAGGGGAAGAGAGAGAGAGAGGGGAAGAGAGAGGAAGAGAGAGGGGAAGAGAGAGGGGAAGAGAGAGAGAGAGGGGAAGAGAGAGAGAGGGGAAGAGAGAGAGAGGAAGAGAGAGGGGAAGAGAGAGAGAGAGGAGAGAGGGGGGAAGAGAGAGAGAGAGAGAAAGAGAGAGAGGGGGAAAGAGAGAAGAGAGAGAGAGGGGAAGAGAGAGAGAGAGAGAGGGGAAGAGAGAGAGAGAGAGGGGAAGAGAGAGAGAGAGAGAGAAGAGAGAGGGGAAGAGAGAGAGAGGGGAAGAGAGAGAGAGGAGAGAGAGGGGGAAGAGAGAGAGAGAGAGAGAGAGGGAAGAGAGAGAGAGGAGAGAGAGAGGGGAAGAGAGAGAGAGAGAGAGGAGAGAGAGAGAGAGAGAGAGAGAGAGAGAGAGAGAGAGAGAGAGAGAGAGAGAGAGAGAGAGAGAGAGAGAGAGAGAGAGAGAGAGAGAGAGAGAACACACAATAATGGGTCATTCAGTGCGCGCACAACACAGAACAACAGGGGTTAAGTAATACGGAAACACAGGCAGAGGGATGACGTTGCTCCATACATTACGTACACACATACTCAGGTGAGGGAGACAGTACATGTATTATATACAAAAATCCAAGACAAGACATATAACCGTTATTGGCCATAATGATCTCTTCCTGTATGCTGCGCATCCTTAGCATCCTACGCTCTTTTTACCCTTTTCTTTCCTTTTATTGTCGGCTGCCTTTACTGGTCTTTGTGGTTGTACACACTTACGCCTTTGGCAACCAGTCAAGAACTAACCTGGTCGGGCTTAATGTGTTTCCAGGCTGAGGCAACAGTGGGTGTCAGTTGGGAGAACAATAGGGCAGCTTTGAGTTTCCGGTCCATGAGGGTGCGGAAAGGATGTAGTAATTTCCAAACACTGACAACATTCCTAGTCCTCCAAGCGGAGGGTACTAGAGTAAACCTCACCTCAGAATATTCTTTAAACCTTTCCCTATTTAGTTAAGTGTAGAGTGCTTAATCATGAGTGCACATTATTTTTGGTTGTATTATTCGGGGTGCGTAGGCACCATAATCAAATGCATTTTTCCCGTCTCTTCGTCCGTTAGATCACCATTTTCTTTTTCGTATTTTTAATCGATGTTCCAAAGTGACCTGCAGAAAGAGGGAAAAAGAAGGGGGCGGGGGCAGCATTTAAAAAACACATCAGCGCGCATAAACCCGAAAAGGCTTTTACTTACTACATACTCGGTCTATCTCCACGGAACGCAGTTCTTGCCAACTCGGCATTTAAGCCCAGATGAACCTTTTAGTGTGGGAGAGATGATCATATCGAAACTTCAGTGTGAGCGAGTATCATAAGTGTTGAAATTCGAACTTTCAATAGTCATGATGCGCCAAACTTAACAACAATTCATTGTCCGAATGTTCAACCAGCACCCATCTCACTTCAATTCATTGTCCAAACACATAATCAGTACCCATCCCATATCAATTCATTGTGTTTAAAAACTGTATACATATTTCATGACATCAAGGCTGAGCAATCGGGGTACAACAAGGAGTTGAAAGTTTCATTTGTACCAGCGCCATTTTGGGTGCGGCCAGGCAGATCCAGGCACAGTCAAAACCTCCACCAACTCGTGGTTGGCCCAGAACCTCTTTCGGCAGTCCAAAAAGTTCCGTAAAAGGGCAACAGAAAGGGATCGGCAGTATGAACCATCAGTCAAAAGGGGGGGGAGGGAAGCAACATTTTTCTACCGGGTCATACTGCGTTTTCACCTGAACTGATCCGAACTGTAGTCTGCAGGATTTTAGTCATTCAAATTGAGGCTGGCGTCAGCATGGGAGCGCCGACGTCCCGCGGCTACATTTTCATCGTTCCGCGGGCAGTTATGGCAGTCATTCCCCATCTGGGGTATCTGCGGGGGTCGGGGACTCCCGCGGCTCCTATAGAATCTTCAAGGTCGAGGAGAACTTTTATGATGGTGGAGTCAACAAGCAACCGGGCCATTCCTTCATGCTGGGCCCGCTCTTGCAAGGTCGACCGCCATTTTGAGAGTTCGGCAGCTACCGGCAATCGCGGGGTCAAATGAGCAGACGGGCTTCAACCTGTCGGGCGAGGCGTCGCAGCATCGCCACAGTGGTCGAACCCTTTGCCGGGTGCGAGGAGCGTCGCTGCACCGTAAGAGTGGACGAACCCTTTGCCGGGTGCGAGGAGCGTCGCTGCACCGTAAGAGTGGACGAACCCTTTGCCGGGTGCGAGGAGCGTTGGGGGTGCAGCTGGGGAGCCTTCACCTGGGGAGGTGGGAGAGGCTCGTTCGCGCCGCCTCTCCCTCCCGGTGCACCCCACGGCGTCTTGCTTGACATTTGTTATGGCCGGACCAGGCGATGAGGACGAGGGGGGGGGGGGTCGGAGGCATGTGCAAGACATTCCCCCCCCAGTGTTGTCGCAGCCATTATTGAAGAAGTGGGGACGCCTGGCACGTTTCGGGCCGGGCCCACAGCCGATGGCGGCCGGACGCTTCTTCGCCCTGGCCCCAGGAACGGGTCCCTTGGTTCATCCGGGGGACAGGCCTTGGCGTGTGGCGCCGCCTTCGGGCTATTCGCGTAGTGGTCCTTCCACCCCACCGCCCATGACGGTTTTTGTAGACTTTAAAACGCCCAAAAACTACTAGAAAGTAGCCCAAAGTAGCCCAACATTGCTACTTTGGGGAAGGAAGGGCTGGAACGGCGTCAGGCAGACGGCGAAATGCATTGTGGGTTTCGTTTGTCGTTGCAGCAGTTTGTCATGTAAATAGTTGCTTAAATGTTGTTTTTTTTGTTTGTTAAAAAATAAAACGTGTTCACCTGTTACTTCGCTAGAGTGTTATATATTTTTCTATTATTCGCCTAAGTTTTGTCGTTAATTGGGCGGGGTGGGTGGTGGAGCCAAGCTGTCTCGAAGTCATAGCGTTAAGTTCGGCTTTCCTCACCAGTTTCATATTTCCAGAGGGGTTGTTCCCTATGTTTCCATTTCAGCGAGGTTGAAAAGAGATCTCATCAGCGGCCTACTGATTTCACTCTATTCCTTTTCTTTTCCCTAACGATTTTTATATATATATTTTTCTCTTTTATTTGCTAGCACGATACAGCGGCTAATCCGCATTTTTATATTTGTCCTTTTGTATTAGGGGTACCCTCCTGGCCGAGCCAGATGACCTACCTCCAATAAATGGTCCGGGTGGAACTGGTTTACCAATCAGTGGGGAGTAGATAGGCATGACAGATTACAACGGGGGACAAAGGTCCGCATTACCTACCCTTCATTACTTGCAAAGACTAGACAGAACATTTCTATTCCACGTTATTTGCAAACAGAGAATGCCTCAAAAGAACTATTCCTTGAACAATAAATGTTCAGACAATCAATCAATCAGTGGGGAGAAAAACAGGCATGACGGATTACAACGGGGACAAAAGTCTGCATTACCTATCCTTCACTATCTGCAAAGGGAGGCAGAATATTCCTATTCTTCCCCGTTTGTAGACAGGGAATATCTCAAAGAGCAATAATCGATAAAAACCGATAACAAACAATCAATGGGGAGAAAGATAGGCATGACGGATTACAACGGGGACAAAAGTCTGCATTACCTACCCTTCGCTATCTGCAAAGGGAGACAGAATATTCCTATTCTTCCCCGTTTGTAGACAGCGAATGTCTCAAAGAGCAACAGAGCAACCAATCAATCAGTGGGGAGAAAAATAGGCATGACGGATTACAACGGGGGACAAAAGTCCGCATTACCTATCCTTCACTATTTGCAAAGAGAGAGGAACGTTCCTATTCGTCGCTGTTTGCAAACAGAGAATGTCTCCAAGAGAACCAATACTTCAAGTAGCAACCGAGGCTAAATTAACCAATCAATGAACAATACCAGTATTTTAAATACTGATTTCAAAACAATCAATCAATCAATCAATCAGATGGATAAAGCCATCCTACCAATCGGACGTAAAGACGTCCTACTTAACCTTACCTGGACCGGACCATGTGGGCAATTCTTCGCCTTCCTTTTTCCAGCGCCCCATCGTTCTCTTTCTCCATGTTTTTACCGCAGCATTCCTGTGGGATTCCAGTCAGGACAGTAGGTCACTTGAGAGAGGTCCGTTCAGAATCGGTGAAGTTCATTCAATCGGCAGCCGGACGAGGGCCCTCTCAAGGCAGGTATACTCCAATCGTTTAGATATTCACCCCATCGTCTGGACCTCTCTTACCGGACCTTATGTCGCTAATGGACCCCGCGTTGGGGCGCCAATTGAGGAAAAGTCAGCCCATAACACACCTGATGCCCAGGCTGCTGGCGCAGGACGCCTCTTAGTTCCCATCTTGAACAATTACCAAATAAAGAGACGGGCGCTGGAAGCAGGAAGACAAGAATAGAGTTTTATTTCTCATGAGGAGAGCCTGTCATTTCGGACACTCGCATAGTGTCTTCAGGAGGTGCTCTAACAAGTTCTCTGAGGCTTCGTCTTTTATACACATGTTTATGATGCACAAACATTCCTTATTACAATAAAGACGCTTTGAAGTGGGAAAAGGCATGCTTGGAATCCCAGCTTCAGGCTTATTCCCATACCAGTCGCTCAGATGTCATCCTCCCCTCCTGAATGTAACAAGAGATTGTGACCTCTCAGCTGGACATTCCTACAGGGCACGAGGGCAGGAGGGGATGATCAGGTCAAAGGTTGGTCAGGTGATAAGGTCGGACACTTCGGTTGGTGTATCACGGTTTTGTTATGCTGGGCAGGGAAAAGGGGGATGTACATCCACGAGGCTTGTTCTTAGGACTTGGGACCGGGTCGAGAGGTCAAGTGCAGCCGGGGGGGGTTGTCAGCTGAGGGGAAGGGTGTTCCTGGGAGGAAATGGGGGGGTGTGGGTCAAGCAGGAGTGCTACTTCTAAAGCAGGGTCACGCAGAGGGAGAGGGTCTTGTGGCCGTTGCATGAGCAGTGCGCGCGGGGAGGGGTGTCGTGGGTTTAGCAAACAGTCAGAGAGGCCATGGTGCCTAAAATAGCTGTCGTGTACATATGTGCATGGGTCTTATGCTGGCGGGATAACACAGTCAGTGTTTCGTAATTATTCGTTCTGCTTACAACAAGGGGTACAGTGAACACAAATGAACGCCGCTTATGTACACATACATTGCCATTTTCAACACTGTTAGAACGACCAGTTCTTAGTGACATCTTTATTGACGTCTTATGTCCAGCCTTACGTCAAACCCGGCACCTTTCAGGTATAAATATACCAACGTTGCCTTAAGCAAACACACGGTGGTAATCCTGGAGCAGAGCAGCTATCTACTTCCGAAGAGCCCAGCTGATGCGAGAGCCCACGGACGCTGCCCCTCCCTTTTGACGCGCTGAGAAAGACGCTGTCTTTTCTCCTGCCGAGAAATCCAGCCTCCGGCGTTTCCAGCTTACCCTTGCGGGTGACTGGGATACCGAGTCCTGAGAGAGAGATACCAGCCCTCCTGCCTTCTAATACCCAGGTACTGAACTGACTAAACCCTTACAGAGAATTCTTGAGTCAGATTCTTGGCAAAACAAACTTAACTTAAACTGCTACTTACTTACTCCCTCCCACGTATTAGGCTTAGGTCAGGTACACCGGGGTAGGCGTAGTTAGAAGCACCAGTTGAGTACGATTAGTCAATGTATATATGTATGCATCTATTTTATCCATTTTAAAGTATCATATGCCTAAGAAACCATATCAATGCTTTTACAGTATTATTTTATAATCTTGCTTTTACTGTATGCACTTTACTTAACTATAAGTATTGCAATTGTAGCAATTCATTTCTCTTGTATGAGGAAAGAGACTGCTCAATAAATAACACCTTTTATTGAAAACGCCAGTCTCTCTTTTTCTCTGCAATCTGGTGAAACTAAGTACGCACCTTTGACTGAGTGAAATAGCTGTCTTTTGTTTTCACACGACTCTAGAGGTATACTCTTATTCAGGGAGAGCAAAGGTGTCATGTTTTATGGTTGTCCGAAACTAAATCCCTTCTTGTCTATCCAGGGAGGATAAACTCCTCCTCGCTTATTCGAGAAAGTTTCTAGTGAACTCTGAGCTAGCTGGCAAAAAACTTAAGTCTAATATAGTCAGTAGAGACCTAGTTAACCTCAGTCCTACGTCTACACTACTGAAGATATTATTCCAATGCGCAGAGCCTATTGGGACTATAGGAACTACACTACATGGCGCTCAACATTTGGTAAGGCGATAAATCTAACGCAAGACGTTAGAGTAACTCAGTCGTGCTTTTTCACACAGACCCTTTCTCCCGTAAAAACTCCAAAGACGTCTGGAGTGGGTAAAAGGTTAAAATCCGCCGGAACTTAGTAGGAAGTGATTTCTATGTATAGTTTTTGGTTTATTCAACGTTGAAGGATACAGTGTTCCAAAATATTGTGCACCTAATCTTTGTTTCCTTGAAAACCTGATCTGCAACAAAAAACCTTCCTGTCAGTAAAATGTCAGACGGTGAAGGAGATAGGGAGGCAGCTAGAATAGCAGCTCAACTCCTAGAGGATGACAATAGTCTCCTGCAAACCGACCCGGATGCAATACTCATTCCGGTCAACATAAGAAAAACTATAACTCTTAAACTTATAGAAAATGGACTAACATCGAGAGGTGGTACAGTCATATTTGTAATTGAGGCACATGAATATCGGCAGACAGAGGTATTCTATTCATGGCTAAATTTTCCAGCAGCAAACGCTGTCACACATGAATTCCACTATTACAAAATAGAGGAACCACCGGATGACTACACTCCTTTCGAGGAGGTGGAAATCCCATTAAAATACCAAGAGCACCTGCTCTGGTTTAAAGGCGCCCTAAAACATAATAATCACATCACCAGGCTCGGTCCACTAGGTAGACCAGGAGCAACAAGGCCGGTTCTAGCCAGCTACACACCACATCCAGACATTGAGAAAATGTCAATACCAGAACTTTTAGCACAGCTAAAACAACTGATTAAAATACATAGACAATTAGTCCAATATGTAATGCGGACCTCAACAGTCCAACCAACTATTAACATTCCACAGCTGACCCCTCATCAGGGGAACATAAACAAAATTACACCACAGAACATACAATCGTGTCTGGGTAAAGTACCCGCAAAACGGGAACAAATTCCATTCTGGTTAGCACAAAACATCACTCAAATAGAGGCAGTATTTCCGGATACTACCCCTACTGAGAAACACAGAATTCTGACTATCTGCGTTCCAATGGGGCTCGCACCACATGTGGAGGACTGTGAAACTTGGGGCACAGTTTTTGCTTCCATTTACACAAAAACACATGGTGTTCCGTCCATGGCGGTAATACCAGATGTGCTAAGACAGATTCAAAACGAATACGGTCCAGAACCTGCTTTAACTCTGGGTATGAAATTACTGAAAGACTTCAAGCAGGTCTCAGCTTTATTATTATCTAATATAAAAGGAGAAGCAGCATCTGTGGCAATCCGCCAGAAATTGAAAGAAACAGATATAGCAGAACAACCATTTGAACTTGCCAGAATCATAGAAAAATCCTATGAAGAGCTAGGAAGAGATAGTTTGGGTGGGAAACCATTAAAACCCCAACTAACTGAAAATCCTGAAAAGAGATTTATTAAAAATAATCTAAACACTCCAAAAAAGAGCTGGGATGGAAATAAACAATCCACTCCCAAAGAAAAAAGATTCCAATCCAGAGGAAAGTCTCCTCGGCGGAGAGAAAGATCTCTGGACCAAGGACACGAGTCTCCCCAGAGGGAGCCCTCTGAGAAAAGATACAACCTTAGAAATAGGGATAATTTGAAGAAACCTGATAGATATCAAGATATTGATACACGTCCCTCTCGATCTTTTCAGACTTCCTCGCAGAAATCGGAAAGAAGAGGACGGTCAGAACACAGGGAAGAGCACGTCAAGTTCAAAGACAAAGAACCTGCTCATCAAAGTAAAAAACTACAATTTCCAAAAAAGAAGGTAGCCAGTGTTAAAATAATCAAACATGCCGAGGATCCTGAGGACACAGCTGAAAAACGGAGAGTGGGCTCAGACAATGCTAGACAGCGCAGCAGAAGTGAGCATAGCTCGCAAGATCCTGATGAATCATCTGGAGACAGTGGACACGAATGAATACATTCAGGTGGAAACTGCAGATACCAGATTTAGCAAACCTCATAAAATATACGAAATAACATTACGTATAGAGGGAGCTAAGACTAGGAAAATAAGGGGTCTATTTTGGGATAACCTCTCCAAAGGCTATTACATCCTTTTAGCCGAAAAAGACTGGCCACCGGAGTTTGTCAGGGAGTGCCCTCATGGCGAAGAAATGATTATGCCTGCCTTCTCAAATCATATTCCAATTCATAAAAAATATACACTTGCAAGGAAGTGGGCAGTAGCCCAAGCTCCTGCATTATATAAAAACCATGTTGGATGGGATGAGGACTCTCCTCCTCACAAAATCCAGTTAAAATGTCAACCAACTGCACAGAGGCAGCACCCAATTAAGCAAGAAGCTAAAAAACAGGTCAGGGAGATCGTAGATCAACTTGAATACCAGGGGGTGATTGAAACTTGCACCTCACAAATGAACAATCCTTTGTTTCCTGTCTCCAAGCCAGACGATTCATATCGTCTAGTTTTGGACTACAGACACCTTAACTCATGTTGCAAAACTTTTGCAGTACAAAACTCACATAGTGCAGCACTAATGAATAACATCGTGCGCAAAAAATACAAAACAACATTAGACATCTCTAATGGATTCTTTTGTCAAAATATAGCACCTGAAAGCAGGTATTTGACCGCTTTCTCAATAATGGGCTCACAGGAAAATTCTGTCGACTCCCACAGGGGTTCAAGAACAGCCCAGGATTATTCTCAGCGAGAGTAACAGAGTTACTACAACTGTATGATGATGAGGCATTATCTTATGTCGATGACATCTATCTAACAGATGATGACTTGGATACTCACTTGAAAAGAGTGAACACCATAATACTTGGGTTCGCAGCAGAGGGTTACAAATTCAACTTTAAAAAGTCACGAATTGCCCATCTAACTGTCCTGTTTTTAGGATATGAATTATCAAGTGAAGGCAAAAGCCTGGCAGACAATTTCTTAGAGAAATGTGCTGTAATCCAAGCACCAAGAACGCTGAAAAACTTACAATCAATTCCAGGTTTTCTGAATTTCGGAAGAACTCACATTCTAAATTATGCCGAGAGGGTTAAACCTCTCTATGAACTAATAAGACCAGATTTTAAAACAATCAATTGGACTCAAAAACACACAGAAATTTTGAGATCATTGCAAACAGACATGTTAGCTAAAACAAAATTGCAAACATGCGATAACACACGCAACCTTGTAATGCGGATTCACATACCTAAACTCTAATGAGGGAGAAACGGTACCAATAGCATACAAATCACATTTGTACACAGAAGCTGAAAAAACATTCAGTATTAAGGAAAACATTGTACATGCGATTCAAACAGCTGTAGCAAAAGAAAGAGACCAAGCCGAAGGCAGACGGATTACTGTTAGAACAGCAGAATCAGCCTTTGAGGCATTAACAAGCCCATGTAATTTACCTACTGTGGCATTAAATCCAAAATGGATACAATGGGAAAATTCTCTTGCTATAGACAAAGTGAAACACTATTTTGACCCGGAAATGAAAAAATTAAAAAATCTAGAATATGAAAGAGAATATCCTCTGCCAATTGACATTCTGCCCATACAACAGTACGCCTGTGTAATATATACAGACGGAAATGCACAACCCTCAGTTTGGGGAAAACAAGCCTATAACGCCACATGCGAGATTGTTAAATACGTGTGGCGCGGAGGTAAATTGAGACCTCTGGTAACAAAATCACACTCTGTAGAAAATAATTCAGATAAACAAACTGAAGTAATAGCGTTAAAAATGGCGCTAGATAATGCCGATCGCGAATTCCCGACACTAATAGTGTGCGATTCATATTACTGCGTCAAATCATACAATAACGACTTGCAGAAATGGGTTGAAAACCGTTACAAAGATGACACAGGTGCCACAATAAAGCAAAAATCGCTTTGGGAACAAGTAGTTCTTTTACAGAAAGAACTACCAAAGACTCACGTGATACATTCATTGAGTCATGAACGTGATGGCGTTCACGTTTCAGGGAATTCATTGGCTGAGACAGCCACAGCGGAAGCAACTAAGCCGGCTTCCGTAGCTACAAAAAAGCATTCAGGAAAATACGTAGACGGGGAAACGATGCTGGCGGTAAAAACGTCATCAAAAGGCGACTATACAGCGCTACCCGTCAACTATCCACTCAATTATACATACGTAATCGATGCAAACTCCGTTCCTTTTGCTCAAATCCCTGGAGTGGGGGATAGAGTAATTCCAAACACGAACAGGAGAAACTTATTAATAGCAGACGCACATATGGGTGAGGGTCTAAGACACCTTAAGATTAAGGAATCTCTGAAAGAATTACAATCAATATACTGGTGGCCAGGAATGAGCCTGCAAAACTACAAATTTGCATTCTACTGTCAAAACTGCAACAGAGACCGCAGTGGCGAACTGCCCGGAGTACTGCCAATGCCCTTCTTTTAGATATCACAAGAATATCAATACAAAAAACCCAGAAAAAAATGCGTCCCATTAATATTATTAAAGAGACTAGTTCCACTTAAAATGTAGACCCCCAGCTCTCGGCTGACGTCTGAACTGTTATAAAAGATTTGCGAGTCTATAGTGGCATAGACGCAATTGGCATGCTACATTCTGACCAGGGTCCTGCTTTTAGCTCTCGAGCTTATAAGAAGGCCATGACCAGCATGGGCATTGCATTGCGGGAATCTTATCACTTCCTTCCTGAGGGAAATAGGATGGTGGAAAGAAAAAACCGAGACATAAAGCAATCTATAACGGCAAAGGTATTAGGTTCGGGGGTTGGGTGGGTCAAACATTTAATAAGTGTCCAACGTAGTCTTAACAATCTGCCAAGAAATTCTCTAAAAGGTTTCAGTCCGTAAGAACTATTGTTCGGGACTAGAATGCATATCCAGGATCTCGATAGTCAGACTTCAGTGGTAGAAGGAAAATGCTTTGATATCAAAGATCGTTTGGCTATTTTACAGGACTTAAATGAAACAAGAAAAGACCTGAGCAACATAAAGTTGAAACAGCCAACAGCCACTGAAGAGAAACCACCTGTCCCAGCAAGGCCTGTCTGGATTCCAAAGATTGGGGATCTGGTCAGAGAGAAAATCGCGGTCAAGAAGGAATTTGTGCCTTCTTACAGAAAAGCAGTACCTGTCTTAGCTGTCAACGGAACAAGATCAGTTGTACTACCGCCCCTTGCTGGTAAAAGGAGAACCGAGTTGTATCCATCGACCTGGTTAAACCACAATCATGTGGCCAATAATAAGTAGTAGGCCAAGTGGACTCCCAAGAAGTAGCAGAACACCAAAGTTTGCTACAAGTCAAGAGGTTCAAACTGAGAGACTAATCACATTTGATAAACCTACAGTGAATCAACAAGGACTATGCAACAAAGCCAAGGAACTTATGCCTCTTGAAACCCAAATTATAACAATTCGTCAAGAAACACCTGTCTACAACGATGTAGCCACAGACTATACTAATGAAACAAAGAAAAATCCAGAAGCAATTCCAATAATTGACAGAACTACATCAGGCTACTTAATCAATTTCGATGACTTTTCTGAGGATCCGAGCGAACCTGAGGAACAGCCAACAACAACAAAAACTTTTAAAGACAAAACTAAAGAACTCTTTCATCAACTACAAGAAACCCATCTGATTTCCCCATGGATTGAATTTTGGGTGGTGCTAGGTGTACTTTTCCTCCTGCTTTGGCTCATCATGGTGCTATGCTTGGGACACTTCATTGAGGGAAAATATGTTACAATGGACACAGCAAGCCAGAATATCAACCTGGTCCTAAAGCCACACAAGTCTTCACACATCGAGAAAAGAGAACTTTCTTCAGTAAACTTCACAGCCAATCCGATACCCGGTGGGGTAGCATGGGACAAAACAGATTACGATATATATGGCCCGGTCGAGCTCTTGAAGTATCCTCATCAATTTAAGGTTTCATTAAGTGACTTTGTAAAACCGAGTACATTCTCTGATGATTGGGACTTTGAAAGTATTAACGATATGATGTCAGACTTAGTTATGTCAGCAAAATTTACTGAACATGATTATTTACAAGGTTCATCGAATTATGATCAGATGTACTGCTACAACCATTATGCTAACCATTATTTGCATAAATCTGCTCAACCTAGAAATGTTTTAAATTATAATCAATGGGAACATTGTGCAACTCCACCAAAAGGTAGTTCAAAAACATTTTATGAGAAATTCCCATACTTCTCAGGGTTTAACACAAGTGAAGCAGAAACGTTTTATTTCAAACTGTTAAATAAGACAGGAATGAAAACCATGCTGACAAATACAAAATTAATCTATTCAGAAACATTTTTTGAAAAAATGAATACATTTGGTTTTGATTTTTGGAAAAATAACATTGAGACAAAAACCATCTGGGGTACTAAAGATTGGCAAGTCCAAGGTATAGAATCATTATTCAGAGCCTGCATGATCCCAGAACAAATTATATTTTTGAATGACACAATTCAACAAACAACCTGTCTTGGCCTAGCCAAAATTAAGGACTTATACAAACCGTCTATTCCAAAGCCAACACCTGACAGTAATAGCACTACAGAGGTTGAGATAGACGTATCCCATATTTTAAACCAAAACAGAACACATCCTGATTGGAAAAAATGGTTGATCTGGCCCCCAGACACAAATAACTGTCAAGATAGATTCCTGAACAAAATACAGGGGTTCAAATTGACCAGGCCAGACCCTAGATACTCCCAGCGACAACATCCAGGGATAGTAACAACATACAGTGTAGGAAAACTCTGCCTTGAATGGCTACATACATCCACACTGGCAGAAATTAAGCAACACTTAACTTTACTTAAAGAAGGTGCTGACTTGCGTGATTTCATTATGGGACCACGCAAACAGCGTCAAAAACGTTTCATAGCGGCCTCTATATATGCAGCTTATAACGAAGCTTGGAAAGAAACTCAAATTGAAACAGCAGAGAAAATACGGGAAATTGACCATATTAATTTGGAAAAATCACTTTCTGTTGTGGACAATGGGTTAATGACTCTGTCTTCCAGAATATATTCACTGGACAGTATTGTATCATCTGCAATCGATATAATAGAGCAGGACATGCTAATGTTACAACATGGTCAGTCCCAATTGCGTTCTATTGTACAGCTTGGCTGGACGTTACAAAATCTGCGTTCAGGCTACGTGCCTTGGCGTTTAATCAACACAACGTCACTGTTCTCTATCTTTAACCTTACTGATATACAAATCAGCTTGGCACAAAAAGGAGCAGAATATACAATTCTGTGCATTGAAAAACTTGAGAGATTACCATTGACAATGTCAGAACGACCTGTCATTGAATGGATAATACACGGAATCATAACTATTCCGATAACAACTTTCCAATTTCGATACTGCCAAAAGTATATACAGGCAGGCCAGTATGAAAGGTTGGGTAAAGGATACATTAAGTCATCATGGAAATTACCTTACACACACACGTTATAGTGAAAAGGGACAGAATGTATTTCTTAGTGGTGATAATTGTGAAAAATCACTAAGCGGTATACTTCTGTGTCAGGGTATAAATCTACATGGGGCCTGTGAGGGGACTTCAAATAACCTTTCATGTCACCAGCTTGGCACACCTGCAACTCGAATAGAGCCATTCTTTAGACGGCTTTCGAACGGGAGCTACATTCTAATAGTGGACCACAGATGTTGTGGCCTGGTGCCAGGAAAAGCTTATCTAGTAAGCGTTTCGTCCATGGTCACTTGCTGTATGCAAGTATTGTATCCGTACGACACTCCAGACAGGGAGGGAAAAATTTGGCCCAGTTTGAAAATCTCTTCTATTCGAATTGATCCTTTAAGCAGAATGAAGTCTGTTCTTCTACAGACGCCTGTGCCCTTGACGTCATCAAAAGAAACGTATGATATCCAAGTTGCAAGGACTACGCCAGAGATACATAACCTTTTATCAACAAATTGCCCCTTACACTTCGCAGAAATGCTAAACGAAATCTTAAACATTTCTGATACGAATGGTATCGCAAGTGTATTTAAGACAATTTTTTCGGGACTGTTGACACCTTTCAAAGCAGTCCTGGGCATCTTTCCTAATTTTGTCCATTCAATCTTTGGCGGCCTTCCACTCCTGTTGGGACTCGTAGCAGGCATTTTATTTTTGATACTCCTGCTTCGTTATGGCAAGCCATGTCACAGACAAGACTCCAGCAACAATGGAAGAAACGATCCTAGCTATACGCTATCGGTACCGCATAACTAAAGTCCTTGGATTAGCCCGGCTAAGAGATCTGAATATGACCTGGTTTCTTTCATTCAGGCCCATCTGGCAGAACTGTATCTTACCTGTGTTAAGATGTATGCTGTGCGGAGAAGAATGCGTGCTAGACGTCTGTCTCACACTACAATCAGAAGTACCTTTGGATACAGATACTTTGCTAAGTCCAGTAAAGGCTCATGCATCGTGTTGTCCCCAGCGGTTACCCATCCTGATGACGGCATTCGTTGAGACTTCACCACTGCGATTAAAGGGTAGTGAAGTGCAAGATGAGAGCAACATCAACCAGGTACGACCTTCTGTGAGCAATGCTGATCATGTCATCGATGATAGCAATCATTCTCACGACTGCACAGTTGCGACATTTTCCAACTTGGTCGAACTTTCACCTGAAGCGGTAAACTGCTTTTTTGAAAGTCTGTCTGAAATGATGTTCTCCCCTGAACAGAAAGAATAAACATTTAAGCAAACAATCACTCAGCGTTCTCTGAATTTGGCCTTCAGCTTTGAAAAACAAAAGCTTCTGAAAGTATTTGGAACTGTTTTGACTTCTTCCCTTGAAAAACGAAACTATTTTTTTCCCGATTCCAAAATATTTACTTTTTTTGGGCACTCACCCTCTGCTTAAAGTAGAACTATTCTTAGAGAACAGAGCTTCTATTTTTAGGAACTCTAGAGACAATAGATTACCTCAGCCTCTAGCATATTTACAAATAACTGTATTTATATGTGATGAAATGGTCTCGCACTTTTATTTTCTGTATTAAGAGCCCTTTCATGTGTAATTTTAGCAAAATCATTCTGCAGAAATATATGCATCCTGTTTTATGAATGATTACTCTGCTTGAAATACTGTACCTATACTCATTTTTCGTGTATTTCGCATATGCCATTTCAGATGCAAAATAATGTATTTTGGGGTGGATCGGTATACACATGCACCGTTAGATATGTTTACTATTGCTTAATTTAGTAATTATGGACATGAATTTGTGGAGTGGGTGTAGTGTGTTTATCTAGGTACCTGAATCGATATTCCTATCCTTTGCCCTTGTCCGGTTATAAATCAATAATATCCCTACAACGGCATAGAAACCCTTTTCATAATTCAGTCATAGCGCATGCTGTCACATTAAGCAAGCCTATTCCTCCAGCCCCCTAGAAAGCACACCGAGTTCTTAAACAAATCCAAGCCTCCAGCAACGC
Source organism: Lissotriton helveticus (assembly GCF_964261635.1). NCBI lineage: Eukaryota > Metazoa > Chordata > Amphibia > Caudata > Salamandridae > Lissotriton > Lissotriton helveticus. Next base: position 1,290,137,383 of record NC_136068.1, read on the forward strand.
TGCTTTGTTTTGATTTCGTCCGAGAACTCCTGTAAAGCACTGTAAGAACGACCAGTTCTTAGTGACATCTTTATTGACGCCTTATGTCCAGCCTTACGTCAAACCCGGCACCTTTCAGGTATAAATATACCAACGTTGCCTTAAGCAAACACACGGTGGTACTCTTGGAGCAGAGCAGCTATCTACTTCCGAAGAGCCCAGCTGATGCGAGAGCCCACGGACGCTGCCCCTCCCTTTTGACGCGCTGAGAAAGACGCTGTCTTTTCTCCTGCCGAGAAATCCAGCCTCCGGCGTTTCCAGCTTACCCTTGCGGGTGACTGGGATACCGAGTCCTGAGAGAGAGATACCAGCCCTCCTGCCTTCTAATACCCAGGTACTGAACTGACTAAACCCTTACAGAGAATTCTTGAGTCAGATTCTTGGCAAAACAAACTTAACTTAAACTGCTACTTACTTACTCCCTCCCACGTATTAGGCTTAGGTCAGGTACACCGGGGTAGGCGTAGTTAGAAGCACCAGTTGAGTACGATTAGTCAATGTATATATGTATGCATCTATTTTATCCATTTTAAAGTATCATATGGCTAAGAAACCATATCAATGCTTTTACAGTATTATTTTATAATCTTGCTTGTACTGTATGCACTTTACTTAACTATAAGTATTGCAATTGTAGCAATTCATTTCTCTTGTATGAGGAAAATGACTGCTCAATAAATAACACCTTTTATTGAAAACGCCCGTCTCTCTTTTTCTCTGCAATCTGGTGAAACTAAGTACGCACCTTTGACTGAGTGAAATAGCTGTCTTTTGTTTTCACACGACTCTAGAGATATACTTTTATTCAGGGAGAGCAAAGTTGTCATGTTTTATGGTTGTCAGAAACTAAATCCCTTCTTGTCTATCCAGGGAGGTTAAACTCCTCCTCGCTTATTCGAGAAAGTTTCTAGTGAACTCTGAGCTAGCTGGCAAAAAACTTAAGTCTAATATAGTCAGTAGAGACCTAGTTAACCTCAGTCCTATGTCTATACTACTGAAGATATTATTCCAATGCGCAGAGCCTATTGGGACTATAGGAACTACACTACACAAGGTGATGAGTGAGATCTGCCCCGAATTCCCTGCCACCACCCAATTTCTGTGACCTTAACAATATTTCTGGAATCCGGTACGGTCATCCATGGGGTGTCCAAATTATACAGGGCATTAAAGGCTGAGAGACAGATGCTAAAACTGACAGCCTGCAAACAATGGGACAGAGCTAACAGCACGCCCCTAGCAGACGCAGAGTGAGACAGGCTTGTGCACATGTCAAAACAACCTCTAGTAATGTCAGAATCCAGCTAACACATTTTCACTTTATGCACCAAAGTTACTATACACCACTGCAACTGGCCAGGATCTACCCGACCCGACTCTCGGACCGCCCCAGATGCAGACAGGAACGTGCTCATTTATTACATATAACGTGGACGGTTACAGGGCTACTGGGCAGATGTGGATGCAAACTTACACTGGATCACTGGACTGTCCATCGATCTGTCCCTCAGCCCCCCCCCGCCCCCCGCCTCCCACCACTGCTTACTGGGCATACCGTTGTCCAAGGGGAAGAAACTATATATAGCAAAGAGTTCGCATTGTTGGGCCTGGCTAAAAGGCGAACAGCAATCAGATGGCTGAGGGAGACAGGCCCAGATATTGAACCCTGGGAGAGAGACCTGATGGAGCAGGCTGTAACAGAGGAAATACGGTTGAAAATGGTCCGCATAGATGAGTATTTGGCTGATGACTTTGAGGACTGGTCATCAATGACCTGAGATTTGATGGTGGGAGGGGGTGGACTGAGGAGGCTAGTGAAGGCACACAAGTAGCAACTTTGCATTGTATATGAGTCATGGAGGTCCTTGACTAGGTCTTAATGATGCATGTTGCAATATGTTTTTGCTTCGGTTATATGTCAAAAGCATAAATAAAAATATTAACATTTTATTTAAAAAAAACCTCAGTGAGAGCTTAACAATGCTCCATCCCTCCCAGCTCTGCACATGGTCCCATACAAGCCTGCACTCCTAAGTCTGTGGGATTGTCTCCTCCAATTCCAGCTTTGTTTGAGCATTAGTATACACATTCAGTCCCATGATAATCCTTCAAGGTTATTAGGTCTCGTGACCTATCAATGCGCATGTGCATTGAGCGGAGCGAGATATAAAGGGGCTTAAACAGAGCTTACCGAGATCGGGCGATTCCATGCAGTGCCCGTGAAAAGCTCGCTCAATGCGCATGTGCATTGCCATAAAAAGCGCGTGCACAGACACCAGCCTCCCTCCCACAGGCATCCCCCAGCGTGCGCTGTGCCAACAAGCCTTTGAAGTGAAGCTTAGCTTCACTTCAAAGGTATCCGCTACCCCTGCCCCCTGCTTCACACGTTTCTCCTCCCTCCCTCGCCCTTCAGCGTGCCTTTTCCTAATGTCCAAAGAGTCTGCGGCTACGTTTCTCCTCAATGTCCTTCTTTCTGTTGTTCACCCTGCTCCCTTTCTTCCTTCGTTCTTTCCTTTCCTTCTTTTGGCCCGTCAGCCTCCATCCTTTCTTTCCCTCTTCCTTGTTTCATCTTTGTTTTCTCACTGTACTGTCTTTTGCCCATCTCTTTCTACTGTCTCTATCTCTTTTTTGCCCCTTCCCTTCTGTATGATGCATGTCTCTTTTCTGTATTGCACTTTGTCTGTCCTGCCCCACCCAGTCTCTCCCGTGGGTGCACTTACATTTCTCTATCATTTCTCATTGTCTCCACTTAGTGTCTTTATTGCTCTCTTCCTCTCGTGCGTTGATCTTCGTTTTTCTCATCCACATTGCCTGTCTAATGCATGTCTCTTTCCTACTCTGCCCTTAAAATATTGGAATTGCGAGTTTCCCATTTACTCTCCTAGTCTCTTTATTGCTGTCACTCTATCTCTCGTGCTATATTTCTCCCAGAGTATTCTATCTCTTGCCTGTGTCTGTTTGTGCATCCATACTTTTATTGTCTGTATAGCTCTCCTCTCTTGGACTCAAACTTTACACTCCCTCTTGCCTCTCTCTCTCTCTGTCACTTTTACCCAATGATGCCCTCTTCTTTCTCTTTCGTTCTCCCTGTGTCTCACTGTACTGCCTTTTGCCCATCTCTTTTTTTCAACTCGTCCATCTACTACCACTATCTCGTCTGTATCACGTACTTCCCAGTCCCTCATTTGCTAGCCACATGCATTCATTTTTCCCCAACTTCTCGTTGTCTCCCTCCAGTTTGTCTTACTGTTTCTCTCCCTTTCATTCATATTGTCTGCTCTCGTCTTTCTCTCTCGCAATCTCTCTGGCCCACTCGTACCTTTTTCAGACTCACTATCTCCTTCTTTCATAGCACCTACAATCTAGCTGCCACTGCCCTTCAGTCTCTCTGTGCCCCTCCTCTCCCCGTGCTCTGCCTGCTCTATGCCTGTGCCTCTCCGCGACTTGACCTGCTCGGTGGATCGTCGTCTTCCATATCTGCCTTTGCCCTCCTGTTTCTCACCGCATGATCTCTGTCTGCGGCACTCTTCTTCCTCAAAGCCTGCCATCCTTTCTCTCTTACTCCTTCTTTGTGTCTGTTTCTCAGGCAGTTTCTGCCTTCTATCTCCCCTCCTCTCCCTCCTTCCCTCTCGTCCTCCCTCTCCCTCCCTCCCCTCACTCTCTCACTCTCCCTCTCTCCGTCTACCTCTCTCCCTTTCCCTCACTTCCCTCTCCCTCTCCTTTCTCCTCTCTCACCCTCTCTCTCTCCTCTCCCCCTCTCTCTCTCCTCTCTCCCTCTTTACCTTCCCCCTGCTCTCCTTTTTCTCCCTCTCCCCATCTCCCCTTCTGCCTGCTCTCCTCTCTCTCTCCCTCTCTCCCTCCCCTCTCTCTCCCCTCCGTCCTTCGCTCTCGTCCTCCCCCTCTCTTCTTACCCTCCCTCTCTCCCTCTACCCTCTCTCCCTTTTTCTCTCTCCCTTTCCCTCACTTTCCTCTCCCTCTCTCCCTTTCCCTCTCTTCCCTCTCCTCTCTCCCCGTCTCCCTTTCCCTCACTTCTCTCCCTCTCTCCCTTTCCCTCTCCTCTCTTCCCGTCTCCGTCTCTCTCTCCTCTCTCCCCCTCTCTCTCTCATCTCTCCCCCCTCTCTCCTCTCTCTCTCTCTCTCTCTTTACCCTCTCCCTGCTCTCCTTTTTCTCCCTCTCCCCATCTCCCACTCAGCACCACCACAGCATCACTCAGCACCACAACAGCATCACTCAGCACCACCACAGCATCACTCAGCACCACCACAGCATCACTCAGCACCACTCAGCACCACCACTGCATCACTCAGCACCACCACATCATCACTCAGCACCACCACAGCATCACTCAGCACCACCACAGCATCACTCAGCACCACCACAGCATCACTCAGCACCACCACAGCATCACTCAGCACCACTCAGCAGCACCACAGCATCACTCAGCACCACCACATCATCACTCAGCACCACCACAGCACCACTCAGCACCACCACAGCACCACTCAGCACCACCACAGCACCACTCAGCACCACTAATCAGCACCACCACAGCACCAGTCTGCACCACCACAGCATCACTCAGCAACACCACAGCATCACTCAGCACCACGACAGCATCACTCTTCACCACCAAGGCATCACTCTTCACCACCAAGGCATCACTCAGCACCACCACAGCATCACTCAGCACCACCACAGCATCACTCAGCACCACCACAGCATCACTCAGCACCACTGCGCCATCACAGCATCAATCTGTGCAACCATTCAACAACAACTGGTTCAATTATGTTCTCTCAATGTTTCAAGATTTATTACAAATGTCACAAAAAGATGTTAATATTTCACTTCTGTTCTTGGATTTTCGTCACAATAAAATACACTGAACATAATCTTCACAAAAGTTTTTTACAAAAGTTTAAGCTATTGCCATTATAAATTACAATCACTTTTATATAAGTATTAATTACTTAAAAAAATTAAAAGCCATTGTTATTTGTAATATCAATACATCTAAGTCACGTAAATACAAATCATGTTGCATTACAAATGCTATAGGTGTCACATTTGCGAAAGTTATAACTATTGGCATTGTAAATGACAAAGATATTAATTTAGCTATTTTCAAAACCAAAACAAAAGTTAAAAAAATTGTCATTTACAAGACCAATAGCTCCAACTTTTCTAATGCGAGACCTATTGCATTTCCAATGCTTGTTTTTTGTTGGCAATGGCCCTACTAAAATCAGAGATTTTATGCGCAGAAGGTTAAGTATCAAACATTGAAAGTATAAGACAGTCTGATGACTAGTTTGTCTTTGTCCTTTCTTTACAGGCTAAAGAAGTTTATCACACCATTGCCATCATCATGGAAGACCTGGACAGCTCTTCGCTTCCATAAGAGCATGTTATCATCAGCTGCCGATACTGGAAAAGAAGGACAAGAACCAGCAATAGAAATGCATCCTCTTCATGGTCTACCAGAGACCACAGAATCAACGTGCACACCCGTTTCATCATGATAGCATGGAGCCAAGGTGCACTTGTGACTATAGAGACTAAAGGCTGAACATTACCCATTTCCATATCATATTTATCCTTGATATTCCTGGCCTTTGACATACAATTTAGAGTGACTTGCATGCTCGTGGCCACCACTGACTTAACTTAGAATGGATGCCCCTAAGTGCATCAAGTGCAAGCTGACAAATGCTCACAATCACACCATGCCAAACAGACACCTAACTGTGACATCGTGCCACCACTTACAGCTGACGCCCACTAGGGTTTCACCAGAGATTAACTGGTGCCCGTTAGTTCACTCCACCACCACTCCAGTGACATCACTCAAGACTGACTCCCAGCTTTGACAGCTTTTCGAGCTGATGTTCTTTCCTAACGTCACCTCCAGACCAACATTTACCAGTGACTTCACTTCATGGTGAAGTGCGCCAGTTAGGTTACTCCAGGCTTTCGCCCATTAGTGATATCACTATAGATTGACAGCCGCCAGTGAAAGAAAATAATGCAGATGTCTAACCAGCGGTATCATAGGACTAATACACGAGCAGACAAATGAATATGTACTTCACTTAATAAGTTTAAAGAAAAAAATCTATGCACTGTGACAAGTACTTTATATAATGTAAAATAAAAGTGTAAATTATATTTAATTTTAAATATATAAATAATAGTAAGGCAATGTAAGGGGCTACACTTATGAATAATGCACTCTTCTGTCGAATGACACAAACAGAACAGCCTGTGTGGCACTGTCTCCGTGTCCCCTCCTTATCACATCCCCTATAATGGCAATGAATAAGTAAACAGAGGTTTTGCAACACACTATCAAGCAGAGACCAAAATAGCTGCGAGAATATGGTCTTCACTAATAAGTCCAATCAAAAGGGGGCAGTGAAACATACGCCCGGAACCTATATATATCAGACAGACATGCCTTTCCTACATCAAGTCATTTTTCAGGCAATACTTTGGCATAGAATCAAACTACATAAAAATGAGTCTGGCTAAGGATAGATGACCTACTTCATCCAACATTGCTATCAGAGCTATGCTGTTGAATGGCGGGTCTGCACAAATCCTTTTGATCAGCAACTCCTTTACAGTTTTCTCAAGACCTACTACTGGGTGAGCTGTTGCTGGTCAATCGCAACCATTCTTTAAGTATTGGACACACAAAATAAAGACAGAAGGCCACTGATTAGTATGATTGCCAGTCACCTTTCTTAATACGTTTGTGGGGAGTTTCAGATTTAGTCATACCCCTTTCCAGGGCCAAGAAAAATGAGTGCAAATAAATACCCAGATACTATCCAGGCACTAAGAGATTAATCATGCCTTTCAAATAACTGCATGTTAGAAGCCTCTTTATGACTGAAGTATCCAGACAGACTGTACTTTTAATTTGGTTTTATAGAATTTTGTAAATCTAAATAATTGTAATTCATATTGCAAATGAAGTAAAATAATAAACATGATATGCAAACATGGCAACTGTGAAGTTACTTTTGTATAAACGATTCATTAAACTTCATTTTAATTGCATAAAGTGTTACTATTCCTAAAATAAGAATGATGTCCTAGCTGAAACTTTAATACTATACATGAACTAGTTTTTGTTTATGTAGATACTGCCTTGCTTTACAGTAGCATTGTAAATAATAGGTTATGCAAATCATTGGCGCTTACTTCATTGACTGTACGAGGAAGAAATATTGAGTGAGACCTGATGGGCCTGAAGCCTCATGAAACACATGGACTACAACACAGGGCACTTAACTCGGTGTGCGAAGATACTGGTACAATGCAACATTTTATGTGGATCACAGAGTAGAGATGTACTCATACTGGTAAGTTAAGGCTAACTCCTAATCTCAAAGGCCTGTGTACTTTGGACACAACACCGGACGCTTAGATTTTTTAATATAAACACTGAACAAAACATTACTAGACTCCTAACATTTATAACACATAGAAAGACATGGTATTCGGTGCTAGAAGTAGAACAGAAAGGACACTTATTCTGATAGATCCCTCCGTTTCTAGGTGTCTTGCCGCCCTGGGCGAGAATTGAAAATGACGCCCCCTCCCTTTTACTACCATCACTCTCTCCCCCTGTCATCCAGGCTAGAGAGGCACACCCTCTACTGCTGAACGCTTTTATGTTACTCTCATTTACTATCAGGAAACTCAATCACAACAGTATGTCCTGCAAATGACCTCAACGAAAGGCCCAGGCCAGACCTTTACGGTAGCCATACACTCACAGAACTATGTACACGGATGCCCAATAGAGCCTTGTGTTTAAATATCACTGAGGCGACAGTGCACCTCGTTTTCAAAACCAGAAACAACAAAAATAGTAACTTGCACCATCTTCCAAGGCCAGACCTAGTGGTTTTGCCGACCCATGTTTTTTTTTTCACTGAGGCGCCTGAAATAGTTATCATCACCATTGTATCCAATTAATAGAGGCTTATCACAACAATTAAAAGATTTCCACGTCAGGGAGATTATAGTTCATGATGCTCAAATCTGCGCTAATCAGAGACTATGGCAAGACGTTAATAAAGTTTGGTGTACAACACAGAATTAACTGCTTCTTGGCACTGTGAATAGAAATTATGACAAGCTCGTGCATGTTACCGCTATGATGGTAATCCTGACCAGATTTTGAGCCGGTGCAAGACAGAATGCACACTTCAGCATAGTTGACAAGTGGTTCCATGTTGTGGAACACCTTCAACTAATCCTGGGTTTGAAGCCACCTGTGCGTTGCATTCTGGGATTTGTAGTCTTACTTTTAACAGGGTCTCAAAAATCCCAGCGTGGACATTGACGTTGGTCTAAACAGTCACTACCGGATGACGGTATCGGACATGACACTTGGTTAGTGGTCAGTTCTTTTTTTTTTTTTGCAAAGTTTTATAAAGAGCGATCTTGACCCGATAGTATCGGGTATCAGAGCGCTTTAAATGAGCACAAGTTGCGTTACATCATGAGGACACATTCATTTTTGTTAGGCACGAACAGCCTATTAATATGACAACAGGTGCAAAGTTTACTGAGCTGCCAATATTTCAGCCCAGAATTCTTAAAGAGAACAATAACCATTTTTACTGGTTTAAGGCATGTTGAAGATGAAATCATTCAGTTGTTAAGCCATTAACCAGTTACCAGTAATGAAATGCGTAAAGGTTATATGTGATATTTACAGGATAAGAGGCAATAGCCACGCAGTTACTCTCCTCAACCTTCCAACAATGTCTTCAAAAATGTATCGAGCGGTTAAAAAAAAAAAGATTGTTTTATGCCTTTCAAATGAGACAAAATGTACTTTTTAATTGAAAAACACGAGCGACATTGGAGTCTAGCCCTCCATTTGTAAGTTTGTTGACATCCGTTCTCATTGTACGTCTCATGTGCTGTGTTGACAATTGTCAGGGAGTGAGCACCGACACTGCTATTACAGCCTTGGGCAATTTTGCATCTTTGGATTTGCATTATGCCAACAGGAATCATATGAAGGGTATTTGATTCTGTGATGAGAAATGAGTAAATACGGTCTGCAGGGTCTTTGCAGCTCTGTGCATGTTGTGCAGACTGCACGCAGGTGGTCTGTGGCTGGTGCTGAAGACGCACAGCCCGCAGTGGGGGTGCCTTGAAGTAGCAGAGGATGTCCCCCTTTCAAGTAGCAGGCTATCAGCTTCCATCCTGCGTTAGGTTGCATGTTATTTGTACAGCACCTGTGACGTCATAAGGGCTCCTCAAAGCACTGAAATCAGTTCTCACTACACCCCTCTCTGTGAGCTCTTGGTGTTTAGGAAAGCCGTGGCGAGCGGTTTAAAACAGTCTACATTCCCTGCACTGCCAGCCCCTTCTCTTGTACTCGCCGAGACGCTGCTTGTTTGGGATTCCAGGCCTTTTCGGATGCATTGTAAAGAGACAAAGTGGATGGGGTGGGGATTTTGCGCACGTCGCTCTCTCTGGCTGGATCCGGCAAGAGACACTCTGAGCCCCGTGAAGGGTCCTGAGGGCAGGGCCGATTCTACCATTAGGCAGTACTAGGCGGCCACCTAGCTTTACGTAGGTAGGATCAAATATTTTAAAAATTCCCCCTTTTGCCGCCCTGGCCCTTTTGCCGCCCTAGGCGGCCGCCTAGTCTTGCCTAATGGTAGAAACGGATTCACGAAGCAGATTGGATCCGGAACCGTTTCCTAGCCATCATGTCTCTGGCACTAGATGAAGCCACTGTGGCATTATGTGTTGTGTAATCAGGCTTGCCCTCGAACCCTGTGGGAGCTCGGGCTATTATGTCTACTTGAACAGGAATATTCCCCTAGGGATCCATCAAAAACATTGGATTATAACACCACTATTCTAGTCAGCATTAGTATGCAGTTTTTTTTTTCTTCTGATAGTACAACAAAGATTTTCCACTGGATGGAAAAATGGTATAAACAGGACAACCATATGCTGTGGTACTAGTCATCCGAGAAATCATCATCGAGGGTGATGCATCTAGTTGTTAAAGGTAGCCCCGGTGCTTGTGATGTTTCCCTTTTTCCCGTGCTACTGAGACCAGAATGCAGACACTAGTCAAACGTGTCACTGATTTACCTCCTTTTTCCAATACATGTTTTCCAAAATGATTTCCTCTTAAATCTTTGGCCTTCAAACCCTGTCCAGAGTGTAGACAGCAAGTGTCCGTGTTTACCCATGTTCCTCATGGATGTGGTGTCTAAAAGTCGAGTGTCAGACTTCTTGCCTCAGTTCTTGTAGCCTGTGCGCTGTTCTGAACCCGGAGGTGAATAGGGAATTGTGGTTGGAATCTCAGATTATTTCGCCAGGCGACCAACTCCTACAACAACCCAGTTGTTATGCTAATCAAGAAATTACTGTGCCATTGGTGCCATAAACATTGTAAACACAAACAGTTAATTTAACTCCCAACAGTGATCAGACAGAAAAGATGTCGACAGAAAAGCAAAGAGAGAAGTCTGATTCCTAACCAGACCTATAGGTACACTAGAGAACAAGTTAATTACCTTTGGTAACGCTTTATCTGAAAGAGACACGGTAGTGATAGATTCCTTACCTTAGAATATCCCCAGGCGTCAGGCTGGATCCGGAAAGTTTTTCCACTTAGCAGTACCTCTGCGCGCCAGTAGGTGGCATCCTGCGGCTCCACGCCTGTCACTGGCATCGTAGGCACCAAGATGACGTCACGGAGAGTACTTAGGCGCCACCCATGCGCGCTGACGTCAGTTCTTTCTTTTTCAGCGCCAAAAGCGCAGAACCGGATTGAGCAAGTACCTCGGTTGCTTTTTGACCACTTTTTTGAGAATTTCGTCTCCCTCTCTTGTCTCCTGGTGCACGTAGGGATGCCCGGCTTTAAGTCTTTTGGGTCGTGCCACCGTAATATGTAGGTGGCGGACCCCCATGACGTCTGCCGCTACTGCCTGGAGTATGACCATGACTCCCGGGATTGTCGGGACTGCCGTGCTATGGCCCAAAGGCTTTATGGGAGCGGCGCCGGAAGTTGCTGGAGGTCCGGCACTCCTCTCACCGCCGCTCCGGGTCTAGGGGCAGCTCACGGGACCGGATCCGTCGCTCCTCGGACTCGAAGTCTTCACCTTCGGAATCCGGTAAGCGACGCCATTAGAAGAAGTTGAAGAAGCGTGTTCGCTCTTCGATGTCCCCCCATCACTCCCCGGAGGCGGACGTGGGGGACAGGGGCTCCGCCTCTGCGGCTCCTCTGGAGCCTGGGAATCCCGCAGCCTACCAGCTATACCCGGGTCCATCCGCGACTCCCGAACAGTTGCAAGAGTTTCTTCCTGCCATGGACCGCCTGTTTAGGCCTCGGCTACCGCTGGCGCGCCTACCGGCCCCGCGGTCCCGAGTCCAGATCCTGCTGGGCCGGCGGCACCGCATCTGGCACAAACCTCGGCGCCACTGGATCCAGACCCTCAGCTCCCGCACCACAAGGTGCAGCTCCGCTGGCTCAAGCCCCGGCGCTGCCCTTGACTCCGCCCCCAGCGCCGCCCATGGCTCCGCTACCGGTGCCGGACTGGGTGCCGTTTATCCCGCCCCTGTCCCGGTTCTCGGACCATTTCGTTCCGACCTAGAATCTAAAGAGGCATGCGGCACCGGTTCGGCCCAGGCCGGCGCCGCTCCTGGCACCACTCCCAGCACCGCTTGCCCCCTCTCCGGTTTCGGCCCTGCCACCGCGGCTGGCTCCTTCTACTCCGGAGCCAGATGAGGATAGGGACGGTTCTGAGGACCCCCCCACCCTTGCGCAGCAGTGTGACTCCGAGCAGGATTGGGTAGATGACCTCCACGATGTGGGTGAGCTTGATGTATCCTCCGACCCATCACCCCCGCCTACTAAGGCGGAGTGCGTTTCCTACACTATGATGCTGCGTCGAGTTGCAGAGGTTCTCCACCTCGACCTCCCTACGGTCGCCCTCAAGACCAACCTCCTTACGGAGGTGCTCCAGACGGCATCAACGTCGTCGGAGCCGTGGCTCCCCTTCAATGAGGCCCTTACCGAATTCCTTTTGGGCACTTGGTTCCAGCCGGCCTCTGAAGCTCTGGTAGATAAGAAGGTCGCTAGGCGCCATCGCCCGGCGCCCGTTGATCCGGTCTTCTTGACCACTCACCCCACGCCTGAAAGCCTGGTCATTCAGACCTCTACGTCGCAGAGTGCCTTTCCCACAGCTCCACCGGATAAGGATCTAAGAAGCTGGACCAATATGGCAAGAGGTTTTTCTCCTCGGCCAGCTTGGGGTTGCGATCAGTAAATACCGCCTGCCTGTTGGGCCGTTACTCTCACGTGGTGTGGGATTCGGTCTTGGAGGTCCTGCCTCAGTGCTCTGAAGAGGTCCAGGCTGTCTTTTCCCAGGCGATTGTGGAGGGCAAGGATGCGGCGAAGTTTGCCATCAGGTCTGGACACGGCTGATTCCTTGGGCAGGGCAATTGCCACGACTGTTCAACTGGGTTCTCGCCTGATGTCCAGAGCTCGCTCATGGACATGCCTTTTGATGGCTCCCGCCTCTTTGGTGATAAAGCCGACAATGCCCTGGAGCGCTTTAAAGACTCGCGGGCCACGGCCAAGTCCTCTACTAAGACCCCTGCCACTTCAGGGTTTTGTTCCTTTCGTGGCCAGGGCAGAGGCACCCAAACACGCTCCTCCAACAAGCCTGTGCAGCCCGAGCCTCAGCGCGGCCGCAGACTTGATTTCTGCAGGGGCGGGTCTGGGAAATAGCCCCATGGTCAGTCCACCTCCACCCGCTGCTTCCGCCTCCAAACCTTCCTAATCAGAGCTTCAGGGAGCACCCCACACCAGTGGGTGGCAGGGTCCGCCACCACCTCCACCACTGGCACGACATTACATCGGACAAGTGGGTGCTGTAGATTATCTGCTGAGGTTACTCGCTCCCCTTTGTGTCCGCTCCTCCAGCAATGCCGCCTCGGTTCCACCGCATGTCGGGGGATCATTTGGCACTTATCAGTCAGGAAGTCACGCCCTCCTGTCCAAGGGGGCCATCGAGTGCGTTCCTGATCAGGAAGTCTGAATTGGTTGTTATTTCCACTACTTTCTGGTCCCTAAGAAGGACAAGGGGGGCTTGCGCCCCATCTTGGACCTCCGGGACGTCAATCGCTTCCTCTGGAAGGAGAAGTCCAAGATGCTAACTGTAGCTCAGGTCCTGGCTGCCTTGGACCCAGGAGACTGGATGGTGGCGTTGGACTTGCAGGACGCATATTTTCATATCCCCGTCCTGCCGGGCCACCGGCGTTACCTGCGGTTCACGGTAGGCCACGAGTATTTTCAGTTTGCCGTGCTACCCTTCGGCCTTACCAGAGTTCCTCGAGTGTTCACAAAGGTGATGGCGGTGGTCGCAGCTCATCTGCGCCAGTCTGGGGTGTCAGTCTTCCCCTACCTCGACAACTGGCTGTTGAAGGCTAGCTCACCGCAGGCAGTTGTCGCCCACCTCCACAATACGGTTGAATTTCTGCATTTGCTGGGGTTCTCCCTCAATGTGCCAAAGTCGCACCTAGTCCCTCTCAGAAGTTCCCCTTCATCGGAGCGGTTCTGGATTCAGCACTGTTTCGGGTATATCCTCCCGAGCAGCGAGTCCGGGATATTCAGGCTATGATTCCGATCTTTCAGCCTCTAGCCCGGGTCTCGGTCAGGATGACCCTCCGGCTGCTGGGCCTGATGGCCTCCTGCATCCTGCTGGTGACGCATGCCAGATGGCATATGCGGGCTCTGCAGTGGGACCTGAAGTTCCAGTGGGCGCAGCATCAGGGCAACCTGTCCGATCACGTCCAGATCTCGGAGGGCGCTGCACGACAGTTGCAGTGGTGGCTCACGAACCACGATTGGGTCAGTGGCAGATCCCTCTCCCTTCCCCAACCGGAGCACACAGTGGTGACGGATGCATCCCTCCTCGGATGGGGAGGCGGAGATCAGAGGCCTCTGGTCTCCGGTGGAGTCCCGGCTCCATATCAACCTTCTGGAGCTGCGGGCGATCCGACTTTCACTGAAGGCATTTCTTCCCTCTGTCCGGGGAAGTGTGGCGCAGGTGTTCACGGACAATACCACCGCCATGTGGTATTGCAACAAGCAGGGTGGGGTGGGGTCCTGGACCCTATGTCAGGAGGCTTTGCGCCTCTGGACATGGCTGGAACATCAAGGCATTACCTTGGTGGTTCAACACCTGGCAGGTTCCCTGAACGCCATGGCGGACAAACTCAGCCGCTGGTGCTTGATGGATCACGAATGGCGTCTGAACTCGGACGTGGCGCAAGGTCTCTTTCAGCAGTGGGGAGAGCCTTGGTTAGATCTATTCACCACACAAGAGAACACACAATGTCATCAGTTCTGCGCGTTGGAATTTCCAAGGCGGCACTCGTTCGGCGATGCTTTTAGTCGCTAGTGGAGCTGCGGTCTGTTGTACGCCTTTCCGCCTATATCACATCTGCCCAGAGTGCTGAAGAAGATCAGGCACGACCGGGCCGAAGTCATTCTTGTGGCTCCAAACTGGGCTCGGAGAGTCTGGTATCCCGAGCTACTCAGTATGAGCATCGACCCCCCCCCGATCCGCCTGTCTCTTCGGGAGGATCTTCTGTCGCAGCAGCAGGGGACGGTCCTTCACCCGAACCTGCCAGTCTCCACCTCCATGCGTGGAGATTGAGCTGCGACAGTTGACACCTTTCGATCTTCCTCCAGAGGTCTGTGATGTCATTCTGGTAGCCAGGCGTCCCTCCACCAAGACGGTGTACACCTGCAGGTGGAACAAGTTTGTGGCATGGTGCACAGCGCGCTTGCATTCTATCTGCAGCGTACACAGCAGTTCCGGGTGGATGATCAGCTCTTTGTTGGCTACGTGGGCGCCAAAAAAGTTCAGGCGGTGCACAAACGGACCATCTCTTGGTGGGTCGTTTTGTGCATCAAAGCATGTTACTCCTTGGCCAAGAAGGAGCCTCCTGTGGGGCTGCGTGCCCATTCGACCAGAGCGACTGCAGCCACTACTGCCTTGGGACGCGGTGTCCCCTTGCAGGATATTTTTCAAGCAGCCACGTGGGCCTCGCTGCACACTTTTACCAAACATTACTGCCTTGACAGTCAGGTCCGGAGAGATGGCTTCTTTGGCAGTTCTGTGCTCCTTGACTTTCTGGTGTAATCCTGTTTGGAGACCCTCCACCGGAGTTGGTATTGCTGGGGTATCTAGGTAAGGAATCTTTGATTAACGTGTCTCTTTCAGAGGCACAAGTTACTTACTTGTGTAACGATATATCTGTAAGAGACATTAGTTAGTGATAGATTCCTTACCGCCCCACCCATCCTCCCCGTTCTGCGAACTGATTACTAGGGTTAAGGTCATCCCCTTTTAGGGCCCTAGTTTTATGCACCAATTGTCAGAATCTTGCATGGCTCTGCGTTTCGGCGCGGAATAGTTGTGTACAGAACTGACGTCAGCGCGCATCAGTGGCGCCTAAGTACTCTCTGTGATGTCATCTCGGCGCCTACGACGCCAGTGACGGACGGGGAACCGCAGGACGCCTCCTACTGGCGTGCAGAGGTACTGCTAAGCAGAAAAACTTTCCGGATCCAGTCTGACAACTGGGGATATTCTAAGTTAAGGAATCTATCACTAACTAATGTCTCTTACAGATATACTGTTACACAAGTAAGTAACTTGTGCTTCTGGTAGTGACTATCTAGCTGCAGAATATGCTTTATTCGCTTTTAGCCATTAAAATCACAAAAGCAAACAGCTAAAATACAAATACACACATATTACACAGTTCATTTGATAAACACAATGCTAAGCTGATCATATTAATACATTTAGGAACAGGGCAACTCTACAGCTAATAGTACAGACAAGTACATTTACATAGACTGTTTAGCTATTTATTCTTTTCTCTTCTTTCAAGATGTTGTTTAGAAAGCCGGCCATAACACCTATACCATACACGCTATCCAGCAACTGCAGATACAAAAAGGCAGTACGACCTCGCCTCCATCCCCCCACCTTTAATAGGGGCATAATCCATCTTGATCTTTCCTTACCATAGTATTTACAAAATAAAATCGCGTGGATAGTGGTTTGAGGGGAAATGTTGTCGCAAGGGCAGGAGCTGAGTTTGCTGGACCAATCATTCATCATTGGATAGCTAATTAGACAATGAAAGATGCCAAACCTAAAATGTGTTAAAAGATATCCATCATATCCCCCAGTACAACATAAAAGGTATGGTTGGATTTCATAAGTAATCAAGGTCATTTGATGTTGAACTACCATACATTTATTCATCTCGACGGCCAGTCTAAGTGACTCAAGATGGGACATTCAAATTGCTTTAGGATCTTTCCTTGGTCTAGAATTCATTGACTCTGGGGAAGTGTAATATTCTTGATGCTCCAAATCAAACATGAAATTCTTAACATATTTCAACCAAGTCATCTTACTTGCATAATCCAAATTCATTGAGTCCTTGATCATTTTCCTATTTAGGCCGGTAGAACTGGAGATCCAAACACGGTGCCAAAGAAGCACCGGTTATACTTCAATCACATCTCTAATATAGGAAATACCCAACTCGCTATGGCAGTTAAGAACTGGGGAACTGACAGGTACTGCTAAAATATACCTTAAAAAAGCGTTTTCCACGCATTGTTTACAAGATAAGTCATGAAAACCCAAAACTCCCACCCCAAATGTCGCAATGCTCACGCGTTTTGCCTGATATATCTTTAGGAGGATACCCAGAGGTCTTCTGCCCATTTTCCTCGAGAAATTTAATATGGCTGCAGTCGACTTCATTAAAAGAAGCCGACAGCCGGCCCCCATGAACCTGACAGCTCAAACACGACACCAAGGTATTAGAAGATGTTAGTGAAGGCAACCCTGATCGCTCATGGACATGCCTTTTGATGGCTCCCGCCTCTTTGGTGATAAAGCCGACAATGCCCTGGAGCGCTTTAAAGACTCGCGAGCCACGGCCAAGTCCTTGGGCCTTTCTACTAAGACCCCTGCCACTACTGGGTTTCATTCCTTTTGTGGCCAGGGCAGAAGCACCCAAACACGCTCCTCCAACAAGCCTGTGCAGACCGAGCCTCAGCGTGGCCGCAGACTTGATTTCTGCAGGGGCGAGTCTGGGAACCAGCCCCTGGGTCAGTCCACGTCCACCCCCGCTGCTTCCGCCTCCAAACCTTCCTAATCCGTGCTTCAGGAAGCACCTCACACCAGTGGGTGACAGGGTCTGCCATCACCTCCACCACTGGCGCGACATTACATTGCTCCCCTTTGTGTCCGCTCCTCCAGCCATGCCGCCTCAGTTCCACCGCATATCGGGGGATCATTTGGCTCTTATCAGTCAGGAAGTCACAGCCATCGAGTGCGTTCCAGATCAGGAAGTCGGGAGTGTTTGTCGCACTACTTTCTGGTCCCCAAGAAGGGCAAGGGAGCCTTGCGCCCCATCTTGGACCTCCGGGACGTCTATCGCTTCCTCTGGAAGGAGAAGTCCAAGATGCTAACTCTAGCTCAGGTCCTGGCTGCCTTGGACCCTGGAGACTGGATGGTGGCGTTGGACTTGCAGGACGCATATTTTCATATCCCCGTTCTGCCGGGCCACCGGCGTTACCTGCGGTTCACGGTAGGCCAAGAGCATTTTCAATTTGCCGTGCTCCCCTTCGGCCTTACCAGTGTGCCTCGGGTGTTCACAAAGGTGATGGCGGTGGTAAAGAACGGAGCATTAACTGCCCTCCAGAATGATGAGCTATCTTTGCTCAGAGATGCTTCATGAAGGGCATCCCAAGCTAGTTCTTTTAACTCTTTCTTTCTGGCCAAATGGTACTTCTGTCTACATCCTCGGATTTCCTCCTGATCTTTCACAGCCCTGTGTAAACCCTCTTTAAGTCGTGTATATGTTTTTGTACAATGGGAATCAAACCATACATTTTTACGGGATCGTATACCCTTCGTTTCCACTGTTAACAAGTTTTGGATAATCCGGGTGATTTCAGAAAAAGGCCACAAAATATTATCATGGGAGGTAGTTTCCCAGAGACAGGTTAAAATTAAATCATAAGCCGTTGTTATAATTTGCTTGTTCAATTCTGCAGGGTTGTGACTGGACCAACGTAAAGTATATCCATTTAAACATGCAAGGGAGATATTTTTGGTCCATGCCAATTTGTTTTTTTAATGTAATTCAACAGCAGTGGGCAAACACATGTTGAAACTCAAGGGCAGGTGATCACTCAGTACATTTGAATCTATTTTATAGTTTGCGATTAAATTAGCATAACGGTTAGGAGCAATTATAAAATCTATTATAGATAGAAGTCCCCTACCAATAAAGGTGTATTCAAACTCCACATTCGGGGAGCACAGACAGTTGGAAAACCCAAGATCATGTGAGAACAAAATTTCATTGAGCATCTCCCCCCTGGAAGTGTGCTCAAAGTGAATCGGAAATACATCCTCTTCTACCTCCATCCCATAGATTCCCAGCCCAGCTTGCTGGCACAAATTAACGTTAAAATCCCCTCCCCAAACAGTAATCATTTCTGTACTATTGTTTGCCCTTAGTTTGCCTAGGTCCTCGCTTAACTGTTTTAAAATGGGGCCCAGATGACCATTTTCTGCATTTCTATAAAAGTTAACGACAGCCCGGGTATAGCTAGAGTCTATGCAAATCTATATTATTTGGTAATAATTGTCAGATTTTATCAGTTCAATCTTTGATACACTCAGATGATTAGAAATATACACACATATCCTTCCTTTTGGCCTCCCGTGTATTGAGGAATTGCAGGGGTATGGTAGGTCTTAAATCCATTCAGATGACCATCATCTATCACCCAAGTCTCCTGTAGACACAGGATATCAAATGTATCAATAAACTCAACCATGCTAGATTGTTAACTTTGTTTCATAAACCTGCTATGTTGCAGAATAGATCACTTACTTTTTTAGGGGTATTTAATCCACTGACCGATTCGGTCTGTTGAGTTAATTTAGGACTAGATTGCTCGGTCTGTGTGGGATTACTAGGCATACTTTGGTCTGAAATATTCCTAATCACAGGGTCTAGCCCAGAAGCTTCTCCCTCTTTGGTCATGTTGACCATCGGATCCGTGCTTGGAAAATCGTTGAGGATAACATTGATTATCCTATTTACCAAATCCTTTGCTGTATTGCTATGTTCTTTTGACTAGGTAGTCAGTTATTTGCATCCAAGGATTGGAGAGGCCCGAATCTATTTGCCACCTACAGATTATAGGAGAAATAGCCGATGGGCTGAGTAGGAGGCTGGGTTCCTTCTTGTCATGTTAAAAGAGTAGGCTGGTAAAAGTAACCCAAAGGCAGAACATTTATAACTAAGTCAGTAATGTTTCTGTCCCTGGCTCTAAATAGAATTTCCCTTACCAAGGAAGGAACACCAAAAGAAAGAACAACACAATCTACCTTAAGACTTTTCATACTATTGCCAACTCAAGGTACACGTCTGACCATTTTGAATTCCCTAAACATTTCCCTAGTCAGTCCAGTTCTATTCCCTAAGCAATGAATGGCTTTGTTCCGCAGTGATATCCATGTCTCATCTTCCTCTGGGTGGGGGGGCGAGGATGTTAGCTAATATCACTGTGAAGGGGGTAGCTGCCGCGGGTAGATTTAGACTGGGTCGACTGCACAGTCTGTCGTGTGTATCAGAGTTAATAGGTCGAGTTTTTATTGGTGGCTCATGTCATAACTCGCTCCGTGTGTATTTCTGACCCATACTTATCTTCATTGTCAGATGCTACGGGGTAAATAGGTTTTACACCTTGTGTTACTTTTGATGTACTTAGAGGGTCCATTTCACACATGTTCCCCATATGCTTTATTAGGCTCTGGTTTCTTACAACTTTCTCCAGACCTAGTTATATTTTTTCTAATCTACCTTCCATAGTACTGATAGACTGTTTCACGTATTCTGATAATTCCATGATCAATTTAGACAGTTTCTCGTTTTCATTATGGGGACCATTTCCTTTGTTTTTGGAGCAGGGTTCAATTCCTTTGCCCTTTTCAGACTGGACATTACCTTTTTTCCCTTGCTGTTTTTTTCGGGTTGGTTTTAAATGGTCTATTATCGGGGGCCAGGGAAATTACTCGGGGGGGAGGAGGGGGAAGCTATCCAATGACTCAGCTGATCTTGGGTTACAAGATCTTTTTGATGGAGGTGATGTTTCAGCATCCAGCTCATTAATAGAGATATCATCGGCAAGTATCTGGATGCACCCATTTTTTAATAGCTCTGGGTTTGAAGTTCCCGGGATGCGGGCTTCGTCTGTCACTATTTCAGGTAGAGATAATTCTTTGCTATTACTAGGTAACCCCTGTGCCTCTATATTTAGGGTTTCTTCCACACAAGATATCGGCTTTACTATAGCACCTACAGCCCCCGTAAGGTAATTTAGCAGGGTCATTTTAGCGTCTTTGGGCTTCGCAATAATGTTAGCTGTTAATTGTCTTTCACCCATGTTAGTCACGGTTCCAACAAACTACTACTTAAACAAACACGTTATGGCAAGAAAAAAAAAAGAAAAAAAATGCCCCTTTTGCCAATCACTTAATAATTGTGTGATTTACCAGTAATGTAAAAATAATAAATAAAAGAGTCAGCTTGTTGTCAGTAAAAGTACTTGCCCCAGGGATCATGTTGTTCCAGACTAAACTATCTCAAACTCAAGAGGAGTGTCCCAGCCCAGCCTAATCCGGCCTCTGGCGGGCTAGTAAGGGCCCGCCCTTGGCCCAGGCAGGGCACCGGGAGACTAGGGCAGATTTTATCGCGCCTCCAGGCACGTTGCGCGTCGTCACAGATGGCGACAGGCTGAGGGGGTTATGGGAGTGGTAGTTCTTGGTGTCCGTTCCCCTCACGGCAGGCAGGTAAGGGCAGAGTCAGGACCATGATGGCCGCTCCCCTCACGGCGAAAGCTGTGTGCGCCCCACTTGCTGTTAGTGCGCCCTGCGCTGCGGGAGGCTAGGGCAGATTTTATCGCACCCCCAGGCGCATTGCTCGGCATCACGGATGGCGACAGGCTGAGGGGTTTCTGGTAGTGGTTGAACTTGGCGGCCAGTACCATCAAGGCAGGCAGGTAAGGGCAGAGTCAGGACCACGTTGGCCGTTCCCCTCATGGCGAAAGATGTATGCGCCCCACTTGCTGTTAGTGCGTCCAGCGCTGCGGGAGGCTAGGGCAGATTTTATCGCACCCCCGATACTGACGTTTTTGGGTTAACACTGTACAGCGGTGAGCGCTAAGATAGGATTGCATTTGAAACTGATTTTAAAAACCTGCTGAGAATTGCTTTTTTAAACTGGTTATAAAACTTGTTATACTCACCTGTTACATTTCGGAGCTGTGTTCAATGCTCCTACGGCTGGCTATTCCTTCAAGGTTAACGCTCTAGCTTGCAACCACAAATGCGCTAGAGCCCCCGCGTCATCACGCTCAGTCTGCCTCATTAGGAGCTGATGACGCGACCGCGCAAGAGCGCTTTTCCCCGATACTGACGTTGTTGGGTTAACACTGACAGCGGCGAGCGCTAAGATAGGATTGCATTTGAAACTGATTTTAAAAACCTGTGGAGAATTGCTTTTTTAAACTTGTTATACTCACCTGTTAGATTGGTGTTCAATGCTCCTAGGGCTGGCTATTCCCTCCAAGGTGAACGTTCTAGCTTGCAACCACAAACGCGTTAGAGCCCCGTGTCATCACGCTCAGTCGGCCTCATTAGGAGCCGATGACGCTGTGGTATTTCTCCTGTTCTGTATTGGTATGACTTTATGGAATGTATGAGGTATTGGAATGCGTTTAGGTCATAGTGTTGAGATTTGAAGCGAGGCAGTTAAAGCTGCTGTCTCAGACTGGTTGGATGGGATCTTTTTCAGAGAATAAAGACAACTTTCAAATATATATATTGAAGTGTTCCTGCATCTTAAATTTCACACTGGCATAGTCGGCACTGGTATCCTGGTATCCTGAAAGAAGATCCTAACATCTTGCAAGATGTACATACTGTGGTGAGACCTAAACTATTATTTTTGATGGTCGCTATATTTGGGTTCAACTAATGGAAGGATTGCTTAAAGGAACCCTTTAAAGCTCCATCGTTTTTATTTTATTTTTAAACTACGAATCTCCTAAGTTAAAAAAAACTTTTGTTAAAGAGCTATGGTTGCATATATCGGCACACAAACGCTCGCTATAAAGAAATACTGCGTTAGCTGGGAGCGGTTGGTGTGACTTCCGATTGTAGTTACTTGCTGTGAGCGGAGGAAGAGCTTAGCGACTCTTGATGCGTGAAGCTTAACGCTGAATCTGAAGCACATAAAGAAAACCATTAGATATTTATTGCTGGCTTTTGCTCTGCCGAGCGTACTTTTGGGAGCTGTTGACTCTTTCGAATTTAAGAACTTTTTATTTGTCAAACGGCTTAAGAAAGTTTCTACTGGCTTGTCTAATGAGGTTTTCATTTTGTGAGATTGTTTGTCCATGAAATATAACTTGATCGTTAAAGGAATGGTCACTCACGCGCATTGTTACTCTTCAAATTCCTGCTCGTGAAGCGCCTATGTCTCTCAATGGAATGATGACACTGCGTGTGTCCAAGTCAAGGAACAGCGTCTATTGCAGCTACGTCACAGCGTGATTCATGATTGGCTTGTACTGTTGCTTAGCGACATCTTTGTTCACAGCGTCTATTGCAGCTACGTCACTACGTGATTCATCATTGGCTTTTACTGTTGCTTAGCGACGTGTTTGTTATGGAAACAAGAAGAAAGTAAGCGCTGCGTGAGCGACGCGCATTAGCTACGAAAACAACCGAGGAAGTACTCAAGTTGAAAGGTCTTAAACAGTTATTATATTCTGAGTGTGTCTTTTCTTTCAGCGGTACGCACGCTTGGATTACCAAATTATTTAGTAACTTCAGTTTACGGCTATACGCTTATGGAACACAACGAAGGTACTTATGCTCGTCAATTGTAGCTAATGACTCACAGCTGCCTGTACAATTTTAACCAGCGATACGCACGCTTTAATTAGGATACTCTGTGGTGCGTATTTTATGAAACAGCGATGCGCACACTAAATTCTAAAAATTAGTTCACAGCAATTTACATGCTATTTATTTTGTTATATGTAGGTATGCTGTTATAACTTAGTTGCATACTTGTGTATTTTCGGAACCAAATGGTATGCATGCCTTGCTATATTTATGAATAGTTGGTTATTTTTATTCTCTCTCTATTGGTAAATCTATGAGAAGGGAAAACTTGTAGAATTACTGTTCTTGAAGAATTTTGGATATATTTCTGAATATATTATTTTATTTGCATGTTTGGTGCAATGCAAAATGTCACTGCTGATCCATTTTTTTACCTTCTCCTGGTGAGCCCACGATAAAATGGAAAAAATGGAAGAAAGTTTTTGAAAGGTATGCAGTGCCACATTAAGTGCAGAGAGGAAAACATCTTTATTACTCCATTGTCTTGGCTCTGAAGGCCAGGATGTGTTTGATCATTTACCAGAGCTACCTGAAGCTGAAGCTGATGGTCTTAATGAGTATGAAGTTTGTATTTGCAAATTGGATAAACATTACCTTCCTAAAATAAGTACTATATTAGAAAGGTATCATTTTGGCAAAAGAATGCAGTGAGAAGAGGAATCTGTAGAAAGTTTTTTAACTGACTTGAGGAAATTATCCTCGTCATGTAAGTTTGAAGCTTTAACTGATGAACACATAAGGGATCAATTCATGTTGGGATGCAATATGGATAAGGTCAGGGAGGAATTGTGGCTTAGGGATGAGCCAACTCTGGATGAAGTTATTGCTGTGGCTAAAAGGATGGAACATTGTTTAAAGTGTGTTGCTATTATTAACAAAGATAAAACGGACACAAAAGTACAGAGTGTGAATGAGAAGAAACCAAAAATGATTGATAAGGAGAAGTATTCTGAACATAATAGGAATTTTGACTACGGTGAGAAAAAACTTGGGAATACAAATGTATCTTTTAAGTGTTTCAGATGTGATAAGAGTGGTCATTTAGCCAATGACAAAAAATGTCCAGCACTTGGGAATGTTTGTAGCAAGTGTAAGAAAAAGGGTAATTATCCTTCAGTATGCAAAACTAAACTTCTTCAAAAGGTCAAGAAGGTTTATATCCAAGAAGAACAAGTGAATTCTAGTACAGATGAGGTTGAATGAGGGCAGATCATTTCTGAAGTAAATAGTGTTTCTGTTAAAAAGTCATGTCCCATTGATGAAATTGATGTTGAGGGTTTTACCATTCGTGTACTATTCGATGGCTAAGATAACCATAGTTTCCAATGATTTTTACAAGAATGATCTCAAGAATAAGGTACATTTGTTCAAACCTGATATCACCCCATTAGCTTATGGTGGGGAACCAATAAAATTACATAGGTATTTTTGGGGTTTGATAGAATTCCGTGGTAGAATGATATCAGGAAAAATGTATGTGTCAAAGAAAGGTGACAGTCTGATAAGTTGCATACACCAAGGTGAACTGGGAGTTTATTTAGATCCAAACTCTGAACCGCAAATCTTATTAAAGGAACAACCCATTTGTTTGGTGGATAATAAAGATAGTGATGTTTTTGTTGAAGGTTTGAAAACAGAATTTCCAAAGGTGTTTAGGGATGGTCTTGGACAGTTGAAGGGTTATCAGCACAGAATCAAGCTTAAGAACAATTGTATTCCTGTTTCTTGTAAAGTTAGGGGTGTCCCCTTGGCCATTAAAGATGAGATGGAAAATGAGATCAAGAAACTCATGGACAATGGAATAATTGAGGTTGTTGAAGGCACCGAATGGCTTTCACCTGTGGTCGCTGCTAGGAAAGCCAATGGCGATTTGCGTTTGTGCATCGATTTGCGCCAGTTGAATAAAAATGTGGTCGTGGATAAATATCCCCTCCCGAATATTAATGAACTGTTGGTCATGTTGGGTGGTGCGAAGGTGTTTAGCACCATCGACTTAACCTCAGCATACCATCAAATTGAGCTTGAACCGTCCTGTAGAGATTTTACGGCTTTTATAACCCCGTTTGGAACGTTTTGTTTCATAAGGATGCCGTTTGGACTCGTTTCTGCCTCTTCAGTTTTCCAAAGGGTGATGGAAAACTTGCTCAAAGGTATCGATGGCATGGACATATACCAAGATGATATCCTTGTTTTTGGTGATGATGTTGACCAACATGATTCTCGCCTTAGATCTGTGCTTACTAAGTTTAGTAATGGCAATTTGACAGTAAAAATTGAAAAGTGTAAATTTAGGTGTGAATCTTTGAATTATCTTGGTCACAATATCTCAGGTAGTGGAGTTAAGCCGAAGGAGGAGTTGGTTAGTACCATTCGGAACCTGTCTGCTCCTACTTCTAAAGAGGAGTTGATAGAATACTATGCCAAATTTATCAAAGGGTTCGCAAGTTTGACTTCGAATATGAGATGTCTTTTGAAAAAAGGTTACAACTTTGTTTGGTCAAAGTCATGCGAAGAGGAATTTTCTATCATTAAGGATAAGTTATCTAATGCACCATTCTTACAAAGTTTTGATACACAACTCAAGTCTGTCTTAACCACTGATGCAAGTGTAAAAGGCCTTGGTGCTGTGTTGCAACAGATTGGTCCTGATGGAATGAGAACTGTCTCGTTTCTTTCTCGCAGTTTAAGGGAGCCGGAGACTAGATACTCCGTAGTAGAGCGGGAGTGCCTAGCTATTTTCTGGGCTGTGAAGAAATTGAAGAAATTTCTTTGGGGTGTGAATTTTGAAATAAGGTCGGATCACAAGCCTTTGGTGGAAATGTTTGAGAATAAAGGTTTTGATATGATATCTAGCCGCATTACCAAGTGGATAATTGCTCTTCAGGAGTATTCTTTTTCTCTTAAATACATTCCTGGGGTGGACAACATGGTAGCTGATGTTTTTTCAAGTTTAGTTTCTGGAGAGTGTGTTGAAAGTGAAGAGAATACCTATGATGAGTTTGGTGAAAAGGTGTGTGCCGTGGATCTAAATCACATTTCTGAGGAGAGATGGTGTGGTGAAATAACTAAAGATGATATTTTTAAGGAAGTAATGACCTTAGTTCTCAAAGAATCTATCACCCTTGCCAAGTCTCTATCTCTTGATTGGAGATCTGACGTTTTAAGGAAAGTTGAAGAATATAGAAGGACACCTCATCCCACGATAGGGAAAACTCAATTTTTTTTGTTTCGGAAAAGATGGCCATTACTTATTTTGAGCCGAGTTGGGTCAATAATTATGCTTTGAGTAAGGGTAGGCAAGATGTTTGTAATGAAAAGGAGTTAGATGAAAGGGACGAGAGCAAGGCATTTCAAAGGAAATCTTATTTTGATAAAAAGAAATCTGTGAAATTGATAAAGGTTAATATTGGAGACTTGGTGGTGGTAAAAAAAACCATGTCATGTTGGAAATGCAAATTTGAAATACAGTAAACCTATGCTTGTTATTAAAATTTTCAAGAATGCTGTCAAAACGCAAGATCATAGAGTTTGGAACTTAACAGAGTTGTGGTGGTTAAAAATGGACAAATAAACTTGCAAGATGAGGCACAAAATATTTCATCTGAATTTCATGTAGACTCTTATCGAGATTTGCATGAGAAGAAAGATCAACTTTATCTTCATCTAGTTTTGTTCTTCGTCATTCTACAAGATCTACAAAGAGCCCAAGTTACCTGAAGGTCTATGTGTAACTTAATTTTTTATTTATTTTTTATTTTTCATTTGGTTGAAATTTTTTACATTGTTTAGGGACGGGAGATGTGTGGTATTTCTACTGTATTGGTATGACTTTATGGAATGTATGAGGTATTGGAATGTGTTTAGGTCATAGTGTTGAGATCTGAAGCGAGGCAGTTGAAGCTGCTGTCTCAGACTGGTTGGATGGAATCTTTTTCAGAGAATAAAGACAACTTTCAAATATATATATTGAAGTGTTCCTGCATCTTAAATTTCACAGACGCAACCGCACAGCGGGTGCACCGCTGGTGCGCCAAAGGCAAGCCCGTCTGCGCTCGTCCGCACCCGAACAGGGGCCAGGTAACCTGCTGG
The DNA here is from genome assembly GCF_964261635.1 of Lissotriton helveticus. NCBI lineage: Eukaryota > Metazoa > Chordata > Amphibia > Caudata > Salamandridae > Lissotriton > Lissotriton helveticus. The sequence continues at coordinate 1,290,164,601 of NC_136068.1, forward strand.
TTCCAATCAGATAAGGCTCTGCTACACACTTGAACAGCTCATACACCTCAAAGAGGAACCTCTAAGTCCTGAGCATCATGTCCTACAATGTCCTAACTGTGATTACAAAATGTGCCCTCCTTTATGTAGGTCTGACACCTTAGTGGAGGAAAGTGAGCTCAAAATGCTTCTACTTAACTGTCGCTCCCTCCTCAAGCACGCTGTGGAAATCCAGAACCTGCTAGAAGAAGAAGAAGAAAAAAGGATATCCTGTTCCTCACGGAAACTTGGTTGAACAAAGATTTGGATTATGCTACTGTACAAGCACTCCCACCTCACTATATAATACAGAGGCAAGAGCGAGATGTTGGTCGGGGAGGGGGCATTGCTATTATCTACAAGGATGTGCCGCATCACGACTAATCACATTCCAAACTCTGAAAGTATCCTGTTTTCCATCTGGCTATCTCATGTCATTACCCTATCGGGTATTTTACTTTATCGTCCCCCAGCCCTGTGATTCCATTTGGTCAGGCCATACCTGCAATCGTAGCCAATTTGGCACGCTCCCTACCAAATTTATGGTATTGGGAGACTTGTTGAAGGGCTAGCGGCCATTCAGCTCAATCAAAAAGTCCCAGGGCCAACACACAATAAAAGTCATTTATTGAACCCCATTTTCTCTAATATTGAAACATTGACTGCCTTCCAACCGATTCCATTACCATGGTCTGATAATTTCCTGCTCCCATTCACCTGGGCTAGGCAGGAAATAAGCCCACCTGCGAGGGAAAGAAAAAAACGTATTCAGACTTGGTCTACACTTCCGTGGAATGCATGGGAGACTGAACTGGAAGTTACAAGACCCAAACCCCACCCCAATCCTATTATTTCTAATGATATATTCAATAGTTGGTTAGAGTCTTCGCTAAACACTATTCTCCCAAAAAACAGAGATACAGATAAAAACTGGTACTAATAGAAACCCCTGGTATTCCTCGGGACTCCGGAAACATAAGCAAAAATGCAAATTATTGGAAAGGAAGTAGAGGAAAGACTTCACACTCAGTAATAAAGCTAAATATAGAGAAGCATTAAACATTACAAATCAGAAATAAAATCTGCACAAAGTTCCTATTATCAAGAGAAAATAATATTGGTGGTAAACTCTCCGCGCGAAATCGTCCTTGTTGCTAAATCACTCTTGACTTCTTCTGCCCCTTCACAGACTACAGATATCCCTCAACTCCACTGTAACCAGTTAGCAGAATTCTTCTCGGCCAAGATACAAACCATCTACACGTCCTTCCTTCTGGAAAGTGACAAGCAGCTGGTACCTCAAACTGATTTAACAAGGGAACAGGTCCTACTGAAAGAATTCCGCCCATTGAACCAGAATTCCTTAGCAGAAATCTTAACCCATCTTAAATCGGGCTCATCCATTGACCCAGCTCCGCCCACTATTCTATATAAGATTAGCAAGATCATCTCTTCAGTCTTAGTCGACCTGTTTAATGCCTCTTTTCTTACAGGAATTGTACCTCCCCTGTGGAAACGGGCGATGGTGAAGGCTTTGCTAAAAAAATTCTATCTAGACCCGGAAGACTGAGCAAAACTACTGACCCATCTCCCTGTTTCCTGGCATAAGCAAAATCGCAGAGAAGCATGTAAATTCCTCCCTTTCGGGCTTCCTGGAAAATAACAACTTGGTCCACTCTTCACAAACAGGTTTCAGATCACAGGCAGGGCACTGAGACTGCACTCCTGTCCGTAGTGAAGGAAACTAGAAAAATTCTTGACAGCGGAGGCTGCGCTGCAATTATTTTATTAGATTTAAGCGCAGCCTTCGACACAGTCAACCACTTGCTCCTGATTAGCAGACTTCGAGATGTTGGAGTTAACAGAATAGCACTTAAATGATTGCAATCTTTTTTTTAGAAAACAAAGTTTTTTCAGTCTTTGAGGAAGACCACATCTCCAAACAAGTACCCCCGACATGTGGAGTCCCTCAGGGATCAGCATTAAGCCCTACTATGTTTAACGTCTACCTGAGTTCTCTGCAACATATAGTCATCCCATTCGGGGTGCAGATCGTCACCTATGCAGATGATACTCAGTTAGTCGTCTCACTGAATAAAAATGATAACTTAAATCCTGTTTAGAAAAAGTGACCAGTTGGATGGCACCTCATATTTGAAGCACAATGGAGCAAAAACGGAAATTATGCTTCATGGCAACGTGCCCCCCCTTAATATAGACTCCTGGTGGCCATACCCCGTAAAAGTATATAAAAAGCCTAGGAGTCGTACTCTATTCCAACCTAGATCTTAAGGAACAAGCGCAGAAAGTGGCAGGCACGTGCTACAGCTTTTTGCGGGTGATCAGGAAAATTCTTCCCCTACTACCTTTTTTGGCCAGAAGGTTGCTAGTACAAGCATTAATCCTGTCTCGACTGGACTATGCGAATGCTATTTACCTCGGAGCCCCACTTTCCACCACTAAAATACTACAGACGATCCAAAATTGTGCAGCTCGGCTGCTCTTAAATGTTCCAAAAAGGTTCTCAGCCAAACCTGCTCTGGCCTCATTACACTGGCTTCCAATCCAGGAGAGGATTCAATTCAAAGCTATGTGCATTGCACATAAAGCACTGGCTGGAAAAGGATCCCCACTGATTCAGGCCATGATTCTTCCCAACCAGCCCAAAAGAGCCCTAAGATCAGAGGGTAAATACCTATTAACAGTCCCAAACATTAAACGAACAAGAAGTGGAGGTCGCCTGTTTTCATATAGTGTTGCCAAGATTTGGAATTGTATTCCTCTCCACATCCGCTCTCAATCTAACTACCAGCAATTCAGTAAACAGTTAAAAACCTTGCTCTTTCCTTGATATGTTATGAATCTGGTTTAGTGTACTCCTTAGCACTGGGATGCCCTTGGGTAACCAGGCGCTTTTCATTCACAGATGGCAACAGGCTGAGGGGGTTCTGGGAGTGGTAGTTCTTGGCAGCCGTTCTCTCATGGCAGGCAGGTAAGGGCAGAGTCAGGACTGCGTTGGCCGTTCCCCTCACCGCGAAAGATGTGTGCACCCCACTTGCTGTTAGCGCGTCCCCTTCTTATTTTTCCCCTAGTGACCGACTGGATCTTGAAACCTTTCAGCAGTAACACTGTGAGCCTGAAGGTGGCGCCTTTAGGTTCCACACTGATGACGTTCTGCTCCAGAAATTATGTGCGGGCCTGTGTAGGCACCATTAAGGCCTGTGACAAATAATAGTCCCACGTCAGAGCAGTCAAGTTCCAATTTGTCACTTACATTAGAGACTGACTTTTAAACTGTCAGCGGACCCTTGTTGCTAGCCACACATGACACCAAGTTAGTATTTAATTCCTCATAATCCACGCTATCTGTATTGCTCTCTATACTTGCGTTATCTTCTGACATCAGTCGAGACATCAGAGAGTGAATAAACCTGTTTAACGATCTCCTGTTTCATTATAGCCTTACATTGATGCGGATGCTGGTATTATTTAATATTCTGTGTCACATGCTAGCTAAACTAGATGACTTGGATACTCTCTTCTCTGGTCCCACTGCCCTGGATGTCCATGATGTAGTTGAGTTTATGTTCAGTGGTAGCAGATAGATTATGATGATTATATACCTTCTTCGAGCATCATTCTATGTCGTTGCTTCGAGGCAGTCATCCCTTGAATTGACTTCTATCTCATCGGATCTTGCGGCCTCTTGGGTTACCCCAGTTAGTATTCTCGCATCTGGCACCTGCCTCTCCACTCTTGATGCACATCCTGCTGCCCCAAGAGTCGCTGAAGATGTAATAGCCTCCGTAAAAATATCTGACTGTTGTGCGTGGGCGGTTTAGTCAACTAGGTGGCCAAGATGTTGACTAAGTGATTGGCTGTTGCTCTACTTTCCTCTCCTCCGCTCTCATTAAGCCGCAGCCACAGTCTGCAAGAGAGACCTAAACAACCTTACCCCCTTGTTGGAAGGCCCTTCTGCGATCAACATTGGTGGGGCCAGAGATCGCAGGACAAATTGCTGAGGTAATCTATCTTAGTTCCTCTTCAGTCAAAGTCTATCTGAATCGGGTGCTAGAGAGGCAGCCCTAGTATGGCATCCAAACAGCCCAATCCATCTAAACACTCCTTTGGTGGTGTGGCGTAGCAAAGGGCAGAAGCATAAGTAACTGAACAGATCACAGAAGGAAGGCATGTGGCTCCTCAGAGCAACTCAGGAGAGATTAAGGATAGCCCTTTTTTATTTAAGTTTTATTTATATCCTTTTTTCCTTATAATACCAAACAGTACAATTTAGGTCCACAATTTTCATAGTAGCCAAAAAAAATAAAAGAAAGCATATTAGTTATATAAACATTTTCCCGGTGTCCATTACAGATGGATTGTGAATACCCGATTTTTTGGCCCTTTCAATGTTCTGGTTGAGACTTTTGCACGGTTTGCAAACTCACCAAGGTTTGTGCTAATAAGTGGGATTTGAAAGGTGCCATATGTCCAGTGGTCTAAATGTTGGGGGTTGGAGTTGGGCATATAATTCGCTGTTGGTGTTGCAATATGACAAGCTAAACATCCATCCCTTTACTGTTGGTGTGTGCTTGCTCCCCCCGTGTATTGCGAGTTATCGCTTAGCGAGCAGGAGTACTATTGCGCAAAAGCATCTGAAGGATTTTGGGAGATCTTTGACATATCCTAGTAAAGCCAGTAGGGAATTGGGGGGTATGGGCTGGGCGATAATTTGTGAGAGTTCCTCAAATACCCGCTTCCAGAAGTGAGCCACCTTGTGGCACATCCATTACAAATGTGCGAAATCTGCCATCGAGATTCCGCATCTTGGGCATGTGTGTGGTCGACCTGGGTCCAAGTGATGGACCCTGGCCGGGGTGATATACGCCCGGCGTAGTAATTTGAAATGTAGTATGTTGCGCTCATGGTTAAAGGAAACTCTTTGTGTTTGTTCGCAACAGTAATGCCACTGCGTGTCCGTGAGTGGCAGACCTAAATCCTGTTCCCAAGCCTGTCGTACCTTCTCATCCCAGGGCAGGAGCAGTGCTATCGTGGCCCTAAACATTTTGGACACTAGATGTTCTCCACTGCTATCCTTAATAAGGAGTGTCAGCGGTGGGAAGTCTGGTGGCTCAATAGGGTAGCTGGGAATTGCAGATTTCAACGATCTTTGCAATTGATATAATATGAATTGTTCCATGAATGTAGCCTCTTTAAATCGGATGTCTTCGCTACAGGAATAAATATGGTTGTTGGGGAAAAGGTCCCCAAATGTTTCCAGTTAAAAAAAATTTACGGTGTGTATTACCGCCTGCTCTTGTGTGATGAGGATCCATAAATTCCCTACTAATGGAAAGTATGGTGAAAACAATAATTGCGCCCCGGTTGCTAGAGTCAGTTGTTTCCAGGCCCAACTGGTCATGGAGAGGGTTTGCAGGTCCTGCGGGTCACGAGCCAAGCCCACCGGCAATAGAGCCGAAAGCGGAGTGGGGTGAGCAAGGTCTGCTTCGGGTTGAAGATAAGGAATACGGGTGTCAAAGTGAAACCAGTGTAGTGAAAAACGGCATTGTGCTATTAAGTAATAAAGTTGAAAGTTGGTATCCAAACCCCCCTCTTTCATAGGGCAGTGTCAAGACGTCCCAGCTAACTATGGGTTGTCTGCCCCCTGTCCATCAATTGTTCTTTTTGGATTTGTCACCCTGAGTGGGACGGGTATGCCCAGACGTGGGTCCCGTGCTCTCCAAGCCACTAGAGTCAAGCTATCCTGGCTGATGAGCGGTGAAACCCCTAAACCGGTCCTAGGATGCTTGGTTCCAGTCCAGGTAGGACCTGGCCTGGCTATTCGGGCTGGACTGTTCCCATTGGGCACAGGGTCAAGACTGATTTGCATATGACTGGGTTCCAACTGGAAAGGCATGGTGAGCAAAAAAAACGATGGATTTAGGCCCAGATCTCTGTACTGGGGTGAATGTATGACATTGATCTGCATTCTGTCCATCAATTGTTCTTTTTGCATTTGTCACCCCGAGTGGGACGGGTATGCTCGGACATGAGTCCCGTGCTCTCCACACCACTGGAGTCAAGCTATCCTGGCTGATGACGGCTGATAGCCAGAAACCGGTCCTAGGATGCTTGATTCCGGTCCAGGAAAGACCTGGCTTAACAGTTCGGGCTGGACTGTTCCCATTGGGCACAGGGTCAAGACTGATTTGCATATGGCTGGGTTCAAACTGGAAAGGCATGGTGAGCAAAAAAACGATGGATTTGGGCCCAGATCTCTCCACTGGGGTGAAAGTATGACATTGTTCAGCATTCTGTCCATCACTTGTTTTTTTTTTGCATTTGTCCCCCCCATATGTATCAGCTGAGAGCGCAATGTGGCGAAAAAGTTTCTGTACAGCGGTATTGGGATGTTATGGAAAAGATATAGATGGTAAATGACCATTTTAATCAGGGCAATTCTCCCGGCCATCCAGGTAGATTCAGCCAACGGTCTATTTTCCCTGTTAAGTCTTCCATTGCTGGGCCACAATTAAGTTGAAGGATCTGAAACGGGTCTTTGTAAATGTGAATGCCTAAGTATTTAACTGAGTCCCCACACCATTTTAGTGGATATTCCAAGCTACGTGTGGCGGGACCTACGGTTAAGGGAAAAATATCGGACTTTCTGCAATTTATGTGCAGTCCCGATAGGGCGCTGTAACAGGTGACTTCGCAGAGAATCGGTCCAAGGTTCTGGTCTGGGTGTCTCACATAGAGGATGATGTCATCAGCATAAAGTGTCAGCAATAAGGGCCCTGTTTTAAATTGTATGCCCCAATGTGAGTGATTATCCTGCAGATGTCGTACAAGAGGGTCTATTGCTATAATAAACAGCAACAGGGAGAGGGGGCAGCCTTGTTGTGTTCCCCACAATGGAGTGAAAGTAGGTGTTAGAGAGCTGTTCAATCGTACCCGGGCTGATGGGCGAGTGCATAACAGAGATATTACTGAGAAGAATCTGGGTGGTATACCCATTCTTGTCAGTGTGGCATTCAGAAATGGCCACTCCAATGAGTCGAAGGCTTTTTCGGCGTTCAATAGGACCGCCGCCGTGAGTTGGGGGTTGATTCTTTGTAGGGAGGTGAGTAGTGTGTGCTGGTTCAGCGAAGTGGACCTGTGCGGTATAAAGCCTGATTGGGCGGATGAAATCATCTGGTCAATTATCAACGATAGTCTGTTGGCCATCATTTTTTCCAGAATTTTGTAGTCGAAGTTCAATAGCGAGAGGGGTCTGTATGAACCGCACAATTGTGTGTCTTTACCTGGTTTAGGGTGGAGTATGACGACCGCCTCGCCCATTGCTGGAGGGAGCTTGCCAGTTTCTATGGCTTCTTGGTATACGTCAATTAAATGCGGGGCCAACATTCTCTTAAATATCTTATAAAAGCAAAAGCAACCCGGGAACCCATCGAGGCATGAAGGATCACAAAGGAGAAGAGGAGCCCCACTCAGGTACCTAATGAGCTGCTGGGGATTTGGAAGTGAATAATCAAAAGACTATGGCTATATATTGAGATGCTGCCAGTACTGGTGCAAACAATATGTTCAGTGTGCCGGATACTGACACCATTATTCCTATGGTTCCTGTATCACGGGAAAGTGCAAAAGAGATTAGGGCTGATTAAGGCTGTGTATATGATTAAGTTAATTGGCCTGTGGGCTTGGTGATACTATCCACGGTGTCACGCTAACACAAAGAGTTTGACACTCACATGCAGTGCCAATGGGATGGCAATGAGGAATACAATCTTGATAGTAAGGCGCTGTAAAGGACAGCTGGGAAGTGGTTCGAACTAAGAGCACATCAGAAATGCCAGAACTTGATGATGATCCCATTGAGGCATGACAAAGGGAGATACGTTTTGCAGCCCTTGTAATAAAAATAAAAATAAAAATAAAAACATTGCATCACAACAGGTGACTTAAACGACGAGGGCTTAGCTGGCAACAGTAAGAAGATTACCCATAACCGTGCCCAAAGCAAAGCCTTGTTGGGCAACATACGGAACAAATAACAGAACATCAGATAACTCGAGAGGCCAAAAATTTGTCTCAACAACAAGCGTATCGTTTTCGTTGAGGGAAATCTGGCTGCCGAGATGATATCCTCCACCTCCACCTCCAAGTTGTTCGGTTGTTGCTGCTCAATCTCCAAGCATAAAGGTGAAGATTGCAAAGGCATGGGTGCAGAACCCTGCCATGTTGCTGCATCTGCAGGTCCTCTAGGGGGAGTAGCCAGATCGGAGGACATCTGCTCAAGCCCAGGAGTTCTGGATACTATATATACTCTCCATGCCCAGTTCAGAGCAAGTAGTGTGACTTGGGACCGGTTGGTATTGATCTTCTTGAAAACTCAGGACAGTGGTATCAGGAGAAATGCATACACAAGTCCAGAGTTTCGCTCAAGGTGGAATGCATCAGAGTGAAAATGCTTTGGAAATTCGAATGAGCAGAAGTGCTAACATTGTGCGTTCTCTGTAGTGGTGAAAAGATTGATCAAACTTCTTCCCATTCGCAGAAGAGACCTTGCAGCACCTCTGGATGGAGCTGCCATTCGTGAGCTGCCAGGCGTCAACAGCTGAGTTTTGCAGCCTTGGCACTCAATAATCCTGCCAGGTGGTTCAATGGGAGGGCTCTGACCTCTAGAAGGTTAATGTGGAGAGGAGACTCCGCTGTAGACCAGAGGCTGCTAATCTCCACCTCTTCAAAATGGCCTTTCCAACCTACAAGTGATGCTTCAGTCACCACAGTCAGCCCTGGGTGGGGAAGGCCGAGGGGTCTGCAACAAACCCATTTACGGTCTAGTCTCCACCACTGCAGATCTTATACAGTCTCCTTTGAGATCTGAACGTGGCTTGAGAGGTCCCTTTGATGGTGGGCCCACTGGGACTTGTGATCCCAATGAAGAGCCCACATATGCCTCGCGGAGTGCTCAATACAGAAGGACCGATTTTATGTTGGTGTTAAAATCCTGATCTTGGTTTGCAGCATTAGGTAGTTGGAGCTCCAGATGTTCTTTAGCTGAAAGAAGGCAGTCCGTGCTATGACAATTCTTGCCTTGACATTGGTGTCTGTACCACCCTGCTTGTCTATGACACTGCCCAAGTAGGTGAAGGCCTCAACTGTATCTAGTGCATCACCTGCAAGAGTGACTGCAGTTGTGCTGGCATGTTAGCCTTTAGGATTGTGTTTTTTCCCCTGTGGATGTTGATGCAAATGTTATGCTGATGTAGCTTCCACTTTGCCAGTCTTCTCTTGCATCTGCAGATGGATATGAGAATGTATTGCTAGTTCGTCTGAAAAGTCCAGGTTGTTGAGCTGCGTCCAAGGTGTCCACTCAATCCCATTTGTTTTTTCTTGCTGTGGATGTCTTCTTGATCCAGTCTATTGCCAGCAGGAACAGAAAAGGTGAAAGTAAACAACCCTGACAGACTCCGGTCCTCATTTGGAAGGCTTCTGGGAGTTGTCCTCCATGGACTATCTTGCAGGCCTTCCCCTCTAAGAGTTCTTGACGATTCTAACAAGTTCATCTAGTGCACCATAGTGAAGGAGAAGTTTCCAAAGGGTCTCCCTGTCTACGCTGTAGAATGCCTTTTCATAGTCTATGAAGTTGAAAGAGGGGAAGGAGGGGAGGTTGTATGTTCCATCCCATTGACTGCTTAATGATGATGATGCGCAGTTTTAAAATCTGGTCTGTGTAGGATATATCTTTGCGGAAGCAAGCTTTCTTGTCTCATAACTGAGCACCATATTGTTCCTTCACACTGTTCTGGTGACTCTGTTGAACACTTGGCCTGCCTGTGTGATGCCTGGGGAATATTTACCAGGTGGGGAATCTGAACCTAGAGGTATCTTTATCAGAAAACGCTTTATTCTACATAACCAATATGTCCCCCCCCCCACCCCAACTAACTGTGCAGTTTGAGGCCTTCCTTTAGGACCCAATGTCTGTCCTTGAACTACATTCAAAACCATGAGCCTCAATTGCAGCTGGAAAGATCTTGCAAATTACTTTGACGCAGGTGACTTTGTGGCCCAAACCTCTCTATAACTTACTTTTGTAGGTGGCCCTTTTAAGACTCCAATATGTAAGTGAGTATAAATCCTCCAAGAAAGGGCTCCAGCACCATTGTATACATCACATTGCTTTTAGAGTCTGTAACAGTGGTGTCGTAGTCAGTTTACCTGGTTTAAACTATCACACCTTGACCACTAACTAAAATGATCATTGAAAATACCACCTTCAATTCCATTCGGTGGTTCGGGCATGTTAAAAAATGGTTTAACAATCTGGGGTTGAGTTCCTTCTGGGAAAACCCAGAGAATTTACCAGCTCTTGCCAAAAATACAGTAAAAAGAGCATACTGGTGTTTCATGAATGACAGATATATTCATGATAGTAGAACCGGCACCCTAACCAATCATTTTTTAACCTTTAAAACTGAACCATGTTTTGAATCGTTTTTGGACGAAATAGAGCCTCCCCTTGCTAAGACTCTCTTCCTGAAGTTCAGGTATGGGAACCTCATGCTGAAATCTAATACTGAGCGTTGGACAAATAAAAAACTGGATTGTCCTAATAATATAAGTGAGAGATGCCCTATGTGCTCAGATATATGTAAGGAGAATGAGGTGCATATGTTATTCATATGCAAAGCATACCAGAAAGCTCGAAAAAAATGGCTCAAACCAATGTGTGCTCTTTTAGGCACTAGATCTTGTTATATAGCATACAGGATCCTAAAAACTAATACTGCACAGTTTATCGTATTCAGTATCAGTAGGTTTCTTCATTCAGTTTTTATTGTCCGAAAGAAAATGGGACAGGTACTTTGAAGATGGATAGATTTTAAATAGTGAATTCTGCTGTTAAAACTGTATTTGCCTGCTGAATGAACTATGTCCTTGATTTAATTGGTGAGAATTAACTTTACACCTTATTACTGTAATTATTGTTTTAATTGATCTTACACATGTATTATGTTCTAAATGTATGAGTTAATGAATGTATTTATGTGTGTCTTTTATGGCCGTTGGCCGAAATAAAGAAATAAATGAATGAAAATACTAATATAGTATCTGCAAATTTATAGGATTAGGGACTACTGAGAATGTACGCCTTAGCTCACTTCAACAGCATTTTCTGGCTCCGATTTGGATTTCCCAGAGTCTTAGGATAACAGCCATGCAGGTAGGTGGTAAGTACTAGTTCCAATTGTCTGAAGAGCGAGGACAACAATGGTGAGACTTGAGTTGCTACTTTCAGAAATTTCAGGTAATAGTTTATATTTGCATCTTCAGAACGCTAGTGGGTTCTTCACCTCCCAACATAGAAACTTTCCTATTCAATGTATTTCTCTGAAGAAAAGAACAAGTTACTTACATTGGTATGGCTCTGTTCGAGGCATGCGTGCTGTAGATAAACATGCTTTGCATAAGTCCGCCATCTAGTGTTGGGTGCGGATGTTTACAAGTTATTTTTGTTCCAAGAAGTTTTCTTAAAGTCACAGGGCTATGTGACTCCTCCTCTTGGTAATACTGTGCATAATCATCGACGCCATCCTCAGATTGTTTTTTCCGCCGACGGGTCCGGATGTAGGATTTTGCGCTCCGGTTCGAGTCTCCTTCAAGCTGCCTTCAGTCCATTATATGTCTCACCAGTATTGTTTCGATCAGCATCGTATTAACTCTCATACTTAGAATCTACATAGCGGGTGTTGGCTAGGCAGAACTTCTGCATTTCCAACACTCTCGGAGAATGACCCCTAATGGAAAGTACTCTCGTCCAAAGTGCCACTCCGACCAACATTCAGTTTGCAACTTATGCCTCTCGCACGAACATTGAGAGTGCAGCTGTGAGGCATGCAAATCTTTTTGGTCCAAAAAGACCCTTAGGGACAGACGTGCTAGAAGACCAGAAATGCAGTGCAAATAAACAGATGATATCCCCCGACATCTTCGGTCTCCAAGAGGAGGTCGAAGAAGCTTCAGCAGCACAGGAGGAAGCATTTTCCATCCATGTTCCAAATCAGAGTCTCAATCAGAAGAGGATTCGGCCACTCTTCAGCCAGCGCAGAAACAACGTATTGTGACTACTTCTACCCCTGCTCTGAAGCCCAAATAATCAGTTCTCACTGAAAAAACTACTCACCAGCCGCCACTGCACACAAGCGATGGCGAGCACCAAAAACATGACTCAGAAGCCTCGCCGTATGGCTCGGCTCTGAAAATTCAGCCTAAAGAAGGGGTCTCTACATCCATTCCGTCCGAGACCACAACACCTTGGACTTCGGTCTCTGCACAGAAAAAAAGACTTCCACCTCCAAAATACTTTGTTTTTAGTCCAAAATCTCCTCCCAAGCCGATCCTTGAACAATTTCATCAAAAGCTCGATCCGAAACAAAAAACTTCCCAAATTCAGCCAGGAGCTAAGAAAATAATGCTACTGCCACCAAAACAACATACTCCTAAGAGGCATTTGAGTTTTGAGGAGGCTTTGGCCATTCCTGTTCAACCCCTAAAGAAGAGAAGAAAGGATGCTGCAACTACTCAATCGCACATACCCATTCCTACTTCAGCTGTACCACAAACACCACCTCCACACCTCACTCACCACAATTGTCTGAACCAGGTAACAGATCTTCTCAGTCAGCAGTAGGGGACGATCAAGATATCCCAGATGAAACACAACCAGGGATCACTGGAATAATAATATTGACCCAACGCTGACATAGATCCTGACTTATATCGCAGTCGTCCATCACCACCAGATGATGCATCTGCCGATCAGGATCTAATAGCAAAAACAGCCACATTTCATCAGGTACCTCTATATAAATAATCAATAGAGGATGATTTCCTTTTTGAGACTTGGTCTACTGCATAAAAAGGGGTACAATATTTACCATTGCTCAAAGGCATGACACATCACTCAGATGAAATCTTTAAACACCCAGCCAAAACAAGGATACTTACGTATTGACAAAAAGTACAAACCACCACCATCAGACCCCATTTTTTATTAGAGGGCAATTAACTCCAGACTCTTTAGTGGTGTCCAATGCAAAAAAAAGAGCTAACTCCCAAACAACTGGCGATGCACCACCGCCAGAGAAGGAATCCAAACTCATTGATACCTCTGGGAAAAAAGTTGCAGTACAAGCAGCTAATCCTTGGTGTATATAGCCAATAGCCAAGCTTTGCTTGCAAGGTATGACAGGGCCCACTGGGACGAAATGAGGGGCTACTCCAATGCCTCCCAGAAGAGCACAGAAAAAGAGGTCAGGAAATTGTCAGTGAATGCAAAATTATCACCAGCAATTCCATTAAGTGTGCACTAGATGCAACTGACACTGCTGATAGAGGTATAAATACCAGTGTCCTAATACGCAGGCATGCATTGTTAGGGGTATCAGAATTCAAACCTGAAGTACAATTAACCATATTGGATCTTGTGTTCGATCAAGAACACCTCTTTGGCCCTCAAGTGGCCACAGCCGTTGAGAAAATGAAGGACACTGAGGTAGCAAAATAAATGGGCGCTCTAAAAATGAACACCTCCCGGGGTTCCTTTCGTAGGCCCAATTACAAACAGGGGGCAAGATCAGCTACCACACATACATCTGCGTCACAATATAAAAATTAGGGATTAACCTAAACAAAAACCTTCCACAGAGGTTCTTACAGAGGGAACACATTTAAAGGAAGAGGCAGAGGAAACAATACCGGTTACTCAAATGACAATACCAAACAATGACTCCTTTACCTTTTTCCCACAACACCCAACATCTGTTGGGGGTCGTCTTCAACAGTGTCTCAAAAATTTGAATTCAATTACAACAGAGCAATGGGTCATAAACATTATCCAACATGGTTATTGTCTACAGCTGATAATAACTGCTCCAAATATCCCACCTTGTAAACACAAACTATCCACACAACTTCAGATCCTTCTGCAACAAGAGATAACGGCTTTGTTGCAAAAAGGAGCAATAGAGCCAGTTCCACAAAGATTTCACAGAACAGGAGTATATCAATTATACGTCCTTCTTCCCCAAAAAGATAGAACCCTCCAGCCCATACTAGATCTCAGACCACTAAATCCTTATATAATATCAGAACACTTCCATGCGGTCACTCTACAAGAGATCATTCATTTGTTTACAAAAAGGGGACATCATGGCAACCTTAGATCTAAAGGATGCCTATTTTCATATACCCATTCATCCTGCACACAGGAAGTACCTAAGATTCCATTTTCTAGGAAACCATTATCAAGTCAAGGTTTTCCCATTGACATAACTACACCAAGAGTATTCACAAAATATCTGGCAGTTGTGGCAGCACATCTGGGCAGAGAAAATATTCATGTATTCCCTTATCTAGATGATTGGCTAATCAAAGCAAAACATTCAACCTTTGCAAAAAAACCACTCAAAAGACCCTACATGTACCTCATCCATTAGGGTTTACCATCAACCGACAAAAATCTCATCTACAACCAGCAGCTACTCAGTCGTATCTAGGGGCAATGCTCAACACCACTTTAACGATAGCAAACCCAAACAGACCGAATACACAACATATTAACATTAATTCAACAGTTTCAAACAGGAACTCACATTCCTGCCAAAATACTTCTCAAACTTCTAGGCATGATGGCATCTTGTATTCACAGAGACCCACATACCAGACTAAATATGAAACCTCTACAACAATGTCTCTCTCAACAATGGACTCACTCACAAGGTCAACTTCACAATCTAGTGTTGGTAAACAGCCCCACATATCATGCTCTACAATGGTGGAATCCACACATTCTATCCAAAGGGCGGACGTTTCAGGACCCAGTTCCCTAATAGTTCTGACAACAGATGCTTCACAAATAGGTTAGGGAGCACATCTCCAAAACATTTCCATATCAATCAGCTAGAGCTGCAAATTGTTCATCTAGCAATGAAAACCCTTCTAATTCACCCAAAGCACAAAGTTGTCCAAATTATAACAGACAATATGACAACTATGTATTATTTACAAAAACAGGGGGGGCACTCTCTCCCCAATTATCTCACTTAGTACAGAAAATATGGAATTTACCAATACACCACAACATTCAACTGCTAAGAAAATACTAAATGCCCATACTTCGCAAGCACATATCAATACCATCAATACAAGGGCAATGTTCTACGGATAAATTGGTCAGGGATATTTGCCTACGCTTTTCTACCTCTCCCACTATTTCCATTAGTGGTCAGGAAACTCAGACAGCCATCTCTCATCATGAAACTAATAGCTCCAACATGGGCTCGACAACCATGGTTGCTAACACTCATGAGATGTCTCTAGTCCCACATGAGAAACTTCGCCTCAACCCGGACCTTCTCACACAGAACCATGGGACACTAAGGCATGCCAATCCCAAAGAAATGAATCTTGCAATTTGGCTCCTGAAATCTAAGAATTTGGATACTTAAATTTACCTCAAGACTGTATGAACATTCTTAAAGAGGCTCGTAAACCTACCACAAGAAAGTGGTAAGCAGCAAAATGGAAACGCTTTGTTGTCTTCCGACATACACAAGACATCAACCCTCTTCATGCAAGGTACAAACAATTATTCTTTATCTATTGCATTTACAAACTGCCAGGTTAGTATACAGTTCTATAAGATTACATCTTGCAGCTATTGCTGCATATCTGCAAAACAGACAACACGTCATTGTTTAAAATACCAGTTATCAAAGCTTTTATGGAGGGACTTAAAGGGTAATTCCAAATAGAATTCTACCCGCACCAGCATGGAATTTAAACCTTGTCCTAACAAGACCAATGGGTCCTCCTTTTGAGCCATTACACTCTTGGTAATTACAGTACCTTTTATGGAAACGTGCATTTTTAATTGCTAATTCTGCCCTTAGAAGAGTCAGCGAAATTCAGGAGATAACTCTTGAAGAGCCTTTCTTTCAACTACATCATGATAGCGTAGTGCTCAGAAGTAACCCGATATTCCTACTAAAACTGGTTTCTAATATTCATATTAATTAAACCATGGACTTGTCTGTTTTTTTCAGCAACCAGACACAGTTGCAGAAAGGGCACTACACACAGATGTTAATAGGGCACTAATGTATTACATTAATAGGTCTAAATCCTTTAGAAAAACAATACACTTGTTTGTTGCCTTTGCCCCTCCTTGCATGGGAAAGGCAATTTCAAAATCAAGCATTTCAAGATGGATTATTAAATGCAACCAAGCATGCTATATAAAAGCTAAACAATTTCTACCTGTTCCCCTGAAAGCTCACTCTACTAGAAAAGTTGGAGCTTCCAATGCATTCTTAGGAAACATATCTATCGCTGAAATTTGTAAAGCAGCAACATGGTCTACTCCACACACTTTCACAAAGCATTATTGTGTGGACATATTTGCATGCCAACAAGCAAATGTTGGTCAAGTGGTACTTAAAACTCAACAACTGCAGCCCCCACATGTTAACCACTGCCTTGTGAGAGGGTCTGCTTTACAGTCTAGGCAAAGCATGTGCTTCTACAGCACATATGCCTCGAACGGATTACGTTACCCTGTAAGCATCTGTTCTTGGCATGTAGTGCTGTAGATCCACATATGCCAACCCTCCTTCCCAATAAATCTTGTGTAGGTTGCTGTTCATACATTTTATTTCCTATCTAACGCATGGCCATCTTATTGCTTACATATACAGCGTTCTTACATTCTCACACACCCACAGCAAAACAATCTGAACATGGCGTCGATGACCATGCGCAGTATTACCAAGAGGAGGAGTCACAGTCTCATGACTCGAAGAAAACTTCTTGGAACAAAAATAACTTTTAATCATCCAATTCCAACACTAGATGGCAGACTTATGCAAAGCATGTGATTCTGCAGCACTACATGCCAAGAACAGATGCTTACATTGTGAGTAACATAATCCTTCTGGGAGATACTCTATATTACCACAGATACCTCACCTTACAGTATCTCCAGGTTCCAGACTTAATCTGGGAAATTTCTGAAGCAGGCATGTGGTTTCGCGCTGACTCCCTATCGTTCCAGAAGTCAGGGAGCAAAGCCACATATAAGCGCAACCCCTTTGCGCTGAGGTAAATTTCTTGTCTTTCAAATTCTGTGCCCTCAGACGCAGAGTGTAAATAATTATTGGTAAGCGTGTGCTGATCACCAACTTGGGACTATTTTAGATGTTAAAAAGAGTCTGCTCCACAGATTAGGGAAGTGGGGGCAGTGAGGAGTATGCACTTAGATAAGGTACCAAAGATAAGTAACTTCTTCTGATTGATACTTCTAACCACAGATTTCTCATCTTAGAATAGATACCAAAGCAGTATCTCCCCAAGATGGAGGGGTATGTGGAGTGCACAAAGACCAAATGTCTTGTGGAACAGAGTTGTCAAGTCAGTAGTGATTCATAAACGTATGCACCAACACCCATGCCGCACTCTGGCACATTTTAAGGATAGTCAACCCCCACGTCAATGCAATGGAAGTAGGATGGGCTGTCAGACCTTACAGGGCTTCTTCTTAGCCACTAGCAGATCTTAATGCAGAGACCTATCCACCTTAGCAAGGTCCTCTTCAGCACAACCTTCTCTTGATATGCTCCAGGAACCTAACAAAAAGTTCATAGTTCACTCGATGGTCTTTGGTACGATATATGTAAAAGCTTGATGCTATTTTGGGGTTCAATTGATGAAGCCTATCTTCCTCTTTGGAGGTGTGAGGGGGACCAAGAAACGTTGGTAGGGTGATAGTGCCCAAAGGGAGTCACAGGTTTTGGTAAAAAGGCTGCCTGATTCTTCAGCCCTAATTTGACCAGAAAAAACACAGTGTAGGGCGGTTGCACTGACAGTTCCTGCAATTCACTCAAATGATGAGTTGACGCAATTGTAATGAAGAAAACAGTCTTCCAGGTCAGGAGACATTGCGAACAGCTAGGTATAGTCTTGAAAGACATACATATGAGGAATGTCAAGACTGAGTTAAAGCCCCACTGTGGAATCACAGTTTGCGAGGGAACATGTGTGTCAAACCTAATTTTTTTAAATTCTTTTTATTAAACATACATCAGTTGCAGTGTACAGTAAAAATGTCAGAAATTACAAATACATCCATCCTTACATCATAGTCCATGATCCTTTATTACAGCAATCATCACAGATCTAAACTCTCTCTCCCAAGTATCCCAGGACAACTAACTCCCTCCCACCTTAGTGACCTATCCTCCCTCCCTCACTTGTCTTATCAAACCTATATTAAATCTCATCACAACAAGTGATTTGAACAAAAACCGTTGGTCCCACTAACCTAGACAGGCAATACAAATCTGACAAATAACCTTCTACAGTGTCCACTTCATGACTTTGCTGGGCTAAAGTCAAAGCAAACAAAAGAAAGTATGTGTCAGTGTCCTGAGCACCACACCAAGTTACAAAGTTGGCCCAGTGCCGATGAATTTCACGGAGGGACGCCTGACGGAAAGGATGACACCTACCACCTGAGGTGGCAGAATGAAAGCAGCTAATTGCCACCACCAAATCTCCATGCATGGACGTGTAGGTTGTGTAGATTTGGGTGGTGAACTCTGCCCTGCTGTCCTCCTGAAGTGGGGCCTGATTGGAGGACAGATACTCATGTCAAAGAGCTTCAGGCATTACACTCTCTTGGCCCAATCTGGTGTCACAGGGATGACCGACACAATTGTTCTTGTTCTAATTCAGAACTCGGGCAGTAGAGGTAGTGGCTTTTATACAATCAAAAATTGGTATAAAAGGAAACAATACTAAACACTTTTTCTCGAGTAGAGCACAGTTAATTACCCTCTCAGCAAAAATCATTGTTCATAGCGAATGTATTAAAATCAATCTATCACACACACAGAACAATGACGCCTATCCAAGGCGAAACAGTTGACATTAATCACAAAAGTGTTTTTACATTACAACCCACAACCAACATGAAACGGATGATGAAACAAATAACACTAACCCTAAAAAATGTATTCACACAAATGTCACCCCTATACTTCTAGGAGAACCACTCTGAGGTAATCTACAAGGTGCTACACTAAATGGCTAGTCCCCTCGTTAGCCTGATTCTAGTGTGACACAACACAGTTCCAGAAAATCACTGCTATTCCAAGACTCCACATAAGTGTTGATGCGCTCACGTTTCAGCCTTTTCTTCTTTGGCCTCTTCAGGACAGGGTTAAATATAATAATCTTGAGATCGATCGGAAGAAATTATTTCTCTGGCGCTGGTAAGTAACACAGCGACCCGGGTGCAGTATCTCCCTTTCAATTGGTCGGTACGCCAGCTACTCATATTGCTTCATGCCATAATCCATGTCAATGACAAAAATCCACAGGGTCACGAAAAGCTCTGTGAAAGCTGAAAAAAATCAGCCTGCAATTCCTCGCTGGATCGACGTATCAGCGTCCGCTCGTGTGCAAAGAGTTGTGACATGGACCCGGGTCGCTGTGATACTTACCAGAAAAATCGAGGACAGCAGTGGAGAAATAATTAAATGGGTCCAAATGGGAGCTGGGAGAGGGTTAGACACTGCTAATTCAGTAACTTGATACTAGGTGTTAGATGGGTCTGGTGTGATTGCCATGGAGTCCACTTTCACTGAGGTGGGTGGATGGCAGCCAAGGGAGAATCCACAAACTGCATCCTTACCAGAATGATTGCCAGTACTGAAAGACTTCTGACAGTCATCTGGCTGCACCACAAGGCTGCATCTAGTCTTCCTGAAATTGAACTGGCATGGAGGATTGTGGGATTGGAATCACACACTCCTGGGTTACAATGCAACTCCTATTTCAGTAGAACCATTTTGCAAGACTGCTGCAGTTGGTTGTTTACTTTTACTTGTGTGTATTCTTTTTCTGATAGAGACTTCTAGCTGCAGATTCCTCCACTTTTGAATATTCCTCAGGTGTCAGACTGGATTCGGAAATATTTCCGCAGTAGCTCACACTGACACTGTTCTCCGGAAGTGATGTACGGGGCTTATATAGGCACCACTCCTGCAGGATCCTGATGTCAGATCCTTTCTTTCCGCACCACAAGACGGGGATCCGGTGCTTCTTACTTCATTAAAAGACTGTTACCTCATTGTTTTTCCAACGCAAACTTTTAATATTCTCTTCATTGTGCAATGGATGCCACCACCTGAGACAACATGTTTTAAACTCTGTAACAAGCAGATGAAGTCATGGTCTGACTGCAAACACCTCAGACATAAAATAACCACGGAGATTAAGCGGTGATGAATCCCAAGGCCATCATGGAATGTGAGGCGGAACTAAGTCGCCAAACACAAAAAGATGTCGCATTGGGGGCGTTCCTAGTATGGCTTCAAGTCCAAGGTCCAGTCCCTATCCTGTTCTCGCAGTCATTGGAGCCTTGTATCCGGGCATTTAGAAGCCAAGACCTCCCTCGCTCCCCGGGGAGCCGGACCCAAATATCCTCTTCAGCGATACAACGCCAGCCCAAATCCAACCGAGGTGCCATTGCCCGTCCTGAATCCTTCATTGGGCAGGCACCATTGCTTACATTCACTCTTTGGCATGAATTCAGATAACAACTGTGACCTAAATGACGAGCTCACTCAACCCTACACAGAGGATACAACTGGTATGGAAATTTGCAAGAGGCCAGTGGGCTTGACACCTTGCCAGTGACAGCACACCTTTGAAGGTCAGGGGAGCCAGTTTTCTCCTTTCTCAATGACTGGCAGTTGAGGGAAGGTTCGCCGCAGGCAACCGTGAGCTACCTCCAGACTGCGGCGAAAATCATGTCACCTTTGCGGTTCACTAGAAATGTGTCAAAGTCACACAGACTCTTTCCCAGACACACCCGTACATCTGAGCCATCCTGGACACAGTTTGGTTTCGTGCCTACCCTCTGACAAAGAGAGTCCAGGACTTTCAGGCTATGATCCCGATCATTCAGCCTTGGTCCTGGATTTTAGTGAGGTTGACTCAGAGGCTTTGGGACTGATGGGTTCAAGAATCCTGCTGGTCGAGCCGGCCAGGAGCATGCACTAGGCTCTGCTGTGGGATCTGCAATCCCAGTGGGCCAAATATCAAGAGGACCCCTCCGACCACCTCCTGATTTCAGAGGAGAGTCCAAAGGATTTGTAGTGGTGACCCCTGGACTGCGATTGGATTAGTGGCAGACCCCTCTCCCTTCCACACCTAGATCTAACAGTGGTGACCAATGCATCACCTCTGGGCTAGGGTGGCCATTTATGAGATGTGGAGATACGAGGCCTCTGGTCTCCAGCGGAATAATGGCTCCATATTAACCTTCTGGTGCTGATGGCTCTAAAGCATTCCTACCATCCATCAAAGGAAGGCTGATACACGTGCTCACAGACAACTCCACCACCATGTGGTACTGCAACAAACGAAGGTTGGGAGTTGGGGCTTGCACCTCTGGATATGGCTGGACCACCAAGGAATTCTCCGGGCGGTGAACCACCTTGCAGGCTTCCTGAATGCCAGAGCGGACAAACTCAGCTGCAGGTGCCCTGCGGCTCACGAGTAACAGTTACACGTGGAGGTGGCACAAGGTCTCTTACGGTATTGGTGATAAACTTGGCTCGATCTCTTAACAACTGCTGAGAATGAGCAATGTCAGCACCGATTAGATAAGTACTCGGTTCACAAGTCACTCTAATGGTTACAGACTGAACATGGAGAATGTGGTATCCAGAACTCCTGGACTTGAGCATATGTTCTCTAATAAGACTGCCCGTCTGGGAGCATCTACTGTTGCAGCAGCAGAGTCGGGTTCTCCATGCCGGTCTGCACACACTCCACCTTCATCGATGGAGATTGAGGGGGAGACAGCTGAATGCCTTTGACCTTCCCCGGTGGTTATTGATGTTATTCTGTCAGCCAGGCATCCATCAAAAGAGATCATAGATGCCCGTCGGTGGCACAAGTGTTTGGTTTGGTGCAGCACCCATCAGGTTGATCCCCTTAAGGCCAAATTGGCTGATGTCCTGCTCTTTGTTCTTTCTCGAACCCAACAAAGTTTTGTTTAGGGCACTGTCAAAGGTTATCTTTCAGAACTGTTAGATTTTCTTCAGTTACCTGATCACCCCTCCCTATTTAAATCACCAGTTGTGATATATTTTGTGACAGGACTACAGCATTTGTTTACCCCTGCACCCTTTATGATATCCCAGTGGGATGTGAATTTAGTAGACATTTCTGATGTGTACTCCATTTGAGCCATTGGACAGTTTTCCCTTGATGCTCCACGTTCCTGGTTACCAACAGCTCAGCTCAGAGGGTGAGTAAACTTCAGGTGTTGTGTCCACCTTACACATACCAGCTTCTTCCAGAGTTAGTCTGTGTAAGAAAATGCCTCTTTTTGTATGGCCACCCCCATAGTTTTGGACTGATGCTCCTGTTTTTTTGACTCAGAAGACACTGAGGCAGGTTATCCAGATCTCAGCACCTGTGCCCTGACCATAAAGTGTGCATGTTCAACTGGTTCATACCCAATTGGCATAAGCCAACTTACTTGCAAGTCCCTACTATATGGCATACAGGGCCTGCAATTTAGCGGAGGGACTGCAACACTGGTTGTGCCACCCTGGTTGTGATCAAGGGAAAACATGCCACTTCAGACCGGAAGTGGTTTTAAACTGTTAACTCAACTTTGCCATTTAAAAGTATGGCAAAGCCCAAACCTCCCTCTGTAATATGTGTAAGTCACTCCTATGGCAGGCCTAGTGAGCCATATGACAAGGTGCGACAAATATCTGATAGAGAATTCCAGCAGCAGATTCCTTACCTTATGCCCAGACATCCGACTGGATACGGAAAATGTTCGTGCAGTACCCCCTGTGTGCCAGTAGGTGGTGGCATTTGGTTCCATGTTGGCATCGTCCATGTTGGAAGTGATGTGCCCGGTACCTATAAAGCTGAAACCTCGGTGCGCTGCCATTTGTACTTCCCTTTCTGTTCCGGATAGCACTGATCTGGATTGAGCTGCCCCTCAGTCACTTTTTGACTGGTCTTTTTTTGACTTCTTGTCGACCTTTTATCAGAGATTTTTTTCCTAGTGTGAGGATGTGACCTCAGAAACTGGCTGGTTTCAAACCATGTGGGGCCTCTCATAGGCAAATGTCGGTGGTCGACACCCGCTTGGTGTGTTTGTGGTTCCCAGAGCTGGGACATGACCAAGGTGTGTGCGGACTGTAGCCCCTTGTACCCGAAGGTGCTGAGGGAGCGATCCCTCAAACTCCTCACCAACCGACATCGGTAGACTCAGCGGCGCTCAAGGTCCTGTTCCCATGGGAGGTCCAGAGATCAAAGTTTTCAGGGAAGTCTGGTAAGTCCCACAAGCTCAAGAAGTTGAAGAAGTCCAAACACTCTTCGACTTCCCCGTCCGTCGAAGTTATCTGACGAGACGAGGAACCGTCGGTACTCCAGGCCCGGTGAGACGGCGGGGTCTGAATCTGGATCCCCATCACGCTTTTGCGGAGCCGGCGTGACCCCTGCCCAGTTAAAGGAGTTTAATGAGGCCATGTGCCTCATTTTTGGGCAGCCTGGCCTCTCTGGAGCACCTTTGGGCCCCACGGTGGCGGGAGACGCCCCTACTGGAACCACACCGGTGGGTTCGCACTCTGAGACCTTCCTCGTTGACCACTCCAGTGCAGATGTCCCTGGTGCAACTGATGCCCCTTAACAGCACCATCTCTGTAGTTCGACCCTACTCCGACACGGAGCTGGATTGGCGTCATTCGGAAGGGGCTCTGGACCCCTATGAAGAAGAACCAGTTGAGGAGAACACTACTGCCTGGACAGTCAGGTCCATTGTGATGGGAATTTTGCCCATTCAGTCCTGCAGGACTTTTTGGTTAGATCGGACTTGCAGAACCACCTCATGGTTGGTTATCTATTTAAAGGTTAGGAATCTGTGACTAGATGTCTACATCAGATATCTCTCATAGACATTATCTATTTGCAGATTCCTTATCTTTGAACATCCTGAAGAGTCAGTTGGTTCCTGAAGATTTTAAAGCAGTATTTGGATCTCTCCATTGCTTGTGACATAGACCTTCTACTCCTCCTACAGTGAGTAAAGGAGGCATGAATGGAAGCAGCTGTTCTCCAGAAATTATCATCTTTCCTAAGAGTAAGGTTACCATCATTATTGACATGACCCTAAAGGAAGGTTCTTGTTCTCCTTTTCCTTACAGCTATTTGTCCTGATGAGAACTCCGCGAATGGTGTGAGTTTAAAACGCGTAGACAACTTTTGCCATCTAAACAAAGGAGTAATAGAAAAACTTTCGTTAAAAGTTTTATCATTGAAAAATTTATTGTATATGGCTGACTGTGAATATTTCGATTCCAGGTTTTGTGGAAATGTATGATGATATGTATGGATGTGAATGGGTGAGGGGATGATTGTTTTGAAATTGAAATTGTTTTGATAATTGTGACATTGTTGATATTGTATAAAATATTTTTGTGAATATTGTGTAAAAATATATATATATTTGTGAAAGAGGTCTTGTAATGTATAAAGAATTGGTGAAATAATAACCAATAATCCTTGTTTAAGAAAAATTTAAAATAAAACAAAAGATTCATTCAGACATTAGTGTGGTATTTGACCGTAGTGTGCAATTCTTATGGTCTGACAACTTACAAAGGAAGAATGGTGACAGTATTGGCATTCTGTTGTTCTTTGATCTTTCCCAAGAGGGCATACTCATTCAGTGAAATTGGGTCACTACAACTCTGTTTCCCTAACTGTCCTACAAGGATCTTCTCTGTCTGCATTGCCTTTAATGTTTATGTGCATTCACTGCCCTGCATAATAAGATCACTTGATTGTAAAGCCTTATCCTTTGCTGAAACAGTTTAATCCTACTGTATATTTAGTCTGTAGGGACAGTGAAAAACCCTATGCACTTGCTTGGAAACACTACATTAAAGGATGGGACAAAAGAAATTGGGACCAGATGCCCAAAGCATTTTTGTGATCTAAAAAGCTTCCATTCAGAGTCTGCGACCACAAAAATGCATTTTGCAATTTCGTAATCTATAACTAATTTCCCCATCCAAATCATAAAATGGATTTGAAAATTGATAAAGAAATCACTATAATGGGCTGCTGTAGGCTTCCCTTAGAAATAGTGATTCCTATTCTAGTTACCGACCCCAAGTTAGAGTCGTAACCCATTTTTAAAAGGGAAGGGATCCTCTTGAGGCCCCTTCCCCTTTGTGAATTTAAAGTAAAGTTTATTGGGGAGTATGGACCATTACCAATTCTCAATCTTAAATTAAAACAAAAAAACAACTGCAATGGTCTCCAGTTGGACTGAGTTACAATTTCCAACGTACTTTATGAAAATTGATGAGGTAGGTTGGATTGCGACCTATTCCAGATCTGAATTTTCTAAACAGACTTATCTGTACATAGATCTGTTAAGAAAAGTATTTACTGGTCGCACACTCTGATCAGCGGCCTTTTTATCTGACCCATGGCTATTACCTGTAACTCAAGTTATTCAGCATTGGCATCTTTCATATATTCACATGCTTGGATCACTCCCAGTCGTCAGGCTAGGAATCCTCTGCATCTTTAAATAGCAGTAAAGAGTATTAAAATGGTCACAGGCTTCAACAACAGTGTTTCTTTGGCATTACACCCACCTCATTTGAAAAAACCCAAACTTCAGCCAATGAGGTTTAAGTTCCAAGTGCTCCTACTCCTCCTGGAGTCCACCATATCTCAGATTTTGAACCACAAGCGTAAGAAAAGTATAATATATACCTATATTTCATACATTCACATGCAACCTTCCCACGTTCTCATATATTTATATTTCTTATAGAAACTTCTAACTGCAGATTTCTCACCTTAAAATACTCCCTAGGTGCCAGATTGGATCTGGAAAACGTTTCTTAGCAGTGCTCCCAAGTACAAGTAGGTGGTGCGGTGTGGCTCGGCATTGGCTCAGTATTGGACAGAGCAGACCCCGCATACAATCACCATTCCTACACACTGATGTTGGTCTCTTTCTTTCAGCGCCTTCCGAAGCAGATCCAGAGTTCTGCTGGCTATTTTGTCTGTCTTCCGAGTTCCAGTGTAATAGGGAGTGATGTCGTCGCCCAAAACCACAGATTACAAGCAATGCAGCAAGTGAGGAAAACAGATGTGAGTCATGGACCCACATGAACTGTGTCTCTGGTATCTGGGCTTGGGTCACAACTCGAAGTCGTGCAAGAAATGTGCACTCATGAACCCAAAGGTGATCTTTGGGGTGATGTTATATGCTGTCAATCAAAAGAAGTCCCGGCATTTGTGCATGTCCAAGTTCCAGGCTCAGACTTTGCCCTGAGGCTGTTTGTGTGAGGGGTCAACGTCACGCTCGAAGTCCTACAGTAAGTCAAAATGAAGTCCAAGCACAAACACATTAAAGTGAAGCAGGACGTGACCCCATCCCGCCACACTGAACCCAAAGAGAAGGTGCAAGGGTTGCTATGATATGAGTAGTTCACCTACAACATCTCCAGTTGCAGAGCCAGTTCTTCAGCTGATGCTAGTGTGCCCCAAATTTCACACGCCGTATGGAATGCCCCAGCAGATTGAAGCCTTCAAGGAGCCCATGCTGCAGATTTTTGGCATGATTACGGTTCTCTATGGCATGCCTTTGGGCCACAAGTAAACGCAGGGGTGTTCAGTCTGGTTACCATTACCGTAGCTGTCCTTAGTGGAATTTGACCCCTTGGTGCTTGCTTCAGGTCCCATACAGACACTGGTACAGGCTACCACTCTAGCTCAAAGATATGTGATGGAGCTTTCCATGTGGACGCTGGTGCAAATGCTGGAAGAGGATGTGTGACTGATAGAGATACTAAACCGGCTTCAGCTCTATCTCAAACAATGTCACACAATGAAATTACAAAAGCTCAGCTGGATGGCAGACATCCAGACTCTGACCTGGGGCCTCTGCCAGGGCATTCACACCAGCAGGAGCTCCATTATGTTTTTAGCTGATTCAGGTCTAGGATAAATAGAAATGCTGGTGGTGGATTTCTCTCAGACCTTTTACATGGATTTGCAAGAGGCCAGTGGGAAAATAAGTTATCCCAGCTGATCTAGGTCCTAAGGGCATTTGACACAAGTGTTGCACTTTATTGACATATGTGTATGCTCTCGACTGGGTTTTCTGGGATTTACAGGCCTACTTCATGGATTGTGCCTTTTCTTTTTACCATGGTATTTTTATTTGAAGACAATAAGCAAACCAACAAAAGCTGGCATCACAACACTGTTAAAAGTAATAGAGAGCGAGTAACACATTACATTTACCAGAAAGAAACATAATGTAGGCAAGATTATAGCCTGAGGTGGGTCAGGTCTTTTTGGTGAAGAAGTAGGCGCTGCACTGGAGGACTGTAAAGAAAATAATACCTGTAATACTAGTTCTCTTCCAGGGGTATCCTCATCAAAGTCATAAGCATTAGAATATTCCCGCCCATGCGCGGGACCCCGGAAACATTCTATTATATGTGCCCCACATACATATATATATATATAAACATATATATATATATATATATATATATATATATATATATATATAAACAGTTGCAGCCTAATAAACACCAGAGCTGAATTATGCTGTAAAGAATTTCCATAAACCATGAACAAACATGCATTATAAACATGTAAAACAACAACAGCCTTGTTTTAGAACTGTTTTAATGCTCAGAAAGCAGTGAAAATTCTCATGAAACACTGAAAGCATAGGAAGCTCCCAGGCTGCATTGCAAAACTACAGTCTAAAAAGACTGAAAAGCTAGCCTGCATCAACATGCAGCAAACTGACACTGTGCCTTTAAGGCACCCATGACCCCCAGCTTCCCATCATGCCTCAGGGGTGACAGTTAGGCCAGTTGTTCTTTGTGGAGACTGAAAAAAAAAAACATGAAACATTTAGGTTAACCATATCTCCAACTTAAAATAATCCTTTGCCCGGGGAGGCGGGAGGGTTGCTTATGACTTTAATGAGGATACCCCTGGAAGAGAACTAGGATTACAGGTAAGTAACTAATCCTTCTCTTCCAGGGGATCCTCATCAATAGTCATAAGCATTAGAACAGAATAGCGAGCCTCACCTCCTCTCCCTGCGGGCAAAGGAATAATGAAAAACAGTAATATCAATACTAAGCCTAGAAAAAACTAAGCTTGTACAGGCCGCCGGCTACCCAAATAGATTCCTCAAAGAGGCTTGTCCTACTTGAGTATCAGTCCTGGAATCAGATTCAAGACAGTAATGCCTTGTAAAGGTATGAACTGATCTCCAGGTTGCAGCCTTGCAAATCTCAGACATAGGGACATCATGTAAGAAAGCTACTGTGGCCGCTTTCCCCTAGTAGAGTGTGCTTTAGGTGACAACAGTAAAGGCTTGCCCGCCAGCTGATAAGCCAGTTTAATACAGGAAACAATCCATCTGGAGATGGATCTTTTGCCAGCCTGTTCTCATTGAACCTTAGTTGACAAAGAGCTGATCCATCTTCCTAATACTTTTGGTATTTTCCAAATAAAACTTACGCACTCTCTTGAGATCTAAAGAGTACAGAGACCGCTCAGCTGGGGTCGTAGGGTTTGGAAAAACGATGGAAGAGAAATGGACTGATTAATATGAAAATCAGAGACCACTGTAGGTAAAAAGGATGGATGTGATCTTAAGACTACTCTGTTGTGGTGGAAAACAGTGTAGGGTTCTTTTGTACACAGCGCTTGTATCTCACTTACTCTTCACGCCGATGTAATTGCCACCAAGAACGCAACCTTCCAAGAGAGGTGTTGCATTGAGGCCTTGTGGATGGGCTCAAAAGGAGACCCCATCAACTTGGATAGAACCAGGTTCAACTCCCAAGAAGGAGAAGGATTCCGTACAGGGGGATTGACTTTCTTCAACCCCTGAAGGAAATCCTTGACCACTGGAACTTGAAAGAAAAAAGTTTGGCTTGGTGATTTCCTATACGCTACAATGGCTGACAGATGTACTCTAATGGAAGCATACTTCAACCCATATGTTGCTAGAGAAAGGAGGTATGGTAGAACAACCTCCTCCTGCCCCGTAGTAGGGTCAAGATGACGCTCCCTGCACCACATATAAAAACCTCTTCCACTTGAACGCATAAGACGCTCTTGTGGAAGGCCTCTTAGCTTCTTTTAAAATATACATACATTCAGGAGGTAGGTTCAGATGTCCGTACTGCAGGACGTCAGGAGCCATGCTGTCAGGTTCAGTGACGGGAGGTTGGGATGCAGAATCCTCCCGTTCATTTTGCTCAACGGGTCTGGTCTGCAAGGCAGCCGTTTGTGTAGACACGCAGACAGATGAAGAAGGTCCGGGTACCACCACTGCCGTGGCCAGTCCGGAGCTATTAGAATCATCTCCATGTTCAACCTGAGGAGCTTGGAAACCACCTTTGGGATCAGCCATAGGGGAGGAAATGCGTAAGCAAATGTCCCTGACCAAGTCATCAAGAGAGCATTCCCCTGCGTCCCTGGCCGGTGGAATCTGGACGCGAAGGCGTGGCATTTTCTGTTTTCATCGTCTGCAAACAAGTCTATAGTTGGACGACCCCAACAACGAAAAAGCTCGTCTATTACCTCGTCGTTTAGCACCCAGTCTGGCTGATCTTCGAAGTGCCTGCTGAGTGCGTCCACTTTGACGTTTAACTCGCCTGGAAGGTGCACTGCTACCACTGAGAGATTCCGAGCGAGAAGCCAGTGCCAGATCGCCTGTGACTCCAGGGAGAGAGGGCGTGACCGTGTGCCTCCTTGTTTGTTCAGATAGAACATGGTGGTTGTATTGTCTGTCTGAACCAGGACAGAGTTGGTCTTGATCGCTGGAAGAAAAGCTTTGAGAGCAAGATGCACCGCTCGGAGCTCCAGCATGTTGATATGGTAGGTCTGCTCTTGCGCCGACCACCTACCTTGAATCTGAAGGCACCCCATGTGTGCCCCCCAGCCTTGTAGAGAAGCGTCTATCACTATTGACTGCGTTGGGAGAGGCTGGTGAAAAGGTACTCCGACCAGAACATTCTGCGGTCGAGTCCACCATTTGATGGAAGTCTTCGCTACTTGGGGTAGACTGATCCGGTCCTCCCAACGTCCTGTCGCTTGGTCCCATTGGTCCTCCAGGGCCTGCTGTAAAGGACGCATTCTCAACCTGGAGTTCGGTGTGAGAAAGATACATGACGCCATGGAACCTAACAGGGAGGCAACCTGTCGGACTGTTGGGTTTCGAGACTCGAGCAGAACTCTGCCCTTCTGCCGCATAGAAAAAAGTCTCTCCTCCGCAGGAAACGCTTTTGCCAATTTTGTGTTCAGGACGGAGCATAGGTAGTGGATGGACTGTGTTGGCCGCTGGACTGACTTCTCCATGTTGACGTGGATCCCGAGTTTGTGCAACTGGTGCAGGCAAAGCTGGAAATCGTTTGCTACCTGTGCTGAGATGGACCTTTTAAGAGCCAGGTACGGATAGATGAAAAGACCCTTTTTGTGAAGGAAAGCCACCACCACTGCCATGCATTTAGTGAAGACTCGTGGTGCGGGCTTGAGCCCGAAGGGCAGCACTTTGTACTGGTAATGTTTGTTGCCTATCACAAACCTCAAGTACTTTTGGTGACGCAGTGCAATCGGGATGTGAAAGTATGCATCTTGCAGATCCACCGAACACATCCAATCCCCGACTTGAAGATGTGGACATATTTGGTGAAGAGCTAGCATGCGGAACGTTTCCTTGACTATGACCTTGTTTAGAAGACGAAGGTCTAGAACGGGTCTGAACTTGTCCTCCTGATCTCTTTTGGGAACAAGAAAATATCTGGAGTAGACTCCTTTTCCACTTTGAGAGGGAGGTACTTCTTCTATAGCTCTTTTTTGCAGAAGAATTATCCCCTCTCTCCGGAGCAAGTCCAGCTGGTGGGGAAGAGATTTCTTCGGAGGAATGTTCTTTGGGAGCGCACGGAAACGTAGCGTGTATCCATTGCGCAGTATATTCAGCACCCAACGATCTTTTGTGATGCTGACCCACTCTGCCAGATGTTGTGAAGCACTTCCTCCCAATGGAGTGGGCAACGGCGCCAGAGAAAGCCACTGTTCACGCCTTTCCTCCCCTCGCTGTGTTAGAGGACTGCTGGTGACCTCTACCCCAGCCCGATTTGCCTCCTCGAAATTGGGTCTTGCCTTGACTCTTGTTTTGGGACCACTGAGGGGTTTGAACCCTCTGTTGAGCCCCTCAGCCCTTGTTGGTCTTAAAGCGGCGCTTGAACTCCTTTTTCTTTTCTAGACCGACCGCTTTCACAGTGTCCAGCTCGGTCTTCATTTGACTCATCTCCTCGTCAGCGTGTTCACCGAAGAGAGAGGAACCAGAAAAAGGAAGGTTTAAGATGCGTTGTTGTGCATCGAGCTTTTTGGCCTGTAAGGCGCAGCCAAGAAGACCTCCTGGCACAAACTCCATGGGAATAAGAATCCCACTTGCACTGCGCCGTCCGCCGCTGTGCTAATTATTTGATTAGACACTAGGCAGCCTTCTGTCAGTGTCTCTTCAAAGTCCTTCTGGTCCTCTTTTGGCAGTTTGGACTTGAACCAATCCATGGAATCCCATAGGGCTCTATCATATCTAC
The DNA here is from genome assembly GCF_964261635.1 of Lissotriton helveticus. Lineage (NCBI taxonomy): Eukaryota > Metazoa > Chordata > Amphibia > Caudata > Salamandridae > Lissotriton > Lissotriton helveticus. Next base: position 1,290,196,391 of record NC_136068.1, read on the forward strand.
CTAATAGAGCAGCCGCACTGGAGATCTTCAGGGAAGAAGAAGCAGAATTGCATACCTTTCGACCCCATGAGTCCTGTGATTTGCTGTCTTTGTCTGGTGGAACTGAGGAGGAGGCAGCCACTGCATGTGTCTTCCGAGCCGCTGCTACAATCACAGAGTCTTCTGGAGGGTCAGCTTTCACAAAGACTGGGTCGGAGTCATCTGGTTTGTATTTTTTTTGTATGAGAGCCGGCTGAGCCCTAATAGTCGCTGGAGTTAGAAAAATGCCTTTGACAGGATCCATAATTCCCGGGACCAAGGGTAGTAATGGACGTGAAACAGATTTTTGATGCAGTGTTTCAAAAACACTGTCGTAGCCACTTGGGGGACAGACATTTCAATGTTCAGTTTCTTAGCCCCTCACTGCAGGACATTTAGATAAGTGTTGTAGTCGTCCACTGGAGAAACTCTGGAGATGGGGCTATCTGTAAGCGTGGGAGAATAATTTCTCCTGGAAGACAGGGTTGAGGAAGAAGAAGAAGATGGAGTTCTTCGACTCCTGCGGTGAGCACCGTGCCTCCTTTCACGTGATCTTCTTGGATGCTCTTCCCTTCTCGGAGAGCGAGATCTGGCTGGATCTTCCCTTCTGGGAGAACGAGATTTGGCCGGCTCTTCTCTTCTGGGAGAACGAGATCTGGATGGCCTCCTCACAGGCGATCTTTCTGCTTGGCGCCTGGGAGGGCTGCGCCTGTCCACTTCTGCCACCAATCTTTGGAGTGGAGACCTGTGCTCCGGACTGGCGTACTGTCGCATCCGCTTGGCAGCCCCTGATTCTCGCCAACGATCCAACGGTTGGTACCACCTAGGGGAGAACCTCACCACTTCCGAAGAAGGATCCGTCCGTCGTAAAGGTGATCTATTGACCGGACTTCTGGATCTTGAGGGTGATTTTGAGGAGCAAGAAGAGGAAGAGGAGTGGCGCGAAGCCGATTCACTCACCATAATCACAGAGTCCCTTGCCGTCGAATCAGCCCTTTCATGAGGCCTCGACGTCGGGTGTTCTGACGTCGAATGCCTCGACGGTGACGAACGTTGGTCTCTCGGAGTCGAACAGCGCTGCACTGCCGACGAAGGAACCCTCTCTCTCGACGTCAAAAACCTCTTGGGCGTTGACGGAGCAAGCAATCTCGGAGTCGAATGTCTCGACAGCGAGCGATGCGAGGAATGATGGTCTCTCGACGCCGAACGGCGATGACCAGCCGACGACGGAGCTTCCTCTCTCAACGTCGAATGTCTATGTGACGACGGCAGAGGTGTACTGACCACCCTCGACGCCGAGCGCCGACGAGACGCCAATGAAGATCGCCTCCTCGACGCCGATCGATGTCTGGTTGTCAACGGCGGAGGGATCTTGGGCCTCGACGCCGATCATCGCCTTGCTGATGACGGAGGAGTGGTCACACTTCTCGACGCCGATCGTTGTCTGGATGACAACGGCGGAGATGTAACGCCCCTCGACGCCGATCGTCGCCGGGTTGACGACGGCGGATGGGGGTCTTCGTCCTCGACGCCGATCGTTGCCTAGAGTTGACGATGGCGGAGGGGTTATGGTCCTCGACGCCGATCGTCGCCTGGTTGACGACGGCGGAGGAGTCCCCTTTCTTGATGCCGATCGTCACCCTGTTGACGATGGCAGAGGTGTGACCTCCCTCGACGTCGATCGTCGCCTGGTGAACGACGGCGGAGGGGATTTCGGCGACGGAGCTGGAATCCTCGACGTCGGCGACAAACCGGATCTTCTTTTCGACGGCGAGCCCGCCGTCGACTGTCGTTTTTTCGATAAATGACCCACCGGTAGCTGTTTCTTCAACGCCGAGCCCTACGCTGAAGCTGAAGGACGTGAAGACTTGTCCCTTGAAGGTGATCTAGCCCTCTTGAAGCCCTTGTTCACCGGAGATCTTCCTCTGGATGACCTTTGGGCTAGGCCATAAATGCGATTCTTCTCCCTGTCCTTAAGAGTTCTTTCTGACAGGAGCTCGAAGTGAGGACAGGTCTTTGGGTCATGATGATCAGGCAAACAAAGTATACAGACATCATGACTGTCTGTTTTAGCCTTCTTGTTGCAACAAGAAGGGCAGTTGTCAAAGAGTGAGGGCATTTTGAGTGAAAATGTCTCAAAAAAACTGTCAATAAAGACAGATACTTACTTGACTTGATGTAAAATGTCAAAGTAAGCCAAAAACAATCAGAATATGAAGGAATTTTCTGACAGAAAGCCAGAAAAGAGTGGAGCTGAGTTACCAGGGTCCTTCCTGAAGGAGCCGGAAAGAACAACTGACCTAACTGTCACCCCTGAGGCATGATGGGAACTGGGGGTCATGGGTGCCTTAAAGGCACAGTGTCATTTTGCTGCATGTTGATGCAGGTTAGCTTTTCAGTCTTTTTAGACTGTAGTTTTGCAATGCAGCCTGGGAGCTTCCTATGCTTTCAGTGTTTCATGAGAATTTCCACTGCTTTCTGAGCATTAAAACAGTTCTAAAACAAGACTGTTGTTTTTCATGTTTATAATGCATGTTTGTTCATGGTTTATGGAAATTCTTTACAGCATAATTCAGCTCTGATGTTTATTAGGCTGCAATTGCTTATTTTTATATATATATATATATATATATATTACCTACTGGCGGTCGCCAGTAGGTATATATAGTTAGGATTTTTTCTCTATGGGTTTTTTGAAAATTCTATGTCTAATAACTTTGCCGTTTGTGGACGGAATTGGCTGAAATTTTCAGGAAAATGGCACATTTTGTTTCTGAGCAGCCTTTGAAAATTTGGGGGGGGTTCGTCAAGGGGGGGCCGAGAAAAAAGGGGGGTCCCAAAACGCGTTTTTCCCATGTTAATTTCCATAGGGCGGTTGGCCTCACTTTTAGCCCGAACGGCTGAATGGATTTGCACGAAACTTGGCAAAATTGTAGGGACTGGTAGCCCGATGTGCCTTTTGTAGGTCTCAATATATGTGCTCCAGTGGATTTTGAGAAATTAACGTTTAAAAAAAGATATATATCTGTAAGCGCGGACCAGGCAGCGGTCTGGTTCGCGGACTTTTCGCGCAACGGAGCTTTGTGAAGCGAAGCTGATTGGTTCTCCGGCGTCTGTCAACATTCCAAACAGTCCGTAGCGGCCGCCATCTTGTCTCTCGGTAGGATCGAGAGACAAGAGGAGGCGAAAGCGAAGGGGCAAATGACCATAAGGGGGAATAGTAGATCCTCGCTGACCCCCTAGGTTTGATGTGGAGGTTTTAAAAGGGCCCCGCGGGGCAAAAAAAAAAATAATAATAATAATCGAACGGCTGAATGGATTTGCACGAAACTTGGCAAAATTGTAGGGACTGGTAGCCCGATGTGCCTTTGCTAGGTCTCAATATATGTGCTCCAGTGGATTTTGAGAAATTAACGTTCAAAAAAAGATATATATCTGTAACAGCGCTCCGCTTCGCGTACTTTTCGCGTTACGGAGGTTTGCGAAGCTGATTGGTTTTTCGGCGTCTGTAAACATTCCAAACAGTCCGTAGCGGCCGCCATCTTGTCTCTCGGTAGGATCGAGAGACAAGAGGAGGCCAAAGCGAAGGGGCAAATGACCATAAGGGGGCATAGTAGATCGTCCCTGACCCCCTAGGTTTGATGTGGAGGCTTTGAAAGGTTCTCGCAGGGCAAAAAAATATATACCGTTTTTTTAGTTTTTTTGCGTGGAGTGCGCTCGGTTCGCGAACCGGGAAGCGTTCTGGGGAGCGTACTTTCTTGAAAATTAGTGAAAAAAGTTAGAGTACAATAATAATTGTGAGTGATCAGATGTAGGGTAGCTCTGAGAAGAGCTTTTGGGTTTATGGTACATTTAGGTACTTATAAGTAGGTACCAATGCACATTCTTAAATTCAGAGTGAAAACTCTGTTGCCCTCATCTGAGAAGTGAACTCCATCTCCTCTGTAGATATCTTGCATGTAGTAACGCAAGTTATTGTTGTACAGGGAGCCCATTCCATGGTCTCTCATGTAAGCTGAAACAGATTTGTTTACATGCTTCCTCGATTTCTCAATTTGTGGACAAAATTGGTTCGACCACCTCCATTTCTGTCTTTGGCATATATTTGAATATACCAAGGCAGTCTGAGGAAAAAGTGCCATCAATTGCTCAAAGGTGTCCTTTAAAAGCATTTCCAGACCTACCCCAGTCAAAGTGCCCAAATCATTACCTCCATAGTGCACAATTAACAGGTCAGGTTTTGGCAAATGCATAAAGGTTTTCACCAATGGTATCAATTGGTGACATTTTAATCCTCTGTGGCCAAACCACTTAATTTCCACATCTTGTAAATTGAGGTTAGGTAAATTCCTGTTTTCAGCGTACCTTTGAGCCCAATAGATGTAGCTATGTCCAACAATCCAGACAGAAAACATGGCGAGAGAAGGTTCTCTTGCAGTCAGATGAAGTGTGGCAATGAAATGGCAGTTGAAAAAATGAGAGTGTAAAATGAAAAAAACTGAGGAGTTTCTGTGTTAATGAAGCAGTAAGAGTGATTGGTGGATTTTGATTGCTGAAAACAGAAAGTTAGTGTGCATGGATGAGTTCGTTGAAAGATGTATTTTGAGTGGCGAAGAAAAAATCATTAAATGAAAGAATGCTTTGGATATGCAGGTGCACTGAGAGTTCAGAGTTCAATTGCAACATTGTTGTGTGAGAGGTCTTGCAAGAGGTGGTTGCTATGCAGAAAAAGCAGAGAGGGGGCAGAGGGGGGAAGGGTTTTGCTTTGAAAAAAAGTGAGGGAAGAGTTTTGATTGGGTGACATGAGAGATCTGTGTGAGGAATTACAGCATTTCTGTGCTTTTGATAGCTGCAGACTCTGGGGTGCATACCTTTTGCTCTGCTGAAGACAAATTGGTGTGTTTCTGAGACTGTTTTGAAACTCAAAGTACTTGCTAAGGTGAGAAAAAATTTCTTTAATTTAGATAGAAAATAGTGTGCTTTAAGGAGAAAATTATGAAGAAAGTTGTGTTTTTCAAATGTTGCTTTGTCTCAAGTGTTTCACAAATAGATTTTGTTTGTTTGAGAAATTGTAATTGGAGAAAATGTGAAGTATTAGTACTGACAGGGCTTTTATGTGCATAGGAGCTGTGGAGTGTTTTCAAATTATGACTTGTAAATCGTTTTTGAGAAAAAGCAATGGTTTTAATATTGATGAGAAGGACATAATGGTGTCTGCTTCTTTATAAGGTAATTGAGAGTCTTTCCCATTTCAATGTAAGAAGTTTGTCTGTGGAGCAAATTGCTTGTAAATATGCTCCCACCTGTGCATGGCAAATTTAAATTTTGAATGTTTCCGTTACATAGGCATGTTAAAGGTGACTGAAACATGCTGCAAAGGCAATCAAAAAATGCTTTTATGTGTCTTAAGGACATTTTAAGTCATTTCCCCATGTGCAGTGTTTTCAAATTATGAGTTGAAAATCGTTTTTGAGGTAAAGGAATGTTTTCAAAATTTATGTGCGCCATATGACCCCAAATTTTTTTTTCAGGGGTGCAGCAGGGTGTTCTTGAGATACCCCTGCACCGTCGGAAAAATTCGTAATTTGCGATGAGGTAATTGCTAATCGCAAATTGCACCTTCATTCCTATGGGCCTCCTGCTGCATGGAAATGAATGGGTAATCTTGCTGAAATGCAAAGTCGAATCTGTATTTAAAAGGGTCTGCACCTCTGTACGGGTGTTCGCTATGTGAAGCACGAAAGTTTCACGGGCCGAACTCAAGGCCACCTCTCTCTGAGACAAAAGAGCTCTTATTCTTGCCATGCCGTTGAAATGTGCTCCCAAGGTTGGTATTTGTGGCCAGATTGAAAACTCCCTATGTTCATGTGTGGGAGGAAATAGAACATTTCTGCAGCAAATAACCCGTTCATTTACTGTTACGATAAAATGAATACTTTTAATTAACCCAGAACAATCTTCATTATTGAGCATCAAATAACTACCATTTTCCAAGAACTTGAACGTGGGGATGATAGCAGGAAATGGCGTGCCTTGCAACACGCAAGCCATATTTGGTCGGTGTTTGTTGCATGAACCGTGTAACTGTTTGTGCCTACACATTAGTGAATGATCTGGCGTCTCAGTGCATTCCTCTCCATTCAGATAAAGTTCTTGATCATCTTTGAAAATCTGTATGTGTATGGAAGCGACCAGACTTGATGAAGAAAACCACTACCTAAAGGTTAATAACGACCTATTGGTATATATTTCATACAATTTGAAAACTTATATAAAGCAAAAGGCAGCGTTATTAAACCGTGGATAAGGCACGTTGCCAAAGCAGTCAACCTTTTGGATTTATACTGGAAATGTTAAAGGAAGAATTACGGAGTAGGGCCTGTAAATCTTTAATAGACAACGAGTAAAATTACTCCAACCATCGTATTCCTCTAACTCCGGGATAGTAGGGGTGTTTAATTTTTTAGAAGTAGCCAATCCAAAGCATTTGGTCTGGGAAATTGTTTCATTCACAAACAACATATGTTTTGGGATGAGACATGCACGGTGGAAAGCCTCAGTGCCTTGTACCTGCCAGGTTCGTGAACCCCAAACTGATGTAGATCCTGGATATTTTTACTCTGTATTACGTTAGCATGGTCTCATTACTGGTTTAAACGCCATTTTTCCTTTTTTGTAAGTTCTGCACACGACACTTAGTTGTTGCTTTAGCTTTCAGCCTACCTGCGTCAAGATCTATGCCTGCTTCAAGCAGGCGCAGGGTTTTGATGTAGCTTTGTCCTATCTGATTGTAAATGCGGCACACCGTGGGTGGCAGAGCAGCGGTGCACGTTAACTGGTGCATCCCTGGGGATGTGCTAGTTAATATAAATCTGCCCCTTTACATTTAATTATGTGCAGGGGACACAGAGTAGGTGAGGTTTATCCAAGGTTAAGAAGAGATGAGTCCTGTTCAGTGAAAAATTGAAGATAGGCTTCAGTATATTATATACTTAAGTAGTGTGTTAAGTTTTTGATGACTGTTATTAATTTACTGTTGGGTAATAGTGGTTAATAACATTTTTTATTATATTTTACCACAGATTCAACTGCACATTATTTCAAGATTTTAGGATGCCTAGCAAAGAAAGAGTAAGAAAGGCTGGAAAACGTCAAAGACAGCAGGAGCATGGAATATTGCAGCAGCCCTCTAACAAAAAGATTTGTCAAGTCACCAAGAAAGCACCGGGTAAGAGTCGAAAAACAGTCATAAGAAATATGTCTAGTAAAAAAAATATTACTACAGAAAATGTTTCACTCCAGAAAAGGAGACCGAATTCAAATGGTAAGGAAAGGCCAATGAGAAATGTTACTGCTAGAGTAAGAGATAACTCTATGCATGAAAGTAGAAGGAAACAACAGTTTAGGGATATTCGTAAACGAATGTTCCGCAACAGGATAATTGGGAATTTGTTAAAAAATATTAAGAAAGGTCAGCAGAAAGTGGTTTTTTATAAGAGAAAAAAAATAGTTGAGAAAGTTATTGATCAGGCCTTTGAAATTAAACGTAAGTTATTTATTTTGACAATCAATAGAATTAGGAAGCTAAACAAGGTAATTTATGATTTCAAAAGAAATAGTAGATGGAAGAGAATAGTTAATCGTAGTAATTTTTGTGAAGTTTTTTCTGGAGAATGGATGCATAGTTCAAGCTCTGAGGCATTTTTTAATGAGGAGAGTTATTTCCAGGATAATGATTTGGTGCATGCAGTTGACACCAGTGGTCGAGCTTATGAAGTGAAAGATGGTTGTCCAGTTGAAAAAGAAAAACTTGTGAGAACAGAGATAGAAGAGGTGTTAGGTAATGAGGTTTTAGGGAGACGTCCTAAGGGTCCTGTGTACACCTGGAAGTGTAGTAGTATTTGCAGTGTACGACAGGATTCCATCAATTTGCTTTGTGATTTTATACGGTCATTTAGTAAGAAAAGTTTGAAGCAGAAAATGAAGTTGTTGCAAGAATTAGATCCTTGCAGAGTGAGAGAAGTGATAGGTTTGCATGGTCATTCACTGGCTTGTCTTTCCAGGAGAGTATGCCAGAGTGTTTTTCATCATTTCAGGATGCTAGCAGTGCATCATAATAAAGTGAGGAAATTAGTTAGAATGTTGTATTATGCTAAGAGTCCAGCAATTATGCTAAAACAATTATGCGCTGCTCTTTTGCATGGTTCTGAAATAGATGTGAAAAATGTATGTGAAGAAATTGAGTTTTGTTACTTTGGAAGTAAAGAGGAGAATGTTGAAATTGACCAAGAAGAAGAGAGTAATGTGGAAGATAGTGTACAGGTTTCCAGTACAGATAATTTCCAGAGGGAAATTGCGACGTTTGAGGTGAAATCAAGTGAGAGGCCAAATTTCACTTGTGTGTGTTGTCGACGCACTTATTATAAGAATCAAACTAAGTTAGTGGATTTATATGGAAAAAGTGAAAGGGAAAATAATAGTGAATGGAAGGATTTTACAACATACTTGATGGTAGAAAATTGTTTTGATTTGGGATTGGATCAACGTGTGTGTACTTATTGTTGTAACAAATTAAATCAAAACCAGATGCCTGCTAGAGCAGTTCATAATAATCTGGAATTGGTTGAAATTCCTTCTGAATTGAAGGATTTAAATACTTATGAATCTATTTTGATTCAAAGTATCCATCCCTTTCAGGCTATTGTAAGAATGGAGCCAAAGACAGGGAAATTGCCTCCATCAGATTTACAGAGAGGATTAAAGGGAAGAGTTGTTTATTTGCCTCTAGATTTGAAGAAAAACATTAACACAATTGGAGTAGAAAAAGTGGAAGAGGAACCTCTGGTTATCTTAGTTAATGGGGTTCCGACAAAGAATAAGAAAATATGGCAAGATTTAGTAGATGTTAGGAAAGTCAAAAGGGCAACATTGTATTTGAAAAAATATAATAAATACTATAAAAATGTATATGTTGCAGAAGAGGAAGTAAGTGAGGAAGAGGATAGCGATTTGTGTGCTGGTCAAATTGAGAAAGTAGAACCCTGTACTAGTGAAGAAATATATGAACATTATAGTGTTCATCCTTTGCATTCCAAGGAAGTCATGGGGAATGCTATTGAGTTGTTTCAAATGAAACAAGCGAAAGGGAGTCCCATTAGTGTTTGGGAGGAAAGTTTGGAAGCTCGGTGTTTCCCACAGCTTTTTCCAACAGGTCAGGGAGGAAGATATGATGAGCGACCTCATCAAATTCCTGCTTCTGAATACCGGACTTTGCGATTGTATGCAGGAGATCCTAGGTTTCGACAATGCATTCCTTATTTGTTTCATCTGCTGTTTGAAAGCGATCTGTCTGGACTGTCATATGCAGTGAACCACATCTTGAAAAGTGGTATACACATGCAAAACATCTCGGCAAGTGACTTTATGGATAAAGTCAATGTCCAAGACAGTATTTTGGATTCTCACCTGATTAATCTCATGGCGTGTCAGCGTGGTACTAATGAGTACTGGTACCGTCGTCATGGTGATTTAAAATGTATGCTGAGGAACTTAGGAACTCCCACATGGTTCCTCACTTTGAGCTGTGCTGAGTATGGCTGGGAAGACTTACTTGAATTTCTACGAGAGGCAAATGCTAACGTAGAAAACATCGAATTCAAGACACCCGGAGAACTGTGCTCTTTGGATCCAGTCAATGTATGTAGGTACTTCAATCATAGATTTGAAGGTATGATGTCTTTCATCATGAATAAGAAGAATCCACCTCTTGGAGAGGTGTTGGATTTCTTCTGGAGGAAGGAGTACCAAGCAAGAGGTGCTCCTCATATACATATGTTGCTGTGGATCAAGGATGCACCTAAATTTGGAACGGATGCAGACGACTCAGTGATGAGTTTCATAGAACAGTATTCTACGTGTGCTGTTCCAAACGCAAAGGAGAAAAAAAGCCTAAGAGAAAAAGTTCTACGTTTCCAAAGCCATCGATGTGGAAAGTACTGTCGTCGTAAATTCCGGAACAAAGACAAGTTCTACACCAAATGTCGTTTCGGCTTTCCACGATCGGTGATTTCTAAAGGAAGAGTGAACAGTTTGATGTCTTCGCTGCGACATAATGTGATGAAGAAATCACCTAAAAACACATACAATTTGAAGAGGAACGAAGAGTCTAAGTACATCAACGACTACAACCCGGTGATTTTGTCCATGTGGAATGCTAACATGGATATACAGTTTGTGGCTGATAACTGTATGGCTGTGGCTAGGTATGTGACATCTTACATCACCAAAAAAGAGAAGACAGAATTGAAGGATATGTGGGAGGACATTTCCCATGAAAAGAGCCTCAGCAAGAAGTTGTACAGTTTCAGTCTGAAGATGTTGTCGCATCGAGAAATCGGAGCTTACGAATGTTCTGACCGGTTGTCTTCAGCAAGTCTCTATGCCAAGTCCAGGAGTATCGTTTGGGCGAGTGTTGGTCTTGCTGCAACGCGTAATCGAGTTCTGAAACCTGTGCGGGAAATTGAGTATTTGGCGGAAAAGGAGCCAAACAGTACCGACATTTTGAAGAGCAACATGTTGGATACATATTATCCAAATCGAAGCAGTCACCTCGAGAATGTTTGTCTGTATGAGGTTCTGCAAAATTACATATTCAAGAGGAACATCAAAGAAGATACTGAGAAAGGAGTGTATGCTGTAATAGGAAGTGAGGGATGTCTGGTCAAGCAAAGAAAATGCCACTTGATAAACCATCGAAAATTGAGTGGCGAATCTCCTGAAAAAAAGGAGTTTTTCTATTTAGCACTTTTGCAACTTTTTAAGCCTTGGCGTGCAGAAGAGGAACTGCTTGGAGATTTCCTCTGTTACGAAGACTCTTTCAATGCTGCCAAGGAGACCATAGAATGTCCTGCTTTTCTCAAATATGTAGAAATGTTGAATGTGGAAATTGAGCAGGAAGCAACGATTGCAGCCGAGATTGCCAGAGACAGTTCTCAGGACAGTCAGAGTTCTGCTTCATTGAGTCAGGATCCACTAGGAGGACCTCTTATCGAAAATGAAGCTGCCACTGCTATGAATGAAGTGGAAAGAGCCATGGCACATGCTCAGGAGGATGCGGTTAACTTAGAAGAGTTGGAAAGACAACTCAACGTTGAGCAGAGGAAAATATATGACGAACTTACCATGCAAATTGATCATGGATTAAGTCATGATAAGAAAGAGTGCTCATGTACGTCGTTGAAGCCTGTCCGACTGTACGTGAGTGGAGAAGCGGGAACTGGAAAAAGTTTCCTTATTAAAGCAATTTCATGTTATTTGCAGGAAAGGACAGAGTCATCGCTGTCTTGTGTTGTCACCGCTCCAACTGGACTGGCAGCACATAACATTAAAGGGATTACTTTACATCGTTTACTGATGCTGCCAGTGGAGCATGACAACAAATTAGAATATCACAAGCTATCTGGAGATGCTTGTTTTGAAGTTTCAAGAGTCTTGAGGAAAATGAAACTTCTTATCATTGACGAAGTAAGCATGGTTTCCAATGTTATGCTTGCCTTTGTGCATTTGAGAATGCAAGAAGTTCTCAAAACAGAGTATGATGTGTTATTTGGTGGCAAACACATCATTGTTTTTGGAGATCTTCTGCAGCTGACACCAGTGAAAGGGCAACCTGTGTTCAAAATGCTCACGCATGAAGATACCAGGAAGTGCTTAGGGAGTATTGGCAACGTCAATATATGGTTAAACTTCAATTATGCTGAACTGCATGAAAATATGCGTCAGGCAAAGGATGAAGTTTACAAGACTATTCTACAAGATGTTAGAATTGGAAAAGTGACCGAGCATGGGAAAGAAGCTTTACATGCACGATTACTGACAAATTTATATCCAGACGAAGATGTTGTGCCTGAGAATATTTTTCAGAAAGTTACTGAGAAAAAATCTGGAATATGTTTGATGCCAACTCTTGCAGAATGTGCCAAATTCAACAACAAAATGTTGCATTTAGAAAAGCAAGAGATTGTGAAATTGGAAGCTATTGACAGAGTAGAGCATATGGGATCAACAATTATTTTGTCTGAGAATCTGAAAACAAAATTGGATTCATTAGAGAAGAGTATATCTAAAACTGCGGGTTTTGAAAAGACTCTGAATGTGTGCTTGAACTGCCGTATAATTTTAAGAAGGAATTTACATGTTGAAAGAGGTCTGGTAAATGGATCAATGGGTAATGTTGTTGATTTTGTGAAATACAGAAATAGAGATGGAATTGAATTTTTAAAAATTAAATTTGATGGCATTGAGGAAGTACAGCTAATTGCTCGTTGTTCTGCTAGATTTTTGCTTGTAAAAGACTTATATGTTCGTCGTAAGCAGTTTCCTGTTTGCTTGGCATATGCGGTGACAATCCATAAATCGCAAGGTTTAAGTGTAGACTGTGCATTGGTGAATATTGGCAGTTCTGTGTTCAAGGAGGGTATGGCATATGTGGCATTGTCACGAGTTAGGACTTTATCGGGATTGTACTTGATTGAGTGTGATGTCACAAACATTTGTGCGGATCTAGATTGTGTTAAGGAATACAATAGGTTGAGAAGAGAGTATGCGCCACATTTGCCTCAGTATCCTTTGTTTGAGAAACGTGTGGTAGGCCGGAAACGAAGAAATGTGACCAATACTGGGGAGGTTGTAGCAAAAAGACGAAAAGTTGATGAACCTGAAATTATAAGCAGAAACAAAAAGGATTCTGTTGAAGATGTTGTTGGTTTTCAATTTGAAAACAGTTCTGGTGTCAACTGCTATGCTAATGTAGTGGTTAATGTTGTCTTTTCTCTAGAAACTTTAAAAGAACAGATTGTGGTCAATTCGGATCAAAGATTTTGCAGTTTGTTAAATTCTGTGTTAGAGAAATGTAGCACTGATAGAACAAACATAGAAAGTGTGTCTGAAATTCGAAATCTGTTAGACAGATGTTCAGGCCAAACACAATTCTCTCAAAATAGTCAGCAAGATTGTCAGGAGTTTTTAATGTATATGCTTGATGTATTGCATGATGAAGGTGTAGATGTAGATCACCTGTTTGGGCTTTCTTATCAATGGCAGCATGACTGCGAGAACTGTAGGGTATCAGCTACTACTAGTGTAGACTCAGAAAGATTTATATATTTAACTTTGCCAGACAGTAAATCAGTCTCTTTTAATAAGCTAGTAAAAGCAGCTGATCACAACATGGAGTGTAGCCAATGTAAATCTGAAATGATGTCCACTTTATTTATACGAACATATGGCCAGTATGTCATTTTAATGTTCCAACGATGTAGGCCTGATGGAACAAAATTGACAACTTTAATTAAAAATTTTGTGGCTTCACAGTTGTCAATATCAGGAAGGACTTTTGTAACTGTAGCAATTATATATCATGATGGTCCTTCAATAACATCAGGACATTATACAGCTTATTTAAAGTGTAGAAATGGCTGGTCATTCTGCAATGATTCTGTTTTAATTTTCAAAAAAAAATTGCCATATGACCTTAAAAACTCTTACCTGGTGTTTTTAAAACCAAAATTTTAGGGAAAGAATCTCGGGATGTGCTCTGAGGAATTTCAAGAAGTTCTTATGGCTCCTACACTATTTGGCCTTGAGGATAAGTGTAGTACAGAGACATAACTTCTAACCATAAGACTGGACGTCATGGAAAAATAACTGCACTTTGAATGAGTTCAGAAAAACTATTTCTTTTTATAAGCTAATTGAAGCAGCGAATCAAAACATGGAGTAGAGGGAATGTAAGTCTGCAATGCTGTCTACTGTTTTACATTGCTTTGTGATTAAAAGTGATGTAGAGAATTAAATAATTGTACTAGTCATAAAGGTAGTGTAAGTCTGCTTCATAGTAAGCAGTATCAGTGTGATAGGAAATGTAGAACATGATTGAGCAAGAAGGGGAAGATATTACTAGTCCAGGATTGTGTAAATGATCTTCAACATTTTAATTCTGAAAGTTGCGGAAATGCGAAAAGACGGGATTGGCTTACAAGAAATCCAAGAGTTATACATGGCTCTGACACGATTTGGCCTTGTGGAATCGTGTGGTAGAGAGCGAGAAGTCATTTATTGTATGTAACATGTTTTTGAAAACGATGGAAGTTTTCTTTCAGAAAGTGGCGGGTTGAAAGTAATAACAGCACAACAGAGTGTAAGCTGTTCATAGGACATCCTTGGCCGTCATGGAAAGTAAGTTAACTTTAAGGAGTTCTGAATTCTGATTTGTAATGTATGGGTTTTTTAAACACAATCATTTTGATTGTGTTTTTTTTTCCCCGCTGTTATATGATGAATACCTTCAAGTCACTGTTTTAGTGAAATTTGATACATTCTGAGAACAGCAAAAATAAACCATTTAACATGTATAATTAATTCTGTTCTGTTTGCATTTATGATGTACATGTAGAACTGTGTAGGAGGCATGGAGAAGGTGAGGCTTCTGTCAGTGTCAAAGTTGTTGCATACAGTGCTCATATTCTACGTAGTCTTTTATATTTCATTACTTTCACTGTTTCTGACAGATCTAAAAAAAATTTTTTTAAAAGAACAGTAAGTATAAGGGAAGGAAACAGACAGTTATGTTAAAAGAAACACAGCTATAGGGAATAAACTAGGGATACTGTTACCCGCAATCCTCTGCTGATGATGTCACTGAGCATGTCATGAATGATGTAATATGTGACATCATCAGCAGTGGATTACGGGTAATAGTATCTCTAGTTTACTCCCCTATAGCTGTCTTTCTTTTAACATAACTGTCTGTTTCCTTCCCTTATACTTACTGTTCTTTTTTATAAAAAAATTTTTTTGGTTCGCTTCCGGTTCGCGTACCGGGGAGCGAACTGGGAAGCGAACTAAGAGAAATAGAGGTTGGCACAGTTGCAAATATTGTACCAATTTTTTTATAACGGGGAGGTAGTTCTGAAAAGAACTTTTTTTTAAATTGTTTTTGTTGTTTTATATTTTTTTTATTATTTTTCTGAACATTTTTTTTACTTTTTTTGAATTTTTCTGAACAGTTTTATATTTTTTTTGTTTTTTTTTCGGAGGGGGCAACGAAAACGATTCATTGTAAAGGGCTCAACAGGAGGAAGAAAACAAAAAAAAGAATTTATTGTTTGGGGAGTTTCGGACAAACATGAGCATGATTGTTAATAGCTCTGTTGATCAGAGTGATGCTACTTTCTGCGTAGCAAATGATTCCACTGCAATGTACGCAGACTTGTTTTACTTCACGAAATCTCGTTTGTATATTTGGCACCATCTCCCTGCCCTCTGGTCCCGTTACTTCCGGTACAACAGATCTTCTGGCCATAATAGGGAGATTATCTAGGTCGTCCTGTTCCTCTTCTTCCTCTTCTTGCTGAATTATAACTTTAGCAGGTGGTCCACTCTTCCTTGGATGTGGTGGAGGTGGTGGGGAAGCACCAGCTGAAGCTAGTAAAGAAGCCATTGCTCACTGGTAACAAAGGGTCTTTCTCTCACAATGATGAAAGTCAGAGTGAGGAAAGAAGGAGGGATTTTCACCATTTGGGAAAAAAAATAGTTCTCAACCAATGAAAAGTGTTCATTTTAGATCATATGACCTAGTCTTACATCATTAGGAAACCGAAAGTGAAATGAACCAATGAAAAGTGTTATTACCAAGTCACATGACCTGCTGTGTTTACGTTACGCGCTTTGCAGGGCCTCCCGGTTTGCTTCCAGAAACCTGTGCTTTGCGACTCGGTAAGCGTACGAGTTCGCTAACGTAGCACGTCATATGACGTATCACGCGACAACGCGAAACGTCATGCGGACGGGAGGCGTCACGATGTTGTTTTCTAACGCGGCAGTTGCGGTAAAGAAACGTTTACCGGCTCGCGGTCTATTTCGCGGCATCAAGGTCAGCTAACGGGAAGCTTCCCGATTCGCGAAGCGGGAACGAAGAAAAAAAAATATTTAAAAAAAAAAATTATTCATAAACATATAAAATATATTTTTGGATTTAAAGAAGAATACATTTTACAGCTACAGATATTAGCTGTTAAAAAACCAATGAAATTCACAGAAAAAACCATAGGTTATAGACCATATATAGTTAGGAATTAGCATTTACAAAACCTTGAAAATTCACTGAAAAAACCATAGGTTATAGACCATATATAGTTAGGAATTGGCATTTAAAAAACCTTATTTTACTCACACAAAACCATTGAAATTCCATATATAGTTAGTTGCACTAACTATATATCGCGCACCCGCAATCCACTGCTGATCATGTCACATATTACATCATTCATGACATGGTCAGTGACATCACTGATGACATCACTGATGACATCTCAAATGACATCACTGATGACATCACTGATGACATCTCATTTGACATCATTCTTGTGCTAATACGATAAACCTCTTCAGACTCTAATATAACCTTAGATACACTCAGTGTATACAGACACACACACACTGCCACTCATCCATGGAGTTACTCACACACCCAGTCAGTCATGCAAAGAAACAATCTCACCTCCATTTCTTCAACTATACAGTTAAACACACCTTACTTATTGAAACATATACTAACACATATTTACTCTCTTATACAATCCCTGATACAAGTTCACAATGATCGATACAACCACTCACTCATTCAGTGGCTCTCATGCACAGTTATTTATATATGCCAACTCTCACATGTACTGTGTTTTACATATGTACTTACTATGACATGTAGCATTGAGATATCCATTCACTCATCAATACACTCATGCACACAGTCAACTGCCCATGTAGCTGTTTCCACATGCACTCTTGAACTCATACACCTAGTGAATAAACTGCTCACACATCTATGCATAGAGTCTCACACCTTCCAGCCACCCCCACACAAACTCAATCTCCCATAGAAATACTTGGGCAACCAATTAATAACACATATAGCCTCTCGTATAGCTAATGATCAACACATGCAGCAGTTTACAGAACAACAGACATAATGATGCACAAATTAAGACAGTTTAGTCACTAACCCATGCATTCAGTGAGACACATTTAATCACTCACTCATACAGTCAGTCATGCACCTACTAAATCCTTCATCCAGACACTTATACATCCACTCAAGACATATTTTAACTTTACAGAAAAATACAGTCACTGGATGTTGTCATCAGTGATGTCATCAGTGATGTCATTTGAGATGTCATCAGTGATGTCATCAGTGATGTCACTGACCATGTCATGAATGATGTAATATGTGACATGATCAGCAGTGGATTGCGGGTGCGCGATATATAGTTAGTGCAACTAACTATATATGGAATTTCAATGGTTTTGTGTGAGTAAAATAAGGTTTTTTAAATGCCAATTCCTAACTATATATGGTCTATAACCTATGGTTTTTTCAGTGAATATATATATATATATATATATATATATATATATATATATATATATATATATATATATATATATATATATATATATATATATATATATATATATATATATATATCAATCCAAACAAAGAGAGCCCAATGTGGAAGAGCCACACAACAGGTAAATAAAGCTTTGGTTTCTTTATTGGAGGTTTTGCAGAGTACAGGAAAACACTCGCGCTGCAAATAATTCACCTTTCTGTCCGACGCGTTTCATGCTGGTGACAGCATTTCATCAGGGACTCTGGTTTTGCAAGAAGCTGCCGGCGCTCACTTTTAAACACCTGATGTGAGTTCAAGTCCGCCTCAGTGGGCGTAGCCACTCTCGGGGCATCGTGGTACTTGTGGTGTTTGTTAATTTCCCCAGTGGGCCGAGTGCCGTGCTTGCTTCAAATTATGCATAGTATTACCCCAGTGGGTTGCGGCTTAAGTCTCTTCCTGATACTTGCACGTTTTTAAACCACCAAAAACAGCTCCTGTTCCTTATCACGGTTCCATAGTCTATGGCACCGCAAGTCCGTGTTTCAACAGAACGGACTTGCGGTGCCATAGACTACGGGATTCCTATGGGATTTTTGAAAATTCTATGTCGAATAACTTTGGCATTTGAGGACGGAATTGGCTGAAATTTTCAGGAAAATGGAACATTTTGTTTCTGAGCAGCCCCTGAAAATTTGGGGGGGTTTTGTCAAGGGGGGGCGAGAAAAAAGGGGGGTCCCAAAACGCGTTTTTCCCATGCAATTTTCCATAGGGCGGTTGGCCTCACTTTTAGCTCGAACGGCTGAATGGATTTCCACGAAACTTGGCATAATTGTAGGGACTGGTAGCCCGATGTGCCTTTGCTAGGTCTCAATATATGTGTTCCAGTGGATTTTGAGAAATTAACGTTCAAAAAAATATATATATCTGTAAGCGCGCTCTGGGCAGCGCCCCGGTTCTCGTACCTGACGCGTAACGGAACTTCGCGAAGCGAAGCTGATTGGCTCTCCGTTGTCTGTCAACATTCTAAACAGTCCGGAGCGGCCGCCATCTTGTCTCTCGGTAGGATCGAGAGACAAGAGGAGGCCAAAACAAAGGGGTAAATGACTATAAGGGGGCATAGCAGATCCTCCCTGACCCCCTAGGTTTGATGTGGAGGCTTTAAAAGGGCCCCGTGGGGGAAAAAAAAAAAAAAATGTTTTCGTTTTTTTTGCGTGGGGAGCGCCCGGTACGCGCACCGGGAAGCGGTCCGGGGAGCGTATTATAAGGAAAAAAGAATGATAGACTTTTTAAATATTGTATGTTTATTGATTGTTCGTTTTGTTGTTTTTTTTTCGTTTTTTTTATTTAAGTAGCAATATGTAGGTACCAATGCAGAGTCAAAAAATTAATATACACCGTCTCCTTTGTAGATATCTTGCATGCTGTTTTAGAAGTTATTGTGGAATATGGAATTCATACCATAGTGTGTCAGGAAAGCAGAAACAATATGGAGGCAGGAGATGATAAAGAGATGTTAAATACACATTGGAGATAATATAAAGTTGCACAGTATACTATAAGTCTGACTTTACATTATAATCAATTTGGTACTAGTTTATGAATTAGATATAAAAATGATTAAAGACTCGAACAATTTTTGATTATTAAATATACATTTATTTTTCTGATTCTTTTTCAAAATTTAATAGAACGTCTAACATTTGACGGTCTGATATGTCTTCTTTTTGACTGAACATAACTTCCCACATTTGACCGTCCTCATATTGAAGTAAGAAATCCACAGATTCTACACATTGTAGAAGTTCATGGTCCCGTGATTCATCCATGAATTCCAAGTCAATGGGTTCAATGATTTCCTCATTGTTCATCTCTAGGACAATTTCAAAGGAAACGTTCTGTTCTCCTTCCATTTTTGTGCTGAAATTTGCATAAAAAATAAATATATCAGTAGAGATAGGGCACTGTTGGGTTTAAGTTCAGACAGGTACTTGTGAGTTTATAACAGAGAAGTTATCTATGGGCACTGTATGGTTTCAGGCGTGAAGTAGTACTATTAAAAAGTGCCTGTGAAAAAGCCTAAGTAAATTCATAATTATACCACAGAAACCTAAATCAATCCATAATTATAATAAACAAGCCTTTCTCAATGTCTAACTCTTACAGAGGGATAGTATATAACTATCTGAGAATGTTTTCCCAAATTAATTTAAAGTGCATAACATAGTTCTCCTGTCAAATTTATAAAATAACATCTTACCTTTTAAAAACAAGTTTAAGTTGACAGTGAAAATGCTCTTGCAATGTACTTCAGGAAGTAGTAGTCAAAATGGCTGTGTTTCTCTCTCTTTTTTTTTATATATATTGAGGTACATAACCAATCAAATGTCAGGTAAAAAAAAGTAGAAAATGAAAGTAACATTTTAATTGGTTGTCAATTCCAACACTTCAGATGTGTTTTGTGAAGTAATTTACCTCAGGGTATTTAGAGAGGTCTACAGGCTAAATGGCTAAATGGAATTCCAACCAAATTTGTGAAAATGGTAGGGATTGGTATGTAGTATGAGCTAATCTATATTTGGTGAAAGTGTCTCCAGTGGTTTTTCTGTATATTACTTTCCCACCTTTTTTGAGTGAGCGCTTCCCGGTGCACGCCCCGGTACGCGAACCGGCAGCGTTACGGGAGTCCTCCATTTTGTGTTTCGGTAGATTTGAGATACAAGATGGAGGGCAAATAATGTTGAGAATGGGTAGAAGGGGGCACGGTAGACGTATCCTGACCCCCTAGGTTTTCTGAGGGTGGCTGAGGAGGCCCATATGTGTGAAAAAAAAATCTTTTTTTTCAAATGTTCGCGCGGTTAGCGTCCGGTGCGCGTACCGGGTAGCGCTCCGGGGAGCGTACTTTGGTGAAAATTTGTGAAAAAAGTTAGAGTAAAATAATAATTGTGAGTGATCAGATGTAGGGTAGCTCTGAAAAGAGCTTTTGGGTCCTGTGGCTGATGTAGGTACCTACAAGTAGGTACCAATGCACAGTCTTAAATTGAGGATGAAAATTCTGTTCCCCTCATCTGAGAAGTGAACTCCATCTGCTCTGTAGATATCTTGCATGTGGTAACGCAAGTTATTGTTGTAGATGGAGCCCATTCCATGGTCTCTCATGTAAGCTGAAACAGATTTATTTACATGCTTCCTCGATTTCTCAATTTGTGGACAAAATTGGTTTGACCACCTCCATTTCTGTCTTTGGCATATATTTGAATATACCAAGGCAGTTTGAGGAAATAGTGCCATCAATTGCTCAAAGGTGTCCTTTAAAAGCATTTCCAGACCTACCCCAGTCAAAGTGCCCAAGTCATTTCCTCCACAGTGCACAATTAACAGGTCAGGTTTTGGCAAATGCAAAAAGGTTTTCACCAATGGTATCAATTGGTGACATCTTAATCCTCCGTGGCCAATCCAGTTGACTTCCACATTTTGTAAATTGAGGTTGTGTAAATTTCTGTTATCAGCATACCTTTGAGCCCAGTGGATATAACTATGTCCAACAATCCAGACAGAAAACATGGTGAGAGGAGGTTCTGCTGCAGTCAGATGAAGTGTGGTAATGAAATGGCAGTTGAAACAGTAGGAGTATGTAATGAAAAAAACTGTGGAGTTGCTGTGGTAATTAATCAGTAGCAGTGATTGGTGGATTTTGATTGCTGAAAACAGAAAGTTAGGGTGCATGGATGAGTTATTTGAAAGATGTAATTTGAATGGTCAAGAAAAAATCATTTTATGAAAGATTGCACTGGATACGCAGGTGTACTGAGAGTTCAGAGTTCAATTGAAACATTGTTGTGTGAACTTGCAAACATGAGAGGTCTTTCAGGAGGTGGTTGCTATGGAAAAAAGGCAGAAAGGGCAGAGGGGGGAAGGGTGTTGATTTGAAAAAGTGAGGGAAGAGTTCTGATTGGGTGGCATGAGAGATATGTGTGATGAATTACAGCATTTCTGTGCCATTGTTGGTTGCAGCCTCTGGAGTGCATACCTTTTGCTCTGCTGAAGACAAATTGGTGTGTGTCTGAGACTGTTTTGAAACTCAAAAAGTATTTGCTAAGGTGAGAAAAAATTCATTTAATTTAGATAGAGAATAGTATGCTTTAAGGAGAAAATTATGAAGAAAGTTGTGTATTTAAAATGTTGCTAGAGTTTCATAGGTTGCTTGGGGCATATTTACAAGGTCTTGGAGTCCCTTTGATGTTATTTTCCCCATTTTAATTTAAGTCATTTCCCCGTGGTGCAAGGTCCTTGTAAATACGTCCCCATGTGTGCTTGGCAAATTTAGATTTTGTTTCTTTGAGTTACATAGCCATGTTAAAAGTGATGGAAAAATGGTGCAAGGGCCTTCAAAATACGCTTTCATGTGTGTTAGGGCATTTTAAGTCACTTCTCCTTGAATGTAGTTGAATAACTGCTTTAGTTGATGTGTTTAAAAACGTTTATTGAAGTCATTTAAGTTTCTTGATAAGTACTGCTAAAGTTTCATAGGCTGCTTGGGGCATATTTACAAGGCCTTTGAGTCCCTTTGATGTTATTTTCCCCATTTTAATTTAAGTCATTTCCCCGTGGTGCAAGGTCCTTGTAAATACGCCCTCATGTGTGCTTGGCAAATTTAGATTTTGTTTCTTTGAGTTATATAGCCATGTTAAAAGTGATGGAAAAATGGTTTAAGGGCCTTCAAAATACGCTTTCATGTGTGTTAGGGCATTTTAAGTCACTTCCCCATGAATGTAGTTGAATAACTGCTTTACTTGATGTGTTTAAAAACGTTTATTGAACTCATTTAAGTTTCTTGATATGTACTGCTAGAGTTTCATAGGTTGCTTGGGGCATATTTACAAGGTCTTTGAGTCCCTTTGATTTTATTTTTCCCATTTTAATTTAAGACATTTCCCTGTGGTGCAAGGTCCTTGTAAATACGCCCCCATGTGTGCTTGGCAAATTTAGATTTTGTTTCTTTGAGTTACATAGCCATGTTAAAAGTGATGCAAAAATGGTTTAAGGGCCTTCAAAATACGCTTTCATGTGTGTTAGGGCATTTTAAGTCACTTCCCCATGAATGTAGTTGAATAACTGCTTTACTTGATGTGTTTAAAAACGTTTATTGAAGTCATTTAAGTTTCTTGATATGTACTGCTAGAGTTTCATAGGCTGCTTGGGGCATATTTAAAAGGCCTTTGAGTCCCTTTGATGTCATTTTCCCCATTTTAATTTAAGTTATTTCCCTGTGGTGTAAGGTCCTTGTAAATACGCCCCCATGTGTGCTTGGCTAATTTAAGTACTGATAGGATGTGCTTGTACATAGGACCTGTGTTGTGTTTTCAAATTATGACCAGAAAATCGTTTTTAAAAAAAACAAAAAACGCTTTTCATATTTATGAGAAGGTCATATTTTGTGTACTTCTTTAAATAAATATTGAACTGAGAAATATTAAACTGAGGCTTCTGTAAGTGTCAAAGGAGGTGAGTAATGTACATTGCTCTGTTGGATACAGTCCTCATCCTCTGCGTACTCTTGGATATGCTAGACTAAATCTGCTCAATGAGATAACTAAGCTGAGGAAACACAGGTTATGTGATTCTGAAATGAGGAAAAGAAATTACACATTTTTCAATTACATCACCTGTGTTTCCTAACTTTACGAATCACAGTGTGCAGATGAGGTTTAGGCCTGTCCACGGACACAGAAGAGGTCTGGCCTTTGTTCAAGAGTGAAGTGGACATGACTCACTTCATTGGTAGGCCTGCACATGTATTATCTCCTCTGTACTCTTCAACAAGCCTAAATTTCATCTGCAACCCTGAGTAGGCCTCACCTCAAACAAACCTCTGGATAGGGCACACCTTATCGTCATCCTGAATCAATCATTTAAAATGTTAGGGGCAGATTTATGATGGCCGTGTGCCTCTTTTGCGCCACTGTGCGTCACTTTTGTGACGCAGCTGCGGTGCAAAAGATTTGCTATGTTGCGACATATTTACAACTTGATGCATCTAGGCAGATGTGTCATGCTGTAAAGTCCTGTGCCACATGAAACCGATGCAGCAGTGATGCAAAAGATGCACCATGTTGCAAGACAGGCCTCACTTCATCTCCAACAAGATACCGTCAGTTTAAACTGTAAACATTTAGGACTGTGTAGGGGGCATGGAGAAGCTGAATCTTCTGTAAATGTCAAAATTGTTGTATACAGTGCTCAACTTCTGTGTACTCTTTGATATGCTAGACTCCATCTGCACAATGAGATACCTAAGCAAAGGAAACACAGGTGATGTGATTGTGAAATGAGGAAAAGAAATTCCACATTTTTCAATTACATCACCTGTGTTTCCTAACTTTACGAATCACATTGTGCAGATGAGGTTTAGGCCTGTCCACGGACACAGAAGAGGTCTGGCCTTTGTTCAAGAGTGAAGTGGACATGACTCACTTCATTGGTAGGCCTGCACATGTATTATCTCCTCTGTACTCTTCAACAAGCCTAAATTTCATCTGCAACCCTGAGTAGGCCTCACCTCAAACAAACCTCTGGATAGGCCACACCTTATCGTCATCCTGAATCAATCATTTAAAATGTTAGGGACAGATTTATGATAGCCGTGTGCCTCTTTTGCACCGCTGTGCGTCACTTTTGTGACGCAGGGGCGATGCAAAAGATTTGCTATGTTGCGACATATTTACAACTTGATGCATCTAGGCAGATGTGTCATGCTGTAAAGTCCTGTGCCACATGAAACCTGCGTCAGATTTCATGTGAGCGTTTTGTTGTAGGGTGGGCAGTCATTTGCATGAAAGCCCTGTAAAACTAACACAGTAAAATTAAGAAGATTTCACTGAGTCACATTTATGGCATTGCTGAATCAAATCCTTACGCCTGTTTGAAACAGGCATAAGGAGTGATGCACCATGCAATGTGTGGCTTGCCCCTGTGCATTGCAGTAGACATGTCGCGCTTACGACGTGATTCGTGCAATGCGCCATTTTTGTGGAACAGATGCGTGACGCATCTGTGCTGTTTTTGCTCAATGGTGCTCTGCATTGTAAATGCTGCACATCATGGGTGGCAGAGCAGCGGCGCACGTTAACTGGTGCATCCCTGGGGATGTGCCAGTTAAAATAAATCTGCCCCTTTACATTTAAGTATTAGCAGGGGACACAGAGTTGGTGAGGCTTATCCAAGGTTAAGAAGAGATGAGTCCTGTTCACTGAAAACTTGGACATAGGCCTCACCTCCTCAGCATCGCTGGACATGGTTAAATAATATCTGCAAAATGTTACTCTTGTTAAACAATTTTACAATTATAGTCTCTGAGATTTGTCTCTTAGTCTGCAACATCTCATTGTTGTTCTCTTTCTTTAAAGATAACGACAACATCAAGCATGAGTGATAATGAGCAATCTGTTGATCTCGATATTATCATTGAAATTGTGATTGAAACATCAGTGGAAGTAGATCCCTTGGATGATTTAAATCCTGAGGATGATGAAGATCATGATGAGGATGCCGATTTGTCAGAATTGTATGACATAGGGTGGGAAGTTGACCTGCTCGAGCCTATGGAACTATAAATATTTATTTTTAAAAGTTACTGGAAATGAAAAGTAAACATGTTAACCTTTTCATTTAAAATTAAACATATCTTCAAAAACAGCTTGTGTGAAGTGTCTTTAATAAAATAGGGAAATATGCTGATAAAAATTAGTTCAAATTCCCATATAAAAGAGCAAAGGTCAAATGTAGAAGCATTCTATTTCTTTGCTACTATTTGTGACTACTAAATTTGCCAATGCACTAAAAATTATTGTATGTACAATTGACAACTAGTATGTTAATTTTTTGATGACTGTTATTGATTTACTGTTTGGTAATAGTGGTTAATAACATTTTTTATTATATTTTACCACAGATTCAACTGCAGATCATTTCAAAATTACAACATGCCATCTAAACAACGAAACCGAAAGGCTACAAAACGTCAAAGACAGCAGATTACTAAATGCTTGTAGCAGTCCTCTACAATAAAAACTCGTCAAGTCACCAAGAAAGCTCCGGGTAAGAGAACGAAATCATTCCTAAGAAATATTTGTAAAAAAAAAAGTATTACTACAGAACATGTTTTAGTCCAGAAAAAGAGAGCCAATTTAAACGGAAAGGAAAGGCCAATCAAAAATGTTACTGCTAGAGCAGGAGATAACTCTGTGCATGGTAGTAGAAGGAAAAATCAGTTTAGGGACATTCATAGACGAATGTTCCGCAACAGGATAATTGGAAATTTGTTAAAAAATATTAAGAAAGGTGAACAGAAAGTGGTTTTTTATAAGAGAAAAAAAAGTTGAGAAAATTATTGATCAGGCATTCGAAATTAAGCGAAAGTTATTTATTTTGATAATCAATAGAATTAGGAAACTAAACAAGGCAATTTATGATTTCAAAACAAATAGTAGATGGAAGAGAACAGTTAATCGTAGTAATTTTTGTGAAGTTTTTTCAGGAGAATGGATGCATAGTTCAAGTTGTGAGGCATTTTTTAATGAGGAGAGTTATTTCCAGGATAATGATTTGGTGCATGCAGTTGACACCAATGGTCGAGCTTATGAGGTGAAAGATGGTTGTCCAATTGAAAAAGAAAAACTTGTGACAACAGAGGCAGAAGAGGTGTTAGGTAATGAGGTTTTAGGAAGACGTCCTAAGGGACCAGTTTATACCTGGAAGTGTAGTAGTATGTGCAGTGTGCGACAGGATTCCAATAATTTGCTTTGTGATTTTGTACGGACATTTAATAAGAAAACTTTAAAACAGAAAATGAAGTTGTTGCAAGAATTAGATCCTTGCAGAGTGAGAGAAGTGACAGGTTTGCATGGTCATTCACTGGCTTGTCTTTCCAGGAGAGTATGCCAGAGTGTTTTTCATCATTTCAGGATGCTAGCAGTGCATCATAATAAAGTGAGGAAATTAGTTAAAATGTTGTATTATGCTAAGAGTCCAGCAATTATGCTTAAACAATTATGCACTGCTCTTTTGCATGGTTCTGAAGTAGATGTAAAGAATATTTGTGAAGAAATTGAGTTTTGTTACTTTGCAAGTAAAGAGGAGAATGTTGAAATTGACCCAGAAGAAGAAGGTAATGTGGAAGATAGTGTACAGGTTTCCAGTACAGATAATTTTCAGAAAGAAATTGCCACGTTTCAGGTGAAATCAAGTGAGAGACCTAATTTCACTTGTGTGTGTTGTCGACGCACTTATTATAAGAATCAGACTAAGTTAGTGGATTTATATGCGGAAAGTGAAAATAATAGTGAATGGAAGGATTTTGCAACATACTTGATGGTAGAAAATTGTTTTGATTTGGGATCGGATCAACGTGTGTGTACTTATTGTTGTAACAAATTAAATCAAAACCGGATACCTGCTAGAGCGGTTCATAATAATCTGGAATTGGTTGAGATTCCTTCTGAATTGAAGGATTTAAATACTTATGAATCTATTTTGATTCAAAGTATCCATCCCTTTCAGGCTATTGTACGAATGGAGCCAAAGACAGGGAAATTGCCTCCATCAGATTTACAGAGAGGATTAAAGGGAAGAGTTGTTTATTTGCCTCTAGATTTGAAGAAAAACATTAATACAATTGGAGTAGAGAAAGGAACCTCTGGTTATCTTAGTTAATGGGGTTCCGACAAAGAGTAAGAAAATCTGGCAAGATTTAGTGGATGTTAGGAAAGTCAAAAAGGCAACATTGTATTTGAAGAAAAACAATAAGTACTACAAGAATGTATATGTTGCAGAAGAGGAAGTAAGTGAAGAAGAGGATAGCGATTTGTGTGCTGGTCAAATTGAGAAAGTAGAAGCCTCTAAAAATGAAGAAATATATGAACATTATAGTGTTCATCCTTTGCATTCCAAGGAAGTCATGGGGAATGCTATTGAGTTGTTTCAAATGAAACAAGCCAAAGGAAGTCCCATTAGTGTTTAGGAGGAAAGTTTGGAAGCTCGGTGTTTCCCACAGCTATTTCCAACAGGTCAAGGAGGAAGATATGATGAGCGACCTGATCAAATTCCTGCTTCTGAATACCGGACTTTACGATTGTATGCAGAAGATCCTAGGTTTCGTCAATGCATTCCCTATTTGTTTCATCTACTGTTTGAAAGCGATCTGTCTGGACTGTCATATGCAGTGAACCACATCTTGAAAAGTGGTGTACAGATGCAAAATATCTCGGCAAGTGACTTTATGGATAAAGTCAATGTGCAAGACAGTATTTTGGATTCTCACCTGATTAATCTCATGGCGTGTCAGCGTGGTACTAATGAGTACTAGTACCGTCGTCATGGTGATTTAAAATGTATGCTGAGGAACTTAGGAACTCCCACATGGTTCCTCACTCTCAGCTGTGCAGAGTATGGCTGGGAAGATTTACTTGAATTTCTACGAGAGGCAAATGGAAACATTGAAAATATCGAATTCAAGACACCCGGAGAACTGTGCTCCTTGGATCCAGTGAATGTATGCAGGTACTTCAATCATAGATTTGAAGCTATGATGTCTTTCATCATGAACAAGAAAAATCCACCTCTTGGAGAGGTGTTGGATTTCTTCTGGAGAAAGGAGTACCAAGCAAGAGGTGCTCCTCATATGAATATGCTGCTGTGGATCAAAGATGCACCCAATTTTGGAACAGATCCGGATGACTTAGTGATGAGTTTCATAGAACAGTATTCTACATGTGCTGTTCCAAAGGCAAGGGAACACAAAAGCCTAAGAGAACAAGTTTTACGCTTCCAAAGCCATCGTTGTGGAAAGTACTGTCGTTGTAAATTCAGAAACAAGGACAAGTTCTACACAAAATGTCGTTTCGCCTTTCCACGACCGGTGATTTCTAAAGGAAGAGTGAACAGTTTGATGTCTTCACTGCGACATAATGTGATGAAGAAATCACCCAAAAATACGTACTATTTGAAAAGGAACGAAGAGTCCAAGTACATCAACGACTACAACCCAGTGATTTTGTCCATGTGGAATGCTAACATGGATATACAGTTTGTGGCTGATAACTGTATGGCTGTGGCTCGGTATGTGACATCTTACATCACCAAAAAAGAAAAGACAGAATTGAAGGATATGTGGGATGACATTTCCCATGAAAAGAGCCTCAGTAAGAAGTTGTACAGTTTCAGTCTGAAGATGTTGTCGCATCGAGAAATCGGAGCTTACGAATGTTCTGACCGGTTGTCTTCAGCAAGTCTCTATGCCAAATCCAGGAGTATCATTTGGGCGAGTCTTGGTCTTGCTGCAACGCGTAATCGAGTTCTGAAACCTGTACGGGAAATTGAGTATTTGGCGGAAAAGGAGCCAAACAGTACAGATATTTTGAAGACCAACATGTTGGATCCATATTATCCAAATAGAAGCAGTCACCTCGAGAATGTTTGTCTGTATGAGGTTCTACAAAATTACATATTCAAGAGGAACATCAAAGAAGATATTGATAAAGGAGTGTATGCTGTAATTGGAAGTGAGGGATGTCTGGTCAAGCAAAGAAAATGCCACTTGGTAAACCATCGAAAATTGAGTGGCGAATCTCCTGAAAGAAAAGAGTTTTTCTATTTAGCACTTTTGCAACTTTTCAAGCCTTGGCGTGCAGAAGAGGAACTGCTTGGAGATTTCCTCTGTTACGAAGACTCTTCCAATGCCTCCAAGGAGACCATAGAATGTCCTGTTTTTCCCAAATATCTAGAAATGTTGAATGCGGAAATCGAGCAGGAAGCAACGATTGCAGCCGAGATTGCTAGAGACAGTTCTCAGGACAGTCAGAGTTCTGTTTCATTGAGTCAGGATCCACTAGGAGGACCAGTTATCGAAAATGAAGCTCCCACTGCCATGATTGAAGTGGAAAGAGCCATGGCACATGCTCAGGAGGATGCGGTTAACTTAGAAGACTTGGAAAGACAACTCAACGTTGAGCAGAGGAAAATATATGACGAAGTTACCAACCAAATAGATCATGGATTAAGTCATGAGAAGAAAGAGTGCTCATGTACGTCGTTGAAGCCTGTCCGACTGTACGTGAGTGGAGAAGCGGGAACTGGAAAAAGTTTCCTCATTAAAGCAATTTCATGTTATTTGCAGAAAAGGACTGAGTCATCGCTGTCTTGTGTTGTCACCGCTCCAACTGGACTGGCAGCACATAACATTAAAGGTATTACTTTGCATCGTCTACTGATGCTGCCAGTGGAGCATGATAACAAATTACAATACCACAAGTTATCTGGAGATGCTTGTTGTGAAGTTTCAAGAGTCTTGAGGAAAATGAAACTTCTTATCATTGACGAAGTAAGCATGGTTTCCAATGTCATGCTTGCCTTTGTGCATTTGAGAATGCAAGAAGTTCTCAAAACAGAGTATGATGTGTTATTTGGTGGCAAACACATCATTGTTTTCGGTGATCTTCTGCAGCTGACACCAGTGAAAGGACAACCTGTGTTCAAAATGCTCACGCATGAAGATCCCAGGAAGTGCCTAGGGAGTATTGGCAACGTCAATATATGGTTAAACTTCAATTATGCTGAACTGCGTGAAAATATGCGTCAAGCGAAGGATGAAGATTATAAGAATATTCTACAAGATGTTAGAATCGGAAAAGTGACCGAGCATGGGAAAGAAGCTTTACATGCACGATTACTGTCAAATTTGTATCCAGAAGAAGACGTTGTGCCTGAGAATATTTTTCAGAAAATTACTGAGAAGAAATCTGGAATATGTTTGATGCCAACTCTTGCAGAATGTGCCATCTTCAACAACAAAATGTTGCATTTAGAAAACCAAGAGATTGTGAAACTGGAAGCTATTGACAGAGTAGAGCATATGGGAGCAACAATTATTTTGTCTGAGAATTTGAAATCAAAATTGGATTCATTAGAGAAGACTATATCTAAAACTGCAGGTTTTGAAAAGACTCTGAATGTGTGCTTAAATTGCCGTATCATTTTAAGAAGGAATTTGCATGTTGAAAGGGGTCTGGTAAATGGACCAATGGGTAATGTTGTTGATTTTGAGAAATACAGAAATAGAGATGGAATTGAATTTTTAAAAATTAAATTTGATGGCATTGAGGAAGTACAGCTAATTGGTCGTTGCTCTGCTAGGTTTTTGCTTGTAAAAGACTTATATGTTCGCCGTAAGCAGTTTCCTGTTTGCTTGGCATATGCGGTGACAATCCATAAATCGCAAGGTTTAAGTGTAGACAGTGCATTGGTGAATATTGGCAGTTCTGTGTTCAAGGAGGGTATGGCATATGTGGCATTGTCACGAGTCAGAACTGTGGAAAATTAGTGCGTTTTGGTGAACATTATCTGCGCCATCTTGCCTCTTCCCCTGATGCCACACTTTTGTCGTGCGCGCCCGCCATTTTAAGATGCCCCAATCAGAACAAACCCTTTTGCATGCCGCTAGCCCCTGACATAGCCCTTTGCCTTCGCTAAGCCTGCACGCTGACCACCCCCTGCTTGCACCTGCCTTGAGTCATAAACCCCTCTTCGGCGCTGTTCTGCCCCCGGCCCTCATCCTGTTCCCAGCGCGACACCTCCCTGCTTTCCTTTCATGATCTCCGGCCCTTAGATGCAAACCCCCTTTTTCCCCGTGTGCCCGTTTTGTCCTCCCCGTTCCCAAGCCGACACCCAGCTCTGCCGATACCACCCTTGCCCCTCCCCGTACAATAGAAAGCTTCCCCCATCAAAGAAATCCCCGGGTTGATCAAAGCCCCCACCCCATGAGACCCAATCACACTCCCCACATCCCGTGACTCGGCGGATTATCCAGCTGCGCGATGCTCATCACCTGTTGTGATTAGGGTGGGGATTTCAACTGTAAATGTGTGTGGGAACGGGCCCCAAAGGGGGATTCCGGGTATGTCTTTCCGTATATCAAAGCTTTGTCACATATATGTAAACTGCAATAAAAACCATAAAACACTGTATATAAGGGGCCAGGCCTCAAACGTAAGTTAGAGCACCTCAGAACGATACCTTCTGTCCGTTTCGTTGTGTTCTCCTCCGGAGAGAATAAAAACCCTTGTTTCCTGCCTTCCAGTCTCCAGCGCCTGCCTCTTCATTGATTTAACTGACTAGAGGGTCACAGAGGCAATACCGCCGGGCAAATATCGATTGTCCCCGACCCGACAGAAACTGTTTTTACAATTGGCGTCCCAAGCGTGGGGCCCATCAGCGACTCGTGGATCCAGTGGGAGAGGTCCCGACGACAGAGTGAACGACTGCAACGATCGGGAGAGCTCTTGCCCAATAGACCCTCGTCTGGCAGCCGATCATCCGAACTTCACTAGTTCCGAACAGACCTCTCTCGAGTGATCTACGGTCCTGACTGGGAACCATCAGGAGTGCCGTGAGAAATACGAGAAAAAGAGGACGATCGGGCGCTGGATTCGGAAGACAAGAAACTGTCCACATGGTCCGGGTAAGGTCGTGTTGCCACGACTAATTGCGAAATTTGTTTTGATCGTTTGATTGTTCAAAATACTAGTATTGCCTTGTTTATTTTTATTTAGAGATTCACTGTCTGCAAACGGAGAAGCAACAGGCTCTCTCTCCCTTTGCAAGCAGTGGAGGATAAGTAGGGTAGCAGCCGTGCTTATTCTTTTTCTCCCCCACTCAATAATTGCTTGAAACTGAACTGTTGTTCACAAACTATTGTTTCCTGGAGATTCTCTGTCTGCAAGCAGGGAAGAGACCATCCTTTTTGCAGATAGTGAAAAGGGTAGGTAACGCAGATCTTTGCGATCCTACTCATTCTCCCCATTGTTATTTTGTTGGTCTATTGGTTTTTTTTGGGATCCATGAGGTATTCACTGCCTGCAAACAACGTAGAATAGAAATATTCTGTCTAGTCTTTGCACCTAGTGATAAGATAGGCAGTGCTGACTTTTTAGTCCCTCGTTACGAGCCGTCATGTCTGTCTTCTCCCCATTGATAAACAGCCTGTTTAGCCCGGACCGGGTGTTAGAGGTGGACCATATGGCTCCACTAGAAGGCACCCCTAATAAGGACATGTTCATAAACTATGGGTTAGTCACCATAGCTTATAATAAATTATGGCATAGGTATACCGAAGATAGCCAAGATAAACAGTGGCCACTGGCAGGATCCTTTGACCTTGATAAAATAGAAACGTTAGAAATAGCCCTTCGAAATAATAAGACGACGCCAATTATGCTCGACAGTCTCGGTATGTGGCGCAGAGAGGCTACGAAACGACAGAGAAAAGACGAGGATAAACCAAGTAGGGAAATATACCGACAGGACAACCCCAGGACACCGCTACCCACAACTTACCCCCCGACACTATACCAAGGACGACCAGACTTAGGGTCAGACCAATGCGCTTTTTGTAGGTATGTCGGACACTGGAAAGCCCAATGCCCGACTCTACTGAGCGTGAGTAGGAGCAGAGGACCGACAGGAACGACAGACCGACAGTACGAGAAAAGGCGCGAGACAGAGAAGAACCCGACTTACATAGACAGGCCAGACAGGACCACCACGTTTGATTATGCCCGATGGCACAGATTTCGCCAGGAAAATCTCAGCGGCATGATCAAGTTCTCCTAGGTCGGGCAATGTCAAGACGGGAACCCAGCCTCGTTTAAAAACTTACAGACGGAAAGAGATAATTATGACCGATAACTGTTTTTATATTTGTCTTGGGTCTTTGTATGTCGTACTTGTACTGCCCCCCCCCCGTCTGAGTTCGTGTGTATGTAAATGTACAAATCTGCGTCACCCCTCTACACGTGTTTCCGTGTTACTCGACCCCTGTTAACAGAAACTTAGCATAAAAGCAACCTGGAAAGAAAGAAATGATAAAACAAAATCCGTAGAACATTAATAAACTTGAACTTTTAATTTAGCACAACAAACAAGGAACAATAACGATAAACTGTAGAAAATGAAAGTCAAACAGAACATTCGCCCCCCCCCCCATTCTGGAACCTTCCAAAATAGGGCAGGGTTACGGCTACGCCCAACCAACGGCAACCCATATAAGGCGAGCCCCGCCGCCAACTCTTGGTCAGGAAATCTTAACGTATGGGGGAGCCGGAGGAGAGGCAGGAGCCCGCAGCCTGGGCATTTGCAGGTAGTCCCGCCACATGTCTCCTTGGCCGGCCGCAACGGGCCTGGAAAGACTAAGGTAGTCCCGCCACATGTCAAGAGGAGAGCGAGGCATCTCTTCCTTTTCTCTTCTGTCACAGCCGCAGCAGTCCTGGACGGCGGGATGTCCTGCACGTACCTCCACAACAATTTGTCCAAGTTGGGCTGGGAGGGAGAGGCGACGCGGACGAGCCTCTCCCACCTCCACCGGTAGGAGGTTTCCCAGCCCCCAGTCCGACGCCGAACACCCCCAGTCAGGCGATGGTGCCCATACTTCCACAGCACCGGACACACCATGGTGGCACCCCAGTACTTGCGCAGCACCGAACACACAATGGTGGCACCCCAGTATTTGCGCAGCACCGAACATACGATGGTGACACTTAGGGAACACCGGATGTGGAGAGGCCTTCATGCAGGGCGATGAAAAGGAGCGGCATGGAGTGCACCGGGAGAAGGAGACGATGTGAACGAGTCTCCCTCGCCCCCCCCCCCCAGGTGGGGGCATCACAGCTGCACCCCAGCTGAACGTCCCGCTCTCACAAAACAGGGACCTCTTCCTTTCACTCCGAAGGGTCTCTTCCATTCTTGCAAACTCGACGAGGGTGGCCCCTGTAGGGCCTCAAAATGGCGTCTGGATCCGCTGGAAGGCGGGCCCCGGCCACTAGAGTAACTTCGGCCAGCCATACAACTCAAACATTTGTCCCATGGAGCACGAGCCCCCATCTCCGGCAGCATCTCCGCAGCCTTGAAGATCATACAAAGGTCCCCGGCGGAGCCTTCGGCCTTTGCAGGTTTCCGGTAAGGGACGGCTGCTTCGATCGCCAACGAAACAAACATGACATTGCCACACCTTCTGTTAGCGTGAATTCTAGAACTGCCGAAAAGGACTCTGGTCCAAACTGCCAGTAATGGAAACATTTCCCCCTGATGCTGCTTCCGGACTGTGCCGGCCCCGCCCAAAATGGCGCTGGTATCAATCGGAACTTACGAACACCTCGTGGTGTTCCTTCGCACTAATATAAACTTGATGTTCTGAGATTTTTGTGATCCTTTGTACACTTGGCTAGAAAAGACAAGGAGAGCTCACTCGACGAACAGTATGAAAAGATCCCCGTTACAAACGTTGATTACGAATATACAATGTATTATATTTTTATAACTGATGTAAACCTCATTTACGATACATGCGTACGGTATGTATATAGGAAACCTGATTACACCTGTTATGCTTATGTTTCTAAATTATGAAAATATATGCCCCCGAACCCCCAGCCAATTAATAGACGTTTTAGTCTCTCACAAATGAATGAATGAAACTTTCCGATGTTTTTACTGTTGCAAACGACACCCCCGCTGCACGCACTTTAGCCATTGCCACGACCGACCAAATACGACCACACCCTCCTAATCCATATGCTGAAATGAATTTGCAAAATAAAGTCTTTGAAACTATGGACGGGTATTGCATGCTTTATTTTAAAACAAATATGGGATGGGTAGGAAAGTTCTTTTTCTGTGCACCCTACTCTGCTCTCTCTTTAAGGTTAAAGGAAGATGGTTGCCCAGCCCTGGAGGACGGATCGGATCGACAACACGACACTCCGTCTTAAAAGTACGCGACTGACTCATGAACTCTCGCGTAGAGGAAGACCGTGACTTCCAAGGATGGGTAAAACGAATGGTGTAAATGAGGGAATGTAAAAGGAGGGTGAAATGAAATAATGTAAATACTGTAAAGTACAACGTTCCAAAGTAGCAGGGACCCAAGAACCGAAGAACTTTAGAACGCCACGGCGTTGAAAGAGGTTTAAGGATCCCGATAGTGAGATATATCCTTTGACTAGATACCTCGCACTAGGCACCTCTGGTTTCCTTTTTATGTTTCCCCGCACACGCCCTACATGAACACACTACCCCCCCTCGACTCCGAAAACCATATCCCCGGGGACCCTGCCCCAAGGAGGAAAGACGGGTTAGAGGTAAGTAAAGGACTTATGAATCCATGTATTTGTATGCGCGCGAATGCTGTCTCCCCCACCCCCTCCCCCTTTTTTCCTCCCTCTGCAGGTTACATCAGAGATTACAGCCAAGGTGTGGCGAAGATCTGAGACCTTGCCATGTCTAAGTGCACGAAACGGACTAGCGCCGCAGGGTGGTGTCTAAGCACGCCTGCAAAACTACTCACGTATCGAACAAACCCGAAAAATTAGCACAACCTGATAAAAAGTGATCACCCTTAAACCAGACCGGACGAATGAACCCGCGTTACGTATGATGCGAAACTGTGAGGGAATGTGTGTGTGTGTGTGGCTGAGGCGTTGACCCAACTGGTCAAAGGACCGAGAATGCGAGAAAGTGCGACAAAATGGTACCTCCTTTTTCTTCTTTCCTTTTCCCAAAGCACGTCCCCTCTACCCTGTCTAATGCTCAAACTGCATGATTACAAGCTAACGTGGACTCGTGAATACCCTTTACTGTGTAATGCACTAAATAGCCTTTCTCGAACGCACTGCCGCCCTCTCCGTTGCACGTGTACTATTTAGCCTGCCGTTGCACTCTCTCTCTCTCTCTCTCTCTCTCTCTCTCTCTCTCTCTCTCACTCTCTCTCTATTTTCTCACTACCACTCTTCCGAGTGGTTAGCCCCGAAATTGGCAGATTGCCACCCCTAGCACACCACCTAATTGGCTTCAAATACCGTCAGTATTTGCACAAACATTTGTCTTTAATGCAATCACCCTGAGGCCGCGTCATTACCTCTCCTTTTCCGCTAGAAGTCAATGAACCCAGGTTGGGCCGTAAGGGAAAGGACAGGTAAGACGACAGAGGTTCCCTAATCTGGCCCGAAATAAGGGAACTACATGTCAACGGCTCCTATAGTATAAAACAAGGACCTCAGAATACGCGACCCTCCCCTCCCCGAATCGTCGTAATACCCAAACCAGAAAAACGATCACCCCCGTTGCCTCCCCTGTCTATGTCCCTGGTTGTTTCCCATAAATCCCCTGTCCTTCCAAGTTAAGTAACCGGGCTGTAAAAGGTTACGTAGGACCCAGAATGATGTTTTACAAGGTTAACAGACTAGACCAAGGTAAAGAAATCGTCAAAATGAACCTCGCAGTAGCTGAAAAACAGGATGCACTGATAGAAAGGAAATGTTTAGCCATGTTCGTCTCTCAGTGAAATACCTGTGTAGTACCATGTTGACGACTCACTGTACCCTTTTGTAAATGTGAAACTCTAGAGAACGGCATACCTTTGCCAGATTTATCTCCCGAAGGTGGGTTACCATCAGATGAACTGTCATGCCTGTAATAAATGATTATGAAGGAAAGTCATAGTAAATCCAGCAGGTCCGCCACCGGTCATTCATATGCCAGTTGTGAACGTTAAAAATGACGGACATTTTCATTCTTTGCCTGGAGCTGGGAGAGAAATAGACTTTTTGATTATCTTCATCCGAAAATTTTCTAAAAGACTGTCTTTTCAAACTTGTTTAAGGGTACTGCTGTTGGAGGAGAAAACGACCGGATGTGGGAGCACGAGGCCTGACTGCAGACTAAGGGACACCTACGACATTGGCCAAGGCGAGACCACGACTGAAAAGAGCTGCAGGACGAGGCACTGTTTTCGACAGCATGAAAAGAAAGGGTCGACCTGATGCCCCTGCTCGACGTCCAGTGCCTGTCGACAAGTCCCCGCTCTCTGAATTCCGTCACACGCCCGCCTATTTGAAGTCTCTCGTTCCCCTAGTTTGTTCCTAATTTGGCCTTGCTCCATCCCCCTCTTTTTCCTCTGACCTACCCTATAGACCGTTTTGAGCGCTCTTCTTCCATCGGAACTTTCTGACAATCACCTCAAAGGACACGGGGCGAAAAGGACCTTTTCCGACCAGAAACGCGAGGAAAGGGTCGTGCCCTGCAACGCAGAACTTAGACCAGAGCTGGACTCGTAGCTCCACCGCCGGTGCTCAACAGCGCCAACGAAAGACCACAAAGAACAATGAGAACTCGTAAACTTCGAACGTTTGACCTCCTCAACCACCGTTTTTTCTACGCCTCATTTCTCTCCCAGCCACCATTGTATTGATCCTGCTCCAATCCGAATCCGAATTATGTATTAACCTGCCAGTTTACGTTATGATATGTACTTGCTGCTCGCCGTTTTTGTATTTCATTCCTATGACTTTCCTGCTGAACCAATTTATCAAAGTTCATCAAATAGGTGCACCTCCTAAAAACTAGTAACCTCAAAGTGTATTGTTTACAACTCTTTATCTTGGGTTTCCTACCGTTCTCTCTCTTTCATGCTCACCACAATAGACCCGAGTAGAAAATGAACCAACAAGATGTCTTGAATATGTTAAAGGAGGGACTGTGGAAAATTAGTGCGTTTTGGTGAACATTATCTGCGCCATCTTGCCTCTTCCCCTGATGCCACACTTTTGTCGTGCGCGCCCGCCATTTTAAGATGCCCCGATCAGAACAAACCCTTTTGCATGCCGCTAGCCCCTGACATAGCCCTTTGCCTTCGCTAAGCCTGCACGCTGACCACCCCCTGCTTGCACCTGCCTTGAGTCATAAACCCCTCTTCGGCGCTGTTCTGCCCCCGGCCCTCATCCTGTTCCCAGCGCGACACCTCCCTGCTTTCCTTTCATGATCTCCGGCCCTTAGATGCAAACCCCCTTTTTCCCCGTGTGCCCGTTTTGTCCTCCCCGTTCCCAAGCCGACACCCAGCTCTGCCGATACCACCCTTGCCCCTCCCCGTACAATAGAAAGCTTCCCCCATCAAAGAAATCCCCGGGTTGATCAAAGCCCCCACCCCATGAGACCCAATCACACTCCCCACATCCCGTGACTCGGCGGATTATCCAGCTGCGCGATGCTCATCACCTGTTGTGATTAGGGTGGGGATTTCAACTGTAAATGTGTGTGGGAACGGGCCCCAAAGGGGGATTCCGGGTATGTCTTTCCGTATATCAAAGCTTTGTCACATATATGTAAACTGCAATAAAAACCATAAAACACTGTATATAAGGGGCCAGGCCTCAAACGTAAGTTAGAGCACCTCAGAACGATACCTTCTGTCCGTTTCGTTGTGTTCTCCTCCGGAGAGAATAAAAACCCTTGTTTCCTGCCTTCCAGTCTCCAGCGCCTGCCTCTTCATTGATTTAACTGACTAGAGGGTCACAGAGGCAATACCGCCGGGCAAATATCGATTGTCCCCGACCCGACAGAAACTGTTTTTACAGAACTTTATCGGGATTGTACTTGATTGAGTGTGATGTCACAAACATTTGTGAGGATCTAGATTGTGTTAAGGAATACAATAGGTTAAGAAGAGAGTATGCGCCACATTTGCCTCAATATCCTTTGTTTGAGAAACGTGTGGTAGGCCGGAAACAAAGAAATGTGACCAATAGTAGAGAAGTTATAGCAAAAAGACGAAAAGTCGATGAACCAGAAATTATAAGCAGAAAGAAAAAGGATTTTGTTGAAGATGTTGTTGGTTTTCAATTTGAAAACAGTTCTGGTGTCAACTGCTATGCTAATGTAGTGGTTAATGTTTTGTTTTCTCTAGAAAATGTAAAAGAAGAGATTGTGGTCAATTCGGATCAAAGATTTTGCAGTTTGTTGAATTCTGTGTTAGAGAAATGTAGCACTGA
Source organism: Lissotriton helveticus (assembly GCF_964261635.1). Taxonomy (NCBI): domain Eukaryota; kingdom Metazoa; phylum Chordata; class Amphibia; order Caudata; family Salamandridae; genus Lissotriton; species Lissotriton helveticus. The sequence continues at coordinate 1,290,235,725 of NC_136068.1, forward strand.
TAGAACAAAAATAGAAAGTGTGTCTGAAATTTGAAATCTGTTAGACAAATGTTCAGGTCAAACGCAATTCTCTCAAAATATTCAGCAAGATTGTCAGGAGTTTTTAATGTATATGCTTGATGTATTGCAAGATGAAGGTGTAGATTTAGATCACCTGTTTGGCCTTTCTTATCAATGGCAGCATGACTGCGAGAAATGTAGGGTATCAAGTACTACTAGTGTAGACTCAGAAAAATTTATATATTTAACTTTGCCAGACAGTAAATCAGTGTCCTTTAATAAGCAAAAGCAGCCGATCACAACATGGAGTGTAGCCAATGTAAGTCTGAAATGTTGTCCACATTATTTATACGAACATATGGCCAGTATGTCATTTTAATGTTCCAACGATGTAGGCCTGATGGAACAAAATTGACAACTTTAATAAAAAAATGTGTGGCTTCGCAGTTGTCAATATCAGGAAGGACTTTTGTAACTGCAGCAATTATATATCATGACGGTCCTTCAACAACATCAGGACATTACACAGCTTATTTGAAGTCTCGAAACGGCTGGTCATTCTGCAATGATTCTGTTTTAACTTTTAAAAAAAAATTGCCTTTTGACCTTAAAAATTCTTACCTGGTGTTTTTACAACCAAAATTTTAGGGAAAGAATCTCGGGATTTGCTCTGAGGAATTTCAAGAGGTTCTAATGGCTCCTACACTATTTGGCCTTGAGGATAAGTGTAGTACAGAGTCAAAAGTTATTTTTCAGTTTTAAGTAGTTCCTGAAAAAAAAAGAAGGTTTTCTTACAGAAAGTGGTGGGCACGGATTAGTTAAAGGACAACAGAGTATTTCCCAAAGCAAACGGTGTTCTTACCATAACACTTGACGTCATGGAAAAAGAACTGCACTTTGAATGAGTTCAGAAAAACTGTTTCTTTTAATAAGCTAATTCAAGCAGCCAATCAAAACATGGAGTAGAGGTAATGTAAGTCTGCAATGCTGTCGACATATTTTGAACAAACTTTTGGTTATAATGTCATTTAAAAATTCCAACTATATAAACCTGATGAAAATAAGTTTTCAACTTTAATTACAAATGTTATGGCTACACAGTCGTTGATTTTAGGAAGAACATTTCTAACTGCAGCTATTATATGACATGATGGTCCTTTGACAACATCCATTTATTACACATCTTATTCAAAATGTAAAAAAAAATGATGTTCCGGAAATAATTCACATTGCACTATGAAACAATGTTGCCTTTTTATTTAAAAATATTATTACTTTCTGTTTTCAGAAGAAAGAATTTAGGGTAGGTAACTGGCCTATAATGATTTTAGGAGTTGATATAATTTTATGTACTGTTTTAAATTGCTTTGTGATTAAAAGTGATGTAGAGAATTAAATAATTGTAGTAGTCATAGAGGTAGTGTAAGTCTGCTTCATAGTAAGCAGTATCAGTGTCATAGGAAATGTGGAACATGAGTGAGCAAGAAGGGTGAGATATTACTAGTACAGGATTGTGAAAGTGATTTTGAACGTTTTCTTTCTGAAAGTTGCGGAAAAAGAAAATGACGGGATTTGCTTAGAAGAATTCCAAGAGTTATAAATGGCTCTTACACGATTTGGCCTTGAGGAGAAGTGCGGTAGAGAGCGAGAAGTCATTTATTGTATGTAACATATTTGTCAAAACGATTGAGCTTTTCTTTCAGAAAGTGGCGGGCTTAAAGTAATAACAGCACAACAGAGTATAAGCTGTTCATAGGACATCCTTCGACGTCATGGAAAGTAAGTTACTTTTGAGGAGTTCTGATTTCTGATTGGTTATGTTATATGGGTTTTTTAAACACAATCATTTTGATTGTGTTTTTTTTCCCCCGCTGTTATATGATGAATACCTTCAAGTCACTGTTTTTAGTGAAATTTGATATATTCTGAGAACAGCAAAAATAAACCATTTAACATGTATAATTAATTCTGTACTTTTTGTATTTATGATATACATTTAGAACTGTGTAGGAGGCATGGAGAAACTGAGGCTTCTGTAAGTGTCAAGGGAGGTGAGTAATGTACATTGCTCTGTTGCATACAGTCCTCACCTTCTGCGTACTCTTGGATATGCTAGACTACATCTGTACAATGAGATACCTAAGCTGAGGAAATACAGGTGATGTGATTGTTAAATGAGCAAAAATATTTGCACATTTTCAATTATATCAGCTGTGTTTCCTAACATTACGAATCACATTGTGCAGATGAGGTTTAGGCCTGTCCAGGGACACAGAGGAGGTCCGGCCTTTGTTCAAGAGTGCAGTGGACATGACTCACTTCGTTGGTAGGCTTGCACATGTATTATCTCCTCTGTACTCTTCAACAAGCCTAAATTTAATCTGTAACTCTGAGTAGACCTCACCTCAAACAAATCTCTGGATAGGCCACACCTTATCGGCATCCTGAAACAATCATTTAAAATGTTAGGGACAGTTTTATGATGACCGTGCACCTCTTTTGCGCTGCCGTTGTGTCACTTTTGTGACACAGCAGCAGTGCAAAAGATGCACCAAGATAGGCCTCATTTCATCTGCAACAAGATACTGTTAGTTTAAAATGTATATATTTAGGACTGTGTAGGGGGCATGGAGAAGCAGAGGCTTCTGTAAGTGTCAAAGTTGTTGCATACAGTGGTCACCTTCTGCGTAGTCTTTCATATGCTAGACTACATCTACACAATGAGATACCTAAGCAAAGGAAACACAAGTGATGTGATTGTGGAATAAACAAAAAAAATTGAACGTTTTTCAATTACATTACCTGTGTTTCCTAACATTATGAATCACATTGTGTAGATGCCTCACTCAGTCTGTATCTGACACTCTTTCCTTCACTTCCTCTGTCTCCTCTCTCCCTCACTCTCTTTTCCTTATTCACCCTTTCCTTATATAGTTTACCTTACTCAGTTTCTTTTAGTAGCTTTCACAACTTCAATTTAGTTTTCTCTTCTATCCTTCTTTTCTGTCACTGAAAGTATCTTCTTTTTTTTCTCTTAGTAATTTACTCTATTTCAATTTCTTTTTGTGTCTGACTGTCTATCACCGTTTCTTTCTCTTTTTTTCTGCATGTTTATCTCTAACTTTATTTCTTTGTAAAATTGGATGATTGTCAATCTTTTCCCTTGTCTTTTCTAATTTTTAAATACATGTTTTAATATTTTTCAAATTTTTGTTCTTTCTTTCACAGATTGAAAGTATAAAAATAACAAGTGACTAAGTTAACGACAATTATAAGGTAAATGTTTTGTACCCTTTTCGTTACATTTCTATCACATTTAACTTCAATTAGTTCCACTGCTTCATTTCTTTAACCCTCAGTTTCCTGCCTTTGCTATTTCCCTCATTCCTTTCTCTATTACTTACTTACTCTACTCCTTCTACTCCTTTTCTCAGTCCCTCTGTTCTCATAGTTCCTCACTCCTGTTCTATTACTCTCACTGTCTCTGACTGATCACTCTTTCACTACTTGTTCATTATGCTTTCTCCCTGTAGTTCAAGCACACTAAGGGGCATATTATCAACACAGGCAATAAAATTATCGCTGCTTTTATTGGCAGAAAACTGCTGCAAAAGCGGCTTTAGCTGCAGTTTTCTGCCGCAAAAGCGGCTTTAGCGGCAGTTTTCTGCCGATAAAAGCAGCGAAAATGTTATCGTCTGTGTTGATAATATGCCCCTATGTTATTTACATTTCTTTGCTGTTTCAATCATTCCTTTTCTGTCACTTCTTCTTTTCTGCTTTCTGTTTTTTCTCTCTGTTATTCCACATGTTTTAACCTTAGTCACTATCATACATCTTGTTTTATTCCTATTTACTTTTGCTCACTGTTTTCCTAACACTTTCCCTCAGGATTGTTCTTTTAGTCCGGTTCTATCCCTACCTCTCATTCCACATCCTTTACTATTTTTCTTCTTATTTTGCTCTCCTTCTCTTGTTTTTTTTATTTTTTTTAATTGCGCTAACGGGGCGCTCTCCGGTGCGTGCACCGGGAAGCGCACCAATGAGAAAAATGAAGTCAAGAGTGCTTAAAATTTTTGTAATTTTTTTAAAATGGGAGGTAGTTCTGAAAAGAACTTTTTTTTAATGTTTTTGTTGTTTTATATATTTTTTTAATTTTTCTGAACATTTTGTTTTTTTGTATTTTTTGAACAATTTTATGGGTTTTTTTGGTTTTTTTGGGGGGAAACAACGAAAAACAGCCATTATAAAGGGCTCAACAAAAAACAAGAAACAAAAAACTGGGAACAGTGGCTCGAGAGGAGAAAAAAAAAACCTACTGCTTTCTTCTCTTGCTGCAGTTGTGGTTGTCGATGGAAGCATTAATAAGGTGAATGCTTAGTTCCCCGTAGCAGAGGGTCTTTCCGCAAAAAATGCAGACCATTTTTATTACACCAAATTTTTCTTGTATATTTGGTACTGTTTCGCGCCCTTCTGGTGCTGCAAATGAAGATTCACCTGAGGAGGTGCTGGCCTGATGGTCTCTTTTTTTCTGAGCCAGATCCCGTACCTCAGATTGTGCCAGATTGTTAGGGTGCCACCTCTGCATGTGGCGGATCATTGTGTAGTTCCCAAATGAATGTTTTTTATTTGGGTTGCCCCTGGACATGACCTCTTTGCAAATTAAGCATGTCACCTTCGGGGCATTCACTTTTTTTTGCCCAGCAGGAATGGAAAAATACTGCCATATATAATGAACTTTGACATGGCTTTGTCTTGGTTCTTCAGGCAAGTATGTTATGGTTTGTTGGTCCTCATCATCTTCTTCCTCCTCTTCTTCAACTCCTGGAAAGATCTGTGGTGGTGGACCTTCCTTTCTGGGTGGTGGTGGTGGTGGGGGTGCACTAGCTGCAGCTACTACTGAAGCCATGTCTCACAGATAGCTCTTGCTTTCTCAAAGAAAAAAGTAAGAATGAGGAAAAGAGGAGGGGGCTTTCATCATTTGTAGAAAAAAAAAAGTTGAGAACCAATGAAAAGTGTTATTTTCAGGTCACATGTCCCGATGCGCTTACGCTACGCGCCCCGGCGCGCTTACGTTTCGCGCTCCGGGTCGCGCCACGGAGCGCTTTCGGGTACGTTTACGGAGCGCGCCGAAGAAACGCATCACGCGGTTACGCGATGCGTCACGTTTACGCGGCGCATCACGCGACTACGCGAAACATCATCATGTTGTTTTCGTTCGCGGGAGCAGCGCTTACGGAACGCTCCCCGGTACATTCACCGGTACGTGCCCCGGGAGCGTACCGGGGCACATAAAAAAAAAATATTTACACATTTTAAAATTTCTAATAAAAATTATTACTTTCATACATATAGATATTTGCTATTAAAAAACCTATGAAATTCACTGAAAAAACCATAGGTTATAGACCATATATAGTTAGGAATTAGCATTTACAAAACCTTGAAAATTCACTGAAAAAACCATAGGTTATAGACCATATATAGTTAGGAATTAGCATTTACAAAACCATTGAAATTCACTGAAAAAACCATAGGTTATAGACCATATATAGTTAGGAATTAGCATTTACAAAACCTTATTTTACTCACACAAAACCATTGAAATTCCATATATAGTTAGTTGCACTAACTATATATCGCGCACCCGCAATCCACTGCTGATCATGTCACATATTACATCATTCATGACATGGTCAGTGACATCACTGATGACATCACTGATGACATCTCAAATGACATCACTGATGACATCACTGATGACATCTCAAATGACATCACTGATGACATCACTGATGACATCACTGATGACATCACTGATGACAACATCCAGTGACTGTATGTTTCTGTAAAGTTAAAATATGTCTTACATATTGAAGAATGAGTGGATTTATAAGTGTCTGGATGAAGGATTTAGTAGGGGCATGACTGACTGTATGAGTGAGTGATTAAATGTGTCTCACTGAGTGCTTGGGTTAGTGACTAAACTGTCTTAATTTGTGCATCATTATATCTGTTGTTCTGTAAACTGCTGCATGTGTTGATCAGTAGCTATATGAGTAACTATATGGGTTATTGATTGGTTGCCCATGTATTTGTATGGGAGACTGAGTGTGTGTGTGGGTGTCTGGGAGGTGTATGACTCTGTGCATAGATGTGTGAGCAGTTGATTCACTAGATGTATGGGTTCAAAAGTGCATGTGGAAACAGCTGTATGGGCGGTTGACTGTGTGCATGAGTGTATTGGTGAGTGAATGGATGTCTCAGTGCTACATGTCAAAGTAAGTACATATGTAAAACACAGTACATGTGAGAGTTGACATATATAAATAACTGTGCATAAGAGCCAGTGAATGTGTGAGTAAATATGTGTTAGTATGTGTTTGAATAAGTAAGGTGTGTATAACTGTATAGTTGAGAAAATGGAGGTGTGATTGATTCTTTGCATGACTGACTAGGTGTGTGTGTAACTTCATGGATGAGTGACAGTCTGTGAGTGTCTGTTTACACTGAGTGTATCTAAGGTTATATTAGAGTCTGAAGAGGTTCATCGTATTATCACATGAATGATGTCATCAGTGATGTGATCAGTAATGTCAAATGAGATGTCATCAGTGATGTCATTTGAGATGTCATCAGTGATGTCATCAGTGATGTCACTGACCATGTCATGAATGATGTAATATGTGACATGATCAGCAGTGGATTGCGGGTGCGCGATATATAGTTAGTGCAACTAACTATATATGGAATTTCAATGGTTTTGTGTGAGTAAAATAAGGTTTGTAAATGCTAATTCCTAACTATATATGGTCTATAACCTATGGTTTTTTCAGTGAATATATATATATATATATATATATATATATATATATATATGTTTATATATATATATATATATATATATATATATATATATATATGTTTATATATATATATATATATATATATAGGGATATATATATATGTGGGGCACATATAATATAATCTTTCCGGGGTCCCGCACATGGGCGGGAATATTCTAATGCTTATGACTATTGATGAGGATCCCCTGAAAGAGAACCATCACGTCCAACAGCTGGATTTCTAAATCGTTCAACATAGCGATCCCCACCTTTTCATTTTGCCCCGCTAACTATTTCCCACACCGCAGTGAATATCAGCACAGCTGTACTTTTTGCTGCAAGAGGTGCAAGTATTTCTCTCCAAGGATGCTCCCTAGAGGGTACTGGATTCCGAAAGAGGAGAGGGCTATTCCTTTCACTATTGCCTTATGCCAAAGACTGACAGGGGTGTCAGACCTATATTGGACATTCGGTCTCTAAATGGACAAATTAAAAATGCTCATGCTAGCCCAGATCATATCTGCCATGGACCTAGGTGACTTGAGGGCATCCTTGGACCTGCTGGATGCATATTTTCATATACCTGTCCTTCCTGCAGTCAAATAGATTTTACCTGCGGTTCAAGGTAAGGCTAGTAGTATTTTCAGTTTGCACTGCTCCCCTTCAGCCTCACCAGTGCCTCTTTGGTGTTTTCACAAAAGTGGTGGTGGCCACTCTCTACCTCTGGAGGTCGGGGATACCAGTTTTCTAATTTCTCATACCTCGTGACATTGTTGGGGTTCACTATCAATGAGCCACGCCCTACTCCTTCTCAGACACTCCTTCATCAGAGCCATTTTGGACACGGTTCAAAGTTGTGACTTTCTCCTGGAGAGTCCAGGACATTTAGGCTACGATCCCCCATCTTTCAGCCTCTGTCCTGGACCTCAGTGATGTCAACTCTGAGGCTGCTGGGCATGATGGGTTCCTGCATCCTGCTGGTCAAGCATGTGAGGTGGCATATGCAGACTCTGCAGTGGGATCTGAAGTCTAACTGCGCCCAACATCAAAGAGACCTCATCGACCACATCCAGATTTGGGAGGATTTGGGAGGAGACTGCATTGGTGGGTATTGGACTGTGACAGCAGCAGATCCCACCCCTACCCTTTCTAGAGCTGACAGGGGAGACTGATGAATCCCTTCTGGGTTGGGGCAGCCCCCTGGAAGAGGTCTAGGTCAGAGGTCTCCACCAGAGGCCAGGCTCCTTATCAAATTCTTGGAGCTCTGGGCCATCCATTTGGCATTATAAGCCTTCCTTCTTGCCTTTAAGGCAAGGTTGATACAGGTGCTCAAGGACAACACCACCGCGATGTGGTACTGCTACAAACAGGGCAAAGTGGGGTCAGGGGCCTGATGCCAGGAGACAGCACCCCTGGAAATGGCTAGACCTTCAAGGGGTTTTCCTGTAGGTGAACCACCTGGGAGGTTCTTTGAATGCCAGGGTAGACAAACTCAGCAGGTGATGCCTAGTGTATTACGAGTTGCAGTTACACATGGAGGTGGTGCATGGTCTCTTCACTGATGGGGGAGAACCATGGCTCCATCTATTCGCCACCACAGAGAATGCTGTGCATTGGAGTTTCCAAAGTGTCTCTCGCTATGAGACATGTTCCGCCTAGAGTGTAACTTGGGACTTCTGTATGCCTTCCTGCCGATACTTCCTCTGCCCTGAGTTCTGAGAAAGATCAGGACTGACCGACCGACCCCAAGCCATCCCCATGGCCCTGTATTGGGCACGGAGAGTATGCACCCAGAGTTTCTGAGCTTGAGCAGCTGTTCTTCAATCAGGCTGCCCATCCAGGGTGACCTGCTGTTGCAGTAACAAGGCAGGGTTCTGCACCTAGACCTTCATAATCTCCACCTTTATGCATGGAGATGGAACAGCGACAGCTGAACAAATTTGACCTTCCTCCAGAGGTGGTTGCTGTCACCTTGGCAGCCAGGTATCCCTCAACAAAAACTATATACGCCTTTTGGTGTAAAAGATTTATGGTTTGGTGCAGTACACACCAGACTAACTCCCTCCAGGCTAAGTTATGTTATGTTCTGTTTGTTTTGTACCTCACCCAACAAAGATTAGAGTACTATCTTTTGGCTCTTTTGCACTTTTTCCAGCTGCGGGGCCAGCCCCAATTGTTAAAATCAACGGCTGAGATGCGTTAAAAAAAAATGCCTGTAACACTTGTTTCCTCCCTCTCCTTTTCTCATGCCACAGTGGGACCGTAACTTGGTCCTCACATATTTCATGCTCTCTTCTTCCGAGACAAACTAGTTCTACTATCACAAGCATCCTTCTTGCTGAAACTGACGCGTTACAAGACTGTCTAACAATCACCCTGCCGGCATTCTATCCTCCATCTCATCCCTCTAAAAAAGAGGAGAGACCCCCATTGCTTGGACCCCAAAAGAGCCCTGAGCTTTTACATCAATCGCAACAGAGAACACTGGGTAGATGATCAGCTCTATGTGGGGTACATGGAGAGAAAAAAAGGCAAGGTCATACACAAACAACCATCTCCTGCTGGTTCGTCCTCTGCATCAAGAACTGCTAAACAGAGGAGGAGCTTCGCGCGCAACCGGGATGGTCGCGTGAGCACAGGGCTCCTGGACCTTTGCCACCTCCGGAACTTATCCTGACTATAATCCTGGTTATGACGACAGAACATTGAAGATGCAACCCAGCTGATAGGATAGCTGCTTTCAAAAATTGATTTGGTCTAAGGGAACCGATTTTATGACAAGCTGAACTTTCCTGGCCTGCTCCACGGATCTGATGATCTGCCTGGGCGGTAGTTGAACAACAGTGGTTGCCCTGATCCTACTCTCGACCCTGGACTTGGCTTTCGGTTTCGCTTTTGGCCCGGACCCTTCTACGCCGCGGATTTGACCCCGCTGCCCAAGGACTGCTTTACTTTGTGGTCCTACTCCAGGGCCGGGACCGTATATCAACGCTCGGTGTGTGACGTGAGACACACTGTCCTTTGGATGAGCATCTGTGGGTGATTTTGACGTAGCCATTTTCACCAGATCTCAGGGTCCCCTCGGGGGCACAGCTTCCAAGATGGCCGGCAAGCCAGAGGTTGAAAAGCGATAGACCAAGACTGCTCACCGTGGGGGCTCCATACAATCAAATGTCATGGACCGATACACCCATCCTAAGGGATCCCCCGTGGAACGGGCAAGCCTCCGGTGGACAAGGGAGACGATCCTACGGCGGACGACGACCTGACTCTGCACGATGTTATGGGCGCCATTGCGAGTATGAAGACCTCAATCGGTGTGCAGTATGAAACCCTGGCACAAAAACTGGATACAGTGGCGATTGATGTCAACTTGATCAGGGCGGATTTAGCTAAAATGAACGAAAAAGTTAAATCCCTGGACTTGAAGACTTCTAGCCTCAGGACAGATGTCTCCGACCTACAAACGGAGGCCCATAATCTACGGTCCTCTAATGATTCCTTCTCCCGCCGTCTGGAGGATTTTGAAAGTCGTGCTAGGCGGAACAACGTCCGTATTGTGGGTGTCCCTGAGAATTCATACAACTTAAATGTTGACCTCATCGTGGAGGACCTCATCGTCAACCATCTTGCACCCAAAGGCCTGAGTAAATTCTTTGCGGTGGAGCGGGCACACAGAGTGCCGGGTGGTAAACCTAAGCTGGGTGCTACCCCGCGGCCCATAATCGCCAGGATATTTAATTTCCGTGATCGGGACGCTATCCTGCAGGCGTCGCGCTTGGGTGGCCCCACGAAATTTGAGAATACGACGGTGAGTTTCTACCCAGACTTCACTCAGTTGGTGCAGAAACAAAGGATGGGGTTTCAGGGAGTGAAGAGACGATTGAGAGATAGGGACATGAAATACGCAATGCTATTTCCAGCTCGGCTACGTGTGTACCATGGAGATCGGACGTTCTTCTTTGATCACCCTGAGGCTGCAAGTGATTGTCTCGACACACTGCCCAGGCAGCAGGAACACCCTGAACAGTCCGGTGGAGCCGAAGGTGGACCGATGGAACAGGAATAGTAATGGGACTTGGTTCGCTGGACTACATATAGATCTTTCAGCTATGGTTTGCGGATCCTTTAACTTGCTTTAATTGAGGTGGTTGTCCAGGGGTGGCGGAGGAAGTGGGTCTCTTCCTCCTCTGGAGTTTCTTTTCGTAGATTAGTTATTTGCTAGGGGACAGGCACACTTCAAGTTGGGGGGGCCTTTGAGTCTAACGCAGGGGTGCAGGGTGGGGGGTCTTGTTTCGAGGGTAGGTTGGGGGAGGAGGGGGGGAGTTGTTATTGTTTGGTTCATTTCAAGGCACTATATTGATGGACTTTTGGACTTGGCTGTTGCGACTAATGTGGGGTGGATGCTGCGACCATGTTCGGGATGGGGGGTAGGGGGCTAAAATTGCTATGTTGGAATGTTAACGGGTTGGGGGACAGGATAAAATGTGGGGTGGTGTTACAACTCTTGAGACGTCTCTCCCCTGATGTCGTGCTGTTGCAAGAGACACACTTGATAGGCAATACATGCCATGCCTTGAATCGAAGGGGCTACCGTCTCCTTGCACACTCCGGCTTCACCACTGGCTCTAGGGGGGTGGGTATCCTGGTCAGAGTCTCCCTCCCCCTTGAGATCGATGCCGTCATTCTTGACGACAGGGGGCGATACGCCACCATTACTGGACGGTGGGAGGGGAAGTCATCTCTCTGCTCTCCGTTTATGTCCCACCTGGCCTTCAGACTACGACCTTTGCGGATCTGGGGAGGGTGATACTGGGGCTCCCAGAGGGCATTCTTGTGGTGGGCAGCGATTTCAACTCAGTGGTCTCCGGGAATATCGATCGCTACCCACCTAGGGATCTTGGGAGGTCCCAGTCCTGGCTGGGTGGCTTCCGTGACACTCTGGGATTGATAGACTGCTGGAGGCTGCTACACCCTGGACAATTGCAATACACCTTTCACTCTGGTGCACACGGTAGTCGCTCGAGACTTGACTATATGCTGATTCCCGCAACACAGGCCCCGTTTGTTCAAGAGATCAGACAATTGGCTAGGGGTATTTCAGATCACTCCCCCTTATGGCTTGTAATGGAAACAGGGCCGGGAACTGAGGGCCGGGTAGCCCCGATCAACCCTTGGTATCTCCGTGACCCTAAGATCCGTACGGAATTGATCAAATCACTCGACCATTATTTTGTGGATAATGTGGGGTCTGTGTCATCGTCTGTCTCGCTATGGGAAGCCTATAAGACTGTCATCCGCGGCCACGCCTTATCGTTAATTAATAACGCTAAGAAGCGTAAGTGCGAGGCAGTGGTCCGACTTGAAACTGAGATATCAGACCTAGAAAGAGAACTGGAATCTGATGTCACCCAGGACAGGTTGCACCTTCTCAGCCTCAAACAAACTGACTATAGAGCATTGGTCACTGATGCCGCCAAGGTGATGAGTAGAGAGCAGCAAGGCCGTTTGTATGACGTGGGAGATAAGGCCGGAAAGTTGATTGCTTGGTTGGACAAGAAGGAGAGGGCTAGTCGTGTGGTTCCTTTGATTGAGAAAGCGGATGGAGTGAGAGTGACTGACCCAGTTGAGATTGTGGAGTGTTTTTCTGAGTATTTCCAAACCGTGTACTCCCCAGTATCGGATAGACCAGAACAGGACTCGCATCTGCTTCTAAGGGACATCGCTTTGCCCTGCTTGTCGGATCTGGATAGGGAGCTGATGGACGCGACACTCTCTGTTGAGGAGGTCGCTACCGCAGTCCGCTCTGTGAGATCGGGAAAGGCCATGGGTCCGAATGGACTTCCCATCAAACTTTATAAGCTACGTCCAGATAAAATAGCACCGCATCTTCGCTCGATTTGTTTTAAAATCGATAGATGCTGGTACCCTCCCTTACGATCAACGACTTGCATCTATTGTTGTGATTCACAAGGAGGGGAAGCCACGGGATTGCTGCGCGTCGTACAGGCCCATCTCGCTTTTAAACGCCGAGCCTAAGATCCTCGCAAAAGTGCTCGCGAATCGCTTGATAACGGTTATCTGCGACCTGATCCATCCAGATCAGTCCGGATTAATTCCACACCGAAACACGGCACTGAACCTTCGGCGTCTACATGGCGCTCTTGCGAGAGCGTCCTCGCTGCGTGAATCGGCCATTTTGGCCTCTTTGGACGCCACAATGGCGTTTGATATGCTGGAATGGCCATACCTCTGGGCTGCCCTAGCCAAGTTTGGTTTTGGCCCTGTTTTCATCAGTTGGGTGAAATTACTATATCACGACCCCTTGGCTCAGGTGGTCGTTAATGGTCGTGTTTCTGGCTCATTTTCTCTCGGAAGGGGTACTCGCCAGGGGTGCCCGTTGTCCCCGCTTCTTTTTGCCCTTGCTTTGGAAACCTTGGCGGCTTGGCTGAGGTGGGAGCCATCAATGAAGGGTATACGTTGGCCCCTGACTTCGAGGACAGAGTATCGCTCTACGCTGACTACATCCTGCTATACCTCACGTCACCTCGGAAGTCGCTAGTAGTGCTATTCGATGTATTGACTTCCTTTGGTAAAAATTCTGGCCTTGTAATCAATTGGTCCAAGTCCTGCGTGTACGTTCTCTCTGGAGATTCTCCTCCCTTGCCGTGTGGGTGCCCAATACAGGTGGTACACGCGGGTTTCAAATACTTGGGGGTGTTTATCACCTTGGATCCTGTGGTTTGCTTTGAACGTAACCTGCTACCCCCGCTTCATCGCCTACGGTCCGATGTTGAGGCATGGCGTAGACTTCCGTTGTCCCCGCTCGGACGAGCGGCTCTATTCAAGATGATGTCACTGCCCCGATTTCTATATGTCCTCCAGAATACTTTTGATACCATCCCGGCCAGTTACTTTTGAGAGGTCGAAAGCTTGCAGAGACAACTGATATGGGGTGGGCGGTCCCGCATAGCCCTTGCCAAGTAAACACCACCTTGGTAAGACGGTGGAATCGCTCTCCCGGATATTAAGCGCTACTACTGGGCCTCCCAGCTGGGGGCCATTAACCACGGCACGTACGATCCCGCGTTCGAAATGGACAGATGGTTGCTGCCTGGTGGAGACTACAACAGGGCGCTACCAAGATAGCGGTGCAGGTATGGCATCGTGCGAATGATGCAATGGGGTGGAAGAATAGACTTACATGCGCGACCCCTCTTTACGCTTCCGAGAGACTGGGCTCCCTGTGGAAGACGAAAGGTTTTGAAAGGTGGGACGTTATTGGTATATGCAGGGTGAATGATGTATGGACTAAGGATCGGGTTAAAACCTTTGAGGAGTTGAGATTGGAGTATGACTTGAGTGACAAGGAGTTTTTTAGATATGCTCAGATCCGACACGCGCTGATGGCGGTTTTCCCTCCGGGTACTACTGTTCCGGAGGCATCGCCGCTTGAAGATCGGGTGCTGGATGGGCACGTTCCCGACAGTACGATTTCGCTTATTTACAAAAAGTTGATAAACAATAGGACCGACCTTCTACAGCGCCTCAGGGAAGCTTGGACCGGCGATGGTTTTGGAGTTAGATGACGAGGACTGGCAGTCGGCCATATCCTCGCCGAAAGAGGTTGCAATTCCGGCCCGCCTCCGGTTTGTACAGCTTAAGATTCTCCACAGGATCTATGTTACCGGTCCACGCTTGGTCAGCATGGGTTATGCTTCGGATGGGCTGTGCAGGCGAGGTTGCGGCCTCTCGGGCACTTTTCTCCACATACTCTGGGAGTGCCCGGTGGTTGTTCGTTTCTGGAATTGAGTGCATGCAGTGATGGAAGAGGTCATGGGTGTTGCGTTGTTGCCTGAAGCTAGACGATGTTTGTTGAATGTTTGGGAACCCAATGACTATGATTTGGCCCAGACTCAGTGGGTGACCCTTGGCAATTTGATCGCTAAGAGGGATATCGCCCAGTTGTGGGGCTCTCAGAGTTCGCCCACAGTTCTGGCATGGAAGGAAAATATGGATTGGTGCATGTTCAGGGAGAAGACGGTGTATGTGGCACGTGGCAGGCCTCGCAAGTGGGGTAAGATTTGGGGTCAATTGAACTCCTACCGGGGAGAAATATGTACACCTCCCTTCACACACTTAGTGGCGGATCCTCCTTCCCCTTGACCCGACATTCCTGCTATTGTGTTGCTCGGATTGTCTCCGGACTTGCTGCATCCCTCAATCCTCCCATCCTGCAATGTCAATGATTGTATTATGATCTTATGCTTTCCTCCCCGCAGGACGCTTCGCCATTCGATTGATTGTACTGCCTTGTTATTTTTTTCTTGTTTATGTTGTTAAAAGTTTCAATAAAAAAAGAAATACAAAAAAAAAAAAAAAAAAAGAACTGCTATACATTGGCCAAAAGCACCCTCCAGAAGAACTGCAAGCTCATTCCACCAAGGCCAAGGTTGCTACCACTGCGTTGGTGCGTGGAGTTCCTATCCTGGGCATCTGCCAGGCCGCTCTGTGGGCATAATCACCCAATACTTTCAAGAAGCACTATTGTCTGGACTGTCAGGTTCAATGAGAGGGGCATTTTGCCTACTTGGGCATGTAGCAACTTTTGGTTTGACAAAATTCACAGACCCATCTCCTAATAGGTACTGCTCTAGTAGGTATTCTAAAGGTGAGGAATCAGCAGTTAGAAATGTCTATCAGATGAATATGTTGCCTACCTTTGTTAGCGTTTTTTCTGGTAGAGACAATATCTAACCACAGATTCCTTACTGACCCTCCCCATCATCCCTTTTCTGTGAACTGGACTTCAAATCCATTAAGATCCCAAGTCCAGGAGTCTGCACACTGGTGACAACCAATTTGCTATTGGGCTCAGAGTCTGGCGACACAGACAGCATTGAAAGCAACTGATGTCAGCATGCAGGAGTGGCACCTATTTAGGTTCCGCATGTCATATCTGGAGTGGAACGGTCCCAGTGTGGAGCCGCATGGTGCTACTCTCCGATGTGCAGAGGTACTACAGAAAGGTTTCTGGATCCAGTCCGACACCTGGGGAACATTCAAAAGGTGACCACAAATCTGCTGTTAGATCAAATCTCTACCGGAAAGAGCTTTACCGAAGGTAAGTAGCTTGACCTTCCTGTCCGCATGTAGAGCAGGATTTGAAAATTTATATTTTTTCATGTCAGTCATGATTACTATTGGTGTTACAGGAGAAGTGTACCCCCAAAATTGTACTTTTCTACAAAATGACCCCAAGAACAAGTTACAGTACTCTGAAAGTTGAAGATAGGGCTGGTTCAATTCTCACACAAACAGTGTGATATAATCGTGAGCTATGGCAGGTAGTAGGAACGCTTAGCACTTTCACCTCACTGGCTGAAGTTTGGGTTGTTTCAAAGAGATGGTTGTGCTACTAAAAAACACTTGTTGAGGCCTATAGCCATTTTAGTTAACTGCTATTCAAGGGATTTCCAGCCTGATGATGTGAAATGATGCAAGCATGTGAATGTATGCAAACTCCAATGCTAGCAAAGTATCTGAAATGTAACTTTACCAAAACTGAGGTGCTAGAAATAACTAACAGCAATGGAAGAATTCTCCCTGACTTAGGAGTATGAGAATAGCTCCCCAACCACTTCCTAAGGACAAATCCCTGGGTATCACTGGCTTTAAAAAGAGCTCTACACAAATTAACAGGTAAAGGCTGTCTAAAGTGACTCTTTTTAAACGCTGTATGTATTTAGATGTGTCCTACCTCACCAGTGCTTCAGTGAGAGCTACTTGCTCACCTTCAAGACATATCAGTCTGCATGTTAGCTTCTCAACCTACCCCTAAGGAAAGGTGCAATGCATTCAGAAAGAAGCTGTTCATCTTATTTACCATTTACAAAAATAGGATCATGTCTCTCTGATACAGACTTTCGCTGGCTTGCAGTAGCCATAATTAAACATGATCATGCCAGCAGGTAATGACTCAGACTATGGGGCACTAAACTATCCAATATACTGCCACTGCAACTAAGAACAATTGAGCCACATAACGCTTTTTTAAGGGCGCTGAAAACGTCCACTGTGCTGCCCTTTTCCTTCCTTTGATGGTTTTGTCCCTTCAAGTCATGAAACCTTCCTGGTAACCATTGCGCTTTATAAGAAATAAAATCAAACCAAAATCAAATTCCTCTGATTACACAAGGAACTGGGAATGCCTGGATGTCTCGGGTGAATATGATGAAATTCAGCAGAACAACTAAATCAAGTCAAATTACAAGAGAGGAAAAAGGGGAACATATCATTTTATTGAGTATTTTTCATGACAAAGACTTCCTTATTGTGTTATTGATTCCATATCTTCTTGTTTCACGCACATTAATGTATGGTGGCAGCTAATGACGATCTCCAAGCCATATGGAGATACAAACCATGACAAACCTCTAGCACGGAATGGTGATTTTTGTGAAAACAGCACATCTGAAGTTTGAACATGACCAATGGATGGTTGGCTCCTATGTCAACACCAACACGTTCTCTTTCCTGAGAATAAATACTAATAGGCACTAAATGAGCGACATTCAAAATGAACATTCATAACAGAAATATCAGTTCCCTGCTAAAGAGGAACATTGACGACTCCCTGAGCTGTGGGGATTGCACTAGGCTCCCCAGTAGAGTTTTTAACTTAAGGCTTGTAAAGCATGAAAGTATCAAGTCCACAAAAGACTATCTGGGGAACTAAGGAGGTGACAAGGCTGTAAAAGAACTCCCAATTGTGTTCCTACCCAATCTAAAGTGCACTGCCCAGGAAGGGCTGTGACTGCAGTAGGGTTCGTAACAAAGTACAGTATCTATGCACTGTCTGGGACTAGAGCAAGTCTTCAGAAGAAGCAGTGTCCGTACACTGCCTAGGGTGGACTGTGACTGTAGGGGGGCTTTTCACAAGATCCAGGATCTGCACACTGCCAGCGGAGCTTTGCAGAGTCTGTACATAGCCACCTCCAGCAGTCCCTAAGAGTAGATCTTCACAACATCCATTACCAGAACCAAGGGTAGCTGCTGTGGGAGATGCAATGACTACAGAGACATAACAAGATGTCTTACCAGAACTAGCGGTGCAGTATCCATACATGGTAGGGCAGGGCTTCACTAGGTGCACTCCCAGAACTAGTAGGGCAGGGCTTCACAAACTGCAGTAGAAATGGTGCAATGCAGTAGGTCTTCACAAGCAGTGGCCTGGGGGCAGGACTTCACAAGGTGCACTACTAGCACTAACAGTATCTGCAAGAAGCAGATCTTCACATGACGTGTCACCAGCACCAGCAGTGGCCACAGGTGGCAGGTCTTCACAAGATGCACTACCACTACTAGCACTGTAACATCTGTATATTGTAACTTCTTGCTGCATCGAAGAGGCTGGTCTTCACAAGTTGCATTACTAGCTTTAACCGTAGCTCCAGAGCAGATCTTCAACACCGAGGAGAATCCGGTGTGACTGTCATTCACCATATCCAGTTGAACCAAAAAGTTGAAACAACAATGGCATTATCCACTAGATTGCATGTCTTGCTGGCACTGGCAGAGGCTAGCGTGAGGCCGCAAGTCTCCGGAGTCCAGAAAGAAGTCCGGGACAGACACTTTCCAAAGCAATTTTAATTGTGGTCCACTGGACATGATGTGGCTAGAGTATGAACCCAGGCTGGTCTATTGGGCATCAGATACTAGCACCTCTTGCCAGTCTTCCTCACTCTCACACTTCGCTCGGGTCTTGAAAAACTTCTTAATCAGTCGATGGGCGTCTTCTTTCACTGGAGGACAAAAAGTTGATAAAAGTGAGAAGATGAAGGAATAAAGGAGGCAATGGTGTAGGAGGTGGAGGAAGAGAAGAAAAAAGGGGACAAGGAACAAAGTGGAGTGGAAGGAACGAAAAATTGTTCAAGAAAGGGAGAGGAAACGAAAGAAAGGAATGATGGAAAGAAAGGGGACAATGACAAGGATGAAATGAGGGAAAATAAGTGGAAAAAAGGAAATGAGAAGGAAGGAGAATGGACAGAAAGGGAATGGAGAGAAAGGGGATGGAGGAGGAAAGGAGAAAGAACAGGCACCCAGGTAACATGAGAGGAAATGAACAAAGACAGACAAACGTGGGTAGGAGGGAAGAGGGGGAGCAAGAACGGAAGATGTAAAATGAACGAAAAAAAGGGAAGTTAGAAGTGGGAAGAAAGAAAGATGGGAGAGAAGAAAGAATGGAGAAACACAAATGGAGAAAAGAAGGGAATGAATAAGTAGGAAGAGAATCAGGAAGAAGAGAAGGAAGGGTGGAGTTTAGGGATTGGGAAATGGGGACAGGATGCAGAAAAGAGCCAAATTATTAACAAATTGATCAGGGGAGAAATAGAAAATCGGCAGTAAATTGGGAATGGGGAACAGAGCGAATGGGTAGGAGAAGGGAATATAGGGAAGAGGAGATGAGGAGGATATTGAAGGATAAAATAGAAAAATGAAAAAGGAGGAAGAAAGGACAGAAGTGGCAAGAGTAAAAGTGAAAGCAATGAACCGAGGGGAGGTGTCAGAAAGGTACAACAGCGGAAGGGCAAAAGGTAAAGAACAGAGACAGAGTGCATGAAAAGAGGTGACAGTTTGTGGGAGAAGATGAAATCAAAGTGGAAGGCAAAAAGGTTGTAGAGGGTAAAGTGGAGAGTAGATTGTGGTGCAAGAGAAGTTCAGAGAGGAAGAGATGGACATATGTCAGAAAAGACGGCTTCAAACACTTGAGTTTAAATTAAAGCATCAACTGTAGTCTTAGATTTCCCAATAGGCAGTTACCTCAGAAAGGATAGTAGGACTGGGTGGTATCAGGCTCTCGCTGACACAAAATGAACCTCAAGCCTTTCAGAGCCTCTTGGGAAATGCCCCAATAAACAGATATGTCTCTATTCTAGGCAGAAGAGTTACTTACCTTCGATAACGATATATCTTGTAGAGACACAGTCTAGCCGCAGATTCCTTAACTTAGAATATCTCCCCAGGCGTCAGACAGGATCCGGAAAATCTTTTTTCCCCAGCAATATCTCTGCAAGCCGGGAGGCGGCGGCATCCGGCTCCGTCCTGACATCTTCCACTGAAGTGACATAAATGGAGCCATACATGCCCCTTCCGGCGTGCTGATGTCAGTCTTTTTACAAGAAACTTTTCCACGCCACAACACAGAGCCATGCAAAAACTGCGATAGCATAGGAACAGTGTGTGTTAAAAAAGAGCAAAATCGTTAAAACAACAACAATAAGTAACAAAAAAAAAGAGAAACTATAGGAAGTTGAAAAAGCACCCAGTACCCGTTGGGACTAAAGGGAGCTTACAGAGCACTTGCTGCAAGCAAGGGCCCAACAAATTGCCAAGCCGTGCCCACCTCGAGGGGTAACAGCCGCGGCACAAAAGATAGGACAAGCCAGACACAGCTTGTCACCACAGGAGGTAAATGAAAAGAACCACCATATTGAAGCAACATGTTGCAAGACAAGTGAGTAGAAGTGAATAACCACCAGAAAGTTCACTACACACACCCTCCAGAGATTGAATGACTGTAGCACAAAAGAGAACCTAACCCAATCGACTGCCATAGAAAGATGGAGGCACAGCATGGACGGTGGGTCGAAATTGAAAACAGAATAATGCCACACTTGGAGAACACAGGTGGAGCACCAAGAGAAGGCAGTGAAAAGTATAGACCTTAACCATCTAAAAATGTGGACTGAGTGGAGAGCCAAATGGCTCGAAAACACTAGGACCGAGGGGAGGCTGAAGGGCCCCACGCTGAACACACCCTGCCCCAGTGTGAGGTGCGAGCGCACACCTCCGAAAGATCAAGGTCACAAGAAAAGGTGGGGCTAGGTGGAAAAACAACATATGAAAAGGCTTTCACAGAGCGGGGAGGATGGGAGGGCGTTAAAGGAATCTGCGGCTAGACTCTGTCTCTACCAGATATATCGTTACCGAAGGTAAGTAATTCTTCCATCTGATAGAGGCATCTAGCCACAGATTCCTTAACTTAGAATAGATACCAAAGCCACACCCCATAGGAGGAGGGTCTGCAAAACAACGACCAAGTTCCAGAAGAACATATTCGTCAAAAGACTGGACGAAACACGGTGGGAACAGCAATGTCAGGGTAACTGACATTAGACCCAGAAAACTCTGTAAGGAACATGACAACGGTAGAGCAAACCGCCTGAACATACACCACAGCGAATACCAAAACGGTACAGGGGACAGTCCGAAGACCGTCTGGCCAAGAACTGGAGCCACAACAGGAGGCCGGTATGTGTAAGAAAAAAACACATGAAATGTGTACCACCCAGGACATGCGACAACAGTGGCAGGGCCGAACCCAGAGTCTAGTGTCACAGAGACAAAAGAGTAACCATGGAGCAAAAGCTCAGTAGGTAGGCATGCAGCCAAAGGTACCAAAAGGTACCATCGTGAGGGGACAACCTGCAAGCCAGGAACACATAGGAGACTTGATCCCGAAGGAAAGAGTGAGCATGAAGGCCAGATACTAGGGCAAAAAGAACCTAGTATGCGAGCACCCTGTGGCGTGTAGAATCTACAACGAGACAGGAATGTTGCCACACATACATGAAGGGACAAAACCCTAAACAGGGGAGTCGCTCAATTGGTACCACTGTACCGGTGAGCGGCAGAACAGTCACAGAATGCTGAAAAAAAAACAACAGTGCCCCGAGGGGGCAGAAACCTGGTCTCCCGTGAGGTAGGCGGTAACCTAGACCACGAGACTGTCAGTAAGGGATTGAGAAAAGGCACAGACAGAAGCCTGTCACCAGAAGCACACATCACCATAGACTGACACCGTCTACCAACAAGGAGAATGCCAAGAAGACATGCACAGTAATGCTACCTAAAGAAGCAACTTTTCCAGAAATGGGAGTAAGAACTCACCCCCAGAAAAACAGCTGGTGGGGAGTTTACCACCAGTGCTACCAATGTGAGTAGGAAACCACACCCGGAGAAACAGCTGGGGTGGAGCACAGATCCGGTGGCAGAAAGATATAGACAAGAGCCACCCTATGAAGAATTAAGGCCCCTGTCCTGCAAGAAGCAAGGGTCCGGAGACCCCGCTAGGGAAGTGGGGTAGGAGGCAACACACAGCCGAGACTGAGCCGGCGTAAATTTACCTCGCCATAGGCAAGAACCCCTGACAGTGTTTGAGCCACAAGAAAGAACGTAGAGCACAAACTGTGTGCACCAATACGACAAATATACACAGAATACAGAAGAGACTGTTCCGGAATGGAACAGAGGGACCTGCCTCTCAGGGGCCGCCGGCGGAGTCCCAACCTGAGTCTCTACCCCCACTGTGGGGCCCTAAGGCGCAACAGGGAGGGGGAACAAAGCAAGAAAGGACTGCAGGGCCCTGCAGTAGTCTTCAAACTGAGGTTGAGTCGCCCCAGTACCCGGAAACAGGGGATATGCAGGGCCCGAATCCTGGGGGCCAGAGTCTGGCAAAGACCGGGAACCGCAGGCCCCAACATGATGTCCCCGCGAAGACGACGATTTCCGCGACTTCCGTTTGAGCTTACCCGAGGTAGGCGAATGACGGCAACGGTAGTGGGACCTGCCCCGAACAGGAACGTCCTTGTGTGAGGACTGGCGCCATGTGAGCGTCTCTGCTGGAGAGGGAGACCCGTGTCGCGAGGGGTCCGTTAGGGACATCAGGGCAGACAGCAGCTTCATGCGGCGTTCCCAAAGGGATTTCAGCCGCAGCTGGCGGCAAGTGTCACACTCCACGGAGTCGTGGAGCTCGCTCAAGCACCACATACAGATTTCATCCGTCACTGACATCTGTCACTAGCAGGACCGGCACGACTTATAGCCCGCAGGCATCGAACACACTGTTCCTCGACACAAAAAGGCATCGAGAAAGCCTGAAGATAAGAAAAACAGGCCAGAGGTATCACTTTCCCGGTTTTGCATTAGGACGCAGAAAAGAAGAAAACTGACGTCAGCACATCGGGAGGGGCATAATGGCTCCAGTGACGTCACTTCCGCGGACGACGTCAGGACGGAGCCGGGCTACGCTGCCTCCCTGCGTGTAGAGGTATTGCTGAGGAAAAGGATTTTCCGGATCCAGTCTGACGCCTGGGGAGATATTCGAAGTTAAAGAATCTGCGGCTAGATGTCTCTATCAGATATGAAATGCATATTTTGTCAAACCTGAATAACTGCAATACATATATGAAAATCCCCTATCACTTCTTTCCACCTTCTGTCGCACTGCAAGGCACAGACCACTTACAGTTTACGCACGCAGTGCCAAATTTAATAAAGAAGGTAAATGCTAAGGCATATTCCTGCCCATTTGACTGGCTCTGGATGGTGACAAACTGCCTAGATTTCGAAACCCACATTGCTTGCAAAGCCTTTGCTTGCCTCAGTACACGGCACAGTTCGAGGGATTTCACTACTGCAATAACCCATTCTGTCCTAGACAGATGTCGCTACTCTAAACGCAGCACTTTCCTGAAGTGGCCTTCTTCCTCGAAAACATTTCACAGCCCTAAGATGCATCACTGACTCAAGAACACTGCACAGCTGTGGTATGTCTCCCTACTCCCAATCTAGAACACTGTGCACTGCTCGTGCAGCATGCATCACCACTGTGTAGATAGAACGCTGGAGCTGGCACAACTTATCCAGGAATGGTGTGCAGTGTTGAATTATGCCACCCTATCCCAGAAACAGTGTGCGGTTTGGAAAGTGTCACTGTTCTATGAATTTGAAATGCAAGAAATTCTCTTTAATGCCCCAACACTACTATGCAGACCCAGAGGACATCTCACCATTCTTCCGCAGGGGTTTCTTCTCACTGGACAGGAAGTGGGTGAGCTGCCTGGCGAAGGCCTTGAACAATTCCTATGCATGAGAAATAGGAGAAGGGTGTTATGCAGCATGAAGAACAAAGATTAAAGAGGAGTCTCTGAACAATCCTATACTTTGATTACGGTACGGATGGGCTTCCGTCTGACCTATGCCAATGCCCTCTCTTTGACTGGCCAGCCTAGACGCCTCCTTTCAATTAAGAGTTCTACATAGTCCTTGCTGTGATGACCCATAAATGTTGTCGCTTGTCCACCTTCTGAGGACTCGGTCTTCCTGGTGCTCAGGGAGTGCAGATTAGCATGCTCTGCCCCAGTCCCGACAAATATGAATTATTCAGTACATTTCTAGCTCCTTTAATAATTTAAAAATGCAATATCAGGTAAGGCAAAAACAGATGTCACTTTTGATCTATTATTGGACATATATATTAAAAATAAAATTTTGTAATGCAGTTGACTGGAGCTGAAATTCGCTTATAAATAATACCAGCAGACATTTCTAACTTGTGGGGAAACTATTTGATACACCCACCATCATACTGTAGTGTTGTGATAAATCACCACCTCTAATGTGTTTTAAGTACGCTAAAACACAGTTGTAGTGCACGCAGATTTGCATTTCTTTCTGCAGCCCATAGAGTGCCTAAGCAATGAATAAATAAGCATGGATTTATAAAATGTTGAACAGCTCATAAAAATGTGTGCACTACTACCCGAAAGCAGCTTACGGTTCTGCATAAGATTCATTCCAAATGCACTTCTGCACTGCGATGTTCCCTGCCGAAATATACTGCCCTCATCCCACATATTCCAGGTCTAGCAGCACACCTCTCCCCTTGGCTATCTGTTTTTAGGTCAGACGTTAGGCAAGACCTCTTGATTTTAATAAACAGGTATATATTGTTGTTGCGTCACTCACACTTTTCCTCCGTTTACTAAAGCAGACATTATGCAGCAATGCATCAGCCCATTTCAGTCATAGGCTACAACTAAACATATCTCGGCAGTGACCACCACACTGTACAGCAATAAGAAAATGACGACACACAAATTATTCCATGAAGAGGTTGATTTAAGAAGCCACGATGGAGAGAAAGAAAGGAAGAGAAAAGAAGAGGGAGAAATAAAAAGAAAGAGGGAAAGAAAGTGAAATGTGAGGAAAAAGAAAGGAGATGAGAAAGGAAGCAAAAGCCAATGAAGAAGAACGTAAGGAGAGAAATGCGAGGAAGAAGAAAAGAAAGGAATTGACAAAACCAGTGAGAGAAAGAAAAGATATGAAAGATAAAAGTAGGAATAAACAATGAGAAGTGAATGAGAGAAAGAGAGAGAAAAGTAGGGTAAAAGCTTGAGAAAGGGAAGAAAACTGAGATCATAAGAGAGAAGAGAAGAAGAAAGAAGAAGAAAGTATAGGATAATAGAAATAGAAACAAAAAGGAGAGAAGAAGAGATGAGAAAAGGCAGATTAACAAGGAGAAAGAATAAGACAAGAAAAAGGAAAGGAAGAAAAACAGAAGCTAAACAAAGGAGAAAGGGGAAATAAAGGAGGAAAAGAGCAAAGAAAGAAACAGAAGTGAAAGAGGAGGAAAGAAAAAGAAAGGTAGAATAAGATAAGAACAAGAAAAGAGCAAGTCGGGCAAGAGAAAAGTAAACCCAGTAGAATTCAAGACGAGAAGGAAAAAGAGGAAGAAAAAAGTTAGAAAGAAACAGTCAAATAAATGAGAGGAAAAAATAAGATATTAAAAAAAAAATAACAGGGAAAAAAAGAGTAAAAGAAAGAAAAGCAGGAAAGGGGAGAAAGGATTGAGAAATGAAAGAGGAAGAAAAAAGAAAGTAACAAAAGGAAAGGAGGGGAAAAGGAGAGAAGTAGAAGAGGATAAGAGAAAAAGAAACAAAACAGTCAAAGGAAAACCACAAGAAATTGAAAAAGAAAGACAGGAAAAATAAAGAAAGAATACAAAGAAGAGAAGTTGAGAATGAAAGAAGAAAGAAGGAAGGAGAATGGACAGAAAGTAGAAAGACCAAAAGAAAATGAGTTGAGAGTGAAAGTAAGCACAAGACAAAAGAAAATACTAACTAAATAGAGAAAGAAGTAGAAAGGAGAAAAAGAAACCAAAAAATAGCGAAATAAGGAAACAAGTAACAAAAGAATAAAAATTGAATAAAAAGAAAGAAAAAAGAATTTTCCAGAAGAGAGTGAACTACATCTTTCTGCATTTTCCAATTCTTAGGCCCCACAGAAAGCGTTTCACTGTGTTTTAAAGTGATGCATAGCATTTAGGCAGCTGCATCTTGGCAAATCAGGTGACAGTTAATCATCATGTGCCAGTTACTAAGAGGCAGCCTGAGAGCTATTGGTAGCTCGTGGTTGACCTGTTGGAGACCCACTCTAGAAAGGTGATAGAGCGACAAGTTCATAATAATGGATGACTGCATGCAATAAAAATGCCTATAAAGGGATTAGGGGGGCATGGTCACGCAGGCAACCAAGATGGCGGCCTAGCAGGGAGCACCGAGTGGCACATCTTATCCGTGGCAGTTGCATGGCACCCCCAACACAAATGGTATCAGGGTATTCTACCACCCTTACTGTTACCTAGCTCTGCTGCCCCCGAAAGCTGTAGGATGCTGGCAGAGGTGGAATGGTGACCAGGGGCAACAGGGAGAGAGCTCTGCCTGGCTGTGGTGTGGGGGCTGCTGCCGATGGAAGATTGCGGCCTACAGGGGGCACTGTGCCTTGGAGGCTCGGTCATGGCGGGGGCACTGTTGAGCCGGAGGCTGTCCTCTCTTCCGGCCTGCCATGTCGGGCAAGACCCCTGCTTTTGCTGCCAGGTGATATGCCGCTCTTTGAGGTTGTACCGGCACGTGGCCCGCGCTATCTACCTCTGGGACTTTAGCGGCTGCATCTCCTAGCTCTGTGTTCTGGGCTGGCGCCAGGCTACCCACAACAAAGAAGACCCACATCTTCAGAGTGAATGGAGACCAGCATGCACCTCCATGGCTGTGGGGCGCTGTAGCCAGCCTTGGAAGGGGAGCCGCAGACTGAGATGCCTTTGCAGCAGTGGTCGGATTGGCTGCAAGGTGCAGCGGGTTGGAGCCACCCTGCGGTGTGACCAGCTTCTGCTTAGGTGGCAGGACTCCGCTTAATTTCCATTTAAGGACTTAAAATTGAGGCATTTTGAGCCCTGGTGTCTATATCTCCAGTTCCTCACTGGTATCATTGGGTCTTCTATAAATTCTGCCTGAAGCAATCAGGTTGCGTCAGCTCCAATTCTTTGTTTAAATAGCCCCCTTCTTTTACTGACTGTTTGGAGAACACCGGAGATGGTGGGCTTCGGCACTTAGCAGTTACTCTCCATTGGCTGGAAACGGCTGTGACTTGTTGGCATATCTAGGCCTTTCAGGGTACGGTTGGGTGCAACAGGGAAAGGTGGCACCAGATATGGCAAACTGTGTTTTGATGTGGGAAAAACCCCATGTCGCATGGACCTCACACTGGATGGACACAATGCATCTACGTTGGATGCGCCGGGCACTAGCGATACCTCAGCTGCACGATTATTAGACCTTAAGTCCAGTCTTCAATCTATTGATGCTAAAATAGATGCCATGGCAATCCAACTGGACTGCTTCACTGAGTTGATGGGCCGGCACTCGGTCTGGTTAGACGGCGCAGAGCGGAGATCAGACATAGAAAACGACCCAACAGAAACCAAGGCCAAACGAGCTAAGTTGGAGAAGTGGACTCTTGTGGTGACAGTGAATACTGAGGATTTGGAGGCAAGGCCGAGACAGAACAATCTTGCGAATTTTGGAGGTTGCCAAGTCTACTGACACGAATGGGATGGCTTTATAGATTGAAAAAGTCCTCACTGATATTTTAGCCTGCAACATAAATTGAGAGAGTGCATTGTTTGCTGAGCCCATGGCCACACCATGGCGCATCCCCACGGCAAATAATTGTGCACCTATTGACTTTTTGCGACTGCAACACTATCCTGAGACTAGTGTGAGCGCAAAGCTCGTTGTCACATCAGAGTACAACAATATCCATTTACCTCAATTTTTCAGCAGCAGCTTAGGAGGCGCAGTGGAATTGGGATAAAACGGATGTTTCCGCATACCAACTGTACGGAGATGTGTCCGTTAGAGTCCCCTATTAGATGGGTTGCGGACCCTGATACCTGGGTTGTGGACTCTGACACCTGGGGGCAGGGCAACATAGAGTGGTGGCCCGCCATAGATCAGTTACAATGGCCGGTTGATAACAGGATGAAACTCTTGTTCGTTCTTGCAGGTAGAGTGGCACTGTTTAAAATGGTGGTCCTTCCCAAGTTTCTTTACCTATTTATGAACATTCCCATCCCCCTCAATAGACATTTCTTTTTCACTCTCAAAACCCTACTGATTAAGCTGCTTTGAGTCAACAGTGCTGCCAGGATAAGCTGGAGCACGAAGGCACTCCACTATGACCGGGGTGGTTTTGAGTCCCAGACCTCGAACTTTACTAAAACGTGTGGCAATGCCACTTCGGGGCCTACTCGTATCACACCCAGATGACTGCCTCCTTTATCCTATTCCTAAACAGGATCCAATTGAGGGAGTTCCCCGGACATCCATACTCCCTCTGATTTGGCTAGGCCACAGAGAGAAGTCAAAACTGTGGGCGCTGCAAGTTGGGCATAGCGCTTGCTGTGATGTAGAGTGAGGAACACATTCTTATATTCACCGGCTCTTCAACTTCACCAAAACTCCATGGTGTCTCTCACCACGGAGCGTACGATACAGGGGATACCGACTAAAATAACTTTGTTGGAATTTGGTCACCTATGTAGGGAAGGGCACTTCCTTACACTAAAGGAATTTAAATCATGGAGGAACCATACTACCCTAGACTTCTTTATTTATGCTAGGCTCCAAAACACTGACTTCATGCAATTGATTAATTTTCTAGTTATGACATATTGGGTGTCTCAGCTGTATGCCTGTGTGCCACAGTGTCGGATGAGTACGGCAGAGCTGTTCAGACGGGTGAGGAAAACAGACTTGGGTAAACCCCTAACAGATGACAAATAAAAATACTGTTGCACCCTGTATCCCTGTATTACTGGAATAAACTACTTCACTTAAAATCTTTGCATAGGGCGTATAGTATCCAGCTTGATAACATTAAATTAACCCTATGCGCCACCACTGTTGCACACGTTGCAGGAAGGAACAAGCTGGGTTCTTACAATTAGCATGGAAAAAAGCATTCATGACTACTGGCAGGCTGTCCTGCTTTGGAAGAGATGACAGATCAACACCTAGAGGAAACACCACTTATGGGATATGTAAAATCGCCAATCGGAGGGTGGCCATGAACTGAGGCAGACGAAAAGCTAGCACTCTCGATGAATGTCTAAGGGCCTGAAGGTATGCAATGATCGTATTGAGAGTGGCACCTTAATGCAACTAATGAATGACCTTACGGCCAGAAGATATATGGGACCCTCTTGGGGTGTATCTTGCGAGGTGAGAGATGGATATCCAAGTGGGTAGCCTGCATAGTTACGACCCACCAGGGTCTGGCAAGAAAAACACAACACCTACAGGTTGTGGATGAAAGGGTGTCTGTGGTATGGCAGCAACTGATCTATGTGGGTGAGTGATGCCTACTGGGGACATGTGATAAAACAGAGTTATGTTTCTGATATATAACTGTGCTCCGCTGAGAGGACATGCTGTTAGAACATTCGCCTGGATGCCTTATAAATGGTGTAAAGGTTCCAAACTGCTCAATGTTTCAATGTTGTGCTCTCTATGGTTTATAGATTGCATTTATGACCTCAGAATGAGTCTTTGGTTTCCTTTACAAGTTGAAAAATAGCTTTAAAAAAAAATAAAATTAAATGTCTATAAACCAACATTCCAACTTGGCTGAGGATCCTCTCCAGTAGCCACAATGGAGAGGCAAAGTAAGTGCTACCCAAAGCCTCGTCCATGTTGGCTGCAGTTGGCTAGCGCTGCACCTGGTCCATGAAGTGAGACAGGGGAGAAGACAGCACATACCTTGGAAGCGAAGCGGTCGTTCTTGAAGAACGGAGTCAGATATTTAACCACAATATCTGCTATATCCTTGAGGGACACTCCCTTGGCAACCGGCTGGATGGTTTTTGTCGTTCCTTCCTTGTCTTCTGAGGACAGATTCGGGTCAAAGGTCACTTTCTTCTTGGGAAGGCTTCCTCCAGCCTTCGTGTCCACTGGTGCTAAACAAGAGGAGCTCCTTCCTGTTCGCAGTCTCTTCGTTTCAGGGGCCGGCAAATCCTAAAGGCGGCAATATATGGACTGAATTACTTTACAGCAAGCAGATTCACAGAATTAATTACTGTCCAATTAACAGACATATATTACACTGAATTACTGCAGAGCTAGCAAGTACACAAACAAATAACAGAAGTAATATTACTGATTACTGAAGAGTGAACATGCCCACCAACAATAACTGCACAAAAGCGGTGCCCAGGGACCAAAGCATTTACTATATTGGACCATCAGGAAAGCACACTGCCACCAGGGGCTCGGCCCATACAGGAAAAGACACTAACACAGAGTCCAGTCATGAACAAGCACTGTCCCAGGGGCAGCATGGGACAAAAGCACCGTGGAACAAGCACCAGGAAGAACACCAGAGAAAACAGCAGGAAGGTTACAGCCACCAGGAGCCACAAGGTGATGGACACTGCAAACAGGAAGCATCAGAAAAGCATAGTGCTAACAGGGTCACGCTGACAAGGACACTGCCATGAGAGGCAATTCAGGGATGGTTACTGCCAACAATGGATGAGAAGAGAACACCATGACCACCAGCTGCCATGGAGTAATGGAAATTGTTAACAAGGACCAAAGGGCGGGACACTGCTGTCAGTGGTAACAAAGGCCCAGGTGGGCACACAGCGTTCAGAGGTGACACAGGTCAGGTACTTCTAGACAGAAACACCCTGATGGCCACAAATACACGCAGGGTTGCAGAGGTGACCACTAACATCCTGTGGAACAACGTCAACTGCTTGCAACCACTGAATCAAATAAAGACAGCTAACAGCCAACCACTAACATCCAGTGTGCCATCGCATACATCTAGTGGGAAAAGTCACATAATATGTGTTGTGTCCAGTTCTGTGAAGCGAATCTTAAAGGTGTAAACATGTTTTCATTGGTGGAAATGAAGTTTCTCTAAAAAAGGTGAAATGCCTTTACTTTACGGTGAAACTTCAACTTAGTTAATATGATGAGCAGAGTTCAAAGTATTACCAATAAATAGAAAGCTAATAAAGTTACAAACCTTCAAGCAAATACATTTCTTCAAGTCACATGCCCTATCTGCATATCAGGCCATCCATAAAGTAATCTCACTGCAGAACACCTGTAATGATTTCCAGGTAATAGCCTTCCGAATCTGTCACAGATAAAGTTCTTCAAGAGCATTGCTGCCTTTGTCTTGAATGGAAACCAATCTGAAGTTTTCTATTAGTGCTAGAGGTCTTAATAAGAGCTCCTAATATTCAATGAAAATCATCCTGAGCTACTTATATTAGTGATGTAGCAGTGACCACCCATCCAAGATTGTTAGCAGTGATCACAACAGTGCATTAGGCAGGGCCGCCAGCAGATAAGTAACAAGCACTGGCATAGCCAATAGGTCTCCCCTTTGGGACATTAGAAGTGTTTAGCCATGCAACAGTTGATGTTGCATCAAGGATCTTGTGCTGCATAATTAAAATACTTATAAGGTACCAAAGGTGAGGCCTATTGGCTATGCCAATGCTTGTTTTGTGAAAAAGCATTTATACCACTTTTTTTGTTTTGTGTTTTTGTGGTTTATATGACTGGGGAAAAAGTAACTTTGCAATTATGGTCTAATGTTGCCAACGGAGAAGTTGTTTGTTACCCAAAGTACTGTGGACATCTGGTTTGTCAACATTGCCAGTGCCGAGAGCTCACCATGGGATAATATTTTAAACCCTGGCTGCCTGATATCTGGCAGCACTGACCCACATTACCCTTATCTGAATTCCACGGCCAGGCACTTCAAACAAGAAAACAGCAATTTATAAAAGAGAAGCGCAAGGCTATGTTTTGGTGCGTTTGTGTACGTGCGCGTGCTTAAGCTGAACCCGTAAAGGTTCTGAGTACAACCAGAGCCATGAAAACAGCATCCTCGATTTTAATAGGTACAAAAGCTTCCCAAATTCGCCCTGCAGCTGCTTACGCAGCATCGACGACCCAGTTATTTGTTGTTCGGTATGTGGATTCATTTGTATTTTCTTTACATAAAGAGTTCACAGGCTAACAGTTTGCAGAACAATGCTAAGTGACGTTTCCTGTTTGCCTTAAGCTCTTCAAATAAAACCAAGCCGGTGCCTCTTGAAGAGTGCTGCAGTTCCATAAAAGTGTGTCTGTTCTGCCAGGACATCGGTGTTTTGCAGCCCTTTAAAGCAGCTCAGTGCAAAATGTTTTTCTGATAATGCGAATTGCCTTATTTGGACACAAAATAATAAAGTTATTTTGAAAAAATATGTGAATGTTTATTTGTATTGCTATAATCGTTTATTTCCGTTGATGCCATAGGCAGGAGATTTCCACTAGCATGTACTGAAGAGGATGTGGCATAATTGCAATCTTTATGTACATTGGTGCTGGGGAGCAAGGTTCTAGGCTGACTTGAGCGTATTATCCATTATCTTCTTCTGAAAACAATGTGCGCACACATTTCAAATAGATTCCAGTGCAAAATTACCATATTCTACAGCAACACTGACAAGCAACTTAACTGCAAGCCCTGTTTCCGTTTATTAGAGGATGGCAAGCATTGGATTCACTTCAGCTTACAACCGAATGCAAATTTTAGAAAAGTTAAAGTGACCGTGAAGTGAAAGTAGTGTGCGAGCGTGTGGAATCAGACAGATTGCACACTGCGCGCTGCTGCTCGTAACTGCAAGCCTTAGGCCTTTTCACACGCACTAGCGTGTTAAAAGTCCAGAGCGATTCCAAGAGGTCGTTTTACTAGAGCAGCGCATGCGCTGCTCTAGGCTCGACCTAAAAAGCATTATCAATTTGGAATGCCTCTAAATGGGTAATACATAACAGCAGTAGCTGTAGCGCCTCTGGCACAAAGGTAATAATGTGAGTAATAAATCTCTCCAACTCAAATAATAGCTTTAAATACGTTTTCAAAATCCAACCATTTTTCTCCGAACACCTCTTACTGAAAATACATGTATTTTCCTTCACAATAAAGTTTTTTAACTTTGGTATACAGACAATGATTCAACCAAGCAAAAGCTTCTAAAGTAGTAGGCTGGACTGCGCAAAGGGGAGCTACTGACAGGGAGCTGGAGAGCCACTTGTAGCTCACGAGCTACTCGTTGGAGATACCGACCTAGAAGCAGGGCATGAATCAATAAAGATGCCTTGTTTGGAAACAGATTTCCCCTTGAACTGAAAGGAATGTGAATTCCTTTGTTCTTTTGATCTATCTCAATCTCTATATCTGCTACTCATCATGGATAAGAAGGGATCGTTTCACAGAACACAATTCTAAAAATACACAGAATACACAATTACAGTGTTCACATTAAAATCTCAACTCATCTGAAGAAGAAAATTAAAATGACTCCAAGAATGACTACTACTATTAAACATCTGGATAAACTGTGCCATCTTCTAAACCCTGCTACTCTTCTCGTTGACTCTGTGGCCTTAAAGGAGAGTAATACAATGTAACATTTATTTCTGGAGCTTTAACCATCAACTATTGAATACATTTCGTTCAATAGTTAGACTTGGATCGAGCACTTGGCCCAACTGGAGGATATTTCATCTATAAATCAAGCATGTACATTTGGTAAAAATAAAAAAAACCTTTTAAACTGTTACAATTGCATAGGTTAATATTTTAACAATAACCACGTTACATAGTTAGCAGTAAAAACCGTTGAAATTTATGAAAGCCACTTCTATTAACAAGTTACTTCATCAAGTTGAAAACAAAGGCGCAAAGCAGCTTAGAATTAGTTCAAATCATACTCACTGAAGTGCAAACAATATGTAAATCGGTTGAAAAATATCAGCAGAGACAACTTCATATAATAAATCAAGCTAAAATATGGTTTTAGGGAAATGACAGCACAAATAACAAAACATCAGAAAGTTTGACTTAGTCTTTCAACTTATGCTGAGCCACTCAAAAATAAATCAGATAAAAAAAAATAGGAGGTTCTTGGCATCAACTTAAAACATTTGTGCTTCGGGTTCTATTGCTGATTGTGGTTTGAAAAAAATGAACATGTTGACATGCTCGCTGGTCAGTATTGTGTGCAGACAGTGGGCAGGTAAGCCTGTGTTCCAGAACTCCTCTGCGGGTACCAATGATGAGGGTATGCACAAGTACCTCTGGGCCAGTGTCCCAAGGCTTGGAAATCAATGTGCACTGACCTTCCCCCACTCCCATCAAAAACAACCCAAGGATGGACAGAGCTCTTGGTAATTAAGTTAATTTCTGCAGCGCTGACTACATGTTCTTTCTCTGTATAATCATGACCTAAAAGCATCACAATCATACTTGGGTCCATGTGTGACTAACAGTAGGCAAGGCGGTGGAGGCTAATTTATAACACATATTTGTATGGTGCATGTCATTTACTTCATCCCACATTTACAACCCAGGTAAATGATGAGCACTATAGGTAACTGAACATTTGTAAGATTTTGTTTTTTTAAAATGTTTTATTACTATTTGATTTTGAAACTAGAACCCTTTTTGTAGACTTCTTATTGCAAGGCATGACTAAAGCAACTGACAGGTTTCCATGAGACTGCTCACTTCATCATACACACACGCCAAGACACTTAGTACCAGTTGCCCCTCCTTCACAGTAGAGCTCCGTTTTTTGGCCAAGCATTACATCATGCATGGCTCGGACATACATTTTGTTTGTAGAACTGCATTTTGAAGGTCCCAGTTGTCTATAGAGTAGCAGGCCACTTAAGTAGTTTTTTGATTCTTGTTGCTACCCAGGAAAGGGCAGAGAGCACTACTTTCTCAAACCTTATCGATCAGAGGTGGACCAGTTTCACGAGGCTGGAGGGCAGGGAAATGCATTGTTTATGGTATAGTTGAACCACGTTTTGCTGAGGACCATGATGTCCATGTTGTGGTCACTGATCATCTCTAAGATGTCAAGGCAGTGTTTGACTGCAGAGCATCAGTTGTGCAGCATGCAAATAAAGAAAGAACTGGAGAGTTTATGCACCAGCTGTCTGATAAGTAGAGTGGGTATTTAGATCTCATTTTGGGGGGGGGGGGGGGTATGATCTTAGGTGGACATGGTATGGTCCACCTAAGATCATGGTATGGTATGAATCTGGTGAAATGTGGTTTGGGCTAGGTAGACCATTTTGAGTCTGGCAGAAGGTCTTAGGATAGTTTGGTGCTTTTGTAACTTCTACAAGCTTGTGTAGATTATTAGCTGTGAGTGGAGAGTATGCCCATATGGGTCTGAGAGAGTGATTGCCTTTGGAGATACTGTTTGGAAATGGGCTGTTATTCTACACAGGGTGTTATGGGTAACAATTTTGAGAAGTGAGCAAGTTGCTGAAAAGAGATAAGTTTGTCTATTTTCTTTGCGAGATGTAAGGACAGGAGTTTCGTGCAGGGTGGCCAATGCTGTACAAGGCAAGGTAGAGGTTTGTGTTGTTCTTTCGTGGCATGTCTCAGATGGGCTTGTGATTCAGAATATGTTTTGGATGTATAGGGCTCGAGAAGGAGCAAGAGGAAGCATGTTCATGGGATGGGGGTTAACAGCGAATTATGTGAGGGGCAAAGAGAGATGAGGGAGGTTGTTTTTTTACGTGCCTGGTAGGTAACAGGTGGTTTCGTGGTGAAGGCACATTGAGTATGGGTAGCTGTCTGGATAGTGCACGGCAGGTGGTTGTGTGAAACTGGGGGAATGAAGGCAGGAGGGAGTGTCGGAGGTGTTGTAACTGGTTGAAGATGCTTTAGGGGATGGTGTAGTCGAGGTTGTGATGTGTTAGGAGGTTTGTGGTGGAGGGAGTAGAGTATGAGGAGGAGGGTTCAGATGGGGTAGTATGCGAGTCAGAAGGGAAGGGTCTGAGAGTGGGAAAGATATTGTCAACCATGGCCAAGATCTTATCGTTCACTTGGAATATGATTTACCAGCTGTTGAAGATGGATATTTCAATGTTACTGGGAAGGCCAAATGTAGGCGTACTTTTCAGAGTTCGACCAAAGGGAATGCTTAATAGTGAGGTAACATGGAGCTTTTTGTAGGGAAATGGACCATAGCAGTTCACTCCTCTTCACCCTCTTATCTAACTTAGACACTGAAATTTTCAGGCACCAATCAGGAATCAAGAATCCCGTGTCCTGGAACCCCCACCACCTGCAACTGGGAGCATTACATGAACCAATGTTTCTCCGGTCGTGTCACAAGAACCTTGATCACCCTCACTCTGAGCATCCAGGCACTTACTCCTCCTAGGAAGTATCTTTGCATTATCAGTTTGTATGCTTCAGCTCTATGTTAAAGCACTCCGATGCCTCCAGGCTAAATAAAATCACAAACCTAAAGCAAGCACTCAGGAAGTATCGCGGTCACATGCCCTCTCTCATGCACATAGTATTCAGGTTCAACAAAACCCATTAATGCTCTAAAACCTGCACCCTCCAGGACAATAAGAAGCAGCCGATATGTGGTTCACATGGAGCAGGGCAACCAGTCAGCCTATCTGCACGCTCTACATCACACCTTCTGGGACTTCCGGAAATCGATGTGGTACAGGCCACTTCAAGGGCTATCTTTACCACCCGACAAAGAAGGGTATTTCCGATTCCGGTGGTTCAGCATTGCGCCAGGGCTGTGTGCATACTTAAGTGCGGATGACACAATGAATGGCGTGTTCTTGGATCCGTGTGAAATTATTCCAGGCTCTACCCATTGTGGGGATACCGGCTGAATGGTGCTTCCCAGTGGTTACAGTCAGCAGGCACCAAGGCACCCGAGCACCTTCACTTAGGGCTGCAAAGCCAGCTTCTATCATCCTCTGTTGCAGACTTTCCTGTTCTTCTTTCTTCTCCCTTTTATAGTGAGCTCTACTCGCCCAATGCCACTACTAAGGCCTTATCATGGCATGGATTCCAAATTACACCCATGCCTAAATAGATTCTTGCCAAGATTTCTGGGCTCACAACAGCACATGCATATTTTACAGCCATAGTGTCGGCTGTAAGGTGAACTGATCACAGGTACATTTTAAACTGTATATGTATATCTTACAACAACCTGGTTAACCATTCCTGACCTGTAGTTTTAAAAATCTGAATCTATGTTTGATAAACGACCTCTTCTTCCAAACTCTCACTCGCTCTCTCTGGAGATTTAAATTGTTATGATGTGTGCCACGTCCTCACTCACTCACTTTTAGTGCTAATGGCAGAATTGCAGATGCGTAGGTAGCTACCATTTGTGCAGCAGGTGTAGTGGCACCGGGCCCACTGAACTCTGATAATTGCTGTATTTTACTATCTCGTCAGCAGTCAAGGGGGCATTTTCATTTGTTGCGCAACGGTCCATAATATTCGTGCTAGGCTACTGCATAGTGGTCTGATTTTAGCAAGGCACAGGGATCTTCCTAAACAAAACTTTAAAGTTCACTTAAGTCTCACCACAGATGAAGTACAAGACCTGTTGCCTGTACCATACAGCGTCAGTATAGGTGTATGCTCTGCTACCCGGAGTCGTAAATGTTATATCACGAACCTAGCAACTTGTGCGCAGCTATAAATTATTAGAAAAAATAAGCATTTGCAGCTCCACTATCTTGGTGAGTTGGGTATTATCAAACTTCCAGCTAAACCACCAGACTGCAATGCGCAACCACCTCATGCTTCTGACTCGGACAGCTACCTACTAATAATTGTTGGGATGGAGAATGGCTCTAGAGAGCGTGGACCCCTGCCTCAAAGTCCCCATACCAAGGGGGCAAG
The DNA here is from genome assembly GCF_964261635.1 of Lissotriton helveticus. NCBI lineage: Eukaryota > Metazoa > Chordata > Amphibia > Caudata > Salamandridae > Lissotriton > Lissotriton helveticus. Next base: position 1,290,273,503 of record NC_136068.1, read on the forward strand.
GGGTAATAGCATGTGCACCGAGACCTTCCCTTGATATGGAGTGAGACCCGAAGGAGGCCTGTGGTTGAGAGAGCCCCCCATGTGCACCTTACTTTTTAGGTTCTAGTCTGACAGACAGCACAGCCGTCTAGTTACAAAAGACTTATTGGGAACAGGTTAATTGTGGACCTGGAAAGCAACTCCACCCATTGCTTTTTTGTTTTGTCAATCTTATTTTTTTGGCTTTCCATACAATGTTTTTATTTGTTTTAGCCCGTCCACCTAGTTTTCGTCCCTCTCACGGAGTACACCATTTACCATCTTTCGAGTTGCTCCTTTTATCCTTCCTCAAGTGTCTACTTTGTGGGAAGTTTTTTTTCTATTTCTAAAAGCACTTCATGAGAGTGTATGCATTTTATCCCCGTGCTGTGTATTTTCCCACTCCTCCCAAAACATATCTTTTCATAACATTACAAAAGTTCTACTTTCAACATTTTTTTCTTTAAGTCGCACTAAGTGTGTTCATAATTTTATAAAGCTTCACCCTTCTACTTGCTCTCCTGAGCACTATCAGTTTTGAACTGTTTCATCTAGGGCCTTTCCTATGCTTCTATGTGCACATTAAATTTTTTATCGTTGACACCATCATCATTTTAAAAACTTAAAACAGCTTTAGCAGTACACGAGTGCATGCCTTTTTACCATTCAGTGTCTTTGCCCATTTCTCTCCCCACATTTTGTCAAAACACTGTAGAGATATAATTTTCCTCAGCTTACTTATCCTTCGAGCCTCTCTCCCTTAAGCTTTCACTTTTGTACAACTCCGCCCTCTGAGTTGCTCTAGAGTACGCTTTAACCCCACATTGAGCTCACTTTTGTTCGTTCGCGTCCAACCCCTTCCATGTTGGTCTGTCTTCATTTGCTTCCCTCCTTGTGCCCTCCGTGATGCTGCTCCCCACCTGCGCCCTCCGTGTTTCTACCCCATGCACCCCCATGTTGCTTCCCCCACTCTTGTATTGGGGCCCTGCCCTCTGTGATTCCACCTTCTGTGTTGCTTCCACCACCAGCATGGTTTCCCCACCCAGGTTCTTTCCCCACACCTGCTCTCGTTAATTTTTTTTTTTTACTGATTCATTAGGATCTGTAAACAAAAAGAAAGGAAGCCTGAGTCATTTTGTAGGCTTGTGCATGCTTGGTGTGCCCCCCATGTTTGTTCGTCATGCTACACGTCATCAGGGATTCTTGCACTATGGCTAAAACTTTTGGCAAAGTCAATAGGTCCCAAAGGTGAGGCTTATTGGCTTTTTCAATGCTTGTTTAAGAGAACCACCACTGTCATGCCAACATGTTGGAGTATACAGACACTGCTGGCAGCAAAGGGATTATAGGTGAAGTTTCCAAATTGTCTGATTGTGAACTCAGCCAAACGTCTTTTTTTGGGGTTTTCTAACTGTTCTGACAATCCCCTACCACTGGGTCCACCATCCATGCACGCAAAGCATGGGTGTTGCATGTCCATATGCTACTTGTGCGCAGAAGATGTATGTAGAGTGCAAATGATACATGTGGTTTTTGGCCACAGTAGATTCTATTTTGTATTAGGCATACTTTCATGGTACCCAAAATGGAAGATTGTGGTGAAAGCCCAAACAAAATGATTGGACAGGCTGTGACGGCACGAATGCTTAGACTTGGGGAACTGTGTTTTGCTTACCTGGTTAGCTACTTGTAGCTGGAGTTGTACATGGTGATTCTAAGACTTTCTTCCAAATTGCTATAATGTTCCCAAATATTGGACTCCTTACTCTTTGCACTAGCTGTTAAGTTTGGCCAATAAGTATTTCTTGTACACTCAAGTGCAGATGTACGCCAAACTCATTGACTATCCCCTTTGTCATATAAATAACATTAGGTGCACCTATTGGAAGAGAAAGCACAGGGTATAGATAGGAAGAAGGTTGGTCTTTCGGGTCAACTTAATCATTCTAAGGCTCAATCTCTAAACAAGCTTCTGTGAAAATTATTTCCATAACTAGGTACCTCCTCTTCATCATCATTGTCGCCTCAACTGTATTTACCGCTCCCATGGCAACCTTAATGGACTAGTATTCTCCTGCAACTCTTCCTGATCACCTGACTTGGGGAAGAACGAATGTTCTTTCTTCTTGTAGGTTTGCACCCATTTAATTACATATTCCATGAGAAAAGGAAGCAACTTCCCCCATTTCCCAACTTGTTTTTGGAAACTGGAATGGGGACTAGATAATAAAACAACAATGACGCCTCTCACTGATGGTAGTTACGACAATGGCTAAAATGGGGGACAGACACTGAACCTAAAGACAGGTACCTATAAGGATGAACCTTTCGACACTCTTGACATTGGATGGTGAGCCTAACAAGTCGAACCACAGTGCAAGTGGCATAAATGGGTCTTTTTCTGATTATTGGGGAATGGAATGTTGATGACAGATAATCTGGCCTGTGATGAGAACAGCATCACCATGTTGTGTTTGACAGACCCAACCTGGATTTAGGATAAACATTTCTAAATTAGCGATGGTAAAAGTCAAAGTTCTCGCTCTTACCTCTGAAGCAGGTGTATATTCAATGTTTGTGTCGCTTTAGGTGAAGCCTTTACAATGGGGAAGGCACACCTTTTTTGACGGAGACAAATTTTCAGAAGAAAAGAATGCCAACTCCCTTCTGGCCTGGTCGACTTTTTTTGGGGAAACAACTGCACGACAAATCTTACAGATGACAACAGGCAATGATTCAATCAAGAATGGAAGATGGGGTCGGGGATGAGTGGGCAGGGGTCGAGGATGGGTGGGCAGGGTGATAAGCCAAGGATATGTACAGTAAATGGGCAACACCTGAAGCCACCTGGAGCACTCAGAGGATCACATTTTAGATCTAATGTTATCCCACCACACATTGTTGCGGACTAGCTGCCAGAGCAACAAGTCGTTGTTACAGGTATTCATGAATCAGGTGATAGATTCTGAAAGAGGTAACTGTACAGAAGAGGTCATAAAGTTTGCTAAATTCTTTAGATTTAAAAGTAGTAGTGAATCCTAAGCTACATGCAAATTGACTGATCAAGAATGAAATAATGATTATGACTTTTTACTTAATATTAAAGGGCCTTGGACAAAGAACTTTGATTTGGAGGAAAAATAACTTGTTTTTTAGGCCCTGAATTGATGCCTAGATTACCCGAGAGGGCAATTTTCTTATTGGGACATGTGAATATAGCCCTTTTGTTGACAGGCGATGGAATATTTAATTGCACTTTATCCCAAATGTTCAGATGCAATGATTAACGAGAGAACATTTTCTGCAAAGGGAATGAAGCTTGGAAACTATTTTATCAAGAAAATGACCAAATATGTAGATTATGCTTATATGTTTCCTTGAACACAGAACACAGACATTCTAGCAGCATGTTCTTGATTGGACGGTTTGACAGTCATTTAGCTTTCTGGCTGAGGTGTAGTGATCTCTGCTTTGTTCTAGCGTGATTTGAATATTTAGATAAGACGTTGGCATACAGAAACAGTCCTCAATCCAAAACCTCAACGAAATCAAGGGTGGGTCAAAAGAGGCAACGAGAGGAAACACTCTCTTGTCTATTGAAATGACAAACTCCCATGCCTTTCTCATAATTTAGGCAGGAGGCCTGCTGTACTTCTGGACAGGACAAATTACAACCTGGTGGACAATGGATTTTAGGGAAAGTGAGGACCATCCCTTTTCATTATTTTGTGGGCAACATTCTAATTCAAAAGGAGGAACAGCTGTGTTGAGACCAGTTGGGTGGTTGATCGCCACCACAGAATGGAAGGGAAAGGCCTAAACCAGAACACACTGAAGTCAGGGAACCGGATAAAGCTTGTATATCGAGGAATGGTAATGTGACCATGCCAGAATTTTAAAAGCTTAGAATCTCATGCAGTCTTTACGGCTAGAAATGAAGCAGTGGTTTACTTGTCTGCATGTTGGTGTGACGTTACAACACAGGACTCCACAAAAATGATTAAGTACGTGATGACTCGGTTCTGAAAGGACAATCACTTAGGCGAAATTTAGGTGATGGCTCAGGACAAGGATGTCTTGAAGCAATACACTGAAATGGTGGTGTAGTAATTGCTTTCCCTAGATTTTATGGTAAATGTTGACGAGATGGCATTTAGCCCCAGAGCAAGAAACTCTGTTCCCTTTTTTTCATTAAACATTTGCAACTACAGCCTCCAGCTTCCTTTAAAAAATCTTAATAGTGTACAGAGATTTAAGGAGGAGTTCAATCAGGAGTCTTGGGAAATGCTGGCATGCATTCTTAGTTAGGTTTTTCTATACTGAAAAGATCCTCCTACTTTCAAGTCAGCTGCAAGTATATCATCTTTGGTTGTTGCAAAGCCTTGAACCTATAAACTGTTGGGTTCTGTGCCTTGCCATAAAATAGACATTGCATTTATTTTATAGGTAAAAGTCATTATTTTATTAACCCATTAAGGCAATATCACCCCTCTCTAAAAGAAAGCAAACGTTACTAACTGTATTCCTAGTTTTTTCCACAGATATTCCTCTGAAATGAATAACAGTAGAATATCTGAGCGGTTGAGTGAGAACGCACAGTAAATAATTTTGCTATCTGGATATCATTACAGAAAAAAACATACCTACGTGAGAAGATTTGAAGCAGCTTATTTACAACAACTATTTCATATTAAAATACATTTGACTGAAAGCTCCACTTTAAAAAAGCATTTTCAATTGAAAAACCAAAGCGGCAAATGGCGTTCCTTTACTTTGGCTATACCAGGACTGAAAAGCGTGGCCTTATGAATTCCCAAGCAGCCCAGTTCTGTTATGCCTCAGGGAATCAGTCAGCTCATTAGTTTTTGGACGTCAGCTAGAGAGAGAAAATGGATATACAGAGATCTCCACTTAAACTATATTTTTGGTTCAAGGGGAGATGGGGCGAGATGTTTATGATTAAAAGAGAAGAACTATGATGGAAAACCAGGATTACAAGACCTTCACGGATAATATGCATGTTATGTTACAACATGTTCTGCCATGTTGTAATATACATGTCAAAACATATCCAACAAACGAATAGCTGGCAGTGTTACACCTAAGGAAAAAAACGACCAAAACTCAAAATTCAAAAACCAGGCTAAAGAAAATACATAGGGGTGAAGCGCATTTTAAATCTGCAATGAAGTGAAGGGCGGAAAGGGTAATCCACTTGTCAAAACCCAGGTACGAAGAGTGCAAATTCATGTGAATATAACAAGGAGACAGAGGAACCCCCTCTAAATGTGGTCAAATGGCTGGTGCGAAGCATCTGAACAGCATGATGTGCTGCCTCATTGACTCACCTCCTCTACTGGCCCTGGTCTCTTCCCTCGCAGAACTTCACTCTGGATGCTCGGTTCTCTTTCTGCTTCCGCCTCGGTCCTAAGAAAGAAGTTTCGGCGTCAGTAAGGATGACTGATCACAGAATGTTGATATGCTAATGTGAAGCAAGCAACAAAGCAAAACTACCGCAGCCCAAGAACTCCGACTACAAAATATGGTGGCAGTGAAGTGTTGAAGCACCAAGAATACAGAGCAAAGACATTATGCAACAAGGGGGAGCACTGAGGCCAAGGTACAGGGACTAACCACAGAGCCTGGTATGTGATAGAAGCAGCACGTTCCCTCAGCAATGAACGGCCCAGGGTCTGTGAATCACAGTAAAATACTAAAATGCAGGATGACACCACAGAACAAGGTCTGTGACAGAGCGAATGAAAGAAACAAGCGTGCATAGCAAGGATATGGTGCCAATATAGAACAGTGTGATGAGACCTGGAGAACCGTTAAATGAATTGCTAGCAGGAGTGAATCGTAATTTGCACTTTTCAACATCTTAGGGAGAGTTTTTTAAACAGACAGGCTTTTTTTTTGTTCATAACAAACTTTGAGTTTTGTAATTAGAATTTCTTTGGGTACATTTGTTTTTTCTTGTGGAGAAAAAAAACTGCTTATACGTGTACAACGCAATATAAGGATTACAGTTACATAGACGCAATGAGGTTACTTATTTCAGGGTGTGATCATACCCTTCCACGGATTGCATCCAATTACTATGTCTATGTTCCCAACATGTTCACTAAATTCAGTTGTTATACCAATTATCAGTATTACTAATGCTTATAAAACAATCCTAGTTACCTCCCACCCACCATAAATAAACTAACTGGCCATCACAAGGGGCAATCTATACAGTTATAAAACAAGTGTACAGTTACATGCGGCTAGGAAAAACTTATTGTAGTGCATTCCTGTATATTTCACACTCTAATCGTAGACAGCAATGCTAAATGGACTTTTGCCCACTATGTGTCTAGTGCAGGGCAATGTGATATCGACTTACCAATATATATTAATTAATTAATGGTATGGCTAGTTTACATATTAATCTGTCCTAAGGCAAGCCCGTCTACGCCCGTCCGCGCCTGGACGTCGCCAGGATTCCTGGCCCTGGTACTTCCCATAGGCAAATTTACACATGAGAACGTTTGCTTGCCCTACAACCCAAAGCTCCCTGTGGGCACTGTAAATGGCACCACGATTTTTCTCAAGAGCAGTGTGATAAATGTGGGTTTAGAGCTGAGATGGGACTAGGGTCATCCCCTCTGGCCTCTGGTCTGGTATATTTTACCACCCTTAGCCTTAATTGCAAATCACTTGTGAAACACCATGCAAAAATGTTCGATCTCCTACAAGACTCCTCACCCGATATATTATTCCGGATGGAAACTTGTCTTACTGCTGACTCTGTGGCCATTCCAGCCTTGGCCCTTCTTGCAGGCTACATGGTGTGTGCACAAAATAGGACAAGTGGGAGGGGTAGGCCTAGCAGTCATATTTAAATCAGCGCTCTCTTGTACTCTTACACCACAGACTATTCCAGACTGTGAAAGTACCTTGTTTAAAATTACTCTGTCCCATCCATAAATGTACCTTTACTGGACTCCTTAGCTACCGTCCGCCAGGCCCTGCAAAAGCCTTTCAAGAAGCTCTAGTCCACATCACATCCACTCTTCTTTTAAAAGCAGCCAATCTCAGCATTGTAGGAGATCTGAATCTACATTTGGAATGCTCTGACTCGGATGAGATTGCCAACTTCCTGGGAGACATGGATGCCTGCAAACTAACTCAGCAACTGGAGGGACCAACACATGCTGCAGGACATTTACTTGATCCGGTATTTTCGAATCTTCAGATTCTGGAGGTCAAAACCCATCCCTCTGACCTGGACTGATCACTTTCTCATTTCTCTGTGCCTCGGTATTGGAGGCACCCTCATATGCTCCTCCTGTCAGTCTTCTATGAAGCGCCCTTGGCATAAAACGGACACATGCACCTTTCTACCCACCCTAAACCTGTCCCGCCCAGAATGGCCTACTGATTTAGAAGCAGCTGACAGTTTGTTTAGGGATTGGATTAACAACACACTTGATCACTGTATCCCGAGGAAAATGATCTGTGCCAAGCATATTCAAATCCACACTTGGTACAATGAGATTCTCATCATGGAAAAGAAAAAAATGTAAAATCTAAGAGCGGGCTAGGAGAACTGCCTATGACTCCACTGCAAAAATCACTTATAGGAAAGCAATTAAAGTTTATCATAAACTAGTTCAAAAGACCAAGGCCCCATTCCATGCCAGTCTGATCTTGTCAAGGCCCAACCCCTCCAAAACAATCTTTTCCCTTATAAAAGACATAGTGAAATTCCCGGCTGAGGCCAATAACATCATATCCGCCAATACACAATGCGAGTCACTGGCTAAACACTTCATCAATAAGGTGGAAGGCATTTACAGTGCACTCAACACGAGGACGGGCGGCTCTGTATCGTTGGAGAACCCCATTAGGACAGTTCAATCCCATTCTTTACTAGATCTGCTACCCATGCCTCTTAAAGACATGGACGCTCTGTCTATGAAGGTCAAATCAGGCTCCCCCGATGATCCTCTCAAACCTGACCTGTTTAGGAAATTCCATGATTGCCTCTTGACCGAGGTTGGGAATTGATAAATATGTCACTTCAAACTGCGGCGATCCCCCAGTCATGGAAGCATGCTAAGGTCACTCCTTTGCTTAAGAAATCCGCACTGGATGCGTCTCTACCAGAGAACTTCCGTCCAATTTCTTTGCTACCATATTTGGGCAAGATTATGGAGTCCTATGACGACACCATTCTAATGTCTCAAACTGCAAATGGTTTACAGCGTCTTCTCAACTCCTTTGCCTCTTATTGCAGTGACAAAGGATTAGAGATAAATGCTAATAAGACCAAATACATGGCCATAAACCCTCACAGTTCCTTTAGAGGGAATCTGGTTCTAGGCAATCAAAAATTGGAATATGTTCAAAATTTTAACTATTTGGGAGTCTCACTTGATTCTAAAATGCAGTGGAAAACCCAAATTGATAAAAGCAAGCTACTCCTGATTCAGAACAGTCGCCCCATACTAAAAAGGCATGGGGAAAGCCAGAGTAAAGCTGTGCTTCCTGCACTTGAGGTGTACCGTGCTAAAGCTCAAGCGGCGACCCTATATGGGGCGGAACTGTGGGGCCCTGCATTTAAAAAATCATTTGAGGTGAAAGAAAACATTCTACAGATCTCTCCTAAAGATACCTGTGCGTACTCCCACAATCCAGATGATGCTAGACCTTAAGATGAGGCGCACTGACCATCACGCAATACTTAGACCACTAATGTTCTGGGTACGGTTATGGACTACACCGGCACTCCTCTATTATAGAGCAGAGTTAGAGGAGTTAAAAGATCTGGATATCTCTAACCGTATCACATGGTTCACACATATAAGAGTATGGTTTGAGAGGTTAGGACTGTCACCCTTTTGGAATAGCCCTAATGCATTAACCACTAATTCGAGGAGGACATTAAAAGCTATCTTCTGGGTCTATATGAACGAACATAGAACTAATGATATATCAAATGGCTCCCTACCCAGAGAATTTATTTCTGTTGTTCAAAGTAGACCCTCATTATGAACCCTTCCTGAACGAAGTGAACCCTCCACTAGCTAAAACCCTATACCTTAAATTTAGGTATAGAATACTCTTGTTAAAAAGTTGTGCTGCAAGGTGGAACAAAAACAGTGATGCTAAATGCTCCATGTGTAATGGTGGTGGGAGGGAGGACATCACACATGTTTTGTTTTTCTGTCCTGCCTACAAGGCTCAAAGGATAAAGTGGATTAAACCTCTTTGTATAAATCTAGGAGTACGGAGGTGTAGAGACGCAGAAAGTATTCTATTAACAGATACACGTCAGGTTCTTGTATTTGGCATTAGTAGGTATCTGCTTGCAGTGTATTATATAAAGTAAAAAGCGGGAGAAAAAATATGAATTGTAACAAGATCACTGATTACAGCTGGCACCTATTATGTCTATTGGAAATGTTTATACAGTGTTTTTTTAAAAACTTAAATTTTTAGAACTTTTTAAACAACACACATTTTATATTTCATATTGTGATAAATTCGATTAACTAAGACATACGTAATACCTGTATTTAGTGTAGTACTTACGTATATAATGGTTTTATAAATATTTTGTGACTGTATTTACTGTATCTTTATGAACTTTTATGATACCTTTTATCGAAATAAATTTAATTGAGTCCTATGTTAACATCTCTCTGACCAAGCATTTGGTAGTAAATGAGATCTTAGACAGGTATCAAAATGGTTTCCGGCCCAGACACAGTACTGAATCGGATCTACTGGCAATAACAGAGCAGCTATGGGCCACGTTAGATGAGGATAACACCTCTGCAATAGTTTTATTAGACCTCAGTGCGGCCTTTGACACCGTCTCCCATAAGATTCTGCTCCAACTGCTCGAGGAGATCGGGGTCAAGGGCAAGCCACTGGTCTGGTTTGCATCTTTCCTGACCAATCGCTCTTTTCAGGTCTCTGCCACTCCCTATTTGTCCAGCATCTACTCTCTCTGTTGTGGGGTCCCCCAGGGCTCTGCCTTGAGCCCCTCGCTGTTCAACGTATATGTCGACCACTGGCCCTCGTGGCTAAAGCAAGGAATATCAATATGGTATCTTATGATGATGATACCCAACTGGTATTTACCTTTTCCAACAACCTTAAACAAGACAAGTGAAATTCCAAGAGGATCTTCTGGCCATCTCAGATTTGATGGCAAACAATTACTTACAATTGAACTCCTCCAAGTCTGAGGTGCTCTTGGTGGGTCATGACATCAATGGGACAACAAATGGTGGCCTACGGGTCTTGGTACCCCCCACTCCTCCACCGAAAACCGTGGTGAAGAACTTAGGGGTCCTGAATGACAATGCCCTCTCTATTTTGAGAACCACGCAAAAAATGTGGTGGGGACTTGTTTTGGCCTCCTACGGAGCCTGAAACCCATCTTGTGATACTTCGATGCATCCATCCGCCAAAAGATCATTCAATCAGTAGTGCAGTCTCGATTAGACTATTGTAATGGGCTCTTACTCTGTGTGAACAAGTGAGTAACTAAAAGACTCCAACGGGCACAGAATGCGGCAGCTCGCACACTTTTTGCCTTACCAAAGTACTATCATGCCTCTAATCTTCTTCACCATCTTCACTGGTTACCAATTTAACAGAGTCCTGTTTAAGACTCTATGCACAAGATTCTACATGGCCAAGGCCCCCAAATCCTGCAAATGCTATGCTCTCCATATGTCCCAACTCGAGTTCTACGCTCCGCTGACTTGCACCTGGCTTGTACTCCTTGATGGGGCAGGCAGACAGCAGTGGGGCGCTTGTCTAGGACAATGGCCCCAGACCTATGGAATGCTGCCTCTCTTGCTGCTCGGAGCACACAAGATCACTGGGCATTTAGGAAATTGATTAAAACCTGGCTTTTCTCTACTCTCTAGTTTTCCTCTCTATGGCCCCCTGTCTGTCAGCACTGGGACGCCCCGTTGTTGGGGCAGCCATGCACTTTATAAGTTCGCTTAACATAACAAGTTCGCTTTACATGGAGAGATGCTTCAGCCACTACATTAGTGTTTACATTCCCGTCCCATGCTTTTAAGGACTCCCGCAGCATATCCCAGGCCATTGCTATGGGTACTCTACGGAGCCCTCGCTGCTCCCCCCTCCGAATCGCTGCACTTTCGGCCAGGCCCCATTTCTTTACCTCTTCTTTTCATGCATCAATCATTGGCGGTCTCACTGCTTTCCACCTCCTTGTTAGAAGTCTTTTGGCGATTATTATTGCTAGATACGCAAAGTGTGCCTGCACTTTATATCCCTTTGGATGTGGGTAGAACCCAAGCACACAGCCTCTGGCTGTATTCCACATTTGACCACCCACCAATACAGTCAGTGCTTGTGCTATCTGTGCCCAATAATCGTCTGATGGGGGCAGCCTCACAGCATATGGGTGCCAGATATGCATACTGTGTGATAATGTATTAAATACATTTGAAGCACGCATTGCCAAATACCACTTTTGGATATGCTTAAAGGGATGCTCACTCACCATCCGTCAGTTCCTATTCCAAATCTGTGTCCCATTTAGCTCGCAGAGCCACTAGCGGTGAAGATAGCGCCGCTCTACAGCCATTAGCTTCGTATACAGCCATTTCGTCAGGTGCCTGCCTGTACCCATTAAATGCAACATGTGCACTAACTAGGTCATGTGTTGGTGGCTCCTGCCCATCTAGGGCCCATACCCTTTTTACATAATGAATGACCCCAACATGTAGCAGGAACAAAGTATTTGGTAGACCCTGGGTGTGTATGAAGTCAGCTTGTGACAGTAGAGTGCCCTTGTTGAATAATGCTTCCACTGTTGTAACCCCCCCATCTACCCACCCCGTTAGTTGGTTACGAGTCATTATTCCCATTGGAATGGGGAATCCCAAAGCGGGATATTTGGCGCATACAGTAGCCATGGTGCTGTGTACTTCAATCGTTGCTTCCAGTATCGCAGGGCAACCTGTAGCATATGTACATTCTGGGCTGTACTCCTATGTCGGACCAATCCGCACTGGTCTGTGTTTTTTCTAGCTTATAGAGATGTGGGAGCAGTCGGGTCACTATTATTTTGCTGACTATTTTGTAATCCATATTCAATAGCAATAGGGGTCTATATGCTGAAATGTCAGTGCTATACCTACCAGGTTTAGGCAGAGAAACCACAAGCGCCTGGTTTGCGGTCGGGGGTAATGCGCCCGTGTCCAGCGCTGCTGCGTATAATTTTTCTGATTGGGTTATTAACTCCTTCGCATATGTTGTATAGAACTTTGTGGGAATACTATCCAACCCCGGAGTTTTATTTCTTGGAAGGTCCCGGATTGCCTCCTGTATCTCCGCTGCTGTGATCGATAATTTCAGTGCTTCTTTATCTGTTTCTTTTAACAGAACTCCAGGGAGTGCAGTTGCAACTGCAACTGCACTCCCTGGAGGAAACGCCGAATCTCCTGTGTATGTGCCTGTGCAGGGGCTTTTTTATAGGTGCTCAAAGTATTCCTGTAATGCTGCATTTATTGTTACTTAAGTGACAGCTGTGGCACGTAAGGGGGAATGGATCTTTGTTATTGAGACGGACGGAGGGGGATCTCGTATTATTCTTGCTAACAGCGTGCTAGCCTTGTCCGCCTCTATGTGGGCTCCTTGGCCATATGTCCTATAGTCCACCACATGCAGCCTTTCAAGTAGGTCCGCGTAGTCTATACGTGTTTTCAGTAATTTGTCTGCGCTATCTGGGGACTCGACTGCCTCATTCTCTAGTGTTCCAAGCTGGGATTCTACTTCAGCTAGACTACGTGCAATCGTTTGTCTTGTACCTACTGTTGCGACGATTGTTGGGTCCCTCACCACCACTTTGAACGCCTCCCACACCACCAGGGCGGAAGAGGCAGTACCAGCATTGTGGGAGAAGAAACTGTTGCTTGCACCTGATATTTGTGCTTTAAAAGCACCTTCCTCGAGTAATTGGGGGTTAAATCTTCACGTCGGGACCGGGTTGGGACTCGACCCAACTGAAGAGTGAGCTCTAGTGAGCTGTGCTCCGAGAATGGTTTACCTATGTATATAGTGCTCAACACCTGCGGCAACAGGACAAGGGAGCACAAGATGCGATCTATCCGTATGCGCAATGCATGCATCGGGGAATAACATGAGTATTTGCGTGTTTCTACATTTTTGCTGCGCCATACACCTGTCAGTGTCCATCTTCGCACTCATGTTTCCAGCTCTTTGGCCTGTCGTATTGTTATTGTTCAACTAATTGGGGGGTGCGATCTATCTAATTGTATACTTAAGACTGTATTATAGTCCCCACCCGGAATCCAGGGATGTTGTACCCAGTCTGCCAGAGAAGCACTTATCCTCAGAAACACTTCTTGTTCCGAATTTGGGGCGTAAATACTGCCCACCACTACCAACCGCCCGTCAAGTTCTCCTTTTAGCAGGGCATAACTGCCTTCCCCATCTATATGTTGCTCTAGTAGATTGAAAGGGACCCCCATCCTAATCCATACTGCTGCAGCCCTCGCAAATGCAGAATACGTTGTATTGTACAATTGGCCTCTCAATTTTTTCCAGAGTTTGCCGACTTCAGCTAGATTTAAATGTGTTTCTCGCATGAATACTATTTGCGCCTTACGCCTGATCAGTTGCACATGAATACGGTACCTCTTATGCACTGAGCCCATGCCCCGCACATTCCATGTGAGGAATTTATATGTTGACAGTGTTGTCATTTGTGTTGTGTGTACGTTCTAATATTCGCCCTTGTGTTTTCGCTCTGCTTCTTCGCAGGTTTAACTTTGTGCCCAATTGTGCGCCCTTTGTGACTCTTAATTATGTGTATCCAAACTACCCCAATACTTCAGTCCAACCCCAAATATGTGCCCGACCAATCATTTGCCAATAGTGGCAGCAACTTAAACATAATACTTGCAATCCCTGGGGGGTGGGGAGGAGGGGGGTGGGGAGGGAAGTACGTCAGCGATAATCTCACCTCCAGACAGGTCACTTGTGCTGCACTTAGAGGCAGCATTGTGTTGAATATATTCTGAGGATTAGAATAAAGAAGGCAAGAGAAAAAAGGGAAGGAAGAGAAGAGAGAGAGAAAAAGGAAGAAGTGGCCTTGCCCCACGGTAGCGCGATCCGTCTCCCCCACATCCTGCTAAGTCAGTGGTATGATCATATCAATGTCATCAGCGCCTATACATATACCAACAGCGACCAGCCCCTGCTTCTGGGCCATTAGGCTTGTGTTTTGTGCGTTTCTGTATCAGTTTCTTGGTGACATAGGGGTCTCATTTTTGCCCAACTTTGTACTGTGTTTTACGGTTCTGATGCTGTTTCCGCGCATTTCCTTTGCTCAATCCAGCAAGTCACGGGCAATTTGAGGAGTCATAGATGGGAATAAAGGTTGGCTGTTCTCAGAGTCTGTTAATGGCATCCCATCCGAGGACGAGTCACGTCTGCTGGCGTCTCCTGCTGTCCTCAGTGCTGCAGCGGTCTGAAAAGCTGCTCTCCTACTCTCTATTTTTTGCTCTAGGGTGGGTGTTCTCTCTTCCTCTAGTCGCTGCCTTACAGTGTTTCTCTGCCCATTTCGCCTACGGCGCTGGCTCCCGTTTCGGTGCCATCTGTGCTCTTACAATATCGTCAGGTCCGGGAAGTTAGTTTCTATCCACAGCCATGCAGTATTTACATCCGCGAAGAAGTGACTGGCATTGTTGTGCATAACCTTGAGCTTGGCTGGGAATATCAACGTGTATCGCAGATTCAGCTGCTGCAGGTGTTTCTTAACCCCAAAGAAAGCTTCCCTTTGTCTCTGTACCTGCACAGTGTAGTACGGGAACAGGAAGATCCTTGTGTTTTTCGTAAAGGAGGGGGGCTCGTTCTCTTGCTTTGCAGAGGAGTGTGTCCCTGTCTTTATCATTCAGGATTTTTACCACCATTGGTCTCGGTGGCAGACCAGGTGCACGATTACCGGCACCCTATGGGCCCTCTCCACACTGAACATGTCAGACAGTCCTTCCGTCTCGGTGGCAGACCAGGTGCACGATTACCGGCACCCTATGGGTCCTCTCCAAACTGAACATGTCAAACAGTCCTTCCGTCGCCACCGCAGTACGCAACCATTGCTCAATGAACTGCATTGGATCACGTCCCTCACTTTTTTCAGGCATACCTATTATACGTATGTTGTTTCTACGTGCTCGACCGTCTGCATCATCCACCCTGTCCTGCAGTTCTTTAGCTTGTTGCTGCAACTGTGTGACCATTTATGTTTGTGCTTTTCGCCATGGGGTCATTGAGTGTTTCTGGACTTTCTCAGCCAAGTTTTTATGGTCAGCTCGTAGTAGGCTCACATCAGTTGCGAGTGTACCCAGTTGCTTCTCCAGCACCGCCCTAGATTCCCTTATTTCTTTCAGTTTCATGTCCAATTTGTCAGAGAGGGCGACTTCTTTAGCAGGGGTAGCTGGGACCTCTTCCAGCAATAGTGGCGGGTTTTTTGTGTCATTGGTGTTGGGGTCCCCTGCTGGACCCTGCTCCCCCGGTTTCCCGTTTGGCCTTCTCATTGTATTCTCTCCCAGTCCCCAAAATGGCGCCTGGGGTACTGTATTCTCGCACCGTGTGGGGACACAATGCGCACATCCCTCTCTGACCGCTCGAGCTTGCCCAGGCGAGGTCGCCCCACTTCCTCCGCTCCTGCCTGCTGTTGCCAGCATGCTGCCCTGCTGACTGCTGCGCACTTCCTGCTACCACCTCCGTTTTTCGCCGCTGTTTGCCATCTGCTGTGTGCCTGGTTTGCCCTTTGCATTTCGCCTGTTGTATTGCACACTTGTTTCCCCTTTTGCCTTCTGTAACCTGCTGTGTCCCTGTTGTTTCCCCTGTCCGCCGCCTGTGTACTTAGCATCTGTTCCCCTTCCCCCTTTGCCTTCTGTACCCCTCTCCCCCCCTTCTGCTGCCCTCCCCCACCTGTGTGCTCCCTCCAGCCGCCGGACGACCCAGCCGCTGCTGAGCCGCCATCGGTCCTCCTTCCCGCCACTGCCCTCTCCGCCCCCCTCCTGCCCATTGGCCGCCCCGCTCCCGCCACCCAGCTGACCCGCCCTCCCGGCTCCTCACTTAAGGGGTCCAAACACAGGGGTAAGGAGTGACCGCTCGAGCCTGCCCAGGCGAGGTCGCCCCACTTCCGCCGCTCCTGCCTGCTGTTGCCAGCACGCTGCCCTGCTGACTGCTGCGCACTTCCTGCTACCACCTCCGTTTTTTGCCGCTGTTTGCCATCTGCTGCGTGCCTGGTTTGCCCTTTGCATTTCGCCAATTGTATTGCACACTTGTTTCCCCTTTTGCCTTCTGTAACCTGCTGTGTGCCTGTTGTTTCCCCTGTCCGCCGCCTGTGTACTTAGCATCTGTTCCCCTTCCCCCTTTGCCTTCTGTACCCCTCTTCCCCCCTTCTGCTGCCCTCCCCCACCTGTGTGCTCCCTCCAGCCGCCGGACGACCCAGCCGCCGCTGAGCCGCCCTCGATCCTCCTTCCCGCCACTGCCCTCTGGCGTCTCCGCCCCCCTCCTGCCCATTGGCCGCCCGCTCCCGCCACCCAGCTGACCCGCCCTCCCGGCTCCTCACTTATGACGCCCCCGAAGCGACCGCGCAGCGGAAGCGCGCAGCGGAAGCGCGCAGCGGGAGCACCGACGGAGCACCGACGGAGCACCGAAGGTGCGCCAAAGGTAAGCCCGTCTGCGCCCGTCCGCGCCTGGACCGCGCCCAGAGCCAGGACCCCCGGCCCCCACCGACGCAAGATGACCCGACTGACCTACGACGCCACCGAACTCATCGCACTCAACACCGGTAGACTCCCGGGGTGCTACCGAGCCGCCCCAAGACGCACCCACGGACCCTTCTGCTGCCACTCCTGCAAGTTCACCTGCATCCGGACCTGCACCGCACCAGCACCGATCAAGCCGAACTCCAGCAGCAACCACCTCAAGTGCATCCTGCTCAACACCCGCTCCGTCCACAGACACGCCGTCGAGCTCTGGAACCTGCTCGACACCACAGCCCCAGACGTCGCCTTCCTCACGGAAACCTGGATGAATGCCTCCTCAGCGCCCGCCATCGCCATCCCGGACGGCTACAAAATCATCCGGAGGGACCGCGTCAACCAGACAGGAGGAGGCATCGCCATCATCCACAGGAACTCCATCCGCATCACGGCAAACACCGACGACACCCTCGCACCCACCGAACACCTGCACTTCCAGATCCACATCAACCCCAAGACGACCCTCAGAGGCACCCTCATCTACAGACCCCCGGGACCAAGTTCACAATTCAGCGAGGCCATCGCCGACTTCATCAGCCCGCACGCCCTCCCCTCCACTGACTACATCCACCTCGGGGACCTCAACTTCCACCTGGAGAACAACAACGACCGCAACACCACCACTCTGCTGGAAAACCTCGCCAACCTCGGACTCAAGCAACTGGTAACCACCCCCACCGACTACGCCGGACACACACTCGACCCCGTCTTCTCTTCCAGCAAGGACATCACCTTCAGCCACGCCACCGGACTCCACTGGACGGACCACAGCTGCGTCCACTTCAGCTTCAGAAGGACCAGGATCCACCACCACCACCAGCAACAGGTTGCACGCAGAAGCTGGAACAAGATCACAGCCGACCAGCTCGCGACTTCCCTGAGCAAGAACCCACCCACTAGCGCTAAGAACCCCAGCCAAGCGGCCACCAACCTCACGAAGTGGATCAGAGACTGCGCAGACAACCTAGCCCCTCTGAAGACCCCGCCCAGTAGACCCGGCAGCAAGAGAGCCCCATGGCTTACCAACAAACTCAAGAGCTCCAAAAAGAACTGCAGAGCCCTCGAGAAAGCCTGGCGCAGAGACCCTACACCGGACAACATGACTGCCCTCAAGATCGCCACCCGGAAACACCACCAACTGATCCACGCCACCAAGAAAACCGCATTCAAGGACCGACTGGACAACAACGCACACAACAGCAAGGAACTCTTCAACATCGTCAAAGAGCTCTCCAACCCCAACGCCGGAACCAACGACATCACCCCTTCGCAAGACCTCTGCAACTCCCTCGCCTCCTACTTCCACAACAAGATCACGGATATACACAACAGCTTCAGCACTCAACCGACGCACACCACGACCGAACCACCGCCCCTCACCCCCACCCTCAGCACCTGGATCCCGATCAGCACCGAAGACACCGTCCGCACGATGAACTCCATCCACTCCGGATTACCGACCGACCCCTGCCCACACCACGTATTCAACAAGGCCGACGCTGTCATCGCACCCCACCTGCGGGACATCATCAACACCTCCTTCGACACCGCCACCTTCCCGGAGAGCTGGAAGCACGCCAAACTCAGCGCTCTTCTAAAGAAGCCATCGGCCGACCCCACCGACCTCAAAAACTACCGCCCCATCTCGCTGCTCCCGTTCCCTGCTAAAGTCATCGAGAAGACCGTCAACAAACAGATGGCCGCCTTCCTCGAGACGAACGGCTCCCTCGACCGCTCGCAGTCTGGCTTCCGGGCCAACCACAGCACCGAGACCGCACTGATCGCAGCAACCGATGACATCCGAGCCCTGCTCGACAACGGAGAAACAACGGCCCTCATCCTCCTGGACCTCTCAGCGGCCTTCGACACTGTCTGCCACTGCACCCTAGTGCAGCGCCTCAGCAACGTCGGAATCCAGGAGAAGGCACTGGAGTGGATCATCTCCTTCCTCGCCGGAAGAACACAGAGAGTGCGCCTCCCCCCGTTCAGATCAGAAGCCACCGAAGTCATCTGCGGCGTCCCTCAAGGCTCCTCGCTCAGCCCAACCCTCTTCAACGTCTACATGAGCCCCCTCGCAGCCATCGCACGCCAGCACAACCTCAACATCATCTCCTACGCAGGTGACACCCAGCTGATCCTCTCCCTCACCAACGACCCCGCCAACGCCAGAGCCAACCTACACGATGGGATGAAAGAGGTAGCCGAATGGATGAAAAACAGCCGCCTGAAACTGAACTCAGACAAGACGGAAGTCCTCATCCTGGGCTCCTCGCCCTCCGCCTGGGACGACTCCTGGTGGCCCCCCGCCCTGGGCACCGCACCAAAACCGACAGACCACGCATGCAACCTGGGCTTCATCCTGGACTCCTCCCTCTCCATGACCAGACAAGTCAACGCCGTCTCCTCGTCATGCTTCAACATCCCGCGCATGCTACGAAAGATCTTCCGGTGGATCCCCACCGAGACCAGGAAGACGGTCACCCAGGCCCTCGTCACCAGCCGTCTGGACTACGGCAACTCCCTCTACGCCGGAACCACCGCCAAAATCCAGAAGCGACTCCAACGGATCCAGAACACATCAGCACGACTCATCCTGGACATCCCCCGCTGCAGCCACATCTCCGGACACCTGAGAGACCTGCACTGGCTCCCGGTCAACAAGAGAATCACCTTCCGTCTCCTCACCCACGCACACAAAGCCCTACACATCCAAGGCCCAGGATACCTCAACAGCCGCCTCAACTTCTACGCCCCCAAACGCCAGCTTCGTTCGACCAGCCTCGCCCTCGCCACCGTCCCCCGCATCCGAAGAACCACCACAGGAGGAAGATCCTTCTCCTACCTCGCCGCCAAGATTTGGAACTCCCTCCCGACCCACCTCCGCCTGGCCCAGGACCATCTCGCCTTCAGGAAGCAGCTCAAGACCTGGCTGTTCGAGCAGTAGTGGACCCCCCCTCCCCAGCGCCTTGAGACCCTCCGGGTGAGTAGTGCGCTATACAAATGCTTTGATTGATTGATTGATTGCAAGTTACGTGCCGCTGCACCAGGGGGGGCCACTAGAGCTTCTATACTGACAGGGCTTAGGTTTTGTTTGCGTCTTATGTACTCTTCCAGTTTTTGTGCCCAGTCTTGTTGCGGTCTATCTTACACTTTGCCCGCTGTACATAGCCATGAGATATATTTCTTCCACCCGTACATTACCTCGCTGGCCTCGTAGGTGGGGCATGTGGTTGTAGGGGTTAACTCGCTGCCCCTTTAAGGGCATATATATCGTGTTGGGATGTGTATGGCGCAGTTTTGCAGGCCGTGCATTATGAGATGAGGAGGGGGAGCCCACTGCGCATCCCAGCTGATTTTGTTGTTCTGGGCCGTGTTTTACTACTGCAGTCGGTCGCGGCCGCCTCCCTGTTGTTCGGGGCCCCCTTAGTATTTCGCTCACCTTGCTCCTCCATGGTATGCATAGGCCCTCCGTGATCTTTCCTGTTACTACACAGCCAGGTCCCCTAGCGCCCTGCGCCGCACGGCCTCAGTCCCATACTCCAGTTCATGCTGCACAACTAGGCCTCACCCTTTGCAGCAGGACCCGGTCACTCTGCATACCTCCACCACCGCAGGACCTCCAAGGGCGCTCTGTGTCTCTGTTGTCCGCCGTGTGTGCTGCTCACTTCTGGCGCCTCAGTCAGCTCAAATCAGCCGAGCCACTACCCATGTCGCATCTATCAGCTGTCCAGGATTTCAGGTGGTTCTGTCCCTTCCAGCAGCCAGCTGCTCCCGCCCGGAGTGCTAGGCCCAGACTGGCAGCCTCGCGTAGTTTACGGCCCAGTCCCAAGTTGGGTCGCTGTTTACAGGTTCAGCGTTGTTGTTTCCCGGCTGGAAAATGTCGCTCCGTGCAGCTGCTTGTAGGGTTAGAACGGATGGGTGTTTTATGTGGGGGATAGGGGAGAGTTATCGGCCCAGGAGCTCCTGGATTAGGTGTTTGCCATCTTCCACGTTTGGCCACGCCCCCTGTAAACTGACTGCTTAACGTCTAACTGTTTCCGGTACATGCTATACCTAACTTGCAGATTACTCATCTCGTGAATCTCCCCAGGTGCTGGTTATAGAAAAGTTGAAATAGATCTCCTGCACTGTTCAGTGGCATCCTCACTCCCACTCGACACTGGTGCCTCCCCAGATGTGATGTCACAGAGCCATATTTGCCCCATCACAGCACTGTGATATAAGTTTCAGACCTTTTTCCATGCCCTCAGAGGTGAGGAAGAGACTGACAAAAGGGATAGAAATGCAGTCCAGAAAAAAGAACATAGAACCTTACTAAACTCACAATGCTCCCAGAAGGGGGATGCAGGTGTGGTGAGAAATGTGCAGGTAGATACAGTATCAACCAGAAACAACGTTACAAAAGGTAAGTAGCGCCGTAGAGCGGAGGGCGGGCAGGTAAGAGGCAGACACACACACTCCACTTCCGCTAGTACAAGCGGGTAGCGGTCTAGTCTCCCATTCAGGAAGGCTACTTAGGCAGCGAGGAGCTGCCGGCGGATTGCGGTAGGGAGGACGGTGGCAGAGTCTCCCCAACCCGCTTGACGCCAGACAGCTTGCTCCAGTCAGCAAATGCGGATACAGTATTTTAATGCTTGATATCGTTTTACTTTAAAAATTTTAAAGCACATTAGTGAAAATTGTATTTTAATAATTGCACACGCTGCATAGGGGCAAAAGGGTTTTTTAAAAACTGACCTACTGAAGGGAGTCTGCACTCGGTGGTTCAGCCTGTCCGCCTCGGTCCGACTCGGCTAGTAGCGCCGTAGAGCGGAGGGCGGGCAGGTAAGAGGCAGACACACACACTCCACTTCCACTAGTACAAGCGGGTAGCGGTCTAGTCTCCCATTCAGGAAGGCTACTTAGCCCCCTCGTCGCCTCGAGCGCGCAGCGGTCGCGCGCAGTGAAGCGCCTGAGACGCGCCAGAGAGAAGCCCGTCTGCGCCCGTCCGCGACAGGACGTGGCTAGGGGCTATGGTATTACCGACTGGCGGTACTCAGGGTACCAGGCGGGTATATCTCTCTCACACTCTACGTTATTTACGCCCTAATGTGCTTTCACCTAACTGTTCTCCGCCATCTCACTTTTGCCCTGAAGGGCCTTTTTCGTGTAGGTTTTGCCATACACAATTCTTAACGCATAGCGTCTCCCATCAACAATGTACTATTAATACCACGACTACTCTGACTTGTGGGGGTAGTAACTTATTGTGTAATGTAAGATCGCTAGTTAAGCATTCTACTGAGGTTTGGGATCTCATCTCCACTTATAAGCCAGATATGTGTTTCCTAACTGAAACGTGGCTTAAACCTCATACCACTCCCGCTATTACTCTTGGCATACCGATGGGCTATAAGATTGTTAGACAGGATAGACCTATAAAAACCGGAGGTGGTATAGCAATCGTATTTAAAGATGACATTTCTGTCTCTGTTTTAGATCAATGTTACACCTCTGATTTTGAGATGATGACATTTAGGATTGATTCACCCACTAAATGTAGCAGGAAAGGAGCCCTGGTTTATCGTCCACCTGGCCCATTGAAAAACATGTCTAAACTGTTAGTGGAAGCAATTGCACCAACATATTAGCATAGATAAAGATTTCCTATTACTCGGGGATTTTAATATCCACAGTGAAGACGGAAATAATAAGGAGGTACAATCGTTTATGACTGATATCTCTCTCCTGGGATTAAAACAATGTAACAGTGGACCTACACATCAAGCAGGACATACTTTGGACATGATTATAGCCAATTTTCCGGGCATCGAATGTAACCTACCCAAACACTATCCTTGGACAGATCATTCTATGCTTGAGTTTTTCATGCCAATAAACGTTCCCCCTGCCGCTGTACATGCCCATATTCCATCCAAACGAAGGCAGTGGCATAAAATCACCAACATCACCTTTGAACAAAGATACTGTCCCCCTCTTGTCGTATGTACAGACGACATTAACAGCGCTCTTTCGAAGTGGGATTTAGCAGTCGGTAATGTAGTAGAACAACTTGCCCCGATAAAAACCTTTAAAACTAGCTTCACCAAGAAACATGAAGTCTGGTATTCGGAGGATTTGCGTACTTTAAAACGTACAGCTAGGAAATTTGAGAAAACATGGAGAACCTCCCACCTGGAAGGAGACAAAGTCAATTACAGGATGGCTCTTAATACCTATCACAAAGCCATACGATCTGCTCGCAAGCACCATATCACCGCTCAGTTAGAGGCAGCTGGTAATGATTCAAAGACCTTGTACCAGATTGTCAATACATTTTTGAAGCCCGCTGCTTGCGAAAGTACAGATATGGCCTCACAACATCTTTGTGATAGTATATCAAGCTTTTTCTCCGATAAAATTGATGCCATTTACAGGACAATAGAGACCACAAATACTGGGAACAGTAGTCAAGATCACTCTGCTTTGATGCGTATATCATCAACTAAAGCCAAGAAGTCTCATTCTTTTAATAACTTTCCAGAAATCTCACTGAGTGAGGTCCAAAGTCTAATTATGGATATCAAAAGTGGCAGTCCGGCAGACCGGCTCCCAGCTAGGCTTATGGGCCCACTAGGGAGCATTCTGGGCCCTGACGTTCAGAGGCTAGTAAATCTCTCACTAACATCTGGAGTAGTTCCACAATGTTGGAAAAAAGCTCTTGTAAGACCGATCAGGAAGAATTCCTCAATTCCATGGACCAATCTGTCTAATCTCAGACCTATTTCCCTTTTACCATTCTTGGGGAAAATCACCGAAAAGCATTCCAATAAACATCTATCTACCTACTTGGAAAAATCTGGCTACCTCGATCCATCTCAGTCAGGTTTCAGGCCAAAATTTAGCACCGAAACGGCCTTGCTGTCGATTACTGACGATCTTCGGTTGTACCAGGACAAAGGTTACTCTGTGATCCTGGTACTCCTAGACTTATCGGCAGCGTTCGATACTATCTCGCACAACATTCTTATCGAACGCCTGGCTGAGAGTGGAATCGGTGGTATGGCACTGGATTGGATCAGAAGCTTTCTCTCCAACCGCACCCAATCTGTCACCATGGGTGATTTTAGGTCGAAGGAGGTTAACATTACCAAGGGGGTTCCGCAGGGCTCTTGTTTGAGCCCAACCCTGTTTAACACCTATGTGGCCCCCTTGGCAGGTGTAACTAGAGCTTACGGATTCCACCCAGTATCATATGCTGATGATACGCAGCTGCTCTTCCCTTTTAAACATCTTACACCGGAGATAATACAATCTTTCTCCGATGGAATGAAGGCAGTTGCAAGATGGATGTCTGCCAATTTCCTCCAATGCAACGTTGGAAAAACGGAGGTTATGCTTTTTGGTGATGTCAAGGTCCAATGGTCCCCTGACTGGTGGCCTCCTGATCTGGGCCCAGTCCCTGAGCCCAAAACAGTGATCAAGAACTTAGGAGTCAGACTAGAACCAGAGCTGACTATGAAACATCATGTCTCCATTACGGTAGGAACATGTTTCCACGTAATAGGTCTCCTCCGAAGGATTTTTCCTTACCTTCCGGATTCTTATAGGAGAACTCTGGTTCAAGCTCTGATTATCAGCCGTCTTGATTACTGCAATGGTCTCCTGGCAGGAGCTAATGAAGAGGTCCTCAACCGCCTACAGGTGGTACAAAATACAGCAGCGAGGTTGGTGCTCAATGCTCCCCCTAGGTCTCCTTCTAGACCTCTATTGCACAAACTTCACTGGTTGCCAATACGGCAGCGAGTGAATTTTAAGATCGGCTGTATAATCCACAAAGGCCTCAATGAATTAGGACCTGAGTACCTTGCTACTAAGTTTGTTCCCTACGTTCCTACACGTACCCTTAGGTCTGGTGAACAGCTCTTGTTGAACATTCCAAAAATCGCCAAAGCAAGGCAAGGGGGTAGGACCTTGTCTGTGGTAGGCCCAAGCTTTTGGAATTCCCTCCCGCTTCCTTTAAAACAGTGTGGGAGTCATCTAGAATTCAGAAAATGTCTGAAAACTTTTCTGTTTAGCCTATGCTAAGCATTTATCCGCTGGTCTCTACTAGACTTCTGGTATTAAAGTATTAAAATATCTCCCCGTAGCTCCATCTAAGCTCTCCACTCTAGGTGTCATAAGCGCGGAGATACTCCTTCGGGAGTTTATTCATAGCGCTATAAAAACCTATAAATAAATAAATAAATAAGTAACTTATTCTTGTCATGAGTACTTCTATCTGTTGATTCCAGACCATTAAACCCTAGGAGGGTCTGTGGCGCAGTCAGCCCTTCAAGTCAAAGCTGGAAATAATGGCATGGTACAAAGAGCAGAATCAAACAGCACAAAAAATCAACTGGTGGCACTTTAAATAATGAGGCAGTCCCTGCCTAGTTCTGCACGTGACCCTGTGTCTCCAAATAGATAACAAAAGGAAATCACAAAATGTCCACACCACCCTTTTGCCATTAAAGTACAGCATACTGAGACATTGGTCCACCTCGCCAACATACCTGTAGCAGGTCTCTCGGCTACTCACCCCATTTGAGAAGGGGGTAGTGAGTAAAAAAGATGATAAACCCTTGATCTCTGAACTATACACTATGCTTGCCGCCGGGCAGAAAAGGATGCACACAAAGGGCCAACTGTGCTGGGAGGAGGAGCTGGGGAGGGCCCTAACAGACAAAGAATGTGCGAACATTCACTACAGGCCACACCATTCAGCACATAACACCGCTGGAACTGATTCAGCTTACAAGGTTTCTTCCTATTGGTACCTCATACCGGCTCGCAGCCATAGCTGGAACAAAAACCACACTATTTTTCAGTGTTGGAGGGAATGTGGGCCTGCCAGCTCTCTGGTACATTTACTCGGGCATTGCTCGAGACTGGGGTGCTGAAGGACATAGACACAGCCTTTGAGACGGAGATTCCACGCTTTTCGGCTTACATACTTCTGGGGCTTTCAAAATCGTTGACCTTTTCCCAGCGCTCTTTGAGGGGCAGGCAAATAGCACTGGCGTTAGCGGCAGCGCAATAGGTACTCTTGGCGCACTGGAGCACTACGACAGTGCCGGATCACACAACCTGGTTACATAGACTGTGGCTGACTCTGGCCATGGAGCGCCTTTCACTTGTTCAGGACTGCAAGGGCGAAACCTATGCAGACCTATGGGCCCCTTTCATACAACTGTTGTCAAAAGAGTTTAGGGAAGTAACCTGGCCCAAATACTGCATCTAATCCCCAAGGCGCAGGAGGCGATGGTGTCCCGTATATAACGAGACAGAGCCAAAGTGTGGTCTGATAGATGGGAGTTAGTGATATTACAATGAAGAAGTTCAGCACCGGTGCAGGATCCCCATCCTTTCCTTTTCGAGGGAAGGAGGAGGGATGTCTGTCCTGTTTCTTCATGTGTTGCACCTATTTTGCTCCTTTTGTAGATAGATGTACTTATGCAATCCAGACATCGCTGCCAGCTTTGGTATTTAGGCACTGAAGTGGCGTACATTTGATTAGTACATAAATCCCACGCTGCCGGCAAATGTGGTTGTAGGCACACAGCTGTGTACTGCCGCAAGATTGTCTTCTAAAACGAATAAAAGATTGGTTCCATAAAGTACAGCGTACAGATCACCTGCTAACCAAAGCATCTCTAAGGTGAACAGCACCGCACACAACACTGGACACACCACCTTTCCCCCATCCAGCCCCTCCCCACCAGAGACGGAGATCAAGACAGTGCAGAAAGAACAGGCATGAAACACAACATACAAAAGGCCACTAAATGTGGTTTGAATTACAAAGCCAATCCAAAATAGGGCAAAGCAGGCCCCACAGAGGCCCATAACAGTAACAGAAAACAGAAAAACTTGATAGGCCAAAAGAGACCTCAGCAAATGTGAAGGAAAGGAAAGCATGGAGGATGTGGGAACTGTGGTCCTGTTAATAAATGGAATTCAAAAGATGCAAACCATTATCACCATACAATTCCTTGACAGATGTTCAGTAGGAAGAAAAGGCCCATAGTTAAAGGGCATCATAAAACATCCCATGCTGTCTCTACCCTAATCTGGTCACATGAAAACCAGGTAATACCATCCGTGGAAAGGAACTAACCCTCCAAACAAGAGATAATCCTAAATAAGTGAAGAGTAGTACAAAGAACAAATATATTGGTGGTGTAACTGTGTGATGTCCCTCACAGTGTCACTTGCCACATCAAGAGATCGTGTATTGTTCCAATTAATGCCTTGACTCAAGAATACACGGATCAGTAACACCAAGAATGCCCAAACAAGGAGCAAGACCACTGTCAGTAACTACGGGATACTCTTCAAGGGGAGAGGGGCTCCCTTCAAGAACAACAAGTAACAAGAGTCCCCTGCCTAGGAGCTGTGCCAGCAGACTGACCAGAATGAAAGTAAGGATGAAGTCCCCTCTGCATAGGCTAAAGGCCACAGAAGTCAATAAAGCGGCAGTGTCAAAAGGAAAACAATCTTCTCCCTGATGTACCTGCATTCTCACAAGGAGATATTTAAAAGAGCCTTGAAATCAAAAGTCGGGGATGAAGATCAAAACTGGCACTTCTGGCCTTGGTACCCTTTGAAGACAACACCCTTCGTTGTCAAGAGTAGGTAGATACAGGTCCATGGTGTCAAGAGCAGGTCTAAGAAGTTTTGTAGTGTCCCCAAAATCACCATGAACCACTTCAGAAAAATGACGTGGTCTGGCAAAAGAAGAAGCACCAACTGTGCCATCTCAAACTGTTTTGGTGTAGCGCACCATCATGCACGTATCATTACAAGAGCAAAGAGACTCAATCCGCAGACATTCAATATTCGATGGGGAGCAAGACGAGAGACCAGTACCAGCACGGATATATCCAGGAGTGTGGAATGATGGATGATAGGACAAACATTTGGGTTGTTTAGGGGGAGCAAGATAACAACAATCAACCAAACGGTGGTAGCCAGTGCAGATGCTGGTCTGCTAAAAATGGGCATGACAGAGTCCAACAATGTCTCATTAAAAAGCAATATGTCTTCCGACAGCAAAGCGCCAGTCTGCAGAATTTCAGTCAAAATGTTAGCCTTAATCTCTGCAACTAGTTGGGGCAATGCTAGAATCTTGGCCAGCTTGCCCAAAACCACCTTAAAAGACACAAAGTCCTCTCAATGGAATGCAGGTGGGCAAACCAGGATAAACCTATCAAAAGTAATGAAGTTATTTAGGTTCTGAAAACAAAAGGAGGAACCTCTTCTGAGTCTTCATAGGAACACAGTAATTCTGCTTCACTATGAACCTTTTGAGCACAAAAGACCTTGATTGAAGCCCGAGCAAGGCTTGTGGGATGCTTATAAGACTACCCACATGTCTTGAAAATAGAGCCAGAGCCACCGGCATAGACCGTGTTGGTATAGGTGCTGAAACTGAAACAGACGGTGAGACCTTCAGCAGCATAATAATGGCTGCAGATGCTGTTACAACATTAACATTATTAGTTGGGGTTGACCAGCCCCAAAGGAAAAGAACTCAGGCAAAGTCAAAGATCCTGTAGGCTCCATGGAAAGAGTCAGGGGAGAGTGCAGCATAGTTTGCAAGGATTGGGTGAAGGTTGCCACCTCAGTGGAGTCATCCTCAGGGGACAGGAAAGCCAGTAGTTGAGTCAGTAGTGTCGAACACTGAGCCAGAACAGAGCCAGGTACCAATTCCGGAGTTATTTCCACCAAAATACAGGGTTCTAAAAATGAAGTTGAGGCTGAAGTCGGAATAAATGTAACGACCAGAGATCCTTCTCACACTTGGGGACACATGTCAAGACGAAGACGAGCTCTCCATTCAATAAGTATTGAACTTGGAAAAAAAATAGTTCTTTAGAAGAAAAACTACATCTCCAGACCTATCCTGGTTGTGAGATCTAAAGAGGTGGAGTCAATTGTTATGGCCTCCAGAAGTGTAAGAACATCAAATCCAGTGCACGATAGATGCCGAAGTAAACAATTGCTACCGGCAGCAGGCTTGGAGGGGGATTTGAACTTAAAACGTCTCGGGAGTGGCAGAAGCAGTACATATAACAGCCTGACCTCTTGCTCTGTGGCATCACCCCAAACACACAGCAAAATGGAATATCCTAACCATTTTCGAATGTATAGCAACTCCAGCTCCGAGTTCAAAGGTGCAGAAAAAAACGGAATTGATGTCAAGGTGACACCAGATACTACTTCGTGACGTCCCAACCACAGAGGCACCAATGTCAAGCAGGACCCAACATGCCATCTACCAACACAGGAGACCTTTCTAATTTTCCAGATCCAGTCTGGCAACAAGAGAAATTCATGAGGTGATGAAGCTGCAGGAAGAAGTGTCAATCAAAAAAGCAATTTAACTCAATACTTGCCTTTTGGGACTTTTTTTTTGAAAATTTGTTTATTTGCAGATCAAGTAGAGCATCAATGCGTTACAGTACACATAGAATAAATCATACAAATGAGGGCATGCTCCTCGCTGTAATGTAATAACAACCATAATGTAAATTTTCTTATTTTGTTGTGTCGTGAGTAGCTAAACAGAACCCCCATAAACCTCCCACCCACCACCCTTAGTATACCCGCCCTCGGCATTCCTATTCGTAATTTAGATAGTCAAGTGTCCATCGGCTGCTCCCTCACATAGCTCCTACTCGGATGTACGTCCCATACATTTAGGTAGAGGTATAATCAACACACATTACAGGTAGGTGGTTAACATATTTCAAGACGCACTCTGGGACATCGAGGCAAGCCAAAGTCTAGCAAGGGTAAGTGGCAGTTCAAGCAGTAGAGAGCGAAACTTCAGATCCCTCCTCCCCATCCATTTCAAAGGCTCCCAGTATGGTGAACCAATCCAGCGATATCGGCGTCTTTCTGTGGCCCCTACGTTCTTCACGCTGCAGTGCCTCGCCCTCTGCCTTACCCCATCGTATAACTTCTGCTTTCCATGTGTCTGGTTCTGGCGGTTTGGGTGATTTCCACCGCATTGTTATCGCGCGTTTCGCTAGTAGCAAGGCCATATCAGTGAAGCGTGTCGACACACTCCGTTTCCGCGTGTTCGGCCCTAACCCTAGTATTGTGTGTTCTAACGTGCGGGGTAATAAGGAAGACCCTGCTTTGGCGAGTGAGTCATGTATGTTCGTCCAGTAATAGCCCAGTTTTGGGCAGTTCCAGAACATGTGTATCAGTGTAGCGTCCTCAGCTCTGCATCTGGGGCAGGCATCAGTAGTGTCAGGGAACATAACATGTATGCGGTGTGGCGTGAGGTAAGCCCGGTGCAGTACCATCAGTTGAATGAACTAGAATTTCGGACTTCTGGCCACCCTTTTGGGAAATTGTAGAATCCGCTCCCATTCTTGCTCCCAAGTGGCCGTCCTATGTCGCCTTCCCATTTAGTCCTAAGGGGTGTTAAGGGGATCGCCCTCCCAGATCTAACACCAGTAGTGAGCCATCTGGTGAGGTGACCACCCGCTCCCATGAGGTATTGCATGGATAGTAGTGGGTTTGCGGGCGGCTCCTTGCCATCTCTCGCCCATTGCTCTGTCACAAAATGCCGTACGCTAGCATGTAAGAGGAATGAGCCTTCGGGGACGTTATATGTGGCCCTGAAGTCCTCAAAGGATAATATGTGTCCATCTGCGAATAGATCTCCGATGTGCATGACCCCTGCGTCATGCCATGAAGCTAGCTTGTGGGTTGTGAGCAGGCCGGATTCCAGTGGAATACCGAGCAGCGGTGTTGTAGGGGCGTAGGAAGTCGTGGGGGATGGATACTTCACCGCCTTCCGCCAATAGCGAATGGCAAGGCGGAGAAGGGGGGGGGGGCATCTCTAGGCAGCTCCGAATGGGGCAGAAGTAAGGTGTGGAGTTTCCCTTTGGACCGGTCATCCTCCGTCATGTCAATCTCATGTAGGTTTCTACCCGCCAGCCAGTAAGCCAACCATTGTAACTGACACGCGTAGTTATAGGCCCTAAAGTCCGGTGCTCCCATGCCCCCGGCCCCAGTGGTAAGCTGCAGTTTAGTCAGTCCAATGCGTCTCCGACCCGATCCCCATATCAGCTCCGTCAGTAATGTGTCTAATGTTTTGAAAGTAGAGGCCGGGATCAGGAATGGCAAGTTAGTGAAATAATAAAGTAGTCGGGGAAGCACCACCATCTTTGAGATCGCTACTCTACCTGCCACCGACAACGGTAGCGACTGCCAGAACTGCACCTGTGATTTGAGTGATCGTATTGCCCTGTCCAGGTTGCCATGCAGCATTGCCTCCGCTCCCCTGTATATTTGGACCCCGAGGTAACGGAAGGTGATGTCCGCCATTTGGAAGGCGTATGGCGGAAATGGCAATGGCGCGGACGGTTCAGTGTCAGTAAAGCAGTAACCTAAGGACTTGGATTCGCTTATCGCGAGACCCGATAGCAACCTGTAAGTCTCAAAGAGAGTGGGGATAGGGTGCAAGTCTCCTTTCAAGTCACGGAGATACAGGATGATGTCATCAGCATAGGCCGACACCACATGCGTTCTTCCACCCCTTTGGATGCCTAGGTGGGGAGCTACTTTACGGAGCTTACAAAGCAACGGCTCTAGTGCTAGAATGAATAAGAGTGGAGAGAGTGGGCATCCTTGTCTGGTACCCTTCGCAATGGCTAAGGGTTCAGAGATGCATCCGGACGTCCGAACCCGCGCCGTCGGCTGGGAGTAAAGCAGTCTGACCCATGCAACATATTCTGGAGGCAAGCCGAGTTTCTCGAAGGTGGCAAACATGAAATCCCATCGAAGGGAGTCGAAGGCCTGTTTGAGGTCTAGCGTGATACAGCCCTCGGTGTTCCCGGTCGCCTGGGCCGGTATCCTCAGGTGGGCTAGCCTACGGAGATTCAAGGCCGTGCTCCTACCAGGAACAAACCCGCACTGGTCGGGGTGAATCAGTTGGGGAATGTATTGTGTCAGCCTAGTTGCCAGCACTTTGCTCAGTATTTTGTAATCAGTATTAAGGAGGGACAAGGGTCTGTAGTTAGCTAGGTGCATTCCGTCCCTGCCCGGCTTCAACAGGGAAGTTATCAGGGCCTGTAGGGAGGACGGTGGTAAGGAATCAGTCTGTAGTGCTTCATGATAGATGGTCTGTAGTCGTGGGGCGAGGAGGTCAACAAACGTCTCGTAAAATTCTACAGGCAAGCCGTCTGTACCAGGAGTTTTATTCCTCAGTAAGGCGTGTATTGCCTGTTTAATCTCTGTCGTGGTGATAGTACGTTTCAGGTCGTCCCGCTGTCGTTCTGTCGTTCTGGCCGCCCAATTGTTTCGGCTTGTGGTTCAATATTGGAACCCCTAGGGGCCTTTGTCGACTTCTTCATAAAAGGATTTGTCCCTTCAACACTCTGTTATGTACGTGACTCCATGTCCATGATCAACCTGATCGAGCACCATCCCTTTAATCCCCTCACCGATACCTTGTGCACCATGGACGTGGAGTCATTGTATACGAATATCCCACAGACAGCGGCTTTATTGGTTATACAGAGGACTCTAGATAGCCGTCCTCGCCCACATGCTATTCCAACATCGTTCATCTGTAAGCTATTAGAACTCTGCTTGACTAGGAATTTTTTCACATTCCAAGGTCACTACTACCAGCAAATCAAGGGGACCTCTATGGGCGCTATTTTTGCCCCGAACCTGGCCATATTATTTATGGACGAAATAGAAAGACAGACAATACTTGTACCTACCAACCCCTTCTTCTCTGGTGTCATCATGTGGCGCAGATACATTGATGACATCTTCATGATATGGAGATTAGACGTCAATGTACTGCGCCATTGTTTACACTGGATGAACAATAACTGTTTGGGACTCCAATTCACCTCAACATCTGACAAGAACTCTATAGATTTCCTGGATTTGACAATTTTCCACCAGGAAGCTGAACTATTGACCAAGCTTTATCGTAAGCCCACAGAGAGAAATACCTTGCTAGAGTACTCCAGTAATCACCCCAGGGCCCTGAGGGACTCCTTACCGTTTTCCCAATTCTTGCGAATCAGGCGAAACTGTTCCCATAAGGAGGATTACTTCCGAGAAAGCACTACCCTGGCTAACAAACTAAAAAACAGGTGTTACCCAAGGAAAATAGTCAAAAACGCCCTGAAAAGGGCTTGGTACCGCCCACGAGAAACACTTCTTGTCCCAAATCCAAAGAAAAACATGGACAGGATAGCTTGTGTGACAACATTCTCCCCCATCTCCAACAAGTTGAGAAAACTGATTCTAAGACATTGGCCAGTAATCAATGCCGGTAGTCTAGAGATCGAACGCCCATTGTTTGCATTCAAAAAGAGTAAGAATTTAAAGGACCACCTGGTCCGCGCAGCACTACCCAGTCCCACTCATTCTTCCACTCTTGAGTCAGCATGGGGTCTGTCCCCCGTTGTTGGACATGTTAAATGTGGTGGCTGTACAGTCTGTAACTTGACAATTGAAGGGAAATGTTTTGTGTTTGATAATGTCACCTTTAAATGTAATATTAAAAAAAGAGAGAGGAACCCCTTAGAATAAACAAGGGAAGTTAGGGTATTGAACCTGTAGAGATATGACTATTCCCTTGAAGCATACAATGGGTCTGGCTAGAATCTAGCTATAGCACCTTCATTAATACAATCATGACAACATACTATACAATTCAAAAGGTACACAATTATTTATTAAAATGACAAAGATAAAAATCGATTCACAATTATAAATCATCCATTACAAAAGAACACAATGAAACGGACAGACAAAAAGTTGCAAAACATGAAACTTGTAAGATACAGTTGTACATTCAATCCTGCAATATAATATAAACGCGTCGACGCCCAAAACCCAGTACAATTCAAACTGTTTCCTCCCTTGGTGATATACAAGTTTTGGTTTACATAACCAGGGAGCGATTATATTATATTGCAGGATTGAATGTACAACTGTATCTTACAAGTTTCATGTTTTGCAACTTTTTGTCTGTCCGTTTCATTGTGCAGGTCACAAGAAATTGTCTAACTGTTTTTTAGTTGACCAATAATTTTAATTGTGTGTTCTTTTGTAATGGATGATTTATAATTGTGAATCGATTTTTATCTTTGTCATTTTAATAAATAATTGTGTACCTTTTGAATTGTATAGTATGTTGTCATGATTGTATTAATGAAGGTGCTATAGCTAGATTCTAGCCAGACCCATTGTATGCTTCAAGGGAATAGTCATATCTCTACACCTTTAAATGTAACACACTCACAAATTGTAACACTACTAATGTTATCTACTTGATCCAATGCCCCTGCAACAAAAACTATGTTGGGCAAACATCTCAAAAAATCAAAACCAGGATCTGCCAACATAGGAGCCGCATCAGATGCCGTACGCCAAATGCCCCACTGGTAGAACACTTTCTGGAAACCAACCATGACGAGGATGACATCCGTTTGACTGTACTCAAGGCACTGAAACTTCCCCAAAGAGGGGGGAGCATGTCCAGTCTTCTAAATAAAGAAGAGTTGAAGTGCATCATACTGCTAGACTCCATTCGTAATGGATTAAATCGGACAGAGGATTGGACATCCTTACTCTGAATTGAACCACATCACCAACTTTTCCTAATCTCTATAATCTGAAATGACTCTTTGGTTTTTTGAAAAGTACTGACTAAATCCAACAATTGTGGTTTAATTTTCTACCTACCTTGAATGATGAACTACACAAGCGACTTGCCGTGATCATTATAATCAAAAGACTCCCTGAGAATGTGAAAATGATGACTAAATCCAACATTGTTGTGTGCATTTTTCTTCCTATTTTGAATGGTGAACGGTACCACAAATGCGATTATGTTCGATTACGCTAATCCGATAAGACTCCTTGTAAATATGGAAATGTGACAACTGAAATCCTACATTGTAGTTTTATATTCTTAATTCTCTGCTTAATAAAATGTGTATGCTTGTTGGGCACAGACGGCCTGCACCTCTCGCGGGTATGAGCACTAAACTGCATAAGCACTCACTGAAAATTTTTCCTCACCACTCCAAAATGGCGATCTACAAATAACTAGGTTCTCAGCCTGGCCATACCGACTCCTTTTGCCATTCAAATATGGCCGCCAAATATCAGGAATAGCACCCAGTCCTTTCTTTATTTTTTATCGGTCCTAAATATCCTACCCAGAACACACTCGGTCACAGCGGATTCGCGCTGCCACTGAGACGGGGGAGAAGACCATCGAGTTTCTCCCACCACCCCACCGCCGCCTCCATCGAGACGCGAGGTAAGCCTACGCCCAAACGCAGCTTAGATCCCGGCCCCTACCGTAGCCGGTAGACTTGGCCCTGACCCCGCTCCTTGTTATTTTTCAGCATCGCATCTGCACAGGAGGTAATACACTCCCGACCGGGATGAAACCATCGCGTTAATTCTTCGAGCTCACGGCTGCCTCAAATATAGCCAGGTAAGCCGAGAGCTGAATTTAACCTCTGTATAGTCAACCCCATAATTCTGCCCTTGGTCCTTTTTAAATTCGATCCTTGTCATCCAGCAGTGTGACTGCAGTTCAGGAGATAACCCACTCCTGAAACAGGAAGTAACCATCCGGTTCAACTTCTACCCCACGGCTGCGTGAATTGTAGCCAGGTAAGCCTTCACCCCAATTCCCTGGCCTAGGTACCACTGCCCCCACAACCCAGCTAATGGTTAATTTTTATTGTACAGCACCCACTTCATAGAAGCTGGAAAGAGAATTTTAGAACAATCGTGCCTCTGTAAACCATTTCTGGACCATTGAAGGTAATGGCCACAACCCGGGTTTGATCACTGCCCTAAGCCAGCCCTTACACATGCATAGCCCTTCACTATCACCATCTGACCAAGCTCCTAAATCCTGTTCACCGAATCACTTCACACGCCTTTAGTGTTGCGCACTAAGTATGTACCATTATTTACATTGACAAAGTTTTATCACAATGTCACTGCGCCGTTTTCACTCTGCGTTCAACCTTATTATACGACACAAATATCACTATTCACATTAGCAAAATCACCGCGAGTAATAATAGAAAATGGCCCTTAAACAGCACGTGGGCCCTGTCGAATGTTTTTAAATTCCTTTCAATTCAGGCGGATGCCTTACTTCATGTTTCTATTTTTCTCTATTTTTTCCTTTTTCCTACAGGCTTTCGTATTGTAATACAGGCAGTGATTTTAAATTGTCCTGATGATGATCCCACTTTATTAAGAGCCCTTAGGGATCGAAACGTCGACGCTGTAAACAGTGTTATATGTGATCCAATGTGTATAATCAATTGTTTACACTGTTGGGTGTATTTTTGCGAAATTTATTATTGAAACCGCAAGCCACCCTTGGCTCTACAAAAATTTCCTTTTTCTTGCCTGAAAAACCTCTTTTCTCCTTTCTATCTTACTTGACTCTATTGGTTTTCCAATCTTGCGGGATAGGTACAGGACTGTACCCTATCTTACTGTTTATTCATTGACCCCTTTCAGTTCAATACAAATCTATGTTATTCTTTAATAAATAATTTTACGCCCGGCTGGGCGCCGAAAACAATATAGCACTGATTGTGGTCTATATGAGTATTCCTTGTTGCATCATAACTTCCTAGGACCCCTGTTGTCTATAATAATCAAAATAACCCATGGTCCTAAGGTTCCAATTAGGGTTTCCTTGTGTTCTAAAATGTTCTGTAAGCTGCGGCATGTCCAGGCCCTCCATGAATGCCTCTAGTGCCGCGTGCGAGAGGGGTTGGTGTGGGTCGTACAATGTGGTGTAGTAGTCTGTGAAGGCCTTGTTGATTCCTAATTGAGTCGAGGCCGTGGAGCCGTCCTGGTCTGTAACAGAAAGGATTGGTAAGTGTGTCGGGGCGTCCCGTAGTATGCGGGCTAGCAGTGGGCCTGACCGGTCAGCCTGGGTGTGCTGTCTGTTAGTATATTCCCGGTAGTCCAGTAGCCTAAGTTCTTCCAGGAGCTCGGCATGCCTTATGTGCGCTTCATGTAATGGTGTAAAGTGGAGGTGTGTGCCTGCTGCTTCTTTTTCTAGCAATGCCAGTTTACCCTCTACTTCCTTGAGGCCGTCTATTACCACCCTCTTCATGCCCACCCGTGTGGCCATTGCCTCCCCCCTTATGTAGACTTTGAATGTGTCCCACTCCAGTCGCCTGGAGCTAGAGGTGCCAGTGTTCGTGGCGAAGAAAGCCTCAATGGTGTCCGCCATGGATGATTTGAAGGCAACATCTTCAAACCGGTCCGTGGGCAGCCTCCACGTTGGTATAGGTGTCAGGAGTCTACCCCATTGCATCACCAGTTCCACAGGGTTATGATCTGAGAATGTCTTACCCATGTGTTGCGTTGTGAGGATCGCCCCAAGTAAAGAGAGGGAGCAGAACACTCTGTCTATTCTGGTGTGCAGTTGGTGAGGTGGGGAGAAAAAGGTGTACTCTTTGTCTAGTAAGTGTTTGCTGCGCCATGCATCCGCTAAATCCCACCCGTCCGCCCATTGTGTCAGTGCGGCCGCCTGTTTCCTGCTGTCGGTGGCGTGTAAAGGTGGGTGTGACCTGTCCAACATAACATCAAGTACAGCATTAAAATCCCCTCCGATGATCCATTGGTAGCTCGCCCAGTCCGCCAGTACACCATTAAGGCTAGTTAAAAAGACCGATTGGCCCGAATTCGGGGCGTACACACAGCCAATTACAACAGTTACACCATCCAGCTCGCCCCGTACAAATACATATCTTCCCTCTTTGTCAATCTTCTGTTCCAGTGGTTTGAAGGGCACAGAATTACGAACCCATATAGCCGCCCCTCTTGAAAATGCAGAGTAGGACGTAGCGAAAAGTTGGCCCCTCCATTTCTTTGACAGTTTCAAGTTCTTGGCACCACTTAAATGTGTCTCTTGTAGGCAGGCTATCACCACCCCTCTGCGGTTAAGTTGGGCCAGTATTCTGTGCCGCTTGTGGATCGAGCCCATGCCTCTCACGTTCCAGGTGCATATGTTATATAACTTAAGTGACCCCATGTCTGTGTGCTGCATAAGGAAGTGGCGCGTCTGTAGGTGAGCAAGCCGAGAGTACTCTGTGTTGGTGATAGAATGCCATTCTAAAAAACAACCCCTGAACTTTAAGGTCCCCAAGGAAACGGACTCGGGGTCCAAACCATGATACCCAACGTGGGTAACATTCTAACTTAACCATGTCCATTCGATGGGGGGTGTAGTCTATCCGATCCTGTTATGTGCTGATCCGTGGTGATCCAGCAAGCCCTTAGCACATACAGCCCCCATGCCACCCACCCGCGTGTGGCTAAGCGTGCTGGTCATACATTACCAATCGTGCAGCGATCAAGGTGCCGTAGTCAAAATTCTGCAGCCAATTGTGCTGTGATCTTGGGGAAGAGCTGCAAGCTATCCGCTGACCCCGATACCTCTGTGCGCGTGTCCGAGTTGCTAGCCGTGCCCCTTGCTGTGCCCGCATCGTGGGCGGCTAGTGCCGCCTCTGTCAGCTGTGTCACCTTCGTTTTGTCCAGTGAGCGGTTCGTCGCGTCTTGACCTTTCGGTGGGGTACGTGTCGAGGGGCCTTGGCCAGTATCAGAGGTAGGGCGGCTACGGCTAGGTTGGTTCCGGCGGCCATTGCTGGCTCCATCGGCGAACGGGTCTTGTGATGTCGGAGGGTGAGTGTGACTTCCATCCATTCTTCCGCTTCTTCTGGGGAATCAAAGAAGTGTGATCTGTTGCCGTGCAGGATCTTGAGGCGGGCTGGGAAGAGGAGCGCGTATTTCAGGTCTCGTTCGCGCAATTTGCGTTTGACACCCAGGAAGGTGGATCTGGCCCGCTGTACCGCCGGTGTGAAGTCCGGGTACACCGATATGGTCTTGTCTTCATATCGGATAGGCGCTTTCTCCCTTGCCGCGCGTAATACTGTGTCACGGTCTTTATAGTGAAGGAGGCGTGCGATCAGAGGGCGCGGCGGTGCTCCTGGCTGAGGCGGCTTCGAAGGCATCCTGTGTGCTCTCTCCACGCTGTATAGGGCAGTAAAATCTTCCTGGCCTACCATCTGTTTGAGCCAGTCTTCCACGAATTGGGTGGGGTTCCTCCCTTCGCTCCGCTCTGGAATGCCCAAAATCCGGACGTTGTTGCGGCGGGCCCGCCCTTCCGCGTCGTCCACCCTGTCCCACAGCTGTCGGAGTCGTTTGTCCATGCCTTCCAGTTTTGTGGAGTGTTCCGTTTGGTGGGGGATCAGGTCATTGAGCGCAATTTTCTGCTCCGACACTCTCTCAGCCAGTTTATTGTGATCTGCCCTGAGCAGTGAGAGGCCCGTTGCCATAGTATCCATACGCGTTTCAAGTGCCTCTCTTGTCGCCCTAATTTCATTCAGGATGAGGTCCAGCTTGGCGTCTTGGGTCCCCTTTCCGGTTGGCGGGACGACATCCGCGTTGGAAGAAGCCAGAGGGTCCTCAGATACGGTAGACTGCATGTCCGTTGGCGCGCCCTGGTCCTGAGATTTGCCCCGGTGTCTCCCCATGGATCTGGTGTGCAGGGCGACGCTGCGTTGATCTCGCGCCCACAGGGCAGGCTCCACCGTGTTGTGGTCCGTGGTATCCTGCGCACCAGTGAACGTTGAGAGATGTGATCCGGGAGCCGGGGATCAGCCGGTACTACGTCTTCCCCAGAGCCAGTGTGGGACACTAAGGTGATGTGAGCAAAGTTCTCAGCGGCGTATGGTCGGGTACAGGCAGTGGTGGCCGGGGCGACCCCCAGGTAGTAGAAGGGGTGTCACGAAGGTGGTCCGGGGTCACCGCTGTGGCTTGTAGTAGGAGAGACCTCAGGTATGGCGTCCTCGTACTCCGAACCCTGCCCTCCGGGAACGTCGGGGTTGTCTCATGCAAGGATGCGAGTGGGTCTTTTACGGTAACTCGACGCTCTCCCTGTTCCCAGTGGTCTTGGTGCAAGGCTTCGGCGGGCAGAGATCACCGCGCGGTGAGCTTGGCGCAGCCCGGGGCCCCGGAAGGAGACAAGATGGCGTCCGCCGGTGTCGCCGCCCAGGCCGCCCACCGCGCTCAGCTAGTACCTGCTGCCTTCCTGGGGTGGCGATCCGCTGTCCGTCCCTGCCGTAGTCCGGGTCCGCAGACCACGCTCGGCAGTCAGGCGCCCTGGTTCCCACTGGCCGTAGTGGTGGAGCTCCGATCGCGGCGTCCCCCAGCGCGCGCAGCCGCTCTCGGCCGCGGCCGGCGATGGCAGGCCGGTCTCACAGGGTGCTCCGTCGGGGGCCACACCCAAGCTGAGGAGGCAGGGTAGTCGGTGTGGGAGCGGTCGCATCCCGGATTCAGGCGTACCTGTTGTGCTCCCGCAACCTCGCCGTCAGTAGATAGCCCCCCGGGCTGCCTGCCAAATCCAGGACGCGGCTTCACACGAGGCCGCAGGCCGCCGCGGGTGTCGTTACTCCTCCCGGGTCCTGGGACGTGTTAAGGGACGGCAGGGCTTCGCCGCCGCTCCTCCTTGGCTCCTCGATGCTCCGGAAGGCAATTATAGGTGGGTGGCGTACTTGGGGTACAGGATAAGTAGCTAGTTTTGCGAGCTAGGGACGGAGCTCAAAGACTATGCGTCCACCATTGCCGGCTCGTAGCCACGCCCCCACTTGCCTTTTGGGACTTGACCCAGAGATCATCCATTTGCCATCATCAAGCAAAGCAAATTACTACCTGCAAAGCAGCTCCATATTAAAGATGCATCTGTTAGGAGTGTTTTTTTCTGGAAGACATGCAACACTGCTCCTTGAACCATGATTTGTCGGCTCAAGGTGTTGATTAAAATGAAAATACAAAAGGAGGACCACACCGCTACTAAGTGATGCTTGGTGTAAAACAACTTGCACACAACACTGTTTTATTGGGCGCAAAGAGTGTATTTTACAAATTCTCAGTAAGAATTTTCCTGTGTTTAAAATGTAATGCAAGTGTACAAATAGGCTTAAGCTCATGCATGCACATGTTGTGCTCAGGGTCTACCAGGTCTGTGGTAAGTACAGAGTCTAGGGGATCCTTCCTTCACAGAGGTATGCACAAAAGAGGCATCAGGCACATGTGGGAACAGAAATAACCCGGTTGCTTTATAGACTCCAACATCCATACATCAAATGCGTGCGTGGAGGAGCACATGCCGAATCAGGAGTGGAAAAGTAAATGTTAACCTGCCAACCTGCTACAATGGGCCATCAAAGCCAGAGCAGACAGGGCCAGCTGCTTGGTTGTGCATTGAGATAAAGTCTAAAACTAGGAGTGCCGCACATACACTTATTGGCCCTACCCAGACCAGCAAAAGGCATGGTGAATTTGGGTATTTGGGTTCAGAAACCACACGCACAATTACCAGAGGTATTCTGCCAGCTGCAAAAAGTGCACACAGGTTTTGTGAATCAGGCTCCATGTCTTTAAATACAAAGGCTGGTGACGGCCTAGTACTCAATCAGAGTATGCCGAGATAGGAAAGAGAAGTAGCACTGTTGCGTAGGTGTTTGGGGAATCCAGGAAAGTATGATGTTAGTTTATCTTTCATGCCTGGAAAGATCAAAAGGAGATACAACAATCCCCTGCGGTTTCAGCCTCTATGGCTGGCTGTGAGGATCCTACCTGAGACAGTCTGTCAGAGGAGATGAACTTGCAAGGCTATCAGAGGCACACGAAACATGACCTGACTGTTTCTGAATGTATCCGAAAATAATTCACCTTAGCGGTACCGGTCCCTATTGCTAGCTTATCGTCCACTGTGCCAGCTTGTATAAGAATCCTGACTGGCTGAGGTGCACAGGTGTGCCCTTAAAACTCTTGATGGTTTTACCTTTATTTTTACTTTTAGTAAACAGTCAATAGATTGCTATGCCAAACAGGCTATTTTGGAATGATTAGAAAGATTCATCCCCCACCCAAAATAGGCATTTCCCTCTCAGCCATTGAATGCTTTTATTAATAAATGTTTACTATTTTTTCGATGTCGTTTTATCTTGTCTATATCCACGACACTAGTTACACGTTTAGGCCACACTAGTGCGAGCCAAGGGTACTTCAGAAGCCTTTAAACCCATCGTGTGTGCTAATAGCTCCGTCCACCTGGACTGCTGTGGAAGCTCAGCCTACCCACAGAAAGCCTCTAGATTTCTCTTCTATTATAGTCCCCTTTTGATTTCTCTGTTACTATAGTCTCCTCAATACCAGATCAGAATCGAAGTGTTGAGGATACAGAGCAAGAGATGGAAGCGATGACTGTGTTCTGCAAGGACACCATAGTCCAGGGACAGACTGCAGGACATGACACAGAGGGGAGGTGCACAGTGAGAGCACAGAGGAAGGACATGACCGTCCTAGGTCGGTATTTCCAGGTCATGACATCGTCGTCAGGCGATGGAAGCACTCATGATAAAGACAAGATCCACAAATATGACAGGGTCGCTGCCTGGAGAACGAAGCCCTGGAGGAACACAAGCAGAAGGATGCAAAAAGGACGCTATTGACTAATGAATGTGATTGTGAGGGTACAGGGCAAGGACAACATAATGCAGGGTTGTAACTGCCACTAATGGCCCCATGGGCGAGGAATTACAACAGGGGTAATAACCAACTGTGTACATGGCCTGTGCAGAGTGTAACCGCAGCAGAAGAGAGCACACAGGTGGTTTTGAGAGCAGACTGGTCGTGCTTGAAGGTTGATCTGCTGCCCTTTACAGCCTCATTAATTTGTTTAACAGACAGAATAGTGGTCAGCAATATATGACCTACCTTTTTGAGCTTGATTCTCCCGTGGACACCCAAGTTCCTCACCTCTTTTCCGTGTCAGCCTCCTCTGTGTTATGGCACTTCACGTGGTCTAGGTAGTCCCCGGTCCCTGGTTCCTGGTGTTGATTGCTCAGCAGATTCTCATCTGGCCTTCCAAAACATGCAAGTCCAATGCCAGTCTGCCCATCCTCAACCACGGTCAGTGATTCCTTTTCCCTATGATGGACTGTAGCTGTGGCACCCTCCGTATCTAGGAAGACATTGTTCTCAGGAGTTTTGTTTTGGTGAGCAGGCGGAGGCTGTGCCTCTCTGATATTACAGTCCACCTCTTCATTCCCCTTGGGGATATTTACAGAAGTCCTGGTCTCCGATTTTACTCCAAGCTGGAAAAACTTGGAGATATTCTGGGAATCTTTTTTGGCTGCCTCTGCCAGCTGAAGTTGCTTTTTTCTAGGTTTGGTCTTTTTGGGACTATCAGACAAAAGAGTATTTTTTGAGTTTGTAGTGGATTCTTCCTTGGTGGGAAGGGAACACGCTTCCATGGTCTCCTGAGATTCTCCTGCTGTTTCCTCTATATTTTTGGGGGGACATAAATTGTCATAAAGTGCTGAACTCGAGTTCTCTTTCCTGGGTTGACTTTGCTCTGCGGTTGACGTGGAACTTGAAATTGCTCCTTCAGTGTCTCCCGCCTTTGATTGCTTGAGCAGGTCAGAAGCAGTCTGAAACTGTCCTTGAGCACTACGCACACCAGCACCAATCCGTTTGGGTTTAAACTACATGAAGAGAAAAATAATGAGATTTAATATGTGTTGTGGAACAAAGTGAAATTAAACAGCACTTGCAAAAGATGATGAAGGGAGAGACAACGAAATGGGAGGAAAGGGAAA
Source organism: Lissotriton helveticus (assembly GCF_964261635.1). Lineage (NCBI taxonomy): Eukaryota > Metazoa > Chordata > Amphibia > Caudata > Salamandridae > Lissotriton > Lissotriton helveticus. The sequence continues at coordinate 1,290,317,097 of NC_136068.1, forward strand.
AGATTGCATATGGTTTCTTTCATTCAGATATATTTCTTTATATCTCTCTTTTCTGTGACTCCTACAAGTAACATGTCTCTGTACGCAGCTTTGGAAGAATGTATATAGTTTACTATAAACGTTATTATATAGTTAAGATCACAAAACTTTAGAGAATGCTGTTCTCACTGTACCTACCCAATAGCGTCCCATCACATCTTTCAAACAGAAACAGATAAAGATTTGACCTTTTGATCACATAACCTCAGAGGCACAATGCAATTTGAAAAATGTTTTAAGTAAATATTCACCATACCTCCAAAAAGATCTAATATTTGGTCATGTTTTCTGATAATACTAAAAGGTCAGTGGGAAATATTTGCTCTATGACAGCCTGAGGAGTGCAAGTTACTACTTTACTTATTAGAAAAAGTTGATACCCGATTGCTTGAATGCCACACAATGTGTCCATTCAGACTTAAAAGCGAGTATCTCTTGAACTAGATTGTTACTTTCAAGTGTTTAATACTAAATGAGACAACCATACCGATTTGAGAAATGAAAATCAGATGAGCAGGAGCCTTTGCCTGAGGAGAATGATGAAGGCCATGACAGAACGCTCCAGTTAAAATGAGTGCCCCAAGCAGGGTCAAATAGCTCACTCTCTTCAGATCTGGACTCAACAGTCAGTCGAGGAGCACGAGTCCCTATGCTTACATACACATCTTCTAAACCTGGCTGATTTGAACGTTTAGCCTAAATGTTGGAGGAAAGAAAGGCGGAGAAATCATTGCCTACATTTACCAACAAAACATCTCAAGAATTTAAAGACAATTTTCCCTAGGCAACAAATATATTAACACTGGGGAGATGCACTAGGATGAACGGAGAAACAGAATTAGGATCAGTCTCCATTACTCAAACATCTTTCCCCTATTATAAATAATATTAAGCAGAGTAGCTCATCTCCCAGATAGACAATTTTATCGGCATTAAGTACATTCTTTGGCAAACATGTCCTGTAGCAGGACGATGGTCAACAATATTTCAACCTAGTATGGTAAATCAAAATGTTTCAATGTAACAAATGAGCCACACTTCAATCAATTTAACTCCTAATAAACATATCCCACTTGTGCCTAAGTATATTTGTGCTTAAATAAGTCACATTTTTTATTAGACTTTTCTGAAAAAGAAGCCTAGTTCGGGAAAACAACCTATCTGTTGGATCTGGATTACAATAAGATATGCTAGTGACTGAGGGGCGATTCATAAGGATAATTTCTTATGACTGATAATCGAGAACAGGGACTATCATCCAACTAATGTTCGAGGTTCCACAAGAGGCAGGATGAATATACTACAGAGTACAGTCTACACACTTGTGACAGTTTGAGTGATTGGGCAACGTCAAGAAGTTAATCTTGGAAATATGGAAGCAGGGCTCTTTACCAGTGTGTATTCTCCAAAGATTATTGGAATTACATGATGAAGGATCTATGCGGACTTGGAATTTTGTCATGAGAGGGTGATGAACTTGAGAAACACCACCAACATTCAGAACTGTCAATTTTTAAGCTCCCACTGGACTCCGCCAAAATGTACTGTTACAGAATGTCCCTAGTGCAGTGTGTGTTCAGGGTGACGTGCTGTCTTTGTATAGCAGTATCCAGCTGAATGAACTCTGTTTTGGTATACGAATGAGTTTTACAAAATACTCAATTTGGTATTTTTTATATAAAATATATTGTGCAAATTGCTGCTACATAACATAATATAAAGATTCTTTATATTTCTAACGCTGAATGGAATAGTAGGAGTTGCTTATTCTATATATTTATATATTTCATTTATATAGCGCACTGCTCCTCCCCGAAGGGATATCTTGAAGCTAGGGTGGACATACAAAATGCAGGGAAGCTTTATATCGAGGTTAATGATGGACTACTTTTCGTACAGAAAACTTCCTAGCCTCTTGCGTAATGGGAGTAGCTTGAAAATCGCCCTCAAATAGGGTGGAAGAGCGTTCCAATGAGTAGGTGCTAAGGGGGAACTGAACCTAGAAAGCATAATGTGGTTAGGTTGACATTTAAGGAGATAAGCAGTAAACCCCCCCTTTCTAGCTGACAGCACTGAATACACTTTAGTTCAGATTTTTTTGTTGCTTTTGTTGACCCATATGCCCCTCTCCAGCTGAATAATTTGGGGAATCCTTTGAATTTTTCTAATGCTCAGGTTAGTCCTCAACCTCTATGAAAAGATGTCTCCCATTTGCTAAGACTTTTTAAGCCATGCAAGTGAGAACCTAGTGTGATATCAGGTTGTGCTACTAAAAATACAGTTTATGCGAAAAACGAAGTCGGATCCCACCCTACCAATTTTAGGGGTGTTAATAAAGAAGAGACATCTCCAGGTTTTCCCTACAAGTAAATGTACTAAACGTGTGTGATTGGGAATTGCATGAAATGTGTTCTTTCTATATCCATGTTCCATGGTCTCTTCCTTGCCATGCTGATTTCAAACCTAGCCCCACATGGACTAACCGAGTAGACTTGTGAAGCAGGAACAAAGCCATCTTCAAGTTCCGAGGCTGAAGACTCCTTTGCGGGTTCTCTGCTTTTTTCGTGCTCTGGCATGAGCCCAGAATACATTTCACCCACCTTTGACGCTTTGTTAATCTCCGCAACCTGAAAAGAGAGGGGAAAAGAACCTCTTACTGCTGAATTAAAACTTAAAGTCATCTAAACAGGCCTAGTCTCCCCACAGTAGACGGCACAAGTAGCAGCGGCTCTTCTGAGCTCTCGATGTAATGTGTCTACACAATCTTCCACCATTACACCTACTCCTGCATGCTTAGAGACTTGACATCTCTTCTCCAATCTACTGCAGCTCTTAAGAGTAATTGAACCCCATCCCATCCCACCGCCCACCAGGCAGTCTATGTCTTTTGTACTCCCACCCCTTCGATCAGTGGTAGCATACTTTCTTCAGCATGGTCGCCTTATAGAGATTAACCATCTTGCTGCTCCGGAAAGCCTCATGTTCCATCTCCACAGCACGGGCATCAGTGTTTAAATATCTGAAATTAATAATAAAAAGGACTTGGTTAGTGCAAATAGCTTTCTGAATGACACAAGAAGAACCATAACATGCAGATCACTGGAGGAGAACACATCAGATTCGTCAGTTTGACAAAGCACATGGCTGATGCTTACAGCTGTATGTGACCGATCCTGACTCTGGACAGCAGCCCATAGCAGACCCGGTTTCGATTCAGCAGAATATTTCAGGTCTTGTTGACCCACATAAGAACACTGCAGAACTTAAGAAGAACAACAGAAAACCGCAAACATCCCAAAGCAGCACTGCCAGATCCTGTTTGGTGAAAACCTTGGTGGTGCGTGGGGGAGTGGGAGGGAAAGAGTTCACCTGCCTTGGGTCTAGTGAGAGACAAACACTCCTACCGCCCCCAGGTATTTACTGAAGTCACAACCTTAAAAAGTCAAAGTAATAAAGAAAAGGTTACAAAATAATCAACTCATTTATAAGTAAAAACAAATCATTATGCAACAGTACTAAAAAATTAGGCCAGCTCATTAATTGGGTAAGTGTGGGAAACCGATTTCAACTTTACTGTAGAGAAGACATGGATTCCAAAATATACATAGAGGGTGTCATGCAATGTAGTTTTCAAATACACCAATTGAACCAAAAAACAATGCTACATGGTCAACCTTTGGCACATACACGGAAGAAGAAATTGGCAAACTGCTCAGCACCCTGAAACCATCCAATCACCTCACGGACCCCCTTCCTGCTACAGCAGTAAAAGACTTTACCCCTTTGCTTCTCCCTCTCTGGACTAAAATTATCAACAGCTCTCTCCAACAAGGAAGCATACCTGACTCTCTCAAAGTTGGACAAGTCACACCTCTTCTAAAGAAACCTACAGCCGACCCCTCTGATCTCAACAATTACCGTCCCATTACCAATATTCCCACTCTCGCCAAACTGCTGGAAAAATGCGCACAACTACAATTGACTAAACACATTGAACAATTTGATCTCCTCAATCCTCACCAGTCAGGCTTCCGAGCAGGACACAGTACAGAAACTGCTATGACTCACATAATTGACGACGCAACATGAGAATTTACTGAAACTACTAAACACAAGAATGGGTTTATCTGGAACTGTTCTCAAGTGGTTCACTTCCTTTCTTCACAACAGGTCTCAGAAATTCAAGAGCAACAACCTGATGTCCTCGCCAATACCTGTAACGCTAGGCGTCCCCCAAGGATCCTCTCTATCCCCAACTCTGTTCAACCTAGTTATGGAACCTCTGACCACCTTGCTACAAGCATCCAATGTACACTTTCACATGTACGCCGATGACACCCAACTTTATCTCAAATTACAATCCCCCAAAGACATCCTGCTCCTGAACTCAACGATCAGAGGTACCCAATCCTGGCTTGCCGATAATCATCTCAAACTCAATGCCCTGAAAACAGAGTTCCTTCTGATCTCACCTCCAGCGAAGATCGCCACCACTCAAATTTGTCTTAAACACCTAACCGCACTCAATGTCCAACCCACCATCGTGGACTCAGCAAAATCTTTAGGCATAACACTCGACACCAATCTCAACATGCAGCAACATATCAGCAAGGCAACAAAGGGAGCGAACTTCCAAATCAATACGCTGAGGAAACTTAAACCCTTCCTCCCAGCCAAAGACTTCCAAACCGCAGTACAAGCACTAGTCCTCCCTCGAATAGAATACGGCAGCATCGCCCTCTGCGGACTCCCCCTAACTACAACCGCACCCCTAAGAGCTTCTCTAAACGCTGCAGCGAGACTCATCACTGGGTCAAAAAAGCACTTCCATATTACCCCTGACTTGAAATCCCTGAACTGGCTACCTTTTGAAGCCAGAATACATCTGAAAATCGCCTGCATGACACACAAGGCGGTACACCTAAACTCACCCGGCTACCTCGCTCAGAAGCTGACAATCTCTGGCGGAGCTAGAAACACTAGAGGCACAAACAATCTTCTGCTGAAACCTCGAAGATTCCGGAAGGAAAAAACATATAAGCGCTCCTTCTCAGTAATGGCGCCTAGGATCTGGAACTCACTCCCTCCCGAAACCAGGCTTATCTCTTCCACTACACTCTTTAAAAATGAAGTAAAAGCTATCCTTATGGCTAAATACACTTGAACTATTATCTCGAACTCTGTTAATACTCTGTACCGATCTGTACCACATGTTTGACCCCTTTGCTTATTTGTATTAGCTGTCTTATTACTCACATGATTGGCTTTGCAGCCACCTATTTGTACTGTTTGTTCTATTGATTTATCTGTCTGACTATGCGCCCTCATGTACCCCTTCTATGTAAAGCGCTCTGATATCTGCAAGGATCTTGTCCGCGCTATATAAAACTTTCAAAATAAATAAAAAATAAATAAACACAATTACATTTTCTTCACAGAACTTAATAAACACCTAAAAGACTTACTCAGAAGTAATCAACATGCCCCAGATGTGCGTGAGGGAAGCAGGGTTTTACCACATGGCATTAGTAAAATACTGGAAGGGCTTGCAGCGCACCCCGAGACTGCATTAAGGAAGGAAGAGTTATACACACCCATGGGATGCCTTTTGGGATAGTTCCCCAGCATGAAATGAAAAACGTCAGGTAATACGGTCATAGATTTAGAAATAATAATGAGCAAATAAACTACTGCCATAACCTGAAAATCAGCTCCAGCCCTTATAATAGCAATATGGAAAGATGTCCACAAGCTGGCAGAGATGGGCTGTATGGCACTGCCCAGAGAAGCAGCTGGGGTCAGTTAATACACATGGTTATTAAAGTCTCTTTAGTTGTTTGTTTACTACTACAAAGTCAACTATGGGTAGTATTCCAGTGTACAACAAAGACAAGATTGAAAGCTATTTAAAGCAGATATAAAAATAACAAGAACAGAACAAGCATTGGCAAAGCCAAAAGGTCTGCCATCCTTCTGGCTTCATTAATCCTCGTTTTGTTTTCTAATTTTTACAAAACTTTATTGTTGAGGAATCTGCTGAGCCCTCAATCTTAAAAAAAAGGAAAAAAGAAAGCGGCTAAAAGCTAATTTTTAGGGGCTGAAAAAGCATGTTTTAAACAGTAGTCCCTGGCATTTAAGGGCACTTCTTTGTGTAGAGGTGCTCCTTACTTAACGGCAGAATGACATCACTCACAGTGAAGCAAGCCAATGGCAGAAGAGGGTCGACCCACTGCTCCATACTGTAATGGGTGGAAGAAAAATGCGAATGACACAGTAACAGACCAATGCGTAAAGAGGGTTGGCTAAAAGCCCTCATGAGTAAGTATTAAAAAAAAAGTCTTGGCTACCGCCAGACCTGAAGAAAATAGTTATGCTTCAAGCGAAGGGATAACGGATTTACCAGAAAAAATGTACTTTCCACAGAGTGAAATACGGAACAAAAGAATTGTAATTGTACTCATGTGTCATTTTAATACTATGCACTATGTAAAAATAATCTATGTAATGGAATGTAATCATAATGTAAAAGAAACTATAAAACCCAATAAAACAAGGCTGGGGGGAAAAACCGTTGCCATGAACAGCTGTTTATTTATTTATAAAGTTTTATATAGCACTAACAAGATCCCGAAGGTTATCAGAGCCCTTCACAATATGATGGGAGGACGAACATAAATGCAATATTAACAGACAGAGAGAGAGAGAGAGAGAAAAAAGACAAAAGAGAGACGGGAATTATCGCAGAGTGCGGGACAATTGCACCCAGGAGGGTAATACAATAAGCAGGTGTACACGGGCAACGAGGAGGGGTCACAGTGTGCATTAAAGAAGAGCTGTTACAAATGGAGGTAACAAGATAGTGGGAACAATGTCAACGATCAAGTGAGCCGATCCCTCTTATGGTAAGAATTTGTTCATTAGGAATCGTTTAGCTTCCAATTTGAAAGTCTTCGTTGAAGAGATTCTGCGTACCTCCGGTGGAAGAGATTTCCATATCTTTGGGGCAGCGCCAGAGAAAGCTTGGTGACAAGTTATTTTTTTGTTATGGGTGAGTGGTTTCAAGAGGAAGGTAGTGGCGCTTCTTGAGGCTCTTAAACCAGAGGATAGTTCAAGTTTTTGCGCAAGGTACCTGGGAGCATTGAAGTGAAGGGCTTTGTGCGCCACAACGGCAATCGTTAACTGAATTCATGCTTCGTAGGAAAGCCATTTGAGAGATTTTAGGATTGGGGATATATGTTCGTATCGTTTGGTAACTGTGACCAGTCTAGCCCCCCTGTTCAGTGATGAACTTAGTGGAGCCAGGGCGTATTTGGGAAGGCCACAGAGGGTAGCACTGCTGTAGTCTAGCCTCGGCAAGACAAGTGCTTGGGCCACTGCTTGAAATCATTTAGTGGAAGGAAAGGTTTGATATTTCTCAGTGACCTCCACAAGTGGTTTGCTCCCTTACATACATTGCTGATATGATTTTTCATATTTAGGTGCTTTTCCATGGTGACTCCGAGAGATTTGGCTGAGTCTATGATGAGAGGAGTGCAATTGAAAGCAGTGAGGTGACTCAGCCATAGGTCAAGCTTGGGGATGTGGTTCGGAGGGGAGATGAGCACATATTCCATTTTGGAAGTGTTAAGCAGGAGATGGTTCTCCGTTAACCAGTGTTGAGAGAGATGATGTTTCTCAGGGATGAGATTTTAAAATAGAGTTGTGTTTTGTACGCATACATGTGGAAGAGAATGTTCATGGAGTTTAATGAGTTAGGCTTAGGTTCCAGGAAAAGGTTGAAGAGGATAGGAGATAGAGCAGACCCTTTGGGGACCCGCATGAGTACAGGAGAGGGCTGGGAGAGAGAGTGGTTTGCCTTTGTGATCTGTGATGAAGGAAAGACAAGAACCATTGTAGCACCTGATCAGCAAAACCCATTCTGTTTTGCAGGATGGATAGGAGGTGGTCATGACTAACCGTGTGAAATGCAGAGGAAAGGTCAAGGAGAATCAGAAGGCAGGATTTGTTTTTGTCAAGCATTTTTAAAATGTCTTCCATAACTTGAGTGAGAGCTGATTCGGTGCTGTGCCCCTTCCTAAAACAAGATTGATGCTGGTCTAGGAGTTGATAATTCAGATACAGTCATTCTGAATAATAATAAATAATGCAGTGCATAACCCCATTAACCGTGAGGTACACATCTTGAAGTTTTGGGCCCTGGATTGTGGGTGACCTATCTGAAGGATTACAGCCTCTTTTTGTTTTCACTGCAACATGAAACATGTCATTACAGCACAAGAGAATGGGGTCATCCTCATTTGGTATGTTCAACAGTTCCAAGGGTGAGACGTCTGTATGAAACCCCTCAGTATCAGTCTCTTCTTACCTTCTGAGTTATTTAGAACTGTCTCCTCAAGTCTAGATTTCATCTTCATGCACTGCTAAGAGTATAGATTTTCTCATTGGCACAGTATGGGCGTACACTACTAAATTTCACCATCAACTTGAGCTTCAGAAGCCTATTGAGTTATGTACTGCTCTGGTAGATCGCCTTCAGCATGAATATCAGATCCTTAACCCGGCTATGCATGGCTATGGGGAAACAAAGAAAATGAATTGCTCTCCCAGTATTCCCCAGAAGGCACTAGCAATGGCAGTGGACAGGACATCAGGTTATTAATATTCTTAAATTACTTTTAGGGGGAGGGGCTGAATGAGAGGATTCCATGTTGTGCATGACTTCCTTTTGACATGGGGACATATGTAAAAAATATAAAACTCTCACATGCCAAAATTGTAGATGGGTAGCTGTAAAATTAATAAATAAAAGTTTTCCACCTGGTGGTTCCAAATGACATTCGACACCTCCAGCTTCCCATCTATAATTCTGTATGTTATAACTTCCAAAACTCGCTCTGCACTGCGGTGTTGTGTATGTTCGGCAGATATTATTAATGCACTTTTGATCCCAACATCATAGACAACTTGATCACTGCTCTCATCTATGTCATCACATGGGACACCTCAGTATGGAACAACTCTGTTATTGATGACCACATAGCTAGCAATAATCATTTTTTAATACTTTCCTTTCCTCTTTGAAACGGCATCTAACAGCAAGTTGAATATTTCCCATTTCCACAAATGTGAGCCCGACCGCGCAAGTGCACATGTAAGTAGCAATCACACCAAAAACGTGCTACAGTCTAAGGATAATGTTACTTACCTAGTAAACATATGTTCTTGGCATGTAGAGCTGTAGATTCGCATGCTTTGCATACTCCTGCCATCTAGTGTTGGGTCCGGATGTTTGCAAGTTGTTTTTCTTTGAAGAAGTCTTTCTAGTCACAAGGTAAGTGACTCCTCCTTTCGGTGATAGTGAGCATGGGCATCCACTCCATTGTTAGATTGTTTTCCTGCAGAGGGTGAGAATGGAGTTAATAAGTAAAGAATAGAGATGTCGAGAGGAGGGGCTTGCACCAGGCAAGATGGCCGCTGCTTAGAAGAGCTCCGAGGCCCTAGTGATCCCCCGCCGAAATCCGGACACTTATCCTACCCAGTACATGCGCCTATAGCGCATAATCGATTACCGGAACACGTCCGGTCCACGCAACACTGGCCGGCGTTCTCCGCAACCCACCTCAGCCGGAGATACACCGTGTGCAACTTTGCGGCCTACTCTTCCCACCGAAGCCGGGACTCGGGTAGCTTCGGGACCCGGGAGCCGGCACCACTGGTGACAAGGCCGCCGGATCAGCCCCGACCAAGACGAAGCAAGCAGCAGGACCCCCGGCGACACGAGCGCGGAGGAAGGCAAGCAGGTGTGTCCCACCACGGAGGCACGTATCGCACGGACGCTGCCCACAGATTCACAGCACTGAATAATTGCCTCATAATCAACGTGGGAAGTGGACTGAGGCCATTCCAAGGCCTACCGAGCCCTGCCGATCAGCCGCCCCACTGTGCCTGGAACAAGACATGACCAGCTGCGAGACCCACGGTTGCACAAATACTGGCAGCAACACGACGGGGCATCTTGGCACTGGGGCCCACATCTCGAGGTCCATAACTGCGGCGGCACTGCACTGAAGGTACCCTAAAATAACGCGGGTGGGGGAGGTAGACTGTGGTTGGCTCAAGGCATACCGGGATCCAACGAATACTCTGCGAACCCCCCCCCACCACCATCACCACCAGAAGGGCGAAGAGCGGTCGCTGGCACAGGGGCTCAGTGGCATCCTGCTAACGCGGACTGTACATCCGGGACCCTGCGGGCGCACACCCACAACCATCCTGAGGCACACATCCCAGCCCCCAGCGTGGACAGGGCGACAACCACAGGACTGTAACCAGCTGGTGGTGTCCAGTGGGCACCGTCCAGACAAGACACAAGCGACCACCGGGCTTCGGCCCCGAGAGGGGGCCAATATGATTGGCAGAGGAGTGAAGGGTCACTCAGAGGCCCCAAGATTGGATAAATATGCCTACCATAAAGAAAGCGGTGACACGACGAAAGGGACGACATCACAACCGTCCACGCAATCATCACCCCCCCCCCCCCCCCCCCCCCCCGAGGAGACCCTGGGGAAGTCACCTTGAAAGACGTCATGGCGACGCTGCAAGTAATGCAGACCTCGATGGGCACAATATCTACAGACATCTCCTTCATGCGTGCAGATCTCGCTAAAGTGACAGACCGCCTGGGAGAAGTGGAAAAAACGACAGCGGTGCTCTCAGCGGATACAGCGGATCTCCAGAACAGGCTGCGCAAATTGGAAGAAGACAACACAACTGTTACATTTTACTTTATTATAATGTTTCCTGTACCTTTAATTCTCACTGTTATTCTTTAAGTGTTCTTAGAACACTACTGTTCTAAAAGCTAAGCTGGACGACCAGGAAGGTAGATCCAGACGCAACAATGTACACCTGGTTGGCGTACCAGAGACAGCAGGGGACCCGGCCCTCGACCTCTTTGTGGAAGACCTTATACTAAACCAGCTGAAACCGCGTGGATTATCGAAGTATTTCTCGGTGGAACGGGCCCACTGAGTACCAGGAGGGAAGCCACGCCCGGGGAAACTGCCACGGCCCATATTGGCGCGTATTTTCAATTTCCACGACCGAGACGCCATCTTGCAAGCGGCAAGAATGGCCCCTCCGATAAAGATCGAAAACTCAGAACTCACCATCTATCCAGACTATATGGCAGCAGTGGCACAACAACGATGGAGCTATGTGGAAGTCAAGCAGGAGCTGCGGAAAAGAGAACTCAAATACTCCATGATCTTCCCAGCACGGTTCAGAGTGGAATCCGAGGGAAAGGCCTGGTTCTTTGAATCCCCAGGAGAGGCGAAAGATTGGCTAGAGGGTTGGCGACCGGCAAGAGGTCCGAGAAACCGAGGAGCGCCCCGAGGAACAGCTGATGAAGGTACCCAACGTCCACCTGTGGAACACTGAAAGGGACTGACCTAAGGGAACGTATCTCGCCCGAGAGGACACCAAGGGAGTGACGTATCCAGTACTGGAGTCAATCACTGTAGTCCGTGAAGTACGGACGAACTATGTACGGGGGGTGAGGGGGCTGTACGATATCATTGAAACGGGCCAAGACTTGGAACGGCCTCAACTGAACGTTTTTACGAAGATGGCGAGAGGTAGGAGTTATCGAACCTAAAATGCACTTGTGGAACTGATTCCGAATGGGGGACTTTGGAGGGTCGGAGAGGTCTCATCCTCCAGAGTTATGCAAGTTACAAGGGAATGTAAGCGCTCTGCTCAGTTGGGGAGGTGGTCAGGGTTGGATCCACCGGGCAGGGAGGCAGGGTGGGGGGGTAGGGAGTTTTTTCAGTTTTGCATTGGGTGGGGCGACAGGGAGGGGTGTGGGGGTCTTGGACTTCAAAAGTTCTAGTTGGTTATGTTACCAGTTGATTGCTCTTCAATCTCTCCATGAATGTATAGCAATGACACTATGGGATACACTCAAATACACACGCAGTCTAGACCACACAATCGGTGGGCAACCTGCGCGCTTCTTATTTCCACTACAGCTGTCTGTTAAGTCAGAGATTCCGGCACCGCACATATATTGGCGAGCCCAGCGCGGGCTGCTCGACATTTTATTTCACCGCAATACGGTGGCAGCATTATAAGTTCACATGAGACCTTCATACCCTATGGCGACTGACGAAAGGGCGGAACACGGTTCCCAGGCGGGTAAAATAGAGTGTCCCCCCCCCCCCCCCCCCCTACGAATCATCTCCTGGAATGTAAACGGGTTAGGGCATAAAATCAAACGAGGCTTAGTCCTACAGTACCTAAAACGGAGGGCCCCGGCTGTAGCTCTACTACAGGAGACACACTTGACAGGGTCAGCTTGCAAGGCACTGAATCGTTGGGGCTTTAAAATGTTAGTACATGCAGACTTCTCCTCGGGATCCCGCGGGGTTGGCATACTGATACACAAAAGCTACCCACAAATAATAAAAGACACACGGACAGACGACCAGGGACGCTTCGCTGCCTTAGCCTGTCAATGGGAGGGAATCAATTATAACATACTGTCGGTGTATATTACTCCGGCATTTCACCAAAGCGCATTCCGAGACCTCGGTACATTCCTGGTCGATCTCCCTGAGGGGGAACTAATTATAGGAGGGGATTTTAACGCAGTAATAGACGCGTCCGTCGACCGCAATCCACCCCGGGACCCTACTAGACCTCATCAGGCCTTTAGGGAATTCCTAGACGCTATAGGACTGACAGACATATGGAGACTTAAGCATCCCACAGAGCTCCAATATACGTTCCACTCCGGTGCACACAACAGTCTTTCCCGCATAGACTACATGCTAACACTAGCGATCTCCCCCGAAAAAGTAACATCGATAGACCACCTACCGAGAGGGATCTCGGATCACTCCCCAATTCAGCTCAGTTACACGACACACCACCCCAGACGACAGAGACTTTATCCGATCTATCCAGGTTATCTTAAAAATCACAAAATAGCGACGGCATTGGCAACCGCCACCGACCACTACTTCGAAGAGAACCTGGCATCCGTAGATTCACCCTCCATCCTTTGGGAGGCTTTTTCCCCCCCCTCATTCTGCAATAGAGTGTATCTGAAGTTATCGGGGACCCACTTCTCAGCTGTCCAGACCTTCACCACCCCTGGTGCTGGGGAGTCTCACTATGTGTACTTACAAAGTCGGGTCCCCTTACATTCATGACACTTTCAATACTTTTATTTCGAAGTGGGGGAGCTGACCACCTTGGCCACTCTCACAAGCATCATGCTTGTGTACATATTGCCATTGCATAAACATTGGAAATGAGTAGGGCTTAGCATGTTAGTATGTTCAATCTCCCAATTAGTTTGCAAACTGTGAGTCCTCCCAAATCTCCCAATAGTTGTATTTCCTACTGGGTTTCCCTTTCCTATCCCACTTATTAACTCTGTTTATGGAAGCCACCCATTCTAAGTGCGTAGGGGAAACCGGTCTTATCCACTTAATGCAGAGTTCCCTTCGCGCAAGCAGAATCAACATAAACAACAAGTTCTCTTCTTTCCTTGTTAAGGGTTTTACTCCCTCTTGCCGGCAGACCCCAAAAATAACAAGATCCATACTTACTAGGAGTGGTCTTCTCAGTACAGCTTCTAGGATTTTACTCACTTCCTGCCAGAAACCACCGAGCTGGGGGCACTGCCAGAACATGTGCACATCGTCCGCCCTTGGTAGGCCACATTTGGGGCAGGATTTCGTGTTACTGCCACTGAATTTGGATAGACGCTTTGGCGTCCAGTAGGCTCTGTGGGAAGTAAATAGGTGATTTCTCCTTAGAGTAGCAGATTTCACAATGGACCAACATTTGCTCATAGATACTTGCCACAAATGTTGAAGATCCAACAATGGCAGATCTTTTCCCCAGGTATTCCTCCGTGGCTCCAATCAGTGCCCAATACCATAATGCAATTTCTTTTCTCTTTGGGGAATTCTGCAACATTGAAGCTTCTAGGATTTTATTTCCACTGCACTTCTCCTTCAGAGTTTTTGCCCAACCAGAAAGTTGATAAAACTTGAATTTTGAAAGGGGTGCATTTGTGCTTGTACATAGAGACTCTCAATCTATTACAGTGTTCTTAACCAATACTTGGCCCCATACTTCATAACCTGATGATTTTAGTGGTTTTGCCAAACTGTCTTTAAGACACTCCGGAGTTCCTGGAGAGTCCCATATAGGTGCAAACTCACTATAATAAGGAATATCCAGAGTACTCCTGATCCGATACCACAATTTCGCAGCTGATTCCAAAGTCTTCAATTTTATTTTTTTGAAGTACTTCGGGTGACCGAATTTGTACAAATAGTGGCCAATATTATTGGTCGTTGCTTTAAGATGACCCGGGTACAGATCTTGTTTACCCTAATATGCTTAAATTGAAAGGCTCTATAGTATTCAACTAGGTCGGGACTAGCAATTCCTCCTTCCAGTTTTTTTCTCCGCAATTTACCCCATGCAATGCGAGGGCTTTTAAATGCCCAAATGAAACTTGACAGTTCACCCTGTATTTTCTTTAGAATATCTCTATTAAATTCTAGAGGGATAGCACTAAATATAAATGTGAATTTTGGGAGGGTGGCCATTTTAATTAGGTTAGATCTACCTAAAAATGTTAGAGGAAGACCTCCCCGTGCCTTCAGTAGTTTTCTTACTTCCGCTGTTATCCTGTCTAGGTTTATCTTTGCTATTTTATCTAAGTTTTTGGTCAACTCTATCCCAAATATCTGATTTTCTCCCTGGTGTAGTTGCTAATAACTTGGGAATTCCAGCTCATAATCTCTGTTTTTAATTGATTAGTTTGATAGCCAAATATCCTACCAAAGTCGTTTAGAGTGTCCTCAATAGCTTTAATGGATCCTATGTAATTATCCGTGAAAATCATCAGGTCGTCTGCATACAAAGCTATTTTCTTTTCCCATCCATTATATTTGAACGGGGTTATTTCCAAATTAGATCTAAGCCTATGTGCCAGCGGCTCGATGTATAAATTAAACAATAGGGGCGAGAGGGGACACCCATGTCTAGTCCCCCTCTTTATATCTATATTCTTTGTTAAGCTCCCATTTATTAGAACCCTAGCTTTTGGTGATCGGTACAATTCTTTAACAGCTTCCTGGAAGTTTTCACCCAACTTATATTTCTCTAGCGTTGCATTTAGAAAACCCCAGTTCACTCTGTCAAACGCTTTAGCCGTGTCCAGCGTTATTATTGTTAAGGGGATTTTCTCGCTTATCGCTATATCTATAGACCCAATAAGCTCGTGAGTCAGGTCCTGCAAGTGCCTGCCTCCTACAAACCCTTTCTGATATTTTATCAGCTTACCTGCTATTATACCGAGCCTTTTTGATAACATTTGTGTAAAGATCTTATAATCACTATTTAGAAGGCTTATAGGGCGATAGGATTCACATCTTGCTGGATTTTTACCCGGCTTTAGCAAGATACTTATCGTGGCGTCATTCCACGAATCCGGAAGTTTCTCTTTCTCTAGATAGATTTTGTTTAGCAAGTTTGTGATAGGGGGGATAGGACCTCACTAAGTTTAATGTAGAGTATCGCTTTCCAGTGGTTCCGGTCGTTTTTAGCCAACCGGGCCTTTAGCGTGACCGTCCCACCTTACCAGTCCAAATTCCATCCGTTGAACCTGGGGGTTCCCCAAGGCTCCTCGCTGAGTCCTACGTTGTTTAATCTATACGTAAGGCCGCTAGCTGAGGTTGTCAGGCAATGGGGTATGACGATGGTGTCATATGCCGATGACACCCAGCTAGCGGTTACGATCAGCGGGGACGCCGAAGTAGATGCCCCCAGGTTTCAACAAGGACTGCGGGCGGCCGCCAGCTGGATGACGTCCAACTGTCTCCAGCTGAACGCTAGTAAGACCGAGGTCATGGTTTTTGGCAGACAGCCGGATCTTTGGGGAGAGAGATGGTGGCCTGGGGATTTGGGTCCTGCTCCCATCCCAGTCGCCGAGCTTAAGAACCTCGGGGTCTGGCTGGACCCTTCCCTTACGTTTGTGTGTCATACCAAACGCACGGCGGCCTGCTGCTTTGGCATCCTGCGCGGGCTCCGTCCAGTGCTGAAGTTCTTCGATGCTCCCACTAGGCAACTCATGATCCAAGCCACAGTCATCTCGAGGCTGGATTATGCGAGTTCCTTACTAGTTGGTCTGAACCAAGCGGAGATTGGGCGCCTACAACGGATCCAGAACGCCGCTGCAAGAGCGGTGGTAGGCCTCCCTAGATTCTGTCCCACCTCCAGTACCCTGCGGTCATTGCATTGGCTACCGGTGGCCCAGCGGATCCAGTTTAAGGTCCTCTGTGTCGCCTACAAAATTCTGAAGGGGTCCCCAGCAACGATTCTTGTGGCTCTTCTTGCCCACTACACCCCAGCTCGACTCTTAAGATCTGCCGACCTAGAACTAGCTGTCGTGCCGCGCTTCAAGCGGAGTCGAGCTAGAGGACGCTCGTTTCGAGTGCGCGCGGCGGTTTTGTGGAACTCCCTGCCCCCGGCGATCCGCGCTATGAGGGATCTGCTTTCCTTTCGCCGTGCGGTGAAAACTTTTTTATTCCCTTAGTTTGTCTACACTGTTTGTTTATTGTTTCAGTTGTGTTGTGCAGCTGCCTTGTCGGGCGCCAGGACGCTCCTTATCTGGAGCATCTGTGCGCCAAATAAAAACGCATAACATAACATAACATTTGGTAGGGCATCCGGGCCTGCTGCTTTACCCCTCTTCAAGCCTCTCAACACCTCTTCTACCTCCTCCTTTGCAATTGGGGCATTTAATTCCTCTTGTTCCTGGTTCGATAACACTGGTTAATCCAGGGTTTCTAAGTACTTATCTAAATCTTCACTTAATGGGGCTGTGTCCTCGGTATATAATAGGGAGAAGAAGTCTACGAATTATTTTCTTATTACTTCTTCTTCAGAACAAATATCTGAACCGTCTTGCGGTAAGGTATTGAGTATTTTGTTTCTACTGGCATCTGTTTTTATTTTCCACGCCAGCAGCTTGCTGCACCCCTCCCCGTATTCATAATGCGTCAACTTGCTTGCCTCCCATTTCTCTCTTACCCTACTCTCTAACTCCCCTGTTAGCAGTTCTTCTTGCCTCCCCCTGTCCTCTTCCAAATTCTTTATTGTTTCAGGATCAGCCTCAGTCACTATTAGTAAGTCTAGGTTTTTGATGTTAGTTTCCAGCATTCCTATCTCTTGTTTTGATCTTTTGTTTTTGTATGCAGACAAACTGAGTATCTTCCCTCTTATAACCGCCTTATTTGCATCCCACATGACCTGTGGGGATACGCCCTCCTTATTATTCTCAAAGTACTCTAACGACTCTATTTTGAGACTCTCAATGTTCTGTGGGTCATTAAAAATGGTACGATCCACTGTCCATCTAACTGCCGGCTGTTGGATGTTCAACTGAGATTTTAATAGCACGGCAGAATGGTCCGATAATGTGGCTGGCAAATGCTCGATTTTATAAATTTGATCCACTAATATTTTGTCTGTCAACAGGAAGTCAATTCTGGATTTTATTCCCAGTCTTTTATTTTTGAAGGTAAAAGGATGTTTTTTATCCCCTTTCTCCCTCCAAATGTCCACCAAACCTAGATCTTTATTATAGATTCCCACCCACTCCCGCATTTTAGGGAGATTAACCTGTTTCATGGGTGGAAAACGGTCTACCTTAGGGTCTGGAATCAAATTAAAATCCCCCCCTACGATCACCGGGGATATATATGATAAAAGATGGGTAGACAAGTTCTGTAAGGGGGAGGGATTGTCGGAATTGGGACCATAATAACCCGCTATTGTATACGGGGTATCGTAGATTCTTACCCTGGTGATTGCCCACCTACCCTTTTTGTCAAGTTCAGTCTTTTCAATTTTTACTTTTAGGGTTTTTTGAAGAGTATCGCTATCCCCTTAACCACACATTCCTGATCTGTACATACATAGCAATCCACCCAATTTAGTTTTTCTATGATGTCCTCCCACTCCATCTTCAACAAGTGTGTTTCCTGTAAGATAATGATCTCACAATCTGCCACCCTTAGGTATTCAAAAATTCTACGCCTTCTACTTGGGAGTCTTAGCCCGTTTACATTCCAAGATAGTATGTTAACATTTTTCCCCATCATTTCCTCTTTCTTTCACATACAAATTTTCCATGTCCTCCCCTCGCCTAGGCTTTGCAGGCCCTAATAACTTTTTTTTTTGCTTTTTGAGGATTTTTTCCCATTTTTTTCCCTAGTTTGCTCCCCACCCAAGTGCTTTTTATCTTTTTATTATTTTTGTGACATAAAAACAACCTCCCTGGGGAAACCTCCCTTCTTTTTCTTTTGGGCTGCATTATTAGCCCATTTTGAGCCCCATGACTGCCCACTTTTTACTCGTAGTACGACCTCTTTGTTTCTGTTAAAAATATTTTCTTGCCCTCCTGGTTTTCATACAGTATTATTAGGTCCCCTCTCCTCTATCAAGATTAAGTTTGAAATTTGGGGAGATTAGGGGCCATAATCCCATCTACGGAGACCAAGACTAAGATTGTAGACTGAAGACTAAAGACTAGAGACTAAAGACTAGAGTCTAGAGACTAGAGACTAGAGACTAGAGACTAGGGGTCAGCACCCAGACCTAGCGCCGGACCCAAGCTCTGGCTCAGATTGCATTCTCCCTTGATCCTTCATCTGCTCCAGAAAATGAGCTACTTCAGCAGGCTCCCTTATATTGTACATTTTATTCCTCCACATGATTAGGAGTGCAGCGGGGAACTTTATTTGTACAGTTGCCACTAAACTTTTCAGCTCCTGCATATATTGCCCCAATTCTCATTGCCTATCTTGAGTGGCTTTAGAAATATCGGACCTGATCCTAAATGTCCAATCACCTTTGCTATGTGAGCCACTTTTCAGCGCCTCACTTAGGATTCTCTCCTTGATAGTGTAGGTTTTAAAATTTATCAGGATCTTCCTGGGGTTCTTTCTTTCTTTGTTTCTACCGAAAGGGTCTCTGTGCACTCTTTGAATATCTTCATCTAGTCCTATCTCCTTTGTCCAAGGAAATTGCTCCTCGAGTAGCTGTATTATAAATTTCATTACGTCAGTCCCCTCTTTACCTTCTGGAACATTCAAAATTCTCAAATTATTTTTTCTGGCCTGGTTTTCCAAAGATTCCAGTTTTTCGCTGGTGCTCCTATCACTTTCTTTGAGGACCCTTATCTCTTTCTCATTTCTCTCCACTTTTTTTGAGAGACCCTCCAGAACTGACTCAACCACGTTGACCCGATCGTTCAACGCACTCATCTCAGTGTCTAATGCTTCACATACCTCTCGGATTTTACTCTGATTTGTCTCGGATACGGCAAATTTTGCCCTCATTTCCTCCATCATTTTCTCCATCATCAACTCTGTTGAGGTTAGCTCCCGGACTTGGACTTGGGCTTGAGTTTGAGTTTGAGATGTCCCTCCCCCTAACTGGTCCCCTATTTGATGGCTACTCAGTTGATTTACTACTGGTTGAGGATGTACGCTTTCTAGCTCTTCCGACCCCTCCGATCCGTCAGTTATAGGGCTTGCCTGCATTTGTCCTTGTTTTTTGGTAGCTGTCGGCTTTTCTTGCATGAGACCTCTCCCTTCCGTTATAGAAGGGATGGGTGTACATTCTTGTGAGGCTAACGTACCTGATACTTGAGCCATATTTGTAGACCCAGCCATAGGTATGCAAAATTCAGGTATGCAAGATTTAGGTGTGCAAGATTTAAATAGCGAAGTAGGAGCGTTGCTTTCTACTACTTTAACTACTTTGACCTCTTGACCCCCCTTGCCGGTAAGTACTTGGCTCTGGTCCTGGACTCTAAAGAAGGATCTAAGAGAGGGAGTGACGCGAAGAGGAGCGTCTGGTGCGCTTCCGATCTTCCCTGTTTCCTTCGGTGTTTTCCTCTTCGTGTAAAAGTTGCTGGGGGTCTGACTTAATTTGCTTCTTAGACTTCCTTTTAGTGCTACGAGGGGCAATTACTTGTTTTGTTACTGCTTGATTGGTGTACTTAAGAAATTGTCTATTTCTTAGGCAATAACTTGATACCCCCTTTTCCTTATCCTTTTCTTTTTCTTGAACCGTGGTTACTCTTGTTTCACCAATGTGTGCTTTCTCCACAGGCACTAGTAGCACTAGTGCCGCTGCCCCTTTACACTCCCTTAGCTTGGCACTTATTATAGGACTACACAACTCAGTACTGACCACCTCAGTTTCCACCTCCCCACTTAGTTCATGCACTTGCACTTGTACTTGGGCTGATTTAGTGTTTTCTGCGTTTTTCGTCCCCTCTTTCAAGGCCTGACCCCCATTGTTACTTCTTTCCTCCAGTGTGCTTTCAAATTTTTTCATCCGTTGCTGCTGCTGGTTCACTCCTGGGTGCCCCTTGATCTGCTTAGCCCTTTGTGCAATTAAGCCTTTTTCTTTTTCTCCCTTTCCTCCAGGCACCCGGTTTATTATTTTTACTCTCTTACTCCCTTTGGCCTCCCTGGTTCTGACGATATTGGGAGCCTTTTTTGTGTCTACACCCTCCAAGGAGCATGCCACCTCGACACCCTCACTCACCCGTGGCCTGAGCCCCCTGTTCGATGAACGCTTCTCCTGGTCTCCGATCCCACCGTCGATGTCAGTGTCAGTTCTGACGCCTCCCCTGCCGACCCCACTGCCCAAGAGAGGAAGGAGACTCTGCCTGCAGCTCTCCGACAAGCACTGTGTGCCTCCCGGGCAGCACTCCACAGCCCTTGCCGAGCCGAGCGTGTAGCAGGCTGCACCAAACACGCTTCTGAAACTGACCGGCGGGGCTCCACTGACAAACTCGTCTGAGCGGGTGGCGTCATACACCCCACCCCACCGTTCCTCTCACCTCTGGAGGCCGCCGGCCAAACAGCACAGCACTGCACAGCCCCAAACGAGACGAGAGCGGCCACGAGCACCACGGAGGTTAGTCTCCTAATTTCTTATGCTGCTCAGGGACCGAGGCAGGACCGGGTTTTCACCGGGTCACTTGCATTAGGCTCAAAGGAGGGAATCGGTTTGGGAGCACGAACTTCGTGGTTTCTCACATTTGCTGGGCAGTCTCATCGGAGCTCACGACCTGGCGTCCTAGCCGGCCGCCATCTTTCCCGTCCAGCAACTCACCCCTCTCCTTTGGTAGGTTTACAAAACAGTCGTTAGAGGACAGGCTATATCCACGATCACTAGGCATAAAAAGGAACACAGAGAGAACCTCGACTTTTTAGAGATAGCAGTGCAGAGAGCAGAAATGACACATGCACTGGACCCTACCGCGGCAACCTCCCATACCCTAGCAATGGCGTCCCAAGAATACAAAGCATACGCGACAGACATGGCACAAACTAGATATACAGATACATTGCACAGAATATATGAGCTAGGTGATAAAACGGGAAGAATGCTAGCGTGGTTAGAACAGCGGGAAAAAGCTAACAGATGGATAGCCCAACTCACACTGTCGGATGGCTCCATAACCACCGATCCCCGACTAATAATAGAAGAACTGGCCACCCACTATGGGAAGATTTATACCCCACGGGGCACGATGACCGACGAGGATTGCAGGGGATTTTTGGATGGCATACCACTGACCACACTCTCACCAGAAGACACACAAACACTAGAAGAGGATTTGACGCTGGAAGAGGTGGGGAAGGCACTGACGGCACTCCACACTGGGAAGGCGTTGGGGCCAAATGGCCTCCCGATAGAACTCTATAAAAGACTCACGCAAAAAATTACCCCTCATCTCCTTTCCATGTACAATGACTGCCTGACACAAGGTACACTCCCCAGAGATCAAAGATTAGCGACTATCGTGGCCATTCACAAACCTGGCAAACCTCCGGAACTGACGTCCTCATACATTCAGATTTCGTTAATAAATGCCGAAGCCAAAATTTGGGCGAAGTTACTAGCGCTCCGGCTACAACCGCATCTCACGACTTTGGTCCATCCGGATCAGTCCGGCTTTATGCCCGGACGCAATACCTCCCTCAATTTAAGGCGCCTTAACGGGGTGTTACACCGAGTCCCACAGCTGCAGGAGGATGCGGCCATTCTCTCCTTGGACGCCACGATGGCATTTGACCTGGTTGAATGGCCATTCCTATATGAAGTGCTTCGAAGGATGGGGCTCGGCCCCAAATTCTGCGGCTGGGTGAGATTGCTATACACGGCACCCCTGGCCCAAGTTGTGGCTAATATATCGAGGGAATTCGAACTGGGCCGCGGTACACGACAAGGGTGCCCGTTACCCCCACTCCTTTTCGCGCTCATATTGGAACCACTGGCGACCAAAATTCGGAACAAACCACTCATCCGTGGAATTACATGGGAGCAGGGCTGGAAAGACCGTATCTCACTTTATGCCGATGACGTCTTGATATCCCTGATGTCCCCCACAGAGTCCTTACAGGCCCTAATGAACGTACTCACAGTGTACGGAGAGGTTTCTGGATACACCATAAACTGGACAAAATCACTACTAAATTTATTACGAGGCCAACTACCGACACTACCCCCTAACTGCACTTTACAAACAGTCACTGGAGGGTTCAAGTATTTGGGCATATACGTCACCCCGCAACACTCACTATTTATCGAAGAAAATTTAATGAAACCCCTACAAAGTCTCAAATCGGATGTCCTACATTGGAGAGCTCTCCCGCTGACACTCTTGGGAAGGGCCGCACTCTTCAAAATGCTAGCACTCCCCAGATTCCTCTACGCGCTCCATAATACCCGCTTCCCTGTCCCTCTCTCCTATTTTAAGGCGATTGACGCGGAGGTATCCTCCTTAATGTGGGATGGGAAACCAGCCCGTATAGCACAAGCCAAACTGGTGCGCAGCTGGTACGATGGAGGCATAGCCTTACCAAATGTCAAACTTTATTATTGGGCGGCGCAATTGATGGTTGTAAATCAATGGTTACACGCTCCACAACACGACCCAGCATACAGACTGGATAAAAGCATACTTCCCATAGAACACTTGATGAAGGCCCTCTATACGAACAAAAAACGGCATACACTTACAGGCCCCACGGAACACACAATCAAAATTTGGCATGCGGCACAGAGGGCACTGGGATGGGAGGGAGTGCTCACGCTGGCGACCCCCCTTTGGGAAACAAGCCGCCTAGGTAATTTGGCTAACACCAAGGGTTTCAGACAATGGGACCTTATTGGTATAACAAAAATAGGGGACCTATGGATTAAAGAAGAGGTCATATCTTTCGCCGCCCTGCAAGAGAAGTATGGAATGGCAGACACTGAACTATACCGATATATTCAAGTCCGACACGCGCTGCAAAGTGCAATCCCACCAGGCACTAAACTAGCTGACTCATCTCCCCTTGAAGACAGACTACTTACTGATTATCTAGCCCCAAAGCTATCTCACTAACATATCGTAAGCTTGTAAACAATCTCCCAGACCCTATGGTTGTCCTACGCAGTAAATGGGAGGTGGAGCTGGGAGACATAGATGACGCGGGCTGGATGAATCAACTGGCATCGGCTAGAGAGGCGGCTATCCCATCACGGCTGAAGTTAGTGCAACTTAAAGTGCTACATCGCGTGTACTACTCACGCACCCTACTCCACAAGTTGGGACGGGCACCAGATCCACTATGTCTCAGGGGCTGAGGCGGGGACATACTTTCACACCATGTGGGACTGCCCTAAAATACAAACATACTGGGAGCACATACTGACTGAAATATCATTGGTAGGCGAAACAGATGTCCAGCTAGACCCCGGATGGTGTCTATTAAATATTTGGCCCCCTACTGACCTAAGCCTGGGGCTCCAGACCTGGGCTACACTCGGGTTAGCCATCGCAAAGAGAAACATTGCTAAAAATTGGGGGTCCGGTGTAGTGCCCACGCAAACACAGTGGGAAAACTATATGGATGTGGCGATGGTGGCAGAGAGGGCGGTCTATACACATAGGGGATGTCCCAAGAAATGGTCCAAAATTTGGGAGAAATGGAATGAATCCCGGGGACACATTTGCTACCCACCGCAGCTGTCCACTACCTATGAGAATAGTCCATGAGCTCCGGATAGACTGGTGAAGAAGAACAACTAACTGGGTGGGGAAGCCAGGGGAAGGAGTGAGGTACCGACACTACTCCATGTACACCGCAGGAACACAATGTAATAGCTGCTTAACATATGTAGTATTATGTGGGATGTAGACATGTCTCTTACCTAAACACTGTGTGGCACAATTGTACTGCAGTGGAAGATGTGTTTGTAGGGGCGCGGGGACAGTGTTCATTGGTTATATTGCTGACTGGGCTTGCACTGTACCATCGGACAATGGTGTACTTGATGATGTATTCCCTAACTGCAAATGGAGAGAACTGATATGGGTTGTTGACAATGTTTCATTTAAACAAATGTATAATTCTGAAGCACAAATGCTAATAAAAAGTTTTTAAAAAAGTAAAAAAAAAAAGGAATAGAGATGTCCATGCGTATGTATATAGAGTAAGAGAGAGAACTGCAACAGATACAGGTACCCGGGAGGCGGGAGGGCGCATGTGAATCTACAGCTCTACATGCCAAGAACAGATGCTTACTGGGTAAGTAACATTATCTATTCCAGGCATGTGAGCTGTAGAACACATGCTTTGCATAGACCATACAGCAGTATTCTCCCAAAGTGGTGGCTAACTTGTAGCTGCTGCAGTTGTCTGAAAGAGTGTTCTAAGTACTGCTTGACCTACATTAGCTTGCTGTCTTGCTAACACATCAACACAATAGTGTTTGGTGAATGTGTGCGGTGTAGACCATGTTGCAGCTTTACAAATGTCAAATATGAGCATGTTTCCTAAGAAAGCTATCGTAGCCCCTATTTTGCGAGTGTAATGCGCTCTGGGGGTATAGTTAAAGTTATTTTTGCTTTTGCATAACAAGTTTGGATGCATTTAACAATCCACCTGGCAAAATCTGACTTGGATGTGTGATTGCCCTTGTGTGGTGGTGCAAAAGCAACAAAAAGTTGTTTGGTTTTACAAACCGATTTTGTCCTTTCAATTTAATATAAAAGGGTCTCTTCTGACATCCAAAGTATGTAGAGTTTGTTCTGCTACAGAATCAGGTTGAGGAAAGAATTCTGGTAATGAAAGACAAACTACCTTAGGTAGAAACTTGGGGTTAGTACGAAGAACCACTGTGTCTCTGTGAAGTTGGAAAAAAGGCTCTTTTATGGTTAGTGCCTGTAATTCCCTTACCCTCCTTAGCGAAGTGATTGCGATGAAGAACGCCATTTTCCAAGAAAGAAACTGTGGCTCACTTTTATGCAGGGGTTCAAAAGGTGGGCCCATCAATCTTGTGAGGACTACGTTAAGATTCCACACTGGGGCAGGTGGAAGTCTTGGTGGTATAACTCTTAAGTCCTTCCATGAAAGCTTTGATTATGGGCACTCTGAAAAGCGATAAGTGCTGCCTATTCTGTAGATACGCAGTTATTGCAGCGAGATGTAGTCTGATAGAAGTATAAGCCGATCCTGACTGCTGCAAGTGAAATAGGTAACAAATTATGTTTTGTATTGAGGCATCAAGAGGATTGATGATGATGTTATTGCAACAGATAAAATGTTTCAATTTACCTGCGTAACAGGCTCTTGTAGTAGGCCTTCTGGCCTCTCTGATGATGTTCATACAGTCTGGTGGGAGATTTAGACAAGCAAACTCTATGACTTCAGGAGTCAGATCGCGAGGTTTAGTTGTTTGAGATCTGGGTGTCTGATTTCTCCATGGCTCTGTGTGAGGAGACTGGATGTGAGGCGCAGCTTTTGATGGGGAAGCAGAGACAGCTCACACAGGGTTGTGAACCATGGTTGACGAACCCATGTGTGAGCTACTAGGAGCAGTGTGAGAGGTTTCCCTGAGCTTCCGAATCACTAATGGAATGAGTGGGAGAGGCGGGCAAGCATAGGCAAATATCCCTGACCAGTTCATCCGTAGTGCATTGCCTTTCGAGAGCGGGTGTGGGTACCTGGAGGCAAAGTTTGGGCATTTTGTGTTTTGGCGTGTGGCAAACTGATCTATCTGAGGGACTCCCGAACTTTGAAAGTATGGGAGGAGAACCTGAGGGTTAAGTTTCCATTTGTGTATCTGCGGAGGAGATCGGCAATCTGATTGTTCACTCTTGGGAGGTGTTCCGCTAGGAGATGGATGTTGTGGTGAGTGGCCCATCTCCAAATGTTTTGGGCCAAGTGTGACAGTTGGAAAGAGTGTCCCCCCACCCCCCCCCCCCGTTTTTATATGTAATACATATCTGTCATGTTGTCGGTACGTATTAGGACCGCTTTGGCATTTAGGTGGGTTTGAAATGCTTTGAGCACTAGAAAGAATGCCAGCAATTCTAGATGGTTGATGTGGAGTGATTTTTGATGTTGGCTCCACAGGCCTTGCACTGTGTGGTGCGGAAGATGAGCCCCCCAGACAGTAAGGGACGCATCCGCTGTTAGCATTGTCTGTGGAACTGGATCTATGAGGGGCCGTCCTTTTGATACATTTTGTGTGTTCCGCCACTGCAGATCGAGGAGTACGGCTGTTTACCAACACTATATCGGTTAAAAGACCCTGCGATTGATTCCACTGACTCGCTAAGTATTCCTGAAGGGGACACATATGAAGCCTGGCATGGGGAAAGATTATGATGCACGATGCCATCATTCTGTGTAGTTGCACATACACTTGAGCTGGAGGGTGATTGGATTGAGAACTAGAGTCTAAATGTTGCGAATTCTGGCTGCGTTGGGAAAGGCCAGGGCCTTTTGAGTATCTAAAGTGGCCCCTAGGTAGTACTGAGTACTGGAAGGTTGGACTTGACTGTGAACCCCAGTTGATGTAGTAACTGTAGTGTTCTGTGAGTGTGTTGGAGACATATTGAATACGTTTTGGCTTTGATGAGTCAGTCGTCCAAGTAGGGGAAGACATTAATGTGTTGTCTTCTGAGGTGAGTAGCGACTACCGCCAGGCACTTTGTGACGACTCTGGGAGCAGTGGTGACTCCGAACGGGAATACCTTGAACTGGTGATGTTGGTCCGCTACCACAAATCTGAGAAATTTGAGATGAGCGGGGTGGATTAGAATATGAAAAGAGGCATCCTTTAAGTTTAGAGTAGACAGAAAGTCGCCCTGTTGCAGAAGTGTTAGTACTTGTTAAAGTGTTACCATGTGAAAATGGTCTGACTGTATGTAAAGGTTTAGTTCTCCAAGGTCCAGAATTGGTCTGAGAGAACTGCCCTTTTTGGGTATGAGAAAGTATACGAGGAGTATATGCCCGGCCCGCGGTATCGTAGTGGTACAGGCTCTATAGCCCCACTTAGAAGGAGAGACTGAACCTCTTGTTTGAGAAGGTGTAAGTGATACGCTGAGAGTTTGTTTGACTGTGGGGGAATGTTTAGAGGATTGTTGGTGAACTCCTGGCAATAACCAGAATAGATAACTTCCAGTAACCATTTGTCTGTAGTTATGGACTACCAGACGGGTAGGAAATGTGAAAGACACCCCCGACATGTGTTAAACGATCGGGTGAGAAGTGTAGGGAAGTCACTGTTTGGTATTGGAGGGAGAGGCGCATGTGTTTGAGCCTCTACCTCTACCCTTGCCATTTTTGCCTCTGTAACCCCCTCTGAAGTACCCTTTAGAGGCAGAGGGTTGATTGTTGCCTTTATACGTGGTGGAGGTAGTATCTGAGGAAGTATCCTTAGATCCTCCATGGTAGAAGAAGCGCCGTAAGAAACCATGTCCTGGTAACTGAAGAGCTCCCATGGTCCTTCTTAATTTTTTACAGTGAGGAATCTGCCAAAGAGGTGTTCCTTATCGAATGGTGTGTTTAAGATTGTAGTCTGAACCTCTGGTTTGAATCCTGAAATAGGAAGCCCGGCATGCCTTCTCAAAAGGACGCTGGTGTTGCCAGCTCTAGCAGCAGTGTCTGCAGCATCTAGTGCGCACCTGATGGAATTATTAGAAATTAGCTGTTCCTCCCGCACTAGGTCTTGTGCTTTGGACCTGTACTCATCAGGTAGAAATTGCTCTATTTCATCCCAATGCATTCTGTCGTACCTAACAGAGCTTGTGCATTGGAGATGCGCCAAAGGTTTGCAGCCTGAGAGGCTACCCTTTTACCCTAAGCGTCTATCAACTTAGATTCTTTATCTGGGGGTGGAGCATCACCGGTTGTTTGCGAATGGCCCCTTTTGCATGCGTTGGAAACCACCAAGGAATCCAATGGTAACTGCCCCTTTATGTATGCTGGATCAGATGGTGCCAGCTTATACTTCTTATCTACCCTAGGGGTGAGGATACTTTTGTGGTGAGCTGTCTAGTAGTTGGGTGAATATATAGCTCTCTTTGGGATCCGGTTTGGAAGGCGGAGCATCGAAATGTTGTTCCTTAGAGGGAATCGGCACATCCGTTTGTTTCAGTGCCGAGATTTTCAATGCTGGAGTTTTGGATTCTGGTGTTTTGGATGCAGAGGATTTCGGATCCGAAGCCGTTTTTGGTGTCGGAGGGGCGGAGCCTGTCTTTGACTTAGATCCCAAAGCTTTCTGCTCGGTGCACGTTTTTGAACGGCTCAGTTCGGAGCCGCAAGGCTTTTGGATGTGTTTCGGTGCTTAGCCGGAGGGCGGGGCGTCGGAAACATGTTCTCGGTGCCGACCGTGGCCTGGAGGCGGGTTGAACCAAAGCCTTCTTCTTGGACTGAGGTGGACTTTGGGGCAAGGGAGGATCTGTACTCATGGTACGCTGCCCTTGCAAGATGTCTTTGTCCCCCTCGGAGCCCGAGTCGGAGATGGAGATCGGGTCTTGTTACTCCTCGGCTCCCATGGCTTCTCCGGCCTCTTGTTCCAAATCTTCTCCAAAGAGGTAAGGAATGGAACTTGTGTGTTGGCTCTGTATGTCGCAATGTCAAGCCAGAGAGTCGTGAAGCGTCTTTTTCGATCGGAAAGCCTTACACGCATCGCAGTCCTGTTCTCTGGAGACAAGCACAGGTTGCACACTTTGTGTGAGTCGGTGCACAAATACTTCGCATAGCACGAGGGCAGAATTTAAATGGAGTCCGTTCCATCAACTGCGAAGCGGACCGACGCGGGTAGGGCAGAAAACCTTCCACGACCTACCCGATCGAAAGAGGGTTTTTTCAGTAAATAAGATACACGGAGAAGGAGATTTCGCGATCAAAAACAATACCGTTGAGGGTGAGTGTCTTGCGCACCAAGGGAAACCGGAGAAACTGTGTTGAACCGGAGAGCAGCAATTCACGTCCGAACTCGATGGCGGAAAAAAATCTACCAATGGAGTCGATGCCCATGCGCACTATCATCGAAAGGAGGAGTCACCTACCTCCAGACTGGAAAGACTTCTTCGAAGAAAAACAACTTGCAAACATCCGGACCCAAAACTAGATGGCAGGAGTATGCACGAAGATGCGGTAAGACACTAAGCCACCCATGCATGTCCTCCCTATAGCTAATAATTGTCAGGACCAGATCAGATGTACATGGGTATGCCAGCCTCTGGTCATATTGAGCACATGTTTCAAATTTCTTCAACTTGAAAGGTAGAACATAAAAGCAACTAAAACATTTGAAATGGATCATTAGGAACTTCTCTTGTAAGGTTATGACATTTGTCCAATGTAACCGAAAGTTTACTACCCAGATCCACACTCCACCTTCCAATATTCCAATATTCTCCACCACGAGAAGATCCTTGACAGCACTAGAAAGCTTATTACTATTTCTGGAGAAGCAAAGTACTGCCTCCATCAGGACATTATCAATTCTGATTTTTCAGCAACAGATGGAATGTGTCGGGTGATGCACCACAGCGTATGGAAAGGCAATTTCTTCCTCAGACCCTATATTTGTAATCAACTTCTCCAGGGCCATAAACTTGGTCAGGGGAAATAGCAGCCAGCTTCTCAAATGCACAGTTGACTTTGCCTTGCATTTGTGGAGGAGACTAGTCTTCACCCAAAAGCATTCTATCTAAAATCACCTTGTCAACAGTGGCATGCTTAATCTTAGCCCACAACTTGGAAACAATTTGAGAACTCCTCCTAAATTTTGCACATTACTGAAGGGGAACAGTACTAGAGCCTTCCCACACACAGTTTCCACCTCAGTCCTATCTACTGGCATCACAAGAGTGGATCTACATCAGGTCGACATCTGTTGTAATGTGCCCAATAATAAATACTACAGCATCTCCGGGACTCAAACCACTCATCGTACTGGATCTTTGTAGTAAATCATAGCACATGCTAGGCAGTAACATTGGCAAAGAAGATTCTGGACTAAATGTGAAAGCCAGTGAAAAATATGTTCAGAAAGTAATGTGGTGTTTGTGAATACAAAGAAAACTTTCAGTAAAACTGCTAGTGACAGTGAGAGAGTATTCCATTTCCTCTGTGTCATTTACTAACTATCACATAATCCATTCCTGCGGTTTGTCTTGCAGGTGAATAATTTCCATACCTAAATAAATGAAAATGAGGTGCTTGAAGTGATTTGCTTGAAATGATCCATCATCGCGGTTCATTTCAAACGAATATCAAGCTCCTAAGCAGCAAAGGTACCAAATGAAAGATAGCACCTCAAAATTCCAGTTAACTTGAAAGCCTGCAGTGACAGGAGTTTTGCCTTCTGGTTTGCAATCTCTGAACCAAAGCACTAGCCATTCCTGGACCACCCTTGGCAGTGCACACAACCTCAGTAAAGTTTCACATTTGCCTCATCTCTCAACGGGTTCCCATGTTGCAGTACTTCATAGTACCTTCTGAGTGGGTTTTCTGTAGCCTGCTGATCTATTTTCCTGCCTGCAGTCAGTAATCAGTTCCATATCACTTGTGAAGCTCCTCTTCCCTGCAAGTGTGGGGTCTGTCACAATATGATTCTAACCATATTGACAGAACATGTTCGGCAAACATATAATCGCCCTTGAGCCCTGCTAGATCAACCCTAGAGGGAGCTTCATCCACTGGCTAACACCTATCCTCCTTTGCTTGTATTTGAGCCTGAAGTGCACTTCAACTTCCTCATCAATGACTTCATGATGCCTCACACAGCTGATGTACACGCACTTTGTACATCCTTTCCAAATCGAGATAAAAGTTTCCAGTGGTGCTCAAGTTGGTGGCAAAGAACAAGTTGACATGATCAATTGTAATAATTTTAAAACGAGGGTTAGTTAAATTATACTTAAAAAGCCTCCAGGAGACTACTCAATGGCTCATTTCATAGTCCATATGACCAATATAAATGGAAGTGAACGCTGAGAATTGTGGGCGTGCAAGGAACACCGGAGCAGGAACTCTTATATACCAACAGTCTATTTATTCTAGAGTCAGCACTGCTAACTAAGGACGAGAAGGAATGCATCTGTTCTTGGCACGTTTAGCTGTAGATCCATTTACTTGTGCATAGATCGCCATCTGGTGTTGGGCTCGGATGTTTGCACTTTGTTTTTGTCTTGGAAGAAGTCTTTTGTAGTCACGGGGTAGGTGACTCCTCCTTAGGATGATAGTGCGCATGGGCATCAACTCCATCTCCAGATTGTTTTGCCATGGAGGGTTATGATGGAGTTAGTAAGAAATAGAAAAGGATGTCCATGTGTGATGCATCTAAGTAAGATAGTACTGGAACCGATAGAGGTATCCGGGGAGGCGGGTGGGAGCATACCAATCTACAGCTCTACATGCCAAGAACAGATGCAATGCAGATGTAAGTAGCATTTTCCGTTCACCGCATATGAGCAGTAGATCGTATCTTTGTGCATAGACTACACAGCAGTGGCTACCTGTATGTGTTGCAGTGGTTTGAAAAAGTGTTCTTAATACAGCCTGGCCCACACTAGCTTGTTGTTTTGCTTGCACGTCTACACAATAGTGTTTTGTGAATGTGTGTGGTGTAGACCAAGTTGCTGCTTTGCAGATGTTATCTAGGGGAATGTTCCCTAACAATGCCATGGATGCCCCTAGTTTACGTGTGGAGTGAGCTCTAGGGAGAATGGTTAAGGTGCGTTTGGCTTTAGCATAGCATATTTAGATGCATTTAACAATCCACCTTTCAATCCCTGTTTTAGAGATAGGTTTGCCTTCATGAGGTGGGGAGAAAGCCACACAAAGTTGTTTAGTCATTCTAAAGGATTTTGTTCTTTCACTGTAGTAAAGTATCACTCTTTTTACGTCCAGTGTGTGAAGAGCCCGTTCTGCTACTGAGTCTGGAAGAGGGTAAGTAAGTAATATTTTTATTGTTTTAGGTTAATAAAAACCGTTACAAAAATACATTGAAAAACAGTCTCCTCAAGAGAAATTAAAAGAAAACCTTAAAAACAGGAATAAAAAGAAATAGCAAAGATAAAAAGCAATAAAACATAGTACGAGAATATTGTTCGAGGCTTCTTTGTCTTATCCTGAGGTATCCTCTCGGCCAAGTGCCTGTTTTTTTTGTTTCAGTTCTGCTAGTTTCAGGAATTTCACCAGCTTCCCGTTTAAGGGGGGGAAACCAGGATCAAAACAGGCAAGGACGGCTTGTCTCCGTGAGCGGACTCCTAGTTCGTTGAAGGCGGTTTTCAACAGAGCTACTCTTTCCTCATTCAGCCTCGAGCAAGTACATAGTAGATGTTCTAAGTCTTCAGTCCCGATTCCGCAGAGCCTGCATTTGGTCCCGTAGTTCTGTCTCAGCCATGGTGGTAGGTGAGGGATGGCAGGTAGGATCCCTAGCCTATGTTTGAAAAAGGCTTCTTTTGTTTTCCAGCCATACCCCAGACCAAAATATGCCTGAAGCCCTGGTGATTTATATGTACACAGGGTCATCCAGGCGTGGCGCCTCTGAGAAAGCGAGGCTTTGTCCTCCACATGCGAGGGACTCTTTAAACTCTTGTTCACTATGCGCTTGAATTGTGCATGAGATAGAGGAGTCTCCCATAGATCTTTCTGTCCTTTGATGGCCAAGGACTCCTCCAAGTATTTTTTCGCCAGCATCCTGGCTGAACTGGTCATATCTTGCCCGAGCTGTCGGTTCAAGGTGTTTTCTGAAGAGTTCTTTAATTTATGCCAGCACTTGATGTATGAGCCTCTTCGTGCGAGTGTCAGCCCAAATTCCAACCGAATCTGGGCCTGCGAAGTGTACGATGGCAAGTTAAATAGAAGTCTGTAGGCCTTTGAGATGGTTGTATCAAGAAGTTTTGCGTCCGTTCCTCTTAGGGCCTCGCTGCCATACGTAATTGATGACTCTATTTTGATTTTTGCTACTCGAAGTAGTGGCAGGAGAGTCTCACCACTCAAGTTGGACTTTAACTGTTTCAGTGTCATGGCTATTAACATGCCTTTCCTCTTGATGGCCTCTAGTTGATTTAAATAGCGGCCACCTTTGTCAACTTGGATCCCTAGACATTTGTATTCAGAGCAGTTTGAAATTGCTTCTGTGCCAAGCGACCAAGTGTGCGACTTTTTGTTCCCAGTTATGGACAGAACTTTTGTCTTGCTGATGCTCACTTCTAATAGATTTTTAACGGCATAACCATGAAGCGTGTTAATAAGATTCTGAAGACCAACTTTCGTGTGGCTGACCAAAACCACGTTGTCTGCGTAGGAAATGCTGGGCAGCCCTTTGCCTCCTAACCGGGGAGCATGGGAATTACAAGATTGAAGAGAGTTGGAGCTAACACGCACCCCTGCTTTAGGCCCTTTGTGGTAGGAATAGGCCTAGAGAGGTGCGAGCCGTTCCCAAGCTTTACCTGGACCCACGTATTCGTGTGTAATTCGATCACGAGGCTTAGTAGAGGCAAGGGAATCCCCCAGGAGGCCAGTTTTCGCCTGAGGATATCTCGATTGACATTGTCAAAGGCCGCCTTAAAGTCCACAAAGCAGAGATGGAGAGCCTGCTTGATAACCCTGGCCTTGTCAATGAGCAACGAGATGGCCACCAGGTTGGATGTTGTCCCCATGTCTTTACAAAACCCCGTTTGACTAGATGGTATTAAGCTTTGATTTGTAGTCCAGTCTCGCAGCTGAGTCAATAGAAGACCAGCAAAATATTTAGCCTCAATATCAATGAGTGCAATCAGGCGGTAGTTTTTTGGAAGGAGTCTATCCCCCGCCTTATAAATCCGTGAGATGATTGAGCCCCTCCATGAGACAGGAAGGCGCCCAAAGTTACTAATAGATGAGTAGAGGGGGATCAACTTGTCAGCCCAGTATTCTGGTTCAAGTTTGAAAAGGGCCGGAGGAATACCGTTTTGGACCAGCTGCGCCGTCTTTTCTACCTTTGGAAATTAATTTCCTGATTTGGGCCACAGAGCGCACCAATATGGCATCTTCTCGTGCTGAGCTTATTTGAAGTTTTCGGCTCTCCAGAAGATTATAAAGCTTCCTTGTTTTGCCGTCCTGATGATTGAAATGTTCATCGAGAAATTATTCCCAAGTCGATTTCGTTTTGTAAGATGTTATACCATTGTTTTTTGGGTTTAACAATTTGTTTATGATCGACCAGAACTGGGCGCTGTTATTGCCCTTGGATGCGTAGTGGAGTTTGGCCCAAAAATCTGCTTCATTTGTTTTTAATTGCCCATTTCAGTTTTTGGAGATCCACACGGTGTTTGTGAATCTCTGCTAGAAGAGTTCCATTCCCCGGGCTTCAACCGTCTTAAAGTTTTATTAATCGCTTTTTTGTGTGATTTCATAGCTAGTTTCTGGGTGCTCGAGATCTTCCTTGTGACACCATGTGCTGGTGCTAAAGAGTGCCGTACGGTTGTCGAGTAGTTGTTTGCAAACTTCATCGTGAATCGTTCCCAGCCTGCTACTGTGTTGCCGGAAGGGTAGTTTGAAGTGCTTCGTTGAGTTTTTGCAGCTTGAAGTACCTCAGCAGTATTTGCTACTGAAGTTTTGATGCGTTTGAGGTTGATGGAGTAACTATCCTGCGGACCTGTTGCGTTCAAAAGAATATCATCAGGGAGCGCCCCTAGACTGACTTCTTGAGGGCGATGATCACTGTCAACCTTATCTCCTAAATTATAACCTAAAACGTAATGATATAACGTAAGGGAGACTAACGTATAATCAATTGAGGAGGTAGTCTTGCCCTAGGTGAATGAGGGCACAGATCGTGAGTCCTCTGCGAATCTTCCGTTTAAGACCCTCAGGCCCATGTGTTCTAGGTCTTCCAGTAATGCCTTTGCAGCCTTAGATGCCTTGCATTGGCTGCTGAATGCTTGAGTTGGTATGTTTCAGTGGAATGACTGGGCCTGAATGTCGCTGATGACAGAGGACCCTAAAATGCATTGGTTAAAGTCTCCAGACAAAATTAGGTTTGATGATGTTCGAGTAGTCATAACGTTATGTAAATGGTCCATCAAGATATTCCCCTCCTGTCTTTTGTTTTTAGGGTTGATGTAGGTGTTGGTCAGCTGTAGCTCTTTCTTCTTGCCCCCGAAGTGAAGTAGTAAATCCACTGTATTTATGGCCAAGGAGTTTGAGCTTAGTGCCCGAGCATAACCAATTGTTGATATTTTAAGATAGGTTGCTAGGCCTCCTGATAGACGACCAAACTTGCTTTTCCTTATGGCTGGGGTATGATGGCAAGTATAGCCCTCTAGATGAATCGGCTCTTCCAGCCAAGTTTCCTGGAGGAGAATGATGTCAAACGATTTGACATGTTTTAGAAAGTCAGTGTCCGGTACTTTGTTATAGAGCCCGTTGATATTCCATGAGCATAGATCCATGTGCGGT
Organism: Lissotriton helveticus; assembly: GCF_964261635.1. Lineage (NCBI taxonomy): Eukaryota > Metazoa > Chordata > Amphibia > Caudata > Salamandridae > Lissotriton > Lissotriton helveticus. The sequence goes on from NC_136068.1 coordinate 1,290,352,991, forward strand.
GCTTCCATGCGCAGATCTTTCTCTGTTCGGTATCCTTGTCATTGGTGGTTGGCTTGCGAATTGCATATCCTGATGAGCCGATGTTCAATCGTACGGTGCGTATTTGTCAGCCTTGAGCTGTTTACCATGGGTGTCGCCTGCGCTACTGTAGCAGAGGAACCCAATGCGCCCCTCAGCACGGACCGTGTCGTTGCAATTGTATTGGGGCGCTGCTGGGGCCTCTCAAGCAGGGGCGGCGGGTATCCTGTGTTGTGGTGGGCAGCTATGTTGATTCTCCATACTTTAAGGAGACCTTGCTCCTTAGGGGTTTTGTTGACAATTTCAGGGGAAGTCCATATAGCTTTTGTCGCCTCATTCCCATCCAGCCTATCTGTTCTTATGAATTCTATGGACAGAAGGTCCGCTGAAGATAAGTCCTTAAGTGCTGGTATGGTGCTGAGTAGCCGTAGTAAATTCCCTCTATTCAGGATGTCAAATGGGCCCTTTGATTGGAGTAAAGAGGATGCTGGTAGAGTGGTCCTCTGGATGATATAACAGAGGGATTAGCTGATTATTCGGGGCTTGAGGACTTAAATTGTTACGGTCAGAGTAAGGCTGGATTCCAATAGGAATCTCTCCAAAGGTGAGAGTTGTTGAAACTGGCACAGAAAAATCTGATATAATACTAGCTCTGGTGAGTAAAGACTTAGTTTGAGGGCTCAGGAGCCGTGGATCCGCCACCTCATGGGAACGGGAACTTACACAGGTGGGGATGGATGAGTCGTCCCGCGCGGGATCCGAGATTTGAGTTGGCTGTGCTGTTACAGGATCAGATGTCTGAGGTAGAATAAGGGGGCTTTCCTCAGTCACATTGCAGAGACAATGTTTGTCGGATTTATGTTGGGATCCGGTTCTACCGTCGGATGCGACTCTGCCATCCTCCAACGTGGAAGCAGTAAGACTTGTTTTACGGATACTCCATTGGGGGAAAGTCCGAGGGCCATAGGCAGTGAATCCTTTCTAATAGGGTTTGCTGCGTTAGGACTCTCGGCCAGCTGTTCAGGTTTTTTCCTTGTTTGAAAGAGTGGGTAGACTTCTGGTATACTTATTGGTGTTTGTTTTTTCCAGCCTTTCCTTTTCAGCGGACGCCGCCCTTTCGCATTGAGGGGTGGCTTGCAGGCGTTTGGAGGAGAAGAGGAACAAATTGCCGTGTGGGCCAGTTCCAGTGGCAGACCCCCTGATGGCGACTCCGGTGAGACTTTATCGGTGGAGCTTGCTGCAGTTGACCCTCCTATTGGTGCTACGTGGGAGGCTGTTTCGCCGGGTTAATACACTGGGGCCTTGTGTTTGTCCCTTTTGGCAGCCCTTCTAATAGGCTGGATACGATTTCTGGAAGTGCTGCAAGTTTGTCAATAATGGGACCGCAACTACATGCCAGCTTTGCGTCCTGCTGAGCCCTACTAATTAGCGAGTTTAACTGGCCGAGTTTGTCGTCTATCCTCCCTACAAAGACAGCAAGAGTGTCTAAAAGAGACAGCTGTAGGTCCATTTTGTCTGATTGAAAATGGAGAGTTTCAACAGTTCGTTGCATAGTGTTGAGCAGGATGTCCCACGTTTTTGACACTTCTGTTGCTTGTGAACTTTTTGGTGGCCCCATGTCGATGTCCCTTTTATTGGGCGATAAAGACAGTGAGGAGGTCGGCAAGGAGATTGAATTTGAGAGGGCACCCTCCTGAGTTGGACCCAGTCTAAAGTCCTGGATGTTATTTGGTGGTTCCACCTTTGGTGAAGCTGGGTTCATACGCGTAGATGGAATATATGTGGCAACTAGATCGGCCCATTCTTGCGAGCCCAAATAGGTTATGTTGACGAGGCCGTCGCTCCCTAGGTTTGGTCTGTTCGGCCGGTCCTCTTTATTGTGATCAAGCTGGTCTTTTGATGCCCCTTCTGGGGGCTGTGAATGGGATTTAATATTGTCCGTTTGGGCCAGATGGCTTTTATCTACAGGCAGCAAGCTGTTTGGGTTGCCTATGTCATCGCTGCTCAGGGCTTCTTGCCGTTGGTTGAACTCCACACCTCTGCAGGTGAAAGAATTGTGCGTGAAAGGATCATGTGTCTGACTTGATGCACATAGGGATAAGGCTGTTGGTGCCAGGATGGCATTTGGGACCGTAACAGGGGAAAGTAGATGGAAGACAGGCGTTGCCCCCCGGTCTCCTGCTGGGGATGATGACGATCTAGAAATGGCCTTGTTGAAAGTCTCGCGATCGACCAAGGCCCCTGTTGCCCCTGCTGTCACTGGACTCAAAGCTTGTTGACTGGCCAATATGGGAGAGGGAGATGAAGTGCAGCTGACTTGCTGCGGAGATTGAGCAAGAAGCGGGTCCCCTGGTGATAGGGGAAGAAGTGAATCCTGTAGGCCCTGAATTTTCCCGCTAGACGAGAAAATAGTGGAAAAAGGATCTTTCATGAAGTTACATTTTGATGTAATTTTAGGCTGTCGCAGGTTGGGACGAGAGATCGCAGTCCGCGACACTCCATCGCTGGATGCTCCAAGTTCTCCAGGTTCTCCTTGTGTCGCTGCCCAACTCCCGCTAACTTCTTTGACATTTTCTGTTTCGGTGGTGCTTAATGTGGTCTCCAGCTTTGCCTTTCACTTGGTTTTTGATTTGAGTTTCGGCTTACTTTCCAGGTGGACCCTTTTCTTTCCCGACCTCATGTTGAATTTGCTGAGCCTCTGCGGTGCTGTCAGAGGTAGTCGCTCCCAGTGATATAAGGGGAATAAGGGCCAGAACGTTGTGGTGCTGGGTGACCTGTGAGTCGCTTGACTTTGTCCTTGCTTGCTACCCAGCTTGCTACGCAAGGTCTTTGCTCGCTAGACCCCAAGGACTGAAATTGAGGCTTGAGGCTAAGGGAGAGTCTGAAGCTGAGGCTGAGGATTGGACTGAGGCTGAGACTGGGAGACTAGGACTAGAGGGCTGGGCTTGCAGGCCTGACCTGAGCGCCTGTCTCCCAGCTGGCTGGCAGATGTGGCATGTATCGTTCTGTCCAAGTTGGTAAGTGAGCGAGCCACAAAGAACTGGTGAAGCTATAACAGGCTATAATAATTTTGATGGCTAACAGGTTTTGGTCTAGAACAAGATGGGAGTGGAGCGTGATGAAATGTCAATAGGTGGGAGGATTAAGAGAAACCACTAACCTCCCCTTTTTAGCTGGTGATTTGCTGGTTCCCCGCTGTGGTGTTATAAAAGGTTCACAGCCCCTGCCTCCTTTTTCATGGGTCGCAGCCGGTGTTTCCGTGGGACTCAGCGGGTCTCAATGTGGTTCCACAGTTCCACGGTTCCTCAGTTCCCCCGGCTCGCGGGAATTGTGACACACCTTCCCTTTGCCTTCCTGATACACGTCGCCCGATCTCTGGTTTCCAATGCTAATCCCAGGCTCATCTGCTGCAGCTGCTGCTGTATCTCCCCTGAAACCCCCGAGTCACGGAATCACTGGGGAGGGCGCTCCGTTGAGTTTCAGGTTGCTCTAGGCGCTCACGGCCAACCAGCAGTCACTTTTGCTTGTGCTTATGCTTGTGCTTATGCCCCCCGCAGGAGGCTCGAGGTAGATTATAAGAGCCCTCAGCATGCAGGGGCCAAGCCGTGACGAGCCGTGAACGTGACCGAGCCTGGCCGAGACTAGAGCCAGGGCTGGAACCGGCCCCCCTCCCCCCTTTCTTGACTCACGCGGCTCAACTGTGTACGGCTTCCAATGCACAGGAGCCGCGGAGAGGGAGGTGCTGCCGCGAGCCTCTGCGGCTCGGTGATCCCGGTGAGCAGAGCAGGAGCAAGTGCAGATTGAATACGGGTGTGGGAGGCGTGGGCGGGTGAACTTTCCCGCAGGCTTCCACAGGCGGCTCAGGCAGCTCAGGCAGCTCCGGTAACTCCGGTAGATCAGCAAACTCCGGCAGGGGTTCAGGAGGTTCAAGCGGTCCCCCACTGCGGCGGGAAAGAGTGATGGTAATGCCGAACAGCTGTGCTGTGAGATTCTGCTCGTAATGGCCTTCTGGCGTTCAGCCCTCTGGCGCTCTCTGCAGGGAAAGAGGGAAAAACACTGGGAGTTCTACAGACAGGTTAAGGTGGAAAGCAGAGACGACTTTAGATAGAAATTTTGGGTTAGTCCTAAGAACCACTTTGTTTTGATGAATTTGGAGAAATGGTTCTTGATAGGTTAATGCCTGGAGTTCACTGACTCTTCTGAGAGAGCTACTTTCCAGGTGAGAAATTGTAATTCGCATTTATGCATAGGTTCAAATGGGGGACCCATGAGCCTGGTAAGTACCACATTTAGGTTCCATACTAGAGAGGGTGGAACACTAGGTGGAATTATTCTTTTAAGTCCTTCCATAAATGCCTTGAAAGCTGGTACTCTAAACAAGACTAATGTTGTCTGTTTTGGAGATAGGCTGCTATTGTCGCGAGATGTTGTCTAATGGATGTATACGCAAGGTTACATTGTAGTAGATGCAAAAAGGAAAAGATGATGTTTTGAACGGAAGCATCTAGTGGGTTGATTTTGTTATTTGTACAGTAAATTACACATCTTTTCCACTTTGCGGCATAGCAAGCTCTAGTGGTAGGACGTCTAGCCTCTTTAATGATGTTCATTCAGTCTGGCAGGAGATTAAGGTAGCCAAACTCTAAGACTTTAGGTGGGAGATCGCAAGATTGAGTTGATTGGGATCTGGATGCCTTAGCTCTCCATGGTTCTGAGTAAGAAGCTTGGGTGAGAGGCATGGCTTTTGATGAAGGATCTACTGATAGTTCCAAGAGGGTTGTGAACCATGGTTGTCGGGCCCATGTTGGAGCAATTAGGATCATTGTGAGGGAATGCTGTTTGAGATTCTGAACCATTAGCGGAATGAGTGGGAGAGGCGGAAAAGCGTAAACAAATTTGCCTGACCAGTTCATCCATAGCGCATTGCCTTTGGACAATGGGTGTGAATACCCGGATGCAAAGCTTGGGCATTTTGCGTTTTGGTGTGTGGCGAACAGGTCTATTTCTCGGTGGCCCCAGATTTGAAAGAATGGAAGCAGAACTTGAGGATGAAGTTCCCATTCGTGGATCTGCATTTTTTGGCGACTGAGTAGATTTGCAATTTGATTGTGTACTACTAGGAGGTGTTCTGCAAGGAGATATGTTTTGAGGAATGGCCCATCTGTATATGCTTTGAGCTAGGTGTGAAACCTGGAGAGAGTGTGTCCCCTCTGTTTTTGTATATAATACATTGCTGTCATGTCTGTACGGACTAGGACAGCTTTGCTTAAGAGGTGGAGTTGAAAAGGTTTTAATGCTAGGAAGATTGCCAACAATTCCAGGTAATTTATGTGGAATTATTTTTGTTGAGGGGTCCATATGCCCTGAATAGTATGGGTTTGAAGATGAGCTCCCCAGCCGGTGAGCGATGCGTCTGATAGCACAATCTGTGGAACCGGGTCGTGGAACAGCCACCCTTTGGAAACGTTTTGTGTGTTTTACCACTGCAGAGAGCGATGGGTGCGGTCGTCTACCAACACCAGATCTGTTAGCTGACCTTGAGCCTGGTTCCACTAACGTGCCAAACACTCCTGTAAGGGACGCATTTGGATTCTTGAAAGAGGCCATCATCCCGATTAATTGCATAAACACTTGCGCTGGTAGTGAGTGTTGAGGTTGAAATTTTGCTATTAGAGCTTGTATGATGCTTATCCTGACTGGGTTGGGGTATGCTAGAGCTTTTGAAGTGTCTATTGTAGCCCCTAGATACTATTGTATGTTGCATGGTTGGAGATGGAATTTGGTACGGTTTACGGTGAATCCCAAGGTGTGAAGCAGTTACATTACTTTGTGTGTGACTTGGCTTTTGTGAGCCAGTCGTCCAGATAAGGGAAGGCATGAATGTGCTGTCTTCTTAAGTGGGCTGCAACTACTGCAAGGCATTTAGTGAAGACTCTTGGTGCTGTAGTCACCCCGAATGGGAGGACTTTGAATTGGTAGTGTTGACCATCTACCACGAACCAGAGATATTTTCTGTGAGTGGGGTGAATGGGAATATGAAAGTAGGCATCCTTTAAATCGAGAGAGGAGGGAAAGTCGCCTTGTTGAAGTAGGGGGAGCACCTGTTGGAGAGTGACCATGTGGAAGTGATCAGACTGAATGTAGAGGTTTAGCGGTTTGAGGTCTAATATGGGTCTCAGAGAGCCATCCTTTTTTGGAATTAGGAAATAGAGGGAGTAAACCTCCATGACTTGGTGAGGCAAGGGGACTGGTTCTATTGCATGTTTTTGTAATAGAGAGAGAACCTCTCGTTTGAGAAGTGTTAGATGTTCAGAGGACATTGGACGTTGTCTGGGAGGAATGTTTGGGGGGGCCGGGGGTGGGAGAGTAGAGGTGAGTTCCAGGCAGTAACCATATGGACAATTTGTCTTACCTACCTGTCTGTTGTGATTGAATTCCAGACAGGTAGAAACTGTGAGAGACGCCCCCGACAGGAGTAGGATGATAGGAGAAAGTGCAAGGAAGTCACTATTTGGTGGTAGGGGATGTGCGGTTATTGTTGCTGTGACCTTTCCTTTACCATTGTTGCCTCTGTAGCCTCCGCGAAAGTATCCTTTGGAGGATGTTTGAGTGTGACTCTTGTAGGAGAAAGAGGGATGTTCTGAGCCAATGGTTTTGGAGCCAGCCCTGTAGAAGGAGCGGCGAAAAGAGCCTCTAAGGGAAGGGAATTGTAAGGCCCCCGTGGACTTAGCAGTTTCTGCAACTTTTTTTCTTCTTTTCTAAAACTGTGTCAACTGAAGGACCAAAAAGATGCTCTTGAGCAAAGGGCTAATTTAGGATAGCAGATTGTACATCCTGTTTGAATCCGGAGACCAGAAGCCAAGCGTGCTAGCGCAACAAAACGCTAGTGTTAATGGCGCGGGAGTCCGCCTACCACCATACAAGTCAGAGGCCTCCGAAGTCATCTGCGGCGTCCCTCAAGGATCATCTCTGAGCCCCACCCTCTTCAACGTCTACATGAGCCCCCTCGCGGCCATCGTACGCAAACACAACCTCAGCATAATCTCCTACGCCGACGACACCCAGCTGATCCTCTCCCTGACCAACGACCCCGCCTCCGCCAGAGCCAACCTGCACGAAGGGATGAAAGAGGTAGCCGAGTGGATGACGACCAGCCGCCTGAAACTGAACTCTGACAAGACGGAGGTCCTCATCCTGGGCTCTTCCCCCTCCACCTGGGACGACTCCTGGTGGCCTCCCGCCCTGGGCACCGCACCCAAACCAACAGACCATGCACGCAACCTGGGCTTCATCCTGGACTCCTCCCTCTCCATGACCAGGCAAGTCAACAACGTCTCCTCGGCGTGCTTCAACATCCTACGCATGCTACGGAAGATCTTCCGGTGGATCCCCACCGAGACCAGAAAGACCGTCACCCAGGCCCTCGTCACCAGCCGACTGGACTACGGCAACGCCCTCTACGCCGGTACCACCGCCAAGCTCCAGAAGAGACTCCAGCGGATCCAGAACGCCTCAGCCAGACTCATCCTCGACATCCCACGAACCAGCCACATCACCGGACATCTGAGAGACCTTCACTGGCTCCCCGTCAACAAAAGAATCACCTTCCGCCTCCTCACCCACGCACACAAAGCCCTACACGACCAAGGCCCGAGCTACCTCAACAGCGGGATCAACTTCTACGCTCCCAAACGCCACCTCCGATCAGCCAACCACGCCCTCGCCGCCGTCCCCCGCATCCGAAGAGCGACTACAGGAGGAAGGTCCTTCTCCTACCTGGCCGCCAAGACCTGGAACTCCCTCCCGACCGACCTGCGCCTGACCCAAGACCACCTCTCCTTCAGGAAGAAGCTGAAGACCTGGCTGTTCGAGCAGTAGCGGCACCCCCCCCCCCCCCCCCCCCCAGCGCCTTGAGACCCTACGGGTATGTAGCGCGCTCTATAAGTGTCACTGATTGATTGATTGATTGATGTGGTATCAGCCGCATCTAGCACACATTTAATTGAGGTGTTTGTTATCAATTTGGATAAGGTTGTTGGCCTTATGTTTGTACTGGTCAGGAAGGTGTTGCATGAGCTTTTCAAGCTTATCATAGTGAGTCCTGTCGTATCTGGCCAATAAAGCTCGGGCATTGGCTATCCACCAATGATTTGCAGCCTGTGACGCAATCAGTTTACCAGATGCGTCTATTAATTTTGACTCCTTATCAGGAGGGGGGTGTTGCCTTTACTCTGGGAGTTTGCCCTTTTGCGTGCATTAGACACCACAAGAGAATCCAAAGGGATTTGACCTTTAATGTAAATCGGGTCATTGGGATTTGCCTTATACTTTTTATACATCGTGCTGTTGAGAATCTTGGCTCTGACAGGGTCTTTAAAAACTTCTGGGCCAGGTTTGAGCATGCCTTTTAACATTGGCAGGGTATGTGTGGACTTCTGCGAGGGTGCAACAGTTTCAAGTTAAAATTCTTCCTCTAAGGGATCAGAATGTAATTGTACCCCATGGTATTATGCAGCCCTATTTATTAATTGGGCGAAACCAATATTGTCATCTGGTGGTGATGGCCTAGATGGATAGAGGTCTGGATCATTGTGTGGGTCGGGATCTGTGAAGTAGTCATCCCAAGGGTCTACGTCATGTGCATCATCCCCATGAGGATCTATATTTCCTTCCCTGTCAATATGATCATCCTCAGTATCCGATGTTTGAGGTGAAAAAGTATGTTGTGAGGTGGAGAAATCAGAAGATTAGGATAAAGTGGAGGAGGAGAAAGAGGTGGGGAGGTGTTAGTACTCATCTCCTTTCACTTCAAGGGTATTTCAGACTCCTCTGAAGTGTCCAGTTTACTCTTTTTTGGAGGCTTGGCGATGACTTTGCCAGTCTCTGGGTCAATAAAACAAGTCTTGATTTGGATCCGAAAAATCAGGTACCTGTTATGTAGGTAAAGTGTCTTTTTTCAGGGCCAAAGATTTTGAATCAGAATGTTCTTTGGACCAAGTTTCTGAGGCTTTCTGTGGGATTTTGGTCTCCTTAGATTTTGTTATAGGAGTTTGTGAGTCCGAGGCTTTTTTTGGCTCCGACGATATTTTCAGCTCCGAAGATATTTCGGTTCCGAATGTTTGTCGTTGGTATGTTTCTACGCTGAGGGCTTCGGCGTCGAGGCGGTCTTCGATGCCGACAAATAAGGGCAAAATCAAGGGCGTGACACATCTTTTGTCTTGTGCTTCTGTGCCGAAGGTGACTTTTCAGCACCAGAATGGGGTTGGCTCGAGCCGGAGCCGGAAGGCTTATCTTTATGTTTCATAGCCTGGCCCGAGGGCGGGGTGTGTGAGACACGTTGTTGGTGTCCACCCGAGCCCGAGGGCGTTACCGGAGCCTTAGGTTTGTTTTTTGCGAGAGGGGTTTCGGTACTCACGGACCGTTGAGCTGGGGTGAGTGTCTCCTCTTCGACGTCAGAGTCGTCGGTCTCAGAGACGGAGAGGTCTTCTTTATCACCTTGTTGATCCGGCTGGACATTGGGATCAGCTCCGAAGATGTCCGGAATAGAGCTCCTTCAGCAAGACAATTTGTGACGTCGAGCCGGACGATCACGGATGGTTTTCTTCGACCTGAAAGATGAACAGGCCTCGCAGTTCTTGTCTCTGTGCTCCGGAGTGAGGCAGAGGTTACAAACCTCATGCAAGTCTGTGTCTGGAAACTTAGCACTACACCCGGGGCATTTTTTGAAAGGAGTCCTTTCCATTGACAGTGAAAATCGAGGAGTTTATTTTAAAGATGCGCGTCGAAAGGGAGTCGCGATCGAGATAATACCATCGAATGGAGGGATTGCACGTCGAAGAGGGGTTTGAAACTGACACCGACTCAGAGCAAAGCAAATCACATCCGAATCCGATGGCGGAAAAAAAACAATCTGGAGATGGAGTCGATGCCCATGTGCACTATCGTCCTAAGGAGGAGTCACCTACCTCGTAACTACAGAAGACTTCTTCCAAGACAAAAACAAAGTGCAAACATCCGAGCCCAACACCAGATGGCGATCTATGCACAAGTATACGATCTACAGCTCATATGCCTCGAACAGAGTAATTCCGATTTCACACAGCCAGGTGTTTCCAAGCATCAAGACCATACTAAACGTCTAGCGACTACAATACTGCATATTTTCAGCATCTTTATTTGATGAGATTGAAAACCTTTATATGCCTACATACAGTAAATAGTTAAATGCACAAGCATATATGGTCACATGCTCTGGGGAGCCCAACTTTTAGCATTAGTGAAGTAAAGAAATTCAGGCTCAAAGTTAAAACCATAAACGTTTAAGAAATTTAGTGATTATCTGTAAAGGGGGAATAGGTTACCAAAATAAACCAGAACTAGTTAACAGCCTTAGACAAGAAACCTGAACAAGTGCATAGATAAGGGTGCAGGTACCCAAAATGGAGGTTGTAAAGAAGGAGAGTTAGGCTTGTTTGCCTCGTATTTTTCCCACCTTAAAGAGCCCAAGATTGCTTTTGCACTGTCACAGTCACTGCATTCTAGCTCAAATCCCTAGACTCTGCATTACCGTGTACACAAACTTTAGCCCTCGTACCAAACAATACTCAAGCTTCTGCTGAAATTATCCATTATGAAATTTAAGATTTCATTGTTATTCACTATTGATTTTCATGATGTCTGCAATGACATCTACACCAACTAGCTGGTTCTGCTCTACAGTTGGCTACGCACCTCACTCACATTTCAGAGCAATGCCTTCACAACTTCGTGACTGCTCCAAAGCTTACACGGGGGCAAGTACAATGTAGGCTGTCTTTGTGGGCTTATATGCAGATGTGTGTGGAGTGGCTTAGTGCGTCTTAGCTCCCTTATCTCGGTTGTTTAGACATCACCAGGTATTCCGTGTTTAGAGAGGACTGACCCTAAATATGCATACCAAGCCAGTCTGGCGCAACCGCTAACAGTCCAGTGCCTCTCATGGTATGACGCTGCAATGCCCTTACAGGCGATATTATGGATGCGGCCCATGGGAGTGACATTCGCTAATCAAGAGGATATCCAGTGGGGCCACAACAGACACTCCCTCTTCACTTCGCTTCACTAAGCATTCACTTTGTCAGGTGCAGGAGTGAGGTAATCTCGAACAAGGTGCAGCGGCCATCTTAGAAGTACTGGCAATAGCCACTTGAGCTAGTTCCAGAGGGATGCCAACAAAAACTGCAATGTAAGCATGTGCTATCAAGCACTGGCAACAGCCAATTGAGCTTGTTCCAGAGGGATGCCAACAAAAACTGGAATGTAAGCCTGTTCTATCAAGTACTGCCAACAGCCAATTGAGCTTGTTCCAGAGCGTTGCTGACAAAAACTGCAATGTAAGCATGTGCTATCAACTATTGGCAACAGCCACTTGAGCTAGTTCCAGAGGGATGCCAACAAAAACTGCAATGTAAGCATGTGCTATCTATGAGCAGTTCCACTGGGCCTGTTGTTAGTTCATCACTTGTTTCAGGTTTGTATGCAACATATTCTCCTCATGAGCCCATCTCTTAAAATGTGAAAATGCGATTCAGATGCAGTGCAGTGCTTGCGTGCAAACGTTGGGACAATAAAAACCAGGATGCAATGTAGCTGCTATTGCCCAAAAATGACAGTCAACGAGGAAAGACTGCAATGCATCATATTAAAGAGGCTGTTTTCACACAGTGTCCTGATGGGAACCAGCATGCACTGCCTTTTAAAATGGGCTGCTGTTGTAGACGAGTGCTTAGTTTGGTTACTGCTTCCTTCAGTACTGTGTCCATCTCTCATTTTTGCTTAGGCGGTGGAACCTTACCTGCATGAAGTGGCTTCCAGGGCGTTGTTCCTCAGGGCATCCTCCAGCATCCGGAGGCAGTGTTCACGTGCCTGCAACAGAGGAGCCATTCAGAAAACCACTGACAATAAGCCTACACACACAATTTACTCCACTGGGGCACAGGCAACAACACACCCTTCAATTAATTAATCCCAACAACCCCACTCCCTGCTCCCCTGCACTCTGGGCCTTAAACTGCCCATGATTTCAAACTTGCAGATTGCCTGTCGCCCAACTGAAGAACTAAAGGTAGAAGTGTGGGGGTAAAGTGAATGCTACGTCTTCCCAACTCTCCCAGCACTATCAATGTCTCACTGCTTGCTATGCTTGCTAGGAGGAGCGGGCCCCAGGAGTTTTGTCCCACCAAACTGGGTTATCCCCGATAAGTCTACAGCAGTCTTTTGTATGGTACCTGTGCTCCCCGCCGATGCAGGGAACAGTTCAGTGAGGCAGTGGCCTCCAATTGTCTCAGAATTGAGACCCATCTTCTTTATGAGCAGGTTAGCTCACTCCTTCAACGTGTGTTGTGTTACTTGGTTCCGTGACAGTCCTCCAGCCCTCCCATCACCGTGTGCAGCCTGTCAAAGAACCAAGCTCTGCCGTCAGCCTCCACGCGAACACGCGCTGGGAACAGCATGGCATATTTCATACCTTTGTCTCGCAGTGCCTTTTAGACGGCAAGGGATGATCTACGTTGTTTCTAGACTGCCTGCGTGAAGTCCGGGAAAAAAGTTATGTCGGCGTTCTCATATGTGGGCGGCGGGCCCGTTCTTGAATGAATGAATGAATGGATGAATGAGCTTTTATATATATCACAACGAGTATCTTGGCGCTTGCATTTTGAAGGATCACGTCCCTGTCTCGATAGTTTAACACCCGCGCCAGCAGCGGCCGCGGGGGAGCCCCAGGCTTCGGCCTATCCCCCCAGGACCCTATGCGCCCTCTCGATTACAAACATTTTTGACAGGCCTTTAGGTTGAAGATGATTAAGTATGAGGTCTTATACTAATAGGTCCGGCGTCTGCCCCTCCACCCACTCCGGCACACCCAGTATTCGTACGTTATTGCGGCGGGTGCGCCCTTCATAGTCGTCAAGCTTGTTTTCAGCAAACTTTCAAAAGAGCTGCAGGTCGTGGCTTTTGGTTTGGAGGTGCGAGACGTCTTCTACCAAGCTCGTTGTTGTAATCTCCAATTGTTTGACTTTTTTGTTTTTTTTTGCCAGTTCAGCTCTGATGAGCACGACATCAGAGGAGATTGTGTCCATTCTTTGTACCAGTGACGTCCGGACCCCAGAAATTGACTCCATGACATCCTTGAGAGTTGGTTCAGGGGGGTTATACACCGCTCCGCTCCCTGCTTTGTCTCTGGTCCGCTGGTCCTGGGGCGATGCTTTAGGGAATACGTAACGGTCCCGTTTATTCTGCTGGACATTCTTGGAACCCTTCGTTCCGGACATCGTGGTTTTCCCAGCTTTTTGTTGGGGATGGGGGGGTGGGCTGGGTTGGGTGCAGTGGCACTTCACGCTTCGGCACACGAGGCGGTCGGGCCTCCGTCAGCGCTCAGGGCGTCCTCCTCCTCAATATCCTGCTACCTCTGCACCAGATCTACGCTGCATGGGGGGCTGCCCACCACGACCGCCTCCTCTCCCGCACTGGAATGCGCGGGTATGGGCGATGGATAGGGCTAAGTCCTCGTATCCCACCCTGCAGCAGCCGAGGCCGGCGACGTCCCGCCCACAGGGTCCGGAGCTCTGCTGTCCAGTAGTGCGTCTCTACCTTCGGGCACACAATGCGCCTCCTCCTACTTGAGGTGTGTCACACAGTCGCACTCTCATGGATGGCCCTATCGACGCTATCTGCACTGACGCAGTTCAGGGTCCGCGAATGGTACCAGCCGGTCCCCGCTCTGCGTCATTACATATGCTTCATTACATATGCGTTATTACATACGTGACAGGGGTGATCACTCCACCTCCCGGCTGAACCTCACATCTAGGCCACAGATAGTCGCTGCAAAATCTCCGGCTACAGGTTTCTTTCAGTTGCAAATCCCGCTCCAACGGGTTCAGCAGGGCTTCCTCTCCAGTTTTCGTGGCTCGGGGGTCAGATAATTATTCCGGATAGTCAGGTAAGAGAAGGGTTCGGCAGAGCAAGCCTAACTAGTGACGACCATGCTCCGTTGCGCAGCCACTCCCCCCCCTCTCAGTAAAGTCTTACTCCTATCACTCATTGATCACGCGTACTCTCCCACAACGCTCTTTACAATCACAAATCTCCCATCAGTTATCGTGTCTACGAGGTCCCTTAGACCTCTACTAAGGCTTTGTTATCTTCTTCATGCCCCACGTTTACCTGAGGGACTAACTGGTTAACATCACTAGGTTCTGTTGCACACTATCCTGCTACGAATAAACCTTGTTATGTTCCCACTCCTCAAAGAGACTGAGGCATCTGGAGGGGGGTTAGTAGCGCGCTATAGAAAACAGCAATAAACAATAAATATATCACACCTTCCCTCAAATGGGTGGCTGCCTCTGTAAGGAGATACCACAAAGGCCCAGCCCTTGGTGATACAAGCACATGACCCATTAGTGCCTGCGAGTCATCATTAGGGCCAGGCAGGTTTAGGGATTTTACACCAACGCTCCAGAAGGTTCTAGGGGCATGGAGGAAGATTTACCGGTTTCTGGGAATCGCTGATAGGGGTATAGGTGTCATCCACGGTATCAAGAGTGTGATGCCAGAGAGGCTGAAACAAGGACTGAAAACTACAAAACTCCGAAAGTGCCAACAGTCCACAATGTCAATTCCTTGGGACAGAGATCCATTTGAACCTGGTGTGGGTGACTAGCACTGGAAGGGGAGGGGAGATGATAGAGAGTTTATCCCCTCCCACGAGGAATGAATCCCACCTTAGTAACTGGAACATACCTGTGCACCGTCCAGTCGGACACAATGGAAAGTAACTATTTTCCTGAGACAAAGCTTGAAGAACAGAACACATTTCCTGAGGATTCAATGCCAAGGAAGCCACACCGTCATTCTTCAAAGCTTCCCCCAGTTGTAAAGTCTTCTATGGCTGATGGCATGACAGGCAAAGGACAGATGGGGTCAGTCTGCATGTGGTCATTTTTACAAGTCTTGTGCATTCCCGCCAATACTGAGGTGAAAGAAGGGGCTTGTCCCTACAAGCCCTATCCAGGTAAATGACTCAGGATAGGCGGTTCTCCTCGTAGTCAGTACGTGCATGGTTCTAGGATACTGAATATGTCAAAAGTGAATACTTGGGTCCAGATTACGAGTTGCACAGAACTGATGGGCAGCAACCTCCATATACAACAGTTACCCACCAGAACCGTGCAATTGCGTGTTAGATCTCCTGGAATGGGGTAGATCTGCAGCCACAGAATTGCCATGCAGTATTAATTTTTCAGAGCAGTTTAACACACACATTTACCACCTGTACTGAGCAGGTGGTAAATGTGTGTGGAGTTTTCAGTCAGGCTGGGGTGGAGGGAGAGGGGAAGGTACAGTAGGGAAGAGAATAGGAAGATTTATCCGGAACGGGGGGACCACTGAAGTCTCTACACTTGCCAGATAAAAAATTCGAGGTGGAGCAGGGAAAACGCTTGGATGCTGTTGCACTTAAATTCTCAAGCAATTTTAGCAGCTGAAATGATCTCACACTCACACTGAGCACCTCTCCTTTACGCACGTTCCCCCCTGGAGCAACCTTTTTCTTTTTGAAAAACCTGAATAATACTTGACAATTCACCGGAAAATGAATACATTAAATTATTTGGTGAATCCAAAAAAACTTTTTGGTTTGTTGCTGTTTGACTTTACAGTAGATGTCTAAACTATTGACTAAGGTTTAAGGAGTTTGTTTAAAACAATATTGCACTAAACTCCGTTGTACTTTGACAAATTACTATTAATAATGCTTTTTGATTCACAGGTTTGTTTGAACTAGGTTCTAGGACCATTGTCTTTGATACAGACTAAATAAGACATACTGTGCCGTAACCGAAGTAAAAGTGCCAGTCGTCATGGAAGTTACAAATGCAGACAAGGTGGTACCAAGGAGGGACTAACAAGCCTAATAATGACTTGCAAGCCAGCTTTTACGAAGGAGAAGGACACAAGCCAATGAAGGAGAAGGACACAAGCCAATGACAAATATGGGCAGAGAGTGGGTGGGGCTTCAACGACATAATCCAATACTGCATGCCTCGCAGCAGCGCATTCGCTGCCCAGGCTCGACCTAAAAAGCAGGGTCTGTGGCTGATAAGCAAACTGTGATCAATCTGCAGTGTGGGGAAAAATAATGATGTGTGAAAAAGAAGGATTACGGGGTTTGGATGGTGGTATGGGGGCTTACAAATATTTATAAAGTGTGTTAGAAATTACCATTTCTGCAGGGTCTCTCCAGTTTTTTCTCCTTTTTGCTAAACCCTATTGTTGCAGGCTATATAACTCTGTGCCCTTTAACCCTGCTAACCAGTGGTAAAGTGCTTGAGCTCCTCCTTTCAACATGGTTAAACTTAAATTCCTGATTGGCACATTTACCTTATCTATAAGTCCTAAGTACATAGTACCAAAGCGTACCAATGCCCTGCAAGTTAAATGTTACCAGTGGACTGCAACACCCACTTTGCCATCTCCTACAGTGACAATATAAACATGACTGCAGGTCTATCACCAGTAGCCTGGCTGTGCAGGTTTTAACTGTAAATGTAAGCTATCAGAAGGCCTATCCCTTTCTTTTTGAAATATTTAAAGTCTGCCCTAAGTAGGACTTATTGCCAATATAGACAGGGCGCATGGTATTTAAAAATAGGACATGTACAAATGCATGTTAAACAAGTCCTTACAGTGAAAGTGACCATAAATCTTTTTTTCACAGTAGCGGGTTTGGCTGTTCCATAGATAAGCATTTGGATACAATATTATGTTTAATATTTGCTATCTCCGCTTAGAAAACAGCTACTATACTATATTTCTTTATGAGGCCAATTCATTGGTTAAGTCAGATGTGCAATAAATATTTTAGAACAGCTACTTTAGAAGTTACCTTTGCCCTGCCTAGAGCTTCTAAGGCCGTTCAGTGACACCAACCATCACCTGGCAGCAGATGGCTCTTCTGTTGTGAGGTGTTTGCCAAAGAGTCCCATGAGCAAACAATAGACAGACCTGAATGGACAGCGATGACCCATCTGAACCTAATCGAATACGTTGGGGAGGCTGGGAGGATCCTCTCTGACATTAACGTGTCAAGTCCTGCTTGAATGTCACATACATGCTTGGCAGGTCTGCTGGTGTCTTTTATAAGACACTATGGGCACACTTCAAAGAGGCCTCACCTGTCACAGGTAAGTAAATGTTACCTAACTCCCTTCTATTGTCCTGCTAGCCAGTCAGGCCCCAATCACAGTGGGACTCTTTGGCATTATAATGTCACCGCCAATTTCACATGTCTGCTGGGCTTAGATATAACATTTTGGCGCACTTCAAAGAAGTGCCAAAACATTGTGTATCCATTGTCTGGTTGCTAAAAGCTCTGCTTTGATTTATTATTATTAAAAAAATTTATAGAGCGCGTAGACACCCTGAGGTATCCCAGCGCTGAAGAACCCTACACCAGTGGGGGCTGGGGGTGGAAAGAGGGGGATAGTAGTTTTAAACAGAAGCAGTATTAAACAGAGGCAGTTTTCGAAACGGGGTGGTTAACGATTAAGGAAACAGGTGAGTTTTGAGTCGTTTCCTGAATCGCAGGTAGTTCGATTCTTTCCGCAGGTCTCGGGGGAGGGCGTTCCATAAACGCGCTGTGTGGATCGAGAAACGTCTTCCACCCGTGCGGGCTTTCTTGAATCTGGGCACGGTGATGAGGGACTCCTTGTCCGATCGAAGAGATCTAGGGGCTTTGTAAGGTTGTATAAATTTCCTCAGAATGGGGGGGCCTTGATTCTGCAGTAGCCTATGGGCCAGGCTTAAGGCTTTGAATGTTACTCGTTCCCTCACTGGGAGCCAGTGAAGGAATTTCAGAGCAGGTTTGGCTGAGGCTCTGGCAGGAGTATGCGTGAGGATCCGGGCGGCCGCGTTTTGAATTTTCTGCAGTTTATTTAGAGTTGCTTCGGGTGCGCCCAGGTATATAGCATTGCTATAGTCAAGCCTGGACAGTATGAGGCCTTGGATGAGAAGTCTTTGCGATGTGGGTGGAAGGAGGGGCAGGATCTTTCTCATCGATTTGAGTAGCCCGAAGCAGGTGCCTGCTACTTTTTTGGCCTGCGTGGTGAATGAAAGATCAGTTTCAATCCATACTCCAAGGCTTTTTACTTCCTGTTTAGGGACAGGGGGGGGTCCCAGACAAGGCGGCCAGATGTTCAAAGGGAAGGTGAGTCCTTTCTGACCCAGAAGGAGAATGTCAGTTTTAGAACCATTTAGCTTTAGGGCTGAGTTGTTCATCCACCCCTGGATCTGCGTCAAGCAGTTGAATAGGTCCGCCGGCTGTTGACTAGGGTGGGAAAGGGAGACAACTAGTTGTGTGTCATCCGCATAACTGACGATGCTCACTCCGAACGGGATGACGACCTCCTCCAATGGGGACATGTAGATGTTAAACAATGTGGGGCTCAGGGAGGAGCCCTGAGGCACACCACATTGGAGGGGTGTGTCGGAGGAGCGGGTGTTATTTTCCCAGATCTGGAAGGAGCGTTGGGCCAGAAAGGAGGAAAGCCAGGATAAGGCGGTGCCTTCTACTCCTACCTTCTTGAGCCGTTTGACCAGAAGTTGGTGGTTGACGGTGTCGAAGGCCGCGCTCAGGTCGAGGAGGATCACTGCCACTGATCCTCCCTCGTCTAGGAGCGCTCTGGCCTCCTCTACTGCAGCCAGGAGGGCGATGTCGGTGCCCTGTCCAGGGCGGAAACCTGTCTGCGAGTTTTTTAGCAGATTATTGGATTCAAGAAACTGGGAGAGTTTTTTTTTCACCAGTTTCTCGGCTACCTTACTGGCCCCGGGGAGGAGAGATATTGGTCGGTAGTTGGCCAGTTCAGCTGGGTCCAGGGAGGGTTTTTTTAGCAGCGCCTTAACGACTGCCGCTTTCCAACTAGGGGGGACGACTCCCTGTTGAAAAGAAGCGTTAATCAGCTTAGTGAGGGGGGGGATGATAATGGGAGCGACTTCTTTAAGGGTCCGTAGCAGTGCGGGGTCCCTGGGGGATCCGCTTTTGATAGATGTGAGCGTGATCTCTACTTCTTCGTGGGTTATTTGTCCCCACGAGGTTAGGCGAGGGGCGATCGAAGTGTCAGGGGGCTCGTCGGTCTCGCTCGGAATAGTCGGGGGGATGGAGGCAAGAATTTTTTGGATTTTTTCTTGGAAAAAGCTGGCTAGCTGACTACATTTTTCCTGGTCTGCCTTTGGATCTGGGGGGTTTCCAGGGGCGGGGTCAGGGAACTTAAGCAGTTCTTTCAGGATGGTATAGGTTTCTTTGCTTGAATAGGCAGCTTTTTCGAATTGTTCCTGAAAGAATCGACTTTTTGTCTTGTCGATCGCAGATTTGTAAGCTGATAGGGAGGTGGAGTAGGCGTCCTTATTAGCGTTGGATTTCTCCTTCCTCCATGACCGCTCCGCTCTTTTGCAGTCCTGCCGCAGCGCCTTGAGCTCTGGAGTATACCATGGGGCTGAGGGTATACGTTTATTGTGTCTGAGGGTGGTGGTTTTGGGGATAAGGGTGTCCAGGGAGGAAGTGATCCAAGAGCAGAACTGTTCATCGGCCGTTATGGCGTCGGAGGAAAGCACTGGGGTAGTGTTAGAGAGGATGTCCGACCATTCTGATGGTATTAGTTTATGCCATCGTCTGTCATTGACTTTGATTTTCGCAGGCTGGGTGGGCACAATAGGGGCCTCCCATGAAAAGGGGACTAGAAGATGATCAGTCCATGGCAGTGACAAAGGTGGACTGGTGGTGATATTGGCATTAGTGAGGATGGGATCTAGTAGGTGTCCCTTATCATGGGTGGGTTCATTATTGACCAACCTGATACTAAGTGACAGCAGGTCCACTAGTAGGTCCGAGGCAGATCGGTCAGTGGGATCTGTAAAGTGGAGGTTCAAGTCGCCCACGATGAGAAAGTTGGAAACAGAGGCGGCTAGTTGAGAGGCCGTTTCGGTGACTGCATTGAGAAATTTCCCAAGAGTCCCTGGGGGCCGATAGATCAGGAGTCCCGAAAGGGAATGCATCGGGGAAGATTGAAGGGAGAAGTGACAGCTTTCGGAGTTATCAATTTGGGCGTCACTAGTTCTGCAGGTGAGATGTTCCCGGTAAATTATGGCCAACCCACCTCCTCTCCCTTTTGGTCTATGGAGGGTTTGGATGAGGTAACCTGGGGGAAGGGCGGATACAGCGTCCGCATCGGTGCTGTCAGAAAGCCAGGTTTCTGTAAGGAATAATGCATCCAAGCCTTGATCTTGGATCAACTCATTGATTTCGAGTGCGTGTTTGGGGAGGGAGCGACAGTTGAGAAGACCCAGTTGTAAACTGGGATTAGCTGTGGTCTGAGCGGTTGGATAGCAACGCGTGCAGCTTGTGAAGGATTTACCTATATCGTGAATGTAACGACAACCCTGGTTTTTATCAGGTCGAAGGTCCAGAAGCGTGTCTGCTGAATATGTCAGACGGCTGGGGGGTGGATCTGGCAGAATCCCTGAGCCTGGGACCGTTCGGGCCCGGACGGGCCCAGACGGGGATGCCTTTGGCGCGCATACGGCGCTCCCGCTGCGCTCGTCCGCTGAGCTTCCTGTGCATGCACATTTTTAAACCAGAGGGGGGTGTGGCCTAAAGTGGGCGTGGTCAGCGTGCACGCCTGGTCTGATGGCGGCCGCTGAGAAAGATGAGAGAGCGTGACAGCGTTCAGGTCGGCTGTGCGCTAAAGTGTGAGCAGTTGCTGGCGGTGTTTCAAGGTTTTAAAAGCACAACAGTAAGTGACACCACACAGTTTAAAAACGATTAAGATTTAAAGCTTTCTTTTTAGAACACAGATTATTAGCAATGCAATAGTACCTCCAGCTCCCGGCTTTCCGCCTCAGGAACTGGGTAGGGAAATGTGCAGAAGCGCTAGCAGTCAGCGCTTTTGTAGCGCGATCGGGGGGCGTGGCCTAAAGTGGGCGTGGTCAGCGTGCACGCCTGGTCTGATGGCGGCCGCTGAGAAAGATGAGAGAGCGTGACAGCGTTCAGGTCGGCTGTGCGCTAAAGTGTGAGCAGTTGCTGGCGGTGTTTCAAGGTTTTAAAAGCTAAACAGTAAGTGACACCACACAGTTTAAAAACGATTAAGATTTAAAGCTTTCTTTTTAGAACACAGTTTATTAGCAATGCAATAGTACCTCCAGCTCCCGGCTTTCCGCCTCAGGAACTGGGTAGGGAAATGTGCAGAAGCGCTAGCAGTCAGCGCTTTTGTAGCGCGATCGGGGGGCGTGACCTAAAGTGGGCGTGGTCAGCGTGCACACCTGGTCTGATGGCGGCCGCTGAGAAAGATGAGAGAGCGTGACAGCGTTCAGGTCGGCTGTGCGCTAAAGTGTGAGCAGTTGCTGGCGGTGTTTCAAGGTTTTAAAAGCACAACAGTAAGTGACACCACACAGTTTAAAAACGATTAAGATTTAAAGCTTTCTTTTTAGAACACAGATTATTAGCAATGCAATAGTACCTCCAGCTCCCGGCTTTCCGCCTCAGGAACTGGGTAGGGAAATGTGCAGAAGCGCTAGCAGTCAGCGCTTTTGTAGCGCGATCGGGGGGCGTGGCCTAAAGTGGGCGTGGTCAGCGTGCACGCCTGGTCTGATGGCGGCCGCTGAGAAAGATGAGAGAGCGTGACAGCGTTCAGGTCGGCTGTGCGCTAAAGTGTGAGCAGTTGCTGGCGGTGTTTCAAGGTTTTAAAAGCACAACAGTAAGTGACACCACACAGTTTAAAAACGATTAAGATTTAAAGCTTTCTTTTTAGAACACAGATTATTAGCAATGCAATAGTACCTCCAGCTCCCGGCTTTCCGCCTCAGGAACTGGGTAGGGAAATGTGCAGAAGCGCTAGCAGTCAGCGCTTTTGTAGCGCGATCGGGGGGCGTGACTAGACTTCGGTCTCAGAGTTTGTCAGGGGTACAGATACTGGCTAAAACTGGATTTTAGTGTTGTATGTTGGAGGATTACCACAGTACACTCTCCACTTGCAGCCCAAGAGCCCAGGTTTAGTTTGGCTGAAGACTTTGCCCATCTTAAAAATGCCTAAAGTGGCTAATCTTAACTCCGGGAACCTTAACCCAATTGGCTCGGGCATCTTCAGGAGTCATTCCTACCCACTACCTCAAACAAGGCATAAATGTTGCACCTGCTTCATATCACTTCTGGACCTGAGGATGAACAGAAGAGGATTGAACCTGCTCTCTGTGACCTGAGAAGAGCCCTGACGACTCGGCCTGCTCTCCCACGTGTACCAAGGAAAAAGAAGTGGGCTCCAATGATTATAAGGCTGACCACCTGTTAAAGCTAAAGGAACACAACAAGCTAGCTATAAGGGGCTGTTTCCTGCAACTGCCCAGTTTACCAGCTGCAACTGAACCTGGACTGGACCCTGCTGCGGCCCCTGCCTGACACCCTATTAGTCTCCAAGTGCCTCCCACAGGTCCTGGAGGGCTTTAGAAGTGTATTCCTGTGGTGGATTGGTACTTAAAGGACTATTGTCAGAAAGTAAAATCTTTTGCCCAGGACAAACCTGGTTGGTGTATCCTACCACGTCATTGCGGGCAGCATCCAATTGTGCTTAGGTGCTGTTCTACTGTAACAATGGGCTATCATTGTCACTTGGTGCTTCAAGGCACTATTTCTACTTTTAAAATTCATATCTCCAGTTCCCCTCTTTGGATGTTTGTCATTTTGGTGTAATTTTGTTTATTCAATGCTTCCCAAATTTTCAAATTCATTTAGGGTTGTTACTAGTGTTATGTAGCAACTTTATTAATGTTCTAATACTGCATAATTTACACATTCTCTCGAAGGCAAACATGCCTGCTCTATGCCACAGCTGCCATGGGGTGAGCTCAGGTTAACTTACTGACTCTTAGGGTCCACCCTGTCAAGCATTGTGGTTATTATTTGAGGTGGGTACTCACTCCACTGAACTAATACCCCAATTTCTTAGACAGTGCAAAAGTGCACTTATAACCTTCAATGTTGGTATGTATTGGCCTCCCATGAGTTTGGAGGAAGGGTGGATGGCAAGTCAGAGTAACATTTTTCCTTCAGTAAACCTTGTTATGGACTAGAGGCACAGACGTGTGAAAGGACAATTCTCTTCTGGACATATCTGTCTGTGGTTTGACAAGGACGGACCATTTGCCACTGCATTACTGGCATACTGTCTTTCAAGGCAGGCACCTTTCTACTCATAGTGAGCTTCTTCTCTTTTTAAATTTGTTATAACCTTGGTTCCTGCTCCAGTGACATTTCAGATGCCATCCATGAGAGAAAAAAAATAAGTGTCAGGACTCATGTGGCAACAACTGTCAAACTGAAAACCCACTGTTCCTATAGCAAGGACAGTGAGTCGTACAAAAGGCTTCGGGATTACCCCAAGGATCTCCCTGCAAAACCAAATTCAATTCTCCCTATTCACTGTAGGAGTCAAAAGTGAACTTGTATCATAACTTCTATACTGAGTGATGCGTCCTGAGATGCTACACAACCAGCTTAGCCGTGCTCTTGTCTGTCATGCTCCAGATTATTAACAGGAAGTAGATAGCTTGCAGAATGGAGTTACTGTCCTGTCATATTCAGAGGGTGTCAAATTATGGAAACAATTTACTCAGTGTGTTGACTGGAATCACAAATTGGATCTCAAGAAACGACATGGAATTTTTATGAGCATTTTAGTTGAAGAAATGTGTAGGTCGGGGTAAGTGCGGGAAGGAACTGATGGTGGTGTTGAATGATGTATTGTTTTTGTGAAGAAAAGGATTTTCTTAAAACTCTCATGAACCAAATTCACACTGTTGCATAGCCACCTTTTGTCTCCAGATGGGGTAGAAGATCTTTTAGAGAGTGAGGAACCGGTCTCAGGAACATTTTTCCACTCACCCTGAAGATAGATTTCAAGAATTTCTGTATTTAGAATAATGAACAACTTTTTTTTGGGGGGGGGGGGGGGGGGGAGAGAAGTTTTATACATCGCAAACTAGACCCAAAGTTATCCGAGCACTTTACATGAGCACCAGTTGCATTACAGACTGACACAAAAATGTTTGTTAGGCATGGGGAGATTAAGGGATTTGCCCATAATCACAGGATGTTGAGCGTCCCTGAAGCATCTCGAACCCTATTCCCCAGCTTCGAGGTCGACCGCCCTGGCCGTTAGGCCACATCCTCACCCCAAATCCTATTGCCAACTATTCAGTAAGAATATTTGTTTATAATTCAGGGTTTGTTTATCCTGAGTTGCTGAAGGCACCTGGAACAGAGACTGTGATAGTGAGTAGATCACTTACCTTTATAGTCAGTTTGGGGATTTTCTTGCTCGCTGCATCCTTTAAAGGGCAATTAGGATCTGATCAAAGGAAAAAAGAAAATTGAGATGATAATGGTCCTTAGAGTCACATTCTGACAAAAGCCTTATTTTTTCCACCAGCTCAGACTCATGCTTCTTTCTACACTCTATCCATTCCCAACTATTTGCCACTCTTTTGCAACCCAGAACTGGCAGTTATCCCTCTATTACCAACTCCACATACTTCAATCCACCTCAAAGACATTTTTTTCTTATACTGACTTCACCCACTTCACTGAAGCACTGGATCTTAAGCTGCACTGTCTCTACCCACAATTATGCACCGCTCGCTCAGGCCTCCTGCCATCCTCAGTAAGCAGCCCAGCCGAGCGCTGGCACCCTCCCACACAAACTGATGACCATGCTTTCATCTCCTCAACAAGTCTTACACTGCTAAGGATTACTACCTGCTATAGTAAATAATCCTAGGAAAGTACTTCCACCTTTACTCTTCAATGCACATCTAGCCCTTGACGGTCACTGTCTAGTATAGACACCATAGAACATTTATCAGTGATGCACAGGGGTTGCACACATTCAGGGCAGCAATTTTCAGAGAGTATACCCTCTTGGGACAGTTATACAAAGAGATTGCACTGCTGAAGGCATAGATGCACAAGGACTGCACCTGTCGAGGACAGATGCATAAGGACTGCATCTGTTCAAGATAGAGATGCCCAGGGATTGCACCTGTTCAGGACAGAGATGCATAGGGACTACAGCTGTTTAAAACAGAGGTCCAATTAAGCCTCCTTGACTGTGGAGACCAAGATCCGCCCATGCCCAAGACAGTGAAGATGTCCATTTTCATACGGTGTCCCGGCCCCAATCCCCATATGCATCTTTCTGGCTACTGTATACTGTCTAGGTACAGCCGAGGTCAGAAAAACTCTGCCAAGGGAAGATGCACCTACCTGGGACATCAGTCGCTTCTTCTTTAATAGTCGGTTCACTGCCCTGATGGAGAAAGTGTGAGAGGAAGATGTTAGGAGCAACACCAAAGCAAAAATATCCACAAGCATGTGGGGGGAAAGGGAATGAATGCTGACCAACTAAAACAAAGTTGAGCTGAATAACTACTAGTACACTAAACATGGCTGGCTTCTGCAGATATAACCACAACAAATCAACCTGCTGGAAGTAGGTGCAAACACATCTGAATGAATCAAATCTGATGCACTTTCGGTTCAATAATTAATAAACAAGCAGCAAATACATTACTTCAATAAATTACTTCAATAAACTATAAAAAGTCTGATTGTCTACAGCAATGATTACATTTATTTCCTGAGGAGAGTTAAGTGGGTTCTGTAAAGAAGTGTATTCACAATTGTTGTTCTTTTTAAGGCTACTGGACTTTAAAGCCATGGGAAGACAGACCTCAGTGTTAAAATACTTGAGATTACCGAAAGAAAACCGCAAATAAACTGAGCAAGAATGAGAAGTATGAATGCTCAATCTAGATCTAGTCCTATGAGAATAAACAACTGGAAGCATAAGAGAAATAGAAGAGAACTCATGAAGCTGAGTGCACTGAATATCTATAGAGGGTACCCATCCAGCTGGTGTAACTACTTTACCAAGAAAAATTTGTGCGGAGGTTCTGGAGGTCCTCGTCTGATCAAGGTGACACAGTCCTTTCTTAGGGGTACCACAACTTCAGGTAAGTAAAAATATAAAAGCACCTTCGGCAGACAGTTTCAGCATGAGTGTCCGCATCTCTCCCACAATTTAATGTAGTCTGTTCTGTACTTCTGCTCAAAAACTCAAAATGTGATGGTATGACCATGTTCATGGAGGAGACCCACATTTGCCTCTTGACACCTGGGGAACTCTGTGGAACATTCTGGGTATATCCTGTGTAGGTTTACCGGGGTCAAATAAGAATTTGAACTGTTTATGTTTTAAGTTACACAAGACCATAGCCTCTGTGAAAGATGTGTACTACTCTTCATTCGCCATTTGCTTGGGCTCGAAGTGTCAAGTACAGGAAACGAAATGTTTCGATTTAGCCTGCCCAAGTTAAAGGCGCAATCTAATTCATCCACTTTTCCTTACTGCTACAATATGGACATAGTAGAAGCAGGGGTCTCCATGAAAGGGTAATTTCGGGGTAAAAAGCCAAAAATCATTACAAGGAATAGCAAGACATTGAATGAGAACAGAGTGGAATTTGAAGCGGTCAGTGCACTGAAAAGCTGAACAACGCTGAACATGACTCAAAAGAAACTCCAAAGTTTGAGGTCTTCAGGAGCCGCAAAAGGGCACAGACCTTAAAGGAGAGGAAAGCAGATCAAAGGATCGCTCAGGTAAGTAAAAATTTGGCCCCGAATAAAATGTCAACTGTAAAGACCAGTGCCAGCAGGCTGAGGCCCAACAGGATACCCTTCTCCAGCCAGGAGCACCAGGCTTGCCAGAAAAAGTGTGGAAAAAACACAACAGATCAAGACAGCGGCATGAACAGATGTAGCATCAACCATGAGTGATGCTAGGAAAGTAACCCTTCCAGTAGATCAAAAACCTGTACATTTGTGAGTCACACTTTTTCCTGCACTTTGTACTCTGATTAATCTGGTTGCTTGTTTACCTTATCATGAGCAGGACTGGCTTCATAAAATTGTGTCAGATCTTGTTTGGTGGTCACAGGGCAGGCAGGAGCTACTGGGCCTCAATTGTGAGGGTTAAGGTCGTTTGCCACAGATGTCCCGGGACCCATCACACTATGGCACTGCAAACTATCTCTTGTCCACTTGACTTTCAGGATAAGGGCGAGCAGGTCACAGGCTTCTCATGGAGGAATTGTGGGGGTTCTTGAGTTGAGAGCTCAGCAATCAACTAACAGACCAAATAAAGTGAATGTCCGGCCTAGTGATTAACTTTGCGAGAGAGAAATGTATTTTATTCATAGAGTTGTATTAAATACTACACCCTTTAATACTCATATACAAGTTAGTGTCTCTGAGTCCAAAGGCTTGTAGAAGCTACACCCACCCCATTCCCTCTCCTACTCCCAGGCTCTCTTCCTCTAGTACTAGGTGCCCCCTCACTCTACAGGAGTAGCATGAATAACGCTCAGGCGCAGTTCAATCACCCATGGTTTACAATACACTAAGTCTTAAGACTTACCCCCTTCGCAGAATAGAAGATTTAGGTCAAGGCCTTTTCAGGATTTCCTTACACTCGGGCAGTCCACCTGCGCACTACTGAGAGCTAGGGCGCATAAGCTATCTTAGATACAGTTCCTCAGAGGAGAGTCGCATATGGCAGAACACACCCAGCCTTTCTTTCACTGATGCTGCAGTCTGTATAGAATGGCTCTGATGTCACTGATGCAGTCTCTAGCCGAATGTTGAACTGTACTGAAGATAAAGTCCCAACAGAAGCATAGGTAAGTGCAAGTCCTTTGGTCTCCCTGTGCAATAGTCAGTTGTAGCCTATGTCTTTTCAACCAGACAGCAGATGTAGCCTACAACTGGGCCTTTTGTACCTCTTGGGCCATCCGCAATTTGGAAGTGGCAGCTGGTGATCGTAAGACTACAGCCTGACTCGGCCATCAGCATGGGGGGTGAAGGTGCTCAGCAGCTAGGAAGGCTTTCAGGTCAGGTACACAACTCTTCCAGCATGGGATCAAGACTTCAGATGATGCCCCCCTCAGCTTTGGTAGACATCAACTCTTGTTGCACAACAGCCCTCCGAGTACTCTGTGGAGCACTCCCTTCCTTTTTCATATAAGAACTGGAACAAAGTGGGGTGGTTTGGGTCCCACTTTCACTCGCAGTGCTAACACAGGAAATATTGATCCACCGTCTCAAACTGTAGAAACTGTTTGGAATGGTTCTTCTTTCAAGGCTTTTGTGAAAAGCGAAGCTTCTCACAGCAATGTTGCCCTCATCCTGGTGTACCCACAACAGAGGCACAAAGAGGTGTGAGGTTTCTACACCTGGTTGTCATCAGCCCAACTGAAGGAGCAATCAGGGATAGAAAAGGACAGTATTCACCTAAGGGTTTCATTCCCTTTGACAACAGAGTCTGCAGTCCCACCCCACACCTATACCATCCACCAACTGAAGCATACAGGAAAACTAATCAGCAGCTCCTTGCTAACAAAAAACCCTATAGAATATCTGATCGACCCATATCGCCACTCCCCTTAAGTCTCCTCCCTCCAGCTGCAGGAATGTAAACAATTCACTACACTGTTAGGTATTATAGCCCTCTCCCTCCATCTTTTGCAAGGCCAGACGAGGGGTATTAAAAAACGATCCCACTAACCTCCATAACACTGGAAAACCCATGCATACCATGGATACACCAGCACCTCGAGACCCTCATGGGTGATTTGCCGTGCATTCTAAATCCTTGATTGATTGATACGCTACGCCTGCACACAAAAATTCTTAACATGCACCAAGATTTTAGCACAAAGAACTGGGCAAGTGCATTGAAGCAGAATTTTACCAGAGTGTGCTGGCAGGCCTCCACTCTAGTGACTCAGGTATAAAGATCTGGTCACAATACTGATCCTTAAACCACAGTAAGCTGAACCCACTGCTCTATGTACTAAACCCAAAACAGGGACAGTAGTCATCTGTCACAAATGAGGGGATGCTTGGTTTACCTCTCCAGGTCACAGACCAAGGTCTCTCATAGTCAGGGACTGTCCTAAGCCTCTGCACACACTTAGATAAGTGTAATGCCAGGGCCAAAATTCAAAAGTCAGGATACCAGATAGATGCAGTTGGAACACTCTGATCCGTTTTCAGTCCCACACGTCCCCACAATGACATACCCCAGGAGTGAAATCCAAGCATTCCATACCTCAGGCAAGAACCCCTGCTGACCCATTTTCGAACCACACTCCATACGGGACACAGTGACCGGAAGTGCCAAGAGAGTAGCTGCACAGTCACGTACCATACAACTGGTTCCAACAGCTCTAGGAGACCAGACAAATTAACAAAATCGGTTAGACAGAGTATAATTTCCAGAACCTTACTAAATGCCAGATCACTAGTGAAAAACCATGATGAATTTGCTGACTTTCTAGACCATAACAAGTTAGATATTGCATTTAAAACTGAAACCTGGGCTGATTCCACCTCATGTCCCGATTTGGTTTCAGCAATCCCCAGGGAATACTCTTCAGAATGGACAGTAGTCAAGAGGGGTTGAGGACTGGCAGTAATCTCCTGCGATCAGCTTACTGCCTCCTTCTATGCTTTATCTACCAATCTTGAATGCGAAGCACTATCGTTTCATGTGGAGCTCACTAAAAACCATACTTCCAACGGCCTGCTACTTTATCAGCCCCCGGGTATCCAGATCCTCAACTCAGCCATCAGCCCCATACTGGAATCTTGTATTAGCTCTGCAGATTTTATGATTCTGGGAGATTTTCATTTTAATCGCTCACAGACAGAGACTCCAAAACCTTAACGGACAATATGGCTAGTCTGGGCTTATCTCAACTTTTTGATGTACGACATACCAGGCAGGCCATAAGCTGCATGGCTTTTTTACCAATAATCATTTTCTTAAATATACCACCGCATTGCCACTGATTTGGTCGGACCATACAGCAGTTATGTTTGAATTGGTGGTACCGGCCAATCCATCTGTAACTAACACTCCCAATCCAGACTTTAAAAGACGAGCTTTTCACAAAATTGAGAATTCCCAACACAATCTAGCTCTCTACAGTTCTAAACACAATCCTGACAAGGATCTAGACTCAGCCATATCAGACTATTCTTCATGGCTAGGGTTGGCAATTAATCTGTTTACTCTTGAAAAAATACATACCAACAGGAGAAACAACCCATCAAAACCTTGGTTCTCCGACAAGATTATAGCCCAGAAACAAATGTGTCACAGACAGGAGTGTAGATGGAGGAAGAATTATGATTCTTTAGAATGAGGTATCTGTTAACAAACTATTAGTGACTACAAATGCCTAATTGTAAACCAAAAGATCCTGTACTTACTTCACTCATTAAGATTGATGCATCTAAAAACTCATCCAAAGTATTTTTTACAACAGTTTAAGAAACTTGCCAGGTTTTCTTGCCAAAATTAACACTAACGGTAACCAAGCCTTTTGTAATACTCTGGCAGGCTTTTTCACGCCAAAGTAGAGGACATCTACGACACTTTGCAGCTAATAATCATTTAGCCTTTGAGGCTCAAGATGCTAACCCTCCTCCCAATAATTCCGATACTCTGAGCTCCTTCTACTTGCTCACTATTGAGAAGGTTTTATGTTTTGCTCACACCATTAAATCAGGCTTCCCGCAGGACCGCTGCTCCCGAAAAGTATATAGTTAGCCCCTGAGGTTATATGCTCTTATCTCTTTAACATCTTTAACTAAATGTTTAATTCTGGATACTTTACTAAAGAATGGAAGAGCGATTCCATTCTTCCATTAATAACAAAAAGAAAAATCAAATTTCAACCCGCAGGAACCAAGTAGCTTTCGACCTATATCATGCCTCCCTTTTCCAGCTTTTCTGCTCACTTTGCCACTGGATTCAAGCAAGCCTGGCTGAAGACGGCTGGAATGTCAGAAACCGGTCCTAGGAAGCTTGATTCCGGTCCAGGGAAGGCATGGCTTGGCAGTTCGGGCTGGACTGTTCCCATGAAGCACAGGGTCAGACTGATTTGCATATGGCCATGTCTGAACTGGGGTGGAGAGTGGGCTAAAGAATGGTGATGGATTAAACCCAGATCTGTTGACTGGGTGTGAGTGTTTGATTGGTTCAGATGCTCCGTCCATCACCACCCCCTTTTGTACCGCTTTGTTCGCCATAAATTGGCAGGGTATGCTCAGACGTTGAGTTCCTTGCTCACTTGGCCACTGGATTCAAGCAAGCCTGGCTGAAGACGGCTGGAATGCCAGAAACCGGTCTTAGGAAGCTTGATTCCGGTCCAGGGAAGACATGGCTTGGCAGTTCGGGCTATACTGTTCCCATGAGGCACAGGATAAGACTGATTTGCATATGGCCATGTCTGAACTGGGGTGGCAGAGTGGGCTAAAGAATGGTGATGGATTAAACCCAGATCTGTTGACTGGGTGTGAGTGTTTGATTGGTTCAGATGCTCCGTCCATCACCACCCCCTTTTGTACCGCTTTGTTCGCCATAAGTTGGCAGGGTATGCTCGGACGTTGAGTCCCTTGCTCACTTTGCCACTGGATTTAAGCAAGCCTGGCTGAAGACGGCTGGAATGCCAGAAACCGGTACTAGGAAGCTTGATTTCGGTCCAGGGAAGGCATGGCTTGGCAGTTCGGGCTGGAGTGTTCCCATGAGGCACAGGGTCAGACTGATTTGCATATGGCCATGTCTGAACTGGGGTGGGAGAGTAGGCTAAAGAATGGTGAAGGATTAAACCCAGATCTGTAGACTTGGTACGAGTGTTTGATTGGTTCAGATGCTCCGTCCATCACCACCCCCTTTTGTACCGCTTTGTTCGCCATAAGTTGGCAGGGTATGCTCAGACGTTGAGTCCATTGCTCACTTTGCCACTGGATTCAAGCAAGCCTGGCTGAAGACGTCTGGAATGCCAGAAACCGGTCCTAGGAAGCTTGATTCCGGTCCAGGAAGGCATGGCTTGGCAGTTCGGGCTGGACTGTTCCCAGGAGGCACAGGGTCAGACTGATTTGCATATGGCCATGTCTGAACTGGGGTGGCAGAGTGGGCTAAAGAATGGTGATGGATTAAACCCAGATCTGTTGACTGGGTGTGAGTGTTTGATTGGTTCAGATGCTCCGTCCATCACCATCCCCTTTTGTACCGCTTTGTTCACCATAAGTTGGCAGGGTATGCTCAGACGATGAGTCCCTTGCTCACTTTGCCACTGGATTCAAGCAAGCCTGGCTGAAGATGGCTGGAATGGCATAAACCGGTCCTAGGAAGCTTGATTCGGGTCCAGGGAAGGCATGGCTTGGCAGTTCGGGCTGGACTGTTCCCATGAGGCACAGGGTCAGACTGATTTGCATATGGCCATGTCTGAACTGGGGTGGCAGAGTGGGCTAAAGAATGGTGATGGATTAAACCCAGATCTGTTGACTGGGTGTGAGTGTTTGATTGGTTCAGATGCTCCGTCCATCACCATCCCCTTTTGTACCGCTTTGTTCACCATAAGTTGGCAGGGTATGCTCAGACGATGAGTCCCTTGCTCACTTTGCCACTGGATTCAAGCAAGCTTGGCTGAAGACGGCTGGAATGCCAGAAACCGGTACTAGGAAGCTTGATTCCGGTCCAGGGAAGGCATGGCTTGGCAGTTCGGGCTGGAGTGTTCCCATGAGGCACAGGGTCAGACTGATTTGCATATGGCCATGTCTGAAGTGGGGTGGCAGAGTAGGCTAAAGAATGGTGAAGGATTAAACCCAGATCTGTAGACTTGGTACGAGTGTTTGATTGGTTCAGATGCTCCGTCCATCACCACCCCCTTTTGTACCGCTTTGTTCGCCATAAGTTGGCAGGGTATGCTCAGACGTTGAGTCCATTGCTCACTTTGCCACTGGATTCAAGCAAGCCTGGCTGAAGACGTCTGGAATGCCAGAAACCGGTCCTAGGAAGCTTGATTCCGGTCCAGGAAGGCATGGCTTGGCAGTTCGGGCTGGACTGTTCCCAGGAGGCACAGGGTCAGACTGATTTGCATATGGCCATGTCTAAACTGGGGTGGCAGAGTGGGCTAAAGAATGGTGATGGATTAAACCCAGATCTGTTGACTGGGTGTGAGTGTTTGATTGGTTCAGATGCTCCGTCCATCACCATCCCCTTTTGTACCGCTTTGTTCACCATAAGTTGGCAGGGTATGCTCAGACGATGAGTCCCTTGCTCACTTTGCCACTGGATTCAAGCAAGCCTGGCTGAAGATGGCTGGAATGGCATAAACCGGTCCTAGGAAGCTTGATTCGGGTCCAGGGAAGGCATGGCTTGGCAGTTCGGGCTGGACTGTTCCCATGAGGCACAGGGTCAGACTGATTTGCATATGGCCATGTCTGAACTGGGGTGGCAGAGTGGGCTAAAGAATGGTGAAGGATTAAACCCAGATCTGTTGACTGGGTGTGAGTGTTTGATTGGTTCAGATGCTCCGTCCATCACCACCCCCTTTTGTACCACTTTGTTCGCCATAAGTTGGCAGGGTATGTTCAGACGATGAGTCCCTTGCTCACTTTGCCACTGGATTCAAGCAAGCCTGGCTGAAGACGGCTGGAATGCCAGAAACCGGTCCTAGGAAGCTTGATTCCGGTCCAGGGAAGGCATGGCTTGGCAGTTCGGACTGGACTGTTCCCATGAGGCACAGGGTCAGACTAATTTGCATATGGCCATGTCTGAACTGGGGTGGCAGAGTGGGCTAAAGAATGGTGATGGATTAAACCCAGATCTGTTGACTGGGTGTGAGTGTTTGATTGGTTCAGATGCTCCGTCCATCACCACCCCCTTTTGTACCGCTGCACCACACCACTCAGGAACACCACCACATCACTCATGGGCACCACCACATCACTCAGGGGCACCACTCACGGGCACCACCACATCACTCGGGGGCACCACCACATCACTCAGGGGCACCACCACATCACTCATGAACACCACCACATCACTCAGGAACACTACCACATCACTCAGGGACACCACTCAGGGGCACCACCGCACCACTCAGGGGCACCACCACATAACTCAGGGACACCACCACATCACTCATGAACACCACCACATCACTCTGGGACACCAACACATCACTCTAATACACCACCACATCACTCAGGGGCACCACTCAGGGGCACCACCACATCACAAATCACTCAGGGGCACCACCACATCACTCAGGGGCACCACCACATTACTCAGGGCACCGCCACATCACTCAGGGGCACCGCCAAATAACTCAGGAACACTACCACATCACTCATGATCACTGCCACATCACTCAGGAACACCACCACATCACTCGGGAACACCACCACATCACTCAGGAACACCACCACATCACTCTGGGACACCACCACATCACTGTAATACACCACCACAACACTCAGGGGCACCACCACATCACAAATCACTCAGGGGCACCGCCACATCACTCAGGGGCACCGCCACATCACTCAGGGGCACCGCCACATCACTCTGGGACACCACCACATCACTGTAATACACCACCACAACACTCAGGGGCACCACCACATCACTCGGGGGTACCACCACATCACTCATGAACACCACCACATCACTCGGGAACACCACCACATCACTCAGGAACACCACCACATCACTCTGGGACACCACCACATCACTGTAATACACCACCACAACACTCAGGGGCACCACCACATCACAAATCACTCAGGGGCACCGCCACATCACTCAGGGGCACCGCCACATCACTCAGGGGCACCGCCACATCACTCAGGGGCACCGCCACATTACTCAGGGGCACCGCCACATCACTCAGGGGCACCGCCACATCACCCAGGGGCACCGCCACATCACTCAGGGGCACCGCCACATAACTCAGGAACAATACCACATCACTCATGAACACCACCACATCACTCTGGGACACCAACACATCACTCAGGGGCACCACTCAGGGGCACCACCACATCACAAATCACTCAGGGGCACCACCACATCACTCAGGGGCACCGCCACATCACTCAGGGGCACCGCCACATCACTCAGGGGCACCGCCACATCACTCAGGGGCACCGCCACATAACTGAGGAACACTACCACATCACTCAGGGACACCACCACATCACTCAGGGGCACCACCACATCACTCAGGGGCACCACCACATCACTCAGGAACACCACCACATCACTCAGGAACACCATCACATCACTCAGGAACACCATCACATCACTCAGGGACACCACCACATCACTCAGGGACACCACCACATCACTCAGGGACACCACCACATCACTCGGGGACACCACCCCATCACTCGGGGACACCACCCCATCACTCGGGGACACCACCCCATCACTCGGGGACACCACCCCATCACTCGGGGGCACCACCACATCACTCGGGGGCACCACCACATCACTCAGGAACACCACCACATCACTCGGGGACACCACCACATCACTCGGGGACACCACATCACTCGGGGACACCACCACATAACTCATGAACACCACCACATCACTCAGGAACACCACCACATCACTCAGGGGCACCACCACATCACTCGGGGGTACCACCACATCACTCATGAACACCACCACATCACTCAGGAACACTACCACATCACTCAGGGACACCACTCAGGGGCACCACCGCACCACTCAGGGGCACCACCACATCACTCAGGGACACCACCACATCACTCATGAACACCACCACATCACTCGGGAACACCACCACATCACTCGGGAACACTACCACATCACTCGGGAACACCACCACATCACTCGGGAACACCACCACATCACTCGGGAACACCACCACATCACTCGGGAACACCACCACATCACTCTGGGACACCACCACATCACTCAGGGGCACCACTCAGGGGCACCACCACATCACAAATCACTCAGGGGCACCACCACATCACTCAGGGGCACCACCACATAACTCAGGAACACTACCACATCACTCAGGATCACTGCCACATCACTCAGGATCACTGCCACATCACTCAGGAACACCACCACATCACTCGGGGACACCACCACATCACTCGGGAACACCACCACATTACTCGGGAACACCACCACATTACTCGGGAACACCACCACATTACTCGGGAACACCACCACATCACTCTGGGACACCACCACATCACTGTAATACACCACCACAACACTCAGCGGCACCACTCAGGGGCACCACCACATCACAAATCACTCAGGGGCACCACCACATCACTCAGGGGCACCACCACATCACTCAGGGGCACCGCCACATCACTCAGGGGCACCGCCACATCACTCAGGGGCACTGCCACATCACTCAGGGGCACCGCCACATCACTCAGGGGCACCGCCACATCACTCACGGGCACCGCCACATCACTCAGGGGCACCGCCACATAACTCAGGAACACTACCACATCACTCAGGATCACTACCACATCACTCAGGGGCACCGCCACATAACTCAGGAACACTACCACATCACTCTGGGACACCACCACATCACTCTAATACACCACCACATCACTCAGGGGCACCACTCAGGGGCACCACCACATCACAAATCACTCAGGGGCACCACCACATCACTCAGGGGCACCACCACATCACTCTGGGACACCACCACATCACTGTAATACACCACCACAACACTCAGCGGCACCACTCAGGGGCACCACCACATCACAAATCACTCAGGGGCACCACCACATCACTGTAATACACCACCACAACACTCAGCGGCACCACTCAGGGGCACCACCACATCACAAATCACTCAGGGGCACCGCCACATCACTCAGGGGCACCACCACATCACTCACGGGCACCGCCACATAACTCAGGAACACTACCACATCACTCAGGATCACTACCACATCACTCAGGGGCACCGCCACATAACTCAGGAACACTACCACATCACTCTGGGACACCACCACATCACTCTAATACACCACCACATCACTCAGGGGCACCACTCAGGGGCACCACCACATCACAAATCACTCAGGGGCACCACCACATCACTCAGGGGCACCACCACATCACTCAGGGGCACCACCACATCACTCAGGGGCACCGCCACATTACCCAGGGGCACCGCCACATTACCCAGGGGCACCGCCACATCACTCAGGGGCACCGCCACATCACTCAGGGGCACCGCCACATAACTGAGGAACACTACCACATCACTCAAGATCGCTACCACATCACTCGGGGGCACCACCACATCACTCAGAGACACCACCACAGCACTCAGGGGCACCACCACATCACCCAGGACACCACCACATCACCCAGGACACCACCACATCACTCAGGAACACCACCACATCACTCGGGAACGCCACCACCTCACTCAGGGGCACCACCACATCACTCAGGAACACCACCACATCACTCAGGGCCACCACCACATCACTCAGGGCCACCACCACATCACTTTGGGACACCACCACATCACTTTGGGACACCACCACATCACTCAGGGACACCACCACATCACTCAGGGACACCACCACATCACTTTGGGACACCACCACATCACTCTGGGACACCACTACATCACTCTGGGACACCACTACATCACTCTGGGACACCACCTCTTCACTCTAATACACCCCCACATCACTCTAATACACCACCACATCACTCTAATACACCACCACATCACTCTAATACACCACCACATCACTCTAATACACCACCACATCACTCTAATACACCACCACATCACTCAGGGGCACCACTGAGGGGCACCACCACATCACTCAGGGACACCACCACATCACTCAGCCCAACCACATCATCACTCAGCACCACAACAGCACTGTCCTTGATTGCTACCAATAAGCATTGCCACAGCCAATAGGACTCGCATTAGGAAAGTGTAAGCTATTGGCTTTGTGAATAACAATGCTATTAATTTATATATTTTCAAAGCCAACACATATTTAAAAAAATTGTCATTTACAATACCAATAGCTCACACTTTCCTAATGCGAGACCTATTGCATTGCAAATGCTTTTTAACCTTTATGTTACACTTCTGGCCACGGCGGCTCATCAAATCCTTTGGCTTCTCTGTAATATCGTACGCTGATGACACTCAAATTGATGTCTCAGTGTTCAGTAATTCGGAGGAAACTGTCACTAGCACTAGATTTCATAGCTGCATAATGCATGTAGGCAAGTGGGGTGAAAAGCAACTGCCTCAAGTTAAATTCAGAAAATAGAAGTCCTCATTTTGAGCCCCCTGTTGGTGGCCTTAGGAATCGGGCACATTGCGGATGCCGGTTAGGAAAGTCAGGAATCCAATCTTGCCACTGTCTTTGACAATACATTGTCTTTTGAAGGCCAAATCAACGTCGTGACCTCATCATCTTTTTACACTTTGAAGATCATTAGGAAAGTGCTCCCGGTCATCCATGCTGATCTTTAAAAAACAGTGGTCACTGCTCGTCTTATCCAAATTGGATTATTGTAACGTCCTCTTTCTGAACATGCAGAAAAGACTCCAAACTTTAGATTCTGCAGAATGCAACAGCCCACTTGTTGCTAGGGATCCCTAGGCACCATTCAGCCTCACAGGCTTTAGTAAAGCTTCACTGGTTTCCCATAAAGAAGCACATCGAGTTCAAAGCCCTCTGTATTCCTTTTAAAGCTCTGCATGGCTCTGAACCCGACTACATAAAATGCATATTTACCTGGTGCACCCCTCTAGGATGCTGCGTTCTTCCACAGCCAAAAATACTGTCATTCAGACCGCCGTCTTTGGGCGGAAGAAGCTTCTTGAAAAAGTGCCGCGAAACTGGGAAATTCTCTTCCCTTACCTTTTAGAAAAGTCTTAAAACGTAGCAAATCTGCCAATAATCTCTGAGGCTTCTGTCCATACCTTCATACAGTAGATGCGCCAAGACACCCCTGGGCAATCGAGCGCTTTATAAAAATTAATAACATAACATAACACTCAGTCAGGGGAACACACCTGTTTACCATGCAGGGGACATACCTGTTGCTACAAAAAGATCTAGGACAAAAGGCTTTAGTTGAGTGAGATTGATTTGTTTGGTGATTTGAAAAGGTTCACAGTAATGTGGCTGAAACCAAACTGCCAAACTGCAGGCAGAGAGAAAACAAAGACAAATCAACCTTAGCACCGAAGAGAAAAACTGTAGTTGGTCTCTTGTGTCCACCACCACTTGCCTTCTTAGTGTCTTTGGCTCACTGAAGGATAGTAGAGACAATATCCCTCTGCTGTTAAAGATGTTCCAAGACCCAAAGGCTGCAGGGAATAAAGGAAGGAATATGCTACTTACCAGTATGCATCTGTTCTTGGCATGTAGGGCTGCTGACATGTATATCTATGCATAGATCGCCGCCTAGTGTTGGGTCCGGATGATTGCACATTGTTGTCCTGGAAGAGTCTTCGAAGTATCACGAGATATGTGGCTCCTCCCTGGACTACAGTGCGCATGGGCATCCCCTCCATGCTCAGATTGTTTTTCGCCATTGTGGCAGAGATGGAGTGTGATATAGTGAGTGATGGCCATGCGTGAGAATAAGTATGTACATTTTGAATGCTACAGCTGCGACAGGCACCGGGGAGGAGGGAGGGCGATATAAATGTCAGCAGCCCTTCATGCCAAGAACAGATGCATACTGGTAAGTAGCATATTCCATTCGAGGCATGTGGGCTGCTGAATTTATATCTATGCATAGAATAAATAGTAGTACCCTCCTTAGTGGCGGTTGCCCGTGCCAGCTGCAGCAGTCTGAAAAAGAGTTCTGAGAACAGCCTGACCTACAGCAGCTTGCTGTTTGGAGTGTACATCCACGCAGTAGTGTTTGGTGAATGTGTGTATGGTGGTCCATGTGGCTGCTCTACATATGTCCTCTAGAGGGATGTTACCTAGGAAAGCCATGGATGCCCCCAACTTGCGTGTGGAATGCGCTCTTGGGGGAACTGTTAACGTGCGTTTAGCCTTTTGATAGCAGATTTGGATGCATTTAACAATCCACCTGGCTATGCCTGTTTTAGAAATTGGGTTGCCCTTGTGTTGTGGAGAGAAGGCAACGAACAGTTGTTTAGTTTTCCTGAAATCCTTTGTCCTGTCTATGTAATACAAGAGAGCCCTTTTGACATCTAGTGTGTGCAGTGCTCTGTCTGCCACTGAATCAGGATTTGGGAAGAATACAGGTAGTTCAATAGTTTGGTTGATGTGGAACTGTGACACTACCTTGGGCATGAATTTAGGGTTGGTGTGCAGCACAACCCTGTTAGCATGTATCTGAATGAAAGGTTCCTGAATAGTGAGGGCTTGCAGCTCGCTAACTCGTCTTAGCGATGTAATTGCCACCAGGAAAGCCACCTTCCATGTAAGAAATTGTATCTCACAAGTGTGAAGAGGCTCAAATGGTGGGCCCATGAGCCTGGTGAGGACTATGCTTAGGTTCCAGACAGGCGAAGGCGGGTGTCTTGGAGCAATGACCCTTTTAAGTCCCTCCATAAAAGCTTTAATGGCTGGCACTCTGAAAAGGGATAGATGCTGCCTATTCTGAAGATAAGCTGCCATTGCTGCCAAATGTATCCTGATGGAACTATACGCTAGATTACACTTGTATAGGTGCAGCAAGTAACCTATGATGTTTTGCGTGGAAGCATCAAGTGGATTTATGTTATTATTGGAGCAATAGATAACAAAGCGCTTCCATTTTGCCGCGTAGCATGCCCTGGTGGTAGGTCGCCTAGCCTCCTTTATGATGTCCATGCAGTCAGGAGGCAGGTTTAAGTAGCCAAACTATGACTTCAGGAGCCATATTGCAAGGCTCAACTGCTGCGGATCCGGGTGCTGAATGTCTCCATGGCTCTGAGTGAGGAGACTGGGTGTGAGTCTGAGGCGCTCGTGGGGACCCACGGAGAGTTCGAGGAACGTGGTGTACCACGCTTGCCTTGCCCACGTTAGATCAACCAGGATGAGTGTCATGGAGTGTTGCCTCAGTTTGCGTGCCACTAGCGGTATGAGTGGAGCTGGAGGAAAGGCGTACGCAAATCTGTTCGACCAGTCCACCCATATCGCATTGCCCTGAGACTGCGGGTGTGGGAACCGTGCGGCATTTTGCGTTTTCGTGAGTGGCGAAGAGGTCTATCTCTGGATGACCCCACCGTTGGAAGTAAGGCTGGAGCACCGAGGGGTGCATCTCCCACTCGTGCATCTGATGGCTGTGCCTGCTGAGCAAGTCCGCTATCTGGTTGTCCTGCCCTGGGAGGTGTTCCGCCATGAGGAACATGTTCCTTTGAATGGCCCACTTCCACATGCATTGCGCTAGGTGTGACAATTGTGGAGAGAGTGTCCCCCCCTTGCTTTTGGATGTAGTACATCGCAGTCATGTTGTCCGTCCGATCAACACAACTTTGTTGCAGAGATGCAATTTGAACGCCTTCATCGCCATGAAGATCGCCATCAGTTCTAGCAGGTTGATGTGCATCTTCTGCTGTTGCGGTGTCCAGAGTCCCTGCACTGTGTAATGGAGAACATGCGCTCCCAGGCCCTGGAGAGATGCGTCCGACGTCAGTACTATTTGTGGTACAGGCTCTTGGAACGGTCGTCCCCTGCAAAGGTTTTGTGTGTTCCACTAATGCAGAGAGTTGTATGCACGACCGGCCACCAACACTAGGTCTTTTAGTTGTCCTTGAGCCTGGTTCTACTGACGCGCTAAGCATTCCTGGAGTGGACCCATGTGTATCCTGGAGTGCGGGACTATAAAGATGCAAGAGGCCATCATGCTTATTAGCTGCATGAACACTTGCGCTGTGAGGTAGTGTTGTGGCCTGAATCTCTGAATCAGCACCTGCATGCCGTTGACCCTCGCTAAGTTGGGGCGCGCTGTGGCAGCGAGCGTGTTTATTTCGGCTCCTAGGTACTGCTGTACTTGTGCGGGCTGCAAATGGGACTTTTGGTAGTTGAGCGAAAATCCCAGACTGTGTAGGAGGTGGATTGTGCGTGACATGTGGTTGGCACACTGCTGGGCTGACTTTGCTTGCACTAGCCAGTCGTCCAGATACGGATAGACATGAATGTGCTGTCTCCGAAGATGCGCGGCCACTGTCGCTAGACACTTTGTAAACACTATGGGGGCTGTAGTGACCCCGAAAGGCAGGACCTTGAACTGGTAATGCTGATTGTTGATGGTGAACCTGAGATATTTCCTGTGACTGGTGTGAATGGGAATGTGGAAATAGGCATCCTTAAGATCTACGGTTGCTAGGAA
Organism: Lissotriton helveticus; assembly: GCF_964261635.1. Taxonomy (NCBI): domain Eukaryota; kingdom Metazoa; phylum Chordata; class Amphibia; order Caudata; family Salamandridae; genus Lissotriton; species Lissotriton helveticus. Next base: position 1,290,395,371 of record NC_136068.1, read on the forward strand.
ATCTCCTTGCCTGAGCAACGGCAGAACTTGCTGTAACGTGAGCATGTGAAAGTGTTCTGATAGGATATAGTGGTTTAGGGGCCTGAGTGAACCGTCCTTTTTTGGGATTAAAACGTACAGAGAGTACACTCCTGTTCCTTGTTGTTCCACAGGCACGAGCTCTATGGCCCCTTTTTGCAGCATGGAGATGACTTCTTGCTGCAATAAGTGCATGTGCTCTGCAGACATAGGACGGTGCCGTGGTGGTATGTTGGGTGGAGTGGAAGTGAGCTTTAGACAATAGCCGCGTTGAATAAGTTGTCTCACCCACCTGTCCGTGGTTATGCTCTCCCAGACTGGCAGGAACTGCTGGAGTCTCCCCCCCCCCCGACCGGTGTTATATGGGTGGGGGGCAGTGACAAGACGTCACTGTTTGTTAGTGGCGGAGGACCTGGTGCTATTATTTCCACGTCCTGTGCGGTTACCACGGTATCCACCCCTATTGTTCTTGTTATAGGTGGTCTGCGAGCTTCCTTTGTTGTACTGTGCTTGTTGTGACGCTTGTCCTCTCGAGGCTCCCCTGTTACCTGAGCGAAGAAAGGAACCGCCCCTGAACTGCTGAGACTGCAGAGCCCCCATGGATTTCGCAGTTTCAGTGTCCTTTTTAATCTTCTCAAGAGTGGTGTCTACTTCTGGACCGAAGAGGAAGTCAGGGTTTACTGGCTGATTGAGCAGGTTAGTCTGGATTTCTGATTTAAAACCAGAGATGCGGAGCCAGGCATGCCTCCTTAGCATAACGCTAGTGTTAATGGCCCTAGCTGCTGTGTCTGCTGCATCTAACGCGCACTTAATGGACGCGTTGGAAATTAACTTGCCCTCCTGTATAAGCATTTCTGCTCCCTCCTTATAAGTATCCGGCAGGTGTTGAAGGAGCTGCTCTAAAGTGTCGTAGTGTGCCCTGTCATATCTTGCTAACAGGGCTTGTGTATTGGAGATCCTCCAAATATTAGCAGCTTGAGTAGCCACACGTTTCCCAGAGGCTTCGAAGATCTTGGATTCTTTGTCTGGGGGAGGGGCATCACCCGTTGTTTGCGAGTTTGCCCTCTTGCGAGCATTAGCCACCACTAAGGAGTCCAGGGGGAGTTGGCCCTTGATATAGGTAGGGTCCACGGGCGCAGGCCGGTACTTTCGTTCGATTCTTGGGTTCACCACCCTTGCTTTAGTGGGCTCTTTAAAAATGTCACTGGCATGTTTGAGCACACCCTTGAGCATAGGTAGAATTTTTACTGATCTCTCTGATGTTGAGAAAGTATCAAAAAGGAAGTCCTCTTCCACAGGGTCAGCGTGCATATCTACGTCATGGTTATGTGCCGCCCTTTCAATGAGCGCGTTGAACGCAGCAGTGTCCTCAGCAGGGGAAGTCTTGACTGCATATGACTGAGTGTCAGGGGTGGTGTGAGGTTCATCGGGGTCAACAGTGTCAGCCCATGGCTGTGACTCATCTTGATCTGGGTCTATAGGGTAGTTAAACTGCTCCTCATTGTCCCCTTCCTCCACATCTTCAGTGACTGCTGTAGGTGAGTAGGAATAGCCTTGCCCATATGTGTGTATAGGCTCATAAAGAATTGGAGAGGTAGTGGAGTCTCTCTTTTTCTTGAGTGGTATTTTGTAAGGCTCCATAGGTGTTTCAGGCCTGATTTTCCGTTTGTAAACGGTGAGCCTGCCCGATTCTGAGTCAATGTATAACTTACAACTGTTCGTTGTAGCTCGGCGGCTGGAACTGAACGGTTTCGGTCCGAGGCTTGTCGGGTGCAGCTACTGACATGGACTTGGATGGGTCCGTAGCTTTTTGGACTTGCACAGCCTAAGGTCTTGCCGTTGGTGGGAGTCCGTATTTGATAGGCGCCAAAGGCGTCGATGACGGATCGACTTGCCTCAAGACTTCGACTTTGATCTGCCGGACTCCGACTGGTCCGCGTGCTTGTGCCTTTTCGTCGACTCGACGCGTTGCTGCGGAGCGGGGACGCTTGTGTTGGTGGCGGAGGTGTGTTCTATCGAGCCGATGGTGGTTCTCGGCTCGAAGGCCTTGACTAGTTGCGGCTTTTGGACCTTCGGATCGACGGTCTTTTGGGCCTTGAGCCCCTTAGAAGAGTCGCCATCTTTGGAGCTGGGCTTCGACGCCGACGTCGACGTGAGCGCGACGTGTTTAACGGCAGACACAGTCTTTGTCACTCCGATCTTTGGGTCGACGCCCCCTGTCGACTCCGAGCACCTGTTTTGACTTGGACGGCTCCGAAGTCTTCGAGCCGAAGGCTGTTTCCAACAGTTTCGGTTTCGATCTTTTGATTTCGGTTTCGATTTCTCCACTAAGAGTGGTCGATCGACCGATGGCTCATCAGAAATGTTCTTAGTCGGGCCTTGAAGCGAGACTAGAGAACGGTGTCGGAGATCTTGGCTAAGGCCTTCCGGCGATGCCTCGACCTGAGCCGTGGAAGAGTCTGTATGAGGCCCCGCTACTGCGGTTGGGCCTAGCTCCTCGCTTGAGTCATCGTCGACAGCTCCAAGAGGTTGTGCGTCGTCTCCTACCTCGATGATGTCTTCATCATGTACGTAGAGTTGTTCCTCGTCCTCGTTATAGGTAGAGTCTTGTTCCGACGCGGGGTCCGATTGTTCATGTTCGTCGTCTTGTACTATGTCGGTGTCATCACCACCGAAGATGTTTTACGGGTCTGGTGCCGATTCACGCGCCGACTGTCGTGCAGCGCGTCGAAGACGGAGAGTTTTCTTCGACCTGAACTTCGAACAGGCCATGCAGCTGGACTCGTCGTGATCCGGTGAGAGACATTTGTTGCACACCGGGTGCACGTCGATGTGGGGATATTTAGAGTTACAGACGGGGCATCGCTTGAACGGGCTCCGTTCCATCGCCGATCGTCGACGGGCCTTGGCGTCGAAGACTAAAAGTCTTCCAAAGTCGAGTTCAAAGAACGGGAAAGCTAAAAGGCACCGAACGAAAGACAATACCGACGCCTCTAAGGCCTTTTGGCCCCGAAAAAGAGTAACTATTACAAATTCCGAACTTGAGCTAAGAAGTACATCCGAACCCAATGGCGGAAAAAAACAATCTGAGCATGGAGGGGAGGCCCATGCGCACTGTAGTCCAGGGAGGAGCCACCTATCTCGTGATACTTCGAAGACTCTTCCAGGACAACAATGTGCAATCATCCGGACCCAACACTAGGCGGCGATCTATGCATAGATATAAATTCAGGAGCCCACATGCCTCGAACATATACATTGGGTTTATAGATAGGCATACAGATGAAAACCTTATAGACAGGTAGGAGCCCTATCATCAGCTCAATGGCCCAAAACCAGCACTAAAAAAGTTTAGATGTCAACAGATTCTCAATCCTTTAGCCTGTTGAACTGCAATTGAAAAGTGGTGCCCTGGAGCAGAAGATGAAGCTCCCAGCCAGCCATCTTTGAGGAAACTGCAAAATCCTGGTGGATAAACTGTGCTTGCTGACAAAGGCCCTGCATTATTGAACAATATGGCAACCCATTATTGAAAATGAGCAAAAAGTTATCTCTTTGGTGGAACATGTTGCCTCCAGTAACAGTACAAAGTGCAGTTATTTTGCCTTTGCATGATTCAACGCTGTTTCATTGGCTCCCTTCTCCCTTTGTGGATTCCCACATGGGTCATAACTGTCCCTCAATCTTTCCAACTGTAGGTTTGCCAACTGGCCTGGTTCATCAATCCCCATGGCTACCAATTCCACACGTATGCTAATTCCACACGTATGCTGCAAAAGAACCCCCAACGTATAGGTAGTTTTTATCACATTTCTCAACAAGCTTGCAATAAAGGGATCATGTTTGTCATGATAGACCTCTGGTGAGCTCACAATCACCACATCGTGGTACTGTGGCCAGGCGCGCAATACCCATTGGGCTCACGGGGCTTCAGCCCCGCCCGTCGTGTGTGTCAGCCTGGGCTGACACAGCATTGCGGGCTGGCGACCATCTAATTACAACCGCACCCGAGTACTTAACAGGTCTTTAAAAGACCAAATACTTGTAAATTAGGAGTTTGTTGTATTTTCACCCCTTCTTTCAGTCACTGTGTGTATGGTTGGAAGAATTAGCCCCACCCCCCCCCCAAAAAATATTTGTCAGCCCCCCCGAAATGTGGCTCTAGTTGCCCGCCTGACTGTGGCCTGTGAGAATTACCTGCATTAGGGTTAGAAAAAGGAATAGAGTGGATCTCATAAACCTTCCCTTATAATGACATGTAGGATTTTGATTGTTCTGTAAGAAACAGGTCACACAGGAATATTGGTTTTACCCTTCATGAAGCCTGAAGGTAAACTAAGGATTTAGTAGGAGACTGGCCACAAACATACATTGTCTCATCAACAAAAGGCCTTTATTTAGTTCCCAGCTTGCCCCTGTAACAAGGGTGACAAATATTGCTTTTACCCAATTTCAGTGGTGACCTTCAGAAGCGATCAACAATTAATAAGAAGCAAAGGGCAGGGCAAAAATACAAACCTCTTAGAAGAGCAGCCAGCTCATGATTTAACCCCATGTGCACAGGCACTCCTCTAAAAGAGTGCAAGAAACGCTGGTACAGGAAAGGGCGCCTCCTGAGGGCATGGACCAGTGTTCAGATGTGTATGTCATGGGGTTTGCTGATCGAGGACAGTTACAGGGATGGTCAAAACGCTCCAGGGTCCGAAACTGTTTTAGGAGGTCACACATAAAAGCTCTACTTCATTTCGGAGAAAACAGAAAAATGGAGTACAGTAACCTGACCTCTCTACGCTGGTGAAACTCAATTCTGGACCATTTCAGTATGAACAAAAACGTTTTTCTTTCTCAAACAATATGAGCAATTCACCAAACACCTACAAGAAAAGGGGGACAAAAACAGCCCAAGAAAATAGGAAAGGAGAAATAGGTGCAGCTTTAAAGGACAAGGCATGAGTAAGTGATACTGAGGTACGTTTTCCTGTTACTCTCCGTATTTGCTTACGAAATATCAAATGTTTTTACATTTTCTTAAAATCATTGTTTCTACAATTCTGCACCACAGAACGTTTGCAGAGATTGTTTTGGTGTTTACAACCTACATTGATAACCTTTTTATTGGAGCATCATCTGGAACATGAGGGGTTTATATTGATAATGTACTCAAAGACAAAATATCTGTTATGAATCGGTGGAGAGCATGAGAAATATCAATTATCCCATGTTCGATTAGCTCTTCTGTTCTTGAAAGAGGGTAGATTGGAATAGCAGGACAAATGCACTTTCCACTTCCACTTAGGCCCCTCTCGTGCCCTGCTTGTCATATAATGTTATTTGACCTATGCCAGCGTGATTGTCGGAAAATCTGAAGCTTCCCTCCCCCAATCTTACTGACCACGCTACGCCCCTGTGCCCTGTTCAGTTCATTCCATCTCTGCCACGCTGCCCGGGGTTGTCCTTTTTGATCCCAGAAAACATGCCCGATGCAAAGTCTGCATTTTAACATATCTTATGGGGTTAAGGCGCCTGCTGCAGAGATCTTTGTGTGCCCAATAAATCCCAGGGAATAATAATAATGGTTAAGATAACTCTGAAGGTTAACATTTGCTGGAGAGATCTGTGTTTTGTCTAGTCCCAGTTATGAATCAAAGTAGCAAAGAGGTTTAAGAAGTCTCCTGCAAAGCATATCATGTAACATGCAGATGACAGATTTGTATTTTATGTTGCTAGGTAAGTGGGTTGCTGCTTTTAACACAAATAACTTTTTTTTTACTTGCAGTTAATAAATTGTAATCCTTCTAATATAGCACAGTGAGCTATACAGGGTATGTGACTCCTATACCTTGTAACCCTCACTTTCTTACATAAGACATCTTGTACATTAATGTACACACATGATTTATTGCCAATGTGTAATGTGGCCAGTTTAGAGTTCCTCAGTTGTGTCCACCTTACCAACCGACCTCTGATAGACTAGCGCCAAGATGCTCCTGGGCATTTGAGCGCTTTATGTTTTTTTTTTATGTCGTTTTTGTAGAGCGCGTGGTTACCATGAGGCATCCCAGCGCTGAGATAGAGCAAGACTCTGTGGAAGGGCGGGGAGGGGGGGGGAGGAGAGTTATTTGGGGAAGAGGAAGGTTTTCAGTGATTTCCGAAAGCGGAGATGGCCGGATTCCGCACGTAGTTGCAGTGGCAGCGAGTTCCAGTGAGAGACCGCCTTCACCGAGAAACGGCGACCTCCGGTGCGGCGACCTCCGGTGCGAGATTTCTTGACTCCAGGCACCGTGGCCAGAAACCCGTTGTCAGACCGCAAGGGTCTATTGGGTTTGTAGGGGGTGACTAGGCTTTTCATAATCGGGGGCCCTTTACCTTGCATGATTCTGTGGGCGATGCATAGTGATTTGAAGATGATCCTCTCTCGCACAGTTTTACAAAACCCAATTTCACTTCATTTCAAAGAGGTTGTCGGTGCTAGCTAATTTACGCACCTCAGGCTAGGTTCCAATGCTAGGAGATTTAGGAACATGGGAGCAGGAAACACATTGCACAGATTACACCCCAAGTGCGGAGACTCTGCCACGACTGCGGGCCTCCACTACGAGCGCTGAGGCAGTTTGTGAATCAGGCCTGGTCAGTCTGTACCAAATACCTAATTACCCTTCAGATTCAAAGAGTCTCTCCCAAGATATACATGCTATTCCGTTGAAATACTGTACTGAGTTCAAGCACAGTTGGTCAATGAGATTAATGCACATGTAATAATCGGTCTGATTTTCACGTCAAATTAAGCTAATTTATCACTTTGATATCGTATGTAGTCATGTGTTTAAGTTGATTGGTCTTGCATATCTAAACTAATAAAAAAAGATTATAAAATAAAAAAAATTTTTAAAAATAGTAAAAAAAAAAAAAGAGGCTAGACACGAATAACAGGTATCAGAAAAAAAAAGCCACTGTCATAGGGCATGTGTAAACAAGGTCATTAATATGGCCTGCTACTTAATGGCAAGGTTCAAGGCAGCACCAGCATTATACCACCTGCGGCACGAGGGCAGCCGGATGCAGGCGCAAATCAGCGTTGTAGACCAATGCATTTCAACGGGGATCGGTCACTGTAAAAAGAGGCTGCAGGCTCTGGCTAGGAAGCCAGCCAGGCTGAACCAGCAAGACTGCTCAGGCCTTACAATGCTTGGGGGCAAAGGGCCACAATTAGTCCTCTTCTCCAAAGCCTTGGGGCGACGCGTACAGATGTGTCTCTAGGAGTGGGGTTTTTCCTTAGCGGAGCAGCATGCAGAGGCTGCAGGCGACGCGCCAGGGTGTCCAGGAGGGGTGAAACTACGACAGACTCGAGCTCTGGAGGGCTGGAGGACCATGTTGGCACTGTTGGCCCACTTCAACTGGGGTTGGAAGAGACGGATGCAGTTGTGGCTTATGTGTCGGTGTTGGCCGTTCTGGAGGCCTCGAAGTCTTCTCTTGTGGAGTTTCTAAAGAACAGTTTAGCAGTGCACAGGAGGGCTTGAGTCTTTTTCGAAAGCAGGCCTCGCTCCCAAATTTCCAGAGTCAACAGCAGCAGGACGAGTCTACTTTGGCGCAGTTTTCGACGAGGGACGCAGACAGGTCAGCAGGATTGGTAACAGCAGTTGCTTCTTCTCTCCTCTATACTTTTGTGGCTCTTCACGGTCCTCTCTCTTCTTAGGTTAACAGAATCTGCTTCTCTGGTGGTAGGGGCTTCCCTAAATACTGAATTTAGGGACGTTAGTGGAGTGTAGGGTAGTAGCCAATGGGCTACTGGCCCTTGGAGTCACTATACCTCCTATGTGACCATATCTTGTGGGAAATGGACATAACACTGTCCCAGAATTCCTAAATATGCCATCACAAAGATTCCTACTTCTAAAAAACTTGTGTCCACATCACAGTAGCCCACCTTAGGGGTGGTACTAGCCCGGAGGTGACACGCCTACCTGACTAGCTAATTTTCCTGCCTGTCCTGGTGCCACGGGGCTCTGGACATGGGGGTGGCTTCCTCTCCTGCGAGGAGAGCCAGATTCACATTTCAAAGGTTGTAGCTTCTTTAAGCTCGTCAGCCAATTAGGCTAATCAGCAAGTCACCCTATGGGGATCTTCCGAGACGGGCTTTTGATATGGGCCTCCTGAGAGCAAATGCTCTCACCCTAGGTCGTCAGAAATGTGCCTGAGGTGGCAGGCTGGCAGAAACCAGTCACCAAAGAGTTTGGTAGGTTTTCCAACACTGGCATCAGTGTGGGTTTACCAATACAACATGTTTGATATCCCTATTTTCAGTGAAGCCATCATGTAGCTCGGGAACTCGTTTTCACCAGTGTCCAGTACTTGTTTTAAAATGGATTTCCTGATAACTTGTACTGGTAGTAATAGGAATGACCAGCACAGGAACATATCCGCTCATGCAGGTATGCCCTCACATGTAATATTCAGCACCCTGGAGTGTTAGGCCTGCTGGAGGGGTGACTTACAAATATTACATGCAGTGGCAGGGAATATGGCACACAAGGATGTGTGACATGTTGTGTTTTCACTTTTGTCTGCACCAAGACATGCCGCCTGTAATGGCAGTCTTGCATGAGCTTGGTGAGGGGTCCCTCAGGATTCGTGCTGCAGCCCTTAAGGGGCCTTCTTTAGTACATCAGGCCCTGACTTTGTGCCATTAACACCACATTTTCAGCCAGCAGAAGGAACGAGAGGGCACAGAAGCTGATTTACACAAGGAAAGTTCTCACCGCATCTGCAAATGTTGCAAAAGTGACAGGTGCCTGCATGTGTTGCCCCCCTAGAGCAGCAGAAATGAAATGTTTTGAAAAGGGTAAAAGGAACATTCTTCCCATAGCACACCCAGTAAAAAACACGAGCTACCATCTCCAGCAGTCATGTGAACCTGGCAGCCAGCAACAGTAGCACACTTGGGAAACATTACACCAGGTAAACCCTACTAAGGAGCTACGAGGAAATGGGGTGCATTACATGGTGGTGGTATTGGTGTTGTGACTTCAACCTCTAATACACTGCCAACACCTTTAGGACCAGTCAGTTTTCGTCTGGTAAACCTTTGTTCAACCTTGGGTAGAAGTGGCTCTAAGCAGTTAAGCTCACACAAAGGAACAACTGTAAGGCATTGAAACAACATCAAAATAACTGAAGAAGAAACTCGACAGCCAAGAAATCCAATTCCAAGTTATAAAAAAATATATATATTTGAATTAATTTATGGATATCATAACATAAAAGATCCATGTGAACCTGGCAGCCAGCAACAGTAGCACACTTGGGAAACATTGCACCAGGTAAAACCCTACTAAGGAGCTACGAGGAAATGGGGTACATTACATGGTGGTGGTATTGGTGTTGTGACTTTAACCTCTAATACACTGCCAACACCTTTAGGACCAGTCAGTTTTCGTCTGGAAAACCTTTGTTCAACCTTGGGTAGAAGTGGCTCTAAGCAGTTAAGCTCACACAAAGGAACAACTGTAAGGCATTGAAACAACATCAAAATAACTGAAGAAGAAACTCGACAGCCAAGAAATCCAATTCCAAGTTATAAAAAAATATATATATTTGAATTAATTTATGGATATCATAACATAAAAGATCCATGTGAACCTGGCAGCCAGCAACAGTAGCACACTTGGGAAACATTGCACCAGGTAAAACCCTACTAAGGAGCTACGAGGAAATGGGGTACATTACATGGTGGTGGTATTGGTGTTGACTTTAACCTCTAATACACTGCCAACACCTTTAGGACCAGTCAGTTTTCGTCTGGAAAACCTTCGTTCAACCTTGGGTAGAAGTGGCTCTAAGCAGTTAGGCTCACACAAAGGAACAAGTGTAAGGCATTTAAACAACACCAAAGTAACTGAAGAAGAAACTTGACAGCCAAGAAATACATTTCCAAGTTAAAAAATATATATATATTTGAATGAATTTATGGATATCATAACATAAAAGATCCATGGGAGGGTTCCGGAAATATAGACTTTACAAGAAACCACAAACCAAGACTTTTCACATAACCTCAAACAAGCACTGGAAAATGCAACAAATTTGACACTTAGAAACTTTTCCAAGAAAACTGGGTCAAAGTGGAATGTGGTTACTTCGAGTTGCTTTGGATGACCAACTCTGGCACAGAGCCAGTCGAGGAGACTGTTAGAATTGGGGGTCTCTGGTTGGCGCAAGTATGCACTTGTGACAAGCAGGGACCCTCTCCTCCAAGTCAGGGCGAAGGATGACCCCTTAGAATTACCCTTGCTCACCCTCTAGGTGCGTGGCGTGAGCAGCCAAGGCTATTCTTCAGGCGCTATTCAGTTAAGCATTTGTAATCACACACACACAGTGAAAATGTACCAATCCCCCCACAAATGGACACCAGGCTGTAAATATATATAAAATACGCTTCTTTATGTAAAAATATATATATGTATCTCAGCAGACTTATCACAAGACCAATAACGCTTTTAGGATGCCAACAGGTTGTAAATAGGCACTTTTCTTCTTAGTTGCAGTTCAAAATGTGGTTGTTCTCAAGTTCAGTAGTTTTCTTCGTGTTCTCTCACTCTAACTGTAGTCTCTCCTCAAGTTCAGCGAGGTTTGGACCCACCCCGGGCCTTCGGCGTGTCTTGCAGTGCCTCTCCTGCCTTCTGCGGTGAAATTGATGCAGACCCTACCGCGGCTCACGCATCGGGCGTGAGCACGCCTATGCCGGGACCGGCCCTTCCCCTCGGCTCGGGGACAGAGTCAGTTGCGGGCCGGCTCGGCGGTGCGGGAGGGCTCTGGGGACAGCGCGGTAGGCAGGGTAAGCTCGGGGTCCCTAACGGGGAGTGCAGACGGAGCGCACAGCTCTCACTCACCCGTGGGGACTCCGAGGACACGCAGACTTCTTTTCTCGGCTCTCAGTCAGGAAGCGGCTTGATGACGGGGAAAGAATAAGGTGCGGGCCCCGAGCCCGGTGATGATTAGATGAACACTTCTTCTTTTACTTCGGCGAGGGTCGGCACAGGCTTGTGCGACTCTGGCGATTGGGGGCACTCTTGGATCTTGACGCCAGCGGGCGTGTGCAGCCAGGCCGGCGCGGCCCTTGGCACGACGGTGCGGGGGTTTCCTTACCGGGGGCGGCGCGGCCTGACGAGCCTCTAGGATCGCGAAGCGGGGTCACAGGGCACGGCCTGTGTTATGTTATGTTATGTTATTTATTCTTTTGTATAGCGCAACGGTTACTCAAAAAGAGTGTCCCGGCGCTTTGGGTAAGGAGAACTACTTTGCAATAACATAACACAGTAAAAGAAGAAAGAACAAAATAGACAAGGGACAAAGGGCTGCAAAAAGGCCTACTGGGTGAACAACCAGGTTTTAAGACCTCGCCTAAAGTCAAGGAGACCAGTGGCCCCCCGAAGTGGGAGCGGAAGCGAGTTCCACATCTGTGGCGCCAGCAAGCCAAAGGAACGGCCGCCCAGGCGCGCTCTCTTCACTCGTGGGACAACCGCCAAAAGTAAAGATTCTGACCTCAGAGAGCGAGCCGGATGGTAAAAGGCCAGTCTCTTTTGGAGGTACTTTGCTCCCACCGCGTGGAGAGCCTTATAGGCCAAGATCATAGCCTTAAAGGCGATCCGTTTGCGGATGGGTAGCCAGTGCAGCGTCCGCAATAGACCAGAAACGCTGGCACGCCTATTTAGACCATAAATGGCCCTGGCCGCCGCATTCTGCGCTACTTGAAGCCGCTGCAACAAGTACTCTGGTAGGCCCAGGTAAAGAATGTTGGCATAATCTAACCTGGAGCCTATCAGAGCCAGCACAGTCAACTTCCTGTGCTCCTCCGACAACAGAGGTAAGAACCTCCGCAGCATCTTAAATAGACCGAAACAGGTGCCGGTCACCCCAAGGATCTGGGCTTTCATCGTCAGCCCCTTATCAATCTTGACCCCCAAGTTCTTCGCCATAGGGGAAGAGCAAGACGGAGGGGAGGAAACATACCGATGGGCCACCAGACCTGCCAGCTGGGCTCCGTGTCGCACCCGAAGAAGAGTACCTCGGACTTATCGGAATTGCACTTGAGGCTGTGCAGTTGGAACCATGTGAACACAGCCCCAAGGCAATCCCGGATACTCTCCCCGTCAAAGTCTGCCCCTCTCTTACAAGAAAAGAGGAGCTGGGTGTCGTCGGCATAAGATACGATCCGGGCACCAAACGACTCCGCCACCGCCGCCAAAGGGGTCATGAAGATGTTAAAGAGGGTCGGGCTCAATATAGAGCCCTGAGGGACCCCGACTCCCAGAGGCGGCATTACGGCGGTGTCAGGAGATGTCCAGACCGTTTGCCGGCGGCCAGCTAGAAAGGAAGAAAACCAGCTGAGCACCGTCCCCCGAAGACCAATCTCATAGAGTCTTGCGAGAAGGCCCTCATGGGGGACGGTGTCAAAAGCCGCCGACAAGTCCAACAACACCAGCATGACTTTGCCCCCGGTATCCAACACCCCTTTGATGGTTTCAGAAACCTCAAGGAGCGCGGTCTCGGTGCTGCGATTTGAGCGAAAGCCGGACTGGGTGTCATGCAGGATCTCGTGGGTCTCCAAAAAGTTGGAGAGCACCGACTGAACGTGTTTCTCCAAGATTTTTACGAGAGCCGGCAACAAAGAAATCGGCCTGTAATTGGCTGGGACCTTCGGGTCAAGACCCGGTTTTTTAAGCAGCGGGATGACCATTGCCTGCTTCCAGGCTGGCGGAACCACTCCCTGACTCAACGAAAGATTCAGAAGAGGGTTCGCCAGTGGATTGATCACTTCCGCGATCTTACCCAAGAGCTTGGCTGGGCAAGGGTCAAGTGGCGACCCAGATTTCAAATTGCCCATAAGCACTAAAGAGGCAGGGGCTGGCAAAGGTGGAAACACCGCCAATGTGGCACCATGCGAGGCCAGAGGGAACGTATCAACCTCAGATTTAAACGGCCTTGCAGGTGCACCAGATGGAAAAGAGTCCTGTATAAGTTGTATCTTGCTTGTAAAAAAACAAGCAAGGTCCGCCGCCCAGGATTCTAAGGGCACCTCTTCTGATGTGATGGTCCGAGAAGAAATAAATTCTCTGACTATGGTGAAGATCTCCTTACAGGAGTTGGAGGCCGCATCAATTCTCCCAGCAAGATGGGCTTTTTTTCCAAGGCGAATGTCCCGGTGGTAAGCCTTGACCACTGCCTTGTAGGCCAACCTGTCCACGCTATCATAGTGTGCCCGCCAGGCCCTTTCGGCTACCTTACACTGCTGCCGCTTAGCCCACAGTGCCGTGGTAAACCAGGTGGCCGAAACCCGCTTCGATGACACGCGGGGGGGCAACACCGGGGCAAGGTCGTTAAGCCTATCAGAAAGCCATGCTTGCAGGGACTCCAAATCTCTCTCCAACTCACCGGAGAGAAGACAAGGATGATCCAAGGCAGCCCGCGCCAACATCTCCGGGGTCACTCTGTTGAACGCTCTGAACGCTCGTCCCTGTTGCTGTGGGGCAGAGATGGATGACCTGGCAATGCCACTGATCGCAAATTTGGCAAGCCTGTGATCAGACCACAGGACCGGGAGAATCTCTTTCACCACAAGAGCAGATGTAGAAAAGACCTGGTCTAGAGTATGCCCCTTAACATGAGTCGGCCCCTGCAAATAAGGGATAAGACCCAGCGGGGTCATGGCCTCAGAGAGCTTAATAGCAGCGGGGTCAGACGGGTCATCCATCTGAAAGTTGAAGTCCCCCGCTACTATACAGTGTTCTGCTCTCAGGGCCAGTCCCAGCAAAACCGAGTCGAGGTCTTCAAAGAACGTTCCAGGCGGGCCAGGAGGTCGATAAACTAATAGTCCCTTGACTGATTGGTGCGGCGCTAGAGTGATTAAAAAAGCAAGTGATTCAGAGCCGCGGACGTCCTCCGCAGGCAAGATGGTGCACATCGTGCCCTTCTTCACCACCAGTGCAACCCCTCCGCCCCTTCCCTTGGCTCTATCCTTCCTGAAGATGTTATAATCAGGCGGGATTGCCATCACCACGTCAGGGTTAGAGGAATCTCCCCACCAGGTCTCGGTCAACATTAAACAGAGTGGCTTCTCTGTATCGAGGAGCTCAAAGATGTCTTGCGCATGACTGCACGCCGATCTGGTGTTTAACAGCATGCAGGAATACTCTGCGCCAGCTATGTTACTAATGGGGGCAGATGACAGCGCACGGTTAGGACGCCAGCCGCAACAAGGGCAACGAGACTTACCTCTGTGGCGCCCGGGGAAGACAGAGCAGCAGTAGCTCTCCCGATGATTTAGAGAGCGCAACTCCTCAAACGTGTAGCGCAGAGTTGATGCACCGGATTTGCACATGCTGTGCAGCTGTTGACCCGGCGTGGATCACGATCGGCAGAGGGAATTCCGGCAGGAGGGGGGAGAGCACTTCAGCGCGCTCCAGTAACAGGCAAGGGGCAGAGGAGCAGGACGCCTAGCCTGGGGGCAGAGAGCGACTCCGATCGGAGCCAGGCTCTCACAGGACAAAGGCAGGCAGGCAAGCTCCCGAGTGCCACAGCCCTAGGAGGGGTGATGAGGGGCGCAGTCTGGCTCCAGCGGGATGCACACACGGCTCGAATGTCAAGACGAGCAAAAGCACCAAGGACCCACTAGTCCTGGGGTTCAGATCAGGGGGCAAGCTCAATCAAGCCCTTGGAGAATGTTTAAAGCACAAAGCAGCAAGTCTTTTCTCATCAAGTCTTTTCCTCTCCTTTCTCAGCAAGGCAAGCAGCAGGCCAGTCCTTCCAGCGTCTCTTCTCCTTCTAGTCGGGCAGAGGTCCTTCGTGGTAAAACAGGATTCTAATTTACAAGGAGCAGGGCTCCTACTTTTATACAGAGTTTCTTTTGTTCTCACAGGCCAGGGGGGCCTTTGCATAACTGCTCTCAGCCTCTGAGCACTTGTTGGGGGTACTTCTGGCTTCTCCTTTCAGTGTGTGGGCAGGCACATCAGACGCTCCCCAGGGGGGCGGAGCCATCATTGTGGGGACAGGGGCAGCCAGGAGTACCTTGTTGACAGTGCTTCGCCCTTCCTGGGCCAGGTGCAGGCTGAGTCATCAGTCGCTCCCCAGGGGGGCGGAGCCAGCATTGTGGTGGCAGAACACAGCCTGATGAAGAGTCCAGGGAAACTCCTACCTCCCACTAAGGTGTAATCCTTCCATTCACCACCTGTCATCCCCCAGCCCTGTCACTCACACAACCCAGACAGTCAGATACACATCCAAGCAGAGGCGGGCTGAAATGGTTAGGCAAGTAAATGCTAACTTTCTAAAAGTAGCATTTGCAAACACAGGATATTAAAATAAACTTTACTAAAAGAAGTATTTTATTATTCTGAGTTCAGGCGTACTAAACATTAGTTTCTACCATGTTCCCTGAGCCTGCTGGGATTATAGAGTGTAATAATTCCAGCAGCCCATCTGGCCTAAAGGGAACAGGTAAGCCTTACAATAGTGAAAAACAAATTTTGGCAGTAATTCACTATTAGGACATGCCACACGCATCAGAGCATGTCCTACCTTACACTTACAATGCACCCTGCCCTTGGGCCTACCATAGGGGTGACTAATATGAAGTTAAGGGAAGGTTTAGGGGCTGGCAAGTGTGTGCACTTGCCCAGCCAGCATGACAGTCCCAGACTGCACGCAGGTTCTGCAATGGCAGACCCTAGACACATTTTAAAAGGCTGCTTCTGTGGGTGGCGCAACCAGCGCTGCAGGGCCACTAGCAGTATTGGTATTTACAAGCCCTGGCACTCCTGGTGCACTTTACTGGGGACTGACAGTAAATCCAATGAACCAATCATGGACATCAATCACAGATACACTTTACAGTAGGGAGCACTTGCACTGCGGCACGGGTTGGCCGTGGCGCAGTGCCCTGAGCAGCAGACACCAGCAAAAACATCTGAGGCACCACAGCAAAAAGTGGAAGGGAAACTCACGCCAAGGTGCCAGGTCTAACACGTGTCTCCTCCAGCTGAGATGTGGGGAGAACTACCCTTCCCCAGGGAGTTCCTCATCACTAAGGCGGAAAAACCTGGACAGACCGTCAGCGTTGGCGTGATCTGTGCCAGGGCGATGTTCCACCGTGAAGTCCATACCCTGTAGGGAGATGGACCACCTCAACAGTTTTGGGTTTTCACCCCTTATCTGCATCAACCATCTGAGGGGCCTGTGGTCTGTCTGAACCCGGAAGTGAGACCCAAACAAGTAGGGTCTTAGCTTCTTCAGCGCCCAGACCACAGCAAATGCTTCTCGCTCTATTGCACTCCACCTACTTTCCCGTGGAAGTAACCTCCTACTGATGAAGGCTACAGGTTGGTCCCAGCCCTCCTCAGTCATCTGTGAGAGAACAGCCCCTACACCATGCTCTGAAGCATCTGTTTGCACTATGAATTCCTTGGAGAAATCAGGAGCCAGGAGCACATGGCAGTCTTCAGGGTGTCAAAAGCCTTCTGACAGGTGTCAGTCCAAATCACATTCCTGGGCTGCTTCTTAGAAGTCAGCTCTGTCAAGGGGGTCACAATAGTGCCATAGCCCTTGACAAACCTCCTGTAGTACCCAGTGAGCCCCAGGAAGGCTCTCACTGCAGTCTGGGTCTTGGGGGGTTCCCAAGCCAGGATGGTCTCAATTTTGGGTTGCAAGGGTGCCACCTTGCCACTCCCCACTTGGTGTCCCAAGTACACCACTGAACCTTGCCCAATCTGGCACTTGCTTGCCTTGATTGTGAGGCCTGCCTTGCGCAGGGCCGTCAACACTTCCCAGAGGTGTCGCAGGTGTTCTGGCCAGGTACCACTGAACACTGCGATGTCATCCAGGTAGGCGGCACTGAACTCATCCAGCCCAGCCAACACCTGGTTGACCAACCTCTGAAAGGTGGCAGGGGCATTCTTCATTCCAAATGGCATAACCCGGAACTGGAAATGCCCATCTGGTGTAGAGAATGCTGACCTCTCTTTTGCCCCATCGGTCAAGCCGATCTGCCAGTACCCAGACGTTAAATCAAACGTGCTGAGGAACCGGGCAGCCCCTAGCCAATCAATGAGCTCATCAGCTCTGGGGATAGGGTGCGCGTCAGTCTTGGTGACTGAATTGAGTCCTCTGTAGTCCACACAGAACCGGAGTTCAGGTGTGGCTCCCGGCGCAGCAGCCTTTGGGACCAAGACCACGGGGCTGGACCAAGGAATGCTGGAGGACTCAACCACCCTAAGAGCAAGCATCTTGGAGACCCCCTCCTTGATGCAGGCCCTGACCCTGTCAGTCACTCTGTAAGCCTTATGCTTCACAGGTAAGCTGTCTCCTGTGTCCACATCATGGACGCACCAATCTGTGACACCAGGAACCAGGGAGAACAGATCTGGAAACTGTCCCAGCAATTGGCGGCAGTCTTCCTGTTGCTCAGGTGTCAGGGTGGGTGAGAGGTTAACTCCATCCACTGACCCATCTTTCTCAGAGGCCACTAAGAGGTCAGGTAGAGGCTCAGACTCCTCCTCCATTCCATCATCAGTGGCCAACAACATGCCCACTTCGGACCTTTGCAAGTGGGGCTTCAGGCGGTTAACATGTAGGACCCTCAAAGGGTTCCTGGGAGACTGCATGTCCACCAAGTAGGTTACTGGACTCTTGCGCTCCACAACCTCAAATGGACCTGTCCACTTATCCTGAAGTGCACAAGGCTCCACTGGGGCCAAGACCCACACCTGTTGTCCAGGCTGAAGCTCTACCAGAGTGGCATTCTGGTCGTACCACCGCTTCATCTCTTCCTGGCTGGCTTACAGATTTGCCTCAGCAAGTTGTCTGGAGCGCCTGGTCTGGTTTCTGAAGGCCAGCATGTAACTGTATACATTCTGGGGAGGTTTCCTGGGAGATTGCTCCCAGCCTTCCTTTACCAAACTCAGAGGTCCTCTCACTGGGTGACCATACAGCAGTTCAAAGGGACTGAACCCTAGGGACTTCTGTGGCACCTCGCGGTATGCAAAGAGAAGGCATGGCAAGAGGACGTCCCACTTACACCTCATTGGACCTTGCAGGCCCATGATCATGCCTTTCAGGGTTCGGTTGAATCTCTCAACCAACCCATTTCCTTGGGGATGGTAAGGGGTGGTGAAC
Organism: Lissotriton helveticus; assembly: GCF_964261635.1. Taxonomy (NCBI): domain Eukaryota; kingdom Metazoa; phylum Chordata; class Amphibia; order Caudata; family Salamandridae; genus Lissotriton; species Lissotriton helveticus. The sequence continues at coordinate 1,290,413,551 of NC_136068.1, forward strand.
TTGTAGGTTACACCACACTCTTGCCAAAGGGACTTCATATATTTGGATATGAAGTTGGTCCCCCTGTCACTCACCACCTCTAGAGGGAATCCCACTCGTGAGAAAATTCCCATCAGTGCACGTCCCACCACGGGGGCCGTCACTGTCCTCAGAGGGATGGCTTCAGGGTACCGGGTGGCATGGTCCACCAAGACCAGGATGAACCTGAAGCCCATGGCTGTCTTGGGGTCCAGAGGCCCAACAATGTCAATACCCACTCGTTGGAATGGAGTACTGACCACTGGGAAGGGCTGCAGAGGAGCCTTGTGCTTCCCTCCGCTCTTACCACTTGCCTGGCAAGTCTGACAGGTTCTACAATGAGCATCTGAGCTCTTGTGCATTTGGGGCCAGTAGAAGTGGGTGACAAGCCTGTCTTAGGTCTTGTCCATCCCCAAATGTCCTGCTAACGGCACATCATGAGCAAGTCCCAGTAGGAAGGCTCTGAACTTCTGGGGTACCACCAGAACACGGGCTGACCCAGGTTCAGCAGCCTTAGGCTCTGAATACAGGAGGTCATTCTCCCAGTACACATAATGTGTCTTGGCCTGAACACCATTGGCCTGGTCTGCAGCCTGCTGCCGCATACCCACGGGAGAAGGGCATTCTTTCTGCTCCCTGCAGAATTCCTCCCTGGAGGGGCCTCCTTCTTGCTGCCAATGGGTCAGCTCAGGCAGGTCCCCCAGTTCAGCAATTTGTTCCCCTGTAGGCTCCAGGGCATCCCCCTCAAGGTCTGCTTCCTCCTGGACCGTGGGAACAACAGGGGCCGGTTTCCCGCGCCCCCTGCGCCTTCTCTCTAAGGCCGGTTCCTGGGCCTCTCCTTCAGGCCCCAGGATCTCTTGAGCACCCCTACTGGCTGCCATTGACCGGGTGGTCACGCACGCCCAGTCAGGCAGGCCCACCATCTTCAGGTGAGTCGTCTTCTCCACCTTTTCCCAAGGAGAGTCCTCCAAGTCATTCCCTATCAAACAGTCCACAGGCATGGTTTTCCTCACACAGACCTGCAGAGTACCAGAGACCCCCCCCACTCGAAGGGAACTTGAGCCATCTGACACTGACTCTCTGAATTGTCAGCGTTGACAACCCTACAGTAGGCATGGGGTACAACCTGCTCTTGAGACACCAGGTGCTGCCTCACTGCAGTCACACTGGCTCCTGTATCTCTAAGAGCCTCAGCTTTCCTACCATTGATGGTCACCACCTGCCCATATTTCTTAGTGTTAGAGGGCAGGTAGTTTGTAGGGACCATCTCACTGTCTCCTAGTGAGACCAGGGTCATCTGAACAGGATCTCCACCCCCTGGGACCATTACTTCCTCTCCTAAGTGAACACTAGTCACTTGCCGGGGTGGAGCACCAGTGGGTGCTGGTTTACCAAACAGGCGACACTTGGGGTCACTGGCAATGTGCCCTGGGTCACCACATCTGAAACAATTGAAGGGCCCCTTTGGAACAGGCCTACCTGTCGGGGCCCCATTCTGCTTTGGGGGTGGGGGTGGCTGAGAACCTCGCTGCTGGTTCCCTTGGGGATTACTTTGGGGGCCTTTAGGGAACCCTTTCTGTTTACCCCTGTCCCCCCCACTCTTCTGCTGGGGACCCTGCCCACCCTTGGCGGAATCTCCCACTGGACCCTTGTGGACCTGGTGCTGAGCCAGCGGTCCGCCTCCTCAGCAAGCTTCCTCGGGTTGGACAGCTTGCTGTCAATCAGGTGCTGGCGTAGCTCAGGAAAACAGTTTTCAGACAAGTGCTCCCATGCAATTAAATCAAAGAGACTTTGAAAATCATTCACCTTGTTACCCTTCACCCAACCATCCAGGGCTCTGCAAAAAAAAGTCACATATTCCACATATGTACTCCCAGGACGCTTCGCACACCCCCTGAACCTCTGTCTATACATTTCAGGGGTAAGCCCATACCTGGTCATTAAGGCCTCTTTCATGCGGGGATAGGAACTCTGTTCTTCAGTGGGCAAATCCAGCAGGGTGTCCCGCCCTTCGCTAAGGAACCTCCCCCACAACCCCGCTCCCCAATCCTTGTCAGGGACCCGGTGGGAGGACATGGCTACCTCATATGCCCTAAACCACTGTCCTATGTCATCCCCTCTAAAGAACTCCTTGACTACATCTTTGGGGATGTACACCCTGGACTCTACCTGCACCGGCGTTGTGCTGCCACCAGAAGGAGTTGTTCCCAAACCTCTCAGCTCCAACTCCTTCAATCTCAGGTTATGCTTATTTTGGCGTTGCTGCGCCTCCATGGCCAATCTTTGCTTGTCCATCTCCATTTGTCCAGCCAACTTTGCCATCTCCATTGCATGCACCCTGTCTGCTGCCCTGTCTGCCAGCTCCTCTGGTGACAGGCCTCTGTTGGGCTCCACAGCGCCATCTGGTGGTATGATATCCACCGGAGTCTGGGGATCTCTTGACTCCTTCCAGGCCCTCAGCGCCTTGATGAAGTGGGCTTTCCTTTTGCACCCAGTGTGGGCAGCTCTGAACTTTATACAGAAGGCTTTCAATTCCTCTACTCTGTAGCCCTCCAGGCCTCCTTGTTCCCAGTCCACATCTTCAATTCCGGAAATCACAGAGGGTGCCCTTCCAGCAGGGAGTGAGCCAGGCATGGCTTCAACAATGGCAGATGTCCCAGCAAAATTAAAAAAATGGAAACCTGTGGCTGCATTATAGGTCTGCTTTCACTATGTGGTGATCAGTAATTTACTGTATGTCAACTACAAATGCAAATTCGCAAATCCTCACCGCTGCGTCCAATGTTAGAATTGGGGGTCTCTGGTTGGCGCAAGTATGCACTTGTGACAAGCAGGGACCCTCTCCTCCAAGTCAGGGCGAAGGATGACCCCTTAGAATTACTCTTGCTCAGCCTCTAGGTGCGTGGCGTGAGCAGCCAAGGCTATTCTTCAGGCGCTATTCAGTTAAGCATTTGTAATCACACACACAGTAGAAATGTACCAATCCCCCCACAAATGGACACCAGGCTGTAAATATATATAAAATACGCTTCTTTATGTAAAAATATATATATGTATCTCAGCAGACTTATCACAAGACCAATAACGCTTTTAGGATGCCAACAGGTTGTAAATAGGCACTTTTCTTCTTAGTTGCAGTTCAAAATGTGGTTGGTCTCAAGTTCAGTAGTTTTCTTTGTGTTCTCTCACTCTAACTGTAGTCTCTCCTCAAGTTCAGCGAGGTTTGGACCCACCCCGGGCCTTCGGCGTGTCTTGCAGCGCCTCTCCTGCCTTCTGCGGTGAAATTGATGCAGACCCTACCGCGGCTCACGCATCGGGCGTGAGCACGCCTATGCCGGGACCGGCTCTTCCCCTCGGCTCGGGGACAGAGTCAGTTGCGGGCCGGCTCGGCGGTGCGGGAGGGCTCTGGGGACAGCGCGGCAGGCAGGGTAAGCTCGGGGTCCCTAACAGGGAGTGCAGACGGAGCGCACAGCTCTCACTCACCCGTGGGGACTCCGAGGACACGCAGACTTCTTTTCTCGGCTCTCAGTCAGGAAGCGGCTTGATGACGGGGAAATAATAAGTTGCGGGCCCCGAGCCCGGTGATGATTAGATGAACACTTCTTCTTTTACTTCGGCGAGGGTCGGCACAGGCTTGTGCGACTCTGGCGATTGGGGGCACTCTTGGATCTTGACGCCAGCTGGCGTGTGCAGCCAGGAAGGCGCGGCCCGCGACCCTTGGCACGACGGTGCGGGGGTCTCCTTAGCGGGGGCGGCGCGGCCTGACGAGCCTCTAGGATCGCGAAGCGGGGTCACAGGGCAGCAGCCGCCGGTCAAGGGTAAGGTATTAGTTCTGACTGAGTTTCTTTTCTTTTCGGGATCTTACTGGATCATGCTCGTGATCCTACTTTTCCACCAAATGGGAGTTAATTTTCAGTCTTGTATTACAGCCTGCTCTGAGGGATTCCTCGCTTGGGCTGTTCGTGTGCTAATCGGTTGCAGCGGTAAACGCTTTCTGACCATGTGGGCACCGCTTTCCTCAATCCTTATTATTTGCGCTCGCTTTCCTTGAAAAAGTTGTGACTCGGCATCTAGCTCTCATTCACTTAGTTTGGCAGCCAGTCAGAACTAATACCTTACCCTTGACCGGCGGCTGCTGGTTCAACAGATATCCCGTATTAAGACAGAGCCCTGATGAGAATCCGTAGAGTTGACATACCGGATTCGAAACGCGTTGGCGTAAAAGGATTAGCCATTTATTGGTTGAATGGACTGAATGAATTAATTTGGAGTCTATTTTCCCTTATTTGAACTGTCTACATTCAACTGTAGTTCATTGATTTATGATTGTCATCAAGTTTATACTTTTGACTCTGGTCTTTATGGAATTACGGATGATTTTTTCTTCATAGTATGAATATTTGAGTGTATATATATCAGAGCAATTCACTTTGTATAATACAACTAGTTATGTGTATGTGTATGTTTTTGTGTTGTAAATAATCGCGAATTGTAAATAATTGTATATAAGGTGTACAAAACGATAAGGTGTCTCTTTCATACATCAATACTTTAAAAAAAGACAAAAAACAAACAAATAATAAAAGGGTTTGAGTGATATACCCGAACGAACCAGGAAGTCTCTTATGGTTTGTTCCCTCAAAAATAGAGGATTTGAGTAAATGTGTGGCCGGCAATTTGTGTACTTAGAACTTTCTAAAAGTAGCATTTGCAAACACAGGATATTAAAATAAACTTTACTAAAAGAAGTATTTTATTATTCTGAGTTCAGGCGTACTAAACATTAATTTCTACCATGTTCCCTGAGCCTGCTGGGATTATAGAGTGTAATAATTCCAGCAGCCCATCTGGCCTAAAGGGAACAGGTAGCCTTACAATAGTGAAAAACGAATTTTGGCAGTAATTCACTATTAGGACATGCCACACGCATCAGAGCATGTCCTACCTTACACTTACAATGCACCCTGCCCTTGGGCCTATCTATCATAGGGGTGACTAATATGAAGTTAAGGGAAGGTTTAGGGGCTGGCAAGTGTGTGCACCAGCCCAGCCAGCATGACAGTTCCAGACTGCACGCAGGTTCTGCAATGGCAGACCCTAGACACATTTTAAAAGGCTGCTTCTGTGGGTGGCGCAACCAGCGCTGCAGGCCCACTAGCAGTATTGGTATTTACAAGCCCTGGCACTCCTGGTGCACTTTACTGGGGACTGACAGTAAATCCAATGAACCAATCATGGACATCAATCACAGATACACTTTACAGTAGGGAGCACTTGCACTGCGGCACGGGTTGGCCGTGGCGCAGTGCCCTGAGCAGCAGACACCAGCAAAAACATCTGAGGCACCACAGCAAAAAGTGGAAGGGAAACTCACGCCAAGGTGCCAGGTCTAACAGAGACCAGCAATGTTCAAATAAATGGTTATCTCAACAAGAAAAGCTGTTTTCTTTCCATTTCACGGTTAGTGGCCCCATGCCACAGACTTCTACTGAGTGGTTAGAGACAAAGGATGCTGAAGATGTTCAAAGATGCTGAAGATGATGTGTGGTCAATTTGGGTCTTTCTGTGGACACTCCTTGGTCCACGGCCCTGGTGGAGTGACTTTGGCCACAGGGTTGATGTCCCTCAAAGTCCTCTTTGTTCTAGCATGTCTAGTTGCCACTGGACTACAGGACACCGGGGAACAACAAACTCAGCAGTTTCCTTCTTTTGGCGATAACTCTCCTTCCGGGCTACCACGCTGCACTCCAAAGACTCTACCAGGTCCAGCAGAATCAGGTGCAACTCTTGGGCATTGAGTCTGGGTCTCGGTCTCCTGGGAGGCAAAGAGCAGTGATCCAGGGATCAGGGTTACCAACTTGCCCCAGCTTGCTTCTTCATCTTTTGTGGCCCATTGCTTCTAAAAGGAAGTAAGCCAACTGACTCTTGGAGTGTTTACTTCTGGCTGGGCTTGATGGACAACTTCCCCAAGAGGACAACACAGCAGGCACAGTATTTTCCTTTGCTAGCAGTAGGTGCAGTCCAACTTCGATGCAACCTCTTCTTTGCCAATTCCAGGGTCAGCAGAACAATCTTTCTTCGGTCCTCTTCTCCAGTCAAGCGAGACTGGAGTTCTGGGTGCCCTTTTTATACCCAGAAAGTGCCCTCAGGAAAGGTAGCGGTTACTAGCCAATGGACAACCAGGTTCCCTCCCACCCAATGATAACCTCCTGTGAAGTGTGGCATCTAGCTATCCGAGAGTGCTCTATTCTGCGCACTCCCAAGATGTCAGGACCCTTCTGAAGAGTGGAGCTCAGTAGCCTGCCCTAGATATGAGGTATCTGTGGGCTACATGCTTATGAGAAAACCGGCTTGTCCAGTGTTTACCCCTTTCTGCCTCTAACACCAACCTGTATACATGAACAAAAGAGCAGCTCCCTTCAAGTGTATTCACCATTTGCCCTTCAAAAGTGGCTTTCCTTTGAAGCTCGCCTTTTAGTCCAACACCCATTGTGGCTTACTGCCGGGAGGAAGTAACACCTCTTCTAGTGGCAGGCCTCTATTCCTTGTGCTGAGAGCTGTTGACCAGTGTCCTCAGTAGTGCAGAAGGCTACCTCATGGACAGCCTCAGCAAATGGCCATTGGAAAACTGGGCAACAGAGTGGCAACTTTCTAAAACTGTGGCAACAAGTTACATTCATTTCGACTTGGGCATCAAGTTGAGGCTAATGTTATAAGTTGTTTGATACCCTGAAGTACCAACTTTGGTAGTCCCATTCAGAAGTTAGCACAGATGAGGGTTTAGCATGTAACTCTGTACTTGTCAATTGGCTACAAGTCCTTCTCCCAGTAAAAATAAATAAATAAATTGCTGGTTTTTACTGCTAGAACATATTAATCATATGTTCTAGTTTTTACTATGCTGCACCCTGCCTTAGGACTCGACAAGTCTGCTGTAGGGGTGACCTGCACATATTAAACAGGGAGTTGAGGCTTTGCCTTTGTTTAAAATCGTGCAGTCGAGTTAGCAGTTTTAATCTGCTCAACCAGCTTTCAGTGGCAGTCTGGGGGACATGTTTTACTTTGTCATACTCATGGTGGCCCAATAAGTGCTGCAGTCCACGAGTGACACTTTAACTTATAGGTTCTAGATACCCCTGGTACTATAAACTAGGGACTTGCAAGTGAGAATATGCTATGCTAAATGGGTATAAACCAATCAACAATGTACCTTTTTAAGGGTCAGAGTACAAGCACAGAGTCCTGATTAGCAAGGCTCACGGCATTTCAGAACCATTACACCACTGACTAGTTGTCAAAACAGCAGAAAAAGTGGGGTGAAATCTGCAACCAGTTTGTTCCCTTATAGGAGCCATGTGGTGAAGAGGGTGCTAGAGTGCAGCAGCCAAGATGGCCGCATAACACAGGCAGTCCGCTAGCCCTGGAACAAGCCTTCATGTAAATCCTTAATTTTGGGCATATTCCCAATTAATGCCCCGATCCCAGCCCTCCTGGTAGTGTTGTGGTGCTGAGAGGCCTTTGGTAGCCATGTGCTTTACAAGTGTTTACTCTTTCATTCATTCATCACTTTGTGGATCCCGGACTCACGCCTATTGCAGCGGATAGAGTGCTGGCAACCATGGTCTACCTGATCAAGCAGTGCCGGGTGTTAGATTCTGGCTTCCAACTATATGATGGCTGAGCTTGCTGCTGAGGGATTATCACATAATCGCCTCTTTACCCCCATGTGCCAACTGTTAGTGAGTGCTGGGGCCCTGAGATGCCCGTAGCCAAGATTGGACAGTGTAGTGAGTTCTGGATTGCCGCTCTGCCCTGCAGCACGCAGCTGTTTGGTGGGCACTGCCTCGACCTCTAGAGAGGCCCTCAGATGGTGCCACTTTCCTATGATGCCCACGCTTCAGGTTTACCAGTGAGTTAACCAGCTAGCTGAGGGTCTGAGAGGCTCTGTTGATGCTGGGGCACGGTGTAACCGGGGGCTCGATGCATACCTGCACAGTCCCTTTGCCCATCTCTGGCAGTGAGGATAGCTGTAGGATAATGCTTCCCTCACCTGGATAGGTTTGCTGAGAGGGTGGACAGGGCAGAGAGCCGAATCTGAGAGGTGGAGAATGACTATTTCCCATTCAAAAGCACTAAAACAACTCTAGCAACTTCTAGATGATGCCACACATGCCAACAATTAACCCTTTGCACGCTGATGACGGAAAAGCTCCGTCATCAGCTGCGGTGGCGCTGTGCTGACGGAGCGGTTCCGTCATGGCCCTGCCGCCGCGCTGCGCGGCACGGATTCCGCGCCTGCGCTGGGCGTTCTATTGAGCGGGCGGGGCCATGACGGAGCCGCTCCGTCATGAGCACAGCCCAACCGCGGCTGATGACGGAGCGGCTCCGTCACCAGCATGCGGCCGCCACGTGGCCGCCCCGCCCCCTTAGCACTGCGGCAGAATAGCCGCCGCAGTGAAGGGGTTAAGACCTCAAGCTGTGCTCGCGTCTCAATAATTTATTAATTTTGGGACAGCGAGAGTCCACTGATGTGGCAAAATTGATTTTTTTGGTGGAACGGATGCTCACTATGATGTTTGGCGCTGACAAATTCTCTCCCATGTTCTTGACCGGAAGGGCCCACCAATCTCTGGTCACACATCTCCCACCTAGTGCACCTCCCAGACCAATAATTGCATATGTCTAATTTAAAGGAACAGAGATGTGGCCCTCAAACCAGCCAGTGAACTGAAAGACCTAAATTACAATGGTCCTTCCATTTCCATTGTTCTTGACTTCACAATAGAATCCAGGAAGCTCGCTGTACATTTATGCCATCAAAGAAGTGCCTTCAAAAGTCGGGTATTGAATATGTGCTGCTTTATCCAAGAAGGTTCCCGATACCACATAAGAGGAAGCCTTGGTTCTGTATTGACCCCAATGCGGTGATCACATTCATACAAAAGTATGTCTCGGGTCACCCTCAAGGATTCTGGTGACATCTGAATACATCTCTCAGACGACTATTGACAAAGGCAGAGGCCAGTGCAGGTAAGCATGGTGGGGTGGGGCGCTGCAGGGGGGATTTTGACAGATGATGGAATAGGAGTTATTTATTTAATTTCCCCTAAGCCGCTGTCTGTCGACATACCGCCCGCACCACCACGTTTACCTGCACCAGCCGTTGTTGTTATTGTCCATAGTCGTTGAAGAGATGTATTCAGATGTCACCATACCTGCACCTGCCGCTGCTTGACAATAATGATTAACTATTTTACCTTTTACAACCTTACTACTTGTTATTGCTGAAAATGTTATTCTGAATTTACAGCGGTGTTGAGCTTGTTGGTTACACATCCGATTTGTGGATCCTGGACATTCTTTTCAAACATGCCCTATCTCATATTCATTGTCTCCTGACTGGAGTACTATTTACTTGTATATTTCAGGTGAATGTTTTCCTCCTGGTGCCGCTGCATGCTCTTGTCCACTCTACTGCCCACAACCACTTTAATCGAGGGCTGGACCATATAGGGCCTACCTATGTGCCTTCTGGAACCCTCCCTCCCCCCCCCCCATGTAAATTTTGCACCAAGGGGTTGCTCACGGGTTGTTGATTTCTATCGGGAAGGTACTTTGCACTGTTACTTGGCGTTTTCAGTGTGGGTTGGGTTCAATGGAACTGTGTTGTTGATTTCTCCATCAGCCTTACTGAGCGTTGTTATTCTTTCACAATGTTGTGGACTTGCAGGGAGGGGGTGCTGTACTTCAATATGGTGTTGCTCAGCCTTTGTGGTCGCTACCTGAGGCTCTCCTGTGATAAGAGCATGTGCTGACATGACCCTCGACAAATCAATGAGACAAAACTCCTGGATGTCAGGCGTCTTAATCAGTCCCATAAACAGTAGACAAGTCCTTGCCTACATCAGAAGGCACTAAGCTGACAGAGTTTCTACACATCTTACCAGGGCACTAAAGCACGATTTGCTAAATTCCAGAGCCCTCAAATATTACTCCTCCTATAGCTCCCATTCTGGGGGAGTCACTATCTAAATCAGTTCTGCATCACATTTCTTATGGAAGAAAACCAGACCCATAGGGCCATTACCTCATACTTTAGAGGTTAATTGATAATAAGTGATACACTTTTAAAAATACCTATGGCCCCAAGACTGACTCACCAGGGTCTTATGAGGTAACGCATGTACCAGTACCTCACATTACCTCACTCACCATTGTTGTGGGGCAGAGAATCCAACCCATTTCTGGACACACAACTGGATAGTCGCCTTTTTCGCGGGCACTATTCAAGGATATTTAGTATGCATTTAAGCAATACTACACCACTCTATATTGAGCAGAGAACACACAAGATTCCCACTTGCCCAGAGATTACCTGTCTGATGCCACTCGTGTGTTGTTTAAGCCACATGAGCAGGAACTGCTTAATCTACCGAATACCATGTAGGAAATATTAAAGGAAATAAAGTCTCTGCCAGGTGGGAGGGCCTGGGTATGGACGACCTCACAGAATATTACAAGAATATGCACCTCGGTTATTAGAGGTCCTCAGTGAAGCATGCTCCACTGACTCTAGGGGAGGCCATCATCACTGTCCTCCCTAAACCGGGCAAACAACCAAATGAATGTGCATTGTATCTCTCACTGTCCTTATTTAATATTGGCACTAAGATCTTAGGAAAAATGATTTCAAAACGGCTGCATTCTTACACGCGTCGCATAGTTTCACCAGAACAATATGGGCTTCAATGCGGTCAATCCACCTCTGACAATCTCTGTACTTTCCTGATCCTAACACGACAGGTGGATCTTTGTGGTTACAATATTGCTTGACAACCAAAAAGCATTCGATACGCTTGCACGACCCTACATTTATTTAATTCTTTCTTGGATGGATATTGATAAGGGACTTATAGGGAGGATCCTTCTGGTTTACAGTCAACTGCAGCCAAGACTGAGTGAAAAGATTATTGTCTCAACCATTTCATAAAGCTTGCAACACTAGGCACATGTGTCCCTTGTGATCTCTGCTATTTGCTATTGCTACTGAACACTGAATCAGTACTCTGAAAGAAATACATCATCATATATGACCTCATATTCCAGGCAAAAGATATCTAGCATATTTATATGCTGATGACATCACTCTAAATGTCAAACACAAAATGCAGACATTTCTCAGGTCTTCAAATAAACTGGGGCAAATAGTTATTGGTTCTTCTCACTCCTACTACTTCTAAGCCAGCAAGGTAATACCTGTTGATCTGGTGCAACACTCGCACAAGATACATGGGCATACAGAATCACTGAAATCCCACTAGGGCAGTGAGGGTCAATTGCAACCCTGTAGTTGAAATTTTAAAAAAACAAGCGCAACACTAGTTATCTCTTCTGCTTTCAACTGCTGACAGAATAGCTGATCTAAAAAATATATTCCTCCCATGATTATCTGTTCAGCTTCACATGGCTAACAAACAGTTTATTATTAGTTGGAAGTTGTTATACAGTTTTATTCGAAGAGCGGTTTAGCTGCTCCTAATCTAGAAGTCGACTATTTGGTAGCACAAACCAAAGAATTATTTAATTGGACCCACCCTTAAATCCATCGGCCCTCTCTTGTAATCGAATTTGATTTGGTAGGTGACACCTTTATTGTGAGAAAGGCACAACACCATTGACCAGGCTTTAATACTATTCTTTGTGCAGCCCATGCTTAGTATATGTTGGCTCGACATGCAGGAGTGGATGAGTTGTTCTCAGGATAGCTCCAATCAGTAATAATCCTATTCATTCTCTATTCTGTGAGGCATGAGCACAGAAACGACTCCGGACACTTGGTCTATGTACACTGTGGGACCTCTTTAGTGAGGGTAGAACCTGCTGGGCAAGAGATGGGATGAAAAGGAGGATGTCAGAAAGGGAGACAGACAGAGGGTCAATAGACCGGTCTGTACAATATTTACAATTTTTTTATCATCAGTAGGCGTACATCGACTTAGTGGAGGGACGCCTGGATGCCAGAATAATTCTACATACTTCAGGGGGAAGGTCACAAGCTATCAACTGTTGCTGCTCAATCTCCATGCAAGGAGGAGGAGGGTTGACAGATTCAGGTGGAGTACCCTCCTCTGCTGCTGCAACAGACGAGCCTGATAGGAGGATCAATGCTCATCTGCAGAAGCTTAGGATACCAAACTCTCTGTGCCCAGTCCCAAGCCATAAGAATGACTTGGGCCTGGTCGCTCCTTATCTTCGTGAGCTCTCTGGACAGAAGTGATATGGGCGGAAGGGCATATAGGAGGCCTGAGCTTCACTCAAGATGAAAATCGTCGTCGATCGAGAGAAGTCTTCGAAACGCCAACGCATAAAACTGTTGAGATTGTGCGTTCTCGGCAGAGGCGAACAGATCTAACCAAGGCTCTCCTCACCACTAAAAGAGTCCTTGCGCCACCTCCTGATGGAGACGCCATTTGTGATCCGTTAAGACACCGACAGCCGAGTTCGTCAGGCCTGGTGTTCGGGGAACCGGGCAGGTGTAGAACCACAAGGGATATGCCCTGCTGTCCCAGTCAAGTCCAGAGACGCAGGCCCCCCTGAGAGAGGGTCCCGGACCCTACCACACTTTGTTTGTTGCAGTACCACATGGCGGTGGTATTGTCCGTCAACACCTGAATCAGCCTTCCCTTGAGAGATGGTAAGAAGGCTTTCAGTACCAATGGGATTGCGCAAAGCTCCACCAGATGGATGAGGAGCCTGGCTTCTGTCTGAGACCAGAGTTCTCTGATCTCCACCTCCCCCAGAAGGCCACCCCATCCCAAGAGTGACGCATCGGTCGCCACTGTGAGATCTGGGTGGGGAAGGGAGAGGGGTCTACTTGTGACCCATTTGCGGTTTGTCAGCCACCACTGCAGATCCTGTGCTGTTCCCTCTGATATATGGACCAGGTCGGTGAGATTTCCCAGATGCTGAGCCCATTGTAACTTCAGGTCCCACTGCAGATCCTGTGTGTACCAACCAGCAAGATTCGGATGCAGGAGGCCATGAGGCCCACTGAAATCCAGGATAGTATCATAGCCTGAATATCCTGGACTCGCCGTTTGGGAGGATTTTCCCGAAACTGCACCCTGTCCAGAACAGCTTAGATGGAAGGAAGCATCTGGGAAGGAGTCCGGTGTGACTTTGGCACGTTGATAGTGGACCCCAGTGAATGCTGGAGGTTCGCTGTAGTCTGGAGGTGGGAGACTACTGCCTAGGGCGAGCCATACGTCGAGATAAGGGAAGAATGGAACCCCTGATCTCCGCAGATGAGCTGCGACCACCGCAATACCCTTGGTGAACACCCGAGGTGCACTGGTGAGGCCGAAGGGGAGCACGGTAAACTGAAAATGCTTGTGGCCCACCATATACCACAGGTAGAGGCGATGGGCAGGCAGGACGGGAATATGGTAATAAGCGTCCTGCAAGTCCAATGCTACCATCCGGTCTCCCGGGTACAGGGCAGACAGAACCTGAGCAAGAGTGAGCATCTTGAACTTCTCTTTTCAGAGGAAGTAGTTGAGGGCTCTGAGGTTGAAGGCCTCCGTCATATTTAGGGACCAGAACGTAGCGGGAATAGCAACAACAGCCTGTTTCTGGCACCGGAACCCAATCTATGGATCCCTTGGCCAAGAGAGTTGCGACTTCCTCGCAAAGTAAAGCAAGGTGATCCTCCGTCAGCAGATCGTATGTAGGAGGCATGGATGGAGGGGTAGTCTTGAAGGGGAGGGAGTAGACCCTTCAAACTATCTGTTGAAGCCACCTATCGAGGTGATGACCCACCAATGGAAGACGTGATGGCGTATCCTGCCACCAACTAGATGCCCATGATCTGGAAGGATCAGATAGGAGCATTTGGAGGCAGAGGAGAGAGGGGGGGTTTGTAGCCTGACATGACCTCTGGCTGCCTGACCCACAGGGTCAGGGCGAGCCTCACCAATGCTGAAGTTGGGGAACTTGCGCAGTCCTCTTGCTCGGGTAGGGCTGGTGTGGTTGGAAGCCCCTTCCATAGCCATGAAAGGGGCGTAAGGCGGATGCAGGATGAGATGACACAGAGAGGCACAATACTTGGCTGTAGCCTGTGATTCCTTAAAACGCCCCATCTCCAATGAGACAAGAGCCATCAAATGGCATGTCCCTAAGGTTGGCTTGGACATCCCCAGAGAAGCCGGACGTTCTCAGCCAGGTGTGGCGTCTAATGGCCACTGTTGAGGAAATCGCTCTGCCCGGGGAGTTTGTCATGTCAAGGACACAGTAGATGGTAAACTTCACTGCATCTCTCCAGTCTGCAACAGCTTGGGAGAGGACAGCCCGGGCCTCTTCCAGGACTTGCGGCAGCATGTGCGCAACCAGCCAAGAGACGTGGGGTGTTTACTGACCGCAATACTAGGCTGGTGTGAGAAGTTGGCCTGATATGTGATGTCCACTATTCTAGTGGTCACCTTGTATCAGTCCAAACAACCCTTATGGTGATGGTTGTAAAGTCAACCTTATAGACCAGCTATCCTAGTGGTAGCATGGACGAAGCAGTCTTAGGCTAAACTCAAGAGGGCATGTGAAGCCAGCTGTTTTACCATATGCAATCCCTTTAATAGCAAATGAAAGGACACCACACAGGTTGTATATCAAAATATATATGTATTTATTTCTAACACAATCCTCTGAACTCTTTATGAGGTCAGAGGCACCAGCACATAACAAGATACTTAATTAAAATACAATAAGTTGCACAAAATACAGTAATGCCCTAGGGGCACTTCCAACCATATACTAAAATAGTGGTATAAGAACCACGTCATGAACAAAGGAAAGGCCTAGGGCCTGGAGAATCACTGGGGCTACACTGTACTACCAAAGGTTGGAGAGCAGGAGGCCCACGGGATGCGTGTGCAGTGTCTTTACACGCATGCAAGTTACCATAGAGTTAGAATGGGAATCGAAAGGAATGGAAACCAGTTCTTTTAGGACACTTCCGGATGGACTAGGGAAAAGCTACTTAAAACTAGGACACTAGGATAGTCAATACCCAGAGGAGTACCAAAATACTCTCGTTACCTCACCCACAAGAAGCGGGTGCATAGGTGTCAAAGTGTGTCGGGTTTCGTCGCTGATTCCTATGGAGCCTTGGAGAAAGATGCTGCAGGCGACCAGGAGAGAAGTGTCCGGGTGGATCCAAGGGCGGATCGAGGATGAAGAGTACCTGAAAACAGAGGGGACAGAGTCTGGGTCACTAGCCAGTGACCAGGATGGAACCAGGAAGGAACCAGGCGATGTCGATGAGCAATCAGGTGATGTCGTGAAGCTTGTCTCTGCAGCCACGTGGACCAGGAGGCGTCGACGACGACCAGGAGTCAGGCACGGACTGTCCCACGAAGGATCCCGCTGTTGGCGGTGTCGGCTTCCGGATCGGAGTCAACAAGCCTTGGCAAAGGCAACCCACACAGAAAAGGAAGATGGCTTAGTCAGACCAGCAAGGTCTGTTGGGCTGCTCCTTTTCAGGGGAGCAGGGGCCAGTCTGGAGCAACCAGATTAGCGGTGTAAATCAAAGGTTTCGTCATCACAGAGGCCACTAGCCAACGGGCAAGTGACCGGACAGACACGTCGAGCAGGAAAATGCAGAAGGGCCCCACGCAGAACTCGTTGAGTGTGGAGGGCTGATCTTCTGTGCAGTTGGTGCTCGGGGCTGGGGCTTCTCAATGCCCAATGCACAACTTCGAGGGTGCCTCAGAAGTTGCACGGAAAGCAATTCACGGGCTTTCCAAGATGGCCGGTCCCACGTCTCTCGACGCCTCCACGGGTCTCAGCTCTGCTGTGACTGTGGATCGGGCTGTTGGAAGTCTGGAAGTCCGGGTCTTGTCAGGCTCTGTGCTCGGGCTCCGGCGGGAGCGTCGACAAAGCAAACCGTTGATCGCTTGATGGTGCCTGCTTGTGCAGGGTGGTCACTCCTTGACCACAAGGGAGACTCTTCAGTCTTCTACGTCGAGTAGGATGTCGAAGGTCCAGAGTTTCGTATCAGAGTTTCAGTCAGGATAAAATATAAAGTCTTGGGACTCAGCTCCTACCTATATACCAAATTTAGGGGCTGGATTACCTGCTAGGTCCCTCCAATGGGTGGGACCCAGGAAGGGGGTGGTTACCCCTTTCCCTTTGTCCAGTTTCGCGCCAGAGCTGGGGCTGGAGTGCCCCAGCACCAGTTTGAACTGGACTATGCTTGGGACACCTTGTGTGCCCCAGGCAGTGTTTCATTTAATTCAGCCCTCCCTGCCCCAATACACTATAATTTGACTGGGGTGGTGCTAGCACCTCCCAAGACAGGAAACCTACTGTCCAAGCCTCCCTCGCTGGAAGGACTCCCAGTAGCAGGAGGTCAGACTTGTGTCTGTGGCAGCAGCATCCATTTTGTGATGCTGAGGCTCTGGTTAACTTTAACCGGGATTAATGGAAGTAACATGTCTTCTCCCTCGAGAAGGGTGGAATGCTACCCCCGTCGCCAGAACTGGCGAGGGGGTAGTATTCCAAAGCGTATGACACCTTACACGACATGTTTTGATATAGCCAAACCAGAGTTAACATTTAACCGCGAGGTTCATAATACACTTAAGAGTATATGGTATGGCAATATCCTAGAACAGCTATAAGGACATGGTTCCGAAAGCTGCAGACAGGCTCAGCTCATGCTAGAGCACATCTCACATAAAACCAAGCACTCGGCCTCCAGGATTGTTAAGGCCTGCCACAGGAGTGACTTATAGGTGTATATGTGTCTAGACATAAGGTTAGATATAGGGATACTATATCTAAGCAAGGGGTGATTACACGACCTTGCCCCAGCTGAGTGATCAGCCAGTTGTGTCAGTTTGGATGGCCAGCCAGGGGTGGCAAAAGATATGCTGCAGCCCCTGGTAGGCCTTGGGTGCACCTATGCCCTGGGTACCTTTAGTACTCTGTACAGGGACTCACAAGAGTGACCCAAATCCCAATTGGTGATGTATCTAAAGTACATGGTGTAAATTTAGAGAGAGAACAGCAGGGCTGTGGGTCTGATTAGCAGGCCCACAGCCACATCTAAATCGAAAACCAGTGTAGCAAAAAGTAAAAAAAATGGGGTGACCATAGGAAAGCAGACCCTACTCTCCTACAGCTGGTGTAAGAAAATATTTTCTTGCCGAAGCTATCCAGCAGTTTGGATTCCCTATACGGGGGTGCGGAAGGGAACACGCCACAAGAAGTAGAGGCTTGGACCACCAAAATCTCGTCGGTTGGTTAAGATATGGGGAAAGTTGGGTCGCCCGGTGCAGGGCGATGGCAGCGGGCTATTGTTCTATTTACAGGAGCCCCCATGCTCGGCTTGGACCAGGTGCCCAGGAAAACATCAGTCAAGGCCTCATTAAATGGCAGCAAGGATTCCGAGGTGGAGACCCCAGGCTGCAGGACCTCCGTCAAGACATTGTCTTGACTGCCACAGTAGGAAGCTGCAGTTCCAAGATCTCTGCAGCCCTACGTACCACCATAGCAAAGAAAGCTCCCTCCTCCATAGCCAGGTTAGGAGGGGAAGAATGCCAGGCTCTGGAGAGGTATCCAAGGCAGTGGCATCACGCAGTTCCTTATACCAGTCAATTTCTTCTGAATAAAGCAGGACTTCTAAGAGGTCCTACGTCTCCTCTCAATCTTTCTCCAATCCTAGACCCTCCAAATGAGCCTGAGCATGAGATAAAGAGTCTGAGGGCTCTGTCAATGTAGGTAGAAGCCCGGCTGGCTCTGTGTCGTCGGGGATGAGAATTGGGCTGAATCGGTCTGTGGGCACAGGGAGTCTCGGCGTCTGACGCGGCTTCGTGGAAGGTCAAGAAGGTACGACCAGCGCAAGTCCGAAACTGGATCCATGAGGAGCCATGGGAGCCATGGGCAATGCCGCGGAGCCCAATCAAGCCCGTGGGGCCCAAAAGCTTGCCAGCAGTGCCAGGCCACCCAAATATGGCACACATGGCGTCATGAAATTCCTTCAACTAGGCGGGGGTCGCTTCCAGTCCAAGAGAAGAGGGGAAATGGGCAGCCGACCCAGGCACATGCTCCGCAGAACGAGTCCTTGAACGCAGAGACTCATCGTGTCGGGTGACAGATGGGGTGAAGTCGAAGCGCGCTTCGACTTCTTGTGTTTTTTGTGGTGCTTCTTACCTGACCCCTTCGAGGACTTTGAATGGTAGTATGAAGACTTTGAGCTCCCGGAGTGGTGTTCGGACCTTCCTCTAGACCAGGAGTGGGAAGGAATATGCTACTTACCAGTATGCATCTGTTCTTGGCATGTAGGGCTGCTGACATTTATATCTGTGCATAGACCGCCGCCTAGTGTTGGGTCCGGATGATTGCACTTTGTTGTCTTGGAAGAGTCTTCGAAGTATCACGACATAGGTGACTCCTCCCCTGGACTATAGTGCGCATGGGCATCTTCTCCATCCTCAGATTGTTTTTTCGCCATTGTGGCAGAGATGGAGATAGTAAAGTAAGAGATGGCCATGCCAGAGATAATGCTGCAGCTGCGACAGGCACCGGGGAGGAGGGCGGGCGATATGAATGTCAGCAGCCCTACATGCTAAGAACAGATGCATACTGGTAAGTAGCATATTCCGTTCGAGGCATGTGGGCTGCTGAATTCATATCTGTGCATAGACTGTATAGCAGTATCTCCTCTAGCAGTGGTTACTTGTGCCAGCTGCAGCAGTTTGAAAAAGAGTTTTGAGGACAGCTTGGCCTACAGCAGCTTGCTGTTTTGCTTGCACGTCTACACAGTAGTGTTTTGTGAAAGTGTGTATGGTGGTCCATGTGGCTGCCTTACAAATGTCTTCAAGAGGAATATTCCCTAGGAAAGCCATGGATGCCCCCATTTTCCTTGTAGAGTGTGCTCTTGGGGGGACGGTTAAAGTGCGTTTTGGCTTTTGATAACATATCTGAATGCATTTAACTATCCAGCTGGCTATTCCTGACTTTGATATAGGATTTCCTTTGTGTTGTGGTGCAAAAGCAACAACTAGTTGCTTTGTCTTTCTAAATGATTTAGTTCTGTCCACATAATAAAGTAGAGCCCTTTTTACATCTAATGTGTGTAGGGCTCTCTCAGCTACTGACTGTGGATTTTGAAAGAATACAGGCAGTTCTATTGATTGATTAATATGGAAATTGTATACGACCTTTGGCATGAACTTAGGGTTTGTTCTAAGAACCACCCTGTTGGCATGTACTTGCATGAAAGGTTCTTGAATTGTTAGTGCTTGTAATTCGCTTACTCTTCTGAGTGAGGTAATGGCAACCAAGAATGCTACCTTCCACGTTAAGAATTGTAGTTCGCATGAGTGTAGAGGTT
This sequence comes from Lissotriton helveticus, assembly GCF_964261635.1. NCBI lineage: Eukaryota > Metazoa > Chordata > Amphibia > Caudata > Salamandridae > Lissotriton > Lissotriton helveticus. The sequence goes on from NC_136068.1 coordinate 1,290,432,959, forward strand.
CGAAAGGAGGTCCCATAAGTCTGGTAAGCACTATATTTAGATTCCAGACTGGGGAAGGGGGGGCCTTGGAGGGATCACCCTTTTCAGACCCTCCATGAAGGCTTCGATTGCTGGTACTCTAAACAGTGAAAGGTGTTGCCTGTTTTGAAGGTATGCTGCTATAGCAGTGAGGTGTAGTCGTATGGAAGAGTATGCCCAGTTGCATCTTTGTAGATGCAGCAGGTTAAATGTCGTATACTTGTAAAGCGCACAGCTGCCCCAGCAAAGGGGCGTCCCGGCGCTGTATACCGCTGGGGAACCCATCCTGGCTTTACCTGTGAGATGATCCCTCCTGGGCATCTCCAAGGTGAAGACAAGCATCCCCGGCGCTGATGGGGCCGTTAGTAGAGGTTAAGCAAGCTATTGCCCAGAGTTGCTGAGTGGGACCCATGGTTACAGTAGGCACCGAGGCGAGAATTATCGAGTCCGCTGACCGTGGCCCTAGACCCTGCCGCGTCGGGAATCGAACCCTGGTCCCAGGCCGACCTCTGCCTCCGGGTCTGCCGCCTCTAACCAGTTAACCAGTGAGCCACACCACTCGCAGGTAACATATAATGTTTTGTATGGAAGCTTCTAATGGGTTGATTTGGTTATTGTTGCAGTAAATAACAAATCTCTTCCATTTAGCTGCATAGCACGCTCGTGTAGTTGGTCGTCTTGCCTCCCTAATGATGTTCATGCAGTCTGGAGGCAAGTTAAGGTATCCAAACTCTAAGACTTCAGGAGCCAGATCGCTAGGTTCATCTGATTGGGATCTGGGTGTCTGATTTCTCCATGGTTCTGAGTTAGAAGATGGGGTGCGAGGCACAGTCTTTGATGAGGAACTACTGAAAGTTCCAGGAACGTTGTGTACCAAGGTTGTCTCGCCCATGTGGGAGCAACTAGGATTAGTGTGAGTGAGTGTTGCCGCAGTTTGCGTGCCACCAGCGGAATCAGCGGTGCTGGGGAAAAAGTGTACGCAAATCTGCCTGACCAGTTCATCCATATCGCATTGCCCTGTGACAACGGATGTGGGAACCTGGCGGCAAAGTACTGGCATTTTGAGATTTCTTTTGTGGCAAACAGGTCTATCTCTGGGTGACCCCACTGTTTGAAGAATGGCTGGAGAACTTGATGGTGAATGTCCCATTCGTGTAGTTGTTGGCTGTGCCTGCTGAGCAGGTCCGCTATCTGATTGTCCTTCCCTAGAAGATGTTCTGCTAGGAGAAAAATGTTTCTTGGAATCGCCCACTTCCATATGCTTTGTGCCAGGTGGGACAGCTGTGGAGAGTGCGTTCCTCCCTGTTTCTGGATATAGTACTTTGCGGTCATGTTGTCCGTCCGGATCAACACAGTATTGCTGTATTTCTGGAATGCTTTCAGGGCTAGTAATATTGCTAGTAACTCTAGTTGGTTGATATGCAGTTTCTTTTGTTTGGTTGTCCAGAGCCCTTGTACTGTGTATTGAAGGAGATGGGCTCCCCAGCCTGTCAGTGATGCGTCCACTGTTAGCACTAGTTGTGGAACCGGCTCTTGGAAGAGTCGCCCCTTGGAAAGGTTTTGTGGGTTCCACCACTGCAGAGAGTTGTGAGCGCGACTGTCTACCAACACTAGGTCTTTTAGTTGTCCTCGAGCCTGGTTCCATTGCCGAGCTAGGCATTCTTGTAATGGACGCATTTGAAGTCTGGCATGGGGGACAATGAATATGCAGGAGGCCATCATGCCTATGAGCTGCATAAAGATTCGAGCTGGCAGAGAGTGTTGTGGCAGAAATTTGCGAATGAGTATCTGCATGCTGGCTTTCCTTGCAGAATTTGGGTATGCATTTGCCACGAAGGTGTCTATAGTGGCTTCCAGATATTGTTGTGTGTGGGATGGTTGCAGATGCGATTTTGGTTCGTTTATCGAAAACCCTAGGCTGTGTAGCAACAGAAGTGTTTGAGACGTGTGTTTTGCACACTGTTGGTACGATTTTGCTTGTATTAGCCAATTGTCCAGATAAGGGAACACATGGATGTGGAGCCGTGGTAACCCCGAAGGGCAAAACCTTGAATTGGTAGTGTGGACCTTCTATTGTGAACCTGAGATATTTTCTGTGGGCTGGATGGATAAGTATGTGAATATACGCATCCTTGAGGTCCAGTGTTGCAAGGAAGTCTCCTTGTTGTAGCAACAGGAGCACTTGCTGTAGTGTGATCATATGGAAGTGCTCCAACAGTATGTATTGATTTAGGGGTCTGAAGTCCAATATTGGTCTGAGGGAACCGTCCTTTTTGGGGATAAGGAAGTATAGGGAGTATACTCCTGTCCCTTGCTGGTGAAAAGGGACTGGCTCTATGGCCCCCTTTTCCAGCATGCATTTCACCTCCTGTTCAGGGTGATGGGTTCTGTGGACATAGGACGGTGTCTGGGTGGTATGTTTGGTGGTGTAGAAGTGAGTTCTAGGCAATAACCATATTGGATCATTTCTCTCACCTACCTGTCCGTGGTAATTGCGTGCCAGACAGGTAGGAACTGCTGGAGTCTGCCTCCGAACGGTGTTAGGTGGTCTGGAGGTAGCGTGATGAAGTCACTGTTTTGTGGCAGTGGAGGCTCTGGTGTTATTGCCTCCACGTCCTGTTCCCTTATTAATGTTGCCCCTATAACCTCCTCTGTTTGAGTTTTTGGTGAAGGAACCTTGTGTGTTGCTTTTGTATGAAGATGACGTCTGCAAGGTATTTCCTCGTGCAGTTGCCCTGTATGAGGAGCGTCGAAAGGAGCCTCTATGTTGCTGAAACTGTAATGCCCCCATTGATTTTGCGGTTTCTGTGTCTTTTTTCATTTTATCTAAAATAGTGTCAACAGCAGGCCCAAATAGAAAGTCCTGATTGACTGGCTGGTTAAGAATGGTGGACTGCACCTCATTCTTAAAGCCGGAAATGCGCAGCCATGCATGTCTGCGTAGTAAGACGCTAGTGTTAATTGACCTGGCTGCGGTGTCTGCTGCGTCAAGCGCACATTTGATGGAGGCGTTTGTAATGAATTTTCCCTCCTGTATGAGGTCATCAACTTGAGCTTCAAAAGGCTCAGGTAAGTGTTGCATTAGGCTTTCGAGCTGGTCATAATGTGCCCTGTCGTAACGGGCCAGTAGGGCTTGTGTATTAGCAATCCTCCATGAGTTGGAGGCTTGTGCTGCTACCCTTTTACCTGACGCCTCTAGTATCTTTGATTCTTTATCGGAGGGAGGTGCTTCCACCGTTGTTTGGGAGTTGGCCCTTTTACGTGCATTAGCCACTACCAGTGAGTCTAATGGTATCTGCCCTCTGATGTAGGTAGGATCTGTAGGGGCTGCTCTATATTTCTTCTCTATCCTGGGATTGATTACTCGTGCCCTGGCTGTATCTTTAAATATGTCAGGTGCATGTTTTAACACTCCTTCAACATAGGAAGTGTTCTGACATTCTTTTCTGAAGTAGGGAAGGTGTCAAATAAGAAGTCTTCTTCGACAGGGTCATTATGCATGTCAACGTTGTGGTACTGCGCTGCCCTGTCTGAGTTGGTTGAAAACAATGGTGTCATCAGTAGGTGACGGCTTAGTTGGATAAGAGGGTACATCAGGGATGGGATGGGTGTTGTAAGGGTCTGTTGGCTCCTCCCATGGTTCCTCTTGTGGTTGAGGATCTTGTGGATAATCATAGTAAGGCTGTGGATCTCCCCCTGTGTTCCCCTCATTGTCCTCGTGGTGGTGAGAAGGAAAGTAAGGAGAGTAAGGAGCAAAAGGTGTAGTAGGCATGATAGGGTGGAAAGGTATGAAGGGTCTAGAGGGAGATGTCCCAAAGTCCTACTTCTTTAATGGAATAGGGGAATGAGAGCCAGTGTCCAATGGTCTCTTCTTCCTGTGCAGGATTGTGACTTTACCAGTCTCTGGATTAATATATATTTTTGCTTGGTCGTCTGATGGATCTGGATGGAAGAGTTCTTCCTCTACAGTCCTTGGTTGAGTGTTAGACTTTTTTGGGTCGGTAACACCTTCTTTTTCAACGACTTTTGGTGTCTTATTGCTTTTCTTCGGCTCGGGCCCTTTTTTCGGGTCGACAAGTGATTTGGGGTCAACCGGATCTTTCGGCTGGACATGTTTCTTGTGCTCAACAGGCTTTTTTGGTTGACTGTCCTTTTCCAAGTCGATTATCTTTTTTGGATCGACTGGTGTCTTCGGAGCACTTATTTTCGGGTCGATAGCCTTCTCCGGCCGTGCTACGGGCTTCGGTACGGCACCCTTTTTGTCGACGACCTTTGCCGGGTCGACGGTTTTTGGTACAGCGGGTTTGTTTGCGTCGGCGACCTTTTTTGGTTCGGGCCCTTCGGCTGTGTGTCCTTGTTCGGTTCGACTACCCTTTTGGGGTCAACGCTTTTTGGCTGAGCGGCCTTTTTCTGGTCGACAGTCTTCTTTGGCTCGACGCTTTTGGGCTGTGTGGGCCTTTTTCGGGTCGACGCCCTTTGGGTCGACGACCTTCTTTGGCTCTGGAACCTTCTTCGGGATGATGGTACTGGGCCCTGGGGTCTCTGAAGGTTTTGGTTTTGGAGCCGAGCCGGATGGCGGGGCTGGCGAAACTTTTTTCTGATCTTGGCTAAGGCATTTTGGCGATGCCTCGACCGGAGCCTTCGGTAACGGGGTAATTGGTGTCGGGGGCAGTGTACTCACGATTTGCCCCGGTGGGATCTCGTCATCGGAGTCCGAGTAGTCCTCGACGGTGATGATCTCTAGGTCCGAATCTGGAGCTTCCGGTAGTTCTTGGTCATCATCGAAGATGTTGTCCGGTTCCGGTGCCTGTCGCTGCAGCGGCCCGTCGGATCCATGTGGTTTTCTTCGACCGAAACTGGGCGCAGGCTGGGCAGGTTTCTTCCCTATGGTCTGGGGAAAGGCAGTTGTTGCATACTGAGTGTTTGTCAGTATGTGGGAACTTGGAGTGGCATTGTGGGCACCTTTTGAATGGGCTTCTTTCCATCGACGGTAGGTTCACGTGGCCGAGTCGAGATGGAAAGCTTGATCGAGTAGAGAGGTACCGAATGAGAACAATACCGTCGCAGTAGAATGCCTTTTGGCCTTTAGAAAAGTTTTGTTTCGATTCCGAAGTTGGAGTATAGGTGTAACATCCGAACCCAATGGCGGAAAAAAACAATCTGAGGATGGAGAAGATGCCCATGCGCACTGTAGTCCAGGGGAGGAGTCACCTATCTCGTGTTCCTTCGAAGACTCTTCCAAGACAACAAAGTGCAATCATCCGGACCCAACACTAAGCGGCGATCTATGCACAGATATGAATTCAGCAGCCCACATGCCTCGAACTTAGACTTCAGAGGCGCCGGACGCCGGGCCGCAAGCTCCTCACATCTTTTCGAACCATAGTCCAGCAGTCGGGGCTCGACTTCGGGTCGCAGTGGTGCTCCAGGCACCAAAGGCACACGAGGTGAGAATCCATGACTGACATGGCGCAGTGACAGGCTCCGCGTGGTTTAAATCCAGAGGTCTTTTTGGAAATGATGGTAACCTACACACCAATGAAAAAGAGTTGACAAAAAGTTTTAAAAAGTCAGCAAAAAATAACAGGGAGTAGCTCCCTTCAAAGAATCTGCGCTGGCCGGCGCAGAAAAAAAAAAAACTGACATCAGCGTGGCACCTAAATATATGACACTGATGTCACGATAACGGAGATGATGCCTATAACATCACGCTGAGTCGACAGACGCCACCTTCCGACACGCAGGGGTACTGCTCAAGAAAAATCTTCTGAATTCTGGTATGCCAGGGAAGATCAAAGGTAAGGAATCTGAGGTTAGATGTCTCTATCAGATTCAAGATTATATCATGCAACCATAGATACTGCCCAAAGGGACATCTCTTCATCCAAGGGTAGATGGGGATCCGACTTGAATACAGCACTGACCGAATAGTTGTGGACCTACTGCTGCCTACAAATCAAAAACGTATCACTAAACAGTAGCAATATTTCTCCATTTCAAATTCATACATCATATATACCAAACCCCTGCATGTTTACAGGCTATGGGACGGATGATAGAAGTTATATGTCTAAGATTTCGCTTTGGCCTGTCCGTATGTGTTCTCCTGCTGGGAGCTGGTATTCAAATCTCTTTCTGAGTTGCTTTGCTTTCCTTTACCTCCATCGCCTTTGTTGGAGCTGCTGGAATACACGAAGACCATTCTCAAACATTCCTGCAGATTTGCTTCTTTAGCCCTATTAATGGCGAACAGAGAGTTGCTTTGCGCGGGGGGGGGGAGGGTCTCACCTCTAATATAAAGGACTGGATTGATGACCTGATACACTGCAATGAACCAATTGCCATTTATGCAGCCACATTACCTCTTACATCTTGAGCTAAAGGCATATGGTCCCCACTTTGTTCATACCTACTCTCCAGACATGGTCCCATTACCCTCTCCTAATGAATGAGTGCATCAATACTGTTCTTTTTTTGTGTGCT